>NC_140589.1:528908661-530170995 GCF_964204655.1 Triturus cristatus
TTAGACCTCTCTATCAAATGACAGGTGTGTGAGTAGGTATGGGAAGTGATAGACCCCTCCTGTCAGACCTCTCTCTCAGATGACGGGTGTACGTAGTAGGGTGTATGCATTGACTGCCCTCTCCAGTCAGACCACTCTTGGATGATGGGTATGCATAGTAAGGTGTGTGGATGGACTGTCCGCTCCTTTTAGACCTCTCTCAGAAGATGGGTGTTCATAGTAGGGTGTGTGAAGGGACTAGTCACTCTGGTGAGCTTTCTCTCTGTAATGATGGATGTGCGTAGTAGGGTGCGTAAATGGACTGACTTTTCCTTTCAGACCTCTGTCACAGAAGAGGGGTGTGTAGTAGGGTGTGTGTATCGGCTTGCTTCTCCTTTTAGACCTCTCTCAGATGACAGGTATTCACAGTAGGGTGTATGGGGAGAAACAGACCTCTCCTGTTAGACCCCTCCATAAAAGGATTGTTGTATGAAGTAGGGTATGTGTGGGAAGAGCCTTAACTCTACTCACAAGTCTTCACAAACTAATAGGTGTAAATAGTACACTCTGATTAACACCATTTCCAGTAAGACTCCTTCCTACAGCAACAAGTGTGTATTCCAGAGTTTATTCAAAGATCACCTATTGTCAAAGTGGTCTATAGTAGGGGTGGGCGGAATTTGCGTAGATGCGTTACGCAAATCTCCGCGAAATGGTTTAAAATCTCCACAAACACGCAGAAATTCTGCGAACACGCGGAATTGCTTGTTCGCGATGTTTTTTTCCTGTTCGCGACCGCTGATTGCGTGCTCGGGGGGAAATATCTCGCGAACACGCATTTTGAGATCGCGAACAAGCAAAAATTCCGCGGAGCCGCGGAAAGCAGAATTTTGGGCAATTCCGTGTTCTCCGCGGAACGTGAAATTACCTAAATTCCGCAAATTCCGCGAGCGGAGTGGAATTTACCGCCCAGGCCTAGTCTATAGTCCCAAGAATTCACGGTAAAAGAATCAAAGCCGAGTCACTATGCCCCTCCTGGGTGTCTCCTCATCCTGTTTTACAGGGGGCGTAGAATTCCCAAAGGGGGAAAGGGGAAGTGGATAAAATAAAAAATAACAACAGAATAGTCTACCTCGTTCTTCCTCCTAGGTAGTACCAATTTTACTCAGAAATGTTTTTTCTGACAGATAATAACGCACCCTGTAAGAAAGGCAACCAATAATATTTAATACTCCTGTTCTAATCTGCCTAGCGAATCTTCTCCCTCTAGATATGATACCTCTACACATACCCCTGGAGAGAACGGGCATAGCTTCTCTTCTAGAATCTCATCGGAGATATAATTGTTCTGTAAATTCTAAAAAACTTCTCAGAACAATGGGTATTGCCTCTGGATTGAACCCTGCAAATTGCATTAAAACATATTACATTTCACAGGTAGACAGTAACTTAGATTCTATTTTCCAAACCTCTTACTATGAAAAAACTCTAAGACTTAATAGTTATCAAACAGAGTTTTCAGTAGTATCTAGACTGACTGGTACTGGTTATTGAATATTCATTTTAACTCTATCAGTATTTCTTGCCATTTGTTTTCTATTTCTTTCAGGTACGTGCGTGACTGCTTCAGAAGACGAGCGAAATCAGAGGCACTCTCAGGAACAGCTGGTAAGATGTCAGGAAGAAGGGGGAAAAAACAGGAAGTATTCTGAAATTCCTTCAAACGCAAAAGGAATTTCAATATTATAAAAGAATGTTTCTCAGCACAAATGCTTCTATAATTTCAACAGAAGAACAACCGACGGCCAGACACTACCCTAAACGCACGACGCGCAAGCATAACGGAAACTTTCCCTCAAAACTCTACACCAACAAAATAAACTGAGGAGAATCTCTGAAGAGACACTAACTGCCAGAATACTTTGGTAAAGTGCGCAGTATTGGCAGTTGCGCACACGCTCCACTCAATCCTCTGCTCTCGAGCGCCCGTCGGGAAAACAACTAGACCGCAAAATTGTACATCATCGTACGCGGTCATCTTTAGAACTCTTTGCCTGACCAGAGCCTTCCATGGTAAATCAGTTGCGGTCTTCTTTCAGCAACGACTCCACACATTATTATTTTTTCGCTTTATACTCGTTATACTGACCTTATGAGGAGGGTTGTTAGCATATTTTCTACGATTCCTGACAGCACCCCTCCCCAAGACTGGTTCTCCCGGTCGAGCCTTGAGAGGACACTGTCGGTGAAAGGCCTTAATCAAATGGGGGCATGGACATCAGCTTGTGACTCCAAAGATCGTTCTTCTAGGCCATAGCCTTTCCAGTCAATCAGATAGAATAATTTACCTCGACTCCACTTGGAGTCAAGAATTCTTTTTACCTTGAATTCCTCCCCCTTTTCAGTTTGCACAGGCTTAGGAGGAGTTGTCTCCTTGAAACCTGAAGAAGTTCTTTTAAGCAGAGAAACATGAAACACTGGGCGACATTTTAACTGTGGATGAAGCTTTAATTTATAAGTAAATGAACTTAACTTATTTTCAATTAAATAGGGGCCAATGAAACGAGGTTGAAATTTTCTAAATCTTCTTAATCTCAAGTTTTTGGTGCTCAACCAAACCTTATCTTCAAATTGATAACTTTCTTCTAATCTTCTATTCTTGTCTGTGTAAGCCATATATTGTCTTTTGGATCGGGCCAGATTGTGTCTTGCTAACTAATGAATCTCATCAAGGTGTTGCACAAAGTCCTGAACTGCTGGGACAGATATCTCTTTCCTACTGAACGATGCATGGAGGTGTCTCCAATAATTCAGAAAAAAGGTGAATATCCAGTGGAACTATTCTTGGCAGTATTAAATGCAAACTCTGCTGCCCAGAGGAGATCTGACCAATCACCCTCTAGATCTAACAAATGAAGCCTCAGATATTGTTCTAAAACCTGATTTGCCCTCTCTGACTGCCCATCATTCTCTGGATGATACCTAGTGGAGTACCTATTCTCTATATTCAAAGTTTTAGTGAATTCTTTCCAAAAATTAGATAAGAATTGTGACTCTCTATCAGAAATAATAACCTTAGGAATTCTATGTGCCTTCACTACATGTACACTGAACTGTTCTGCTATTTGTTTTGCATTGGGGGTGTCTTTTAATACAACAAAATGGGCCATTTTATTGAAAGCATTCACCATTACTAGGGTGTTTTTTAGACCTTTGCTAGAAGGTAGATCAACAATCAAATCCATTGTTACAGTGTGTCAAGGGTGAGGTGGAATAGGTGATGGTTGGAACACCCCTTGAGGAGCCTGTTGACTAGCTTTTCCACAAGCACAGATTCCACAGTCTACCATGTATTGCTTGATGTCTTTTAACATATTAGGCCACCAAAAATATCTTTAAATTAGTCTGTAGTTTTGCTGATTCCTTTGTGTCCTGCCATGGGATTGTCATGACAATCATGTAAGACCCTCTTCCTCAACTCTGGTGTGGGTAGATACAAAGAACCATTATGAAACAGCAAGTGATCTCGAATCTCTCTTGATGCCTCTTCCTTCACCCAGTCTAGAATTTCTTCTTGGGTTAAAATCTCTTTGATCTTTTCCTCCAAAGTTTCATTTAAAATTGCTCCGATGATCTTTGACCGTGGAATGATTTCCGGATCTTCTATAATTGCACTTTGTCCTTCTATGTTGATTCTCGACAAGGCATCAGCCTTACCATTCTAGTTTCCAGGTCGATACGTGATCACAAAATCATAATCTGCAAAGTAAAGAGATAAGCGCAGTTGTCGGGGTGTAAGGGTCCATGTCGATTTGAGGATTTGAAAGTGTTTATTATCCGTGAATACTGTCACATTATGTCCTGCTCCCATCAGATAATGCCTCCATTCTTTGAAGGCATCCTTTATTGCTAGTAATTCTTTTTCTGATGTAGTGTAATTTATTTCAGGTGGAAGCAGTTTCCGAGATCTAAAAGTTTCTTTATGGTGTCGAGATAGTACGCCTCCGATAGCTTGATCTGAAGCATCGTTTTTGACGAAGAAAGGTTCAGACAGATCTGCATGAAGCAAAATTGGAGCTGAAGTAAAATTCTTTTTTAGAGATTTGAAGGCCTCTTCAGCTTTTTTTGACCAAACAAACGGTACCCCTTTCTTCAACATGCGAGTAATGGGAATCAACTTTTGAGAAAACTCCTTGATAAATCTCCGATAAAAGTTGGCAAATCCAATAAAACTCTGGATTTCTTTTACTGAAGTTGGTGAGGGCCATTCCACCACTGCCTTGATCATCTGTTGATCCATAGTAATTCCTTCTGGAGAAATTATAAATCCCCAAAAATCCACCGTTCTGACATTGAACGCACATTTCTCCAATTTAGCATATAGCCAATCCTCTCGTAAACTCTGTAACACCCCTCTCACATGTTCACGATGTTCTTGCTCTGATGCAGAGTATATTAGACTATCATCCAAATATACGATTGCACACTTATCAATGACGCTACTCAACATGTCGTTAATGAAGGGCTGGAAAGTTGCGGGAGCATTGCACAAGCCGAATGAAATTACTTGGTATTCATAAAGACCAAACTTAGTTCTAAAAGCAGTCTTCCATTTGTCTCCTTGTACAATTCGCACTAGATGGTAAAATTCTAAAATACTTCTCAGAACAATGGGTATTGCCTCTGGATTGAACCCTGCAAATTGCATTAAAACATATTACATTTCACAGGTAGACAGTAACTTAGATTCTACTTTCCAAATCTCCTACTATAAAAAACTCTAAGACTTAATAGTTATCTAACATAGTTGTCAGTACTATCTAGACTGACTGGTACTGGTTATTGAATATTCAAATGTTCATTTTAACTCTATCAGTATTTCTTGTCATTTGTTTTCTATTTCTTTCAGGTACATGCGTGACTGCTTCAGAAGATGAGCGAAGTCGAGGGCACCCTCAGGAACAGCTGGTAAGTTGTCAGGAAGGAGGGGGAAAAACAGAAAGTATTCTGAAATTCCTTCAAAACGGAAAGGAATTTCATTATTATAAAATAATTTTTCTCGGGGCAAATGCGTCTATAATTTCAACAGAAGAACGACGACAGCCAGACACTACCCTAAACTTCTGACACACAAGCGTAACAGAAACTTTCCTCGAAACTCTACACTAACAACATAAGGAGACACTAACTGCCAGAGTACTTTTGTGACGTGCGCAGTAATGGCAGTTTCGCATGCGCTTCACTCAATCCTTTGCTCTTTAGCGCCCATTGGGAAAACAACCAGATCGCTAACTTGCACATCATCATACGCGGTCATCTTTAGAGCTCTTTGCCTGACCAGAGCCTTCCATGGCAAATCAGTTGCGGTTCTCTTGCAGCAATGACTACATATATTGTTATTCTTTCGCTTTATACTTGTTATATTATGAGGGGTGTCTATGATTCCTGACACCCATTCCTTTCTACTTTTCACAATCCTGCAAGATTCTCACAAGATCAAATAATTTATTTTAGATAAGAAATAACCTTCTACTCATCACAGTACTTATCTCTTACTCACTTCCTCTCACAAAACAAGGACCACAAAAGGGATTCCTATAAGGAGAGTGTATTGAGAACTCATCTACTCCTGTTTACTATTCATGATCCAGCGAGAGACTGGCAAGATTGTAGAAATTAGTTAAAAACAATAGACATTTATATTCTTCATAGTAGTTATACCTTAGACATCTCCTAAATCTAGAGGCACAGCATGCCTTTCTGTGGGCCCCTATGTTTTTATTTACTGCATTTCCACAACATCTCAAATTTTTCACACTAAACAGTAACAGTGGCCATTTCATTTCTAGAATTCCAACAGCCAGCCAATCAGATTGCTCACGAGACTCATAGGGGCCTCTTGCACTGGCTCTGGCTAGATCGTGAAGGCTTACGGAAAAAACTGTCCCTCGATCATTCTTATCTATCATATTGTTAATAAGGGAAACACTGGTCTCCCCAAAAACAATAAGACCACAACACGTTGTACACCTCATTGAAACCCTCCGAAATCGAGGGTTAATGTCCAGAGGAGCTGAAGAAGATGATGCTCCCACCTCAGAGGAAGGGCTCAGCTGAGCTGCCGATGATGTACTTGGCTGAGCTTCTGAGGTTGGGCTCTGGTGACTTACTGAAGAGTTTTCTCCAGTATGTCGAGCAAAGGTCCTGGGATGTTTATCCCCAAGGTGTCTCATCATAGAGTGATTTCCAAAGGAATACTTCTTCCTTGGATTTCCTCTAGATAAAACACGGTCACAAAGTGTGCAAGTGACCAATGGAGCATTGACCTTTTTCTGCCCCTCTGGAAAAGTTAAATACTCCCACACAAAAGAATCCTTTTGTTTCCTCCTTCTCTGTATGATGATGGTGCTGCTAGGCTCACTATCAGAAGAGGACTGCTGTTCTGCCATTGTATCTCAATGTCAATTCAGCTCCTTCTCCTAGGGGATCTCAAGCAGTAATGAGGGGAATGGGTGTGGTGTTGCAAGTTTCTGGAACTGAAAGTAGTTTAAACCAATGAAAAGTGTTCTTTGTGGATCACATGACCTACCGTGCGCGCTCCATAAGCTTACGCTACGTGCTCCGTAAGCTTACGCTACGCGCTTGTAAACAAGTACGCATGCGAAAACTTGACATACACATGCGCTTACGGAGCGCTTACGGAGCGCGTACGTATGACGCACTCGCGCATGCACATTACACGCACCCGCGTAACCGCGACGTTGGTTCCGCGCAACGCGCATGCGTGTACGCGTTGCCGAAGAAGTACGTGTGCGTACATACGTCACGTACGTATCACGTAAGCGCACCGTACTTATGACGTACGGAGCGCATAGCGTCAGCTTACCGTACGCGCACGGCAAAAAATTCATTAAAAAAAATAAAAAGTTTCAAGGGTTGTAGAAGATAATCACTGTGATGTACAACTGTATGTAAACATTAATTTTTAAAAAATTAACCATTCCATAATGCAGGATATAGTACATATATTATTTTATACATAGGTTGGATATTATTTTTCAACAAAATTCTCAAAAAAAAATTTACATTTAAAAAACCTTTGAAATTCACTGAAAAAACCATAGGTTTCACACACGTTATAGTTAGGAATTAGCATTTAAAAAACCTTGCAAATTCACTGAAAAAACCATAGGTTTCACACATGTTATAGTTAGCAGGACATTTCACTCGTGAAAAACCAATGAAATTGCCCCGTTATAGTTAGTGCAGGCAACTATAACTCACGCGACCGCAATCCTCTGCTGATGAAGTCAGATATTACATCACTGATGACATATGTGTTTTTCTGAAAAAAAAATATTTGTAATATATGTATAGCTAAAAATTAATGGAAGAAGACATGGGTAAATAAGTGTATAAATACAGTGATGTAATATCTGACGTCATCAGCAGAGGATTGCGGTCGCGTGAGTTATAGTTGCCTGCACTAACTATAACGGGGGAATTTCATTGGTTTTTCACGAGTGAAATGTCCTGCTAACTATAACATGTGTGAAACCTATGGTTTTTTCAGTGAATATATATATATATACACTGACGAAGGCTGACGCCGAAACGCGTTTGTTATTATTTGTCCCGTGAATAAACCGTAACAAGTTTATACCCAACGTGAGTGCTGGTCTGAATTTACTTGATAGTAAGGAGCTTGATATTTAGCGGTTTGCCACCGCTGGACCGGGCACCCGCTCACGAGTGCAGCAGCAGGCAAGACCACGGAGCAGCGATATATATATATATATATATATATATATATTACCTACTGGCGGTCGCCAGTAGGTAGTTATAGTTAGGACCACGTTTCCATAGGACATCCTCAACATTCTATTTTGAATAACTTTGGCGCCGGTCGACGAATACTCGCGAATTTTTCAAAATAGGTGGGGCGCTACGCTCCGCTCCTACCTTGAAAGTCTCGGGGGGATTCGTCAAGCGGGGGCTGAGATAAAAGGGGGGTCCCAAAACGCGTTTTTCCCATGCATTTTTCCATAGGACCTTTAGACAGGGCTACAGCCCGAACGGCTGAACAGAATTACTAGAAATTTGGCAGAGAGGTAGTCCTCAGGTCAAGGAAGTGCCTTTTGTAGGTTTGGTGTAAATCTGTTCAGTAGATTCTGAGAAAATAGCCTTTAAATCAATATATATATCTGAGCCAGCTTACGGTGCGCTTACGGTACGCTTACCGTACGCGTACGGTGGCGTGCGCGAGCGCGATTCTGATTGGCTCTTAGATCTTAGTAAACATTCGAATCGGCCGAAACCAGGAAGCGGCGGCCACCATTTTCTCTCTCGCACTGAGAGTTAGGTTGTAAAATAAAGCCAAAAAACATGTAAAGGGGCTGTTTAGACAGCTCCCACACACATAGCCATGTTGAGGGAGTCCCCAAAGACCCCCCAAGGCCAAAAATGCAATTTTTATTTTTTCGCTAATTTCGCCGATTACGCTTACCGTACGCGTACGGTAAAAAATTAATAAAAAAAAAAACTATCAACACTCTTCCCACCCCGTGTGCAATTGGTGGCCGCAGGCCACCAATTGTGCATGGCTTATGAGAGGTGTGATAAACTAGAATATTTTAAACAAAAATAAAAAAAGAAAAAATTATCCACACTCTCTCCACCCCGTGTGCAAATGGTGCCCGAAGGGCACCATTTGTGCATGGCTTATAAAAATTACGAAAAATTAAAATATTACCTTTCAAAACGAAGTGCATCATATGTCCTCCATGTGCGCACGGTGCGTGAAGCGCATCGTGCGTACATGGCCCATCTAGCGTAACGTGGGCACGGCACTAACTGCGTAAAGTGGGCGCGCGGTGCGCAAAGCGCACCGCGTGCTTACTGTGCGCGCACGGTGCGCGAAGCGCACCGTGCGTGCACGGAACGAACTGCGTTAAGTGGGCGCGCACGCCACGAATGGCGTAAAGTAACTTAGCATTTAAAAAACCGTACAAATTCACTGAAAAAACCATAGGTTTCACACACGTTATAGTTAGGAATTAGCATTTAAAAAACCTTGCAAATTCACTGAAAAAACCATAGGTTTCACACATGTTGTAGTTAGCGGAAATTTTACTGATAAAAAACCAGTGAAATTCCCCCGTTATAGTTAGTGCAGGCAACTATAACTCACGCGACCGCAATCTTCTGCTGATGACATATGTGTCTTTATGAAAAAAAAATATTTGTAATATATGTATAGCTAAAAATGTATGGAAGAAGACATGGGCAAATAAGTGTCTAAATACAGTATTAGCATCAGCAGAGGATTGCGGTCGCGTGAGTTATAGTTGCCTGCACTAACTATAACGGGGGAATTTCACTGGTTTTTTATCAGTAAAATTTCCGCTAACTATAACATGTGTGAAACCTATGGTTTTTTCAGTGAATATATATATATATGTGTATATATATATATATATATATATATATATATACACATATATATATATATATACATATATATATATATGTATATATATATTACCTGCTGGCGGTCAACAGTAGGTAGTTATAGTTAGAACCAAATTTCCATAGGAAGAGCATTTTTTGTTTTGCTTATAACTTTGGCGTTGTTTGATGAATCTTCATTAAATTTTCCAAACAAATTCTTTGTTTATATCAGCTCCTATGTGGGACGTTTGGTAGTGATTCATCAAGGGGGGGGCGAGAAAAAAGGGGGTCCCAAAACATGTTTTCTCCATGTTAATTTCTATAGGAAACTTTAGACAAGCCTACAGGTCGAACGGGTGAATGGAATTACCCCAAATTTGGCAGGGAGAAGAGTCTTGGTCTAGAAAGCACACTTTTGTTTATTTGGTGTAAATCCATTCAGTAGTTTTTGAGAAATATCGAAATTTACAGATATCAATATTTGGTAATTCTGCCATCTGATTGGCTGAGGCGTTCCGAGCACGAGCTTGCTGCCTATTGGTTGGGAGCGCTGCAAGCGGTTGCAACTAGGAAGTGTTGGCCGCCATTTTGTGATTCCGTTGATGTGAGTAAGGGGAAAAAAGGGCAAAAAAAGTAGGAAAGAGGACGGTAGAAGCACTGTAACCTTTGTGGGGGTGTTCAGGGTGTTCTATAGAGGGGGTGCTAAGAAAACTACTCATAGCTACCGGTCTGAAAGTGCTGGGTACGGAAATTAAGTGAGGTATTGCGTAGACTCTGATGCTGCTAAGGTGAGCTGGTGCGGGAGTCGGGGATGAAAGCGTGAGCCTAAACTGTGTGTCTTATGGTGTGAAGTCATGTGCCCTGGCTGCTGTGCCACACCTGTCTAAATAGTGTCAGTAATATTTTATTTGTAGTAGGAGGAAGTTTTGTTTGGAACACGGTAATTTGTATATGGTGCTTACGTGGTGTTATACAGGGAGTGTGAAGGTAAATCAATACGGTATTTGTAAAGTGCAAACTACACAGAAAACGATAATTGATTGGAAGATAAGAAGCATTGGGTACTAGAAACTAGGGTGCATATTAGTTGCATGAAAAAGCATGTTTGTCATTGGTTAATATAGAGCAGTCTAAACCTGGAGTACATACGAGAGGTTGAAATGTGCAAAGCTCAACCAGACGTGCTACTTGCATTTGAAGGTACATTTGTAACTTAAAACAATGGTGAACTTTTAACCCGCTGGTGGTGTTAAATGTTCAAGAATATGCTGAAAAAGAAAAGGTTAAGTTTAAAAAAATCAAGAACTTTTAACCTGCAGGTGTCTGTTGTGGAATGTTCCAGATAGTGTGGTGATAAAATAGGTTGAACTTCTGACCTGTGTGTGGCGCGGAATATTAAATAGCTTTTCAGATGTAAAATTCTAAAATAACCAATGGATATAAGTTTTGGAATGTCGATGAAGGAATGAAGTATTCTGATTTGTTGTTTACATGTATTTATATGTGGAGCGACAGACAAATTGTCCCATTACTGGTTTCATTCTTGATGAAAGCGGTGCTTTACATGTACTGTGTGAGAAAGAAAGAATTGGAATTGCATGCGTGTGTGACATTTGAAATCTGCATTCCAACTACAAAGGTGAGGTAGAAATGAACAAAGTGTGTTATGTGTTCTGTAGTAGCGATTAAGTTTGAAAGTATTTTTTATTTCAAAATAATATCCTGTTACTAAAGTGTGGTTTATCATATTGGTTATAAAATATGCATAAAGTTTGACCTGTTGTTATATAAGTACTTTATATTTGTTTAGGAATTTTTCACAAAGAAGCAATGTAGTTTGTCATCTTTAAAGGACTGAATGGTTTTGAAAATGAGGAACAGCGTTAATTTAGGTTTGTTAATGTATTCAGGCGAGATAAACAAAATGTCCCACGTTTGCAAATTATACTTTTGTGGAAGTAATGGGGAGGGGGGTAGGAGATGTATGTGTTATTAAGTTAAAAGCGATAAAACCAAACCAAGAAATGTTATGTGGACAGGTTGTGGTCTCATTTTTGACAGTGAGAGGTAGATTTGAATATAAGTCTAGGTAGGTTGTTGTACTGTGAGGCCGGCTACAGTGTTTGGAGATTACATGAAGAGGAGATGGAGATAGTAAAACTGATATGTTCCTTTTATTTGTACTCATAGTTTGAATCATTTGAATATAGGTTGAGATAGAATATGAACATGGTTTCAGGTTTGCTTTTGGGTATAATTAATAGTTTTAGTAGTTTGTGACTAGTGAATAATAAAAAGGTAGATATACTAAAATATATGGTAGTAAACGTATTAATTATTGTTTGCTCTTATGAAATAGAAGTGGTTGGGGAGTGTTTCTTTAGAAGAGATGTTTTATAAATGTGTGAGAGATAAAAAAGAAATATAAATGTTCGGTATATTTTTTGTATGACTAGTAAAGTACATGTCATTACAAGTGATAGTAATTGTCAGGCTGTGTTCCTGTGCTGAATATACGTAGGTGTTTAAGTGGTCCGGGTTTTACCGGGGCTCAGTTTCAATATCTCTTTTGAGACACTCGTCAATTTTTTCATTCAATTTAATGTCCTTAATATACATACAGTAAAGGGACGGTATATCAAAAGTTTGAGAATTACAACTTTGTTTACTCTCCCCATCCTCTGCTATACACTCTTCAGAGTGTTTAAACGACTTTATTAATATACAGATGTATAGCTAGTAAAGGTGGTGTAGTGCCACTGGGCCTATTTATAAACCGTGCTATGGGATGGTTTATGTTTTACCCGCCAATTTGCATGTTTGAATACTTTCGGATGATAAGCGTTACGGAAGACACCTTTAAAAATTAAGCCAGAGTACGAGTATAATGGCGCTACTAGGAATGGTGGCGGTATCTCTTTGATTTTGTACGGTTAAGCAATGGCGGGGGTGGGGGTGGGGGAGGTGGGTATGTTGGTGATTAAAACACAGACTTTAGTAACGTGCAAATGTCTAGCTACTAAAGGTGATGTAGTACCACTGGGACCATTTATAAAGCGCCCTATGGCATGGTATATGTTTTACCCGTAAATTTGCGTGTTTTAATACTTTTTGCTGATAAGTGTTTCGGGCGATATCTGTTGAAATTAAGCCTCTGTATGGCTATAGTGGCGCTTCCAGGTTTGCTGGGGCTCTTTGTTTTATTGTGTAAAGTTAAGCAAGGGCGGGTGTGGAGGTGGTGTAGTGGTACTGGGACTATTTATAAACCGCCTTATGGTATGGTGTATGTTTTACTTGGAAAATTGCAGGTTTCAATACCTTTTGCTGATGAGCGTTCCGGCAGACACCTGTTGAAATTAAGGCTATGTATGGCTATAGTGGAGCTAACGGGAGTGCTGGGGCTTGTTGTTTTGATTTTGTAAGGTTAAGCAAGGGAAGGGGTGGGAGAGGTGGGTATGTTGCTGATTATAACACGGACATTTGTAACGTGTATATGTGTAGCTAGTAAAGGTGATGCAGTGCCACTGGGTCAACTTATAAAGCGCTCTATGGCATGGTATATGTTTTATCCGGAAATTTGCATGTTTTAATACCTTTTGTTGCTGGGCGTTCCGGCAAAGACTTGTTCAAATTAAGTCCCTGTATTGCTATAGTGGCTCTACCAGGTTTGCTGGGGTCTTTCTTTGATTTCGTAAGGTTAATTGGTGGGACGGTGTTAGCTTGGGTACAATCCTACCTAAGCGGGCGGTCCCAGAAAGTGGCTTTGCAATCTTATGTATCTAGACCTAAGCAAATCAGGTGTGGCGTTCCACAGGGCTCTGCCCTTAGCCCCCTGTTGTTTAATGTCTATCTAGCACCGCTTTTCACCCTTATTGCCAACTGGGGGGTCAAAGCGATTTCTTACGCCGATGACACCCAGCTGATCTTTCCATTTAAGGAGCGGACGGCAGACACTTTCAGGAATTTCAAGGGCTGTTTACAAGACATTGCTCGTTGGATGAATGCAAATAAATTAAAGCTCAATGCCGGTAAAACCGAAGTTTTGTTTTTCGGCAAGGGATTAGCTCCTGATCCTGGATTGTGGTGGCCATTAGAGATGGGGGTACCACCTATTCCTAGCTTGTGTGCTAGGAATTTAGGTGTGAAATGGGAGACGAATCTCTCACTCTCGGCTCATTTTAAGCAGGTGTCTTCTGGCTGTTTTAGCACTTTGAAAAATCTGCGGAGAATCCTCCATTTTCTATCGGAGGGTTGCCAGAAATCCATAGTACATGCTACAGTCACGTCCAGGTTGGACTATGCAAATAGTCTATATCTTGGTCTACCCAAATATGCCATTGGCCGCCTCCAGATGATTCAGAATGCGGCTGCGAGACTGGTGTTACGAATTCCTTTTAAACACCATGTCTCTCCGTATTTACAGAAGCTCCATTGGTTGAAGGTGGAGAAACAAATCCAATTCAAGGCCTTGACTTTGACATATCGGGCTCTTAAGGGAAATTGTCTGCAATATTTAAAGCAAAGAGTGTGTTTATACAAACAAACTCGGATGCTACGATCAAACTCCCAGACTTTGCTGCAAATCCCTCGTTTTGAGAAGGCTCGCCTGGGAGGGAGGACCTTCACAGTGGGTGCTGCATCACTATGGAACACCCTACCAGAACCTTTGCGGCAGGCACATACTGAATCTAGTTTTAGGAAAGCACTAAAAACTTGGCTTTTCTAGGCTCTCTCTCACGCTGGCTGTAATTCTGCTGTGCTTTAGCGCAGGGACACTCCTATTTGGGGTAGCTGTCGTGCTCTATAAAATGCTTAATAATAATAATCAAGAATGGCAGCGTTGATGGCAAATTATGAAACTTGGTGCCATTGTACATTTAAATGGAAGCTTGGACCATTTATTTGTTACTATGGTGCAGTGAGGGTTTTAAGTGGGAATAAAAACAGGGGGTGCTCTAAAAGGGGCGGGGCAAACCTGTTAAAGTGGTTTGGGCTATCCAAGTAGGGGCGTGGTCTACATGAAGATAACTAGCATTGTGTGCTTAAGAAAATCCCCTCAAATTATCCTACGTTCGGGAAACACGCTCTTTAAAGGATTGCCCTTCCTCCTACAACGTGGCTCACGTAGCATGTCTCCACTTCTCAGTAGTGAGCAAAATGAGCATGCGCACATCGATGTGCATGCTCTGACTGCAGTCCAATAAAAAAAAAAAAGAAAACTTGACTACCTTTGCGAGGGCCGAAAATAGAGCCCGATAGAGACCCGTTTCGAGTTTTTCTGAAAATAACTGCCGGTGCTCAGAGCCGGCCCACTTAAAGCCCTGCATCCATTAATCCTAAGCACTGTGCCATCCAACCATCTTTCAATTCATTCAGACATTCCTATCTACATACATACATCTGTCCCTGCAGTTATTCTAAGTATCTATCAGCCCACTCGCCTATGGTAAGCACTATGCCATCCATCCAGTTATACGCCCATATATTCATACATACATGTGTCCAAGAACCAATCCTACACATCTATCAGCCCACCCGTGTATCCTAAGTACTGGTCCATGCATCCATCTATCCTTCCATTCAACCATATATCCATACATCCATCTATCTAGCTATACATTCATCCATCTGGCCATCCAACCAGTCGTACATTATTCAACTATCTGTCCTTATTTTCGTGCACTCTCCACCGCCGATCCTAAATACTGCATATTATACTCATCGACCCAGCCTATTAAGGGGCCGAAAAGGGTGACGATAATCATTGAGAGGCAGGTGAAGTTTCTGATAAAGAACAAGAAAGCTTTGAGTTGCTCTTTGTGGACCAGAGTTCACCACCCTTCTCTGGTGGTGTTTTAAACAAAGGTTGATGTAGGGAAAGAAATGCAAAGCAGCTTTTCAGTTTAAGACGTTAATTTAGTAAGATAACGGGGCATATTATCAAGAATGGCGTTAAAATTATTACCGCTTTAGCTGCAGGAAAGCGGCGATAATGGGCTTCATAATATGCCCTTGTCAATTCCCATAGCCGTCCAGGTTGTGGTGTACAGCTGGACTTCTATGGGAATTCACAAGGGCATATTATCAAGCTCATTATCACGCTTTAGTGGCAGTTTCCTGTCGCTAAAGCGGCGATAATTTTAACGCCGTTCTTGATAATATGCCCCTAAGTGAGCCAGGCAAAGGGTGTGTTTTTGTAGCACTACAACAACACCCTGTGAAAGGTGAGAGCAGGGTTGTGTTGGAGTTTGTCTGCATGTGGTCGTCTCCAAAGGCGCAACCAGAACGAAATTTTGGGGGAGGCTAGTTCTTTCAGCAATAGGCAGAGTGGGGATGTAGGGGCTCTAAAAAGGGGTGGAAAAAAACAGAGCATCATTTACAAGCAAAAGGTCTTTTGAAGACCTGTGAAGTACTCTGTGTGTGCTATTGGGAAGCTGTCTCAGGGAGTCCGGGGCAATGGGCGTTGTGTGCCTGGTGGTCTCTCTGCTAATCACGCCATGATGATGTTGCTCCCGCGCTACAAAAAGAGAAGGGAAATCATGAGAGAAAACGGCTCTCTTTAAAGGATTTCTTTTCTCCTACAACGGGACTCACCTGGCATGATGTCTCCACTTTTTAGTAGTGAGCAATGTGCATGGTCTCACTGTCTCACTACAGTCCAATAAAAAAAGAAAAACAATGGACTACCTTTGCGAGGCCCGAAAATAGAGCCCCATAGAGATCCGTTTCCAGGCCCCCAAAAATAAACTGCCGGTGCTCAGACTCCCTCCCTTCCAATTAAAGCTTTGGGTGCAGTGTTATGTTTGCAAAGTTGTAGATAACATTGAAAGGCTGATAATGGTAATTTTTCTGTGTGTCATTTGGTTGATAATGTCATCCTAAGTATATAGATCACAATTTTAAAAAATATTATCTATAAATTTGTCTGCGGTGGGTTGCAGAGGAAGTATGTGGGGTGGTGAGGTGAAAAGTACGAGGTAGTGCAGTTACATGTAAATTGGAAAGGTGTATGTAAATAATTAAATAAATACTTGCTCTATGTTCTATGGCACTACCCGTCATCCTACTGCTCCCCTGCCATGCTCCATCACGTTGCAGCACTGCCTCTGTAAGCCGTCGGTAGAATTTATGTAATTGTATGTTATTATTGTAATATATTGAACTGATATAAAAAAAATAATTGAATCTTTTTTTTTTCAGTAAATTATTTCATTTGGATAAAAATTTGAAAATGCCAAGAAGAACTGAGAAAAAAAGACAAGAAAAGATGCATTTATATTTGCAGAAAAGATTTTCAATTACAAAAAAGTGAGAGCACTACACAAACAGTTTATTCTGCTAAAAACACTAGAAAATTTCAGAAAAAAATATTTCGAACATTTAATGAAAATAACGTCACAAAAAGGAAAAAGAAGAATTTTTCAAGTAAGGAGAAGGAGACTTCAATTTCAAATACAAGGAAAAGAAAACATGATAAAGAAACAGTATCTGTTACCCAGCGACAAAAACAATTTCAAGAAATTCGTCAGAGACTTTTTCGAACTAGGGTGATTCAGAATTTAATGAGAACATGCTGCAAATATAAAAAGAAAGTGCTGTAATTCAAACAGAAGCAGTGTATCAAAAGTATAGTGGATACTGCTTTTACTTTAAAACAGAAGTTATTCATTGTGATTTTGAAGAGGATCAAAGTATTAGATAAAGTACTCAAAGTGTTGAAAGAGAAAAGTAGAAGAAAAAGACTTGTGAACAGAACCAACTTTTGCAAAATCTTTAGTGGATATTGGAAACATACTTCTAGTAGTGAGCCTTTTTTTAATGAGGAAAGTTACTTCCAAGAAAATAGTTTACCATTTGCAGTTAATAATGGAGGTCGTTGCTATGAAGTTCAGGATGGTTGTCCCCTTCCAAAAGAAGAATTGGTTGGCAAAAGTGCAGAAGAGTTAATAGTTGAAGAAGTGCAAGGGAAACGTAAACAAGCTCCTGTGTATAAGTGGGGTTGTAGCAGTATTTGTAGTATTCGACAGGAATCTATTGATATAATGCGAATTTGAAGGATGTATGACGTTACAACGCATGCTATTACAACGCATACCATTACAACGCATTTTTTACAACGCAAATA
Organism: Triturus cristatus; assembly: GCF_964204655.1. NCBI lineage: Eukaryota > Metazoa > Chordata > Amphibia > Caudata > Salamandridae > Triturus > Triturus cristatus. Next base: position 528,926,216 of record NC_140589.1, read on the forward strand.
CTACTACAACGCATTACTTTACAACGAACACTTTTACAACGCAAAACCTATTAAAATACTGAAAAGTGCTGTTACAACGAAATCTATTACAACGCATACCATTACAACGCGAATTTTTTATTTTTTTATTTAAAAGTACAATAAAATCTGGCACGGGATGCAGGGAAATTAGGGGTTTTAGGGTGGGGAAGTGTATTAAAATGTGGAGCAAAACTGTACGTAAATCTACTGAAATGCATTACCAAATTAATACTCGAGTATTAAAATTAATACGCGAGTATTAAAATTAATACTCACCATCCCCCCTAAAATTCAGTTTTCACACATTTCAAAGTTTTACACAAAGAACGAAAGATTTAACAACAGTACATACACATTTTTATCATGATTACATCGGAAAGTAAGTAAACAGAGTAAAACAGAAGACACATACACATAGGCGCCATTTTATCCATCTCACTTGTAAAACATGTCCTACAACACTTTCTATGAAAACAATACCAAAAGACATGTTCCAAAATGGATGCCAAAACAGAGCAAATGAATGAAAACAATACATTTTTAAATGCTTTTTTAAATTATCATTTTCCACAGTAAAATAAAGTATAAAAAAAACACAACAAACGCAGTTTTTAAAAAAATTAATAGTGACACAGAGTAAAACTTATAAATACCAGGAAGACACCATTTTGCAATCAGTTGATTATCAACTACCAGAGAGACCAGACGTCAAAACCTGACCCTCTGTCACCTCCACTGCGACCTCCTCAGAGAGAGCACTGAATTCGTTCGGAAAAGCATTATTAGTTTGCAACTACTAGTAAGTCAGTAAAATATTTTTACACCTTGCTTTAGCGTAAAATATGTTTGCTTTCCATACAAAATATGTTTTTAAATTTTTTATATTAACTTTTAAAATGTACTGTTTCTAATTTGTTATCACTAAAAATATATACCAACTTAAAACAACTACTTTCTTTTCCAAAAACAGAAACTTGCTATATTTTGAAAATCAAGAATTGGGTGCCGATCACGATCCGGCAAAAAATGTCCCCGTGCGACTCGTATCGGGTCTTTTTACCGTACGAATCGAACAAGTGCCGTACGAACTCGCAATCACGATTCGCATGGTAAAAAGTCCATACGAACCGCACTGGGAATCATTCCCCACACGTCCTCCGGTCGGAAAATGTGTCCGACACGTCCTCGGACGATTTACCTTACAAACGTGAAAAGCCAAGTCCGACCGAGGAATCACGATCCATCCCGTGCGTCCGAGCCTACAACCGTATGGAAAAAAACACCGTCCGCACCGAACATCCATAGCAACCATGGAGACATGTGCCCGCATACGCGCCCAACACCCCCCCCAGCCCCCGTACGTCCGACACGTACCCCCCGTGTATGTATATCCCCACCCGTCTAGGTACACCCCAGTACGTTCCAGTCCAACCCCCACCCCAGTACGTGTCGTACCCCCCGTGTACCCCCACCCCAGTACGTTCCAGTCGTACCCCCACCCCAGTACGTGTCAAATCCCCCGTCTACCGACACCCCAGTACATTCCAGTCGTACCCCCACCCCAGTACGTGTCGTACCACCGTCAATGTACACCCCCCCACCCCAGTACGTGTCGTACCCCCCGTCTACCGATACCCCAGTACGTTCGAGTCGTACCCCCACCCCAGTACGTGTCGTACCACCGTCAATGTACACCCCCCCACCCCAGTACGTGTCGTACCACCGTCAATGTACACCCCCCCACCCCAGTACGTGTCGTACCCCCCGTCTACCGATACCCCAGTACGTTCGAGTCGTACCCCCACCCCAGTACGTGTCGTACCACCGTCAATGTACACCCCCCCACCCCAGTACGTGTCGTACCCCCCGTCTACCGATACCCCAGTACGTTCGAGTCGTACCCCCACCCCAGTACGTGTCGTACCACCGTCAATGTACACCCCCCCACCCCAGTACGTGTCGTACCACCGTCAATGTACACCCCCCCACCCCAGTACGTGTCGTACCCCCCGTCTACCGATACCCCAGTACGTTCGAGTCGTACCCCCACCCCAGTACGTGTCGTACCACCGTCAATGTACACCCCCCCACCCCAGTACGTGTCGTACCACCGTCAATGTACACCCCCCCACCCCAGTACGTGTCGTACCACCGTCAATGTACACCCCCCACCCCAGTACGTGTCGTACCCCCCGTCTACCGATACCCCAGTACGTTCGAGTCGTACCCCCACCCCAGTACGTGTCGTACCACCGTCAATGTACACCCCCCCACCCCAGTACGTGTCGTACCCCCCGTCTACCGATACCCCAGTACGTTCGAGTCGTACCCCCACCCCAGTACGTGTCGTACCACCGTCAATGTACACCCCCCCACCCCAGTACGTGTCGTACCACCGTCAATGTACACCCCCCCACCCCAGTACGTGTCGTACCCCCCGTCTACCGATACCCCAGTACGTTCGAGTCGTACCCCCACCCCAGTACGTGTCGTACCACCGTCAATGTACACCCCCCCACCCCAGTACGTGTCGTACCACCGTCAATGTACACCCCCCCACCCCAGTACGTGTCGTACCACCGTCAATGTACACCCCCCACCCCAGTACGTGTCGTACCCCCCGTCTACCGATACCCCAGTACGTTCGAGTCGTACCCCCACCCCAGTACGTGTCGTACCACCGTCAATGTACACCCCCCCACCCCAGTACGTGTCGTACCCCCCGTCTACCGATACCCCAGTACGTTCGAGTCGTACCCCCACCCCAGTACGTGTCGTACCACCGTCAATGTACACCCCCCCACCCCAGTACGTGTCGTACCACCGTCAATGTACACCCCCCCACCCCAGTACGTGTCGTACCCCCCGTCTACCGATACCCCAGTACGTTCGAGTCGTACCCCCACCCCAGTACGTGTCGTACCACCGTCAATGTACACCCCCCCACCCCAGTACGTGTCGTACCCCCCGTCTACCGATACCCCAGTACATTCGAGTCGTACCCCCACCCCAGTACGTGTCGTACCACCGTCTATGTACACCCCAGTAGGTTCCGGTCCTACCCCCAACACAACCTCCTAAGTACGGAGCGCACCCCAGGCCCCAACATCACCACCGCATGTACGACTCGTACCAAGTCACATACAAGGACAGCACCGTACAACCAAATGGCCCATGTACACACCGTACACATGCTCAAAACGCACGTACACAACCAGGACAAAACAAAACTACACAAGAATACACCATTCGAAAGGCACAAAGCCACGAAACATGGCCAACAACCACTAAAATAACACAATCACTGACCTGCAACTGCCAAAAACAAACAGAGGCCCAATACACCACCACTCCTTATAACACACCCACCCAAACTTCAAACACTGCCACACCCACCCATGGACCAATAAAAAGGGCCCACACACACAAACCATGAGCCTTTGCAACAGACTCACTGCTGCCAGACACCACAGAACCACACTACAAGCTACACCACACCTTACACTTGCACACCTTTACACAACCACCCTCACAAACACCCTCTCATCACATTCACACACACACACAACCATCCACACCCCCCCCAACATCCACACACCACCCGCACCCACACCATCCCCACCCACACCCCTCACCATGCCCACTACCAAGAATCCAAAGTTCAGTCACCGAGAGTTGGAGGTCCTTGTGGATCAAATCCTCAGAGTCGAGCCACAGATCTTTGGAACATTGGTCAGAAACACCAGCCAGGCTGCCAAAACAGCCATGTGGCAGACCATCGTCGATGCTGTGAATGCCGTTGCGGACACCAGGAGGACCAAGCAGGATTGCCAGAACAGGTGGTACGATCTGCGGAGGAGGGTCAGAGCCAAGAGGCAGGAGGAACTCGACCATGCCAACGCCACCGGAGGAGGGCCCTCCCGCAGACCCGTACAGTACCATCCCTGGGAGGAGAGGGTGATGGCCATACTGCCGGTGGAGGCAGTCGAAGGATTAGAAGGACTCCGAGACCCGGGTGAGTACACAAACAACGCACCTCACATGGGGGGAACTGCAACCACAACCAAAACTACTAACAGGCACGCAACTACCACAAGCCATCGCATGACTCAACCACACTCCATGAGCAGGCACATGCCACTGCTGCCACCATGCCCCATGCACCCAGCTGGACAATGTCAAGTCACAGGCCACAGAAGACAACAACACATGACACGGTAACCCGGATGGCGGGAGGCTGGGCACCAACAATCACATAGTGCGACTCCAAAGCAGACAACAATGCCCTCTGCCCATATGGCCTAGGTCACAGCCAGACAAACACTGTGTCCCAACACAGGAATGACTTGCCAGCAAATGGCGGACGCCTTGCATCAACACATGGGGGTGAAGGCACTGGTTTGCACATGACGGCAGCTAATGAACAGCCAACATTGTGAAAGAGTGGCAGCACACACCACCACAGCAGCAGCGCACAGACACACATCACACCAAATGGGTGCCTGGAGAGCAGAAACAAACTCACATCAACAAGCCAAGGGCCACTCAAAGATCTGCTAACAGTCTGTGCCCAGGAAGCTGGGCCGAGGTGACAGAGGGGGACACACAGAGGGAGGGAAAGGGGGACAGAGAAGGAGGGAGAGGGGGTCAGAGAGGGAGGGAGACGGACAGAGGGAGGAGGCTGTCACACAGAGGGAGGGAGAGGGGGACAGAGAGGGAGGGAGAGGGGGACAGAGAAGGAGGGAGACACAGGGAGAGCAAATTAGTCCTTTGGTGTGTGGGAATGTCTGCTCGTAAGCAGGTGGACCGCGTGCATGTAGACATGGGTGGCCAGTGCAAGAACCCCCCCTCTTCATCAGGGCCAAACGCAGGGCCATGTCACAACCTGTACACGAGCACAAGGATAGCCACCTGCATCGTATAAGTGTGTGGATCCACTCCATGTGCACATGTACAGTGCTACAAGGAAGGCGCAAATGCATGGCTCGCCACACCTGCACACTCCACTGCTGACTGCAGTCACACTTGACGCAGCAAGTAAGACTGTGCCACACATAGTGAAAGGGGCCAAAGTGGTGCCCAAGGGACACACCCATGCACAAGTGCACTGTGAGTGGAATGCAAGACAGATCCTAATTCCAAGAGGAAAAGTGCCAACTTTGAAACTGATGAAACATGGATGTTTCATGGACCAAAATTAACATTGTCTCTCTCACACACAGGTCAACGTCGTGCTGCACCCCCCAACACTGGGGGGGAACACTCACAGGACCCGGATCTGCAGGAGACCGATCCCACCGGCAGCGACCACTCTCACCACTCTGCGGACGACCTCGACCGACCTGGCCCCTCTGGTGTCCAACCACCTGCAGCACCTGCGTCAGGTACAACCGTGCCAACCACCACCCCCACTCCTGCCACATCCCAGGAGACACCCAGGATCCCTGCCCCAACACCACAATGCAGCCAGGCTCGCCAGGAGGGACACGGTGTCCCGGGCACCCAGGAGGAGGCAGGCGACAACGCAAATGCCACCCCTCAGGGGTCCCGGAGACCCGATGTGCCCACAAGTGCAGGCCAGGCGCAAGTGGGCAGGGGTGGTGGGAGTGGAGGACGGCGGAGGCGCGAGCCTGACCAGTTGGCTGGGGATCCGGTATATTCCCATGTCCGTAACATCCTGGACTCATACCGGCAGGACACCACGGGCATGGCCCAGGTTGTGTCCGTCCTCGAGGGGATCAAGACCCAGCAGGCCCAGCAACATGCGGAGCTAATAGCCTGTCTACTGGTACACCAACGGAGGATGGAGGACAGACAGGCTGAGCAAGTGACGGCGTCCCAGGGGATTCACGCTGAACTCCGTCGGATGGCCGACACCATGGCCGACCCTCCCTGTGCCAGAAGGCGGAGAACATCACCACCCACAGGGAGGGATCAGGAGGAGGAGGAAACATCCGACGGAGCATCCCAGACGTCGTCACGGCCTGCTGGTGATGTTCCCCGCAGGAGGCCGGGTCGTCCACGGAAAGCACCGTGAGGGTGGCTGCTACATCACCATCTCCCAGGACACCTGGCCTGGCACCTGGCCCACTGGAGCAACAGCATCACAGCATCAAGAGACATTCTCTGCCACATGGCCCTGCTGGTCACTGGCTGACCAATGTTGACAAAGACTGTGGCATGGACTCTGAGGATTTCCAATGGCAAGGACACCAACTCCCCTACTGAACTTTGGGTTCCATAATCCCGGAAAGCACCTCACTTTGTCCCCCCCCCCCCCCCCCCCATAATAAATCACACTACTAAGAGTAGATGCCTGCTGGTAGCATTATTACCTAACATGTGTCTTGTAAAGTCGAAACATGCCTGAGTTATCTGTTCTCTTCAACCATCCACACCCTGGGGCCTGAGTCTGGCACAGGACACATGGGTCACAGTCTATTAGGCAAGACAGACATGGAGCACCATACACACCCGTGATGGGCACAACCAGCTGAGGGGGTGGCCGAACAACCGTGCTGACACACACACTCAGTACAGCAACAGTCATGCGCAGAGGTCAGGGATCCTGGCCAGTGTCCTGGGGGGCACCCAGGTATGTGTAGACAGGTGGCAGAACCATGTCCTGCAAGCTTGAGTCCGGTGGATGCAGAGAATGGGGGCCTGTCCAACGTTGGATGCATGGGGATGGCACATGTCACAATACCCACGCAGTCATGGACATCATGCCCAATACACAGTGTCAGCCAACACACACAGCTTGCATCTCGCCAGTCGACACATTGACACATAGCCACAATCAGGGGATACCATGCCAGACATGCTGGATGCACCGTGCCAACACACCAGCATTGACTGAGAAGAGGCACCTTGGAGGCATAGGGACACCTTTATCAGTCATGTATTCGGGATTGCAGAGGCAACTTGAAGTACACATGAACACTTCATGTGGAGTAACATGTGGGTCCAACACTGGCACCCCCCTTCTGCAGCACAAATGCGTGATAGCCATGGTACTGGCACACAAGCGTCGGCCAACAGCTAAATACCCACAGCTGCACACGGAGAGCCTAACATACACCACAGATCCGCTGATGTGGAAGTCCCACGCCATGTCAAGCAATTGTTAACCGTATGTGTCCGAGGGCAGTGTCACACACATTGATGGCATCATCACAATCCACTATCCCATCACTGATGACTGACAACCAGGCAGCACATCTATTCTGGTGTACCCAGCTGCATGTCGTGTCCCATGGGGATGCCCCATGTCTGCAGAGGAACCAAACCCCGACCGGGGCAGTGTGCACACATCGTGAACAACTGCCACACCCAATACACCCCTGATGCATCCCTTACCCCATGGAGACTTCCAAACGTGTCCGTGCCTGTAACGCTGAGTCAGCCCACGATGCCATGTCCATGAGGAATAGCAGTGCCACAACAATGCAACCAGCAGATGGCATGCGCAGGTACCTGGGGAAGAGAGACACACAAGAAGTCAGCCACAAAAAGCACAGCCACTTGCATGTGCATGTACTCGACACATGTTAGGATGACAACATGCTAGGTCACAATTATGAGTGGGGAAATACTGCCATCACTGCCACCATCACTCCAGTGACACACCCACACACACCTCTGACTCACGTGCCATACATGCAGGTGGAGACACACATCACAACTCATGCCACACGGGGACCAAGGCGTGCACACTCAAGACACTGGTACTCACCACTAAGCAAAGAAGTCGCGTATGAGCCGAGTCCGGATGTCCTCTTGCGGCTCCACATCCTCCACATCACTAGCCCCATTGCCAAGCCCTTCGTCCTCCACGGGTGGATGGTCCTCGTCATGTTGATTCAGGATGAGTGGCACAGCTCTTTCAACTGCCATGTTGTGCAGCATGCAGCAGACCATGAAGATCTTGCAAACCTTCGCCGGGGCATATGGGAGTGCGCCGCCGGTCTTGTGGAGGCACCGGAATCGGCTCTTCAGCATGCCAAACGTCCTCTCTATCACACGCCTTGTCCGGCCATGGGCGGTGTTGTAGCGGAGCTGGGCCGGCGTGATGGGGTTGCGGAGAGGTGTCAGCAGCCAAGGCATGTTGGGATAGCCAGCGTCCCCTACATGGAAAGCACATGGATATCGTTAGAACTGGCGAAGCGGTCGTGCTGGTAGGCTATACAGAATACAGGACAGACAGACTGTACCCACCAACAACACATGCCCGTTCGTTGCGCAGCTGCATCATCATATCAGGCATCCCGCTACGCCTCATGATGTAGGCATCGTGTGCTGATCCTGGAAAACGAGCACAGACATGTGAAATCACCATGTTGGACAGACACACCACAAGGGCATTGATGGAGTGGTAGTGCTTCCGATTCCGGTACGCCACCTCCCGTGCGTGTGGTGGTACCAAACCTACATGTGTCCCATCTATGGACCCAATGACATGGGGCATCCCTCCCAGGGCATAGAATCCACGCTTGACCTCTGTCATCTGTTCAGGGGTTGGGAACTTTATGAAGTCATCCAGGTGAATCAACATGGCCTCCAAGAAATCATGCAGCACACCGCTGAACATGCTCTGGGACATGCCACCAACATGAGCTATGGTATTTTGGAAGGTACCCGTGGCTAGAAAATGTAGGGCAGCCATTACCTTCAGCTGGGGTGTCAGTGCCGTAGGATACCTGTGCTGCGGTTGCAGGTGTGGTGCCAGTCTCGCTGTCAGCTCCAGAATCAACGGTTGGGTGAAGCGGTAGAGCCGGATCCTGTCATTCTCCTGCATGGCAGCCAAGTCTGGAATTATTCGGGCAACAGGCGGCGCTCTGCAGTAATTTGGAAGTGACAAGGAAGAGTGAGTGCACTACGACAACAACTCATGTCTACTGAGCACATGTAAATCTGGCAATACACACATGCTACATAGGGAGTCACATATGTGCTACATGCCCAGGACACGTATGGATGCAAGGTGACACTCCTTCCAAGACCCAGCTACACACGGAGATTGAGAACCTCCCCATGCCACACCATGGGAATAGCTGTGTCCCAGTGCAAGTGAACAGCCCGACGCAAGACAGAAGTGACATACACCCACACATCAGCAGAAGTAGGATGCCGATTGTAGAGACTGGTAGCGGAACACCGGAGCCACAGGTCACATGACATTACACTAGGCCTGCCCACACACCTTGCCATGAAGGTGCACATGTCATGACTCACCACACATTCCTTGTGAGGATGCTGACATGGCCTTGTCACGCTACTCCGTGTCCCATGCATACATGTGCACCTCACATCAGATACCACATGTGGCATGGTGTGCGGAACAGTGTGCAATGACAATCTACACACAGACACATGTTGGTTGCTGCAACGGCTGCAGCTTTTGAGGGTGCTACAACATCAACCTGATGTAAATCCCGGACACATAAATGACATAGTCACATTGTGCACTGTGGGTAGTGACAAGTCAGGTGTCATGACCCCTGTACCGGGCATCATGGGACACTTCCGTGTGTTGGTGTCCGTGCCATGCCAGTGACGCTCACCCCAAGTGCGCAGTACGACATGCACACATGTCAAAGGAGTCAAGGGCATGCCTGGCACACATTGCACCCTCACACAGTACACCTGTACACATCTCATCATACATCTGGTGCCTCCTCCACTCAGGAGGCATGTTCCACATCACAGCCTGTCACACCTGTGCCCCACACATGTAGTAATGCACAGACGATGCCTTGATGTCCATTCCTGGACAAGTATGTCCATCCATGGACAAGTATGTCCGCCCTATTCCTACCTGTGTGTCGACTATCACCACAGTGATGTGTACAAACCGGCGTACTGCTGCTAAGAGGGCCTGTGTATGTTCCCCAATCACTGTGGGAGTGCTGCCGTATGTGTACCCATAGTGATAGTGAGCGTACAGGCATTTGTACGGTCCGTACCACTACGTGTACGCATACGCGTGCAGACCCATAGTGATAGTGAGCGTACATGCGTGTGTACGGTCCGTACCACTACGTGTACGCATACGCGTGCAGAACCATAGTGATTTTGAACGTAGGCATGCATGTACGGGCCGTTGCCATGCATTTGGGGTGCCCTAGGGCCCGGAAACGCACCGTACCTGTGTGTGATTCTCCTAATTACATAGGGGACAAGTATTAAGGCCTACATGCATGCTGGTTGTCATGGCGACCAGGTTCAAATTTCGATTTTGTTCTGGAAGGTGCACAGCAGAAGTCAGTTGGAATTCTTCTACTTTGTTGCAATGTGTTTGTGGGGCTGACATCATGCAGGAGAATGAAACCGATAGAGAACCCACAGACTGCTAGGTTTGAAGGGATTGGTGGAAACATAGGATGCAAATGTGAGTGACCAATCACTCTGTACTCCTGTGCATGAGACTGGGCAGAAGGCCACATATAAGGCAGCCAGGTCCCATGAGGGATTACTTGCCTGCACATCTTTGCATTTGTCGACCAAGCTGCTGCTACTGATTCCCTGGAACCATGTCAAGGGCTGTGGAGAGGACACAGCCATTCACCCTGGAGGAGAACATGGCTCTGCTGGATGTGATCCTCCCACAGTACCCCATGCTGTATGGGCGACCAGGGTATCAGGTGAGTGCATAGGCCACTGCCACAGACTGTCCCTATGTTGTGACTGTGTCTTCAGGCATTGTGACCCGGTGTGACACACATGCCATGTACTGTCGGGGGGGTACCAGGGGGGGGGTGCCTGATGTCTCCCAGCAGTGCCCTGAGACAGGAGGGGTGTGTGCAGAGTCCTCCCAGCAGTGCCCTGAGACAGGAGGGGTGTGTGCAGAGTCCTCCCAGCAGTGCCCTGAGACAGGAGGTGTGTGTGCAGAGTCCTCCCAGCAGTGCCCTGAGACAGGAGGTGTGTGTGCAGAGTCCTCCCAGCAGTGCCCTGAGACAGGAGGTGTGGGTGTGATGCACAGTGTGAGCCTTGATCATTGATTGTGACATTGCCATCATTCCACCTGAGTACCCACTATGGCACCTACTGCCTTTTCCCTCACCAGAGGATGATGTCCCTATGACAGAGGTGCAATGCGTTGGCTGCATTACATGCCATGTAGTAACCAGCTATTATGTGCACATATGTCTCTCTGTGACATGTGGCTGGTGTATTGATGTGGTGTCACTTGTACTTCCTCACAGGTAGGCGCCACTGCCAAGGAGCAGATCTGGCTGACCGCCGTCAGTGCCGTGAGGCGTGTGGATGGTCGGAGGCGGAGCCTGTCCCAGGTGAGGAAACGCTGGCAGGATATCCGGTGCTGGACGCGGAGGATTGCACGGCTCCTGCTGGGGGACTCACCTGAGAGCCACAAGAACCGCGGCCGCCGCCGTCTGACCCACCTCCACAGGCGTGTGCTGCCGGTGGTCTTTCCAGACCTGGAGAGGCGCTTACAGGCGATGCAGCAGGCGGAAGGGGGTAGGTACATGTGCGTTTGTTGTGTGTCACCGGCATTTGTAAGGGCACAGTGGCATTAATTCACTGGCAGGGTTTAAAGGTGCTGTGCCCATCCAGTTTGCCCAAGTGTAGCGCTGCGCCCCTGCCACCCTTCCCCTCCTTGCAATGTGTTCCCTGGTCTGTGTGTAGTCACTCCTTCACAAGGTAATGTAGGCTGGCGCTTTGTCCATGAGAACAATGACTGTAGCATCATGGGTGGTGGTGGTGGGTAACAGGTTGTGGGACCTTGCCTGTGAACTGTCAAGTTCACTGCATGTGGGTTCCATGTCAGTTGGCACTGATGCTGGCTCCAGACATGGGAGTTGGTCTCTCATGTGTCATGCCTTACAGCGCGCATGTCCTATGTAGTGGCCTGTGACATGATGTGCATGAGTGTGCGCTACGCATAGTGCAGGGATGGTGACGTGTGTAGCAGTCATTCCCATTCAGTAGCATGTAGTTGCGTGCCCAATACTGTCCCCTGGGGCACCTTATCCTCAGTGTTGTTTGTGTCATCATCAACGTGGACACTCTCACTGTCTACAGCGTAGGTTGTGCTCTGTGCCATTGTCCCCTGTCACCATGTATATAGACGTGCTATTATGTACAGGTGTCCACTGTGCAGCCTGACCTGATTGTCCCTCTTCATACTCACAGTTGCCAGTGCCTGTGTGTCTTGTTATACTCATCTGAGGATGGGCACTGGTACCTCATTATTTGTACAGGCGCACCTTTGCTGTTTTGCGTCCAATCTTGCCTTTTGCCTGCCACTGTGTTTATCACCCAGACTATGAGATGTTGGTGCCACCTGTGTCTCAGCAATTAGCATCGTGTGGGGGTTGCTTGGGGCGGGCAATGCCTATGTGTCAAATCCTGATTCCTAATTGCTGGGTCTGGACAGTGTGTGATGTTACTGGACACACACGCAAGGTGCAGTGACCGAGTTATGTTGGGCATGTTTGCAGCATTACCTATGCAGCATGTGTCTCAAGTTCATGGATATTGTCCCTGGTCATAGGTATTTTCACAAACGCTGTGTGGTGCAGAGGCAGTGCAGGATTGTCCCCAGGGCCTGGGTGCTATGTCAGACTCCGTTTCCTGTCATCAGCTATTGTCTCATGCTCTCCATGGTATTTCAGTGGCATGGTGGCTCAACCAACTGTGTTTCATGCCCTACATCGGTACCTTGTTTTGCAGATGTTAGGGATCTGCCTCTTCAGGCTATGCAATGTTGACTATGTAGATTGGACTCATGTGACAGATGTGTACAGGTGTCTGATTAATTTCTGTCTCTCCACCCTGCCCACAGCATCGTCGGGGGACACAGAGGGAGACATGGACACGGACCAGGCGGAGGGACCGAGCACCAGTGGCAGCCGTGACATCGGGGCTGGCACATCGAGTGGGACAGAGGCGGAGGATAGTGTGGCCGAGGACCTGTCGACTGGCACATCAGACTACGAAGCTGACAGGTCCGAGGAGGATGTCTCAGAGTTGGCGGAGGCTGCACCAGCAGCTGACAGTGGAACAACACCTGCCACCGCCCCCTCAGTTCCCACCAACCGCCTCCCACTTGCTCGTGTCCCTTCCCAGCGTGCCCGGTCACCGCATGTCTCCTTCCTGCCAGGCACCGCACCCCCTGCCCCTGTCTCCACTGCTGCCGCCAATGCTGAGTCTATGGACATCCAGCGGCAAATGCAGGTTGGTCAGGCTGCGATCCTGAATGTCCTCCATTCCCACGGGAAAACCCTCACCAACATCGAGGCATTCTTGGAGGGCATTCATTCTTTGCAGGCTGACCAACGCAACTTGCTGAGGTCCCTAGACTCCACACTGACTGCAGCAGTGGGTCTCCTGCAGCGCGACCTCCCCCCACCTACCCCTGCCCCATCCACACTTCCCACTTCCATGCCTGTCCCACGTACACCCAGACGTCGGCATGCACCCACCACAACAGACACAGGCACCACACCAGCAGGGAAGGTCCACCGCACTCCTCCTGACACGCACACACAGGGTGAGATAGGCACACCCACTGGGTCGGGGGGCAAACGTGTGACACGCAGCCAGAGTGGGAGTCCGCATTCCACACAATCCACTCCCTCCAAATCCCCTCCCCTCAGCTCTCCTGGCCACATCTCCCCCAAGGACTCCTTCATGGCCGCTCTGTCCCTGAGCCCCACAGTTACGCCACCACGCAAGCGGTCAAGGAAGTCCTCGGTCAGGGTGGTTGAGTCTCCCCCCCTGTCTCCACCCTCCCCCGGTGGCGCTGCAACCCATCCCTCTGAACCCCCCCCCCTCCTTGGGGCCTGAGGTCACTTCGGGTGCAGGGGACTCCCTGGAGGACCTTGCTAAGGTGTGTAGTGCCATCCTGGCCTCCGCCTTTGGCCATGACACACCCCCTGTGGTTGAGTCCTCCATCCCTGCACCCACAACGCCGCCCCTTTGCCCTGATGTCCCTGCGGTGCCTGTTGCTTCCCCCCCCCCTGATGCCCTCACCAGTATGGAAGACGATGGCATTTGACTGTGCAGGCAAGGTAGGGGACACACATCCCACTGTGTCCCCCATGCAGCTGGGAATCATTGACTGCCCTATGGCCTTTGTTGACTTTGAACTGCCTTTGATCCACGGACATTGTGCTCATGCTGAATAAAGCTTATTTTTTTTTTCATTATCACACTCCTGCTATGGTGGTATTGGTGTTGGTGGGGCTGCTACATTGTTTTGGGTGGTGTTTAAGGCTTTGGGTGTGTGGGATTTGTAGTAGTGTTCTGCTCTTTGGGGCCACCCTAGGATCTGTGTGCCATCACAAGGTGTTGGCTAACTTCCTTAGGTCATGTCAGCAGTTACTGCATGGTTCAATTGTCCCAGGGTGTATTCCTTCCTCTGTGTACCCAGTTTCTTCCCTGCAGGGTGTTCCCAATGTTTAGCGCAGAGCTGTGTGTACATGAGCTGTGTGTGTGACGGAGCCCTTCTACTTTGGCCATGCATGCATGGCCATGTCTCCACCTGCAACAATCGTGGCATCCTTGGTGATCACTGTACTTGTGTGTGGAGTCAGTTGACATGAGTTCATGGGGACATGTTCCCTTGTAGGCAGTATGGATGTGGGTAATTGTGGCATCACACACATGTGTTACACCCCTCCTGGGTGTGGACACTGCTGGGAGGACTCTGCACCCACCCCTCCTGTCTCTGGGCACTGCTGGGAGGACTCACCACCCACCCCTCCTGTCTCAGGGCACTGCTGGGAGGTCTCTGCACCCACCCCTCCTGTCTCAGGGCACTGCTGGGAGGACTCACCACCCACCCCTCCTGGGTCTGGACACTGCTGGGAGGACTCTGCACACACCCCTCCTGGGTCTGGACACTGCTGGGAGGACTCTGCACACACCCCTCCTGTCTCAGGGCACTGCTGGGAGGTCTCTGCACCCACCCCTCCTGTCTCTGGGCACTGCTGGGAGGACTCACCACCCACCCCTCCTGTCTCAGGGCACTGCTGGGAGGTCTCTGCACCCACCCCTCCTGTCTCAGGGCACTGCTGGGAGGACTCACCACCCACCCCTCCTGGGTCTGGACACTGCTGGGAGGACTCTGCACCCACCCCTCCTGTCTCAGGGCACTGCTGGGAGGTCTCTGCACACACCCCTCCTGGGTCTGGACACTGCTGGGAGGACTCTGCACACACACCTCCAATTTCTGGACATGTACGCTTGGGACATACACGGTGTGGGTGCGCTCCATGCATTCGAGGTGAGGGTTCGAGTCGTACTTACACTGGTGTGGTGGTGGTACGGTCCGTGAGTCCAGGAGTCGTACTTACACTGGTGGGGGTGGGGGTACGGTCCGTACGTCCGCGGGTGAGGGTTCGAGTCGTACTTACACTGTTGGCATGGGGGGTACGCTCCATGCATATAGGGTGTGGCTACGGGTCGTACTTACACTGTTGGCATGGGGGGTACGCTCCTTGCATACGCGGGTGGGGGTACGGGTCGTACTTACACTGTTGGGGTGGGGGTACGCTCCATGCATACGCGGGTGAGGGTACGGGTCGTACTTACACTGTTGGGGTGGGGGTACGCTCCATGCATATAGGGTGTGGCTACGGGTCGTACTTACACTGTTGGCATGGGGGGTACGCTCCTTGCATACGCGGGTGGGGGTACGGGTCGTACTTACACTGTTGGGGTGGGGGTACGCTCCTTGCATACGCGGGTGAGGGTTCGAGTCGTACTTACACTGTTGGGGTGGGGGTACGCTCCTTGCATACGCGGGTGGGGGTACGGGTCGTACTTACACTGTTGGGGTGGGGGTACGCTCCTTGCATACGCGGGTGAGGGTTCGAGTCGTACTTACACTGTTGGGGTGGGGGTACGCTCCATGCATACGCGGGTGAGGGTACGGGTCGTACTTACACTGTTGGGGTGGGGGTACGCTCCATGCATATAGGGTGTGGCTACGGGTCGTACTTACACTGTTGGCATGGGGGGTACGCTCCTTGCATACGCGGGTGGGGGTACGGGTCGTACTTACACTGTTGGGGTGGGGGTACGCTCCTTGCATACGCGGGTGAGGGTTCGAGTCGTACTTACACTGTTGGGGTGGGGGTACGCTCCTTGCATACGCGGGTGGGGGTACGGGTCGTACTTACACTGTTGGGGTGGGGGTACGCTCCTTGCATACGCGGGTGAGGGTTCGAGTCGTACTTACACTGTTGGGGTGGGGGTACGCTCCATGCATACGCGGGTGAGGGTACGGGTCGTACTTACACTGTTGGGGTGGGGGTACGCTCCATGCATATAGGGTGTGGCTACGGGTCGTACTTACACTGTTGGCATGGGGGGTACGCTCCTTGCATACGCGGGTGGGGGTACGGGTCGTACTTACACTGTTGGGGTGGGGGTATGGTCCCTGAGTCCGCTGTTGGGGGTCGGAGTCGTACTTACACTGGTGGGGGTACGGTCCGTAGGTCCGCGGGTGAGGGTTCGAGTCGTACTACACTGTTGGCATGGGGGGTACGCTCCATGCATATAGGGTGGGGGTAGGGTCCGTACATATCCGTCCCCACGCTATGTGATGCTTGTGCGGGCCGTACCCAGGCCTTTGCCACGTGGGTACGATCCGTCCCGCCATTGTTGGGGTGACGTGTGTGTGGGCGTGGTACGACTCGTACCCACGCTCTTCAGGCGTGGGTACGGGACGTACCTGTCTGGTTGTGTTGTCGGTTCGCATGGTGACGGACTTCCGTTGTGGCGGTAGCTGGCTTATCAGGACACGCCCCCACCCCCTCGTGGTGACCAGGGCATGGGAGTCAGGTATGTCCAGGCCATGTGTGACTTATGTGGTTGTTTTGTGGCCTGCCCTGGTCGTGCCACCCCCACCCCACCCCACTTTCCCCCCTCCCTTAGTTATTCTTACCTTCTGCGGCGTCTGCGTCGGTGCCTGTAGAGCAGGTGGACTGCTATGAGGGCAGGGATGACTCGTAGGTTCGGGTCCATGTCTGTCCGTCGCGTACTGGTACTCCTTGCTCGCGTCGTCCTGTCGCGTACGGGTCCTCCTTGCTCGCGTCGTCCTGTCGGGTACGGGTCCTCCTTGGTCGCGTGGTCCTGTGTCCGTCGCGTACTGGTCCTCCTTGTTCGCGTCGTCGTCTGTCCGTCGCGTACTGGTGGTCCTTGTTCGCGTCGTCCTGTTTCCCGGCAGTTTTTGGCTGCCGCAGAATCTTCACCGTGCGGGGTGACGTCGGTGCGAATCGTGATTCCTGGTTCGTGAATGGCTGGCTGCGTGCGTCCAGACGTCAGGTCTGCGCTTTCCCGGATCACATTGGTAGTTGTTTTTTTGTTCGGTCGGGCTTTTTTACGATTCGTACGGAAAAGGTGTTTCCGTACGAATCGTAATTCCTTGTTTGTATATTTACACGACCGGGTACGCGTCGAACGGAGAATATGCTCCGTCCGACGGTTCGTACCCGGTTTTTACCGGATTGTGATCGGCACCTTGGTGTACCTAATTTTGCATCACCTCCACGTAATCGACTCACCTTTACTATTGTGAAGGTAAATGTTATTTAATTGTAATTATTTTACTTTAAAAATATATTTTTAGCATTAGCTAAAGTGTTGTATGGCAAAGGTGATTTTTTTATTTTTTTACTCATTCACACTACATCATAAACGAAATTATACCATGGTGCAGGGGTAACAATTACTAATATGACTTCAGTTAGGTACTACATTTGAAAAAGCGTTTCATGTTACTGGGGTAACTATTAGTATTCTAAGTCCCAGAATGTTCAGCAGTAGAGTAATTGAGAGATAGTGTAGGTGTATCCATTATTACTCTTATTTTAAAATGCATTCAATGTGTATTATGTTTTGCTTTACCAATTGTTACTCATACTCATTTGTCAAATATCATAATTTCCAAAAATTGGTTATTTTGTTTTAACCAACGTTGGCTAAGTAACATTAATTTATAAAACTTTTTTTTATTTCCAGAGTAAATCGTTTACAAGTTTCAGGATTAATTAAATTTAAAAAATAACTTTATCCTGCAGCCAGCATTACCTTAAAGGCACGAGAACAAACAACAACTGAAAAAGGTATTTTAAATTTTCAGTGTTATAATTTCCACAATTTAATAGTCATTCCTTTTGCTATTGTTACTCCAGTAAAGTGCAGAAATAGGATAACTGATGGATAGTGTAGGGGTACCATTAACTATTCTAACTCCAGGAAGGTGCAGCAGTAGGGAAAGTGTTGGATGGTGTAGGGGTACATTTCTCTATTCTAACTCCAGGAAGGTGCAGTAGTTAGGAAAGTGTTATGTAGTATTAGTTATATTCTATGTCATAATTTATAAAAGTTAATCAGAATTTGCATTTTTCAACAACGTTAAGTTATTTTCTCTTTTTTTTCCAAAGACAATTGTTTGTTTCGTTGCTGAAAGATTCAGTCCATCACATACGTGACAACTCCAGCCAACAGGCCAATTCCACTTAAGAAGCCTCACCAAGAAAAGCAATTTCAAAAAAACAAGGTATTGTTATACAGCATTGTTTTTAAACCTTCAATATGTTAGACTAACCATTTAATTTTTAATGTAAATATAATCCCAAAATAATTAAAAAAAGAGTTGCAGTTTGAAGAATTTTTTTTCATAACTCCAGGTTGGTGCAGCGGTAGGGAAAGTGTTGGATGGTGTAGGGGTGCAATTTACTATTCCAACTCCAGGAAGGTGCAGCAGTAGGGAAAGTGTTGGATGGTGTAGGGGTGCAATTTACTATTCCAACTCCAGGAAGGTGCAGCAGTAAGGAAAGTGTTGGATGGTGTAGGGGTGCAATTTTCTATTCCAACTCCAGGAAGGTGCAACAGTAGGGAAAGTGTTGGATGGTGTAGGGGTGCAATTTACTATTCCAACTCCAGGAAAGTGCAGCAGTAGGGAAAGTGTTGGATGTTGTTGGGGTGCAATTTACTATTCCTACTCCAGGAAGGTGCAGCAGTAGGGAAAGTGTTGGATGGTGTAGGGGTGCAATTTACTATTCCTACTCCAGGAAGGTGCAGCAGTAGGGAAAGTGTTGGATGGTGTAGGGGTGCAATATACTATTCCAACTCCAGGAAGGTGCAGCAGTAGGGAAAGTGTTGGATGGTGTAGGGGTGCAATTTACTATTCCAACTCCAGGAAGGTGCAGCAGTAGGGAAAGTGTTGGATGGTGTAGGGGTGCAATTTTCTATTCCAACTCCAGGAAGGTGCAACAGTAGGGAAAGTGTTATGTACTATAAGTTAAATTGAATATCATTTTTGCAAAAAGTTATTGTAAATTCGCATTTCTCTACAACGTTCAGTTTTCTCATTTTATCCTTTTAACACTTTTGCAGACAATTGTTTTTGTTTTACGATTCCAACCAACACATAAGTGTCTACTCCAGCCTGCAGGCCATTCCCACTTCAGAAGACTCACCAAGGAAACCAATTCCAAAAAAACAAGGTATTTTTATACAACATTATATTTAAACCATCAATTAGTTTAACAAACAATTTTTTTTTTTTTATAATATTCCCAAAATGTATAACATAAAGTTTTCTGATTGAAGATTTTTGTTTTTTAATCCTGGAAGGTGCAGCAGTAGGGAAAGTGTTGGATGTTGTTGGGGTGCAATTTACTATTCCTACTCCAGGAAGGTGAAGCAGTAGGGAAAGTGTTGGATGGTGTAGGGGTGCAATTTACTATTCCAACTCCAGGAAGGTGCAGCAGTAGGGAAAGTGTTGGATGTTGTTGGGGTGCAATTTACTATTCCTACTCCAGGAAGGTGCAGCAGTAGGTAAAGTGTTGGATGGTGTAGGGGTCCCATTTACTATTCCTACTCCAGGAAGGTGCAGCTGTAGGGAAAGTGTTGAATGGTGTAGGGGTGCAATTTACTATTCTAACTCCAGGAAGGTGCAGCAGTAGGGAAAGTGTTTGATGGTGTAGGGGTGCAATTTACTATTCCAACTCCAGGAAGGTGCAGCAGTAGGGAAAGTGTTGGATGGTGTAGGGGTGCAATTTACTATTCCTACTCCAGGAAGGTGCAGCAGTAGGGAAAGTGTTGGATGGTGTAGGGGTGAAATTTACTATTCCAACTCCAGGAAGGTGCAGCAGTAGGGAAAGTGTTGGATGGTGTAGGGGTGCAATTTACTATTCCAACTCCAGGAAGGTGCAGCAGTAGGGAAAGTATTGGATGGTGTAGGGGTGCAATTTACTATTCCTACTCCAGGAAGGTGCAGCAGTAGGGAAAGTGTTGGATGGTGTAGGGGTGCAATTTACTATTCCAACTCCAGGAAAGTGCAGCAGTAGGGAAAGTGTTGGATGGTTTTGGGGTGCAATTTACTATTCCTACTCCAGGAAGGTGCAGCAGTAGGGAAAGTGTTGGATGGTGTAGGGGTGCAATTTACTATTCCAACTCCAGGAAGGTGCAGCAGTAGGGAAAGTGTTGGATGGTGTAGGGGTGCAATTTACTATTCCAACTCCAGGAAGGTGCAGCAGTAAGGAAAGTGTTGGATGGTGTAGGGGTGCAATTTTCTATTCCAACTCCAGGAAGGTGCAACAGTAGGGAAAGTGTTGGATGGTGTTGGGGTGCAATTTACTATTCCTACTCCAGGAAGGTGCAGCAGTAGGGAAAGTGTTGGATGGTGTAGGGGTAATAATTACTATTCCAACTCCAGGAAGGTGCAGCAGTAGGGAAAGTGTTGGATGGTGTAGGGGTAATAATTACTATTCCAACTCCAGGAAGGTGCAGCAGTAGGGAAAGTGTTGGATGGTGTAGGGGTAATAATTACTATTCCTACTCCAGGAAGGTGCAGCAGTAGGGAAAGTGTTGGATGGTGTAGGGGTGCAATTTACTATTCCAACTCCAGGAAGGTGCAGCACTAGGGAAAGTGTTGGATGGTGTAAGGGTGCAATTTACTATTCCTACTCCAGGAAGGTGCAGCAGTAGGGAAAGTGTTGGATGGTGTAGGGTTGCAATTTACTATTCCAACTCCAGGAAGGTGCAGCAGTAGGGAAAGTGTTGGATGGTGTAGGGGTGCAATTTACTATTCCAACTCCAGGAAGGTGCAACAGTAGGGAAAGTGTGGGAAGGTGTAACTGTTACATTTTAGGTATTTCATTTACTTTTTCAGGCTAATTTGTTTTTCTTCTCTTCTCTTTTCAGATAATGTCTAGTCTGGAAGCTGCGAAGTACATTAAATCCAGGAAGGGAAAAAATTTATTAAACCATGGAGGATACATATATAGTAAGGAAAGAATAAGTTTAACTAGAAATCATTGGAGGTGTGTGCAATACTACACTACTCATTGCAGTGGCAGAGCGGTTACTGTTGATAATTTAGTTGTGAAAACCACAGAACATAACCACTCTGCCTCTGCAATGGAGGTAGAAATTAGAGAAACAGTGAACGAAATGAAAGCTATTGCAAGCACCTCCAATGATTCTACAGGATCAATTTTAAGAGAGGTTGCACAGCATGTCCCCAGTCATGTTGCTAGTAACATGCCTATAAATCCTAATTTGAGAAGAATTATTCAAAGACAAAAGCAGGCAAGTAACATTCAATTATCTACACCACATTCTTTCTCTGACATTAGAATTCCACATGATCTTTCTATTTCTTTTTCTGATGAACATTTCCTTCTGCATGACAACGAAAACCCTCAGAAACGAATTCTCATTTTTAGTACCCCACGTAACCTTGCTAAGTTAGAAAGTAGTGAAATTTGGATGATGGATGGGACGTTTAAAAGTACACCCCATCCTTTCACTCAAATTTACACTATACATGCCAAAATTAACAATAGTGTAATTCCATTAGTATATAGTTTGCTACCTGATAAGACTTCTGCAACATACACTGAACTTTTATCAGTGATTAAAAGTAAAACATCTCAAAGTCCTAGGAAAATAATTATTGATTTTGAATTGAGCATGATCAATGTGATCACTAAAACGTACACGGATACCCAAATTCAGGGATGTTTTTTTCATTTTTCCCAGGCATTTTGGCGTAAATTACAAAAAACATCCCTAGTTGCAGAATATTCTCGTGATAGCAAACTACAATTTGAACTAAAAAAATTAACAGCACTTTGTTTTGTTGCTCCCGATAGTGTGGACGAGCACTACACTGCAATTATAGAATCTGTTTATTATACGAGTAACGAAGAAAAATTGGCACCCATTCTAAATTATTTCGAGGACACATGGATTGGACACCTAAGCAGATCGGGTCGCAGGAGGAAGCCACGATTCCATGTGGAGTGGTGGAACTGCTACACGAGTTGTTTAGAGGGAGAAGCAAAAACAAACAATGCCATTGAGGGATGGCATAACTCCTTCAACCACACAATTGGCAAACCTCATCCAAACTTCTACTCTTTTTTGGAAACTTTGAAGAAGGAGCAAAGTTTTCAAGAAATGAGAATAGCCCAAACACTCGCAGGTAGTCTAAACCCACGAGTAACAGTCAAAACAAGGGAAATGTCTGAGAGACTATTGGCTATTGTACAACAATTTTCGTTGTGTGTGGCTATAGACTACCTGGAAAATCTTTCTAACATTCTTTCTTTCTAAAATTAGTTTTTTACTTACTTTCTTGCTTTGCTTCAAATTTAAATATTTTTCAAATTACAATTGGCATACAATGTTTTTTCTAAAAAAGTTTTAAAACAAACAAGTCGGGTCCTTTTTTTTTTGTTTCAAATCTTCATTTCTAGCAAAACTACCAATGTCATCAAATGTACTGTTCCATAGTATTGGACCAATTTTTCAACAACCGAACGCCATTAGTTTAATTACAGAAAACTTCGTTTTTTATTTCCGACCTAAAAAATCACCAAAACTCAAACCAATCTAAATTGTACATGTCAAGCCATAATCCAAAATGCACATTGCTGCATAAACACCAATTTGTATTCAATCATTAATTCCCAAAATTTACGAGTACGCTATTTTTTTTCTCTTAGAAATGAAGATCAAAATCACTTTATTTAGTTCCGAAGTTAATAAATAAACTTTGTGAACAGTAACTTTAAATTTTTTAACAGTTACATACATTTTTTAAATAAACCAATAACTTTTCGCGACCCGACATAGGCATACATTAATGACATTATTGTGGACATGTTTAAAAACATTTAAAACATCAATTAGTTTTCCCGCAACCTCTCCTTATTCTTTCCTTACTATATATGTATCACTATTAAAGGTTTAATCTATAATTTAATGTGAAAATATTTCCTACCTGGACGCAGATCAGCTTCCTGCTGCTTCCTCCTCCGATGCTCTTCAAAATGGCGCATTACGTCGACGCTCACGTCATTACGTCATCGCGTGCTTCAATATTTATAACGGACTACTTTATTTAACTAATCTGTAAATAAATGTTTAAAAATGTAATTAAAATATTTATATGTTTTCTAAAAAAGTTCCTTGCTTTGCAAAAATAAATAAAAATATGGTTTATTTTTTAAGTTTTTTTCAATAAATAAATATTTTGAAAACATTATTTGTTTACTGTTATTATTTTATAAATTGTAATTTATTCTTTTAAAAT
Source organism: Triturus cristatus (assembly GCF_964204655.1). NCBI lineage: Eukaryota > Metazoa > Chordata > Amphibia > Caudata > Salamandridae > Triturus > Triturus cristatus. The sequence continues at coordinate 528,949,818 of NC_140589.1, forward strand.
GTAACTTTTTTAATGTAAATTTACTAAATGTGTTCCTTACCTCGACTCTATTTTCTTTTTCCTTCAAAACTTGCTCTTTCTTCTCTTTCTGATCCTTCTTTTCTTGTTCCGCGGGTTGTATATTCTGAAGCTGCCAAAATAAATGAAGGACAAATAAGCTCATAGACTTCAATGCAAAAGCGTGGGAATTTTTTTTTAAAGTAAGTTCTTTTTTTCCTGCTCTATTTTCTTTAGGTATTATTATTTCTGAAATGCATTTCTAATTACTCTTTTAATATTAAAAATATTTTTACTTTTTTATCTTTTTTTTTAACATTTCTCTAATTTTTTATTATAATACTCCAAAAGTACTCTTCCTTTTTTTTTACAAACATTAAACTTTATATAAGAAACTTAAAAATACTCTAGTATTAATCTTTCTTAATACTAATTTTTATTTTCTAATTTATTGTTATTAATTTTAAATAATTGGTCTAGTATTAATATTTAATAATAATCCTTATTTAACTTTTAATTACATATTTTATTTAAATTAAAATTACTCAATTATTAATTTCTCATAATACAATTCTTTTATTTTTAATATTATTTTTTTTTTAATTTACTTAAAAAATACTCTGTAATTTTTTAAAAATACTCAAGTATAATTCTTTCATAAGACTAATTTTTTAATAAATTTTTAAATATATTTTTAAGAAAGCTCTAGTAAAAATAATAATTAATAAATCTTTTTTTAAATTATTAACATATTATAATTAAAATACAAATACTCAATTATTTATTTGTCATAAGCCAAATCATTTTATTTTTTAAACTATATTTATTTTATTAAACTTTAATAATACTCTTTCATATTACAAAAATACTCATTTTTAAATCTTATATTTTTAAATTTAAATTAAAATATACTCTTTGTATTTTGAAAAATACTCAAGTATTAATTTAACTTAAAAAATACTCTTTTATATTAGAAAAATACTCAAGTATTAATATTTTGTTAAACTACTCACATTTTTAAAATTTTTTTTTTTTTAAAAAACATTAAATTATACGATATATATTTATTTAAGTTAAAATCCCAAAATTAAAAAATGTGTTGTAATAGTATATGCGTTGTAAAAGTACTTACCATATAACATCATGCGTTGTAAATGCATGCGTTGTAAATGCATGCGTTGTAAAGGCTTTTTCAAAGAATGCGTTGTAATGGTATATGCGTTGTAAAAGTACTTACCATATAATAGCATGCGTTGTAAATGCATGCGTTGTAAAAGCTTTTGCGTTGTAAAAAATGCGTTGTAATAGCATAGCGTTGTAAAAGTTGCGTTGTAAAGGTAGTTCCCCGCGAAATTTGCTACGGGAATATACACAGAAAAGTATTAAACAAAAGATTAAGTTGTTGCAAGGACTAGATCCATGTAATATAAGAAAATATACTGAGAAACATGGGCATTCTCTGGCTTGTCTTTCAAGAAAAGTGGGTAAAAGTGTTTTTCATCACTAGAGGATGTTAGCAGTACACCATTCAGAAATGCGGACGTTTGTAAGGAAACTGTACTATGTAAAAAGTCCTGCATTATGTTTAAGTGAACTGAATACAGCTCTTTTATATGGTTCTTTATTAGATGTTCAAAAAAAGTGTGATGATATTGAAATGCGATATTTTGGTTCAGAAGAGCAGTCAATAGAAAGTGAAAGTTTGACAATTACAGATGTTGAAGGAGATGGGAAAGTGATTAGCACTGATCAGTTTGAAGAAGAAATTGGAAGGCTTAATGTAGTGTGGTCTGAAATACCAAACTATGTTTGTGTTTGTTGTCGATGTACTCATTATAAAAGTCAAACTAGGAATGTCGATTTGTATTTGAAAAGTGAAAAGGAGAACAATAGTAAGTGGGAAGAATTTGCAACTTACTTGTTGGTGGAAGGTCAATTTGAGTTAGGTAGTTCTGGAATTCACTCCCGCTGGAGATAAGAACTGCCCCCACCTATACTTTATTTAGGAAACTTTTGAAGACTCGGCTCTTTTCTCAGGCTTATGACATCTAGGTATTGTGTTTTTTCTGTTTTTGTTGCCGCCTCATGTTTTTTCTTAGCGCCAAGAAACCGTTTGGTGAACGTGCGCTTTATAAATTCTATGTAACATAACATAACATAACATAACATAACATAACGTATATGTAAATATTGTTACAACAAATTAGAAGAGAACACAATGCCTGCTAGAGCAGTATATAATAACTTAGAATTAGTAGCTATTCCGGAGGAACTGGCAGAATTGAATACATATGAGTCGGTTCTAATTCAATCTGTTCATCCTTTTCAAACTATAATTCGGATGGAGCCTAAATCAGGTAAACTGCCACCAACAGACTTGCAAAGAGGGCTGAAAGGAAGAGTGGTGTACTTACTTTTGGATTTTAAGAAAAATATTGAAACTATTGCTGGAGAGAAAGAGGAGAATGAGGCAGTAGTCATTCTAGTAAATGGTGTACCAACAAAGAGCCGGAAAATATGGCAAGAATTTGTGGATGTTAATAAAGATGAAAAGGCTACCTTATATTTTATAGAGAACAATATTTATTACAAAACTGTAAATGTGGATGAACAGGTAATATGTTTAGAAAATGAATGTGAAATTTCAAGTGGTCAAATAGAGTAAGTGGACAAGTCAAGGACTGAAGAGATTTATGAACATTACACAATATGTCCTTTGCATTCAAAAGAAGTAATAGGAAGCAGCATTGAGTTATTTCAAATGAAAAAAGCACAGGGAACTCCAATGGGTGTATGGGAGAAGAGCTTGGAAGCTCGTTGTTTTCCACAGCTGTTTCCTACTGGAGAAGGTGGACGATATGATGACCGACCTGTAGGTATTCCAGCTCGGTCAACAAGATTATATTCTGAAGATCCTAGATTTCGACAGTGCATTCCATACATATTTCACCTTTTGTTTGAAAGTGATTTATCTTCTCTGTCATATGCAGTGAACCACATACTTAAAACTGGAGTTCATCAATCACTTCTTTCTGCAAAAGAATTTGTGGAGAAAGTTGAAAAACAAATGAAAATTTTGAAGCACAGCTAATCAATTTGATGGCATGTCAATGTGGAACAAATGAGTATTGGTATCGTCATCATGGAGAACTCAAGTGTATGTTACGGAACTTAGGTACACCAACATGGTTTGTCATACTTAGCTGTGAAGAGTATGCATGGGAAGATTTGCTTGAGTTTCTAAGAGAAGTGAAATCCAATACTAAAAATGTTGAAATAAAGACTCCTGGTGAACTGTGTTCATTGGATCCTGTAAATGTGTGAAGATATTTTAATCATAGGTTTCAAGCTATGATGTCTTTTATCTGCCATAAAAAGAATCCACATCTTGGAACAGTTACCGATTTCTTTTGGAGAAAGGAGTACCAAGCAAGAAGTGCACCTCATATACATATGCTACTATGGGTCAAGGATGCACCTAAATTTGGAACTGATTCTGATGAAACACTGCAGAAGAAAATACAAGTCTAAAGGAACATTTTACACCAAATGTCGGTTTGGTTTTCCACGTCCAGTCATTTGTAAAGGAAGAGTAAATTCTTCTTTTTCTTCTGTAAGGCACACAATAACTCGGAAATAAATGTGGAATGCGAACATGGATATCCAGTATGTTGCAGATAACTCAATTGCTGTTGCTCGTTATGTTACATTGTACATAACAAAATCAGAAAAAACATAGATGAAACAAATGTGGGAAGAAATTGGCCAAGAGAAAAGCGCTAGCAAAAAATTGTACAGCTTTACTTTGAAAATGCTTTCCCACCGAGAAATTGGATCCTATGAATGTTCAGACCGCTTGTGCTCTTCAAGTTTATATTCAAAGTCTCAAGGAATCATTTGGTAAGTTTAGGTCTTGCCTGCTCACGGAATAGAGTGTTGAAATCATTAGAAGAAATTGAATAGTTAGCAGCAAATGAACCAGACAGTACAGACATTCTTAAAACTAATATGTTGTACACATACTATCCGAAAAGAAGTTGACATCTGGAACAGCTATGTCAGTATGAAGTACTTTAACATTACAGCTTCAAAAGAAATGTTAAACAGAATTTAAAAGAAGGAAAATATGCAGTAGTTGGATGTCATGGTTGTTTAGTAAAACATGCAAAGGTAATCTTATAAACCACAAGAAACTCAGTTGTGAAACTCCAGATAAGCGAGAATTTTACTATTTAGCACTTCTCCAACTCTTTAAACCATGGCGTAGCGAAAGTGTATTACTTGGAAATTTTGGCTGCTATGAAGATTCTTTTAATGCATGTAAAGATAGCATTGCATGTACAATTCTCCCTACATATTTTAAAATGTTGATTGATGAAGTTGAACAGGAAAAGACTATTACAGCTGAAATAGCTAATGAAAGTTCTTAAGATAGTCAAAGTAGTGGTCAATGAAGTCAAGATCCTCTTGGATAACCAATACTGGAAAATGAAGCAGCGATTGCTATGCATGAAGTCGAAATTGCAATGCAACAAGCACACGAGGAGAATATTACATTGGAAAAGTTAGAAGAACAACTAAATGTTGAACAGAAAGAAATATATGTACAAGTGAGAGAACAGATAGAACATGGTGTGTTGCATGAAAAAAAGAATGTGTGTGTTCATCTTTTAAACCTCTTCTGATGTACATCAGTGGTCAAGCTGGGACAGGTAAACGTTTTTTAATTAAAGTTTTGACCAGTTATCTTAAAAAAACTACTGGTTTACATTTATGTTCGGTGGTAACAGCTCCAACTGGATTAGCTGCACACAATGTTAAAGGAGTTACTTTGCATAGATTACTGATGTTACCAGTTGAGCATGATAGTAAATTACAATATCAGAAGTTGTCTGGAGAAGCTTCTCATGAAGTGTCAAGAGTGCTGAAGAAAATGAAACTATTAATTATTGATGAGGTGAGCATGGTTTCAAACTTGATGCTTGCTTTTGTACACTTAAGATTGCAACAGGTACTAAAAACAGATTATGACGTTCTCTTTGAAGGAACACACTTAATTGTATTTGGAGATCTGCTACAACTAACACCTGAAAAGGAGAACCAGTGTTTAAAACTCTTCTACACGAAGACACAAAGAAATCTCTGGGAAGTATTGAAAATGTGAATCTGTGGTTACATTTTGAATATAAAGAACTCACTCAGAATATGCGACAAGCAAGAGATGAAGATTATGGAAATATTCTAAAAGATGTAAGAATTGGTGTTCTAAGCAAACATGGTAAAGAAGCTTTTCAAAGTCGTCTACTAAAGAACTTGGGGGCATATTATCAAGACAGGAGATAAAATTATCGCCCCGCTTTAGCAGCAGAAAACTGCCGGTTAAGCCGCGATAATGGGCTTGATAATATGCTCTATGGAATTCCAATTGAAGCTCAGGTTAGATGTCCTTCACATCTAACATGGGCTTCAATTGACATTCCATAGAGCATATTATCAAGCCCATTATCGCCATTTTAGCGGCAGTTTTCTGCCGCTAAAGCGGCGATAATTTTATCGCCTATCTTGATAATATGCCCCTTGTTTACAAATGAAAACACACCAGCAGAAGTAATGTACAAGAAAATGAAAGAAAAAAAGTCTATAGTTTGCTTGATGCCTACAATGGAAGAGTGTTATACATTTAATAGAGAGTTTATGAAATTGGAAAATAAAGAAATAGTTCACATTGAAGCTATTGATAAAAACGAGCATCAAGGAATAACAATTCTTCTTTCAGAAAAACTACAGACTAAATTGGATTATTTGGAAAAGTTTGTATCAAAAACTGCTGACTTAGAAAAAAATGTAGATGTATGTTTAAACTGTCAGGTAATTTTGAGGCATAATATGAATGTAGAAGAAGGTTTAGTGAATGGAGCAATGGGGAAAGTTGTTGATTTTGTGAAATATCAAAATAGAAATGGAATTGAATTCTTGAAAGTTAAATTTGATCAGATTACAGAGGTAAGACAGATTGCGCATTGTGCTGTACGTTTTTTGCTTGTAAAAGATTTGTATGTTCATAGAAAACAGTTTCCCTTCTGTTTACCATATGCAATAACTATTCATAAATCTCAAGGTTTAAATGTAGGTAATGTTTTGATAAATGTAGGAAGAACTGTGTTTAAAGAGGGAATGGTATATGTTGCATATGGCCAGGTACTCCCTACACCCCCTCCTCCCCACAATGAAAACCTGTGACAGGGGAGAAGTCTTTGGAGGCAGGGGGCGTGACACCCCCCAGCCGTATTTATTATACAAACATTAAAAATTACATTTTAAAAACACATAGCAGAAAATATACTTTACACAGATTACAAATAATACGTTTACAGATATCAAGTGGCTAACCTTAACATAACTCTAATAAGGTTTCCTATCCATATCTAAACATATCTTTATCAATCTTTACAAACTTTATTTTCTGCGTTACTAAAAATGGACCTACGGCAAGGTCACCAACTGGTATCAGATCCTTATCAAATTGTAACCACGCCCTCCAGCCGGAGTGCGCATGCGCAGAGGGCCCATTCACCGTGAGGGTACTTCCCCCCCCCCGGTTACCCCCGTACGCTCTATACCTGATCTCCATAAAGGGGCCCTTGCAGCCGCTGTGCACGTGCGGGATGGCCCATCAGCCTAGAGAAAGCGTGACTCCCTCCTCCCCCGCACCCAACTGCCCCTGGAGTTCTAGGAGAGACCACTTGTCCCTCCCACTTGGGCGACCCCATTCGGGAATGGCGCCGCCCTCTAAGGACCTTAAATTTACTGCTCACCAATCATGACCTTACCGCCTGACCAAAAATACATCATAAAATCGACGATAGCTGACCTGTGGAAAACCAAATTAGCATTACAGACACTGTTTTTCACCATCATCCTGATAATTCCAAGCACAAACCTAACCATTACAACCTATTAGCTTCTAGGGGATGGTGGGTGGGAAAACAAATATTACCGCCTCCTAGCGAGGCGTGGGGGGGCAAGCTGGGGAGCCAGGAACCAAGAGGAGGCTTCTTGGGCTCCCCAGCCCTTTATAGCCCTGCGATGTTGTTCGCCCCTTGGCGCGACCCGGAAGCGATTCGAATCGCATCTGGGTCACGCCCAAGACCGAGACCAATGAGAGAGAGGGGGGGCGGCCGCCACGACACAAGCGTGCGTGAAAGCACGCCCCCCTCCCCCACCGTCACGGAGGGGGCCGGCTCGACCGCCATACCTTTTGGCGTGGCCGATGCCAGCCCCGCCGTTCTATATGGCCAGGTACTACCTACACCCCCTCCTCCCCACAATGAAAACCCGTGACAGGGGAGAAGTCTTTGGAGGGAGGGGGCGTGACACCCCCGGCTGTATTTATTATACAAAATTAACAAACATTAAAAATTACATTTTAAAAACACATAGCAGAAAATATACTTTACACAGATTACAAATAATACGTTTACAGATATCAAGTGGCTAACCTTAACATAACTCTAATACAAAGGTTTCCTATCCATATCTAAACATATCTTTATCAATCTTTACAAACTTTATTTTCTGCGTTACTAAAAATGGGCCTACAGCAAGGTCACTAACTGGTGTCAGATCCTTATCAAATTGTAACCACGCCCTCCAGCCGGAGTGCGCATGCGCAGAGGGCCCATTCACCGTGAGGGTACTTCCCCCCCCCCCCGGTTACCCCTGTACGCTCTATACCTGATCTCCATAAAGGGGCCCTTGCAGCCGCTGTGCACGTGCGGGATGGCCCATCAGCCTAGAGAAAGCATGACTCCCTCCTCCCCCGCACCCAACTGCCCCTGGAGTTCTAGGAGAGACCACTTGTCCCTCCCACTTGGGCGACCCCATTCGGGAATGGCGCCGCCCTCTAAGGACCTTAAATTTACTGCTCACCAATCATGACCTTACCGCCACAAGCTAGCATAGTTGACCGACTATCTAGCCCCCCCCTGTGCTCACTAGAAAGGTCCTTCCCTGCGCCTAAGGCCCTTCAGCCATGCCAACATATTCTCCAGGAACACCTCGTTGCCTACCTGGGATAAGTGAACGCCATCTTTTAAGAAGCACGGCTCACCCCTGATGCATCCATGGGCGATGGTCTGTAAGTGGGGAGCCCTGAAAAGTCACTCGAGTTTATTGTTTATTCTCCTTGCCGAATGATTCAACGCTTTTACAGACTCCCCCCCTCTCCATTGGAACCGGGGTATCATCTGGGACCACCCAATAGTGCAGCCCTGACAAGTCTTAGCTAACCAGCCTATTTCAGTGACTATAGTTTCCACCAACCCTCTTCTTCCCAGTTTTGCTAAATCGTTCCCCCCCCCAAGTGCAGGATAATTATATCCGGGTGCGGACCCCATTTCCTTAACAGGTCCAGAATGATATCCCGGAACCGATCAAAACACAGCCCCCCTTTTCCATGGCATGCTATCTCAAACCCTGCCTGCCGCGCTCTTTACCTGTAATCACCTGTAGAAAAAAGGTTAGACAGACGCCTTACATATGAATGGCCTATGATCCACACTGTCTGGAAAGTTTGCCTTTGTGGTGATGGTATCCGCTCTGCCGATTGTTGCTGGTGTAATGTCTTGAGTTTCTCCCCTGCGTGACAGGCTCGAGAAACTGTAGAGAAAGCAGAAAGACCATGCATCAGCGCTGTGTGCCTCCCTTTGTCACAACATGTGTAGGCGCACATAACGTTTGTAACAATTGGACACCCATCTCCCTATCTTCTGTACGTGGCCGGTTGATAGGCCCCTGGCCGTTGCTTCAGTGGCAGCCCCTATCCTAAAGGAGTGGGTGCCGAAACACTCTGGGTTCTGACCTACCTTCAGAATTGCCATGTCCAATACCCTTTTAAATTGGAAGCGTGTCAGTGGGACCCCATCTTCATGGATCAAGAAAGACCCCCCTACGTTAAATGGTCTAACCTGCAAGTAGCTCTCAACGTGTGCTACCGGACAGCATGGGTTCTCCTGTGCCCGGTGGAGAACCATCCCATCACCCCGGGCCTCCTGATCAGTCTTGGCCTTCCTGATTGATATTAATAGGGCATCGGCCCTGATTTTAGGGCATTCAAATTGCAGGCCGCCTTGCATGTCCAGTTTGTTTGGGGCCACCAACTCCCCAATACGGAAAGCACCATAAAAGGCTAATGAAAAGGCAGCAGTGAATAACCTGACCTCACTTGAAGTGTTGCAAATTGCGGGGAGGGCTGCTAGTATTGACGTGAGAAGCTGCACCCCAATTGGCTGCCTCGTGTCTGGGGCCGACCCCTGGAGGCGTCGCCACCCTTTCAGAGCCTTTCTAACCGTGAAACTGTTAGTGGGGTCACCCCTGTCCCTGATCTGAGCGAAGAAGGAAATCGCCACCACCTGTTTCCTAGCTGCGGCCGCCGAGCGCCCGTTGGCCCTTAGCCAACCCAAGTATGAAACAAGTGCCCCTGTGTCGTGCCAACGCTCCACCCACCCCTCACCCAAGAAAGAACAATACTGCCAGAACGCCCCTTCGTATGCTTTCCGGGTCCTGGGTGCTAGACTCGCTGCCACGAGGTCTGGTAAGCGGGGGCACCAATCTGCCAAAGTCGTTCTGGGAAGAGGGTTGCCTGCTCTGCCGCTGTTCGGAGATGAGCCCTGAAAACCTGCATCTTAAAGCGAGAAAGCACGTCAGCCGTATGATTAAGTACACCAGGCACGTGTTTTGCTCTAAATTGTACATTCAATTTCATACAGGTGAGAACAATCTCTTTCAAGAGGCGGAGAATCATCTTACATCGGGCTGCCTGCTGATTGATGCACTCAACAACGGTCATATTATCTGACCAGAAAATCACTGACTGATTACACTATTGTTCCAGCCATACAATCAATGCCACCCAGATGGGGAATAGCTCAAGGAAGCCAATGTTCCCTGTCAAACTGGTCTCCACCCACCACGCTGGCCAACGTTGAGCAACCCACTCGTACCGAGTATGGCGCCAAATCCCTCACTGCCCGCGGCGTCAGTCATTAAACCCAACTCCGCGGATGCAATGGGCGGACCCGGGCACACTACCCTGCCATTAAAATCCTGCAGGAATGCCATCCAAATCCGCATGTCCTGCCGGACCTCAGCTGACAGCCTTGTGTGGTGATGTTTCTCTTTGAGGCCAGTCATGGCTTGGGATATGGATCTGGAGAAGGGTCTGGCCATTGGAATTACCCGCAGGGCGAAATTGAGTTGCCCTACTGTCTGCTGCAACTGATGTAGTGTGATCTTCTGCTAGCTCAAGCATAGCTGCAAACATGCCCTGAATTTGTTGACCTTGTCTAAGGGTAACCTAAAACACTTCTGGACAGAATCCAGCTCAATGCCCAGGAACTCTATAGTAGATGCAGGGCCAACCATCTTCCCCGGGGCTAAAGGAACCCCCAGAGCCTGCATAAGCACGCAAAATTGGTGCAGCGCCCACCCACATTACGGGGAGCCCCGTGACCCCAGGATAAGAATGTCATCAAGGTAATGCATGACCCACTGGTGCCCTGACTTCTGTCTGAAAATCCATTCCAAGAATGAACTGAATTTCTCAAAGTATGCACATGAAACAGAGCATCCCAAAGGCATACACATATCCATGTAAAAATTATCCTGAAATTTAAAACTAAGCAGATGATAATCATCCGGGTGTACCAGGAGTAACCGAAAGGCCGATTCAATGTCAGATTTCGCCATCAGCGCTCCTGGGCCCAAACCTCTGAGAATCTCCACTGCTTGATCAAATGAAGCATATTTAACACTGCAGAACTCATCGTTAATAGCATCATTCAGAGAGTTAACCCTGGGAGCGGACAAGTTGTGTATGAGTCTAAATTCCCCTTCTATCTTTTTGGGGACTACGCCCAGAGGGGAGCACACAAAGTTCTCAACTGGCACAGACTTGAAAGGGCTGGCCACCCTACCCAGGCGCAGCTCCTTGGAAATCTTTGTGGAGACTATGCCTGGATTGTTCCGGGCGGAGAGTTGGTTCTGGCATTCAGCTGCCCCCACATAATTTGGAGCTGGTATCCTAAACCCATCCCTGAAACCCTCCAACAAAATTCTGGCTGTCAGATGACATGGATACTTGTTGAGCCATGGAGTCAGTGCCGTGACGTTGATGGGTGAGCGCGCTTTAAGCGGGAAACCCACCTCACTCCTGCTTCTTTCTGCCCTTATCTTTTGATCTTTTAAGACATTTGGATTCAGGGTGGGATGGATTTGCGCAAATGGAACACGCGTGCTTGAACCTGCGATGACCCTGTGGTCTGGTGCAAGTCCGCCTGTTGAAATCCCAGCACGTCCCTTTCCTTCCGCTATTATTGCTTGAATTCGTGGTGTAGCTTGCGGTACCCTGCGACCGAAAGGACTGGAAAGGCTGGGCTGGCTGAAAGGACTGACTCTTTATGCCCTCGCCCCCGAATAGATCTAACCAAGACACCGTGTAAATTCGATCTCAGGACAGGGTTGGGTCAGATGCCTTAGCCACCCTGAAACTTTTGTCGTACACCAACCATCCCCCGCCCGCAAATTTATCGTGGGCCAACACTTTTCTGTTCTGGTAACAAGTCATCTGCGCCTGCAAGTTTGGAAAACGCTCAGCTGTGACTGCCATGAATATGGAAAAGGCCCTAATCCAATTAAGCAAGTTCTCTCCTACCCTAAATTTCTGCATCTCACTAGCCCATTCCCTTGGAAGCATGTAGTCCTTGTTCTTCCTTGACTCCTCCCTCTCCCTCTCGCAGATCAATAGTGAAAAGATTTTAATATATTCACCAGCCCAAATCCTGTTTTTCATCTCCTGGGACACATGCGCGCTCGGAGCTGATCTCGCCCACACCCAACGTTGGCAATGTAGGCAGTTTACCTGTTACAGTTGTCCCCGGTGCCTCCGGTGGACTCACAGTTGTCGTACTGGCAACTGACACCCCTTTGTTCTCCAGAGTGGCGGTACCCACCCCTGAAATGATAGGTAACGAAGCGACAGGACCAGTAATATTCTGCTCCTTGCGCCTCGGTACCCAACTCTTTGATTCCCACAGCAGGGGCTAAAATACCTGCCTTACCCAACCAAGGCAGAATTGCCGCCAGATGTGACACTACATCTTTAGGGACCTCCCCCCCCAAAGATGTTGGTACCGGGACTGGACCCGGGGTCAGAGGGACTGGCACCCCTAGGGGGCGGGTTGTGGCACTGGGCCCACCGAAATCGCTGGCATACCTGGATGCAGGGATGAGGCCAGCAGCTCCACTAATGCTGCATGTACCAGCGGTGGTGTTGCTGGCACTGGTACCAACGGGCTCCCTACGTCTGGAGATGGTAGGGGGGTAGGTGGCACATGATCATTGCGCCCATGGGTCTGGGGGGTGGATGGGGTTGTTCCTGTGGTTGCGCGCTTCCTGGTTCTGACCCTTTTGGGGATTGCTGGAAAAGCAGCCTTGGGGGGCACATGCGGGCGCCTAGGCCTCCCACCCTCCTGTCCTTCTACCTTCTCCTTGAGGTTAGCCAGATCCTGACCCACCTCTGTCACCTTACGCATCATTTCTTCCATTAGTCTCTCCATACGAGAGCCCTGTTCCCCTCTCTTAGCCTTCCCTGCCATAATGCGCAAAATCCCCCACCACAAAACCACCCAACACCCACAATTAGCTTAAATTGTGCTTACTGTAACCGCTCAATGCGTACGCAGGGTAGACTTCACAAATTAGTCAAGAGCAACTAGCCAATCTGCACCCCAGCCACCCTCACCAAAACTGTTTAGGTTAATGTCCTGCCCAACAAGGCACTGAATTGCACCCAAAACTTTCAAGCACACTCAACACCAATGAACCCACACAACCCAATTGTTATCAACGTTTGTGGCCAACAAAGAAAGTGTGCATCCACTCCCGTATCAGTTACGCTTTATGCTGCCCCGTCTGGCGCTTATTTCAATGAGGGTACGCAGGAGGGAAAAATCAGATCCTACAGGCCCCAAGCTGCTTGCACAGCAATTGCGTGTGTACCCCACAAAAGCACACACCTATGTCAAACCCCACCCATACGTAATAATGGAGAGCTTGCCAGGTATCCGAGATTGAACTCCTGCCCTCACATAAACGCGCGCGATGCGTTCAACACGAAACAGCAATACACAGCACATCTAGCACAGGAATTGCACGCGTATCCCCTTAAACGCGCGCGGTGCGTTTTAAAACGAACAAGAGTGCAGCGCGCGAACTCCGGAGGGGTGAGCGCCGATACCGGCCTCGCACAGCCCCAACCGGGTACCTCACACTGAATGCTCCTGCCTCGGCCACCACACACGATGCCTCCTCGCTCCGGCCAATCCCCCGACAGGGATGCTCCTGCCTCGACCTCCGCAAGATGATGAGCAGCAAGCGACGGCTCCTCCTCTCGACCTCCAACGCCACCTGAAGTCACGCCGTGACTCTTAGCGACTGTACAGCTTCCCCCTTCCTCCGGCGGTCGACGATCCGATGCTCCGCTCGAGTATCCGGTGCCTGTCCTCGCCGAAGAAAACCACATGTAGAAATACAAAAGAAAACAAATATTACAGCCTCCTAGCGAGGCGTTGGGGGGGCAAGCTGGGGAGCCAGGAACCAAGAGGAGGCTTCCTGGGCTCCCCAGCCCTTTATAGCCCTGCGATGTTGTTCGCCCTTTGGCGCAACCCGGAAGCGATTCGAATCGCTTCCGGGTCACGCCCAAGACCGAGACCAATGAGAGAGAGGGGTGGCGGCCGCCACGTCACAAGCGTGCGTGAAAGGCACACCCCCCCCTCTCCCCACCGTCGCGGAGGGGGCCGGCTCGACCGCCATACCTTTTGGAGTGGCCGATGCCGGCCCCGCCGTTCTATTATCTCGAGTTAGAACGGTGTCTGGTTTGTATTTAATTGATTTTGATGAGAACAAGGTTAGTGCTGATGTTAATTGTGTAAGAGAATATAATCGTTTGAGAAGGCTGTATGCTCCAAGTTTTGGTGAATATCCTATTTATGAGAAACGTGTTGTGTGTTCAAAATGCAAACATGGTGAAGAATCAACTATGGTTGGAAAGCAGAAACAAAATCAAGAGAAAAGAAAAGATGTAAAGAAGCAGAAAATACAAAGTGATGATGTTGTCAGATTCCAATTAGAAAATGCTTCTGGTGTCAACTGCTATGGTAATGTTATTCTAAATGTTATATTTTATCTTGAAGATGTTTATGGTGAAATTATGGAAAGTCAGGAAAAAAGATCATGTTCGACAGTTTATACTTTACTTTAAGAATTGAGAACTGATAGAAGTAAGATCCATTCTGCTTCTGGTATTTGCCAACTGTTGGATACATGTACTGCACAAGAATTTCTGATGGTTATGCTTGGAGTACTAGAAGATGAAGGAATTCAGATTGAGAGTTTATTTGGAATCAGTTACAAATGGGAACATAAATGTGAACAGTGTTCATTAACTTCAAGCACTATAGTTGACAGAGAACGATTTCTATATTTACCAATACCTGACTGCAAATCTGTACCATTTTCCAAATTACTAAAAGAAGCAGATCACAAGATGATCTGTTCTCATTGTAAATCAACAATACTATCTACATTATGCCTACAGAGATATAGAAAATATTTGATTATAATGCTACAACGCTGTAGACCAAATGGAAGGAAAGTGGAAACCAAAATTAAAAATGTTGTTGCTAGTCAAGTATTTATTTCTGGAAGAACTTTTGCAACAGTTGCTATTGTTTTCCATGCTGGAAGTACTATCACAAGTGGACTTTATACAGTTTATTTAAAGTGTAATAATGGTTGGAGTCACTGCAACGGTACATACTTGGAAATGAAACTGAGATTGCCTTATGAATTACCCAACTCATACTTGATATTCCTGAAACAATGATTTTAGATACACCATTCGGCTTTGAGGGAAGGTGTAAAGATACTTTAAGGAAATCATACTGGATGCTTTCAAAGCAAAATTTTTGATACATTATTTGGTGTATTGATAAAATGTTCAAAGAAACTACGAAGCAAAGGTGAGATTTGAAGATTGGAAATAGTATTGGATGTGTTATTTGTGTTGATTTTGTATTATATTTGTGAGAATTAGGTATTTGTTTTTTTTACCAATCTAGTTGATTGCTTTTTTTCCCTGCTGTTTATGATGAAACTACTCTGACATCACTGTGAATAGTGAAGTTAAGTAGTAGCTGAAGACAGCAAAAAAGGGTGTAAAATTGTTTCTGAATGTTAAATTATTTTGCATTATTTAAAAACTCACTGTAATTTGTGAAATATATTACAATACATAGTAGTTTTGCAGTTTATTTTCTGTAGTTGAAAAGTTAGAAAAAACAGTAGTAATGGCAAATAGCACAATAGCAGTTCGATATTTAAAAAACCCTTGAAATTCACTGAAAAAACCATAGGTTTTACAGACGTTATAGTTAGAAATTTGCATTTAAAAAACCTATGAAATTCACTGAAAAAAACATATGATTCAGGGATGTTATAGTTAGGAATTATCAATTAAAAAACCTTAGAAATTCTATGAAAAAACCATAGGCTTCAGAGACGTTATAGTTAGTTGGGCATTTGACTCATATAAAACCAGAGAAATTCACGTGTTATAGTTAGTTGAGCTTACTATAACTCGCGCGCTCGCAATGCACTGCTGATGACGTCACATATTACATCA
This sequence comes from Triturus cristatus, assembly GCF_964204655.1. Classification (NCBI taxonomy): domain Eukaryota; kingdom Metazoa; phylum Chordata; class Amphibia; order Caudata; family Salamandridae; genus Triturus; species Triturus cristatus. Next base: position 528,965,554 of record NC_140589.1, read on the forward strand.
CTCATGACATGGACAGTGACATCACTCATGACATCACTGATGACATCTCAAATGACATCACTGATGACATCACTGATGACATCATCCATGTCATAGTCTGACACACCTCTTCATACTCTAATATAACATTTAATACACCCACTCTAAAATACAGACTACCATTTTCGAAACCATAGACACACCAATATTAGATACTAGATACCCATCCACTGATTCCTATCTATATATTGTGAGCCGGACATACACTGATACAGTCAATCATACATGCTGTCACTCATCATTACATCAGTATAATATCCACTCATGCACCTATACATACATTCACACAGTGCTACTGATCCATAGAGTTACTCACACATCTACTCAGTCATGCCAAAAATCAATCACACACCCATGTACTCACCTATGCAGATATATACACACCACCTGACATTTGTACACACACCACTTCCCTTATTTATATAGATACTATCACATACGGATGTATGATGTTACAACGCGATTGTTTACAACGCGTGCCGTTACATCGCATTCGTTTCAACGAACGGATGTAACCACGCTATGCCGTTACAACGCAAGTCTTTACCTCGACTTGCACTAGATGGCGTGCTAACATTAGAAAAGTGTAATTTACTATTCCAACTCCAGTCCGCTTAACAGTAGGGAAGGTGTTGGAATAGTAAACTACACTATTTCTAATGTTAGCACGCCATCTAGCGCAAGTCGATGTAAAGACTTGCGTTGTAATGGCATAGCGTGGTTACAACGAATGCGATGTAACGGCACGCGTTGTACTAACCGCGTTGTAAAGGTTGTTCCCCATCACATACACTCTTATACAATCACTAATACAAGTACACATTCCGGTATCTAGACACTCTTGCAATCACTCTCTCACGTATAGTCAATTATACACCCCAACACTCACATATACTGTCTAAAAACATATATAGTTACTCACATTTATACAACTGAGACATCAATTCACTAATCAACACACACAAGCTAGTGAGATAGCATCTCTTCACCATCGTTTAACAAAAATTTAAGCTGCAGTTGGCACCCTCCCGGTCAGAATGCAAGAAGCAAAGGGTCGAATGAACTTGATGCAGCAGCAAGTTAACTCTGCTAGAAAGGGAAAAGCCACACTTGAGAATAAGCTTGAGGAGCTTGAGAACGATTCTAGGCGGTCTAATCTACGTATAGTCGGTATTCCGGAGGGATGTGAAGGATCCCAAACAATCCAATGGGTTGAGACATTTATCAAAAAAATAAGTTATTCCAGAATTTGTAGGGGACCTCACCATTACAAGGGCCCACAGAGTACCATCCCAGCCTTTTCCTAATTCCAAGATACCTCGGACAATCGTGGTGAACTTTGCTGACTATCCGTAAAAGATCAAATACTCACTAAAGCTATCTAAGTGAAGAAATTTTCGAGCCAAGAAGGACTTAGTTGCTGTATTTTCTCCGACATGTCCCTAGCAGAAAGGAGTTTGTGAAACTCTTGTATTTGTTTAAATCTCAGGGCGCTCAGGCCACAATTGCACAGCAGGCAAAACTAAGAGTCCTGGTAAAAGGAAAATTTCACATGTTTGCAAATGTTGATGAAGCTCAGCAACTTTTACAAGAAATATCTACGGTGTCATAGATCAATCTTGGAAAGGGTGGAAAATCGGTTTTTGATGTTGGGGGAGGGTCAGATCACCTAGGGTAGATGTTGAGAAAAATTAAAGATTAACTGGATAAATGGATGCTCCTTCCCCTTACCTTGATTGGCCGTATAGCACTCATAAAGATGTCGATATTACCATTATTAATCTTTTTGCTTTCTAATATTCCGATTAAAATCAATACAGAATATTTTAAAGAATTGGTAAAAAATCTTTCGTCAATTCATCTGGAATAAAAAAGTGTCAAGGGTAAAACTATCTATACTCCAACTTAATATTAGCTGGGGTGGGCAGGCACTTCCTTATATTCGTACCTACTATGAAGCAACATTTTTGGACATAATTGCTCGATTAATTGATAGTAAGGGATGCTTGGATTGCTTTTTCCTGAATCAGATGGTTCAGGATGCGGGATCACAGCTTCCTGTTTTTATAAAAACATCAAAACTTCCAAAGAAAACAAGATATAAGACGCTCCAGGTGTTTAACAGTAGACTCCAAAAATGTTACTCTTTAAATGCTCACTCCTCAGAATATGAATATCTTCGCCTTATAGAATGTAAAAGTTTGGGCCTTCATATTCAGAATAGTCATGTAAAACTCTGGCAAACAAAGGATTTCAAGGAATTAGGCCACTTCTTAATTGGTGGGAGATGTAATAATTGGGAGGAGGTTCAAGCTAGATGTGAAAATCAGAGTAGGCTCCTTTTTTAGTTACCTACAGATTAGACTATTAGTAAACAAATATCTTCTTCCAGCCAATGCAGATACCCCTCCGGTTTTAGCCGCTCTGTTTAGGACTAAATTGTGAGCTATGGGGAATTGGTATAGATTATTCCAAAATCAAGGGGAGCCCCTATTGGTTACCAGTTACAGAGGTAAGACAGATTGCGCATTGTGCTGTACATTTTTTGCTTGTAAAAGACTTGTATGTTCGTAGAAAACAGTTTCCCTTCTGTTTAACATATGCAATAACTATTCATAAATCTCAAGGTTTAAATGTAGATAATGCTTTGATAAATGTAGGAAGAACTGTGTTTAAAGAGGGAATGGTATATGTTGCATTATCTCGAGTTAGAACGGTGTCTGGTTTGTATTTAATTGATTTTGATGAGAACAAGGTTAGTGCTGATGTTAATTGTGTAAGAGAATATAATCGTTTGAGAAGGTTTTATGCTCCAAGTTTTGGTGATTATTCTATTTATGAGAAACGTGTTGTGCGTTCAAAATGCAAACATGGTGAAGAATCTATGGTTGGAAAGCAGAAACAAAATCAAGAGAAAAGAAAAGATGTAAAGATGCAGAAACTACAAACAAGTGATGATGTTGTCGGATTCCAATTAGAAAATGATTCTGGTGTCAACTGCTATGGTAATGTTATTCTAAATGTTATATTTTATCTTGAAGATGTTTATGGTGAAATTATGGAAAGTCAGGAAAAAAGATCATGTTCGGCAGTTTATACTTTATTTCAAGAATTGAGAACTGATAGAAGTAAGATCCATTCTGCTTCTGGTATTTGCCAACTGTTGGATACATGTACTGGATCTTTAACGTTCAGTGCTAATATACAACAAGATGCACAAGAATTTCTGATGGTTATGCTTGGAGTACTAGAAGATGAAGGAATTCAGATTGAGAGTTTATTTGGAATCAGTTACAAATGGGAACATAAATGTGAACAGTGTTCGTTAACTTCAAGCACTATAGTTGACAGAGAACGATTTCTATATTTACCAATACCTGACTGCAAATCTGTACCATTTTCCAAATTACTAAAAGAAGCAGATCACAAGATGATCTGTTCTCATTGTAAATCAACAATGCTATCTACATTATGCCTACAAAGATATAGAAAATATTTGATTATAATGCTACAACGCTGTAGACCAAATGGAAGGAAAGTGGAAACCAAAATTAAAAATGTTGTTGCTAGTCAAGTATTTATTTCTGGAAGAACTTTTGCAACAGTTGCTATTGTTTTCCATGCTGGAAGTACTATCACAAGTGGACTTTATACAGTTTATTTAAAGTGTAATAATGGTTGGAGTCACTGCAACGGTACATACTTGGAAATGAAACCGAGATTGCCTTATGAATTACCCAACTCATACTTGATATTCCTGAAACAATGATTTTAGATACACCATTCGGCTTTGAGGGAAGGTGTAAAGATACTTTAAGGAAATCATACTGGATGCTTTCAAAGCAAAATTTTTGATACATTATTTGGTGTATTGATAAAATGTTCACAGAAACTACGAAGCAAAGGTAAGATTTGAAGATTGGAAATAGTATTGGATGTGTTATTTGTGTTGATTTTGTATTATATTTGTGAGAATTAGGTATTTGTTTTTTTAACAATCTAGTTGATTGCTTTTTTTCCCTGCTGTTTATGATGAAACTACTTTGACATCACTGTGAATAGTGAAGTTAAGTAGTAGCTGAAGACAGCAAAAAAGGGCGTAAAATTGTTTCTGAATGTTAAATTATTTTGCATTATTTAAAAACTCACTGTAATTTGTGAAATATATTACAATACATAGTAGTTTTGCAGTTTATTTTCTGTAGTTGAAAAGTTAGAAAAAACAGTAGTAATGGCAAATAGCACAATAGCAGTTCGATATTTAAAAAACCTTTGAAATTCACTGAAAAAACCATAGGTTTTACAGACGTTATAGTTAGAAATTTGCATTTAAAAAACCTATGAAATTCACTGAAAAAACCATATGATTCAGGGATGTTATAGTTAGGAATTATCAATTAAAAAACCTTAGAAATTCTATGAAAAAACCATAGGTTTCAGAGACGTTATAGTTAGTTGGGCATTTGACTCATATAAAACCAGAGAAATTCACGTGTTATAGTTAGTTGAGCTTACTAGAACTCGCGCGCTCGCAATGCACTGCTGATGACGTCACATATTACATCACTCATGACATGGACAGTGACATCACTCATGACATCACTGATGACATCTCAAATGACATCACTGATGACATCACTGATGACATCATCCATGTCATAGTCTGACACACCTCTTCATACTCTAATATAACATTTAATACACCCACTCTAAAATACAGACTACCATTTTCGAAACCATAGACACACCAATAATAGATACTAGATACCCATCCACTGATTCCTATCTATATATTGTGAGCCGGACATACACTGATACAGTCAATCATACATGCTGTCACTCATCATTACATCAGTATAATATCCACTCATGCACCTATACATACATTCACACAGTGCTACTGATCCATAGAGTTACTCACACATCTACTCAGTCATGCCAAAAATCAATCACACACCCATGTACTCACCTATGCAGATATATACACACCACCTGACATTTGTACACACACCACTTCCCTTATTTATATAGATACTATCACATACGGATGTATGATGTTACAACGCGATTGTTTACAACGCGTGCCGTTACATCGCATTCGTTTCAACGAACGGATGTAACCACGCTATGCCGTTACAACGCAAGTCTTTACCTCGACTTGCACTAGATGGTGTGCTAACATTAGAAAAGTGTAATTTACTATTCCAACTCCAGTCCACTTAACAGTAGGGAAGGTGTTGGGATAGTAAACTACACAATTTCTAATGTTAGCACGCCATCTAGCGCAGGTCGATGTAAAGACTTGCGTTGTAATGGCATAGCGTGGTTACATCGCGTTCATTGTAACGAATGCGATGTAACGGCACGCGTTGTACTAACCGCGTTGTAAAGGTTGTTCCCCATCACATACTTACTCTCTTATACAATCACTAATACAAGTACACATTCCGGTATCTAGACACTCTTGCAATCACTCTCTCACGTATAGTCAATTATACACCCCAACACTCACATATACTGTCTAAAAACATATATAGTTACTCACATTTATACAACTGAGACATCAATTCACTAATCAACACACACAAGCTAGTGAGATAGCATCTCTTCACCATCGTTTAACAAAAATTTAAGCTGCAGTTGGCACCCTCCCGGTCAGAATGCAAGAAGCAAAGGGTCGAATGAACTTGATGCAGCAGCAAGTTAACTCTGCTAGAAAGGGAAAAGCCACACTCGAGAATAAGCTTGAGGAGCTTGAGAACCATTCTAGGCGGTCCAATCTACGTATAGTCGGTATTCCGGAGGGATGTGAAGGATCCCAAACAATCCAATGGGTTGAGACATTTATCAAAAAAATATGTTATTCCAGAATTTGTAGGGGACCTCACCATTACAAGGGCCCACAGAGTACCATCCCAGCCTTTTCCTAATTCCAAGATACCTCGGACAATCTTGGTGAACTTTGCTGACTATCCGTAAAAGATCAAATACTCACTAAAGCTATCTAAGTGAAGGAATTTTCGAGCCAAGAAGGACTTAGTTGCTGTATTTTCTCCGACATGTCCCTAGCAGAAAGGAGTTTGTGAAACTCTTGTATTTGTTTAAATCTCAGGGCGCTCAGGCCACAATTGCACAGCAGGCAAAACTAAGAGTCCTGGTAAAAGGAAAATTTCACATGTTTGCAAATGTTGATGAAGCTCAGCAACTTTTACAAGAAATATCTACGGTGTCATAGATCAATCTTGGAAAGGGTGGAAAATCGGTTTTTGATGTTGGGGGAGGGTCAGATCACCTAGGGTAGATGTTGAGAAAAATTAAAGATTAACTGGATAAATGGATGCTCCTTCCCCTTACCTTGATTGGCCGTATAGCACTCATAAAGATGTCGATATTACCATTATTAATCTTTTTGCTTTCTAATATTCCGATTAAAATCAATACAGAATATTTTAAAGAATTGGTAAAAAATCTTTCGTCAATTCATCTGGAATAAAAAAGTGTCAAGGGTAAAACTATCTATACTCCAACTTAATATTAGCTGGGGTGGGCAGGCACTTCCTTATATTCGTACCTACTATGAAGCAACATTTTTGGACATAATTGCTCGATTAATTGATAGTAAGGGATGCTTGGATTGCTTTTTCCTGAATCAGATGGTTCAGGATGCGGGATCACAGCTTCCTGTTTTTATAAAAACATCAAAACTTCCAAAGAAAACAAGATATAAGACGCTCCAGGTGTTTAACAGTAGACTCCAAAAATGTTACTCTTTAAATGCTCACTCCTTAGAATATGAATATCTTCGCCTTATAGAATGTAAAAGTTTGGGCCTTCATATTCAGAATAGTCATGTAAAACTCTGGCAAACAAAGGATTTCAAGGAATTAGGCCACTTCTTAATTGGTGGGAGATGTAATAATTGGGAGGAGGTTCAAGCTAGATGTGAAAATCAGAGTAGGCTCCTTTTTTAGTTACCTACAGATTAGACTATTAGTAAACAAATATCTTCTTCCAGCCAATGCAGATACCCCTCCGGTTTTAGCCGCTCTGTTTAGGACTAAATTGTGAGGTATGGGGAATTGGTATAGATTATTCCAAAATCAAGGGGAGCCCCTATTGGTTACCAGTTACAGAGGTAAGACAGATTGCGCATTGTGCTGTACATTTTTTGCTTGTAAAAGACTTGTATGTTCGTAGAAAACAGTTTCCCTTCTGTTTAACATATGCAATAACTATTCATAAATCTCAAGGTTTAAATGTAGATAATGCTTTGATAAATGTAGGAAGAACTGTGTTTAAAGAGGGAATGGTATATGTTGCATTATCTCGAGTTAGAACGGTGTCTGGTTTGTATTTAATTGATTTTGATGAGAACAAGGTTAGTGCTGATGTTAATTGTGTAAGAGAATATAATCGTTTGAGAAGGTTTTATGCTCCAAGTTTTGGTGATTATTCTATTTATGAGAAACGTGTTGTGCGTTCAAAATGCAAACATGGTGAAGAATCTATGGTTGGAAAGCAGAAACAAAATCAAGAGAAAAGAAAAGATGTAAAGATGCAGAAACTACAAACAAGTGATGATGTTGTCGGATTCCAATTAGAAAATGATTCTGGTGTCAACTGCTATGGTAATGTTATTCTAAATGTTATATTTTATCTTGAAGATGTTTATGGTGAAATTATGGAAAGTCAGGAAAAAAGATCATGTTCGGCAGTTTATACTTTATTTCAAGAATTGAGAACTGATAGAAGTAAGATCCATTCTGCTTCTGGTATTTGCCAACTGTTGGATACATGCACTGGATCTTTAACGTTCAGTGCTAATATACAACAAGATGCACAAGAATTTCTGATGGTTATGCTTGGAGTACTAGAAGATGAAGGAATTCAGATTGAGAGTTTATTTGGAATCAGTTACAAATGGGAACATAAATGTGAACAGTGTTCGTTAACTTCAAGCACTATAGTTGACAGAGAACGATTTCTATATTTACCAATACCTGACTGCAAATCTGTACCATTTTCCAAATTACTAAAAGAAGCAGATCACAAGATGATCTGTTCTCATTGTACATCAACAATGCTATCTACATTATGCCTACAAAGATATAGAAAATATTTGATTATAATGCTACAACGCTGTAGACCAAATGGAAGGAAAGTGGAAACCAAAATTAAAAATGTTGTTGCTAGTCAAGTATTTATTTCTGGAAGAACTTTTGCAACAGTTGCTATTGTTTTCCATGCTGGAAGTACTATCACAAGTGGACTTTATACAGTTTATTTAAAGTGTAATAATGGTTGGAGTCACTGCAACGGTACATACTTGGAAATGAAACCGAGATTGCCTTATGAATTACCCAACTCATACTTGATATTCCTGAAACAATGATTTTAGATACACCATTCGGCTTTGAGGGAAGGTGTAAAGATACTTTAAGGAAATCATACTGGATGCTTTCAAAGCAAAATTTTTGATACATTATTTGGTGTATTGATAAAATGTTCACAGAAACTACGAAGCAAAGGTAAGATTTGAAGATTGGAAATAGTATTGGATGTGTTATTTGTGTTGATTTTGTATTATATTTGTGAGAATTAGTTATTTGTTTTTTTAACAATCTAGTTGATTGCTTTTTTTCCCTGCTGTTTATGATGAAACTACTCTGACATCTCTGTGAATAGTGAAGTTAAGTAGTAGCTGAAGACAGCAAAAAAGGGCGTAAAATTGTTTCTGAATGTTAAATTATTTTGCATTATTTAAAAACTCACTGTGATTTGTGAAATATATTACAATACATAGTAGTTTTGCAGTTTATTTTCTGTAGTTGAAAAGTTAGAAAAAACAGTAGTAATGGCAAATAGCACAATAGCAGTTCGATATTTAAAAAACCTTTGAAATTCACTGAAAAAACCATAGGTTTTACAGACGTTATAGTTAGAAATTTGCATTTAAAAAACCTATGAAATTCACTGAAAAAACCATATGATTCAGGGATGTTATAGTTAGGAATTATCAATTAAAAAACCTTAGAAATTCTATGAAAAAACCATAGGTTTCAGAGACGTTATAGTTAGTTGGGCATTTGACTCATATAAAACCAGAGAAATTCACGTGTTATAGTTAGTTGAGCTTACTATAACTCGCGCGCTCGCAATGCACTGCTGATGATGTCACATATTACATCACTCATGACATGGACAGTGACATCACTCATTACATCACTGATGACATCTCAAATGACATCACTGATGACATCACTGATGACATCATCCATGTCATAGTCTGACACACCTCTTCATACTCTAATATAGCATTTAATACACCCACTCTAAAATACAGACTACCATTTTCGAAACCATAGACACACCAATATTAGATACTAGATACCCATCCACTGATTCCTATCTATATATTGTGAGCCGGACATACACTGATACAGTCAATCATACATGCTGTCACTCATCATTACATCAGTATAATATCCACTCATGCACCTATACATACATTCACACAGTGCTACTGATCCATAGAGTTACTCACACATCTACTCGGTCATGCCAAAAATCAATCACACACCCATGTACTCACCTATGCAGATATATACACACCACCTGACATTTATACACACACCACTTCCCTTATTTATATAGATACTATCACATACTTACTCTCTTATACAATCACTAATACAAGTACACATTCCGGTATCTAGACACTCTTGCAATCACTCTCTCACGTATAGTCAATTATACACCCCAACACTCACATATACTTTCTAAAAACATATATAGTTACTCACATTTATATAAGTGAGACATCAATTCACTAATCAACACACCTGTACACACAGATAGCTACCCATACAGCCCTTCTGAGATGCAGTTTTGAATGTATAGAACCAGTGAAACAGCTATTCAGACATGTATGCACAGAGTCAGACCCCCCCACCCACCCAGATAGACACTCAGACACCCATACAGATACTCATACAAGCAATAAATAACCCATATAGACACTGATGTAGCTACTCACCAACCCATGCACCTGCTTACACACCAACTGAGAGACTAATAGAGACATTCACACAGTTTAGTAACTAATCCATGCATTCAGTAACATATGTTCAATCAGTGACTTATAGAGTCAGTCATGCATCTACTAAATAATCCATTCAGGCACTTATACATTGACTCATTCTTCAATAGACCTTGGCATAGATATATAAGAAAAATATTTATAGTTTACAGAAAAACACATTCACTGTATGATGTCATCAGTGATGTCATTTGAGATGTCTTGAGTGATCTCACTGACTATGTCATGAGTGATGTAATATGTGATGTCATCAGCAGTGCATTGCGAGTGCGGGAATTATAGTTAGCTCAACTAACTATAACAGGCGAATTTCTCTGGTTTTATATGAGTCAAATGTCCAACTAACTATAACGTCTCTGAAACCTATGGTTTTTTCAGTGAATTTCTAAGGTTTTTTAAATGCTAATTCCTAACTATAACGTCCCTGAAACCTGCAGACAGGCTTAACTTACAGGCAATGTGTGAAGTATTTATGCAGCCCTAGAAACAGTAACAAAGTGAAAACAAAACACAAGAAAAATACCATATCAATTTAGAACAACAGAGGTAAACTTTTCATAATCAAGACAGAAATGATAAAAATCCAATCAATAGAACCGGAGATATGCATTTTTAAATACTTAAGTGGAAATAGAGCCAAAACCACAAAGCATTACTTGCAGCTATCTGGAAGGCTGGTAGAAAGTCACAAGTTGAGGCCGGCTGAGATTAAGTGTGGTTCAGAGACAGGGCCAGGTTAGCCCCGCTGGAAAGTTACCTTCTCAATCCAGCTCAGACGGTGGAGGGGTCTGCGAGGAGCAGGAAAGCAGTTGTTGTTGATGTAGTGGGAAGAACCTGCCTGGTGTCTCAGATCACTGTAGCATGAAAATCCTGTTGTCAGGCCGGTCCTTCCTGTGGTGCACCCCGCAAGTGGTTGATGGTATTCCGTGAACTGTCAATTTGAATGAAATTCACTTTGGCAGGCATGTTCTGTCACCAATGTGCCCGTTCACAGATATGAACAGTCCAAAATCTTCCATTTAGCTCCACTGAGGCCACACCAAGATTCCAGGACCTGAAGGGCACTACCTAGGGGTCAGGAGCTGGCTCCAGCTGGATCAGGATGCTGGTTCAGGTGGTTGAGAGCCTCTTATGTCCCTGTGGCTCTGAACCGGAGGCTAGAAGACTAGCCCTTAAAGTCACTCTTGGAGATCTCGCTTAGGTGCAAGTACAATCCATCTGATACAGGCAGGTGGGGAGCAGGGCAGCAATCCAGCAAGACAGAATGTCAGCAACGCAGTAGTCCAGCAGGGCAACAGTCCAGCAGAGTGGAAGCCCTCACAGCAGCACATCAGTCCTTATTCCTGGCAGAGTCTCTACAGGTCCAGAAGTGTACTGAAGAGTTGGTGTATGAGGTCCAATATTTATTTCAGGTGCCTCCTTTGAAGTGAAAAAAGCTTCTAGTGGTTTCCATTTGAAGCACAAAGGTTTTCTGCCTCCTCTGTCCTAGCTACAGACAGATCACAGGCGGTATGCAGCCCTTTGTGCGGAGGCACAACACAGCGTATTCAAGTGTAAATAGGGCTGTGCACAGATCCGACCTCCCGTCCTGCCAGTGATAGCCCATCCAGGCACACCCAAGATATCAATTGTGTGTTTCTGTTTAGTAGGAAGGAAGGACTAGTAACAAATTGCTACACACCGTGGAGTCATTATATATTTTGAATTATATATTTGCAAATATTCAGTTGCTTTTGTGAACAACTTGGAGTTTGCTCATGGAAAATAAATAAAGAAAAATTGGAACAACACCTCGAAAATGCAGGGATCCCATGCTGTTTCGCCGCATTTGGCGTTTTCGAAATTGAACGCTGTCTGGAATCAAGCAAACCTGGCTGAGCAGGGGTGATGCACCAAAACTGGTCCTAGGATGCTTGTTTCCAGTCCAGGGAGGAAATTGCCTTGCACTTTGGGCTGGACTGTTCCCATGGGGAACTGGGTCAAGACTAGGCCTGGGCGGTGAACTCTGCTCTGCTCACGGAGTTTGCGGAGTTTCTCGCACTCCGTGTGACGCAGAGATCGCGGAGTTGCGAGAAACTCTGCTTCGTGCAGCGGAGTGTTTTTCCTCCCTCACGTTCACCAACGTCAAGTTGGTAAGCACAAGCGAGGAAAATACACCCCCCGGCGAGATTTTTCCTTGTTTGCGTTGGCAAGCCCGAGCGTGGAAAATAAACCTCCCAGTGAGATTTCTCAACGTGCGGGGGGGCAGGTTTCGCATTGCGAGTGGTTGCGTATGCTCACAACCGTTCACGTTGAGAAACTGCCTGTTTGCGTTCAGAAAGCTGCCGCTCGAGTAAAAATCTATTTGAGCTGCAGAAAAGGTAAGCTTGTGCTGTGCCTGGTGCTGTTTGCAATGATTGCACGGTGCGGACAAGCATCCGGCACTGTGCAGTCACTGCGAAGTGCATTTTTCTACCGCACTCCGCTGCTTGCGGAGCTCCGCGTAGTGTGGCGGAGTTATTTTCTTGCTCTTCGCGTAGCTTTGCGTAATGCAACACCGCGAACTCCGCCCAGGGTTAGTCAAGACTGAATTGCATATGGCCAGGTCTGAACTGGAAAGGCATGGGGAGCAAAAAAAGGATGGATATACGCCCAGGTCTCTGTACTGGGGTGAATGTTTGACATTGTGCAGCCTTCTGTCCATCAATTGTTCTTTTTGCATTTGTCACCCGGAGTGGGACGGGGATCCCTAGACATGGGTCCCGTGCTCACCATGCCACTGGAGTTAAGTAGCCTGGCTGAGGAGGCGTGAAGCACCGAAACCGGTTCCAGTATGTCCCCACTTGGGACACAGTCAGATGCTGTCCTGATGACACAAAGCAGCAGTTCAGCGAGGTCTCAGAGGTTATCACCCTTTCTAATAATAAAAAAAGTGCTTACAGATTTGTTGAGGTGTCAGACTTCTCAATAATCCCTGTTTGAGTCATCGGGATTAGGCCCCCTCGACACGGCCCATTGGTTGAATAATGGCGCCACACCAAGAGTCCAGTATTAATGTATTCTTTGGACAGTAGTCAAATAGTGGCATGATATTTCTGGTCCAGAAGGAGCTGTCCTGCTTAAAGAGTGCCTGGTGGAGACTGTTTGGCCCAAGGGCCCCATCTGACCTGACCTTTGCCAAGATCAGATTAAGTTGGCATGTCAAGGAAGGCAGGTCTTTAGTGGAGAGAGTAAAGCATTCAGGGCCTTTACGACTAGCGAGTCTGACCGCATCCGTGATGCTTATTGGGCAGGGCTCGTTCCCTTGCTGGATGGTGTGGGAGTCTAAGGTCTCTGCAGGTTCATTTGACATGAACTGTGTTGCCAGAAAAGTTGACCAATTTGAATAATTGCTTATTGCAGATTTAATTTGAAGAGTGAAAATGCTGTAGCATTTCATTATATTAGCTCTACGTTAAAAGAAAATATTTAAAATTTATGTACATTTAAATTTACATATTTTTAATCAATACTAGTAGTATGTTCACAATCATAAAGACTACTGTAGGACCTCAACCGCTTGAAGTGAGGAGGATATTTACCTTTTGTGAATAGCCCTCTCTATATACGCTTGGAAAATTTGATCGCGTTTATGCTACCAGACAGGCGCAGCCCACATGCTCTGCTGACGCTAGTGTGTTCGTGGCCCCTCCCCCACTCATTCATGGAGGACTCGGTGGTTTGACGACCAGTGGCTTCTCGCCTCTCCTGGATGAGAACGGGAAAATAAAGCGTTAAGAAACTCCTATGGTATTGACTTTCAGCAGTATTAATTTGCTGAGATTCTTTTATTTTCTGGGTATATTGTCTGGCTCAGGGTTTTGTTCCACCATTCGACTTTCAAGCAGCCGGTCTGACCAGCGTCTATGGAGGCAGAAAGGAGAAGCCGGTTTAAAGCACCCTGCTGAGGATTTCTCCTTTGCCTAAGACGAGCTGGGTTTTTTCTTGGGTTCTTGGCAGTCTCTAAGGCTACTTCTTCACCAGATCTAGAGTAGACGTTCGAGGCATCAGTGGTTGTTGGCTTGTGTCTTTCACCGGTAAGTGCAGGCGGTTAAGGATTTTGGAGGAACTTGAACCAGGGTTTTTTTTTTGTGGCTTTTTTTCACCTGCTACCTGTAGAACTGATCTCTTTGCTTAAGAGTTGGCTAAATGGATCCATCTTGCCAGAGGCATGCTGGACACACAAAGGGAATACAAACATTGGTGAAGTACCAGTATCCCTAGACTTTCTACTTTTAAGGGATAAGGAGGGCGAGAGGTTATTGAGCAATGGGTAAGTACACAAAAGCCCCCAATATGCTTGTTAACATGGAAACACTACCCAATACTAAAACGATATTGCCCACAACCCAGTTGAAGGCAACAGCAGCAGCAAGAGCTGAGCGAAGTCTAAAATCAAGATGTGGCTCTGCGCTTCCAAGTCCTTTAAGTTCTGAGGAGGATGCCTCAGAGTCCAGGAGCACAATCTCAGACTGTGGTAAGGGCAGCTCGGTGATGGGAAAAGGTTGGTGGAAGAATCCCCCCTTTACAAAATATTGGCTTAGTTTCAATCGCTGAAAGTGACAGGGATCATGAAGCTGATGGCGTTTTTGAGGCAAGGGAATCAGCTATCGCAACATGCTTGGGAAAGGGGGAGGATCCCCCTGCTCATACGGAGGCCAATATAAAAGGCACCATCAATGGCCCAACGGGTGAGCCTTCAAAGGATTACCCATTGTTCTTCAAGGCGAAAACAGTATCAACGTCATTAATTCCATCAACAACATCTTCAGACTTGCTGCTTTCCTCATGGGATATACAGGATGGCTTGTTACAGGGGGGGTTTCCCAGCAGTCATCCCCCCTCTACAATAGGAGATTAGATCTAAAGTGGAATCTCAGTTATCATCACTGCCACAGCCTCAATCAAAGCCACAGCTATAGCCACAGTTCCAGCCTCAGCCATTGATACAGATCTTGTAGCTGCCACAGACCCAGCTTCAGCCGGGGTCCGCTACCCTCATTGAAGATGAAGGTAGAGCGGCAATGCTACAGGAAACATTAGGCGAACTCCCATCAGAGACAGTTGAACGGCAACAAGGAGAGGCTACCTCAATGCAACTCGAAATAAAGACTATGTTAAATCTCATCTTAGATGAGATAAGGGAGCTGAAGGTCACACAAGCTAGCGAGATAGCATCTCTTCACCATCGTTTAACAAAAATTTAAGCTGCAGTTGGCGCCCTCCCGGTCAGAATGCAAGATACAGAGGGTCGAATTTCCCAGTTAGGGGACCAAATTAACTTGATGCAGCAGCAAGTTAACTCTGCTAGAAAGGGAAAAGCCACACTCGAGAATAAGCTTGAGGAGCTTGAGAACCATTCTAAGCGGTCCAATCCACGTATAGTTGGTATTCCGGAGGGATGTGAAGAATCCCAAACAATCCAATGGGTTGAGACATTTATCCAAAAAAAAATATGTTATTCCAAAATTTGTAGGGGACCTCACTATTACAAGGGCCCACAGAGTACCATCCCAGCCTTTTCCTAATTCCAAGCTACCTCGGACAATCTTGGTGAACTTTGCTGACTATCCGTAAAAGATCAAATACTTACTAAAGCTATCTAAGCGAAGAAATTTTCGAGCCAAGAAGGGCTTAGTTGCTGTATTTTCTCCGACATGTTTGCAGCAGAAAGGAGTTTGTGAAACTCTTGTATTTGTTTAAAGCTCAGGGCGCTCAGGCCACAATTGCACAGCAGGCAAAACTAAGAGTCCTGGTAAAAGGAAAATTCCACATGTTTGCCAATGTTGATGAAGCTCAGCAGCTTTTACATGAAATATCTACGGTGTCATAGGTCAATCTTGGAAGGGGTGGAAAATCGGTTTTTGATGTTGGGGGAGGGTCAGATCACCCAGGGTAGATGTTGAGAAAAATGTAAGATTTACTGGATAAATGGATGCTCCTTCCCCTTACCTTGATTGGCCGTATAGCACTCATAAAGATGTCGATATTACCATTATTAATCTTTTTGCTTTCTAATATTCCGATTAAAATCAATACAGAATATTTTAAAGAATTGGTAAAAAATCTTTCGTCAATTCATCTGGAATAAAAAAATGTCAAGGGTAAAACTATCTATACTCCAACTTAATATTAGCTGGGGTGGGCAGGCACTTCCTTATATTCGTACCTACTATGAAGCAACATTTTTGGACATAATTGCTCGATTAATTGATAGTAAGGGATGCTTGGATTGCTTTTTCCTGAATCAGATGGTTCAGGATGCGGGATCACAGCTTCCTGTTTTTATAAAAACATCAAAACTTCCAAAGAAAACACGATATAAGACGCTCCAGGTGTTTAACAGTAGACTCCAGAAATTTTACTCTTTAACTGCTCACTCCTTAGGATATGAATATCTTTGCCTTATAGAATGTAAAAGTTTGGGCCTTCATATTCAGAATAGTCATGAAAACTCTGAGAAACAAAGGATTTCACAGGAATTAGGCCACTTCTTAATTGGTGGGAGATGTAATAATTGGAAGAAGGTTCAAGCTAGATGTGAAAATCAGAGTAGGCTCCTTTTTTTAATTACCTACAGATTAGACTATTAGTAAACAAATATCTTCTTCCAGCCAATGCAGATACCCCTCCGGTTTTAGCCGCTCTGTTTAGGACTAAATTGCGAGGTATGGGGAATTGGTATAGATTATTCCGAAATCAAGGGGAGCCCCTATTGGTTACCAATTTACTTGAAAAGATAAAACAAGAAACACTTTGCCAACTTTCAGATGGGGAGTGGCAAATCACCTAACAACATGGTAGTAAGGCATTGAGAGCGGCAAACTTTAAAAGAATGGCGTTTCTATCTCGTTGGATGGCTTATTACACCCCTAAAGCACTCCATAAGATGTATCCCGAGGTGGAGAATAAATGTTTCCGATGTCAACATATAAGAGAGGTTTCCTGGTTACATGTCTGTTTTATATGTCCAAAGTTGAGCCAGTTCTGGGAGAAAATTTGTGTTGAACTTAGCCATGCTCTTTTGACTAGGGTAAAATCTGAGCCAGAGTTAGCACTTTTCGGTTTATTAAAACAAAATTATCCTCAGTTACTAACTAGAGGGGGGGAAATATTTTTATCAATTTCTTCCTTGGTGGCACGTTCATTGATCCTCCAGTATTGGAGGACAATCAGAGTACCGACCTTTTTTAGAATGGTTTAAAAAAATGAACCGAGTCAAAAAAATCGGATAAACTTTTGAAAAAAGGATGGGAGTTACTAAAAGATTTATCTCAATATGGAACTATTTGGATCAGATGGAAAAGGATCTCGAAGGGTAAACACATCTAGATGATTTTATAGCAATTCATGTAAGCATTTGCACTTTGTTAAAGTGCGGGATAGAAGCTAAGTAAATGTTATAGCTGAATGTACTGGAAAGTATATCTGGATAATATACTGGAGAGGAAGTTTGGAAAAATCGGCACTTTAGCACCTGCACTTTATTATCTAAGAAATAGCTTTTGACAATGTAATATGTCTGCTGTGAGAGCATTTTCTAATGGAAATGATTGTACAAGTATCAATGTGGTTATCTGTATTTGTATTCCTTTTAAATACTCCTTCTATGTTTTATGCTTTTTACTCTGCTCAATAAAAAATTATAAAAAAAAGGAAAAAAAAAAGAAAATTTGATCCACACTTTATGGTCATTGTGAAATCCTCAAGGATAAATCACAGAGACCCCTCTGAAACGACGCTAAGTATGTGTGATTGTGTCTATCCTCCCTCTCGTTGTAACACCTCATGCTTGTACGCTGCGGTGTTCATAGCACCTTGCTTGAAGCATCTCTCTATACTTCACCTACTTCACCCAACATCCCCCATGTAATCGAATCTACTTCTAACACCCTTTGAACTGTTCACTGCAAGCCAAGGAACCCGATTCAGATCAGAGTGCTTCGCAGCCTTGTCAGTATTGAAGTTCTATATGAATTAGCCAATAATTCACGTTTTTGTCTTAAACTGTTTGATTCCCATTTTACCTTGATTTTAATCTGGTGTCTATGCAGGGGTAATTGTACTGAGTGTTGCCTTATATTGCAATAGAAACGTTGCATCTTCTTGAAATGTGTGCATGCTAGTGAAGAACAGCTTCCCCTCAGTTGTTCTGCAGTTCGCTCGCTGTACTTGTTAAAAGGTGATCGAAGATGGTTCATAGCGGTTTGGGCCTGCCAGCCTTGCCTGCTGACGTGGACTTTTGGGAGGGGCTACACGTCATCATGCCTGTCCGGGCGCTGTCAGTCTGACCGCTTGTAACCATGGCTCTTTTTATCAAGCCGTTTCATCCTTGCTTCAAGGCACTTGAAAGCATTGATTGCCTAGATGCACATGTCACCGAGCTGGGACCAATAGATACTTCCGGAACCTAAGCACTTTATCAGAAAATACGTCATTATCTACAGGCAGTGTCACTTTACAGAAACAATGTTTGGAAATGAATCAATATCCGAAGCACATTTTCCGTTGTGCTATGCCAAAAGTGTGAGCAGCAACTAACTGCGCATCACACAGCAGCCACATTCACACAGTCTGCAAGGAGCAACGCGAAACTGTCATGGCGGTCACACTTCAATACTCTGACAGGCCCATGTTTGAATCGCTTAAAGATTGTTATCAGATTTCATATGAGAGATCTTTGCTGTTTTTGGCAGCCGTTTTCTGAAATGTCAGCGCTGACAGGCGGGATTAAGCAACCCCTTTACATACAGACCGCAGCACACTGCTGTTGACACAGGATGTGTCCCACAGAGTGATGGATGTGCTGGGGCAATTACAATTTAATATCTTTGCTTTAAACAAAGCAATTAGTCATGCTTTCAGTATATACAGACTTGTAAGCCATATCTAGAAGTCATCTCCTTTTTGCCTGTTAATGTTTATGCAATATAAAGAAATGTACAACGAGAAATCTCCATTAGATTCACCTTTAAACTTCCAAGCCTAATGGTGCACAGCTGCAATTTTTCATGCAAATTTAATAGTCCATAATCTCTAAAACTCTCATTTGATTCACACTACAGAGGGTGTGGGCGTATTTTGTTGAAATTAAGCTGCATTTAGGATGGCCAGGAGCTTGTGCCATTCCCAAAAATATTTATGAGCGCGGTACGTTCTCTTGCTTGCCTTTGTGAATCGACCTCGAAATGTCCAAACCCCTATTAGTGAAAGTGCAAGGGTGCAGAGTCGTTTCTGTTTGTACTAATCGAATGTGAATATTCCATGAATACGAGTACGTAAAATAGTACTAAAGGAGTAATTAATGCTTAACGTACTCCAGAATTTTTGAATAGGCTCTAAGGTGTTTACTAAATGTTTCTCACATACATCTTACTCACAATACAAGTCAATGAATTTATTGCCCAAAAATTAAATGTATGGAAAAGAAAGTCTGTCTAACTGGATAGTTTAAGATATGTTTCTGAAAATACACCATAGGCAGGACTTTTTTCAGTGATTGAGAAATGTGCTTTTAATAAATAAGGGCTAACACGTGGGAGGTAGATTAAGCGGTTTTCTTTTTGACATTCACTTAGGGATATTTTGTGAAGAAATACATTGAAAAGCATATGCTTTTTTTGGCCACACTAGACGTCTCGCTCAAGAGCGATAAAATAGAGGGGTCTGTTAAATGCAGGGCAAATACCATCATGCAAAAATAATGTTCTGACTAGTGGGAGACTCAGTATTAGCCCTGGATTAAGAGATCTTCGTGCGGAAATAAGGACTACTAGATTGCATAAAAAACGTTCCTAATCACCACCACCTGAGGCTCGCCAAAAACCAACCATTGCCTATCCCTAATCCTACAGGTTCTCCCAACTCCCTCCTTTTTGCATTTTGCTGTGGACCTTGACTGAAGTTTTTTGCATCTTGAATTCATGGGCTGTAGTTAGGCAACCTTTCCAAAAAATGTGAAGGCTTTGGAACACGCAGAAACAGAGTTATAGACTACTCAATTTGGATTTAAGAAAAAATCTTCCTGTGTGGGCTAGAACAAGGTCGAAGGAAACCAGAAAAGAAAATATCTTGGTGATTTCACGTTATTGTTTTTTATGCTCTCAGAGCTTTTTACTGTGAAGGAACGCTCAGCAGAGATCTCAGTCCTTCTCTAGCCTTCCCTGCATTCAGGTTTATTTTCTTGAACTGCAACTTTTTATCAAAGTTAAAACATTTGATTGGAATAAACTACTAACTGTAAAGAAATGACTTTTTGTGGGGTTCACTTTCACTTGTTGGATATAATATAGGAAAGGCATGACGTGTAACCAGATGCCTGGACTCACAGGATGGCCATCTGGATCACACCACTTCTTATTTTCAAGAAGGAGTCCACTCGCTCTTGGAGAGCACAGGGACTTGGAGGCCCGGGTTCTCGGACCACTAGCTCGGAATCACAAAAGAGTCTATTGGGAGGGGGTGGAGGGCTCGTGGAGTTCTTACCCAGGGCCCGGTGACAGTTACTGAACCCAGACAAGCAAGGGAACCCTCCCTGGGCCTTCAGAACCCCATCCAGACACTTTGCGGCAGAGCAGGCCGGAAAAGGGAGCCCAGTGTCAGTGGCTTCCACCCCTGGGCCAGCTAGACCTCTGACCCAGGGCCCGGTCAGAGCTTCTGAAACCAGTCAATCAGAATACAGTGCTGGCTTTGCACCCCTACCTACTCTCCAGGAAGCAGCGTTTGGAGGAAAGGCCCATCAGACAGAGCTGGAAGGCAGCCTGAGACTCAGGCCCCTGGGACCCTATGTCGGGACAGCCGAGGCCCATGCAGCCCCAGGGGAGAAATACCTGATGACAATGGGGTCCTTCATACACTGTCTCTAATAATCTAGAGGACGCTGCCTTCCTTTCTTGTAATTCATGCACACCGAGTGGAAGGGGGTCATCCGAGCAAACACATCTGGCCTCCATGAGCCCTTGCTGGGCTTAGAGAGTCAAATGAGCCATCATCGGGACTTCCAGATCAGCCAAGAAATCATGATCACAGTACAGTGCTGGCTAAACTGCTGTCTTACCCCCTGAGCAGGCTGCCCTGCATGGGGATGCCAGCTTTGCATCCCTACCTTCTCTCTGTGAAGCAAGGCTTGGAGGAAAGGCCCATTGGACAGTGTTGGACGGCCCCTCCTTCAGCCCCTGGTGGCACCCAGGTGAGAACAACTAGAGAACAAAAGGTCCAAGGGACACTCTCTCTACCAATAAGAGGAAAGTTACTCCCTTTTCTTGCAATCCGTTCATGCAGAGTGAGAGCGGGCCATCAGAGAAAGCACACCCAACCTCATGGAGCCCTGTCTGGGCTTGAAGACTCAAATGATCCCTCATCAGGACTTCCAGGGCAGCCCAACCATCTGGACATCATAGAAACTCATTGCATGCATCCAGGTGTTCAGGGTTTGGAGTGACTAGCTGCCAAACTCGAAGGATGGCTATCTGTTCGCACTATGACTTCTGAAAGCCCGAACTGGTTATCAGGAAAGAAGCTATGGGGGTGAGGGGGGGGGCAGACTGGAGAAGACTGGAGAAGGGACCCTTGGGCAGGGGGCTTCCATTTCCGGGCCCACTGGTGCTCTGAGCCGGGCACGGTCATAGCTTCTTATCCCAAGCAAGCAGGGCAGCCCTCCACAGGTCTGTGGGACCCCATTCCCGGCGCTTTGCGACACGGCAGGCTGGAGAAGGGAGCCAACGGCTGCAGACTTCAAAGCTAGGGCTTGCCGGAGCTCTGACCATGGGACTTAGTCAGAGCTTCTTATCCTGGTCAAGCAGGGGAGGCCTCCCTGGGTGACCCTGTCCTGGGCACTTTGCGACATGGTAGGTCGGAGAAGGGAGCCAGGGCCTGTGGCTTGCACCCCAGGGCCTATCGGGGCTCTGACCCAGACCCCAGTCAGAACTTCTGAACATGGACAAGCAGGGGAGACCTTCCAAGACCTGCAGGCCCCCGTTCGCAGCACTTTGATACATGACGAGCCAGCTAACAGAGCCCAGCGCCAGAGTCTTCCACCCCACGGCCTGCATGAGCTCTCTCCCATAGCCCAGTCAGAATTACTTATCTTAGACAAGCAGGAGAGGCTTCCCCGGGCCAGTGGGCCCTCATCAGTGGCACTCTGAGACATGGCAAGCAAGGGAATGGAGCCATGGTCAGGTCTTCCACCCTAGGTCCCTCTGGGGCTATGACCCGGAGTCGGTTTGAGCTTCTCAACACAGACAAGCAAGGGCGACCTCTACGGTCCTCCAAGACCTAATCCTCTGCACTTTAGCAACACAGTAGACTGGAGAAGGGAGCCCAGCGCCAGACCTTTCCAACCCAGGGCCCACAAGAGCTCTGACTTGGGGCCCAGTTAGAGCCTCTTATCCCAGGCAAGGAGGAGATACTTCCCGTACCTGCTGCACTCTATCCTGGGCAATTTGCAACACAGTGGGTTGGAGACGGGAGCCCATGGCCGGCCATGGTGCTGTCCTGGGGCCCGGTCAGAGCTTCTGAGCCCAGACAAGTAGGGGAGACCTCCCTGTGTCTGCTGCACCCCGTCCCAGGCACTTTGTGGCACACGGAGCTGGAAAAGGGAGTCCAGGGGCTGGGATTATCACACACGGAGCAATTGAGGCTCTGTCCCGGGGCTCGTTCAGTCAAGTCGTGGAGGCCCCACCAGGCCTGTGGGAGGCATTATGAGATGAGGCAGATAAGGGAATGGAGCCCAGGGCTGTGGTCATCCACCTTGGGGCTCTTTAACTTGGGCAAGCAGGGAGGACCTACCTGGGCCTGGGGGGACCCTGTTCCACGCACTTTGTGATATGGTGGTCTGGAGAAGAAAGGCTTTGGTTTTACACCCCAGGTCAGCCAGGGTTCTCAGTTGGTACCTGGTCAGACCTTCATATCCCAGGCAAGCAGGGGAGGCCTACCCAGACCTGCAGGTCCCCATCACAGGCACTTTGCAACACAGAACATGACAACCTTACTGGTTGTTTAGGGTAACCATTTTCTTTTTCTGAAAAGTTATATTGATAGGTATATTGTGACGTGTGTAATTTGGGTTCGTAGTCAGTTTTCACTTCAGATTATTGCTATTCTGTCGTGTGACATTTTGTATCTTCATTATGCAAAACGTCACCGCACCACCGTTCTTTCTTTCTGCTCCTGAAGACCCTCCCATACCTTGGTTGAAGTGGAAAAACGTTTTTTCTAATTATGCCAGGGTCTGCGGTACGTCTTTGAGTGCAGAAAGAAAGTCTGCTTTATTCTTACACTGTCTTGGTTCGGAGGGGCAGGAAGTTTTTGAACATCTCCCTGACTTACCGGACAGTGAGGGGAACTCCCTAAATGAATATGAAATCTGCATTAAGAAAATGGACTTACATTACCTACCCAAAATGAGTATGGTTTTAGAACGTTATCACTTTGGTAAGAGACTCCAGAAACATGAAGAAACTGTTGAACAATATGTTACCTCTTTGCGCAAGTTAGCTTCCACTTGTTCTTTTGGGGGCAGCTTAGAAGAAAGACTCAGAGATCAACTCATGCTTGGGTCATCCATTGATAAAGCGAAAGACGCCCTCTGGCAAAAAGACAATCCTTCTCTCGAGGATGTCATCACGACCCTAAAGTTACATGAACACTCGAAAGCTTGTTCTGAAGCTATACGCAAAGGAGCTGACAATAGTAAGAGTACTGATGCTGAAGTTAAGGAAATAAAAACAGATGTATCTACAGGGTCTGACAAAGTTTCCAAGGGGTCCACACAAAGTGCGTCTACTTCTTCCAAAAGTGTGCGTCCTACCTCAAACGCAAGATATTCCTCAGTGAAATGTTTTCGTTGTGGGAACATAGGACATTTGGCTAATTTCAAAGACTGCCCTGGGTGGAAAGCAATTTGCTCTGTTTGTAAAAGGAAAGGTCATTTTTCAAAATGTTGTAGATCAAATAAGAATCAAAAAAGTGTGAGGGAGGTAGATCTCTACGAACAAGATGGTGAAGAAGTGATTGTGTCTCAGATTTGCTGCCAAGTGAAAGATGGTCCTATGGAAGATGTCTTGGTCAATGATAAGTGTGTTAAGATGTTGTTCGACTCTGGGGCCAAGATTACTTTAATTCCCAAAGAGTTTTATGAAAAGCATCTTCTCACAAAAGTGAAGTTATTTAAACCAGACATTATCCCAAGGGGTTACGGTGGACAAATAATAAATCTGTTAGGATACTTTGAAGGTATGATTGATTATAAAGGCAGGGTCACTGCAGGCAAGATATATGTCTCCATGAAGGGAGACTCTTTGATAAGTTGGTCTCATCAAAGGGATCTTGGTGTTTATTTAGATCCTAACGAAACGCCTTCGGTGTGTCTGAGGGATCTTCCGACCATAGCCTCCATCTCTGACCGCAACAATTGGATCAATAAGTTTCCAAAAGTTTTTGATAAAAAGCTTGGATGTTTAAAAAAGTACCAACATCTAATTAAGTTAAAAGATAGTTCGGTCCCAGTTGTAGCCAAAGTCAGGAATGTTCCTCTGTTGGTCAGAGACAAAATGAAAGATGAGTTAAACAAGCTACTAGTTAATGGTGTCATCAAGGAAGTAGAAGCCACGGAGTGGGTTTCTCCGGTTGTTATGGCTCGAAAATCCAATGGTGAGGCCAGGCTGTGCATTGACTTGAGGGAACTGAACAAGGCTGTGGTGGTAGATCACTATCCTCTCCCGAACATAACAGAAATGTTGTCATCTTTAGGTAGTGCCACGCATTTTTCAACTTTAGACTTGTCTTCCGCCTACCATCAGGTCAGGTTACACCCTTCCTGCCAAGAGTTGACTACCTTCATAACACCCTTTGGAACCTTTAAATTTCTTAGGATGCCGTTTGGTCTGATATCAGCTGCATCGGTATTCCAAAGAGTCATGGAGAATATACTAAACGGGATTGATGGAGTCAAAGTCTACCAAGATGATGTTCTTGTGTATGGTTGTAGCTTGCGTGAGCATGATGAGAGAATGGGTCTTATACTTTCCAGATTCCAAGATCATGGCCTTACTCTTAGATTGGACAAATGTAAAGCCTTCTTTGGTGGAAACCATCTCCAATCTCAATTATCCGGTGAGCAAAGATGAACTTACAAAATTTTTGGGTATGGCAGAATTCTACAATAAATTTGTTCCTGGTTTCGCTAAAAAGACTGAAAATTTAAGATCTTTATTAAAAAAGGGGAGCGAGTTTGTTTGGAATAAATCGTGTAGTGATGAATTTGATTTAATCAAGGACTGTTTAAACAAAGCACCCAATCTCTCTAGTTTTGATCCCAAGAAAAAATCCTTCGTCATGACTGATGCTAGTGGCAAAGGCTTAGGGGCTGTATTATTGCAACCAGGGGATAGTGCAGATAATACCATTTTGTTCATCTCACGACCTCTTAGGGGGGCTGAATGCAATTACTCAGTCGTGGAAAAGGAAGCTTTGGCTGTATATTGGGCCATTCGCAAGCTCAAGAAGTTTTTGTGGGGTAAAGCTTTCTCAGTGATTTCTGATCATAAACCCTTGAAGGAGGTATTTGGGAATAAAGGGATTGATCGGGTGTCACATAGGATCAGGAGATGGGTGGTTGCTTTGCAAGACTTCGAGTTTTCTGTCTCTTATTTGCCGGGCGCTAGTAATATTCTAGCAGACTGTTTGTCGAGACTTGGTGGTTTATCTGCCCCGGGGGGTGAAGAGGATAATTACTTTCTTGGAGAGGATTTTGGAGAAGACATACAAGTGTGCTTGGTTACGCAAGGTGTGGTCACTGAAGAGGAATGGTGTGTGGCTTTGGCTGATGATTCTGTTTTACAACAGGTTGTTTCCTATATTCGTGATGGTTGGTGTGAGAAACGGTTGTGTGATGAGGAGGTTAAAGGGTTTTGGTCTATCAAGGAAGAATTATCTGTTTCCAGTGGTCTTCTTTTTAGAGGAAGCAGATTGATTGTTCCTTTGGCTTTGCGTAAAAAAACTTGTGGATAATGCACATGCAAGTCACATGGGCATTGCAAAAACCAAAGAGAGACTTAGAGAAAACTATTGGTGGCCTGCGATGGATACTTTCGTGGAAAGATTGGTGCGTGATTGTCTGCAGTGTGCCAGTAGTGATAAAGTTTTAAAATGTAGGACTCAACCGATGCTTGTGAGGAAGCAGGCCTCTGGTCCTTGGGTTGATATTGCTGTTGACATTTTAGGTCCTGTTAAGGTTAAGTCACAAGATCGGTATGTCCTAGTTTGTTTGGACATGTTTTCCAGGTGGCCATCCATCAAGATTGTGAATTGTGTTGACTCCTCATCGGTTATCAACTTTTTGGATGATTTGTTTGCGAATGAAGGGTTGCCAAATTCAGTACTGACTGATAATGGGGTACAATTTGTCTCCAGAGTGGTTGAAGAATTTTTGAGTGAGAGAGGTATCACCCATAAGCGGGCGTCTCTTTATCATCCGGAGTGCAATGGGGTGGTTGAGAGGTTTGTGAGGGTGTTGAAAGAGGCCATGCAATTGGCCTTGACTTCGAATTACAACTGGGAAGAAGCCATCAAGAAGAAGGTGTTTGAATATAGGTTCACCCCACATTCCTCTACGGGTGTTACTCCTTTCACTTTGTTCAAAGGAAGGGTTGCAGGCACTCAAGTAAATCCTCTTTGGGTGTCCTCCAAGAGGTTAGAAGTGGGTGGTGTAACTGGTGAAGGTGTTGATTGGAAGAACCGTGAGTTAAATAAGATGTTGAAGAGAAAAGACATTTTTGATGCGAGAAAGGCTGTCAAAAGAACTGTTATTCAAGTGGGTGACATGGTAAGGATAAAACTCCCTGAAAGAAGGTTTGGTGTATCCAAGTTTAGTCAACCTATCAGAGTTGTCAAGCTTCTGGGCAACGCAGTGAGAACGCAGGATCATAGGGTCTGGAACCTCAATAGAATTGTGAAGTGTCCTTCTATGTGTGGCCAGGATGTTACCTCTGGGAACCAAGATAACTTCTCACAATCAGAGGGTATGAGACCAGTCAGAGTGAAAAAAGTTCCCCTTCGACTACAGGATTAATCTTATGGGGTTCTCTCTTTTTCTTTTGTTTTTTTTTGTTTTTGTTTTTTAGTTTGATGGATGTAAAGGGGAAGGTGATGTAGTGTTCTTACTTGAGGCTTCTTTGCCTCCTTGTTAAGTTGATGATGATGTCAGCCGCTGTGGGTGTTCTTTTAAAGAATGTGTGGTGAAGAGAATGTTATGCGTTGAAGCTAATGTCAGTTGCACTGGCTTGGCTGGAGGATGAGGTCTTAAGATTACTCTCTACATTAAAGAGCTTCAAATCAAACTACCGTTTCCTGCTTCTTCTATCCATCACCCATACCTCACCCTGTGATCCTCACCCTGGGCCAGCCTGAGCAATACCCATTCTTGTAATTTATGCACACTGAGTGACAGAGGGGGTCATTGAGGGGGGCATTGAGAGAATGCATCTGGCCTCCTGAAGCTCTGACTTGGGTTCAAGCTTCAAATGAGCCTTCATTCAGATTTCCAGGGTAGCTTGGTAATTTGAACACTGAGTCAAGTGAAGAGAATGATGTGTTTTCATTATTTATTTTAAGCACAAAACGTCATCAGTAACATTGGCATGGCATATTTTGCACCAACCATGTAAGTGTAATGAAGGTCCCCTAATTTGAATTACACCCTCACCTTATTAAAATACAATACCAGCATCCTTTACCAACCACAATGGTGTTAGCTATAAAAAAAAAAATCACATGTAAACCATTAGCTCACAATGAGTTGCAATGTGATACTTGTACAAAATGTTTAATACAAGCATTGGCATAGCCAATAGGTCTCGCGTTTGGGGCCTTATAAGTGTTTAACCATGCAACAGTTAATGTTGTTGCACCAAGGATATTGTGCTGCATAACTAAATACTTATAAGGTCCCAAAAGTGAGACCTATTGGCTATGCCAGTGCTTGTTGTGCTATGTTGCTGTGCACAATTTGTCATTTGCAGTGACTTTGAGACAAGACACCCATGACTGCAGCATTTGTCGTCTGCAGGATTGAAGATGCAAGCAGCCAGTGATTTTTTGGGTTTTTGTTTACGTGGCTGCTCTCGGGGATTTATTAATTACGTTTTCAAACGTCCCTTCAAAGTAAATTCTTGTAATGCCACCATAAGCATGAACAGTATTGGGCCCACAGGTTGCCATTGGGCCACTACTGCAGCGATAAACTCTCTTCGATGCCATGCTTTAGTGTGGTGTCCTCGGGTGGCACAGGGTAGTGAAATCGATAGCGGTTTCTTAAAGTTTGCATCTAAAAGGACATTAAGTAAGAAAACCTCCTCTGCTCCTCCCGTGAGAGTTTTTGTAGGCCAGGGCGACGGGTTCAGTCAGCTCTCTAGTCCTCTTACAGCAACCTCGGGTCACTGGCAGATTTTTGTTGTTTGTTTACTCTCTTGTGCTCAGCTTGTCCTCCACACAAGTCCGCCTTTGTGTACGTTGGGAGCAGATTTGTTGTCGTTTGTAAAGCACATTTCTGGGCTGGTGAACAGATGCTTTCAAACATCTAGGCAATCCCCTCCGCCTCAGCACCTCACCTGCAGCTTGTTTGGGGTTCTTGAGATGCTCGGCCGTATTACAGTACTAATGCCAGAAGGTACATTTTTATCCGATAACCGCCAGCTTGTAGCACAGTTGTGTGTTGTGGTAGATTCGTAGGGTTGATCGGTAGCAAACAGTCTCTCGCACATTAATTAAGCTGGGACCGGACTTGTGCTTAGTCCCCTCAGGGGGTCCCATTGTAAACACTGCCACCGAAGCTTCTACTTCCGGGTTTACTCGTGCACGCCTCTTGAGTGCTGCACGTGGACTTCCTGGATGTGTAACGTAGGTTATCCATGCCTGCGTCAGTAGAAGTGCAAAAGAAGGCTTCTATGCGCAGTAATCGCGCTTCTACCGCTGTGGCTCTCCTATACTTTAGTCTTTTTCGATCTTGCCTCGGGTTAAATAATTAACCTACGAGGTGACTGTGATGCAAGGAATTCATGCAACCCAAAACAATAAATAAAGACAAGCATGCGGCCGTAAAAGTAACGGCCGCGCGGCCGTAAAAACGAAAGTAATAACGATCGCGATCAAAGCGAAAGTGATCGCGATCGCTTGGACGAGAGCGCTGTGTGGCAAGCACGCGAGTGGTGCGCGCGCAGCAGTGATTGGCGGCTGCACTCAAGCTTTGGGCCACAGGCAGCACATTAAAAACCCCAACTACAAAATGTCTCTCCGAGGCAGCGCATGCGCTGGCCTCAGCGAGACCTAAAAAATGAGATAAATCCAAATGGTAAGCTTGATTCTAGATGTTTGAACATAGCTTGGTCTAAGTATTTGAAAGGAGAACATAAATGGGATGCACTTTACAGCCATACCGTATCAAGCAATGCTACTTTTAATGTTGTTCTATTATCTATTGTGAGCAGTCCCAGAGGCAATTAAAGACACAAACCAAAAATATTGACGAACTGTAAAGTAAAATATTTACACTCATTAAGTCAAGATAGCTCGGTCTGAAGATGATCATTCCAAAAGAAGAGACTGCAATATAATGCGCATCCCCATAAAAGTTATACCTATTCATGGAACCGGCTGTCTTTAATAGACTGTTCCACTGTTCCAACGCTCAGAACATTAGGATGACTAGGCATGTATGCCAAAGCACAATTGTTTCAAGCTGTTAGAGATGTGTATTTTCGAGATCGCCTCGGTCGAATTGGTAAAATGATACATTCAAGAGTAAAACAGCAGATTTAACTAATTTTACTTTGGAGTTCATTAAAGTGGAACAGAATGTCATTTAAAACAGATTGTCATTTGGTCTGAAAAGTGAACATCATAGACTCGAATGACGTCCTCTATTGCACAATTGAGAAGCACTGATTTTGCAACGAATATAATCTGAACTTCTTGTGAAATAAATTTGCAAATCGAAAATGGTGTTTTCCTTATGGCTGGGGAGTATGCAAATTGAGCTATGTATTTCACAACTATGCATGGAGGGCCTTATTGTGACCCCACAGAACCCCTGCAAAATGTTTAAACCATTCCAGCTCCCTTCCACTCACTTTTCATTCATTGTCTGTCTCCTATATTCTTGCTTTTTTGCCCCTCCTGCGCCCACTACCATAAAAAAAAACGTCAAAGCTTGATACTGATGCTGCAGCCCTTGGCCTTCAAATCCAGCCTCCAGTGGCTCCAGCCCTCCAGGAATTGGCTGATGGGATAAATTGCCAGTCCGGCCCTGGGTATATGTTGGCAAGGATTGTATTCTCTATAGGCTATTCACTGTGTTAAATCGCACATAATCACACCAATACTGTTGTGACGTATACCAGAGGGGAGGAGGTAAAAACCGTAAATACCAACCACAAAACGTTATCACTAGTCACATCCCTCACGTAGGGGCATATTAACAAGGCGGCGATATGAAATTATCGCCACTTTTGCGTCCGTTTCGGGCGAAAAGCGGCGATAATTTCATCGCCTTATCAGCAAAGACACGCTATCGCATATCTTGCTGACTTAGCGCCCATTTGCAGCACGCCTCCGATCGCATCGCTAATGAGATGCAAAGGAGGCGTGCCTAACAAGACTCCCTTGGGAAAATATCGCGAAGGCAGCTTCGCGATATTAACAAGGGAGGGTAGCGATTTTTTAAATCGCGTTAAGTATGCCTTAACGCAGGAATTTAACGTCTGTTAAATTCCTGACTAGGGCATACTTAACATGGGGGGTGGATTTTGTGGCTAAGACCACAGGCCCTATCATCTAGGATATCGCCGTTTTCCACCATGGAAAACGGCGATATCCCAACTATCTCTGGAATTTTTATCGCCTCGGCGATGCGCGTTGTTAATAACGCGCAAACCGGGTGATAAATTCCAGAGATAGCCGGCGATAAATATGCAAGCGCTAAGCACGCTTTGCGATATTTATTGCCGGCCCTTGTTAATATGCCCCTTAGTGCGAGGATAACAGTGTGGTAGCAGAACAACTCCATCACTCACTGTTTCAGCTCCAGCTGCATTGGTTTGGTCTGTACGAAATGATCGTATTTTATATCACATGAGGGAATCTATAAAATGGCACTCCTTTTAACAAACCAACCGATCTTAAATCTTTATTCCATTACATGAAGGTCAACAGAACCCGTGTCGCCTCACAAAGGTTTTAATGGTCTCCCTTCAATCTCTTGCGAGGGGAGAAAAAAATCCTAATCCTAAAAAGATATATGAAGGTCTATTGCATGAAGAAGGTCAAAAGCAATTTAGAAAGAGGAAAGGATGAAGGCAAGAAATTGTAATATAGAGGTCGGGAATTATAAAACATTCCCCAAGGGGCAAGAGAAGAAAGCAATGCAATGCAGAAACCAGATGAATGGAACCCAAACATTTTGCAATCATGCAGGCACCCTACCTCGCATAAATCCATTCACAATTGTATTCCCTTTCAGATAATGACGGATCTTTTACATGAGAGGAATCAGGAGCTCTGCACATTCTTGCAAAGTCTGCACATT
Organism: Triturus cristatus; assembly: GCF_964204655.1. Classification (NCBI taxonomy): domain Eukaryota; kingdom Metazoa; phylum Chordata; class Amphibia; order Caudata; family Salamandridae; genus Triturus; species Triturus cristatus. The sequence continues at coordinate 528,997,287 of NC_140589.1, forward strand.
ATCAAGAGTCACCACATTCTGCCACACTTTTGTATCCTTGGAGGTACCAGAAAACTTTCAGTTTTTCCCTCTTTGTGAATCATTTTTTTTTTTACTAGCACCCTGTTTAGAAGTTCCTCATTATACATCATGGGGCTCATTTATGAGCGCCTGCGTTACTTTTGTGCCACCGGTGCGTCACTTTTTGTGACGCACCAGTGGCTTAAAACATGCGCCATGTTGTGCCATATTTACGAAGTGATGCATCTAGGTAGATGCGTCACTTCGTAAACTCCTGAGCTACATTATACCTGCGCCAGGTATAATGTAAGCAGGGTGGGCGTTCCCCCATAAGAAAGGGTCGTAGGAGTGGCGCAGCGAAATCTATGAGATTTCGCTGCGTCACTTCTAGGACGCCAATGCGTCAAAACCTTACGCCTGCCTCATGACAGGCGTAAGGGTGACGCAGGCCCTTTCACATGGGGCTTGCCCTATGTGAAAGGAAGATTGCTGGAGTTGCGTCAGGCTTCCGACACAACTCCAGCAATGCGCCACTTTTTGCGCCGACAGATACGTCAGTTATACTGACGTATCTGTCCTTCCTTGCGACATGATGCGTCATATTATAAATATGACGCATCATTGGTGTCGCAAGGAGGGCGCACTGAGAAGTGACGCATCGCTGCTTTCACGCAGCGATGCGTCACTTCTTATAAATGAGGTCCCATGTATGTAACCTTGCTCATAATGAGGCTTGTGTCAACAGTTACCACTCCACTCCAAGCGGATCTTGAAGGGATCAATGTATTGTCTACATTTCTTCCTTTCAGAGATAGGAAAGGAAGAGAAAACAAAAGTCTGTGAAGTACAATACAACCAGCCTTAATTTGAGCCCGGGGTTGCCGGTGAGGCTCACCAGCACTCATTTCCATCAGGAACAAGAGAGCCAAAAACCCACAAACAGCACAGAAATAGAAAGAGGACAAAACGGGCATAAAAGTAACAAGCGTTTGCAATGCAATAGGTCTCGCATTTGTAAGAGTTACAGCTATTTGCGTTGTAAATGACATTGTCTTTTACAATGTGTTTTGGTTTGGAGTGGAGTGGATGAATGTAGTGTGGAGTGGAATTATGTGGGTTGGATTGGAACTGTTAGGTGTGGAATTGTGTGTGATGGAATTGTGTGGTGTGGAGTGGATTTATTGTAGTGGAATTCTGTGGTATGGTGTGCAGTGGAATTATGTGGATAATAATTATGTGGTATTGAGTGTACTGAAATTATGTGGAGTGGGATTGTGTGTCATGGAGTGTAATTATGTGGAATGGTATTTTGTGTTGTACAAACACAAAGGAATCTCTCACAATGCAGACTACATGCACAACTGTCCGAGCACAGGCTCATTCACAGAGCACTCCTGTGCTCCCCATTCAACACTTGCACTGTGTATTCGTGTCTCAGGTCCAAGACACTCACAGAGCTCTCACAATGCGTCTATGTCCTGACTAGTAATGTTGGCACATCAAGACTTAGAAAATCAGAACTTGTATAAGTAGATTTGAAAGAAGAAGGTCAATTGGAGATTGGAATTAATAATTAGGTTTATCCAAAGTACGTTAGAAAGAAATTTTTTAATATAAAATATGTTAGACCTGGCACCATTGGCGTGGGTCTCCCCAGCATTTTATTGCCTTTGCCTCCTGAGCTTTTGCTGTATGTTGGACTCCGTTTTGATTGGTCTAGATGCTTTGGGCACTTTGGCACTGCTGTTCAGTGCCAAAGTGCAAGTGCTCCCCTTGTAAATTACTGTTATGGATTGGTGTTTCCATGATTGGCAGTAAATCAATCAAAAGCTGCTAGTGAGCTTCAGCACTGATTGTGCCACCCACAGACGCAGCCTGTAAAATGTAACTTTGGCCTGCCATTGCAGAACTTGTGTGCAGTCTGGGACTGCCATGTCGACTTGGCAAGTACACACACTTGCCAGTCCCTAAACCTTCCTTTTTCTACATATTAGTCACCCCTAAGGTAGGCCCAAGGTACTCCTGTGGGCAGGGTGCATTGTATGTGAAAGGTAGAACATGCCTGATGTGTGTGGCATGTCCTTATACTGAAATACTGCCAATTACATTTTTCACTAATGCAAGGCTACCTGTTCCCATACGACAGAATGGGGAGTTTGTTTATAACATCTTATAAACATAACTGGCCCTGGGAACAAGGTAGAAAAATAAAGTTTAGTATGCCTGAACTCAGAATGTTAAAGTGCATCTTTTAGTGACGGTGATTTTTATATTCTGTGTTTGAAAATACCACTTTTAGAAAGTATGTATTTTCTTACCTAACCATGCAGTGTGCCTCTGCTAGGTTTGTGTATTGCATGTCTGGCTTTTTGATGACATGGACTGGAGAGGGGCAGCGGCTCCAGAAGTCTGATGAGTCAGTGCTGCACTGAATAGGCCTGGTCTGCATTTGAATAGGGATGTGCCTGCCGTCCACAATGACGGCTCGGCCCCCCTGTGGTGCGTCTGGGGCCAGGGTGCACACTGACAATGGAGGTTGTTGTACACTTGCAAAGTGCCCCACAGAACTCGTTTTGGCTGGGTACAGACACTCTCTGCCTTCAGAGAACAAAGGATTTTTGGGTATAAAAAGAGGCGCCCAGACCCCAGACTTTTAGATCACTTCTGGGAATCAAGAGGAACCTTTGCCAAGGAGAAGAACCGGAGAAGCTGAGGAGGAATACTTCCCCTGTGCTGTTTGCTGTCTGGGGTTGACCTGCAGTGGCTGCTTGCTGCCAAGGAAAGGAGAAAAGGACTTTGCTGTTTGCTTTGTTACCTGCTTGAAAGAAGACCTCCAAGGGCTTGAAACTGAGCTTGCTTCCTGTTCTGAAGTCTCGGGGACACAAAAACTTCACCACCAGCTCCCCTGAATTTCCTTGCTGGGAATTATAATCTGGCAAAAGGTGCCTGCTGCTTTTTAGGACCTCTAGAGACTGTTTGACGCTGGGAGCTGGAAAATCAACGCAAAAAAGAAGAAGCGTGTCGCGTCCACACCTGTTTTCCTACTCATCGCCGAAGAAACCGTTGCAGCGCCTGCCGCGGCTCGAGAAATCGCTGCAAGATGCATCAGGTGCGACGATCTCTGAAGTCGGAGATCACCGCACCGATCCCGACGTAAGCCTGCTGTGCGGCTGCACGAAACCACACATCGTACCGGATCAACGCATCGCATCGAGGCGCCAAGACTGTTGCATTTGTTGAGGGCCGCAGTAAGAAACAGACGCTTCAACTCCCCATGCAGTAAGAAAACGATGCCTCATTTCCTCCCCGGTAAGGAACCGACGCATCACATCACCTCCCTCGGAGCAACGAATCGACGCATCACCTTCCCTGAGTGTAAAGAACCGACGCATCACCTTCCCTGCCGCCATTTTGATTGTTTTGCGTGACGCATCTAAGGTACTTTTGAGAAAAGTGTTGCATTTACAACTTGCACTGAACTGAACTATTTCTATCATTTGAAAGCCTTATTTTTAACACTGCATTGTGGATTTTTGTTGTTTGGTCTTGTTTTGGTTTAGATAAAGATTACTTATTTTTCTAAAATGGTGTGGTGTCCATTTGCAGTCTTTTCACTATATTACTGTATGTGTTCACAAAGGCTTTACACACTGCCTCTGAGATAAGCCTCTCTGCTCATGCCAAGCAACCAAGGTGGTGAGCAGGGGTTATTTTAGGAGTGTATCCTCCTTACCCTGACTAGAAGCAAGGGTCCCTATTTGGACAAAGGTACCTGCCTCCAGCAACTAGAGACCCCCATTTCTAACAAAACACTATTGCTAATTGGTACTCATTTTACTCACCTCCAAGGTACGAAAGGTTAAGAAGACCTTCTGACGATTTGAACCTGTGACCTACTGTCAATAATCATACACATAGCACAGCAGCGCGCACTCTCCCAACTGATCTATCTTCACAAATCGTGTCCTTTTTCTACTGAGAACTGACAAGTCAGTGCACCTCCTAAAAAAACATCCATAACCAGCGGGGTCACAGGCACACATTCTACAAGACCAACTAATCCACTGGCCCTTGATTAAATAAATTGAGTTGAATAGCAACAAATACATACTGAAATAACATGTCACTGCTAAGCAGCACCACCTAGACAGGTACTTCTATAAAATACTATAAGCCTGGGCCAAGAAAAAAGCTGCCAAACTTGTAAGGGTTTTTGGGTGTGTGAGGCAAAAATGAACTGCTGAGAAAATCCAATGGGCTCAGCACATGTTGGAATAATTTCTCCATAATTTACAGATTAACGGTATTTGCAGCAGAAACGTATGTATGACGTGTGATTTTAATGTTGTACTCCCAGTGAGACAGCTCAGTGGGTTTATGTCCTATGGCAGAGATCGGGTTAAAATATGGAGGTTGGCTAGCTCGGACGGTTATGGGAGAAATTTCATCTATAGAACGATGGCCGGAGAGCTAGAAAACATGCCATGATACAGGTCAACATATAACCTAAGACTGGAATGGAAATTCAGTAGACAAATGGAAAGCAGTACTACAGTTAGTTAGGAGGGCAGGGATAACTAGTTTATGGCAGTTCAAAACAGAAGTGAACTCCACCGGTCTGAAAACTGTCCAACCCCATGTTGTGAATACTCCACAAGATGTGGTTGGTTCTAGGAAATGCGGCCATTTGAAGTAAAGGAGCTGTGTACTTATCTAATCACGCACCTCCAAAATGGCGCAATAGTCTCTCTTTTCTTTTTAACTTGCCGATCTATTTCAGAACAGTAAATAAAAATACAAGTACTAGCAGAAACATGATTTTTAAACCACATCATCTAAAAAAAAAAAAAGGTCTGTGTTTGTGGGGCAACTGAGGTGTGGGTGGGGGGAGTACAGGATGGCGACTAACATAGGGCATTGTGTAGAAGCAGATAACGAGAGACAGCAACAAAGCGGATGGGAAGTGAAGAAGCTCCCTGGATAAAGAGCAACAGAGGAGGGGGGATGGGGGCATAGATGAGAGATAACAACTCGGTTGGGGGGAGAGAGAACTGAGGGGTTGGTGCCCCTGCGTGAAGGAGAAGACACAAGGAGGTTGGGGAGGAAGGAGAGTGAAGCACAGAAGAGAGACAAATTGAAAGTACATCCACTCTCATGAGCTGGCAGTAGCACTTCACAAATTAAAATACAATCCATTCTACTAAGAAGGAGCGTGCCCAGCCAAGCTGTTTTATGGGTTCCAAAATATTACAAGCATGCAAAAACATGGACTTCATAGAAGAGACATTCAGCGTAGCAAATACGAACCCAGAGGCTACAAAGCACCCCTACTTAGCCTGTACTGAAAGCCACCGAGGCATGCGTACTGCACTAAGGGCCCCTTCCGCCCTGCCGGAAGTGTAAGGTTAGATCTTGTGCAAGACAGTTCTCTCTGGGCTTGCCTCACACCAGTAAATTTAGTTGCCATCTTGGGGGGACAGTCACCTCTCTGTTGATTCACAGGTCAACCCTTGAGTGCTTAATAAACTATAACACTGGAAAGCAGAACATGATATCAAATATTCTACATTATCGTTTCCAAACAAGCAATAAATGTACAACAATGTATTGTAAAATAAGCTGTTGAACTTTTACATCATCGTAAAACTCCAACCACACATTTGATACACATACATTTAACCCCTTCGCCGCGGCGCAAATTCCGCCGCGGCGCTGGGGGGTGCGGGGTGATCGCGGCACCGCCATGCTTGTGACGGAACCACGCCATCACGGGCGAGCTGTGCTCATGACGGCGTGGTTCCGTCACGACTCCGCCCATTCGTTATTTCGCCCGCACAGGCGGGGAATCAGTGACGCGGGAGCAGAGAGCAGAGAGGCCACAGCATGACGGAACCACGCCGTCATGAGCACACGCCACCCGTGGCTCATGATGGCGTGGTTCCGTCATGCGCATGCAAGGGGTTAAAGCAACATTTTTAACATAAGCGCATGAATGCACGGTTAAAAATATTAATAATAAAGTTGCCGAAAGTTGCACTTGACCGCGTTGCCTTTGCACTACGTAAACAAAATGTAATTAACTCTGCTGGAGTTAAAGTGTCTCGTTAACAAGGCATTTCTATGACATTAACAAAAACCAGCTTGCAGCACCTGAAAATAATGAAAAATTGATGGCAGGGGGAATAACACAACATATTTATTTGTAAAGCACACGATTACCCATAGGTATCCTGTCACTGAATAACAGATGCTTATTGTTAACCAACTCAATGGTACTCATTTTATCAACCTCAGATGGATGAAAGGCTGAGTGGACCTGCCAGGATTTGAACCTGTGACCACAAGGCCAAACACAGGACACCGCAGTGGCTGCTTTAGTCCACTGAGCCACCAGACCCGGCTGTAAATGGGATGGGGGTAGAAGAAATAGTACCTTCATCAAAGCGGATGGCCACTAATAAAGGGGAATTCATCTGTAGTTGAGCAGTGCTCCTCAGCTCCAAATGGAAGTGATGTATTGGGTGTGCATATCAATTAGGAGGCAACAAAGAAGAGCAATGGCCAACGCTGAAGTCAATATGTGGTAAGCAGCAGGCTGGATTACAGTCCTTTTAGTAAATACATGTTTTGCAGACAGCGCATGTGCGCTGCCAGGCTCAACCTAAATAGCAGGGACCGGCAAGAGTAAAATTAAGTGGTAGCAGTATTTGGTAGTGGATTAAAGGGGTCTGAGGTGAATTCAACATTACAAAGCCTTAGTATTCTTGGCGCTGATTGTTATTAACATACTGGAGCAGAGTTTTGGGGACAGGTACTCTTAAAAAATTCTTTATGTTGTCAGATGTGAATTGTACCCCTTTATCCGTTACAATAATTTCAGACATTCCTGCAAAATTGTTTCCCTCCAGAATGTTATCACAATACTCGTGGAAATATTAACTCGTTCTTAAGTAAATTCAGCGAATATGGTGATCAGCAGATACAAAAACAAGTCCCCCTTTCCTACCCAAACAATTTACTGGACGTATGATATGAAAGACCACTTTGCTTCAAGGCTTAGCCGGCACTTACGCCGGCTACAATGGAGGTTTGCAGACTGCTTTGATTTGGCCACTGGCCACACATGATATGCAATTTTTAACCTTGTTTTCTTTTATTGATTCAAGTCCCAGCCATCAATACTGTACTCCCAGCATGGATTTAGTTAAGTTCATGTCTAAATTATCTTCTTGCCTAAGGTCAACAACTCTCTCCATCCTTGGGTGGAACCAATTTTGCTCAATTATACTCAGTTTGTTTTTTATATTTTAAAAAAACATTCACATCTTCAGTTACTTTTATAGGCCACCTATGCAACATTTTCTCCTGTTTCATTTTTAAAACCGGATCTTCAGTCAGGCTATTCTCCCATTCAGATTGACTAAGACCTTGAAGAGACACAGCTTGAATCTAAAAGGTATTTCATCCTAAAGGTGTACCTTTGTAGACTTAAAATGTATTGGGATACACTGGGAGTGGTCAGCACGATAAACAAAGTGTCTGTCCTTTTAGAAGAACTTAAAATGTGTTATGGTCCAACAACATGCAAAAGCTTCACAGTTAACAAATGATTCCTTATCTTCTGGGCCCTTCAAAGCTCTTGAAGTGAAAGCCACTATTCTTTCTTTGGCGTTGCCTACCTAAATTGGGTTGATACTCGAACCTTTGGTGCGAGCATTGGATGTGCAAATAGCATGATTACAAATGTTAGGGATTCACAAATTTCTCTTTTAATCATACTGAGTGCTTGTGAACATTTTTTCATCCAGTCAAACGGTATATTCTTTTTTAAGAGCATTCTCACAGGTCGTTCAGAGGAACGAACTGGGAACCAAAAGCAGTTCTGCCAAAAATGTTTAAACCAGCCCCTACTCCCAGTCTCCTTCTTTCCTGTTTTTTTTAATTTCCATTCTCTCTCTCTCGCTTTCTCTGTCTTTTTCTCTCCTCTCTCTTTCTCTCTCTCTTTGCAAACTCTGAGCCTGCTCCCTTAAACCCTTGGGAGCTAGAGATAAAGGCAGTGGCCATCACCTTCAAAAAGCTGCCCGCAATGTCTCCAGACTCCAGGGATAATGCCTGAAGAGATAAATTGTCAGTCCACCCTCGTTCTGTAAAGCTGGCAAACTTCTTGACCTATTTAGGATGATATTCTACATTTTTCAAGCATTGTAGAATCCCAGAAGCTAAACCTAAAAATGACCATAGTTCATCTTTATCATGAGAGAAAGGAGCCTCTTTGACTGTCTGAATTGGGTCATGCTTATGCTTGATACTGTCCTTAGGTATTGTGTGCCCTAGGTAGGTAACAGATCCCACCCGATGTGGCATTTATCTCTTCTTAGAGTCAAAACAGCATTGCTTTATCTGGATAGGAATTCACTCAGCATGCCATTGTGGCTGGGTGAGTCAGAATCATATATTAGAATTAGGTCCTGGAAACATAAGAGATTTGTAAGGCCTTTAAGAATTTGCTACATTATGGCTTGAAATCCCACAGCAGCTGATGCAAAGTGGAAAGATCTTCTACAAAATCTGAAACCTTCTATTGAGGAAGTAAATTATGTGAGGGATCTGAACTCGGAGTGCAACTTAATCCAAGGGTCTGAAGGCTCCAATAAGGTCCTTAAAAGTTGAGGACTTCAGTTCCCACAATCCACTTTGACAAAACCCTTACAAATCCACTGGTAGTGCTCCAGGTTGAGGATTCTTGGTGGTCATGTTCCAGGTGAGCTCTGTTATCCTGTAGCTTGCAGGAAGTCCACTCTTTAGTCCCTTTCACAGCAAGGTAGTCCACAGGGCTGTAGTTCTAGATGGTGCAGAAGGTGCAATCTTCAGAGCTCAGGCCTTAGGGAATGCACATCAAATTTCTCAGCATGGCCCTTCTTGCTTTCTTAGGTTTGAAGCAGCAGATCTGAGATGCTCTGCCCTCTCAGATACTTATTCCAAGTTCTCTGGGTCAAGCAGGAGGGCACTCCTCTCCAATGGGGAGTAGGGTACCGCCCCTAAGTATGACCACTTCCTTCAGAGTGTGGCACTATTTTGTCCCAAAGTGCACCAATTCTTCCAAATTCATAATGGCTGATTTTCCAACAGGGAGAGAAGAGCTGGCTAAACACAACCCTAGGATGGCTAATCTCCATAGTTTAAATTAACATCCGTGGTATAAAGGGGAAACCCTGGCTTAGTCTCTTTCCCTTCATTGTGACTATCACATACTGATGATTGAATTCCTTGATTGTCCTGGTGGTGCTTTGCTGGGCCATTGCTATCGATCTTCTGGCCTGTTCAAATCTAAAATTGAGTCTATTTGGTGACCTTTTTTGAGCCACCTTTCACCCTTCTCCCTGACTGGATTTCAGTCATGGTTTGACATCTGTCTAGCCGGTTTCTAAAAGTAGCCTCTAACCAAATTCATTGCTTGGTCAATCCTACAGTCCCTCTACCTTTATGCAGATTTGTTTATAAAATATGCTTAGTTTCTTCTGCCTCCTCACCATATATCTCTATTCAACTTCTCTTCCAAACTACCATTTAATTAGCCTTCTTCAAGTCTGTTATAGATCTTCCATATTTAAAAAGAAAACACATTTGATTTGCTGCTTACATTTAACAATTTTGATAGTGTTCTTTTCCTTATCTCTACCTAATTGTTGAAAGGTATTGTTCACTTTTAGTTATCGACTTTCCTATATCCTGTTTCCTTCTCTCGAGTCTTGTTTCTACCCAGGTATATTCCCTGAAGCTTCCATTCTTGCTTTCTTTTACCAAGCTTTGCAAGACAAACTCTGATATATTCTAATCTTACTGGTTATATACATCTGTCAGTTTTTTAGATCACTGTATTACTCTACACTTCTTCTTCTGCTTAATATTGGCACATTTTCCCGACCACCTCTTATAATACTCATGTTTAACTACTTTGATAGTACATTTTGTCCCTTTGGTGTTCCATCAAGCATGAATTCTTAGCCCAGCTTTGTTTCTCTGTTCTTAAATATGTTGCAGCAGAAATGACACAAGCACCTCTGCCTTGAGATACACATGTAGTATCAGGCTATTTTTGTGTTTTATCCTCAGAGCACATGACAGTCTTGTGTGTATGCTGAGGGTCTACATAGGAATGGATTCATACCTAGAGTTGGGTTCTGTGATCTTGAGGGGCACCCAATGTGCACCCTTCCTTATCCAAGTATGACTAGAACCAGCTAATTTGACTGTGGAGATCTCTCAATTATGACAACAAATGATTATAACTAGTCATGACCGGCCTTTTAAACCCCCCCCCCCAAATTCCTTTCTGAGGTCCTTTAAAAAGGGCCAGAATCTTTGGTGTGGATGATGAGAAATAGAGGGCCATTTTAAAGAACAGTGACTGTCCTTGTGTATACATTTAATACTAAATATTTCTTCTCAACATTTGCAGAGAAGTATCCAGTAGGAAATCCCACTCAAAGGGTGGGAAATTGAAGTTCAAAAGCCTACCGACATGTACGTTTATGAACATTCCCAAACTCCTGCTCAGTTTTTCCCTGGAAGTCTTCCTGCTCAGTTCTTTCTTCCTGCTCAGTTCTTCCTTCCTGCTCAGTTCTTCCCCAGACGTGTTATCTGCAACATGTGGTGAGGTAGCTGAGGATGAAACCTTTTTAATCTTTGCACCTGTGTTTTGAGTGTCCCAGCCCCTCTGCACCTTACTGCTGACAACAAAGGATAAAGACGGTGATCTGACCAGTCTAGGAGGAATGCGCAACAATTCAGGAACAGCCTGAACCCATTCCGAGAACTGGACCTGTGGAATCCTCAATGTATATCTGCAAAATGAGTATACGTAGGAGACAGACACTCCCAGTTGATGTGCCAGAACGTCTCATTGACCAGTGTCAAGGATAACACTTCAGTGGAGACCAAAAATAGAAATCTGGGTTCCAAGGTTTGGTCACTAACTGTCAACTTCCCTTTCCAGGCTCATGAACAGGAATGTGAACGTTTTGCATCCTACTTGGAAGAACTGACTTGAAAGTATCTTCAGGGAAAGAGCGCACAGATGCTGAAGAGAGGTGCTGGAGTTACCCTGGCAGAAAGAAAAGAATGACTGAAAAGGAGGACAGTGATGAAGAACTGGACAGAGGTTTGCTGTAGCCCATAACTCATCATAGAGGATAAGAAATTGACCAAAGAAGATAAACTAAAAAAATTGCACATGTCATGGCTTTATGTTAAGGAAATTCATAACTATGATCTGAGGTTTTACCACCAGCCAAAGAAGCGCATGTGAAATTTTGGTGCATGGAGAGATCACAACCACATTCTAAGGGCCTCATTTATGAAAAGTGACGCATCACTGCGTGAAAACAGTGATGCGCCACTTTTCACTGCGCCCTCCCTGCGACTCCAGTGATGCGTCATATTTACAGTATGACGCATCACGTCGCGAGGAGTCACAGATACGTCAGCATTTCTGACGTATCTGTAGGCGCAAAAGTGACGCATCGCTGGAGTGTGTCACAAAAGTGACGCAACTCCAGCAATGTGTCCTTTCAAAGGGCCTGCGTCAGTCTTACGCCTGCTGTGAGGCAGGCGCAAGAAATTGACGCATTTGCACACTAGAAGTGGCGCAGTGAAATCTCGTAGATTTCACTGCGTCACTTCTACGACCCTTTTTTGCGTCAAAACGCCCCCCTTGCATACATTATACCTGGCGCAGGTATAATGTGGCGCAGGGGTTTACAAAGTGACGCATCTACCTAGATGCGTCACTTTGTAAATATGGCACAACATGGCGCATGTGTTATGCCACTGGTGCGTCACAAAAAGTGACGCACCGGCGGCGCAAAAGTGACGCAGGGGCTCATAAATGAGCCCCTAAATTTTTAACCACAGACCCTTGATAAGTATCACTGCTGTGTCCCATGGAGGATGGTGGACTTCAGTTTTGGGGGTGAGTAAGATTGAACAACAAAGATGTATCAACTTGTGACAAGTGCAAATGAGTGTGGACTCTATCCATTTGTGCCCGAGCAGGCCCTCCACTTAAAACTCGAAAGAATGTGCCTGTGTAAAACCTAAACCTCTGAGGTTAGAGGTGGATTCAGGACTACTGCTCCCCAGGACTTGTGTGCAAGAGCACACACCAGCAGGAGCAGCAATTCCACCTCAGTCAGCTGCACATGAGGGAGAAACTGTCACGGTCCCTCGGAGGCCCCTCAGGATCGGTTCTTTGCTCAATGGGGTCCACCTGTTGACAACCTTAATTCCGAATTGCCGTGAGGGCGCGGAAGCTTGAGGGTGTCCATCAGGGGAAGGAAAGGATGGGAACAGCGGGGAGGGAGACCTGTGAAAAGAAAAAGGCTTATTACAACACACTGTTCTGAAGTAGTATACCACTCAATACCTAGCGTTGTACACCATATATAATCTAGGTCTACCTGTAAAGCAAAATAACCAGTTCTGGAAGCTGCAAATAGATGGACGATTTGGCATTCATCAAAGACCTTCTCTTGGCTACCTTGTCATCTAAGGCTTAGAAGGATTGTATGCAATACTCAGGCGTAAAGACTGTGAACAAACAAACAGGTATTTAAATGACCTTTCGAAAACCCTTCAAGATCATAGACACTGCTAGTTGCGGAGTACAATACCCACCCGAAAAGGTGTGTGCATGGGCCTCACAAGGGAGGAAGGATTAGGGCTATTTTCAGCTACCTCTCACATACCCCTGCTAGGAGACGAACAAAAACACACACTTAAAACATGTCATATAACAATTGTATCTGAGCAGCCAGTATTGCGTTTTGTAAACAATAGTATAATCAAAGCAACTGTTCCTTGAGTTTACGCACTCTTTGAATAGAATGATATACCACCTGGTATAGTTAATAGTCAATGCGTTGAGCTGTACGAAGCTTGTTAGCAACTTCGGGGAGGTCACTGAAATAGTCACACATTGACAAGACCTTGCACTTGCAAGGTTCCACTCGCTGCGATATCGGCCGGTAAATAATCAGCACTTTAGGCAGAAAAAAGCTGTTGGCGGTTTCACTGGCACCCTTACACCACCCGGCACTGGGTTAGCTGGGAATCCTTCGGTCTGCCCCTCTGGCGTTCACAGGATAATCTTCGGCGTCTCACTCGCCGGCTCCGGCTTACGTAGTCGCCCGGCACCCAACGCCGCGTCACTTCCAGTGCGCGCGTCTCGCCTCGCACGGGCTGCTGGGAGATTTAGTTCTTCAGCTCTGGTGGCGGTTCTCAGGTTTGCCCGCATTTTTCAGAGAAGGACGGCAGCCTTCTGCCAGAAGTCCCTCCGCATGGACCGGTCGTCAGCGAAGTGTACAGCGGTCAGAGCCTGATACGTAACAGAAACACCATATTTTACGATTCAAGGGTACATTGTACTACTAAAGTCGTGGGGACCAGAATAACTTTAACAGGCACTGGGGCAAAAAGTAGGTAGATTAGGAGTAGCTATATTTGATAAGCCTTAGCACTGGTATAACACCAGTCTTGGGAAAGTCAAAGGATATTGTATTCCTTGGGCTTAGGGTGACTCAAATGTTGTACGTACTGATCTTGTCAAACGTCTTTTAAGAATCTGGGGGTTGTCCACAGTTAGAAGGGGCTAAGTCCCTGCTGCCAACAACTATTTTGCCCTCAACCTTTTATATGTGGTACTCAGCGAATTGTCACAATTAAAAAAAAAATGTTTTCCAATGAGAACCAATAGTTAGAACATTAGTTTAATACCTGTTGTTATATGCTTGATTGTTTTCTGAGTTTCCACCATATAATTCTCCCTAGGTAAGGTTTGGGATGCTCTATATCGCTAATCTGAGGGTTGTGTTAAAGGAGAGTACTTGATTGTCAGTTTGTAGGTTCAACAGTAAGGTCAACCGCAGGGCACCAAAGGTAAAAAGCTCTCATTGTTTTTAATTTGAGAACAATAACTGCTAATTTCCATGGGACTCCTCACAATATCCTTCTCTTTTAGGTAATGGTTCTTTGCTTTTCAGTATCTGTGAAGTGACGAATTAGAGGTAGAGCCAGATGAAAAGGAGTAGGCCCTGCTCCCATGAATTCCAAACGACAACTAACTCAGTTGTAGTTGGAAACCCTGGAGAAGGAATACAAAACAGGGAGCCATAACAAATGTAAACATGGTGCGAGGCAAAGCATGTACAAATGTAAATATGGTGCGAGGCAAAGCATGTAATAATGTACAACATAAAGGTAGGACAAAAACAATCATATGACAAAACTCCTAACACTATAGTATTCCTAGCCTTCTATTATTCAAAATGCCACTTTGATTTATCTGCAATGGAAACCTGAATAGATGCGATATACGAGCCCTTCGAAAACTGAAATGCTTTGTCTGATTGTATGCTTTTGTCATTCATCACCACTCTATGTCTATTTTCACCTAAGTTATTATTACATTTAGACCCCCCTGATTTACTTGATTAGTTTGTAGGTGACCCCAAGATGCAAAGGAATACAAATTCCACAACAAGCTTGCAACAGCAAAAAAAATAAGATACTCTAATTACTTTTACTCCTCTGCACTTCTCCTCCCCTCTTTTTTAGGCCTGCTTGACAGCATTGCTGTCTGCAGTCCTAGTGTTACCAATTCCTTACACCATACATAGATTTGGCGTTGGCACCTCCCAGAGAAGTAAGTCTCACCTCATTCTACTGGTGATCGGATTCATGTGTCTTTCCACCTCCTATCGAGTATTCATGTTGAAATGCATGAAGAACTAATTTACATTTCAAACGTACACTAAACCATCGCAGGTTACGGGGCTTATTTACAAGCCCCTTGTGCTGCTGGTATGTCACTTTTTCCCATATGAAAAGCGATTCCTTAATAGCGAGAAATAAGGAGCGAGAAATAAGGAATCGGTATTAAGGAATCGCATTTCAGAATGCATCAACAGATTCGGTAAAAATGAGCGATTCCTTAAAAATCGATAATATTTACCGAATCCACATTAGCGAGTAGAGCAAACACCGATGAGCAAAAAGTGGTTTCGCTTTTACCGAAATCGGTATTAGCGAAATCGGTATTAGCGAAATCGGTAATAGCGAAATCGCAAAAAACGGGTCACTCTGGGAACGGTCTTATGACATCACTACCAGGAAGTACAGCTGCCCCACCCTCATTCACTCGCCTGAGGAGCTCACAGGAGGAGGAACAGGACACAGCCTGAGGCTACTGAATCCTCACTGACAAGACTTCCACCCTACCCTCACCAGGATGGACAAGGATGCACCAGGCAGCGCTGAAACAGCCAGGAAGAGGAAGCGAAAGTTCTCAGACCGGGAACTGGAGCACCTGATCGAGGGGGTGAGCAGCAAACATGATAGGCTGTTCGGAAAGATGTCTCTCAAGGTGCCAGAGGCAGACAAAAGACGCATATGGCTGCGCATCAGGGAGAGGGTCAATGCCGTGGGATTGACGCCCCGCAGCATCGACGAACTAAAGAAGAGGTGGTACGACCTCAGGAAGAGGGCCAAGGAGAGGATCGCAGAAAGGGTCAGAGAGGCAGCTGGCACAGGAGGGGGACCATCCACAGTGCCTGACAACACTGCCCTGGAGGAGCTAGTCGAGGGGACCATCGAGCCAGAGGCGGTCGTGGGAGTCACGCAGATGGACACCTCCGGCGCAGCCACAACTGAACAAGGTAAGATGCATGCCTGCACCCATACTCTGCATATCGTATACCCATTCCCATCCCACCAGCTCGATCACAGTGTGCAGGCAGAAGTGCACCACACATCTTCCCTCATATCAGTAGTGCATCATGGGAGTCATAGTCATGTCAGCCCGGTGTGCAAGTATAGTCATAAAAGCAAAAATATTTCCCAACAGCAGTAAAAGCAAAACATAGACTCAAATATTGTAATTAATAGAAGGACATGTATGAAAAATTACAAACTGATGTAGTAATAATCCCACTAACCATGCACTGTTTCACACACAGATGCATCTCCTGGCGATTCAGATGACAGCGGCCGCCTCATCATCTCGGAGACACCAGCTGATTCTGATGGCGACACTCCGCAGGAGGGTCAATCCCCACCTCCACCAGCAACCACACCACCACCACCACCACCACCACCACCTGCTGCGCCAACTACAACCAAACTGAGGGCACAAGTCCCCCCCATGCAGGTGATGGATGCATGTCCGAGTCCTGCAACACCATCTCCCCAAAGTCCAACAGTTGTCACACCGCCAGCACCACCACCAGCACGTGGCCGAGTCACGCAGCGGCGCAGGTCACGCAGCGGCGCAGGTCCCTGCGCAGTACTTTGGATGTAGCCGACCAGGCAAGCTCCCCATATGGTGGCATCGAGGCACAGATGCTGCGTGTCCAGCGCCTGCAGGGGAGACACATGGGGACCATTAGCATACACATGTCGCGCCTTGCAAAGCAAATGTGTACCCTGACAGAGGCAGTGCGGGACATGACCACTGTAGTGGCAGAGGGGAATGGAAAACTGAGTGAGGAACTCCAGGAACTCACCCGTGCCATCAGAGCAGGGCATCACAGTGCGCGACGGAGGCACAGACAGAACTTGCTCCGTTCCACTGCATCAACCAAGGCCATCACTAGGCTGTGCAACAGCACTGCTGTATTGTCCCGACGCTCCGTGTCACTGCAGGTGGATCTCGGCCATTATTGTGGTGATGTCGCAAAGGCCCTAGGCCAGGTGACCACTGCAGTGGAACACTTGCAGAGCGGAACTTTCAGTGGCAGCACCTTCGGAGGGGAGGACGGCAGTGAGGCTGCCTCAAGTGTCAGCAGCGTATCCGTGGTGGAGACCATCACCAGGAGGCGCAGTTCGCGCTGCTCCACAGCCACAGGGACAGGCCGTGGTGAGGTGGAGGAGACAGGTGAATGGAGGCTGGGCGTTCGTGGTAAGCGCCACGAGACATACAGTACGCCATCCCTGACCATGGTGGGGTAACCATGGTCCTCTCCAATTGTACAATTGCACACCCGTGACTACAATGCGCATGTTTAGTTCCTCATTGTGTGGGGGAGCTCTAAATCGCATTCATGTGTGCCCCCACATACATCAGTGCTCCTGTGCATTAAACAGTAGCACCACAAATGATTTTGTCATGGCTCATTCTTACCTGGATCAGAAATGATGTTGCGTGATGTATGGCTGCCTCCTTTGGCCCTCAGCTGTGTTAGGAACGTGTGCCTGTCGGTGTTGTGCGGGTGGTTGGTCATCCCGGTAGTCGTCATTCCTGTCCACCTCTATGGGTATCCCCCTTCTGGTTGCGATGTTGTGCAGCATGGCACATACTGCTACAATCCTGCAGCAGGTGTCTGGTTTGTATTGCAAGGCACCACCAGTCTTATGTACGATTCTGAAGCGACTCTTCAGAATCCCAAAGGTCCTCTCAATCACATTTCTGGTGCTTATGTGGCCCGGGTTGTAGCATTGCTCCTGTGGTGTTGCTGGATTGATGTAGGGGGTGACGATATATTCACGCAGGGCGTATGCACTGTCACCTACAAGATGGAAGCAAAGGCTTAGCGACAGTGATGAATATACATGTGTGATGCTCATGTTTTGAAGAGGTATGTGTACGTACCAAGCAGGAGTCCCTCTCCAAATTCTCCATTGAGTAGACGCCTGTGGATGCCACTGTGTCTGAATATGTAGGAGTCGTGTGTGCTCCCTGGAAATTGTGCCACTAGGTCCATGATGATGTGCTTGGCATTGCACACGACCTGCACGTTGATGGAGTGGTAGGACTTCCGGTTACGGAAAATGTACTCATTGGCTGAGGGTGGACAGATGGGGTCATGCGTGCAGTCGATGCATCCTATGACATGGGGGAATTGGGCCACCTGGTAGAATGCCTGTTTGGTGTGGTCCAACTGCTGTGGGGTTGTGGGGAAGCTGATGTGGGTATGTATCATTGTCAGCATGGCATCAATGAATTTGTGGAAGAAGCGTGAAAGTGCGCTTTGTGATACGCCTCCCGCTACGACGATGACCCCCTGGAAACTTCCAGAGGCCAGTAGGTGCAGGCTGCATAGGACCTGGATGTGCGCAGGAATTGCATTGGTCCGACGTGTCTGGTGCTGCAGTAGTGGTTCAAGGTCTGCAATTAGGCGCATGATCATGGCACGATTGAGACGATACTTGTCGTAAACCTCATCCTCATTTTGTCCTAGCAATGTGATGCGCACTCTGAAGACTCTCTCCTGGACCCTTCTCCTGCACTGTCCTGCTGCATTAATTCGCATCCTCCTTGCAAGCATGTAGAGGGCTGCCATTTTGTGCAAGGAAACAGGGTCTCCTGGCCCTATTTGAATGGCTTACTGATTGGTAGCATCTGTGGCACATGTAGTATTTTTTAGGAATATTTTTTTTGTAAATGAAACTTTACCTCCAGGTTCTGATTCCCCTTAATCTGCGCATGCTAAATAGCGATTTTTGGGATTTTCGGTATTTGCGATTTTTGATGCATTCATTAGCAATTAGTCATTTGCGATTGGCACTTGCCGGGCGCTATTAGTGATGTCGGTATTTGCGATTTTTGTGTTTTGCGATTCTTTATTTTGACGGGGCTTCTTTTAGCGATTCGTTATTTTTGCGGGGAATTATTTAGCGATTCTTTATTTTTTCTCGATTTGTGTTGATGCATTGGGAATCGTTTTTTGCCACTCGCTAATGGGTGATTTTAGCGATTCGGTATTTTTGCGACTTGATTTTTGGTTGATGCGTGTGCCAGCATATTCTTTAGCTCATGCATGCATTGCATAAAAAAGACAATCTTTTGTGGAGGTTTTCACAAAAGCAGACTTAAAAAAAAAAATCTGTTGGCTAAAGCAAGAGCCACTAGCATCTGTTTAATGTTCAGCTAGCTCTGCTGTCTAAAACTGTTCTCTGTGGCATCTACATTCTATGCTAAACCTGCCTCCTTGAGCTATGACAATGGAAACCAGTCTGCCATGCAGCAGATGACATTATGCCAGTCCTTGTCCTTATAAACTGATTTGCCACCAGCAGCAACTTCTCCTGCTCCTATAGTGTATGGACGTCACACAGCTTTGCCAAACTCAATCTTGACCTAAAGGTTAACCAACTCTTCTACTGTGGACAAAACACAGCTTTTCTGATTTAACACATTTCTAAGCGGCAGCAGCTGAACAACTCAGAAGCCCACTGCAATCAAATTATTGCTGGAACAATTTGGGAATGATGAAGTCATTAATTTGAACAAAAAAATAAATCCAACAATAAGAGCCCTAGAGCACTATGAGATTAAATGTACTGCTTCACACCCAGTACCTTTAAATTGATTTCTAGGAATTGTATATACGTAGATAAACATATACATACTTTAATAAATAATCAGAAATAGATTTCACTTCAACTTCTAAGAAATAGCTTTGAAGGCGCCTGCCAAACAATGTTCTTGTCACTAAATGGCAATTAGAATATGTCCATGCAATTGCAGTTCATAGAGAATTTGCTATTCATCTGTAACACAGGTATAGGTGATAATGAGTTGTAGTCTGGAGTATTGAGTAGGGAATAACGCTATATCGCAACCAGAATATCAAGGTCAAAAATATTGAAAGGTTTGTGAGTAAAAAGAAGTATAAATTTGCTATTGTTAACTACACATATCTGTACCTTGATTTATATATCTTTGAGGCACAGATAAGTGGACTTAGGTACACAAAACGTATACATACTTACAGGTGGATGTTTGTCCTCAATATTTTGGCTCCGATATTAAGATATAACGATATTCCCTCCTCGAAATTGAGGGCTAAATCCATTATGATGATGTTGCTAAATGTCTGGGGTGTTTAACATTAGCTACTATACAGTATTCATATGAGCAAATTGATCTGTGGGGCATGTTGCTGAATTTGGTCAGTTATCGTGAGAAGCCAAATTCAATGAATGGCCATGCGTCATGCATTCTAACAGACACTGTGTTCATGTGAATTTATTTCTGCCCTTACAAACCTTTCTTAGCAACATCAGGATAGAAAGACTGGGAAAAAACATAACTTTCTAATCTGTACAATGCAGCTCGCATGCAGCTATTAAATGGCAGTTCATAGCACAATTTGCTAGATAACGAATGTAACTTATGAATTGCACAGTAACAACAGAATCTCTGTGACAACCGCTGCAGACCACAGGGCTATCCACATAAAATATTGCTATATGATATGCATGATGCACGTTCTTTGCAGCAGGCATATTAACCCTCTGCGCTACCTAAGATAAGTGAAAACTGCCACTAGACAAAACTTCCTTCTCTCTCCAGCAGATACAATAATAAGTCACCAGAGTTAACTAAACACTTTTATTGTTGCCTGAAACTGCTGCATACACAAGGAACTTTGCAGTGCTTTTAAAGCTGCTGCCTTTCTATAAAAACTGCCCTCGACCCTGCCAGCCTCCAGGGGAAATACCTACCCATAGACCGATGCTCGTATGGCCATTCTGGCCTTGGTGGTGTTCAACACAGACAATGTCTTGTTGAACAGCCCACCAGCACTGACTGGCGTGCGCATGCTGAGGCTACACAGATGCAGTGTTCATCATTAAAAAATGGCAATTAATGTGTTATTCGCATTACCTAAATGATGGCTAGACCACTAGAAGGGGTGAACTGGAAATGTGTGTTCTTTAACAATCATTTCTGATTTTTTACAGGTCATTTGAAAATCTTGTGTCAACTCCAAAGATAGATAACCTTATCTTAAATGTACTTGTTGCTTCTGTTAGAGGTTTGTCCAGGGCCCGCAGCTCACAGAAGTCACAACGACCAGCAGCACCACAAGGGGAGTCGGAGAGCCAAGATTTTAGTCGGGTCAATGTGATGACTCAGCCAATCTCACTCTCACATGACCTAATTTGCTCCACAGCCCAACCACGGTCCAACCATCCGACTCAGTCGGAAAGTGACAATTAAGTGAAGCAAGTCACTCATGGCCCGGTCCCACACTTGAGTTGATTCTAGTCAGTGACTCTAGAGTCTTGACACCCAGCACCCTCACAGCAGGCACAGTCCAACTCGACTCCGATTCCGAGGCTACACAGCACCAGCGCAGCTTTTACTGCCGTGCGGGCCTGGCCAATACATTTTGCCCGGGCCGTCATCATTGGTAGCGCTTTCGTGCGCTAACAGAATGACAGCCTGGGACCTGGGTGGCAGTGTCAAACACAGTGGTACACATACCGCACCAGGCACCAGGTCCTCAGCTATGGTAGAGAACAGCAGGTGCACGCTTGCACTTACACACATGTGCTGCTAGCCCTAGCAGATGTAGTTAGTCACTGTTTAATCATGTGCAGCCATGCTGCGTGCACTACGTGCTCATTCGCTCAGCTTCCTGGCCTAGGCCTGCAGCAGATACATACAATGTATCAAATAAAGCACTGCCCCGCCGGCCCGGGCTCACCATAGCAATGGGTGAGACGAGCTCTTTCCCCTATCCAGGTCCAGCTTGCATGCCATCATGATGTCTCTGCAGGCAAAGCTTCAGAATAGCATGGAAATCAAGTACTGAGGCTGATTTTATGCCACCAGAGTGCTTCTAAAGGCTGACAAACATACAGGGGTTGCAAGCAAGGTAGCAGGGGTCGCAATGCATGGCTTAGGGGTCACAGTTGTGACCCCTGGCGACCCCTAATTTATGTCCATGTTTAAAACCTTGTTTTCTCAGCATTGCTCTTTCAATAATATATCTTTCAGATGACGACAGAGTTCAGTTCTAAGGCCTCTATGTCATAAGGATATTAAAACACGAATCTCCCCCAGAGCCCGAGGGAGTCAAAGCAAGCACTTGGTAGACGTTCTGGAACTGACTTTGTCGCAATGACACTTAGACATATTTCATTCAGACAGAAGCATTGAGCAGGCCACATGTGGTGTATTTCAAAGGAGTGGCTTGGAGTTTAGACCAAGAAAGTAAGTACTCACTTATGTGTACCACATTGAACGGAAATGTTGCAAAACCATTTGGTCTGTATACATATTTTCTAACCTCAAGCCTTGTTAAAGCAACTGTCAGCTTTGTTATAACATATTGCAGAAACATGTTGACTTGAAAGAAGGACTTGAGAGTTTTTAATATTTTGAATTAGAGACATTAATTTGCGAACACTTTTGTCCTCAACACCACTGGATGGAAAATGTTATTAAACAAACTTGTATATGCTTCTCCAACTTTATGAAGCAAATACAAAAAGCACCCTGAAAGGGGAAAATTCCTGTGAGAATATCGAAGTCATCTGAGATCTCTTCAATCCGGTTGTGATTACACAATTTTAAAGTGTGAAAACTTGTTTTGTTTTAAAAATTGTCTGGCATCTTTAAACCATACTAACCATGCATTCAATTTGTGCTCGTTCATGACATGTGGAGCCTCGTTTTCATGCCTTGCCTGCAAGGCAACATTTTCTGAATAGCTTGTTCAGCAGCAACAGTTTACCTTTCTGCATCTGATGGTCGTTCTCCTACTTTCTCATGACATCTGAAATCCTGCAGCTTTGTAACACTTTTGAATCAGTTTCATCACCAGATGGAGCACCGTAGACCTTGTAAATTTGTGTCTAGGCCTGGCTGAGAGAGATTTTGCTCATTTAGGGTGTTGGGGGACTCGTTTGCCATCCAAATATGTGATTCAGAGAAATAAAATAATTTTGTTTATGACGCTTTGTAAAATTCCAATTGGCGTGTAGGCAGATTTATTTCTAATAGACAGCTTTTCCATAAATACAAACGTGATCTCGCTACAGGATCCGCATTAAACTCTGGGGAATCACACAAAGACAATCATGAGAACTCACTCTGGGTCACTTTTTCATCCAAATCAAAGGTAGGCTTTACGTATTTCTTTTGGTCACTGCTAGGTCGCCATACCCCTATTTTGTAACATCTTCTCTCGAACTAACATAACCACTTGGCTAAATATAGGTGTTACAGTACAAGCCATATTTTGTTTCCATCTACATAGATTCAACATGATGAACAGTCATTTACATTAAAATGTTAATTATTAATCATCAAAACTCTTGTGGTATGTCAAAAATTGCAACTCCCAACGATTGGAGGCCAACACAGGGATGGTGGCCTGCTAGGGTCAGCAGACCACTATGGACGTGATCACTTTTTAATAAAGTAAATTTTTTGAACTGTAGCCCATTTTCGTTGAAGGAAATGCAACAGTTTTTTCATAAAACATTTTTCGTTTTTTAAAAGTTTGTTTGAGAGTTGGTAGTAGTCGCCTGGAACGCTGCCTACACCCCAACAAACTTTTTTAGGTTGCCATCCCATGTTGAGAGTATGTCACATTTCATTGTTCGCGACCAGATTACATTACTGAAACAATCATACATAGCATATTGATTCAGCCTTTGCAAAAGGAGCCTATGACACT
The DNA here is from genome assembly GCF_964204655.1 of Triturus cristatus. Taxonomy (NCBI): domain Eukaryota; kingdom Metazoa; phylum Chordata; class Amphibia; order Caudata; family Salamandridae; genus Triturus; species Triturus cristatus. The sequence goes on from NC_140589.1 coordinate 529,020,758, forward strand.
GCCCTTTCAAATTCGGCATTGTTTGCAATCCTATTTTATCAGTAAGTGTTTACTCACTCATAAAATGAAATTCGTACATGAGACAAAGGTCAAAAACTTCAGAGCATTTGCAACCATAACAAAGTTTAGCATATCTGCCCCTTTAATCTTGCATGGCCCTGCGTTGCTTGGTATATCCGTGGTAATGCAAGGGTGTGCAAGTTAATCCCTTGCGTTACTCTGCGCAGGGAAGCTGTTACATGGGTGGAGACTGGTTATTTCCACACATCCACCCATGTATTTTGAGGCATTCCCAGATTTACCAAGACACGTAAGCCTGGGAATGCATGAAAATGATAATCCTTCCCAATAGAGGCACAGTGAGGAGAAATATCTTTATTTGTCTTTGTGGTTCCTTTTTCTAAGTGTGCTGCATTCTGCAGTACACTTAGAAAGAGGAAAACATTTGCTAAGGGTTGTTTTTGTGTAGGAAGGTATCCCTTCCCGTACAAAAACGCATTTAAAATGTGGTATTTGGCTGCACATCTGCTGACACCTTGCGGCGCTGTTCGAGAAATGGAGGGCAGGAATGCACCATATCTATCAAGATATATCACATTCCTTTCCTCTGCTTCTGGCGGTCCCCAATTATCAGCCTAGCGCCAACACAGGCACTCTTGCATGGAGCATGGGGCTTGCGTTACTCGGTGCTTGCATTTTTGTGCTGAAAGTGACACCTTGCTGCACATAAACAATCTGTAGAGGGCTATTCCAAAGAAGAGACATAAAGATATTTCTCCATGTTGCGTCTCTGGAGGGAAGGAGTACAATTCTGATGCATTCCCAGGTCTACCAGTGTTAGTAAATCTGAGAATTCCACAGAATACATGGGTGGATGCTTGGGAACACCCATGCTCCCACCACGTAGAGTAAAGCAAGGCAGCAACTTGTGCTCCCTTACGTTACTCTAGATTTACCAAGCCAAGCAGGGCCACTGAGGCAGCCATGCGAGGCTTTGTAAATCTCATCTAGGTCTTGCGTTGCCCTTACGTTACCTTGCATGGTGCAAGGACGATACAAAACCTTGATGACTCTGGCACTATGTCTCTACTGTTCTGGAAACAGTGTGGGTACTGGTCTCACCTCTCTGTTCTCACCACCAACCTGTCCACCTGAACAAAGGGGCAACCCTTCAAAAGTGTGATAGCAATTTGCCCACCAAAGGCAGCTTCACCTTTGAAGTAGGCGGTGGCCAAAATAGTCCGCTCTGCCCGTGGAATTGACAGAATTTTGGCCACTCCACATTACTCTTTAACACAGAGCTCTAGCCAAATTTCGCTAAGCTTGATATTCTAATGCAGATGGTCACCGGGAATTGTAAGCGATCGTGGTCAGAGGGCTGCCATTCAAGTAGATTTGCTGCTGCACAACTAGATTTTCTATTTGAGCGACAGCATATTCAACTAAAATGGCCATGCCCCTCTTTCAGCACATTGTGCTGTTCGCTCTGACTTTCAGTGCGGTTCATGCTTCCGATGCTAAATTGCTGCGCTAGCTACATATTTTCCACCACTGGGGGGGATGCCACTGAATCTCACGTAACTCTGTGGAATACAGCAAAGTTAACTGTTTGCTTTCTTCATGTACCCAGCCATTCTGGACTGAAGATCTAGGTCATAGTCCAGAATATCTTGTTTGGGGTATTTGAGAGGTCTCTGCCAACCTTTTGTTACCAAACTCAAAGGATTCCTTACAAGGTGAAAAAGGAATAGTTCAAATTGACTGAAACCTATTCATTTCTAAGGAACCTCCCTGTATGCAAACAGTAGGGATGGTAGGAGAACATTCCATTATCATGCCCGTCATGATCTTATTGAATCTTCCATAAAACTATTTCCTTTGAGATGGTAAGGGGTAGTGGATGTATAATTCACTCCATACTCATCCCACAGGACTTTCAGATAAGCAGACATGAAATTAGTGTTACTATCTGAAATTAACTTCTTAAGGACCCCAACCCTGGGGAACATGCCAAGTAGGGCTCTATCCACTGCAGGAGCAGTAACTGTCTTAAGGGGAATAGCTTCAGGGTATCTGGTGATACGGCCTACTACCACCAAGATGAACCTATTGCCAAAGGCAGCAGGTGGTTTGAGAGGACCAACAATGTCAATCCTCACCCTCTCAAAATGAGTCCTCACCACATGCCGTGGTATGTGGGGAGCCTTTGGATTGCTACCTGCTGTGTCACTGGCTTGACAGGTGGCATAGGAGCAGCAAAACTCCTTCCCCCTTGCTGGTATTCAGGGTCAGTAGAGGGGATTGACCAGTCTTTCCCAGGTCTTGGTCTGCCCCAGATGGCCAGCCAATGGTATGTCATGGGCCTTGTTAAGGAGGAATTCTATGTACTGTTGGAGGACCACCACTCTTCTGGTTGCCCCTGGTTTGGGGACCCTTGCCCCACTGTACAGAATTTCCTCCTCCTAGTACACCTTATAGGTTCCAGTGGCATCTACTTCCTACTGTTCGACAACCAGCTGCCTCAGGCCCTCAAGAATGAGATAAGTCTTTCACCCTGACGCTCTGGAGGGTCCACCTGCTATTTGCAGTTCTGCCAGGGAAGGCAAATCTCTCAAAAGGTAGCTTCCTATTCAGAAACCAGACCTTCCCCCTTAGGGTCAGGCTTCTTCTGGGCCTGTGGACTTTGGGAAGTGGCCTTCTCCGACTTCCTGCTCTTCCTCTTGGAACTAGGGCCTAGTGGTCTGGTAGTATTATAATTCCAATCTTTAAAAAGGGGCTCGGGCAGCACCTGGGTAAATAGCCCTATTAGACTCAGTTGGAAAAGTTTTTGTGCATAGCGCATTGGATCATCTTAATGACTGGGAGTCCGAAGAAAAAATCCTCCCCTTAGAACATGCCAGATTTAGGAAAGATCATTGTACCATAGATATATTTGTATATTGAAATTAATCGAAGTGAAGTACACTCAATTTCGCAACTCATACATATATTCGTGGCTTTTATAGATTTTACAACAGCCTTCGATGAGATAGTTCGCCGATTACTCTGGAAAAAAAAACTTCAAAAAATGGAAATCCCCTCCTTCTTTTATCTGTCATTATAGCTCGGTACTCCAAAACGTGGTCTCAGGTTCTTCTAGGAGGACATCAAGGCCTTTCAGCCACATTTCCTACAAAAAACGGTCTGAAGCAAGGCTGTCTATTATCACCAATCCTCTTTTCCCTTTATGTGGCTGATCTTCCGGATTGCTTTTCTTCCCAAGAGGGCGATGCACCAAAAATAGGCGGCCACCTTTTTCTGTGTCTAATGTATGCAGACGTTATTGTAATTATGTATCTGACTCCCATAGGGTTGAGTAAGAAGCTGAAGGCTCTACAGAAATTTAGGATATCTCAATTCTTGAAGATAAACACCACGAAAAGTAAAATTTTGATTTGAAAAAATAGAAAGAAAAGGAAGGCCTGCAGCTTTGTCTGGAGAATAGGCTCAGAGAAACTCGAGTCTGTAGAGACCTATCTTTATTTGGGTAAATGATAGCTGAAAACACTCAGAACAAATCCCTCGTTGATCACTTCTCTAGTAAAGCAATGTCACAAGCTAATGGTTTACATAGATTTTATCATGAAATAGGCCGTAGGCACTTTTTGCATATGTTATCTGTCTTCAAAGCAAAGGTCCCACTAACACTCTTGTATGCTTTAATCCATTCAAATAGAAGAATAGAGCTTCCTTGATAAAATAGAGGGCCAGATTTTCTGTAAACTAAACAATTGTAATACTCTGGTCCTGACTCCAGCAATTCGTCTGGAATATGGTTTGATAATTTCATTCATCCAAGTCTTAGCTAGAGTAATCTGGTGGGGATATCTGCTAAAGAATAGTGACTCAAATACAATAAGGGGCTTCCTAAATTGAGAAATCTTTGGTGCAAAGACTGACAAATACTAATTTTCATGTGACTTCACTTCAGCAATAAATCACTTTCGTAAACAAGAGGAGCTAGGGCTCTCTCTTTCACCCATGGAACTCAAAGCTTTCATAAAAAGCATTTGGAGCACTATCAGTTACCAAAGAGATCTCAAGTACTGCCGACTGAACGAAAGATAAAGACAGTAGTTAACTCATATAACCGGAGAGCTGCTCAGAAATATTTATCTTGGAATCTAGATCATGGGGTTTGCCATTTGTTGATTTTATTCCTTATGAACCTTTTACCTTTAAATGACTTAACAGCAAGTTGCCCCCCCCCCCTCGAGCACAGGGAGATACTGTCACCTGTGTAATCTGGGCACCCAGAACATTGATCATATTCTGTTTGTTTGCCCAGTCCTACTACGTCATCGCCTATGTCTGCTACGTCCTTTGTTTATCCAGAATAATATCAAGACTGCAGTTCGTGGGTTTCTGCTTTTCCCAAAGAATGAATCAATTTGTTTAAAAATGTTCAAGTTTTCCAAGTTGTTTTTAATTCTGTTTTAGTTTGTTTGTATTTTTTACCTTAAGGATGTAAGTCCGGATCATCACTATCGTCCGGAGCATCACTATTGTTACAGTATTGTAAATTTAGTTATACTAAACATTATTATCCCTAAATCATTTACAGAGCTTTGCACTCAACTGTTTCTGCTAGATTGAATGAAGTCTTTAATTTGCGGATTTGACTAATTTGACTCTCTGTCACTCTCCTTTTTCTTGTATTTCTATGAAATTGTGTACATAATTAAGTCCATTTATTTGCTGCAGTAAAGGAATTTTAACTGTATTTTAAAATCCAATTTCATTGTGATAACTGTCTTCTTCTTTAATGTTGCTTATTTTAGTATTTCTATACTATCTGCAGACTTTTGCTCTCAATTATTGCTGCGATGATGAAGAAAGTTTACGTTATAACTATATATGCTCTTTATTTTCTCTCCTTCAAATTATATCATCGGTTGTTCTCTTGGCTGTCACTTTAGTTATACGAAAATGTATGTTCATGAAATACTCAGTCTAAAGAGCCTTACTGTTATAGTAACCCCACACACCAGCCCCACATGTAGCAATAGATAAGACCCTGGCCCTATAGATTGCTATCATCTCCTTAATCGGCCTGGAGCCCAATTTGGCTGAAAATCTAAAAATCAAAATATTCCTTGAGTGCATCTGTCCATCTTGCCCCTAACATTGGTGATTTCACGGGACCGTGAGCCGTTGCCTGAAAAAGTGATACCAAGATAGCAAAAGGTATCAACAATAACCACAGTCGTATTATCCATAAAGAATGTTCTACATTGCTTTTCCCTTGACCCCTCACAAATCATTGTGAAGGTGGTACATGAGTCCTTCTCTCCTCCTCTGCCCAGGTAGAAACTTCAAGGACATTGCCCAGCAGACACTTCCCTGGGATATCTGGGGACACAGCTACATTCTCAGGGCCAGTAACCACTTTCCACTCAAGTATAAAATAGCTATGGAATGAGACTTTGTAACATTGCCAGAGTTAACTATCTGGTGCAAATCATCAGGTATGATCTGCCCTGGGGAATTAAGTCTGGCCATGACCATGGAGATACTGGCACCTGTATCCCTGAGGGCCTGGACTTCAAAGCTATTGATTCTTGGCCACTGCCTGTATTTCACCATACTGGCAGGTCAGTAGGCCAAAGGTTCAACTCCCTCCCCACCCATGGAGATTAAAGTGGCCTCAGTGTATACCCAGGTACAACTTTTATCCCCATCCCTACACTTGCAATGCCTTTGGGTTGGTCACCAGTGGGTGACTTCTTGGTGCACACAGTATCACTCCTTTTGTGCCCCGGGTGTAACTTTACAGTCATAGCACACCCCAGCCTTTTCAGGGTCAAAATTATTTCCTAGGTACCCCCTCCCCTTTGAATAGGATGTGGCTTTGGCCTTCCCTTTGAGTTTTTTTGGACTCTATGGGAGAATCTGACTTTTTAGGTTTGACCCCATCTTTCCCATGAAGTGCGGCCTGTCCTCCTTTCTTGGGATCACCACCTTGGGACTTCTTGGGCACCCTATTGCATATCCATTCATCTGCTAGACAGCTTAGAATGTACCAGAAGCTGGTGTCGCTTTTCTGAGTTACAATTTGTAGGTATGTGTTTTTTTACCACTAAATTACCCTCATAGGTATGTACCTGGTTACCGTTGATCTAGCCTTCCAGTGACTTCACAGAAGCACCTACAAAGCCTACCCATATCAGAGTTGACCCCTTGTGAGTATTTCTGAACGTTTGTCTATATTTGTCAGGTGTTAGACCAAACAGCTCAATGAGTGCCTCCTTCATGTGTGTATATGGCTCTGCTACATCATCATCTAGTGTCAGCAGTCTTTCCCAACTCACTGTTGGAATCATCTCCCACAACAAGGATCCCCAATGGTGGGCACCCAACCTTCTCATCCTGCATGCCCTTTCATGAGATGGTAGCCATTTGTCTATATCATCTCCCTCAATATACTTTGGCACAATACACTTTGCCTACCTAGGGTCATAGGTGTCCATGCATTTACATCTGTATCTTAGTTGTTGCAAACCATTTCCTTGAGACTTCAGCCCCAGCTTGACCCGTCTCTCCTCCAGGGCCAGTTTTCTTTCTTCTAGAGCCAATGTACTCTCTTGGATCTCTAAGAGGCTGAGCTGGACCTCTAGGTCCACGGGTCCTCTCTCTGAAGTGGATCTCTTTTTACTCCCAGATGTGGAGGTATGCCTTGAAAGAATTGTGGGACAACATTCTCATTGTCCCCCTTGACTTCCTTAAAGAGATCTCCGCCATCATCCTCATCCCCACTGTCAGGGGTGCTCTCTTCTGCACATTGGGCTTGAGCTCTCCTGGCTTTCTCCATTTCCCTCATGATCTGAGGATTAGGGTGCCAGGGGTGTCATATCTATGCCCAGAAAGTGCCCTGGTGGGGAGGGACGCTAGAGGGCGCACAAGCAAGATGGCCGCACTTATGTGAGGCTCTTGCAGTCTGGAGTGTATAAACATAATTATCCTGTCTCAGGAGAACCGAGACGGCACCCAAAGACTGATTCAGTGCTGTAACTTAGCTGCTGGAGCACTGTGACTGACAAGCGGTCTGCGATGAGGTAGATTTCGCGCTGATAACGGATATCTGTGTCTGGCGAGAGCCGAGTCTGTACCAAAATGGGGGATGACTGGGAAGCTGGAAGCCACTGACGGGCTGCGGCTGAGCAAGCTCCCTGCCTTGGAGCGAAGCGCTGCTGGTGGCTGTGACTGACAGCATGGGGGACCCATCGCTGCTTGCTTACGGTGCTGCACCTGGAGGTGGGCACGCTGGGACGGAGGACGACGGTGAGCGGCCCGACCGAAGGAACCGAGACCGCGGTGAGTGGAGCGGATGGCCTCTCATTCGGCACGAGCCCGGGCCCAGATGATACATCGTGCTTACCCCCCTTCCCGCAGCCTCTCCTGGTGGTGAGGAGTGACGGTAGAACTTGCCACAAAACAGAAGGGGGTGCCACCTTCCTTGGACCTACTGAGTTGAAGACCTGTGCTGCTTCATATCAGTGGCGGCGCAGGTGGGAACACGTTAGAGGAGCACCCCGCTGAGAGAGGCGCTGGTCTCTAATATCCCCACCTTCCTGGGCTCGCATAAGCCCAGCAAGGTGTTGCTGGGCTTATGCGAGAAGTGAGTGAGTTCAGTGGCGACATAAAGGCAATGAGTTGTAGACACACAGTAAATAAATATACAAAAAGAGTCCACCAGTAACAGAGGAGACGCCCAGGAGTGTGCTGTCCCCCCCCCTTGAACACTGAGCTGAGACGAGCCCTGTGCTACAGAATAAACACAGTCCCCCTGAGGTCCCTCTTGGCAGTGTGTAAGGTGGTAAAGGGGCCAGGGAGAGCAAAGCGCTTGCCGCTCTGAAGCGCTGCTGACTGAGCCTAGTGCGGTGCAGCGATCATGACAGTGGCGCTGAGGATACTGTGGAGGTTGGCCTCGCGCTGAGGAAAGATTGTGTCCTGCCCAATGTGAACACCACACAGCGAGCTGTGGCCAGCATGATACCCGCATTTGCTAGCAGGAGGTGTATGGTTGGCAAGGCATCTGAACAGGGCCCAGTTGGGGATAACTAAAGGCATCAAGGTGCTTCATTGTAAAGATTGCTTTGCGATACCTGGCTGCGGCTGGCAAGCGGCGGGGGCTAATGAGGGACAGTACACACTGTCGGCTGGAGCACATGGAATAGAAAGTGAAAACTCTTAATTGGGAAGGCAAGCATAACCCCTGTGAGCGGGAGAGGGAGCGCTGAACTGACAAGTCTACTGTAGTAGCCTAATCCCATTGCCTTGAAGATTAGACTGTAGTAGAGGTCCCTCACATCCACTCCTGATCCCCGTAGACTCTATCAGAAGAAAATCTGTGAGTATATCACACAGAATTATGCCGTCGCGGCCCACTTCATGGCAATACATAACAATGGGCAAAAGTGATGCCAAGCAAACTAAGCTGACATTTGAGGCATGGAAGGGCACTCGAACGCAAAACGGAGAATCAGGCGAAGATATGATGCTTAACCCATCTGATGAAGTCCAGCCCTCGACAAGCAACCTGAAAGGCTTGCTCCTCACTGTGAAAAGCAGCCTTGTAAGGAGGAGCTGATGCGCAGGAATTATGGCCACGTGCTGGAAACCCTAACAGCCTCCATCACTAGGTGGATTGCCATGCCCCTGTCACTGGCAGGACATATATCCCTGACCAAAATGATAATACTCCCAAAATTGCTTTATTTATTTAGAAACATTCCCTATGCACCTAGCAAACACTTCTTCAGAACCCTTGGAGCCCACTTAAGCAGGTTAGCATGGGAAGGCAAGCTGCCACGGGTGAAGTGACTCAGCCATTCAAAAGGGGAGGGTTTGAGGCACCAGATATGGAACTCTATTTCCTATGTGCCCAGGTGCATTTTGCAGCATATTAGTTGAGCCCGCCACCTTACATGCCCCATCTGGCGATGGAACAGGGACATATGGCCCCTGTCCTGGTCACTGCGTGTTTGAGCTCCTCTTCCACGCGTTATGGAGGAGCGAGCCCAACAAGGGTAGATTGCGCAAACAAAGCGTGGCATAATCTTGCGAAGCACGTACGGGCACCAATGCTATACTACCCCAAACTAAGCATGATACATCACCCCCATCTACCGGTTACTCACGAGGGAGGCTGTAATCAAATGTTGCGCAGGGCTGGGAAATTGACATGGGGAGATCTGTATGACCGTGGCAACTTCTACACCAACCAACCCCTATTGATCTCTTTCTGTATGTTCGCTTGCGACAAGATGTAAGGAGTGCCACTCTGGATTTCCCTGCTGAACCTGAGATAATGGCCCGCTCCATCCATTATTACAAAGCACCACACCTATGCACGTGGTATCCATGTTCTATCGCTCCATCCAAGCAAGCAGCCCTGATGGGAGTTGGAGCTGAAGAGCTCCGACTGTAGACTGGCTTGGGGTTCCCTATAAGTGATGATCAGTGGCTATACTGCTGCCAGCAAACTGGGAGTGTGTCGGCAAGTAGCAGATTGCACATCATTCACTTCAAATATTTGCATAGAATATATTACACCCTAACCACACTGCATCGCTTCCACCTTCGTGACACTGATTGCTGTGATAGATGCAACAGGGGGGTTAGCAGATCCATATGTATTATATTACTGCGGGGAGCCAAAGCATGCTAACTGTAATAAGGTACAGGTAATGATGTGCGCGCCTATGTGATTGTATGATACGGTAGGGAAATATCTACTGTATAGAACTTGGCTGAAGTACACGATGAACATTATGGTGCAGACTATATTAGACGTGACTGATGCTCTTGTGTTCTTTGTGTATGTTCTATCTTTTGCTACTTGTATTAATGTTCAGGAATATTAAAAATCAATAAATACATTTAAAAAAAAAGAAAAAGTGCCCTGGGGGGATGATTGATGTGGTCACTAGCCAATAGGCTACCAGGATCCCTCCTGCCCTGTGATGACTTCCGGCTATGTGTGGTGTTTAGCAAGAGGTGTGGCGCCGCGGCCAGGGCGACTGACTCCGAAATCTGGGGATCACAGTTCGATCCCTGGCGCTGGCGGCAGATTAGCCCAGCACCATGCGACTCTGGGCAGTAGCTTGCTTAATCTTCCCGACGGTGACACAGTGCCTAGAGACCCTTACGGGTGATTGTTCGCGCTTTACAAATGTAGATTATTATTATTATGCCAGAGTGCACTATTCTGCCCACTCTCAAGCTGTCTTAATCCTTCCTTGGATGGTAGGAGCTTGGTAGCCCACTCTAGAGGTATGCCTACCTGTGGGCTACACACTCATTGGAAAACTGGTATGGGCACTGGTTTCCCTTCTCTGTTCCTGCCACCAGCCTGTCTACTTAAACAAAAGGCAACCCTTCATGAGTGTGATCACCATATGCCCACCAAAGGCAGCTTTGCCTTTGAAGCTCGCCTTTTGATCCAACACCCTGAGTGGCTTCCGGCAAGAAGGAGGTAACATCACCCCTGTAGCAGGATTCTGTTGTTCTTGAGCCTGGGAATCATTCACACTGCTCTCCAGGACGGCAGATGGGTGTCTAGTGGCCAGCAACTGTGCAAGGCCACAGGACAAACTGGGCAACAGAAAGGCAACTTTCTAAAAGTTGTCTTCCTTAAAAGTGACTTATAATACAACTTTGGCATCAAGTTGGTTTTAATTTCATGATTAATTTGATACCTTGAAGTACCTATTTTAGCAGTCCCATTCAAAAGTTAGCCAGGCTGTGAGGTCAGCGGCTATCTCTGTGTTAGTCAATGGGGTTACTAACGTTTCCACAGCAAAAACAACGATATGGAAGTTTTGATGTTAGGACATATTAAAAATATGTTCTACTTAATTATATACAGCTCCTTGCCTTTCCTAGACCTTCTTCAGGGTAAACTTTCAGATATTTTTAAGGGAAGTGGAGGCTTTCCCATTGGTTTAAATGACAAAGTCGAACTAGCAGCTTAAAACTGCTTTTCTAGACAGCAGTGGCAGGTTGGGAGTCATTTTGTACTTTAAAACACACAGGGTGGCACTACCAGAGCTGCAGCCCTGGGGGGACACTCGCGGATGCAGTCATGGTCGTGTTTCGGCTCCTGCATCTGTTTGGGCATGACCGGGTCCTGACAATTAGAACTCTCAGCAAGCCGCATTCAGCATGCCACATTCAGGTGAAAATGGAGAGTTGCAGTGAACCGACACACAATCCAGACAGGGTTTGAGGTTTGCCCAATCCTGGGGGTAAGAGCGCATTGCACAGTTTCACGTGACATATTTGATTGGATATATCTTGTGCGGCAGGTCCTGCCAACACCTAGTAAAACATTCATGAATTCTGTTAAAATCCTGCACATTGAAACTGTGTAGTGATTGAATAGTCTAGTGCATATCAGAGAGCAGAATTATCTCAGCATAACAACTCCCTATTTTACAGAAGAGTCCACAAGGTCATCTCAAGACATAAAAAGACCAAGACCTGGTAGCTAAACACAGGAGTCTTTCTAGTGCCCTATGTGTATAGAGAATGTGCAGCCAATGTTTAATGCATGTTATGCTCATCATTGTTATATTATTACATTGCAGAGATCACAACACCCTCTCACACTCATCTAGGAGGCAGGGTTCAGGTGGAGTAAGGGAAAACTCAGTGATGGATTTATGAATTCTGTTGGGTTTTGTTTTTCAGACCTCCCACCCCACAGTTCCTTCCCCAAAACCATTTCCCTCATTTGGCATTACAACAGTCTGCACCGTAATGGCATTCAGACTTGGTGGTGCCTGGAGGTGAAACCTTCTGGCGACACACAAGTCCAGAGGAATCACGCTACTACAGTACCATATGTTGGAAACTCATAAGTAAGTCAGTTTATGCCAATTGAGGGGAGCCATGTCAACATACATTTTGTAAAGGGTTAGAACACTGGCACTGAGGTCTGGAGAGCGGACTCAGTGCACTCTCAGAGTCGAATACCCAGAAGCAACAGTCCAGAACTTGGGTAGTGATCATGCAAAAAGAGGCATTTCCTTACATGGTTCAACCAGCCAGAGGTGGTGACTTACAATTATTAATAAATAAAGTGGAATGCACATGGATTCTTAAATTTAACGGTATTGGGAATGGTTTGAATGCAGTGGAAGAAAGAAACACTATAGTTTTCTCTTAATCCTGCTTACACTCACAGTAGCTAGAGTTTTTCTTTAGCAAATAACAATTTAAAATGTATCCAGCGCCACTCTGCATGTATTGGACATTTCAAAATCTCATTGTTACTATGTTTAGTGTGCAAGGCATGTGTGTTTATCATCTATACTGTATTTGCATTCTGTTTTATACCCCTGTTTCTTGGTTAAGCAATTTGTTCAGCAACTTTGTGGTATATATTATCTTGGCTCTTTAGATACCTCTCTGGCCATAAACTCTTAAGACTTACTATTCCTGGGTGACCTCAACTTTCACTTGGAAGACCACAATGGCAAGAACACAAACAACCTACTCGAAAGCGTGGAAATCCTTGTCCTCACCCAACTGGTCACGGACCCCACACCGTGGACCCCATATTTTCAGCCAGCAACAGAATAAGACAAAGCCACGACACTGAGATCACTTGGTCTGACCACTCCATCGTCTATTTCCATATAACGACCTCCCACACTCCACCCTCCACCCTGGTAAACACCACTTACAGAAACTGGAGCAAAGTAACAGAAGATCTATGGACTAGCTCCCTAAATGCATCACCCCCCCCCCACACACCCCGGCACCACCAATGACCTTCAGGGGCAGTCAAAAACTTCAACACTTGAATCAACGCATCCGCTGACAAAGTTGCACCCCTTTAACCACCCAAGAGATACTCAAAACACCACAACTATTTCACACCCGAGCTCAAACCCCTCAATTGCACCTGCAGGCAACTCAAGAGGATGTGGCACACCAAGAAAATCACCAATGACGACTCCAACTTCAAACAATCCCTCAATGAATACCACCAACAACTCAAAAGAAAGAAAAACACTTCCATTTCCTTGTCCTCCCTCCCTGAAGGATGGGAACAAGTGGAAGTCAAATTGATTCTCTAAAAACCCTCCTCTGACCCCAAAGACCTCAAAGACTCCCGCTCCATCTCCCTACTACCCTTCCCTGCCAAAGTAAAGGAGAAAGTAATAAACCTCCAACTCACCTCCCACCAATCCGGATTCCGCTCAAACCACAGCACCGAAACTTCACTCATGGCAGCCACAGATGACATCTGACTCTCCTAGACAGAGGAGAGACTGCTGCCTTAAATCTCCTTGATCTTTCCGTAGCATTTGAGACCGTGTCCCACTACACCCTCCTACACGATCACCACCAAATGGGAATCCAAGGGAAAGCCCTTCAACGGATTGCATCCTTCCTATCTGGAAGAACCCAAAGTGTCTGCCTGCCTCCATTCAACACCTACATGGCCCCTTTGGGCACCCTGGTCACAGCTCACAGCATGAACATAATCTCTTACGTAGATGACACTCACATCATTCTCTCATTCTCCTCAGACTCATCCTACACCAAGTCCAACTTCCATCGGTGCATGACCAGGATCGCCAGCTGGATGAAAAACAGATGCCTTAAACTCACCACAGACAAAACCCAAGTAGTCATCTTCGGTGACAGCAACTCCCTGTGGGATGACTTCTGGTGGCCATAGGAGCTCAGTCTCACACCCACACCCACACCCACAGAGCGAGTAAGAGACCTTGGAATCATACTCGACAGGAGGCTCACGATGAAGAAGCAGATACACACCGTCTTGTCCACCTGTCTCCTTGCCCTGCGCATGCTCAGGAAACTTTTCAAATGGCTCCCCACCAACATCAGACCCACACCATCATCAAGGTCCTGATCACCAGTCACCTGGACTACGGCAACTCCCTGTACATGAGTATCACAGCACAACCACTAAACAGACTCAAGACCATCCAAAATGCAGCAGCCAGGCTCATCCTCAACATCCCAAGGAGAACCAAAATCACCCCCCACCTCAAGGCAATTTACTGGCTCCCCATCAACAAAAGGTACCAGGTCGAACTACTCATCCATGCCTACAAATCCCTGCACAAATAGGGTCCAACATACCTCAACCACAGGGTTAACTTTCACCAACCCTCCCAGAAACTTTGCTCCTCATCCCTAGTTCTTGCCCACACCCCCACATTCACAGAAGCACTAGTGCCTGCTGAGCCTTCTCCTACTAAGGAGCCAAATCCAAGAACAGCCCCCTCCTCCTCTGCTTCCGCACTGCCCCCGCCCTGCAGGAGTTCAGGAGAAGCCTTAAAACATGGCTGTTCAACCAGACCATGCCAGCAGTAGAATCCCACGTCCCCCCCAAGCACCTAGATACCCTTACGGGTGATAAGTCGCTCTCTACAAGTCCTATTTGATTGATTGACTAACATTATTCAATAAAATGAATTAAATTACATCTTATTTATACACATTATTGCTGTTTAAGTCATTTCTACAACCCAATGGTGCATTTGTCTTGTCAAGATAGTCTTTTCTCCTTGACTATTCTTCTCCTCAATTAATTTTACATTTTTCACAGTAAGTTAACTCCATTTCCCAGGTTCGTCAGCCCCCACCACCCCCCCCCCCCTTTTTGGTGCATAGATTGCATATTTACTGATTCATATATTCAGCTTGGTGGCAACACACTGACTACTGCTGTGGCGCTTTCCTGAATTTTGACTTTGGTAGTATCCTCAACCATTAGTGGTCACTCTTATCTCAGGTAATGAATTCTCTAGTGTATTCCTTAAGCAATATACAATTGTTTTGAACATTTCTGTGGTTATTTTGTATGTAAACTCCTGGTACTGTTCTCAGTCTGCATCCTTTCGTTTTTGTTTCAAACTCTGTAAGTAACTGTGATATCCCTCTTCTGGTGGTGAAGGCCTTTCAGGATGCATACATTAGTTGGCTTTTTCACATTTTCAGACCTTTCCATCAATGTTGACAATCCGCCTTAGTAAGCAATTATGCTTTTAACATGGACATACAGGTAAACATATAATTTTGATAAAACACAATGTTTTATCATCTTCCTTTTGATTAGTTGGTATCCCTTTCCTTCATTTGTCTGCAGATTCCTGTTTATGCTCAATACACTTGTGTCCGAATGATGACACTTTAAACTACCATGGCTGAAATGGCATTGACACTTCTGGCAATTGGACTTTTCAAAATGAATCTCCCAACTTTGTTTGGGCATTTATGATTTACTTTGTGCACAGAGTGCGAGACAATTATTTATATAGTCCATTTTTGATGATTTAAATGGTATAAACAGATGTTTGTTACACGACTATTGTCATTGTTTTTACTGTTTTGTTTACTGTCGACAAATGGTGCTAATCATTCATTAGGTACAATCAGTGATTGCTTTATTGAGCATATTTTAACAATACTTCAAGGGAACATTGTAGTCTATTTTCTTGATTGTCTCTGGTTCCAGGTTATGTTATGTTTTGTTATGTTATGTTATGTTTTGTTATGTTATACTATGTTACGCTATGTTAGGTTATGCTATCTTGTGCTATGCAATGTTATGTTATATTATATTATGTTATGTTGTCAGTATTTTTATAGCATGCTAATCACTCAAGAGGGCATCCAGGCGCTTTTAACTGGCATATGAGGGCACCACCGCAGGCCTTACTTGAAGAGGCAGGTCCTCAGCTTTCTGTGGAAGTCAAGAAGGCGGGGGGAGGCTCTGATGTGTTGTTGGAAGTTGTTCCAGGTTGTAGGAGCCTGTAATGAAAAGGCACAACCACCTGCTCGGTTTTTGAGTGTGCTTGGGGTGTGTGCCAGTGAGAGTCCAGCAGAGCAGAGGTGTCTGGAGGGCTGGTGGAAATGTTGCGGCTGTTCAGGTAGGCAGGGCCTATGTTGTAGAGTGCTTTGTAGGTGTGGATGAGGAGTTTAAAAAGTGTGCACGCCTGTGGATTTGGAGGCAGTCGAGTTTCCAAAGGTGTGGTGTGAGGTGGACTCACCATGGGAGGTTAAGGACTAATCTGGCTGCTGCATTCTGGAAGGCCTGAAGTCTACTTCTGAGCTGGTTGGTTATCTCTACGTACAGAGTGTTCCCATAGTCCAGCCTGCTTGGGTGATTGATTTCCTGGTGATCCACTGAGCAATTTTATGATTAATTATATGGAACAAAGAAATCTTCATTATAACTCTATTGTCATTGTTTTTACTATCTTGATTAGTCGACAAATGGTGCTAATCATTAATCATGGTTTAGATCTATTTATTAAGTTTTAATATGAGACAGAAAAACAATATATTTGAGGATGCATAATGGGACCCAAATACACAGTGGGGTCCTGCGCAGGAAGACTAACATACATCAATAAAACAAAAAAAAAAACACTCCCTCCCTCGGGCCTGGTGACTAGAGAAGAAGGAGACAGCCTACCAATATACAGAGCATCTGCCACGGTATATCACTATTGTTGTAGGGCCGGGAAACCATTGGGCCCGGGGATTTGGACAGCTTCAAGCGGGAAATACTAGAGATAACCTCCTCTATCTTAATCGATTGATCCAGATCTGCGGTCTGTGTGGGAGTTAAAGATGTGGTAGTGGCCCCCTCAAGATAGGCTGTGAAGGCGTCTGATGAGAGATTTTGTGCAGAATAAAGGGTATGATAGTATTCCTGAAAGGAATCCGCGATGTGTGCATCTTCCGTCCATTCATTTCCCACCTTATCCAAGATTCGAGTGATCTTCGACTTCTGGCGTTGGCCCCGTAGTCGACTCGCCAGAAGGTGACCAGAGCAATTGCTGCCTACGTAAAACCTGTGCCTGAACCTAAGTGCATTGTATTCAGCCCTGTTAATATCTAGTCCTGCCATTTGCGCATGGGCCATTTCGAGCTACATCCACACCCTGGGGGCCCCTGGCCTTTTGTGGATATGCTCTAATTCTGTAACCTGTCAAGACAGACTCTCCATTTTGCCCGCCGTGACCTGTTGTCCGCCGAGGCTATGGCTATAACCTCCCCTCTAAAAACGGCCTTTAGGGCGTCCCACAACATGGAAATCGGGGTCTCAGGGATATCATTAGTCGCCAAGTAATCTTGTATCGTCTTGTTTATCTGGCCCATGACCTCCGAGTGGTGAAGCAGAGAGTCTCTAAGTCTCCACTTCCCAGGAGAAAATCTAGAGCACGGTATTGTAAGTGTCACTGTCACTGCAGCATAGTCGGACAGCGATCGCAGCTCAATCTCATTTTCCTAGACTGTCACAAGTATCTCTGGGGTACCAAGTAGATAATCAAGTCGAGCGTATGTTTTATGGGTGTGAGACTAAAACGTGTAATCACGGGTGTCAGGGTGTGATGTTCTCCATATATCCACTAGGCCCATGTACCTCAGCCAATTCTGACCCGCTGTAGTGAAATTCCCTGCCTGCCCATGGCGCTGAGCAGACCTATCTGTTTCAGAGTTAAATACCAGGTTAAAGCCGCCACTCAGAAGTACCAGGTTGTCCCGCATACCCACAATCTCCATCACTGCTTTGCGGAGGAACGGTTCCTGACCTTCATTAGGGGAGTAGATGGTGCCTACTTTTATACTTCCTGTCCCAACGTGTAAGGAGTAAGCCAAGAGTCTGCCCTTTATCTCTGCCTGTTTAGTTCCCACCCTCCCTGGTACAGTCCTAGAAACCAAAATCGTGACTCCAGCTGTCTTGGACGAGAGGGATGAGAAGAACTGATGTGGAAATGCTTTAGAGCGCAGCCTATGCTGGTCTTTAGAGAGTAGGTGTATTTTCTTGTAGCAAACAAATATGGGCCCCGGAATTCTCTAAATATGAGAGGATAGAGGCTCGCTTCAATCTGTGGTTAAACCCTTCGACATTGAGTGTGAGTGCCACTAAGTGATTAGACATTGGGGTGAAGTGTAAGTGTCCGCTGTGTCAGTAGCCTAATATATAACCAAACGACTACGGCCAATCCCAAGCTAGAGATCCATAAGGGAAGATGTTGATGAAGAGCATGTGTGTGTTGTGTAACAAGGTCCGATTAAACCCCCATAACAAAAGGCCCGAGTGGCAAACCATGACACAAACCAAACATTAACGAGATGAAGAATATTGTCCATGATGGGTGTTCCATGAAGTGGCATACTAGGGGAAATTATACATGGCCTCTGTAGGACTTGTCCCTTTTTGGCAAAAGTCCCTATTTTTTGCTTTCCCCCTAGACCTTTTTCTGACATGGTGTTGCCAACTTAGATGCTTTGGACACTTTGCCACTGCTGATCAGTGTCGAAGTGCAAGTGTTCCCTGTAAAAAGTGTAATGGTGATTGGTGGTCCATGATTGGGATGTTTGCCTTACTAGTCAAGTCCCTAGTAAAGTGCACTATGTGTGCCAGGGTTGGTAATGCAAATGCTACTAGGCCTACAGCACTATTTGTGCCACCCACACAAGTAGCCTTAAAAAGGGAACTCAGGCCTGCCATTGCAGGACCTGCGCGCAGTTTGTTAAACTGCCTTGTTGTTCTGACAAGTGCACTCACTTGCCAGACCTTACCCTTCCCTTTCTATGCACATCAGACACCCCTATGGTAGGTCTAGGGTACCCCCTGGACAGGGTGCAGTGCATGTGAAAGGTAGGACATGTACTAAGGTGTGTATCGTGTCCTGAAAGTGAAATAATCTCCATTTCGTTTTTCACTGTGGAAAGGCCATCTTGCCCATAGGACAGAATGGGGAGGTTGTGTAATATGTTTTCCAGCCTATCTTCTTAAAGGCTTAAGATGGAAAGGTGACGTTTAGTATGCCTGAACTCACAATGTAATAGCACATCTTTTTATGAAGGTGGTTTTTGCATTGTGTGGTTAGAAACCACTCTTTTAGAAGTGGCTGAGTTTTTGTTTTCCAACATTTCTGTGTGTCTCTGCCCGACTGTGGATTAACTGTCTGGATTTGAAAGCGATAGGAACTGGGGATTGTCTTGACCCAGGGGAGGAGGTGAGACAGCAACAGGCTGACCTGCATCTGGAGTGTAGGGGAGGAGAAGCCCCCAGAGGTGGAGAGGTCTGGGTTGCTGCTATAAAACAATTGTCCCATCTCCTGCTGAGTGATTGAGATTCCAGACCCCCACTAATCAAAGGAAGAGAAGTGTCACTGGCAGGGAGGCACCCAGAACTGGTTTGAACAGGGGTCAGTGACCCCTAAAACACAAAGACTTCAAAGCCATTGAGGGGTATAACTATGAGAGCTGAAGCATCTGAACTTTGGAGAATGGCTTGATCAAGTGTGAACTAGACTGGAGCTACTTTGTGGTCAAGAGGACCTTTGCCAAGGAAGAAACAACTGAGGAGACTGAAGGATAGGACTGACCCTTGCTGTGTGTTCGGGGGCTGGCCTGCAGTTTGCTGTTTTAACTAAGGAAAGGCTAAAGGGACTTTGCTTTGGGCTGTGTCCCCCTGCTTGAAAGGACTTTGCTGTGTGCTGTGTCCTGAAATAACTTATCCCCAAGGGCTCGAGGTGAGCTGGCTCCCTGTGAGACCTTCAGGAGGATTTGCCTTTTTATCATGTGAATCCAAGTGAGTCTCATCGACGCTGTGTGCGGGTGCGTTGTGCACCATGAGAACTTCGTGAGGATTTGCCTTGTTATCGTGTGCACCGGAGTTAAAGTGAGTCTCAGTGACGCTGTGCGTGTGATCTTCATGCAGCCTAAGACCTGTGTGTGGAGTGCCCAGTGATCGTGCACCCGAAGCTTAAGGAAGACTCAGCGACGCTGTGTGCATGTGCTCTGTGGCAGCCTGAGATCTTCGTAACTGTAGCGGCTCGGACCGGCAGTCCCGGAGGAGCTGAGTTGCCGGCCCGAGTCCTCCGTTGCCCATTTACAAAGTTGCATTGGAGGCCCAGCCGCTAGACGAGGAGAGGAGAGTGAGTTTGCTCTCTCTTGTGTTGGCAGCGAGAGCCTCTGATTCGGCTCGTATCGCGGCCTGTATTGCCAAGGGAGTGGCAGTATAGGGGCCAGAGTGTAGAGCTGCACTTTTCGATTACATCGTACCTGTGTTGGGGGCAACTGTTGAGAGGCTGAATGCAAGTCAGAAGGAGAGGCGGAGAGACCACCTAAGGCACAGTGATCGGTGCCGGAGTGTATTACGCATTATTCCATTTCTGCATAACGGAGTACCTGACTGTTGTATTACACATTGCATCATTTCTGCATAACGGAGTACCTGATTAGAGTATTACGCATTGCATTATTCCTGCATAACGAACTACCTGATTGTCGTATAACGCATTGCATTGTTTCTGCATAACGAACTACCTGATTAGCATATTGCGCATTGCATTATTCCTGCATAACGAATTACCTGATTAGTGGATTACGCATTGCCTTATTATTGCATAACGACATACCTGGTGGTTGTATTACACATTGCATTATTTTACCTTGCTTGATTGTTGCGTTACGCATTGCATTCTTTTTACATTGCAGAGTGTCTGATTGCTGCGTTTTGCCTTACAGTATTTTTATATTGCAAAAGTTCCTGATTCTAGCATTACAAACTGTATAGCATGATATTAGGATTACAGGAGAATGTTTAGAAGTGCTTATTAATACCGCCAGAACTTACAAGGGTTGGCTGGCCTAACAACTGGCCAGGAGAAGTAGTACACCACCTCATATGTTGGATTTGTATTGTGTAGTCTTATCATATATCTTTTTATATAAAGTTTATACTCGTTTTCATAAACTCGTGTAGAGTCTATTTGTGGTGTCATCATTGGGTTATTGTGAGCGTGGTTGCAAATACTTTACACATTTGCCTTGAAGATAAGCCTGGCTGCTCGTGCCAAGCTACCGAGGGGGTGAGCGGGGCTATCTAAGAATGTGACCTTCCTTTCCCTGACGTTGGAACACAGTTCCCTACTTGGCCTAAGGTACCTACCTCAGCCAACCAGGGATCCCGGGTCTAATAGCCTCCCTCAACGCTCCCCACCAGGCCCAAGCGAAAGGGAGGGAAAAAATTCCCCGTGAAGTTAACACGGGTGAACGCTTTAGGAAGTTGTTGGCCTGCCATGTCCTTTGGGACGGTAACCAGTACAGCCTGTCTCTCCCTGGCTATGGTATCAGGGCCAAGTCGGAGGCCAGGCGAGTGGGATTGAGGGCACCACAGATCCTGCCGCTCCCTCCTTCTGTGACCCATTCCCCTGGGCTAGAGGATTCTGAAGAGACAAGTCCTTAATGTCGAGCAATTTGCACGCCTCCTCCACCAAACGATGCTAGTGGAGCTTCCCTGCTAGTCGAAGTCTGAAGGGGTGAACACAAGAGTAGGACATGCAAGTGCGAGGTCACCGGCCAGAATGCCTTGCGCTTCTGTAGGGTGGATGCTGCCAAATCCTGATAAATGAGAGGGGAGTGGCCCCAGAATTGTAGGGGATAAATGTCTCTCGCCACCTTAAGAATTTTCTCTTTGAGAGTAAAGTCATGGACACAGGTGAGGATATTCGAGGGAGGCCCGGACGCAGCCCTAAGGGGATCCACCCTGTGCATGCGGTCCATTTAAATCTTCACCATGGGGACCGCCCAAGAATCCCCTGAAACTACTCCTCCACAAAGGTCGCAATGTCAGATCCCTCCGCCCCAGATGCAATGCCCCTGATACGAATGTTGTTACGTCAGGAACTGTTCTCAAGATTTTCTGAGTGCGCTTGCAGATCCAGGTGTTGGTCCCACACAATCTCTTGCTGAAAGTTGTTCTTTGACTTCCTCCCGGCCCTGTTCGTCATCCTCCAGGCTGGAAACCCTGTTGCCCGGGTCATCCACATCTTTACGGACCTCTCTGAGCTCCCCTGCTAGTTCCTTTTTAAAGGATTGAAGAGCCTCCCTCAAGGGGGCAAAGAGTGATTCCAGGTAGGTACGAGTGACCGATGCCTCCCTTTAAGCAAAGCCAGACTGATCATCTCGGGTAGTAGGTGGGCTTGTGTCTCTAGAGGCAGAACCCGAGTGGCGGAGGAGCATATCCTTCACTGTCCGGCCCCTCTTTGTCTTCCCTGAGGCCCATTTTACCAGACTCGGCGGCCTCAAACTTAGTGGAGGGACACAAACCAAAGCCGATCCATTGCCAGGGACCAGCGGCAATGTAGTCACTGCCGGGATTCAGGTCAAAGAGATACCAGAGTTTTCAGCCGGTGCTAGACCCGCTCCACCATGCCACTCGGGGCCAATCTGCTAGGGCGTTGCAGGTAATGTTGGGGTGAGCAGGGCCTCCCTTCGTCCTGCGGGGCCAGCAAGAAGGTAGGACCCGCAGTCCCTCCCACAGGGGCTCAAGATCAGTGTGGTCTCTGGTGGGTGTGGAGGGATCCCCGGGTGCACCTGAAAGTACGGTCAAAAGACTGTCTCTTGATAATGGTGGAACTAGGTGGGGGAGTCACCACCAATTCCCAGAACCGGCAACAGAGTCAGAAGGGTGGGCCCGAGTGCTGCTGGTGTCACCCCCTGCTCTTCTCACTTCCATCCAGTGTCTGGCGTGCCTCTGCCTCGTGGCGCACAGGTGTTGACCAGCTCTGCCTGTAGGCTGAGGCCAGTTACAGCAGGTCTGTAGGGGGCTTCAGCCACCCCTGCTGCGTATGCTCTGTCCTTGGGGGAGGGTAGTACCATGACCAGCAAGGCGCCACCAGCCGCTCCAGCCCTCCGCCTCTGTGTGTCAGCAGCTGCATCCCGCCACTCAGCCTGGGGCATCCAGTGCAGCGTAGATCGGGCAGGCAGGAATCCAGAGGCTGGGCTAACCCCCTCCACTGTAGCAATCTTCGGTGCCTCCAGGCCCCCCGCAGTCGGGGCTCCCGCAATGCTGCGATCACACAGGTACTGAACAGCTCCACCTGTAGGCTGAGGCCAGGCTATCCTCCGGGCCTCCCGCAGGGACCCCAGTTACAGCAGGTTCGTAGGGGCCTTCAGCTGCCCCCACTGCATATACTCTGTCCTTGGGCGAAGGCAGCTTCACGCCCAGCCAGGCCGCCACCGGCCGCTCCAGCCCTCTGCCTCTGTGTGTTGGCAGCCGTATCCCACCACTAGGCCCGGGGCATCCAGTGTGGAGTAAGTGGGCGGACAGGAGTCCAGAGGGCCGGGCCAACCCCCTCTGCTGTAGCCATCTCTGGTGCCTCCGGACCCCCAGTAGTCAGGGATCCCATAATGCTGCGCCACCCAGGACGGCTAGCCTCCTCTCCGTCTCCGGGTCCAAACCAGCCTGCGCCCTCTCTCCGGGTGAGTTTCACAAATCCGGGGCCCGGGTCCGCGACCAGCTTCCATCCTGAACCCTCACCTCCAGCTTGTCGCTGCAAACGCTCACGTGGGCCTCCGGCTAGCCAGTGGGCCGTGCAGGATGGCAACGGCGCCTACAGAGGGCCTCAGGCTGCCGGATCTGCCTCGCCCAGGAGACAATTTATGTCCCCGCCCGCAGGTGTTGGGCTGCACCCGGCCTTGGGTCCTCGCCCCAGCCCCAGAAAAGCATTGCAGCCTCCAAGGTCCCCCTCCAAGATGCGGCAGGTATTACAGCTTTGTGGGTGTGCTTTAGGTCACCTCTCAGGGCGATTTACCGGCAAGGCCCACGGCGGGGAGCGGAGAGAGATGAAAACGTGTCTCACCCGTCCGCCATCTTGGCTACGCCCCCTCTAATCATTAATTAGATACATTTAGTAATTGCTTCAGTAACCATCTTTTAACAATATTGCTTGGAGCCACTGTTGTCTATTTTCTTGATTGTGTGTGGTTCCAGGTCATGTTATGTTATGTTATGTTATGTTATGTTATGTTATGTTATGTTATGTTATGAGTATTGATATAGCACACTAATCACCAGAGAGGGTATCCAGGTGGTTGTTGCTGGCATGTGAGGCCAGCCCTGGAGGGCTTTTACTTGAAGAGCCAGGTCTTCAGCTTCTAGCGGAAGTCAAGAAGACAGGAGGAGGCTCTGATGTGATGTGGGAAGTCGTTCTAGACTTTTGGAGCCATGTATGAGAAGGTGCAACCTACTGCTTTGCTTTAGTGTATGCATGGAGTGTGTGCCGGACTGGCAGACTCGAGATGTTGGGGGGGTTGGTGAAAATGAATGCAGCTGTTCAGGTAGGCAGGGTCTATGTTGTGGAGGTGGGCGCTAGGTGGTGCACGATGAAGATGGCCGCACACTTGTGAGGCTCTTGATGCTTGGTGACATCGTCCTTCATTTAACCTGATCATACATTATTTATCCTCCCACAGACGCAGGCCGCAATGCGGCTGGGTCCGGGCGGCGGGCGGCCAGACCTTCCTTCACCCGCGCCTCCGGAGTTGCCTTCCGCCTGTGGATGCCGCCTTCACAGCAGTGACATAGCCCGGGATATCGCGTCGGACTTCTGAATTTTCAGGTGCGTGCATCTGTGTGACCTGGCCCCCGGTATGGACGGCTGCCTTCCCACCCTGCGTCCTCTGCGGCTCCCACTGCACAGAGACTTTAAGATTCTGCCCATCTTCACCAGGGACCTAGGGGGAAGCACTTTTCATTAGCTGGCGATACATCTGAGGGAGCGCGCCTTCACACGCCTGCCACCTGCCCACCACGTGCTGCTTCCCATCATTATGCTGACACTGGGGCACTGATCCGGTGGGCCTGCAGGCTTGTGGCAGCCTTTACAGGTGGAGGGCACACCTGTCCTACGGCACGCTCCCCCAGCTAATTACCCAGTGGAGCTCAGCTTTAACTCCTGCGCCCTGTCTCACCCCATAAGGGCCTAGAGGCCCATTTTGAAAGCTTGCAGTGCTACGTTTCCTGAACTTTACCCCTTTACAGATTGCCACACATTCTGAGGGTCTTTTAAATCTACAACCCTGTGGCCACACCCCTGAATAGCTTCTCGCTCCATTGATCGTGGGCCTGTTGCGTGCATTCTTGCGCCCTGCTGCGGTGCTGGACTCCGACTCCTTTTGCTGGGGGCACTGTACCTGGAGCTCGACCACAAACAATGCCACACAACTTCGTAGGTGGGATAGCCCGTGTTGCACCCAGGTGTGCACCCTGCTGCTGGCCTTGTTGCACAAGCACGCTGTTTCAGGACTCGGCGGAAGTTCACTTAACGGCAACCACTCACAGTCGGTGCAGGATGGGCAGAGCGGATGGTAAGCAGGCTAAGCTGCCCTTTGAGGTGAGGAAAACCATGCAGCGCGCCATATTGGAGGAGTGGGATTTGCCTGCTGCAGAGCGAGTTCCATCCCCACGAGACGCGCAGGACACAGAGGTGAAGAATCTACTATTGTCCATGCAGCAAAGCCTCTCCGCCCTCTCCAGTAAAATGGACACTATGAATAGTCGCATGGACTTCATAGTCCAAAAACTAGATAAGCACGATGAGAAGATCAAAGAGGCAGTACGTCGCATTTCAGACAACGAAGACACCACTACGCAGGTGAAGCAGCAGGGAACGCAGATGCTCCTAAAGGTAATTGCCGCCAAGAATGAAGATTTGGAGGCGCGCCGTAGGTGCAATCACATCAGCGTCATGGGAATTCCGGAGAGTGCAAACACTGGGCGCATGGAGGACTTCATCGAGTATCTCCTGTCAACCATTTTTGGCGCTGATGCTCTTTCATCTCACCTGATAGTATAGCTTGCGCATCGCTCCCTGGGTCCACGCCCTCCTCCAGGTAGTAACCCACGCCCCATCCTAGCCCGCCTCCTAAACTTTCAAGACCGTGATACTGCCCTGAGGTTGCCCAGGGACCGTAGGGACTTACAGTTCGAGGGTGTAAGTTTCACCATATATCCTGACTTCACGGTCGCTGTCCAGGAGGCCCGCCAGAAATTCCTTCCAGATAAACAGAAGCTACATAAGGTGCAGATAGCCATTGCTCTACTTTACCCTGCCCGCCTCCACATCACACATCAAGGAAAGCAACACTTCTTCACTAATGTTCAACAGGTTGATGACTTCCTTAGGAGCACAAAAAAGCCTCTTTGCAGCAGGACGATGGTGGTCACTCTTCAAGGGCCACTTCTCCTACATTGGATTGAGGAACTTGTTGCCCCTGCTTTTCATCACTGTTCTACCTGACAAATTCCTCTTTATCCGGGACATTATCAGTCTGCCTCTGCAGGGCACCTTCTCTGAGTTATACCTACATTCCTGCAGCATGCTGTCCCGATGACCAGCGTCCCTGCTCCTAGGCGAGTTGCAGCTGTCATATGGTAGCCGGCTAAGTATTCTGAGAGACAATCATGCATCCACGTGGTAAGGCATGCTTAATGACTATTCTATAGACAATGTCAAGAAGCCCTTTCTCCACACTTCTCTCCCTTTGCAGAGCAATCCCTGCCATCCCCTTGGAGAAGGGTGCATATTGTGTGCCTCTGGTTGACCAGAGGCACACAATATGCACGTGTTTTGATTTGGACAAATAATGGGTCGTGTGGGAAGGGAATTGGGTGGGCTCTCTAATACCGACACAATTGGGGTGCTGTAGTGGGAAGGGGTGAATGGGATTTATTGGCTTTTTTTCTTATTGTTAACACCTGCTCAGCTTATAAACATTTGGATGCTGGACTTTGTTCACACACATATTGCTCCACCTGTCCTCCATTAGACATCAGCTTGAACACTCACTCATGGCTCCTCACTTTGAAGTGCAAAATATAAATTTACTTACGTGGAATATCTGAGGTCAGGGAGATCCTCGTAAGCGTCGCCAGATCTTAGCTTACCTAGATAGACACCATATCCATATTGCTATGTTACAAGAGACACACTTTGACCCAAATCGCCCTCCCACCTTTGCCAGTAAATGGGTGGAACACAGGGTGTTCTCCTCATATTCTACTTATTCCAGATGCACCGCTATTCTCGTTAGAAAAAATGTCCCTTTCACGCTCGTCGGGATGGAACATGATTCTCTGGGTCGAAGTTGCATGGCTTCGGGATAGCTGGGGTCACAATTGGTGACCCTCTTCTGTTGTTATGGTCCCAATGTGGACGACCCCGACTTTTTCAACGCTTTTTGGGGAGCATCCTTAATGTCGGCTCTACGCACGTTCTTTGGGGTGGAGACTTTAACACGACCCTCCAGCCCTCTCAGGACAGGTCTAACCCCCTTCCACATCACTACACAAAAACACGCAACCTCTTGTCAGACATTCTCACAGACCACTGTCTTATTGATGCATGGAGACATGTACACCCTGGTGCGTAGGAGGGGATACATCATACAACAATGCATGCGACTTGGGCTCGTTTGGATTATTGGATTGTCTCTTGTGGGGTGGGTCCATGGATTATTGGGGTAGACCATCTGGCCAAGACTTTCTCAGATCACGCGCCAGTTCGTATGATGCTGGTTCCTCCTGACCCTCATTCTTCCCCCTAGAAGCTGGAGGCTCCTGCCAGATGCGCTACTAGACTCAGCATTCAGGGCGGAACTCGGTACCGAGATCTCAGAGTTCTTTCACAGAAACATTGGCTCGGTCCCACCGATGGGAGTTGTATGGGAGGCCTTCAATGTTACCATACGTGGCTTCTGCATTGCTAAGAGTTTCTGGGTCTTGCTGGACTTCCATAACTACTGACATAGACTTGAAGGTGAGTTGAAACATTTGGAAGATGACATGGCTGGTGATACAACCGGGGCTTTGCATGCCCTGTTCAGGAATAAACTGACTGACTACAAAGAAACAGCTGAGAGAGAATTGCGTTTCAGGGAGAAATATAACTTTGCTCGCAAATACAGGGAGGGTGGTCAGCCTGGGAGGGCTTTGGCCATGGAGATCCGTACGCCCCGATTCTCCAACCTTGGAGATCCAAGATAGCGCTGGCGTACGACACAGAGATAGCCAGAACATTCTCGATGTCTTTATAACACATTATTCCGACCTTTATAGCACTCGCAGGAAACAATCCCCTGATTTCTCTGCATTTCTGAGTGATATCACTCTTGGCTGGCTTGGGAATAACCAGAGAATTTTCGGCAGCACCCATAGGCACTGACGAAATAAAGACTGCAGTTATGCAAATTAAATCGGGGAAGGCCCCAGGGCCCGACGGCCTCCTTATCGATTTCTACAAAGCGTACGCTGAACAGCTAACTCCTATCTTGAAGGAAGTGTATGATGAGGTGCAGGAGTGTGAGCTCCTCCCTGAGTCCCTTAGAGAGGTCCTTATTACCTCGCTTCTCAAACCCGGTAAGCCTGCTGATCTGGTTGACTCTTACCAGCCCCTTTCATTGCTAAATAATGACATGAAGATACTTACCAAGGTTCTAGCTTACAGACTCAGTTTACTATTGGACAAATTGGTGCTTCCAGATCAAGCAGGATTCATTCCTGGCAGAGCAACATCGCACAACCTACGCACCCTTTTTTCCATTCTGCGGAATGTTGATCCATAACTGGCACTGGTGGTGGTATTTGTGGACGCTACCAAGGCCTTCGATTCCATTGAGTGGGATTACCTCTTCATCATACTTCAAAATATTGGCATGCCTAAGAGGTTCTCGTCTTGGATAAGACTACTGTATACCTCCCTCTCACCCAGGGTTCTGATTAATGGGCATGTCTCAGCCCCCTTCGCTATCAAACGAGGCACTCACCAGGGCTGTCCCCACTCCTTTTCGCACTTGTGATTGAACCTCTCGCTGCTCGCATCAGGCAACGTCATCAAGATAAGGCTCTGAGGTGTAAACAACACCCCATCCTTATTTCTTTATATGCAGATGATATCACTCTATATATTAAAGACCCGCAGCAGAACCTCAGTCCACTGTTGCGGGAGTTTGTGTGGTTCAGGGGACTTTCTGGCATACACATTAACTGGGCGAAATCTCAAATATTTCCGCTTACATCCACGGTTACGGAGTTTCTGCCTGACTTCCCAATTGAATGGTGCACAACCGAAGTTAAGTACTTGGGGATATATTTCACTGCGGATTTGGAGGATCTGATGTGCCTCAATTATGGCAGTATAGAGCGTTGGACAGTATAAGTAGCAGTGTCACTAGGTGGATTGCGCTCCCACTCTCCATGGCGGGTCGCACCTCCCTTATTAAAATGGTATTTCTCCCAAAACTTCTCTACCTTTTCTTAAAAAGACTGTATTATCCAGGTAGACATTTCTTTTCAGCGCTACGTACTGCACTGATCCGCTTGACTTGGGGAGGCAAGAGCCCTCGTTCAAAATGGGACACGCTTGTCAGGCCCTACTCCCAGGGTGGTTTTGATATTCCTGATATGGAGCTCTATTACCTCTGCGCACAGGCTCACTACGCCTATTATTGGTTTCACCCACCCAAATATATGCCTCAAGTTGCTACAGAACATTGGCTAGTGGCTCCCATCCCTCTAGAAGGGGTACTATTAAGCCTAGTCGTGTCTTGTGATCCTGCTCCCATGCCAATCACCTGCACGGTGCGTGTCTACAGCGCATCGCCCAGCATACTCTCACACCCATGATGTACTCTCCCCTCCTCTCTCTGTGTTATCACCCCGAGATGCCATTATTACAGGAAGGAATATTTCACAACACTAAAGCAAAATTTCAAACTACCTGTTGGGGAGATCTTTACCTTAATGGCAAGTTTCGTACCTTACAACAGATGTTTGTTGGGGCGATCCCCTCCTCCTTGTACATCTTTTTATATGTCCGACTCACACAAGCCATAAACGAGCACACCCCCTTGTTTCCTCAAGAGCCACAGATACTTCCACCACTGCACTCCCTGCTGCGCAGCACTGATGCATCACATGCAGAAGCAACGCTGTACCACAGCCTGTACACTAACCCGACATTAGAACACTGCCCTGCTAGAGCTAAGTGGGCTGCGGATTTAGCCCGAGACATAACTGATCAACAATGGTGTTACTGCTGCTCACAAATGGGGCGCATCACATCTAGCAGTTGGCTATGCATGATACCTTATAGGTTTTTGCTTCGCACTTACTATACCTCGCCACACTTCATAAATATAAATTGCGAGACAGCGACAAATGTGATAGATGTGGTGCAGATGGCGCCGACTTTCTCCACCTTTCATGAAACTGTGGTGCAATACAGACATGTTGGCAACAGACCCTACATGCATTGGAGCAGATGACATCATCACCATTACCTACTTCCCGATTGCCAGCTCTGTTGGGGTACACGGCAGAAATTAGCGTTGCATCCCGTTGCTTTGTAGCCCTTGCTCTATTACTAGCCAAAAGGTGAATAGCATGCCGCTGGGGGCGTGGCAGAGCTCCAAAATGTAAGGAGTGGATCAGGGACATGATGTTCTGGTAGGAACAGTCAATCACGTATGCCAAACTGCTCCCTCTTACATCTCATCCCAAGGATATCTGGGACCCTCTAAAACAATATCTCCTTGAGCACCCGACAGAAACCCCCCAGGCGACGCATGCAGCCTCACAAGACACAGACCCACAGGCCCCTATGGCTACTGACTCATGCCCCTGAGGCGCTTTCTGCCCATTCCACCGCGTGTGCCTTCAGGACCATTGAGATGCATTTTTTTTACCTGTATCTGATGTGTAATTGAGTCTGTAAGTTCTGTATTAGGACTCCGCTATGTGTGTAGATTATCATTTGTTCCTCTCTTCTTATTCTAAATGTAATAAGCATGTATCGCATTGAACACTGTACTAGCTGAGATGGGTGTATGTTTATTAAGCTAATAAAAAAAACAATAAAAAAAAAAAAAAAACGGGTCTATGTTGTGGAGTGCTTTGTAAGAGTTGGTGAGGAGTTTAAAGTGCGCACGCTTTATCGGGAACCAGAGGAGTTCTCTAAAGTGTGGTGTTATGTGGGTTCAGCGGTGGAGGTCGAGGACTAGTTTGGCTGCTACATTCTGGACAGTCTGAAGACTTCTTGTGAGCTGGCTGGTTACACCTGCTTACAGGGTGTTCCCATGGTCCAGTCTGTTAGTGATGAGGGTTTGTGTGATTGTTTTCTTGGTGTTGTGCAGTAGTCGCTTGAACATTTTCTTCCTCATCCTTAGGGTGTTGACGCAGGATGAGGGAACTACATTGACTTGGACAGCCATGTCCAGTTTATTGTCTATAATAATTCTGAGGTTTCTTACTTGTGAGCTGGGTGTGGGGGTGGTTCCAAGGTTTGTAGGCCACCAGGTGTATTCCTATAGTGAGTAGTCTTTCCTAAAGACCACCACTTTGGTCTTGTCAAAGTTCACTTTGGGAGAGTTGGACTTTTTCCAGGTGGCCACTTTGGTCATGCATGCGGTGAACTTGTTCCTGGTGTTGGGTGTTTTGTCCCGAAAGGGACTGTATAGGTTGTGTCTCATTGGCATATGTCAATCAATCAGGTGGCTTATATTGTGCTACTACTCCCCATAAGGGTCTCAAGGTGCGGGGGCTGCTGGTCCATTGGAGGCATGTGGTTCAGTCAAAGAGCCAGGTTTTGAGGTGCTTCCTGAATTGAGGCAGTGACAGTGATTTCCTGAGGTGGAGAGGCAGGGTGTTCTAGGTCTTTGCTGTGAGGTAGGAAAAGGATCTTCCTCCGGCTGTGGTCTTATAGATATGTGGGATGGTAGCCAGGGCCAGTTGGGTGGAGCAGAGGTCTCTGGTGGGTGCATGGAATGTGAGGAGGTGGTGAAGGTACACAAGTCCAGTGTCATGTAGGGGTTTGTAGGCATGAATGAAGGGGTTGAAGGTGATTCTTTTGTTGACTGAGAGCCAGTGGAGGTCTTCCAGGAGGCCGGTGATGTGGCTGCAGCAGGGGATGTTGAGGATAAGCAGAGGTGGTCTGAATGTTCTGCAGTTTCTTGGGTAATTTCTGGGGGAATTATGGCATGGAGTGCATTGTTGTAGTTGGCTCTGCTGCATTTGAGTGCGTGGGTCACCATTTTTCTGGACTAAATGAGGATCCACTTGAAGATCTTTCGGTGCAGGCGCAGCATGTTGAAGCAGGATGATGAGATTGGTGGCTCATGGTGAGCGAGGTTCCGTGCATGGTCTGTGGGTGTGGGGTGTTCCAAGTGCTGTGGGCCACCAGGAGCCACCCCAGGTGGAGTGGGTGGAGCCCATTATGAAGCCTTTGTTCTTCTTTTAGTTGTGGCAGCTGTTCTTCATGCAGGTGGCGACAGCCTTCATCCAGTCAGGAAAGTTGTTCTTGATGACTGAGGGTTAGTTGGTGAGGGAGAGAATCATCTGGGTGTTGTTGGCGTAGGAGATGATGTTGAGTCCATGGTTCCTGAGGATGGGTGCGAGCAGGGCTATGTAGATGTTGAAGAGAGTGGTTCTCAGGGAGGAGCCCTGAGGCACTCCGGAGCTGATCTCTGTGGGTTCAGAGTGGAACTGTGGTACTCTGACTCTCTGTGTTTAGCCAGAGAGGAAGGAGAGGATCCATTCCAGGGTTTTGTCGTG
This sequence comes from Triturus cristatus, assembly GCF_964204655.1. Taxonomy (NCBI): domain Eukaryota; kingdom Metazoa; phylum Chordata; class Amphibia; order Caudata; family Salamandridae; genus Triturus; species Triturus cristatus. The sequence goes on from NC_140589.1 coordinate 529,053,201, forward strand.
GATATTGGCGTCATAGAGTCTAATGCATGGGATGCAGTGAGAAACGGTATCGAAGGTGGCCAAGAGGTCCATGAAGATGAGGGCTGCAGTTTCACTTCAGTCGAGAAGGGTGTAGATGTCATCTGAGGAGGCAAGGAGGGTGGTCTCCCTGCTGTGGTTGCTTCGGAATCTGGATTGGGAGAGGTCCAGAATGTGGTTCGCTTTGATGAACTCGGAAAGTTGAGCCTTGATGGCCTTCTTGATAAATTTGCCTGGGAAGGGGAGAAGAGAGATGGGTCTAAAGGTTCTTGGGTTCCATCGAGTTGGCAGAGGGTTTCTTCTCCTCTGTGTGTTTCCAGTCTTCCAGGAAAATGGTGGATTTGATGGAGCAGTTGATGGTACAACATAATTCGGGGGTGATGGTGGTGCTGGCTCTGTTGAAGATGTGGTGCGGGCAGGGGTACGAAGGTGCTCTGAGAGTAGATGCTCTCATCATCTTGAGGGTGTCTTCAGCAATGAGGGGAGTCCAGCTGAGGAGGGTCAGCTGGGGTCCAGTGTCATTGGGTGCAGTGGCTGTGGGTGGGATGGAAGGGTCTCGGGTATCGAGGCTGTTGAAACTGTCATATATCTCTTCAATCTTTTTTTGGGGGGTGGAGTTTTATATAGCACGAACTTGACCCAAAGGTATTGGGTATCAGAGTGCTTTACATGAGCACCAGTTGCTTACACAAGGACACATTCATTTTTGTTAGACACAGGGAGAATAAGTGATTTGCACAGAATGTTTAGCATCATTTCTGAGACTGGAACCCGGTTCCCTATATTTGAAATCGACTACCCTAGCCATTAGGCTACATCCTATCCCCAATCTTGCTGTGGAAGAAGGTGCCGAGGTTGTTTCAGAGGTCTTGGGAGGATGGGATGTCTGCTGTCTCTGTGCTGGGTCTGGCAAATTCTTTGACCACAGTGAAAAGTTATTTGATATTGACTGCATTGTCTTTGATCCTTTCTTGTAGGAATGCTTTCTTTGTTGTTCTATTGAGGTGGTGGTGTGCGGTGACGGCGGTCTTGAAGGTTGAGTGAAATTCCGGTGTCTTTCTGCTTCTCTCTCTCTTCTCGAGCCATCTACAGGTGGGTCTGGACTCTTGAAGGGCAGGAGAGAACCAGCTGGGTATCTTGAAGTGTCGCTTACTTGGGGCTTTCCTCAGGGGAGCCAGAGTATCAGTGCAGTTGGAGATCCATTAATGGAGGTTGTGTGCTGAGGTGTTGCCGTCCGTTGATGTCGTTGGCAGGGTTTTGCTGAGGGAGGTGGTGAGCTGTTCTCCGGTGACCTTGTTTCAACTTCTGCGAGAGAAGCTGTGGGCGTGGTGGTGTATGCAGTAGTAGCCGGCATGGCACACAGGTGGGGAGGCGGGAGCGGGAGGGGGCCGCACAGGAAGAAGGGTCAAGCGGGGTCATTATTTTTTAAAAAGTATTAAAAACCTACCTTTCTGCCGGGTCCAGCAACCAGGCTCCCTTCCCTAAGCCAATCACAATGCTGCATGCAGTGTTGTGATTGGTCTGGAGCACCAGAGGTAGAAGGGTGTGCATGTTCTCCATGCAAACTGCAATGCAGTGTGCATGGAGAAGGGCAAAGTGTGCACGACTGGTTTGGGCGGCCCGATTGGTCCTGTCTTCTAAATGGAAACTGAGGTCTCCAAGGGGATGAATGGACAGAAGTTTAGGACTACTAGGGTGTGTTAGAAGGTGGTTCTGAGCCACCCGGATTTTTGGCTTTTTGAACACCTAATGGTTGAGCTTTTACTCGGGGAGAGCCTCATAAGTTGGGACTCACCCACAATGCACTTATGATGGAAGAGACTGCATGTGTATTTTAGCGGTGTCCCCCTAGCGAGAGCAGGCCGCTGCGCTGCAGCTGGATTAAGGGGCACCAGGCTGGTTACATGCAGACACGTGTGTACATGCATGTGCACATGTGTAGGGGCTGTGCATGGGAGATTCCTGGCGTGCGCAGCCCAGGAGCAGTTACAAATTGAATGGTGTGGCAGGAATTACGTAGAGCTGGGTGGTGTCATGGACTAGGCTTTATACAGTGGGAAGAAACATGTAAGGGGAAAGTCAGTGTGCTTTACAGTTTTCACTGAAGGACCACTTCATTATTCTCCTATGGGTATAGGGATCACATAGGATAGTTTCACTTCCCTAGGGCCTAGAAATTCGACATGCACTAAAGTTCACTGTAAATTAGGTGATAAGTAATATTCTGCAGAGTCCAAAGTCATATCTGTAATGCTTTTGGTTCATCCAGGAATGTCATACTCCTCTGAGTCAGCTCATAACCAGAGCCTGGCTAGGTGTGACCCTGCCAGGCTGGATTAATGACCTTCCTCCCCAAACTGAGGCATCAGAGACCTAGCACTTCACAGCCAGCATTCTAAGGGCAAAGGTCTCCTCTCCAAGAAGAGAAGCTGGGTGGAGCTACAGGTTAATCCATCAGCAGCTGCTCTGGAAGGAAGGCAGCAAGGGTGGGGAGGGGCTTTCAGAGACCATTTGGCATGAGACCCCTGAACAATGCCATTTTGAACTAACCCAGAGGCCTGGGCAGGAAGGAGGGAGCAGGGGCAGAGAGGTGAGTTGTCGCTGTTTGATAGGGCAAGCAGAGACTTCCTGCCAGCCCCCTCTAAATTCTTTTAAAAGAGCTTGCACAGGAAGAGGAGCTCTCTCTGGGGTGTGGTCGGCTGAGGAGGACTGGTGCTGGAGCCTGGCGCCATGGGCAGCTGGAAGGAAGAACCTCCAGACTGGCCGAGGACCCTGACTTGCGCCACAAGGGGAGACCAGGACCAATGAGCAGAAGCCTGGGCCTCTGCACAAGGAGAAGAGAGGCCCAGGAGGAGAGCAAGGCGAAAGGCTGGCTCAGGGAGCCACTGAAGACCGCTCCTTGCTAAATTGACACTCTTGGAGACCAAGAGGGTGAAAGAAAGTGCTCCCAGTGGCTGGTGCGCGCCACCAGGAGCAGGAAGAGGCCAAGATGCTGAAAATCAGCCGCCTGGGGGCGAGATACGCACCCCAGAATGTAGGCAACCTTTGACCTCTAATTGGACCAATGACGATACGCATGGGGCTCTACCGCCGGTCTCAACTATGCCCCTGGGGTGGGTCAGGTCCCGGGGGCAGCCTCCAGAAGAAGATAAGTCGGGGCGCCGTCACGCTCCCCGTGAAGATGCTCATGAGGAGTGCCAGAAGCCCACCCTGGCCCCCTAAGTCATCGGGGAAGGGGGTGTGCCTCACGCCCCTCTCGCAGAAAGTGCAGGGGCCCAGGACCCCCAACTCCAGGCCCCGGTGATGGCGGTGAAGAGGAGGGGGTGTGCCATCACACATCCCCCCTCATGGGTGAAGATAAGCCGGGGAGCACCGCAGCGCTCCCTGTGAAGATTCTTCAGGGGCCGGGACCCAAATTCTGGGCCCAGACGCAAAGGCATAAGTCGGGAAGCGCCATTGCACTCCCTGTGAAGAATTGCCCAGGGGCCCGGGATCCCAACTCCGGGCCCCAAAGCGGAGATGGAGGATAGGGGAGTGCCGACACACTCCCCCAAGGCCCAGCCGGAATGGTGGGAGTCTCCGTGTCTGCCCGCAGGAGCGGGCAGACCAGAAGAGAGGTGCCGGCTCCTGCTGCAGCACATGAGGGTGCTGGCCAGTCGGGGAGCCGGCGAGGGCAGCTGGGGGTGGGCTCCCCTAGCTGCCCTCCAACGTACCCATGATGTGGGGTCCGGGGTGAGACCGGGCCCCCGAGAACAGGCAGGAGCAGCCGGGGGTGGGCTCGCCTCGCTGTAAGACACTCACCTAGCAACAAGGGGTCCGAGTGGGACTGGGCCCTCAACGGCATTAAGACACAGCATTAGGCCACCAGCTGTGCAGCACGGCTCTCCCCGGAGCAGCGGGGGAGCCGCTGCTATAATATGCGCGGGCTGGAGCGAATCCCCCCATAATGCCTTGCAGACCTGGGCCGGCCTGCAAGGAAAAGCGGATCGTTCTCTGCATGTGGTGGCACCAGGAGGACGGGGTAACCACCAGGTGTGTGCCAAGGTGCTGGGGGAGGTGCAGGAGCAACGCAGTCTCCCCAGCACGAAGATGTAAAGTCCCTCCCTAAGTCTCTGGGGGACTTGCAAGAAATAACTACCAAGGGCCCAGCCAGCATTCACCAGCATCCTGGGGCTGGAACTTTTGTTCTGCAGCTTGGGGTGCGTTGGGAGCTGCCTCAAGGTATGGATATCTGAGCTGGCAATGTCTGGAGAAGGGCATCCCCTGGAGGTGAAGAGGTGCCATTGCATGAGAAGTGCATTCACCAATATTATTTCTTTTAGAGGGACTGGAAGTCACATGTGTTATGTGACGTATCTGTGTAAGGTGAAGTCATAAGCCAAGTGGGGTTATGTTGTTGGTCATTCCTGCTAGGATGTCTGTCTGTATATACTTAATTCTGTGATTTTAACTGTGATGCCTTTTAGGGGCTTTAATTGCAGTGCATTATAATTGTTATCAACTATGATGAGTACTGCATTCTAAGTGATGCCCAAACATGTATTCTTGCTACTGCGTTAGGGAAGAACAACCCAGACTGTTAGCCACAAAGACGTTGAGGTGTATACTGTATGGTCAGTATGAGAGGCGCAGTCATGGTTATATGTCACCAGGGCAGGTGTCCCTATTTTAAATACTTGTTGAGATGAGAGGGTGGGTCACCACTGGGATGGTGCCAGTGGGCAAGGCCCTTGCTCCATGTTATGTCAACCAAATTCATTAGGGGGCAAGATGATGTGCACACATGGGAGTGGTGGTACTAGACCCCACCCCCCCCCCCCCTTGCAGGAGGGTGTAAATGTTATGCAAGGTCACAAAGTAATTCCAACAGCGTATGTATATTTGTAAATTGGTGCATAGTATTGAGTAGTGTGTGTGTTTAATAAATGTACTCTTCCTTTTATAAAGCAAAGTCTTGTGTTTTATCTTATGCTGTATTGTTTTGCATTTTTTGTCTATTTTTTTGTTTACATTCTTTTGTGATTTCTGTCTTCACTGTTTTAGTTTCTTGCATTTTCATTATGTCTTGATGTTATTTATTCAATGTCATTATGGTGTGTGTTGCTGATGACATGTTCCACTTTTTCTTATTAATATGTATTACATTTAATGTACCACTCAATTTAAAATGGACATCTATATGTCTCTCAAAAAAATGAAAAAATTATCTAATAAATGAAGTAATCTATTTTTGTACACCGTTGATGTGGGCATTGCCTTATTATATGGACATAGTGCCTAAAATTGAATGATATAGGTGTAGGAAGCCCCTTGTTGTTGTTGTACAGTCTAATTCCCTGATTTCTTCCTCACATATTTAAATATTCAGGGTCCCTCTGTTGTAGTTCATTGATAAAGCAAAGTACAGACTGGACAATCAATTATTGAGTGTTATTTCTGCGTGCTAGTAAATGGCGATTACTAGCCTACACCACCTCCCTTGAGTAAGCTTTAGACTGCTCTGCAACGCTACCCTCTGAGTCAAGCGCTACAACAGGGTGTTTGGTTCCCAGTGAAGGATAAATGTGACATGTTATTTGTGCAGGCCTCACAGACACAGCCTCGTTTTCCAACAGGGTGACAAAGTCTATAATGTTGTGAGCAAAGGTGGCTTGTGGACGGGGGGGCGGAGCAGTAGATCCTCAATGTGAAATGTACTGTGATTTGTATTTTGAAGTTTAGGTGATCCATTGTAAATCGTTCTGGCTTCTGTGGAGGTGGTGCAGTTGAAGGTGTTCTTATAAACAATTCAATTCCTCCTCTGGGTCTGTTTGGGTAGTCTTGCCTGGTGATCTTGTACGCAACAGGAATGGTGGTAGTGATGTTCGGTGTTGATGCTGTGGTCAATCATGTTTCCATGAGGAAGAGGAGGTCTGAGTGCATCATCTTCCCGCAAGTTCCAGATATCTGTGTCGCTCTTGCTGAGCGAGTTGGTGTTGAGGAGCATGCATGATATTGGTGTGTGGGGGTGTGAGTATGTTTGTTAGTAGGTGTTCGAGTGGGTGTGGTGTTGTGGGCATGTTCTTGCTAGATGTTGAAGCTGAAGGAGTAGTTTTGCAGATGAAACTGAAGAAGGAGCAGGTGAAAGTGTCCTCTATGTGGTGCACTGTGGCACACCAGCAGACGGTGGTGCACATCCAGGGTTCAGATCGTGAAGGAGAGTGTAGTAGGTGGTTAGTGGGCAGCCCATGGCACTAATGTATTGTAAAATATTTAACATTTCCCATTCCACTAATGATACTAAAATGATTACCTAAAATGTGATGGTTCTCTGTCTCAGTTTCGGATCACTAACTATTCAAGACTGTCTAATGAATATTTCCAAAATGTACTTGAGCAAATATTAAGACCTAAATCATTAGATCATGAGTACTGATTATGTCAAATATTTTCTTAGTGCCAAAAATAAATAGCGCAGAGATTAGCATCATATTAACCTAGACCAAGCATCATTTAATATTTGATGCAGTATTTTGTGGCAATTTTCTGTACTCTAAAATGATAACATTTTTTCATTGTAAATCAGGTGGTGGAGAAGCCACATTCAATGTTTTTGACTATCTAATAATATGTTTAAATGTTTCACATATTTTCCTCATTGTTTTGGTGAAAGAAAGAAATGTCTTATCTTACATGTACGACAGTAACAGAGGTAAATTATAAACATTATAAAGAGTACACCTGCAATATAGATGTCTTGTACTTTGGCAATACATTTACATACTACAAATCTATAGTAGAATATAATTAACTTTCAAAAAGCACTGGCAAAGCCAATAGGTTTGACAGGCACTGATTTTCAAGCATCACCACTGTTGTTGTCAATGTTTGTGAGTAACTGGAGAAAGTCCGCATTTGTGCTTATCTGGAGCGGTAGCACAGTGGCAAGAACAGTTGCTGGAATTCTCATTGTTTGAGAAGAATCCCAGCCACAGGAGAGAGGACTTGGCAGAAAAGGAGGAGAGCTGCTAGGGGTGCTCACTGTATGATCAGTGTCCAAGGGAAGGGGTGTGAAGCTGCCGAGGGGGGAAAAGGAAACACCACATGCACCCACCAAGGATACAACAGCCCGGAGCTAGAGGAGAAAGTGCTATAAAGTATTCAATGTGTGTTAATTGAATGTCATTTTCACAAAACAGCCAATATAAACATGCTGAGGCTAAAATGCTCTTTTGAGCTGATCCAAGATATAATTGACAATTTCTTAAGGCAATGTCTGAAGGATCCTAAACTAAACCATCAATGGCTGAAGAAAGCTAATCCAAGATCCACTATAAGTATATATTAGATTTATTTTTACAGGAATTAGCTTACACTAAAGTAGGAAAGGATCATGTTTTGTATGGTGTACTCTCTGGATGTTTGACCTATATGTTTTGCTGATTGTAGAACTCCTTGCACTTTACCCCTGCTGACCATTCATGAAGTGCTTGTGTTCTTCCTCTAAACAGGTCAAATTTGCATTACCCTAAGAGGTATATTTAGCTTACATATAAATCCCTAGGATATTGTACAAGGTGTGCCCAGGACTGATAAGTTTGATACCACCTATGGACGTCAGGATGTACTGTGCCATCCACTGTAATGGTAGTGTAAACATGGCGTTAGGACTACCACTGTAGTCTGACTGAAGCAGTTTTTAAACTGCAATACTTCCTATCAAAATAAAGTTCTTTGACAGGTCAAAAACTTCCTTTTAAAAATGAATACATCATCCCAAGCAGGCCTTACAGCCCATAAGGCAGGATGCATGCTATTTAAAAGCAGGATATTTAAAGATGTAATATTAAATATGGCTTCACTGCGACTAGCCCCTAAAAGCTATTTTCATTGTAGCAAGGCTGGCTGTTACATATAGAAACACTGGGGTGTACTGTTGAATTTAATAATGCTATCTGCAGTTAGGAAACAACTAGAAATATAATTTAACAACTCTTTGTAATATTTAACAAAAAGCCAATTCACTATTGAACTTTGTTTTTTAATAAATATTAAGCAAAAGGTAATTTTAGAAAGTTATCTTTCCGCTGCCTGAAGTTTCTGGAGACTAATGTGCATTAGTTTTGAGTACTCAAGCCCTGAATGAGGCATGAAAACTGCTCCCGGAGCAGAGACAAAGGCCTATGTACAGGAAGGTGTTTATATTCCTCTGGCACGATGACAATTTGGGCAGTGCTCAGGAACTTATTTAACTTCAAATGGGCCACCCATGTCCATGCAGATGTCATATGACACTGGCACAGGCCCATTCTTTGTTCCCCCAGCCTCGCAGGCTCCAATTCCAGTGGAAAGGGAGGTGTTCCTAGAACTTGTTTGAAGTGACCACAGAGGAGTGTTGCTCATTTTCCTGTCCACAATTCTAGGGTAGGCACATAGGGTCTGCACACGAGAAGAAAGGTTCCCTCATCTTAGATTTAGGCAGAGAGTGACACTGTGGGACTGTTTGCAGTAGGGCACACAGTAAATGCTGCAAAAGTGGATAAGTTAACCCATTGGAACCTTTACCCCCATTGGCTAGGAAGGAGCCAGGTGTCACCTCTACCCACAACTCATGGCAGGCATGAGGGTGGCATCCCTGTACCCTCCTCAGAACACTACTGGACCTACAGAAGATCAAAGGAAGACTGAACCTGCTGTCTGAGACTTGGGAAGAGCCCTGAAGGACCAGACCTGCTCTCTCTCATATCCTGAACAAAGAAGTGGACTCAAAGGGTCATAAGTCTGACCTCCTGATCTAGTGACAGGGACAAAACTAGATAGAAGAGGCCTTTTCATAAAGATTTCCAGCTGACCAGTTCCAAGTGGATCTGCCATGGATCCTGCTGGTGGCCTCTGTCAGGAGTGAGGCCTGACTTGGGGTGGCCTAACTCACGTAATTTGTTGTTTCATAACTACAAAATTATGCAAGATTACAAAGAATTAGGTGAGTAGCATAACAATGCATGTAGAGCTATTTTCTAGCGCAAAATGCAATTTCATGTCTAAAACGGACCTGAGGATTCAGTTTGCACTGAGAAAATAGCGTTAAATATCTGAACAGCAGTAGCCAGCAGCTGCTTGTGCTCTGTTCTTGTGCTCTTGCGGTAGGCATTTTTGCCCTGAATTACTCAGAAATAATCCTGTCTATAACGCAGGCACCCTTGCACCATGGTCCAAGGGTGCCTGTGTTGGGGGGGCTAGACAGCGGATTCTGCACCAACACAGACAGAGAGCAGGAATAGTTAAAAACAATGCATTCCTGCAGTGCGTTGCATGAATATTTGATAATGAGGGGCATTTATCATGTTTCTGAATCACCCTTGCGCCACTCATAAGTGTTCAAGGGCGACGCAAAACCTAGAATGACATTTACCAGGTCGTGCAAAGCAACCTTGCGTGGCTTGGTAAATGTGGAGTAAAACAAAGCATCACAAGTCACTACCTTGCATTACTCTGCCCCATGGAGGTGTGCATGGGTGTTGCCAAGCATCCACCCACAGATTTTAGCACATTCCAATATGACCATTCCTCTTTCTAAGTGTGCTGTAGAGAAACGCATCAGAGGATTGTTTATGTGCAGGTATGTGTCCCTTCCTGCTCAAAAACAATCCTGCCTACAATGTAGCCAACCTAGCACCACGGTACAAGGGCGCCCGCATTGGCGGAAGGCAGCAGTTTGTACGCCAGCACAGGCAGAGAGCAGGAATGTGCCATATAATGTTAAATATGGCGCATTATTGCCCTTTCCCTTTCGCGCAGCAAGATGGCCTGCTGCAATGTGTGAATATTTAATGAATAAGACCTTGAGTCTTTAGTGCCAGAGGGTCTAGAAAACACAATTCTGGGTTGATTTCTGGAAATAAGTCCAGAAAAAGTTCCACTTTCCTGTATGCATTATAGATATCCACAGATTGACATTGTATAAGTTGTTATAATTTTGCCTTTTTTTCCTACCACCTGATTTGTAGACCAAACGTCACCAGTAACAGCCTCCATAATTATCAAACAGCTCAGTTATAGCATGATAGTGTATGTTAATTATTCTTAGCCCATGTAGGCAGATATCTGCAATGGATGCCTCAAGATTCGTTGACACAAAGACAATTCGGTACAAAAGGGGGTGGTGATGGACGGAGCATCAGAACCAATCAAACACTCACACCCAGTCAACAGATCTGGGTTTGATCCATCACCGTTCTTTAGCCCACTCTGCCACCCCAGTTCAGACATGGCCATATGCAAATCAGTCTGACCCTGTGCCTCATGGGAACAGTCCAGCCCGAACTGCCAAGCCATGTCTTCCCTGGACCGGAAACAAGCATCCTGGGACCGGTTTCTGGCATTTCAGCCGTCTTCAGCCAGGCTTGCTTGAATCCAGTGGCAAAGTGAGCAAGGGACTCAACGTCTGAGCATATCCTGCCAACTTATGGCGAACAAAGTGGTACACAAGGGGGTGGTGATGGACGGAGCATCAGAACCAATCAAACATTCACACCCAGTCAACAGATCAGGGTTTGATCCATCACCGTTCTTTAGCCCACTCTGCCACCCCAGTTCAGACATGGCCATATGCAAATCAGTCTGAACCTGTGCCTCATGGGAACAGTCCAGCCCGAACTGCCAAGCCATGTCTTCCCTGGACCGGAAACAAGCTTCCTAGGACCGGTTTCTGGCATTTCAGCCGTCTTCAGCCAGGCTTGCTTGAATCCAGTGGCAAAGTGAGCAAGGGACTCAACGTCTGAGCATATCCTGCCAACTTATGGCGAACAAAGCGGTACAAAAGGGGGTGGTGATGGACGGAGCATCAGAACCAATCAAACAAACACTCACACCCAGTCAACAGATCTGGGTTTGATCCATCACCGTTCTTTAGACCACTCTGCCACCCCAGTTCAGACATGGCCATATGCAAATCAGTCTGACCCTGTGCCTCATGGGAACAGTCCAGCCCGAACAATTGGGGCAAGAGAGCCACAGTATCTGTGACAGACACGAGCTCTAACTCAAAACACAATGCTTCCAATATAGAATTCATTGTGGGTGGAAAGTTATTACTGCACCTCCCTTCAAAGTAAGGATAAAGTTTGAATTGGGCATTCTGACAGTGTATTCTTCGAGACTATAGATACAATTTTACTCCTGGACGCCTTTATTAGCGGGTAAAATGAAAATGCCTCCACAGAGGTGCTTAAATCTAGTGAGGGCAGTCATTACAGAGCAAGCCGTAGTGGAATGGAATGACACTTATAAAGCGCAATGGCTACCCGGAGGCCTCCCAGCGCTGCGGACAAGTACAGGGGACAGAACAGTAGGAGAAGAATACGGAACTAAAACAGCCACGTTTTTAAAAGCTTGCGGAATGAGAGAAGATTGGGCTCTTTCCGCAATTGAAGTGGAAGAGCATTCCAACCGATGGCACCCTTATATGAGAAGGAGCGCCCGCCACATCTGACCCTCCGTAGTTTGAATTGCATCCTAGTTGCTAAACTTACATAAACTATGTGTGAAAGCAAGTGTGACACATGGATGCTGTTACACGTCTTATAGCCTTCAGACTTCAAGATGACTTTAACTTCTTTTTCCGTAAAGACACAGGGCCTTATTTATGAGGCCTTGCAACAGTTTTGCACCTACAGATATGTCAGAAATACTGAAGTATCTGTAATGTGTCATACTGTAAATATATAACGCATCCAGCATGTCGCAACGAGGCCAATGAAAAATAACGATGCGTCACTTTTCATAAATGAGGCCCACAATTTGTGTCTTTGATTTTACAGGGCGTTAGCAGAGTGTTTCATTAAGATCTGTCACAATCAAACTTCTTATTCTCTGCTGAACAAACTTTGACATTGGTTGCTATTTAAGTGTGACTGCAAGAATTTAATAAAGATGATACTGCTCGTGCAATAGGACCCCATGTGTCAGGCCCACTGGCCAAACCATGTCCAGGTTCTGTATCAATCGAAATTAAAATAATGTCAAAGGTAAGGTAAGTCTATTTACCATGAACGCTAGTACACTATAGGATAGTAAATTATAAGTCTAATTAAAGACCTTTCGTCTTTTTTTAGATGTCAGACCTAATGACCTGATCAAGTAAACTGGTTGTGACAAATGCTAAGCAAGGGCAACTCTTTTGTATCAAATAGGTACCAGTGGTATCTTGGTACACAGTGGCTGCAGTGTAGACTGGTGTGACGCAAAATGGAATGCAGAATGCTTCAAGGTTTAGATGGTGCTAGAGAGTGAGTTGAAAAAATCCCAGGAGCAAGCAGGTGTCTCCTATGGATGGAGTAATGCAATGAATTAAACTTCATTCCACCGTCGATGAGTGTAAATTTGAATATCTGTGACAATATCACCTGTTTTTCTTATTAAGACACTGTACTTTCAAGGGGCCTTTCATCTTGTGCATATGCATGCCCTGAGTGTATGTTTCCTGCCATTCCCAAACAGTAATTGCCACTACCCCGGCGGTCTTCTGTTTCTTTCATGTTTCTTTTGGCAAGCCATTTTATGGCAATATTTTGGCTGTTGCTTAGTATATCTAAAGGGTGCGGTTCATACGTTCCCCTTAGCATTTGAACTGCCTCTGCTTGAAAGTAATTTATGATACTAATTTATGACTTCATTATCAAAAAAGGTGTGGGTTACCTGTCCCCCTGGAGCCTGCGATGCTTGAGCACCTGACAGCAGCCAGCTGACTGAGGCTGAGTGCGCAGTTCCACCCAAAGTACACGTCCAAGCTTGATCCCTAGGTGCAACTGCTGCTGCACTGCTCTCCCTTAACCACTGCGTCCTGCGACGTCACTGTGGCCAGGCACGCGGACAAATAGGTATGGTGTGGCATGGCAACCTCTTCCGCACTGAAAGCGGTGGGCACTTTCGTCACCTTTAAACAGTTGTTTTGCTCTGTTCCGGATGGGAGTTAGTACTTCACATTTTGTGTATGAGTGTCTCTTATTGGTGTGCATTTTACTATTCACGTCATATCTCGGATGGAGTGTTTTGGATATCTTCATATGCTTTAATCTAGATGAGTTAGCTATGGATGCTTCATAACACAATCGAATCAGGTTCATACAAGGATTATTTTACCAATCAGGAGTGCCTCACATTACACTGAGCGATGATCAGTATTTTACCTGGACCTAAAGGAAGTATCTTGGTGTAATTTTCTTTTGAAACAAATCAATATATTTATTTTAGTTTTTCTTCTTTTCTCTTCCGGGAATCAAGCAACTCAGGGGCATCTGTCGGATGCTTGTGTGTGGTTATCGTCTGTCATACTCAGTGGGTTTAGTTTGTTTAAATTAAAGCTCGTTACCATGCAGAATGTTATTCCTCCTGCTTTCATACTAACATCTTTTAATGATGATATATATAGTGGGAAAAATGAAAAAAAAAAAATTTTTAAGGTATGCTAGAGTCTGTGGCCCTAGCTTCAGTGCAAAAAGGAAAACCTCCTTGCTGCTACTGCTGCACTGTTTAGGCCCGAAAGTTAAGAGGATTTAATTCACCTGCCAGAGAAAAAGCGACAGGACAAAATGAATACAAAGTATGCCTGAAGAAATGATATTTTCATTGTTTAGCAATGGTCGTTATGGTAGTAGACAGATGTGGAAGATGATGCTACTGAATTAAGAAGAGTAGCATCTTCCTGTTAATATGCAAGCCTGGATTTAGGGATCAATTTATGTTTATGTTGATGTTATGTGATAATGATAATGTCAGAGAGGAATTATAGTTGTGTGATGATCCCTCTCTCATGGAGATTATTACACTGGAGTATAGTGCGTATGGAAGCGGAAAGGATGGCAGCCACCGCTGCACATCATCGGAATGTAGCTGAGATCTATCATGCCCTGCAGACCTTGATCATGGCATTGCCGCCACAAGGCGTGGCGCTGATGAATTCTGCTGCCCCCACATCATCCACATCCTCGCCCCCTGGTGTTTCAGTGCCTCACAGTGCGGCAGACGTATCCACCCAGGCCCCTGATGTGTCAGTGGCACACAGTGCCGCAGCCGGGACTGCAACACCCACAGAGGGGGCAGGGCACACATCCGGGGACGAGGACATGGTTGGGATTGTGATCAGAAGGCACTAGCATTCATTTGCGCCACCTGGCCTGTTTCTGCTTGGTGCCGCACATGTCCTCATGACCTTCCACTGACCCCCGATGCACTCACCTTGGACAGCAAAATGAACTGCCACATCCTGTTCGATGACCAATGACACGGCGAACAGACTGCGGACTGTACCCTTCCTCTTCCGCAGTACATGTCATCCCCGGATAGACTCGGGCTGGCCCTCCATGGGCCCATTTGTGTAGTGTGCTCGGCATTACCCTGTACCGCTCCAGCTGCGTAACTGCACTGGATGTGCAAATAAACATCCAGTGACGCGCTGCTGTGTCATATCTTACATCATTCAGGTATGGATGTTTGGATGAATGTGGGGACAGGGCCTTCCCTTGCGTCAATGATGTTCATCCTGTGGGATGCGAGTCAGAGGGTGCAACATTGCATTTTATGTACCTCGTCCCGTGAACACTACAACAGAGACACACGCATCAGTCACTTCCTTGTCCAGACATGGACTGGACCACACCCAGAGTCATTGTGGCAAGCCCTGCGCTGGTCCAGCGTACGGCAGGCCAGACCGCTCCGATGACGCACTGAGGGGGGGCCATCATTACTACCCGTCACAGGCGTACTCGCTGGTGGTGTGCTGGGCACTGGTCTAGTCATCAGCATGTAACAGCCACTCCCTGAGGGCAGGTTTGCACACACACCACACCCATCCGGCACAGGCGTCACTGGCCATGTGACTCTGCCAACATAAGGGGCCGACGACGTCACATTACCCTCTTCCGGTGGTGACTGGATGACGGCCACTCCACGCTTCTCATTTATAAAGGGCCCATGACTTGTTGCGCACAGAGTTGGTGGCATCTGAGGCCTTGCACATGACACGGGCCTACCGCCATGTGGCACTGACTGGACTGGCACAGGGTTAGTGGCACCCGAGGGCTTGCGGCCAGCACAGGCCTGCCACCACGTGGCGCTGACTGGGGTTGCACAGGGTTAGTGGCACTCGGAGCATTACATCCGGCACAGGCACCCCGCCACGGGACGGTGACTTTGGGTACACTGAGTCAGTGGCACCTTAAGCTGCTGAGTGGGTGTGCAGCCTGCGATGATGCCCCGTCCCGGCGGTCCGGACAGCTCAGGTTTTGTGTGCCCTGCTGGATCGCAGTGTAGGCCAGAGCCAGCGGGCAGCGCGGGCCTACCACCATGTGGCGTCGCTTCCGGGATCCCAGAGTTAGTGGCACCCATTGGGCTGAGTGGGTGTGCAGCCTGCGATGGTGCCGGGTGCACTGGTATGTCCTCTGCCATGGAGTAATCAAGACCCAGCACCAGACATGAGACCTGTTGGCCTGCGGAGCGTGGCTGCTTGGTGTGGAGGGTGCCATGTCCGCGGACCCCAGGCTTATGGCTTGTAGCGGCACGTGGTGGGACCTCCCGTCTACGTGCCGGTGGTGGAAGGTGAGCAGTGAGGCCTGGGTGTGCATGGGCGGGCATGCTCCGATGGGTGGTGGGAGGGGTTAGGTTGCCTCTGCCTGGGTGTGCATGGGTGGACATGCTCCGATGGGCGGTGGGAGGGGTTGGGGTGCCTCTGCCTGGGTTTGCATGGGCGGGCAGGCGATGTTGTCTTGTGCAGGTGTGTGTACTGTGCCAGTCATAGATCTGGACTCTGTTTCAGCTGGCGGCTCTGACTCAGTTGTTTGACTTGGTGAACTGTGATACATACCTGCACGTGGTTGGAGACACACCTGTGGCAGCAGGTGAGCAGTGTGGCCTGGGTGCGCAGGACCAGCACTCTCTCTCTCTCTCTCCCCCTCTTCTTCTCTCTCTCCCCCTCTGTTCTTCTCTCTCTCTCTCTCTCTCCCCCTCTCTTCCTCTCTCTCCGTCCTTTGATGTGCGGAGGACACACCTTCTCATCATGATTTTTGTCTTGCAGGCTGGGACCTACGGATTGTCCCGAGGGAGCGGCCATGTGTCTTCATTTCATTTCGGTGTTAATTTTTCATAAAGTTTCATTTGTTGCTTCGAAAGTGAATGTGTGCTGCTCTTTTCTGTGACGACACATGCATGTCACCAGTTTCGACATCAGGAGGATTATTTTGTGCATGTTTAGGTGTAGCTGATGTGGCATGTCTTTGGTCGGGGGGTGCCTGGGAGGGGTGGTCCTGGGGGTGGTGTCGTTGGGTGTTGTGGCACTCTTGGGTGTCCGGGCCGCATGATGGGTGGCTCCATGGCATCTGTTGCCCTTCCGATGTGGCCTTGGACTGTGCTCTCTTTTGTGGTGCAGGCTGCCGTCCAACTTTACACCAGGTCAGAGCAGGTGTAGATTTCCTGGTGCTAACCCGCCTTATCGCCTGTTTTGTGTTTTTATCACAGTTCTGTCTGGTCGTTGAGAATGTTGATGTGTGATGTTGTCGCGGCTTTTGGCATGGGAACGCCCACTCTGCATCTCATTAGCGATAGTTGCGGGGGGGGCTCTGTGGCGATGTTTTTTGCGGCTGCTATCATGGGTAAACTGGTGCTGTGGTCTGTTAACACCAGCTTGTGAATGGGGCGATAGATTTATCGCAACTTTGGCTGCGATAAAATGCCGTTGGCTCTGCGATAGTTTCTTGTAAATATGCCCCCTAGTGTTTTGAACGACACGTGTTTTGCGTGACGACGCTATGTGGCAAATGCATGTAAAATTGCACAAAGATGTATGCGTGTGTTTATTTAATGTATGGCCACTTATTGCTTAGACCCTTTCACGGAAATGCTTCTGTAGGTGACTGTCAAAAGTGGTGTGCGAAAAGTTACCAATGTTTGTTGTTAAATGCCAGGATATGGCACTGAGACACTGGACGATACATCAGAAAATGAAAAGAGTCTAAGCAGTTTCTTTTAAATAACATGGCATCGTGCATGAATACAAGGAAGGGTTTCTTTGAAATTGCATTTCTCTGTGCCAGGCATTGGTTTGTTGACTGGGCTCCTACCGCTGAGGCAGGGGCTGTCACAGGAGCGGCACACACTGTGCAGGGTGTGTGTCTGCCAATAATTAACCCAGGGAGCGGACAGACCACTTCCACTGCTCTATTTACATCAAGCCAGAGCCAGCATGTTTTCATTTTGTCTCTCTTCAGTGCATTTACGATGACCTCTAATCCCCAGAACCAAGTAATTTTCCAATTTCTGTTTCTGTTTTTTTGGGTCGCCAGTGCATTACTGGTGGAGGAACATGATAGGCACAGTATTTAGCTCAGATTATTTACCCAGGGAGAGGAGTGCAAAAGTCAGTTAACGTTTTCTGACTTTTCTCACTGCTTAACTTTGTTATTTTACACGGTTTAGTTGCTTGCTTTTGATGCAGCGCAGAATGCAAAATCCCTCCCTTCGTCACAGATCATAGATCACACTCAATCACTACATTCGCTGGTGGGGCCCATAACACCAACATTCATCCTTCTAATAACCTGTTTCCAAGGAGGCGATTGTTTCACTCGCTGTAATGGAAGGAAGTACTCATATATCCCTATTTATAAAGGCCTAAACTTCACCTTTTAGCACTCCTCCCATGAATAGGCCATGGATCAGCTAGCTGCAGGTTGAAGTGATAACGAAATCTATAACTTATTTACAAAAATACATTTTTCATAATAACGACCCAACACAGTTCTTGTAATAAATCTTAAATTTTCATCTAAATAATTGAAAATCGAGTCTTTGGTTTAATCAAGCAGTTGACCATCATATTTACCTATTCTGGCTAAAAGTTGTCCTCTAAGTCAAAATCTTGGTCATCAGTTCATACTGTCAGAGTCTTAGGAAACAGCTGTCCTGCAGTGTCACCGTCCTCTCCGTCAGCATAACGTCAGGAAATCGAAATTCTTCTGAAGAGTCTTGCTTCACAACCTCTCTATTCTACCATTTTTATAGTAAAATTACATTCCAAAAAGTAACGACCGATATTTTGAATACTCGTGATTGGTTGATGAGATCAGTTCCACCAAAGACCCAACGAATGGGGAAAAAAATGCCTTCCTCGACTGGCGTTTCTAGGAGTATCGAGCATTTGTGCAGGACCCTGGCTATTATCTGGATTCAACCTAAAGTGGTGGAACAGACTAAGTGGGAAGAATAGAAGAATTTTGCCCGTATCGACACAAGGAGGGATTTTTCAGGCGAGGAAGGCATTTTTTTCCCCATTCGTTGGGTCTGTGTGGACTCGGCCGATTTAATGAAACAGGCGGCCGGAGGACCACCGTCCTAGACTGCGTGTACAGTTATTGTATTAACCCAGTCCTAAGGAGCCCAAGGAAAGAGTAAGGCCGAAACGCGATTGCGTAGACTTTTTTTCTGAAGGAGGAGTCACAGAAATTGAGCAATGTTTGGATAGTTCATGTCAGTACGCTGAGAATGGTCGACATTAACTGACAGAGTTGCAGCGTACCTTTTGGACTATCTCCCAGTGGTTCCTCCAGAAATTTGGAGGACACTAGTAGAAACGTGATTATTTAGGGGTTAGTTTGCATGTACAAGTTGGTGTTCTTTTGTATGTTAGGAATTTGTGTATGTATAATTTATGTGCATATTTGTATTGGTGAATTGTTTTCCTTCCTGAGTACATGTCCCACTTCATGTAGAAATGTAAAAATGTTTTGATAAAATCCTTCTAGATTAATAAACTAGAGACACAGCAACTAAGTGTGCTCTATCTAAAAGTAATTTGCATATTTATTCCTTGATACCACTTTCTGTTTATATAATTGTTTCATACCCAGGTATATATAGGGTCAATTGGGTATAACCCTGTTGTTTGCTAGATCTTCTTCCGTTTCAGGCAGAGCCACGTACGTCCATTCCGGTGACTTATACTTCTGGTTAGGTTTCCTTGTTCTTTTTCCCTCCTCCTTATCTTCATTATTCTCTTCTTCTTTTGATTTTTCTTGGCTTGTCACTTCATTCACCTGATCTGCCCTTGGTGATTTCACTTGTGTCAGCCGATATCTCAATCTCTTTATTTTGTTTGGCCACACTTCGTCCTTTTTAACTCTTTTCTGTTTACTTTCTTTATTATTCGTTTCTTCTCTCCAAGCCCTTTTTCTTAGAATTCGACCTTCTGGTATCTCATTTTCACTCTCTTCAGATTTGCTTTTTCCTTTCAACAACTTATTTTTCCACCACTTGTTTTGTTTTCCCTACTTCTGTCGCTCCTCGGGTCTCTGACACGCAATCTTCCTGCTGGCTACTTGTCCCTTCACCTAGCTGGATGTTGCAGTTCCCTACACCTCCTCGGGGGTCTTCCGCAATCTGTCCCTCTCTCTCTGTTCCTGTCCCTTTTTCACTTTGATCTATTATTTCAGGTGGAATTTCTCTTGGTCTTTGATCTGAAACTTCCTTCTCTCGAATTTCTTTTACTGCTTCTTCGTTGTCTTTTCCTTTTTTCTTTCTGTGTTCTTTTCTGGGACCTTGTCTCCCTTGTTCGTCTTCAGAATCTGAACTGATATCAGAAATCTGCAATCGTCTTCTCAGAGAGATATTTCTGGGGACCAATATTTGATCAGATTCTTTTTCCCCCCTTTCAGGATTTTCTTGTGTTTTTGGCTCTTCGTTATCTGATTCAGTACTTGACTCTGATTCGTCATAGTACTCTTTTCCTTTGCTGCCAACTGGATTTGGTATCCTCAAAGTATGGCTGGCATGGATCCAGTTTTTCACTCTAGCACACTTCACAGCTGTTGTTGTGGTCAGAATGACTTGTCTTGGTTTTCCCCACCCTGGAACCAAACAATTTCTTATTCTGTGGACTTTTATCCTTACCCAGTCTCCTGGGCTCAGATCATGGGCTGGCTTCCTTTCAAGAGTGGTGGCATCCGCTTCAACCTGATGAAACACAGAATGAACTGCATCAGCCAGGCCTTTACAGTATTCCAACACCATGTCATCAGTTATTGTCATCAGCTTGTTGACTGGAATGTACACATGCCTCATCGCTCGTCCCATGACTATTTCATGAGGACTTAACCCTGTGGTTCTGTCTGGTATTGCTCGAATTGTCATTAAAACTAGAGGCAAGACATCAGGCCATTTCATACCAGTGGCTAAACACATTTTCCCAATTCTGTTTTTGATTGTACCATTCATCTGTTCAACCACACCAGAAGCCTCTGGTCGGTAGGCACAATGTAGTTTCTGTTTTACATTCAATGCTTCACAAATCAATTTTACAATCTCGTTATGAAAATGTCCTCCTCTATCAGATTCAATAGTCACTGGGAACCCAAACCTGGGGATGAATTCTCTCAAAAGTAGCTTAGCCACTGTCATCCCGTCATTTCTTCTTGTTGGGAATGCTTCCACCCATCTAGAAAATAGGCAGACTTTAACCAGAACATACCTCAGTCTGTTACATGGAGGCATTTCAATGAAGTCAACCTGCATTCTGGTAAAAGGTCCACTCTCTCGGCCTATGGTTCCTAGACTCACCACTGTCTTTCTCCCAGGATTGTATTGCTGACATATTAGGCATCTCTGACATAGGCTTTCTGCTACAAGTCTGAATTTTGGATTGTACCAGGTCTGCTTAAAAGACCTAATCATGGCGTCTCTCCCTATGTGTCCCTGGCCATGATACATCCGTGCCATGGTAGGCATCATGCTATCAGGCATCACTGGTCTTCCATCTCGATAGATCCACACACGGTCCTTTTCTCTTGGTGCACACCCTGCTTTTATCTACTGTTTCATCTCCTCATCTCCTGACTCTTCCTGTAATTGTCTCACTTCTTCCCAAGTTCCCACAGTGTTAGTAAACATTACTGAGCAAGAAGACATTTCTCTTTCCTTGGCCCGATTGACCGAATTCTGATTCCGTGCACAGTACTGTGCCATATCGTTCGCATACCTGTTTCCAGTAGTGATGTAATCACTACCTTGACTATGGGCAGCACATTTTACCACAGCCAATTGTTTAGGCAGCTGTATCGCCTCAATCAATTTTCCAACCACTTCAGCATTCTTAATAGGGGTTCCACTTGAGGTCAGGAAACCTCTTTGTGGCAAAAGCTGGCCAAAATCATGGACAACCCCGAAGCCATACTGGCTGTCAGTTATCACAGTCACTCTCACACTTTTCCCAATTTTGCATGCTTTGGTCAAAGCAACAAGTTCAGCTACTTGGGCTGACGTCACTCCTTTCAAATAAGATGCTTCCATCACTGCTGCAACCGCGCATACTGCATATGCTGCGCTTAGCACTCCTTCATCTGTTCTCAAACATGAGCCATCAACAAACAACACAAAATCACTTTCTGGCAAGGGTACATCTTTTATATCTGGTCTTGGCTTTGTGCAGTACTCAAGCACGTCCAAACAATCATGATCTACTTCACCTCTCACTTCCACATTCTCAGCATCAGGTAACAAAGTTGCAGGATTCACATTCACACATCTCGCAAGGCTCACATTTGTTGCACCTAATATGACCTTCTCATACTTAGTCAGCCGACTATGTGTCATATACTGAGTACGACTCCTTGTCAAGAGAATCGCCACATCATGAGGTACAAACACTTTCAACGGATATCCCATCACAAAACATTCACTCTGCTCCAAACTTCGACATGTTGCGGCCACTGCTTTCAGACACCCAGGTAAAGCTGCAGCCACTGGGTCAAGCATTGATGAAAAATATGCAATTGGTCTCCTCAACCTTCCATGCTTCTGGATCAACACAGAGTGCACATCCATTTCTCTCACTGCAATACAACTCAAACTCTTTCTCATAATCAGGCATGCCCAGTGCTGGTGCTTCACATAAACCCTCTTTCAATCATTTGAATGCTGCCAATTCTTCCTTGTTCAATTCAAGGGGATCTTTTACATCACTCCTTGTTAGTCGTACCAAGGGTTTTGCAATCAGGGAGAAATTGCTAATCCACTGACGGCAGTACCCCACCATTCCCAGAAACATTCTCACCTCTCTTTGGGTCATGGGGGCTCTCATTCCTTTTATAATTCTGATTCTGTCTATTTTTATTTTTCTCAGTCCTTTCTCGATTTTATGTCCCAAATACTGTACTTCTTTCTTACAATACTGCAATTTTGTTGGTGACACTTTCAACCCTCCGTCTGCCAAATGATTCAGTAGTGCTATTGTGTCTACCTCACAAGCTTCACGTGTTTTTCGATGCCACCAAAAGGTCCTCGATATATTGCACTAGTACTGAGCTTTCAGGCATTTGCAGACTTTCCAAAGATTTCTTCAACAATTGATTGAATATTGAGGGGCTCTCTGTATACCCCTGTGGGATTCGGCACCATGCCAAAATCCGCTCTCCAAAACGAAATGCAAAAATTTGCTGACTGTCATGATGCAATGGGATAGAAAAGAAAGCATGGCATAAATCAATCACTGTATACCATTCCGCATCATGGGGAATCTGGTACAGAATTACTGATGGGTTTGGCACAATAGGACAGCATGATTCCACAATTTTGTTTATCTTTCTCAAATCTTGCACTATCCTGAATTTCCCATTAGGCTTTTTCAGTCCCATTATCGGTGAATTACACGGACTACTCATTATTTCTCTTAGAATTCCTTGCTTGATAATTTTCTCAATTATTGAGGTAACCCCTTCAATTATCTCAAGTGTCAATCTGTACTGTGGAACATTTGGATAGCTTATTCCTTCCTTCTCAGTTATTTTGCCTGGATCCACGTAGCTCATTAACCCTACATCTTCTCCAGTAAAATCCCACACTTCTGCCTTCACTGACTGCTTTAGTTCTTTAGGTAGTTCATCAGGGTTGAATATTGCGTAAGTCTTAGTTACCTCATTTTCTCTGTTAGCTATAGTCATTTTATACAGCACATCCTCATCTGGGGTTTCAAATGCTATTCCATCTGGAGTACAGAATATAGTGCAATTCATTTTGCACAACAGGTCCCTACCTAATAAATTCACCGGACTGGTGTCGCACACGACAAAGCGGTGCATCTCTGAAAATTTCCCTATACTTAATTTCACTGGTTCTGTCAGAAATGTTTTTATCTGTCTGTTGGACACACCAACCACTTGGATTGTCTCATCCGAAAGAGGAAGATTCTTAACATCAGCTGATCTAACAGTTGATCGAGTAGCTCCAGTGTCCACTAGGAAAGTAATGTTTTCATCATTAACCTTCCCATCTACAATGGTCCTGTCTGGTCTACTTCTAGAGTTGCGCCAAGTACACACTCTTCTTCCTCCTTTCGGCACCGTCAATAGCTTTCCTCTGAGTCACTTTCATCGCGTTGCAGCCAATACTGTGAAAAAGCGCGAGTGCGTGGCGGTTTATTTACCTGTTCTTCATTGTAGAATCCCGATTCATTACTATACTTCTGAGTGTTTCTGCTCTGCGGTTTTGGCACCTGATTCTGTGAGGTAACCACCTGCTGCTGTTGCTGCAGTTGACCACTCACCTCATTCTGCACCTGCGGATTCAATGATGCATTTTCATTATTAGTACTTGGAGGAAATTTACCCTCGGATTTCCAATGCCCTAACCTACCGCAATTATGGCATGGGAACTTCTTTTTAGCTTCTTCTATATTACCTTTCCCTTTTCCTGGGCCAAATCTCGGTCTAGTTCCTGGGTTATTTGCTTGTTCGACCAACTGAGCTGCCTGTCTTTCACCTTTACTTGTGCCAACATTGCCTTTTCTTTTAATTTTCGCTGTTTGACCTCAATTTCGTCACTGAAATATTTAGCATGTCTCAATACTTCATCTATTTTCTTATTCTGCCAATCAACCGTATGCTGTTTTATCATGTCACCAATTTCTGGGCGTAAACCATATACAAATCTGTATACGAAATGACTCAAATCCTTATCACTCAGGTTCTCATCTCCACTGAACTGCTTAAAGGCTTGTATTAGTCTCACATAGTATGCATGTACTGATTCTTTTCCTTCCTGATGTGTTCGATCCATTTTTACCCAATCTGTCTCTTTAGGGGGCACTTTGTTTTTCAAAAATACCATAACCTGTTCATACTTCTTCATTACCTCAGGGTCCGGAGCTCCTGTCTTAGGATCCCTAGGGTACTCTTGAGTTGGCCAGTTGATCATCAACTTACACTCTGTCCACAAATCTGCCGGTACTATTATATCAAATAGACTATTCAAATCTATCCATAGTACTTTTGACAATTTTACAAATCTGTCTAGCTGCCGGTACCACTCGACGGGCTTTTCGCGTAGTCGAGGAAAATCATTTGTAAATGACAAAATGTCCTGTCTTGTCCATGGGACGTGTACATATCCTCCTCCTGGAATCTCCCTCATGGGGTATTCAGTCATTACCTTTTCTTTCTCTCTAACAGGGAATGCCGAAACTGTCCTTTCTGAGGCGTCATTATGTTTTCTATAGCATTTACTTCTCCATTTATCCACGTCTCCCCATTTTCTCAATAAAATGATTATGTCCTTAATCTGACCTATCTGTCCTGTGGTGTGCAGATTTTCAATGTCTTTTTCAGTAAAATCAACTCGATAGGGTTTCTGTAAAGCTTTTACCTTATCAATATCTATACCCATTTCATTCGCAACTTTTCCTAGTCTTTCATGCAGATTCTTCGCTCTCCATGTCACACTTTTGCATAGGAATAACAACTCCTCATCCTGATAAATGTTCAATTTTTCTACGGGAATAGTCCCTACAATTAATTCTTCCAATACCATCCGTAATTTAGCCATGTCTATTGACTGGGATTCTTTATCTTGTCTCTGTAACCCTCTTAACCATTCACTCAGTTCTTCCACAGAAGGTCCTACCGGGTTTTCTACGCTACTCTGTTCTGGATTTCTCTGGGGTTCCAACAAAGTTTCTACTGTCGTTCTACTCCTTTCAGCATAATTCTGATTTATAAAGGGATTATTTGATACATTTGGTTCAAACATATTTATTGTCGGTCCCCATGGATTCTCAATTTGACTCCGTTCTGGACTCTCAACCAAATTATTGTTCTTTTATAGTACCGTCAAGCAATGTTCACTATCCTTTTGCTTCTCAAAAATGGGCATTACTGGACCTATAGTCACTGGAACTGTTCCAGCTTGTAGATTCTTAGTTAATTCTCTTATTTTCTCTGTCAATTCTAGAGTTGTTTTGGCCAATTCCGCTGTATTTTCACTATTTATTCCATTCTCCTATTTCTTTTCTACCTCTCTAGTGGAGTTTCTCTTTTCCAAATCTGGTGACATAGTCTCAGTCTTGATAATTCGTAAAGTTTCTCTCATTGGGGCGTTTGGTGTCAACATTTCTGGTTCTGGTCGGTACGGTGGTGGATTTTTATAAAACACATCATCCAACACATCATCATCTGATTCATTTGCTCCGTAACCTCTTGATTCCATATTATTCCTTTTCTCCACACATTTTCTTCCTTCATTCTCACCTACCGCTCTTACAGGAAACATACCCTCAGTCATACTTGCATTCCGCCATCTTTTCATTCGATCATCATGTGTTTCATGTCCATATGACTTGCCAAACAAATATCTGTAACTTCTACCATTTCTTTGCTTTTCTCGCTCATGCACTTCGTCTTCCCACTCTGTCAATGCCTCAAACTGCGTCGGTCTTGGTTCTAGATACATCATCTTCTCGCGTAGATTCCTTAAAACAGCCAAATTATAGGAACCATGTTCTGGAAATGCCAGGACTCCATCGTCCTTGGTATATTTTACCCAATTATCTAACCAAATACAAGTATGATATCCATATTTCGCAATCATTAATGATGCAGGAGTTTTCGGTGGAGGAATTAACTGCCCTTCCCTAGTTTTGACCTGTTTATCTTTCTTGAACCACTTTTTAACTTTACCAAACCAGGATTTCTTTTCCCTATCTGGTGGCTGGTAATACATTTTCTTGGTTTCTGTGTATCGCTAGTCTTTTACAACTGTACCACTATTCTGTCCACTCACAGCGCGACTTCACGCAAATGCACCAATCAAGAGCGTCACTGTCACAGTCCTCTAATTCCAGCGTGACTTACACTAACGCACCAATGGGGAGCGTTTACGTCACCCTGTACTTCTCCAATCCTAGCGCGGCTTTACACTAACGCACCAATCTGGCGCGTTTTACACTTCTGACCCACTGTCCAATCCCAGCGCGGTCGTTCTGACGTCAGCAGCCGCTGCGGCAGCTGTGCTCCTGTCTACCCCTCCTTTACAAGTCCGCTCCGTGAACTCTTATTGCAACTTTTACAATTCTATTAGTAACAACACTAAAACATCTCCATTGTCCGCTCCGCTAACCAAAGAATAGCAATAGACCTTTCTCACGAGAATTCCGTCTTTCCCGAGAGCAGCGCTTACCTCTGCCCTACTACGGAATCGTTACTTCCGTTGATAAAGTAGCACATCCTTCTACCTTACCCTTCTAACAAGCATCAATCAATCGCTTCTCTAGAATTAAGACACCTAATTAGAGTTAGCATTAGGTCTCTAGAGTTTCGCCATTAATCGGAATGCCTTTTTCATACACACACTGTCATACAGGGAAAAATGTAGATCGTTCACACAGACTTCTGTCTTTTCCGAGAGCAGCACTTACCTCTGCCCTACTACAGAATTATGACATTCATTAACAAAGCAGCGCTTCCCTCTACTTTGTCCTTCTAACAAGCTCAGAGAACACCTGCTACCTTTTCAGTGATAAGCGTTATCGGTATGCCATTTGGTTTCCTGGTATTTAAAGACCAAAATTTTACAGGTAACCTTCGCTATCATACACACTTCTCTCATACAGAGAATATTTCTAATGGCAACACACGACGATGCTGCCGAATCGAACCCAGACAATGCACCGTGCAACTTCACTTGTCACACGTTTCCCCTGTGTACCTACAGGGCAACAACAATTCCGTCTTTCCCGAGAGCAGCGCTTACCTCTGCTCTGCTACGGAACTGTTACAAACTTCCGACTTCCTACATCCCAGAAGCCGTGCTAACAACATATAACTCAACGTAACTCAACATATAGTGTTAGTACATAAATCAATACTAATCAATAATCAATAAGCTATTTACAAGCAATGATCACTTAAACCAAAACAGTAGCTAACCATATCTCTGCTACCAAGAAAACTGATGCAGCGCAGAATGCAAAATCCCTCCCTTCGTCACAGATCATAGATCACACTCAATCACTACATTCGCTGGTGGGGCCCATAACACCAACATTCATCCTTCTAATAACCTGTTTCCAAGGAGGCGATTGTTCCACTCGCTGTAATGGAAGGAAGTACTCATATATCCCTATTTATAAAGGCCTGAACTTCACCTTTTAGCACTCCTCCCATGAATAGGCCATGGATCAGCTAGCTGCAGGTTGAAGTGATAACGAAATCTATAACTTATTTACATAAATGCATTTTTCATAATAACGACCCAACACAGTTCTTGTAATAAATCTTACATTTTTATCTAAATAATTGAAAATTGAGTCTTTGGTTTAATCAAGCAGTAGACCATCATATTTACCTATTCTGGCTAAAAGTCGTCCTCTAAGTCAAAATCTTGGTCATCAGTTCCTACTGACAGAGTCTTAGGAAACAGCTGTCCTGCAGTGTCACCGTCCTCTCCGTCAGCATAACGTCAGGAAATCGAAAATCTTCTGAAGGGTCTCGCTTCACAACCTCTCTATTCTTTAGGTATAGTTCATAATTTCATGTTGAAGTAACTTTTATTGTTTCTTTTCGGGGCAGCTGGCTGTTAGTCCGGTGTGTCCTTGGTGGGTACAGTCGAGTTTAGGGTCGTCCAGAGGCTACTGCTGCTGATGGTGACGCATGCGCACTTCACCCAGAGACCTTCATAATGGAGTTGTGTTCGTCAAATAGGGATGTCGGCCATTTTGTGGCCACCAAATGGTCAACTTAAGAAAAGAAACACAAAAACGTAATTAATACATGGAAATGACTAATAAAATGTTATCTCCTTACTAATACCCATATGTGTGTGTATTTATCTAGCAGAAGCAACACTTAATGCGGGTTATATTCACATTAATAAAGCAAAAATCACGAATACATCACGAAAGCAACATATAATCATGCCATTTCTAATTGTCTATTATTAATATGCATACGAAAATTAGTTTACGTATTAATTAGGCCATGCAAATGCAATTCCCACGTGTATTTCACGTGTAATTACCCATGGGCGCCGAGACGCCCATGGGTAATTGTTAGCGCTCTATAAATGTCAAAAAATAAATAAATAAATAAATAAATAAATATTTCTTATATTAGTGATGTTGGTCAATTCACACAGCAAACAATTAGTACAATTACTATTAATTAATCATTCTTATTAATGTAAACATGCAAAATGGAGAGGGTATGCAATTTTTAAAGAAAACCCCACTCCAGCACTTTCTTCTTGTGTCTAGCGCTATAGACTCATAATGCGTGACATTTTTTGTATACGTCTTTAAGGCACTATGAAAGGGCAGCGGATTGGGGACAGGCAGGATGCCAGTAGACAGGGTAATAGAGTTGTGGAACTGGAGGTGAGAGGAGTATGGCGACAATGTAACGAACCAGGTTGTTGGAAGAGTGGAGGGATTTGCTGCAGAATTGCACCGGACATCATAACAGGTTGGCTGAAAATATACCAAGGCCTGAAGCTATATTGATATGTGGTCTGAGCAAGTGTAGATAACCATTTGTCTAGCCCAGCTTATTTTAGGCAACAAATCTTGTGTGTGTGTGTGCTTGGTGTGCGCTTGTGTGCTAAACGATGCAGCAAATGTTTTATATGATGATGATATCTGATTTTTTACTGCTTTTTAGGTAAAAAGACATCTACTTCTGTATTTGTTAAAATGATGTCCCTGCACCAGAGAGGTCATAACTGGCCTGGACTGGGCTCAGAGACCCCTGCCACAAATAGAACAAAGAGAAAATAGGGTATAAGTATTAAACCACAGAGAATTAGATCACTTCTAGAATCAAGTGGAACCTCTGCCAAGGAGAAGAGCTGGAGAGCTGTAAGGAGGAGTACAGCCCCTTTGCTGTGTTTGCTTTGGTGGGTTGGCCTGAAGTTTCTGCTTCTGCCAAGGAGAGTACAAAGACTTGAGCTTTGCTGTGAACCTGCTTGAAGAAGAATCTCCAAGGGCCTCTGTGTGCTGGCTCCTGTTCTGAAGTTGCAGGGACACAACGACTTCACCTGCAACCCACTGACCAGCACCTGGAATCCGTTTTGGACTCCTGCATTCAAAAGGGCGCCAATTCCAGTTCCTGGCCTGAGAATTGTGTGGTTGGTGCTACAAAGCAAATAAAAACAACTCAGACGCCATCAGCGATGCCACAAGTGACGCTGCAAACTGCATCGAGGCGGGGCACCGCTCGTAAAGTGTACAATGCATCGGCCCACCTGCACCGCAGCTCCAACGGCCTTTGACACCTGCCTAGAAGATAAAGATACTTTTTTTTTCTAAACTGGTGTCCATTTGTGTTGTTTTCATTGTAGTACTGTGTGTTTTGAGTTCAAATACTTTACACATTGACTTTGGGATAAGCCTGTCTGCTCGTGACAAGCTAACAAGGGAGTGAGCAGGGGTTATCTAAAGTGTAAAATCCCCTTACCCTGATTAAAAGCAATGGTCTCTACTTAGACAAAGGTGCATACCTTTAACAACGAGAGACCCCCATTTCAAACACTGGGCTAGATGCACACATCGCAGCAGGGGCAGGTGACTCATGTTGCCTAAGGCAGCTATTCGGTTTGTTGAAGGGGCATCTACATCAAGCATTAGCAGGGCAGTAACTTAGCTACACAACCAGGGTGCTTTCTCGGAAGGGGTCCTGAATGGTGCAGGCTCCCACCAGCTCTCTGTCTTGTCACGCAGGCCGCTCTTCGCAGATATCAGTGTCTACAGCCTCTTGGTCTAGATTCACTACTACGCATCACAGGACACATGGGTGCTGGCAGAGGCTGAGGAGGAAACTATGGTGTGGAGAAACATCGACTTTGCCCGCCATCCTGCTGTGGCACCAGATCTTCCTGCTCCTTTTGGAACATGAGCTACTGGAGGTGTCCATGAATGAGAACTTTACCATCCCATACTGGGACTGGAGGGATGCCCAGGGCTGAGATGTCCACACTGACCAGTTGATGGGGCACAGGACCCTGCCTGCTAAACCGGCTTCTTTCTTCTCCTCCTGGCAGGTGAGAACTGGAGTCAAAAGTGTGCTTTCACGGCCATATAGCTAATAATTCCTGCTATGTAGCGATTTCCCATATCTCAATGTGTAGTATCTGCAGTTAGATGTGGAATTTTTGCAAACACCTTGCCTGCCATAATTTTAATCCTTTTATAACTGTCCAAACCAAACTACTAGTCCCAACATACAAAGTGCTGTTTGTGCAAAAGCCAGGTCTAGTGTCAAGCTATGATGTGGGGCTCTGACAGGTCTCTTGGATTATTCTTTATATCCATGTTATGTCTTATTTCACAACACTTTACTGTGCAGTATCCCTCACAGCTGCCTTTAGCATGGCCTTCCAATCACCGTACTGTACTGAATCCCTTACTGCTGCATTCAGCATATCCATCAAACGCTATCCTGCACTGTATTACCTCACAGCTGCCTTAAGAATGCTCTTCATCACCATACTGTGCCTTATCACATGAAACAACCTTTTTGCATGGTCTTCCGTCACATACTATACTGTCCCTTATCACATGAAACTACGTTTTTTCATGTTACAGATACCTTTAGCATGGTTTATCTTTACCTAACTGTTTGTTATCCCTCTCCACTACCTTTAGCATAGTCTTCCATCACCAGGAGCTTTGAGGGGCGGAGAAGGCTTAAGCTCCATGTGCTTCTTATGATGGTCAGCCTCGCTCTCCCTCGCCTTAGGGCAAACATCCCGAACTTTTACGCCCTACCACTTTCAAATGTCACCAGCCGCCACTGATTTAAACTGTAAAGTTGGAGATGTTGTTTAAAAGGCTATCCTTCGATGTGTTGCATGAAATAATGAAGAATGAAAAGAAGCATAGCAGAATCCCCTTCTGTCAATGCTTGTGATAAACGCCAGAAATTCAAGGAGGCCTTCCACTCAATGCAGCTTTCCCTCAAGGTGTCTCTAGAAAACCTACCATTTATATATGAAATTTCTTAACCATCTAGATCCAAGCCAATGTGCCTACGGGCCTTTGAAGAGATTTTCTACACCTCAAATAGTTACCACAGCAAACCATTGCATCTCGAATCTCAAATCCCCACAAACCCATTTCAACATTTTAACCCCAAGACAAACTTAACACCTTACTTAGCTTCTATATCATTGCCACCTCTTTACAACCCACTTAACTCCTAGGAGCACTCTATATCTATCTTCTAAAGCCAATGACATTTTTATCATGTGTGACTAACGTATACATCAACAGACCAGATTCAAACCCCGAATCAGACCTGCTCGGGGATATGATAACCTTAGGCCTCCCAATGGAGGCGATCGCCAAACACACACTGTTGGACATTCAATTGACCTAATTCACACATTGGAACATCAAACCTAAAGGTGCACTTTAACCTCTTCAGTGCCCCGCCCTTTCCACGCCCTGTGCCGGGCGTTTCATTAGCGGGCGGGGTTCATGACGAGATAGTCTCGTCATGGGCACAGCACAACCGCGCTCCATGACGAGACTATCTCGTCATGGGCACTGAAGGGGTTAAGGATATTGGACCCGATTTACAATCTGGTGGACAGATCATTCCTACACAAATGTAATGGAGCCCTGTCTGCAAAACTCTTCATCAGCCTAAACTATTTTAAAATGGTGGGACAATCAGTTTTTACAATGCCAGAGCCCCCATTGGCTCTGTCAGTGGAAAGCTTAATCCAGTGGCCTGAGTGAGTGCGAGCCATCGGAGTAAGGCCATTACACCACTCACCCTATTTTTAACAGATGGTCTGATGTCCTTTTGTTATCCAAAAATAAAAATAATGACCCCGGGCACTTAGGGACAAAACTCCATGGGTGTGGGCATTATTAGTTATTTATATTTCAAAAATAAACACCCACTTTGTGAACTTATTTTAGAAAGAAATGTTTAGTGAATGGCTGTTAAAACTGACGGTCGCCATCCAGCAAACATTAGGCATCTTCAGAGGAACCGTTGTGACTGCAGTTCTTCTAAAGTTACAGAAATCAGTGCTGGACCAGCGATGATTTCTAAATATGAATGTTCTCTGTCATAGACTAGGCATAAAGTTCGCCTCTACCCTGTGGAGGAGTGTGGCTCAATGGTTAGAGCGGCAGACCCTGAAGCAGAGTTCTGGCCAGGGACCAGGGTATGATTCCCGCCTCGGCGGGGCTCGGGCTCAATTTCCTCGGACCAGTCTATTCTCGCCTCGGTGCCTATTCTAATCACGGGCCCCACGCTGCAACTCTGGGCAATAGCTTGCTTAGCCTCCACACTGGCCCCAACAGCGCTAAGGATGCCAGGCTTCACCCTGGGGTGCCCAGGAGTGGACACTTCACAGGGAAAGCCGGGAGGGGATCCACAGCGGTATGAGTATCAGCGCCAAGAAACCGCAAAGGCGACACTGCAAGGTGGCCGTCTGGTGACAGTGCGCTCTATAAGTACCTAGACATTTACATTTACATTTCACCTGACGGACAGAGTAAAGATGCCATACTCTAAATCAGGGCCATAGTCTGATCACTTCTTCAGCTCTAGCAGCCTCTCTAACCCACTCTAAAATCTAATAAACCACAACAATAACTCTTCCTCTGCCATCTCTTGCAGGCATGTCAAAAATACTACTACAGAAGACTTTGACTCAATGTACAATGCTGTAAAGAGCAGACAACCTGTCACTACAGGTTCACACAGCAGCTAAATTACCTCTTCCACAGTATATCATCAGCTCCAAACATCCCAGCTCCAACCAAACACTGAAAACCCAAGCAAGGCATCAAAGCATCTAACAAGTGATTCAGTAAGAACCAGCTGAAATTACATATTTTAACTGCAACCTGGAACAGCAATGGTCAAAGACTGATTAAACAGAAGCAACTGTACAATACATATGACAGACTACCATAGAGCAATCAACACAGACATAAAAGCCTCCTTCTCTAAACAGCTCAATAAACCATCTGAACAAAGGCAACTTTCAAATATGTTCATGAATGGTTCAGTCCTAAAAACTATGTTCATGCAAAAAGCATTGTGGAGACATACATAGGTTATTTGAATCAAAGATAACTAACATTCGTAACTCACACACAGGGTCAATTTGTGTTCCCTCCTGTTTTACCAGCATGCCACACTCCACCGTGATCTCATTCAAACCATTGAACACCACTGAGCTACTAACCCTGGCCTTCAAGATAAAAGCTTCCAATTCACCTAAACATGTTTGCTCTGTCTCATGATTCAAAACATTATTCCCTTCACTTGTAATATACATCGCATGATTAATGGATCCCTCCGTTATGCAATGCTTCCTCGATGTGGGTTAATGAAACATTTGCCCACAAAGTGAAATCTATTGGGGCAGATTTATGTTCCCTGGCGCATCCCTGCAAATCAGCATGGATGCGCCAGGGAAGATGCGTCACGCAAGTTTGCCCTTGCGCCACCGCAGATGCGCCGCATTTACAATGCGGTGCATCGTGGCGCAAGGAAAAGCAGATGCGTGACGTATCTGCCGGCGCAAGGTTGGCGCAGTGCTGAAGTTGTGTCGCAAGCGCGACGCAACTTCAGCACTGTTCCAACCTACCCCATACCTAACATGGTGCGTCAAGCCTTACGCCTGCTTCAAGCAGGTACAGGGTTTTGACGCATCAGCGTTGGGAAAGTGACTCAGTGAAATCTTATAGATTTCACTGAGTCACTTTTCAGGGGCGTTCCAGCGGCGGAATGCCCCCCCTGCGTGGAAACGCCCACATGAAACCTGACGCAGGTTTCATGTGGCGCAGGGCTTTACACCGTGACGCATCTCCATAGATGCGTCACAATGTAAATAGGGCGCAACGTGGCGCAGGGTTTACGCCGACGCTGCGTCACAAAAGTGACACAACGGTGGCGTAAAAGTGGCGCAACTCCAACATAGATCTGCCCCATAGAGTCTAACTTCTTGGAGTGGTTGTATGGAAATCCAGATTTCGCTCATCTCTGCACATCTCTTGCTAATCGAAATCTGTGTGAAATTTCATGCCAAATAATGTTACTATATCATTTTCAGTTAGCACATCATTTTATAGCCTTGTAACAGTTTCCAGAACCTTATGAAGAGTACTTGATTCACATTTTGTGGGAGGTTTGCCTTCTTGCAAAGACCAAGTGCCTATTCCCTGCTCTAAAATGGCAAGCTACGGATCTGTGGATTGCATTTTGTGGCTCTGGTTTCACAGTCGTCATCCCATTTTTTCCTTTTTATGAGCCCTATTTATGCTAGAATTGTGACACTGTGCACTGTGACAGTGCAATTCAGTACCCACAACGGTACTGTAAAATTTGTATCACCCAATAAATGTATTAATATTTCCTACAGGGCCATTGTAAGTTGGTGCATAAATTGCTCCAGAGGCATGAAAGTAAAATGTCAAAGTGCATGTTTCCAGGGAACACCATTGGTATCTGGCTGGGCTGCAGTTTGTATGTTG
This sequence comes from Triturus cristatus, assembly GCF_964204655.1. Lineage (NCBI taxonomy): Eukaryota > Metazoa > Chordata > Amphibia > Caudata > Salamandridae > Triturus > Triturus cristatus. Next base: position 529,088,002 of record NC_140589.1, read on the forward strand.
TGCATTATACATGGCAAGTGAAAGTGGCTACCTACTTTTAAATATTAACTACGGTCTTCTAAAATTGCGCCTTGCAAGCTCACAGGGCTGGGTACTAATTATACAAATGTGAGACACACCAGATATTGATAAATGTATGCCCCCAAAGTGAACAGTTACCAAAAGCAGTTTCAGCCGAGAAGGAAAAGTTTTGTTTTACCTAAGCTGCCATAGATAGGAATAAAATCGCTTTTGTCCTGTCCTAGAATGGAAAAATGCTACAGCGAACAATTAAAGGTATTTTTTACTTACTACTAATGTAGTTCAAGAGTCAAGGTAGATTGTTAATAATTGTATTAGAAAAATAACTTTACAACAGTGTACTTTGTGCTACCTAATAGTGAACAGGTTTAAATCAGCTCCAGAAATTGAATACACATCCCTGGCTGATTGTTAACAACACTGCTTGACCTCTTGCAGGATGGTAGGCATGTATTATAAGTAACCACTTAGCAGGGACTAGCTATCTGGGTATGAAATGTGAACAGTTGACACCTCAAAGGGTAGCTTTCACAGCTCTTTTTTTTTCAGTAGAGATCCAGAATAGGCCTGTCAGAAATTGCAAACATTGGTCATGAGAACCAATCTAGATGTTCTGTGTGTATCCCCAGCAGGAAGAAATTGAATTCAATTATTGGCAGAGAAGAGGCAGCTCATTTAATTGGGCGTGATTAGAAGGAGGGACTATGCTCTTGTAGGTGGCAGAAGGTTAGGGCCATTTTGGTTGAGCAATTCTGGAAACAGGTGCAGTAAACCAAGAGAGGAAGTGCTGAAAAACGAGGTACGAATTCTGTGACAGTCTACCCAAGAATGGGTGTAACAAATTCTCCAGTCAATTCTATTGCGCAGGATAATGCTGGCATCTCAGCACCACATCCTTAGAAAAACCCTTGGACCTGGAAAAAATATACTGTGATGAAAAGGTGACTCTAACTTAAAGCTGGAAAAAGAAACCCATGTATCTCTGACTACTGCTGGCACCCAGATACTGGAACTGCTCTTCAAGGGTCAAGTGGTTTGCCTACTGCTACATGGACGCAAAAAGCAGCAGGACGTCTGACTCTAAGAAGGCCCTGCTGACCACTGAGACCTGGACCCCTGGCTTTAGAGATAACTTGTGGCTAGAACCCAGCCCTGAGGGCCTGAGAGCTGTAGGAGTGACCAGAAGAAATGTTCTCAACAGTTACCAAAATCTTGAACTTCGTCACAATGAGGTGCTGAGGCTGGAAACTGAATTATGCATACTTCCTTTAGAGAAGTGGCAGTGATTGAAGATTATTGGATATGTATACTAGCCAATCTGGATAGACTCACACCCCGTCACTTTTTCTTGCCTATTATATATATATATTACCTACTGGCAGTCGCCAGTAGGTAGTTATAGTTAGGACCTATTATCCATAGGAAATTTGTAACATTCTTTTCCCAATAACTTTGGAGCCGGATGACGAATCTTTGCGAAACTTTCAAAACTGGTGGGGTGCTCCGGTCAGCTTCTATCCTGAAAGTTTGGGGGTGATTTGTCAAGCGGGGGCTGAGAAAAAAGGGGGGTCATAAAACGTGTTTTCTCCATGTTATTTCCCAAAGGAAATTTTGGAACAGGATACAGCCCGAACTGCTGAAGGGAATTACACCAAATTTTACAAAAAGGTAGCCCTTGGCTCAGAAAGAGATTTTTTTTTTAATGGTGTAAATCTGTTCAGTAGTTCCTGAGAAAATAAAAAAATAGAGGTAAAAAAATCAATTTCCCATAGGAAAGTTTAGACACAGTTATAGCAAAAACTGCTGAACGGAATTACACTAAATTTGACAAAAAAGGTACTGCTTGGCTCAGAAAGCGACCTTTTAAAAAATGGTGTAGATCCGTTAAGTAGTTTATGAGAAATTAAGGAAATAAAGATAGTGATATCTATGGCTGCGGAGGATCCGCGCACCCTCCCGATCAGGAGCTACATGCTAATTGGCTGTCAACACTCCAAACCAGGAAGTGTTGGCAGCCATCTTGTGCCTCGGTAGAAGCGAGGCACAAGAAAACAGAAAACCCCACAAAAAACAAGAAAAGGGGGCAGGGTAGAAACACTCTGACCCCCTAGGCCAAAAAAAAGCATTTTTTTTTTACACGGCGAGATTCGCGCACTCAACGCATATTTCGGCCGAAATTTTTTTTAAACGAAGTGCGGGTTCCTGCGCTTCGTTCAATTGAAGCCCCCGGGTGGGCCATGTCCCGGGGGCAATGCTTATATTTTTAATGGGGGCCCAAAGGGGCCCCCAAGCCCCAGGGACCGCCACCCCCCGGGGCTTGTTTTTGTTGTTGTAAAAACTACCTGTGTGGGGGGGCTCTAGCCCCCCCACATGCCCCGGGGACTGCCACCTCCCCGGGGCACTAACTATGCAAATTTGGGGGTCCATTACGGACCCCGAGCCCCGGGGACCACCACCTCCCCGGGGCTTTGACAATGTTGGGAGGGGGGCCACCCCTCCTGGAGCCAGTGATGGCCCTGTGGACCGCCACACCCCAGGGCCGGCTCCTGCAGTGTCCCGGGGTGCCCACCCCCGGGACACTGCAGTTTGCTATGACAGGGCAGGAGCCGCAGCAAACTCTGGTTTGCTTTTTGGAAGAGAGAGCAGGAAACCTGCTCTCTTTTCCAAAATTCAAACCACATTGCTTTTCCACACGGGGAGCTGCATGTCAGAAGCTCCCCATGTGGAAAAGCAATGCCGGTGCTGGAGCGGGTAGTACAAAATTTTGTATACCCCCACCCCATTTCTGCATGTTTATATTAATCCAAATAATCTATTAATTGTAATATTATTAATCTGTTTGAAGTGATAACTCACCAATTATATTAACGAAAGAATAACACATGGGATTCGCATTTTGCATGGCTAAACTAATTGTATACTAATACATGTACGCATACTAATGGTAGAAAATTAGAATATTGCATGATATATGTTGCTTTTGTGACGTAATTGTAAGTTACACCAGATGACATCACTGGGTGAATATAAATGCTTTGAATGTTGCTATCATGCTAGATAATTACTTACACATTGGGGAATTAGTGAGGGTTTAACATTTTATTAGCCATTTCAATGTTTTATTTACGTTTTGTGTTTGTTTTACTTAAGTTGACCATTTGGGCCTAAGAAAAGATGGCTAAGTGAGACACATGACGTGACTGCTACCGTTTCACGAGGTTTCGGGTGAAGTGCGCCTGCGCCACCGCCAGCAACAGTGGCCTCGTCCTGACCCAGGCAAGATGTACCCATGAAGGACACCCTGGGAGCTTCGCCAAAATCACGAAACAAAGGACTGTCTTTAAAACCGGAACCAGCAAGTGTGATGACTTAACCTAATGGACTATGTGAGAACTTTACAGAATGACCCCAAAACAGCCAATGAGGACTTTCTAAAACTGATTTTTGTTACATTTTGACGTTAGTTTCATTATAAAAGTGGGTAGACAAAGCGAATTGAGAAATCCTTCTTTTTGAGCGAACCTTCATTTTCCTGACATTATGCTGACGGAGAGGACGGTGACACTGCTGGACAGCTGTTATCCTCAATCTTTGAAAGACTGAATTGCTGCCTGACTTTGATGAATAAAAGATTTTTCCACGACTTGATTGACTTAGACGACGACTAATAGCCAGATTAGGTAACTATGATGTTCGGTGATTTGATGTATGACTTTTGAAATTGAAATTGATTAGATAAACGAAATTATTATTCTAACAAACAAATGTGTCGGGTGATTTATTTAGAGAAATTAGAATAAGATTAAATGTAGATTAAAGAATTGAGCCACCAAATATCCAAAAACAACTAACTGATCTGTCGACTAAATGAGGGGAATGTCTCGAGGTTCTGAGTTTAATAAAAGTACTTAATGTATGTTCAGGTAAATTAGGTTCTTTTAATTGAAAGATATTCCTTTCATGTCAGCGTTTGGATAATCTATCTCTCCCGTGAGAACGGATCAATGAAGTGTGATGGGCCCCACCAATGAATGTATTGAGTGAATGTGCTAGTGTGATATTTGGTCTGTGCCGAAGGGAGGATTTAAAATTCCACGCTGCAACAGTTTTTCTGGTAGCAGGATGATGGTTGTTATTGTTTTGGTGAATATAGCTTATAAATTGCTTATTGATTATTGGTTATTGATTGATATTGGTTTATGTATTAACTCTCTATGTGAGTCAAGTCGAGTTCTATGTTGTTTGCACGGCTTCTGGGATGTAGGATGTCGGAAGTTTGTAACGGTTCCATAGTAGAGCAGAGGTAAGTGCTGCTCTCGGGAAAGACGGAATTGTAGTTGCCCTGTAGTTACACAGGGAGAAACGTGTAACGATTGAAGTTGCACGACGCATTGTCTGGGTTCGATTTGGTGACATCATCGTGTGTTGCCATTAGAGACATTTTCTCTGTGAGAGAAGTGTGTATGATAGCGAAGGTCACCTGTGAAGTTTTGGTCTTAGGTACCAGGAGTCCAAATGGCATTCCGATAACGCTTATCACTAGAAAGGTAATAGGTGCTCCCCAAGCTTGCTAGAAGGGTAAAGTAGAGGGAAGTGCTACTTTATCAACATATGTCATCATTCTGTAGTAGGACAAACTGTTCGCTGTTCTCGGGAAAAGCAGGATTCTGTGTGAATGTACTACATTTTCTTGTGTGAAAGTTCGTGAATGTGAAGGCATTCGGGTTAATTGTGAAACTCTAGTTTTATTTCTCAGGAATATTGGGTCTCCAACCAAGTGTCTTAAATCTGGAGAAACGGTTAGCTAATGCTTGTTAGAAGGGTATGGTAGAGGGATGTGCTACTTTTTCAACGAAAGTAACGATTCCGTAAAAGGGCAGAGGTAAGCGCTGCTCTCGGGAAAGACGGAATTCTCGTGAGAAAGGTCCATTGCTATTCCTTGGTTAGCGAAGCGGACAATGGTGGTGTTTTTGTGTTGTTACTAACAGAATTGTAAATTTGAAACAAAACTTACCGAGTGAATTTTGTAAAGGGGGGTAGACAGGAGCAGGAGCTGCGGCCGCGGCTGCTGATGTCAGAACGACCGAGCTGGGATTGGCCAGTCAGTCGGAAACGTAGAACGCTCCGGGTTGGTGCATTAGTGTACGCCGTGCTAGGAGTGGAGAATCACAAGGTGACGTAGATGCTCCGGATTGGTGCGTTAGTGTGAGTCACGCTACAGTTGGACAGAAAAGCGGTACGATTGAGAAGAGAAACTAGTGGGACACAAAAAGACAGAAAAATGTATTACGTTCCCCCAGAAAAGGATAAAAAGTCCTGGTTCGGCAGAATTAAAAAGTGGTTTAAGAAGGACAAACCGATTGTAACTAGGGAAGGACAATTACTTCCTCCACCGAAAACCCCCGCATCCTTTATGGTTGCGAAATATGGATATCACACCTGTATTTGGTTAGACAATTGGGTCAAGTATACTGAGAAAGACGGAGTTTTGGCTTTTCCAGCACATGGTTCATTTAATTTGGCAGTTTTGAGAAATTTAAGAGAGAAAGGGCCTTATGTAGGTAGCCCAACATTTACCACTTCATAAATACCGAATTCGGTATTTATGAAGTGGTAAATGCTATGTAGGTAATCAGTCGGTAAAAATTACCGATTCGGCATTGGTCGGTAATTAAGAATCGGTATTTACCGATTGGGTAATGGTAACTGGCTTCCCATTGATTCCTATGGGCCAGGAGGCCCATAGGAATCAATGGGAAGCCAGTTACCATTACCGAATCGGTAAATACCGATTCGGTAATGGGGGGAGCACAATCAAGGGTGGCAGGGTGTCACAGTGACACCCTGTTGCACCCCTGATTCCTGCATGTGTGCACATGTGGGACACATACATGCCCTAAGGGCATGTATGTCTGCCACATTGCACACTTCTAAGGGCCAAAAAATGCTTTTTCTAAGACATTCGTCATTTACCACCAACTTTTAGTTGGTGGTAAATAACGAATCCACACAACACCCACACACTCCCCCTACATCTCATTTCAGGATTCGGTATTTACCGAATCGGTAAAATTACCGATTCTGTAATTTTACCGATTCGGTAAATTACCGAATCCTGAAATGTCCCCCCTACATACCAAAAGCCTGAATACCGGTCGGTAACGAGTTTTTTACCGAAAATCGGCCGTTTCCGACCGGTACTAGGCTACCTACATATGGCCCAAAATGATGAATTTAGATCCAAGACCTAGACCGACACAATTTGAAGCATTGACAGAATGGGAAGATGAGATGCATGACCGAGAAAGACAGAGAAGTGGCGGAAGATATAGATACATGTTTGGTAGGTCGTACGGACATGAGAATCATGACGATCAAATGAGAAGGTGGCGGAATGCGAGTATGACTGAGGGTTTGTTTCCCGTAAGAACTGCAGTAGAAAATGAAGGAAGAAAATGCACAGAAAAGAGACATAATGTGGAAAAGAGAGGGTATGGAGTGAATGAATCAGAGGACGATGTTCTTGATGACATGTTTTATAAAAATCCACCCCCATATCGGCCAGAACCAGAAATATTAACATCAAGTGCCCCAATGAAAGAAACTTTACGAATCATAAAATCGGAACCAGAGTTCCAAGATTTGGGGAAAAACAATTCCATTAGAGAGGTAGAAAAGAAGTCCGGAGGTAGAATAAATGGTGAAAATTCAGCGGAACTAGCAAAGACAACCTTAGAATTAACAGAGAAAATAAGAGAATTAACGAAAAATCTGGAAGCTGTAACAGTTCCAGAAACGATAGGTCCAGTAATGCCTATTTTTGATAAACAAAAGGATGGCGAACATTGTTTAACGGTCCCTTATAAGCAATAAACAGGTTGAACAACCAAAACTGAGTTGAATGGTTGAGAAGCTTGCAAAAGAAAGACAAAGAATCTCAGTCAATAGATGTGGCCAAACTACGAATGGTACTAGAAGAGTTAATTGTAGGAACTATTCCTACGGAGAAGTTAAAAACCTACCAGGATGAGGAGTTGTTATTCCTGTGTAAAAGCATAACGTGGAAAGCAAAAAGTCTCCATGAAAGATTAGAAAAAGTGGCAAATGAAATGGGTATAGATATTGAAAAGGTAAAAGCCCTATAGAAACCATATTGAATAGATTTCACTGAAAAGGACATTGAAAATATGAATACCACAGGACGAATGAGTCAGATTAAGGAAATAATTATTTTGTTGAGAAAATGGGGAGATGTGGACAAATGGAAAAGTAGATGGTATTGAAAACGAGATGATGTCTCAGAGAAAACCTTTTCAGCTTTCCCTGTTAGAGAAAAGGAGAAGGTAGTAACAGAATGCCCTATGAGAGAAATTCCAGGAGGAGGATATGTACGTGTCCCATGGACTAGGCAAGATATTTTGTCATTCACAAATGACTTCCCTCGACTACGTGAAAAACCCGTCGAGTGGTATAGACAGGTAGACAGATTTGTAAAATTGTCCAAAGTATTGTGGATTGATCTAAACAGCTTGTTTGACATAATAGTACCAGCAGATCTATGGACAGAGTGCAAAATCATGATAGATTGGCCAACACAAGAATACCCAAGGGATCCAAAAACAGGGGCTCCAGACCCCGAGGTAATGAAGAAATATGAACAGGTTATAGCCTTTCTGAAAAATAAGGTTCCACCTAAAGAGACAGATTGGTAAAAATTGACAGAACACATCAGGAAAGCAAAGAGTCAGTACATGCATATTACGAAAGGTTGATTTTGACCTTTAAACAGTTTAGTGGAGATGAAAATCTGAGTGAACAGGATCTAAGTCATTTTGTATACAGGTTTGTATATGGTGTTCATCCATAAATTAGTGAAATGATAAAACAGCATACTGTAGATTGGCAGAAGAAGAAAATAGACGAAGTACTGAGACATGCTAAATATTTCAGTGATGAGATTGAAGCAAAACAGCGAAAATTGAAAGAGAAGGCGATGTGGGCACAAGTGAAGGTAGCAGAGAGACAGGAAGCTCAATTAGCAGAACAAGCGAATAATACAGGATCAAGACAAAAATTCAGTCCTGGGAAAGGTAAAGGAAATATAGAGGAACCTAAGAAGAAATTCCTGTGTCATAATTGCGGTAGAGTAGGTCATTGGAAATCCGAGTGTAAATTTCCTCCAAGTACTAACGACGAAAATGCATCATTGAATCCACAGGTGCAGAATGAGGTGAGTGGTCAACCGCAGCGACAGCAGCAGGTTGTTACCCAACAGGATCAGGTGCCAAAACCGCCTTTTCCACAGAGCAAAAATTCCCAGAAGTATAGTAATGAAACGGGATTCTACAACGGAGAACAGGTAAATAAACCGCCGCGCGCTAGCGCTGCTTCACAGTATTGGCTGCAACACGATGAGAGTCATTCAGAAGAAAGTTATTGACGGTGCCGAAGGGAGGAAGAAGAGTGCATACTTGGCTCAACTCTAGAAGTAGACCAGTCAGGCCCATTTGTAGATGGGAAGATTAATGATGAAAGCATTACTTTCCTAGTTGATTCTGGTGCTACTCGATCAACTGTCAGATCAGCTAATGTTGAGAATCTTCCTCTCTCAGATGAAACGCTCCAAGTAGTTGGTGTATCCAACAGGCAGATTAAAACTTACCTTACAGGCCCAGTGAAAGGTAGCATAGGGAAATTTTCTGAAATGCACCGCTTTGTCGTGTGCGATACCAGTCCTGTGAATCTATTAGGTAGAGATTTGTTGTGCAAAATGAACTGCACTATATTTTGTACCCCGGATGGGATAGCATTTGAAACCCCAGATGAAGATGTGCTGTATAAATGACAATGACAAACAGGAAAAATAAGGTTATTGAAACCTATGCTGTATTTAACCCTGATGAATTACCCAAAGAATTAAAACAATCTATTGAGGCAGAAGTTTGGGATTTCACAGGAGAAGATGTGGGATTAATGAGAAATGTAGATCCAGTAAAAATAACAGTAAAAGAAGGAGTAAGTTATCCAAATGTTCCGCAATATAAATTAAAAACCAAAGGAAATGATGGACGGAGTGTTGAACATTGCAAGCACTCACCCCCAGTCAACTGATCTGGGTTTAATCCATCACCGTTCTTTAGCCCACTCTGCCACCCCAGTTCAGACATGGCCATATGCAAATCAGTCTGACCCTGTGCCTCATGGGAACAGTCCAGCCCGAACTGCCAAGCCATATCTTCCCTGGACCGGAAACAAGCTTCCTAGGACCGGTTTCTGGCATTTCAGCCGTCTTCAGCCAGGCTTGCTTGAATCCAGTGGCAAAGTGAGCAAGGGACTCACGTCTGAGCATACCCTGCCAACTTATGGCGAACAAAGCAAAAACCAAAGGAAATGATGGACGGAGTGTTGAACATTGCAAGCACTCACCCCCAGTCAACTGATCTGGGTTTAATCCATCACCGTTCTTTAGCCCACTCTGCCACCCCAGTTCAGACATGGCCATATGCAAATCAGTCTAGCCCTGTGTCTCATGGGAACAGTCCAGCCCGAACTGCCAAGCCATATCTTCCCTGGACCGGAAACAAGCTTCCTAGGACCGGTTTCTGGCATTTCAGCGTCTTCAGCCAGGCTTGCTTGAATCCAGTGGCAAAGTGAGCAAGGGACTCACGTCTGAGCATACCCTGCCAACTTATGGCGAACAAAGCAAAAACCAAAGGAAATGATGGACGGAGTGTTGAACATTGCAAGCACTCACCCCCAGTCAACTGATCTGGGTTTAATCCATCACCGTTCCTTAGCCCACTCTGCCACCCCAGTTCAGACATGGCCATATGCAAATCAGTCTGACCCTGTGCCTCATGGATACAGTCCAGCCCGAACTGCCAAGCCATATCTTCCCTGGACCGGAAACAAGCTTCCTAGGACCGGTTTCTTGCATTTCAGCCGTCTTCAGCCAGGCTTGCTTGAATCCAGTGGCAAAGTGAGCAAGGGACTCAGGTCTGAGCATACCCTGCCAACTTATGGCGAACAAAGCAAAAACCAAAGGAAATGATGGACGGAGTGTTGAACATTGCAAGCACTCACCCCCAGTCAACTGATCTGGGTTTAATCCATCACCGTTCTTTAGCCCACTCTGCCACCCCAGTTCAGACATGGCCATATGCAAATTAGTCTGACCCTGTGCCTCATGGGCACAACCTCTTGCAACTGCAATCCACTGAGAGTGATTCACAGGAGGAGGGGCCTGTACACGAGAGTCTGCGAAGCCCGCGAAAGCGGAAACCGCGAAGCCCGGAGGACGGAGCACGGAGCACGGACCTCGGAGCTTGTGCAGAGGCTGAGCCTGAGCAGGACTAGGCATTACATTGCCGTTTGCTTGCTCACTCACCCACGCCTGCCCGTTGCTTGCCCGTCCGTCTGCCAGCTCCATTCCCCTCCCCGCCGCATTAATTCATGGTAACCGGCGCAAGGCGGCTCCCGGCTCCCGAGGCACCCGTGGCATCTGCGGCATCCAGGGGCCTGACGGTGCTACTCGGTACTCGGCAGGACCCGGCGGGTCCCGGGGGGCAGCCCGTACCCCGTGGTGGGACTAGCGGAGAGACCAGCGGCGCACCGATACGGAGCAGAGAGCAGCAGAGGAGGAGAAACCACAGTAGCACAGCAGCAGGTGAAAACGGTGAGTGGCTTCTTAGGCTACTCCTTGACCCCTAAACGCTGACCACAGGAGTTGTCGATCCTTGAACTAAACCAGTCCACGCCCTTGGTCCGCTTAGTTGTTTGCGAAGGGCAGAGGGGCAGAGGAGGTCTGAGGAGACTGGCTGTGACCTACGCGTGGTGTGAGCACTGAGCCTAGCACAGAGCATAGCACCTGGCACTCAGCACCGAACTCAGCGCTGGGAGACCAACACCCTCCAGGTTACCGGCAAAGAGACACTACCATCAGAAAATGCTATTTGCCGGTGGGGAACCTTACAAAATTATCTAGCAGAGACTAAGGACTTGCAGAAGACGCGGCCCCAGCAGCTCCTGTTGCCCGAGGCTTGTGTAGGCGAGCCGAGGGAGCTAGGAGTGGAGCAGTGCCCGCGTCCACATCTGCTGCAGACCGGCGCAGACTCAGTATAGTCCCAGTCCCAGCCACTACAGACTCAGAGACCTTGTTGATAGGAATAAGCAGAGTAAGCAGAGGGACTGCAGACTGGGAGGCAGGGCGAGATAGCCGCTAACTTTTCTCGCCTCACCCGGCGTTGATCCTGCCAGCTACCAGCGGCCCCAGCCTCCCGTCTTACCCTCACTTACCCAAACTGTGTTGCTCTGCAAGTCAGAACCAACTATCAGCAACCGGCTATTAGCCACTAACCACCTAACTATCCAGCCAAAACTGCTTCTGGGCCAGCATGAGGTCTGGAAAAGTGAGAAGACCCACCACAAAACCAGCACCAAAACAAAAAAAAGGGGCTACAAGCGACGCAGGAGCCTCCCTGTCACCAACAGATAGAGACCTCTACAAAATAAGGTCCATTAAGGGGAAGGACAACTCAAACGACATCAACTGCACCAACGAAATCGGTGACGACACGGGCTGCCCTTGGTCCACCGGCACGGATGTCATTAAAGACAACAACCTAGAAACTGCAACAGACCCACGCAATTCAACAAAACCAAGCAATCTAACAAAAGGAGCGAAAAGGGAAAGAACCGAAGATCTCATAACCAGTGACGGAGAAGCAGCTAGAAACCTCACACTTTTACCAACCAAAAATTTATACGAAATTTGCGTTCTTAAAACATCCAGAAACAGCAATTTTTACAAATAATGGAAACCTAGAAGGCTTACCAACTCCACTGGAGCCTGGCAAGATAGAACTTCCACCATCATATGAACAAAAAATACCGGACTCAGAAAAAACGCCAAAAGTCACAGTAGCGGATATACACACCGCCAAATACCTCACGTCATTAACCGAAAGCAGTTTAACAATTAATAATGAAGAAAATGGATTAGTAGACCCGCCAGTGGAGCTCAATAACCAACCATACACTGAACTGACAAACCCTCAAGGCACCCAGACTCAGCTCAGGAGGATAAAAAAAGAAAGCTCCCCAGACAAGGACACAACATTCAATGGGTCAAGTACTGATAGAGCATTAGATGCCTCCATCATTTTAGAACAACATGACCCACAGGACTGGGAAGACCAACAAACAGGCCTGCTATGGCAAAAACCTTGTAGCGTGCAGGACGCTAAGACAGCAACATCACGACAACATAGCAGCCTTTCACCGACGCTGAAGAGCGCACAAGATGGCCTCCACATGGCCCCAAATGAGCAGAGCAACACGGGTCGCCCCAGTACGCCAAAAATAAATTGGCAAAAGGAGAATCTACACACTATAGACAGTGACATGTCTTTCCTTGCAACACAGGAATGGCAAGACCTAGTGACGGCATACAATCTAAAACATACTATATCCTCAAGCACCAAGAGCCCAGAGAGTAAGAGCAAAAGCTCGTTCATTACCTTCTGGGCAAACCTATTAAACACAATACAGCTATCAGCAGCAGCTTTACAATATCAATCAGAGAAACTAGACATGCAGCTAACAGTATTGCAAACACTAGCTGAATTTACTTCAGGGATTGAGAAGAAACTAGGCGACCTAAACGGCTTGATAAAAAGGGGTCAAAACTTTCTGCTATGGCAAGAACAGAATGCGACTGCTCCCCAATAATCAACAAGCTATCGACACTACCAACCATGCTAGAAAATCTTCTGGTCAATCTGAAGCCTATCACACCATTAGACCTTAAAGATGCAGCCAAGGAGGGAATCGTTGCAAGGGACCTCCAATTGCACGGAGCCCCGGAAAAAGCAGAGAACGGGCTGCTCCAAAACACGAAGACCTGTTCCTCCATTGACAGTCAATTGCCAAAAAACGTACTCCCAAACCTCTCATATCAAGAAACAGACACAACAGAGGCGCCTACAAACTCACGAACTCGACGGAAACAAAAAAGGAAGGGCAGGAATAGGAATATGACAACTATGGCCCACGAACAGGAGAGGCAACCAGTTGAAACCCACTGCCAAGTGGAACTAGAAGAGACGGCGGGACCATTAAACCAGGCTAAGCAGACACCACCCTTGGGCAAAAAACTGTTAACTACAAGGACCCCCACCAAACCCATAATCCTGAGATCAATAGAACCATTGGAGACAGCAACAGAAAACCCTGTACATGAGGACGTCCTAAAGGAGCAACGCTCACATCAGCAGGATAGACTTGAAATAATGTCTGATCCATGCAGCATAGCAAGGAGCCACATTGATAGCTGGCCAAGGACCATGCTACAAAATACGAAACAGTCGGCCCTGGAACAAGAATCGGAACAACCTAACACATGGGCAACTTCAGCTATAATTGACAACATCAATGATCAACTCCTCACCGGGGCTAGCCACCCTGGACAAACTGCAGCCCGAGCAACCAGAGTCACTTCAACAAATAAGACAGATATACTGATATTCGTACCGGAGTATAAATCCAGGGGCAGAATGGACACCTTGAATAAAGGAAACATAATCAAACTAATTACATCAATCAAAGGTCTGGAAGGCATTACTACAACTGACTTACTTGAAATCGAATTCCAACCTGCACACGACCAGATCCATCCAGAAACGACAAAGACAACATGGGCGTCAAACGACCTGGTCGACCGGATCCTAGGAGAACTCAACACATTCGCTCAATGGGGAATAAGGCTGGAACCTGGTAGAAGGCCAGCCTACCCAACACCGTTCTTAAAGGAGAGTGGAAAAGAATACTCGCTCAAAGCTACATCAATCCTAAAAGGAGCCCTCAGCCAGTCACCAGGCCACCAAGGAAGGTCCTTACACATTTCAATGGTAAATACGCAATTTACAGCTTCAAATTTGGGTATAATACAGCGAACAATAACAAATAGAGGCGGGCATTGACAAGGACCCTCTGTGCAGCCCTCATCACACACAATTTCGAATAACATCAGAGTATGCATTTGGAATATCAATGGCTTGACTGACAAATTGGACGATCACGAAACGCTAGAATACCTAAGGACATTTGACTTGATATTACTACAAGAAACCTGGGAAGAAGCTGAGATAGCCCTTGAAGGCTACATGACGCAAATCGTCCCTGCTACCAGGACATCACCCTTTGGCCACAGCTCAGGCGGACTAATGATCTTTGCCTCAATCCTCACAGTACGATCAATGAAGGAAATAAAGATTAAAACTATAGCTCCTAACGTCATACAAGCGACTGAGCTAACAATAAACACCAGAAGGCCGGACTACCGCCTGGTAATAGTTAACTCTTATATACATCCGAAGCACAGACGGAAAGGTGCAAGAGAGTTGGCCAATGAGACAGCAAGAATTATGGATGAGGGGGAAGTTGAAAACTTAATCCTCGCAGGAGATTTTAACCTCTTTCTTTTCGGAACTGCAATAGACGATGACTTGGTATATGATCTTAACAGAGCCTGGGGAATACCAACTCAAGTACAACCACCTCCAACTAAACACACTAATTGCTCAAACCAGTTACTAAAAGAATTAGAACAATTAAACCTAAGGGCCCTGAATGGCCGCTACAAAGAAGACACTCCTCCAGCACCAACCTACCACTCGGCAGCAACTTCTTCCTACCTAGACTACGCATTTGTAACTCTCCCTCTTTTTGACATAATTAAATCATTTAAGCTGGGTGTTAGTGATCAAAGTCACCATTTACCACAAGAAATCGTTCTAAGGACAATCAGAGAAAACCCAATGGAAGTCAGGGTATGCGCTAGATCTGAATACACATCAGATTTCAAACGCATAAGATATAAACAAAATAACATCGAAGAACTGTCTTTAAACGCGAAGGAGCTTTTTCATCAGGGCAACTTGGGTGTAAACCCAATAGAGGCCTGGGAGTGGTACACAAAGACTCTGGGACCAAATATGCAACAAAACCAAGGCAAGCGAAAAACAAAATCCCTAAGACCGGATTAAGCAAGGCAAACAAGCTAGAAATAAAAAGAATTAAACGGAACATAAAGCAAACTTTAAACCAACTCCGCGCACAGCCTAAAAAAGGGCCCTTGCAAGATGTTCTTCGCAGTTTAAAAACAAGCCTAAGAAAGACAACTT
Source organism: Triturus cristatus (assembly GCF_964204655.1). Taxonomy (NCBI): domain Eukaryota; kingdom Metazoa; phylum Chordata; class Amphibia; order Caudata; family Salamandridae; genus Triturus; species Triturus cristatus. The sequence continues at coordinate 529,103,205 of NC_140589.1, forward strand.
GGGAAATCAAAAGACAGGCGAACGACGACCTCTGGGCAAAAATAAAGTATGATTCGAAACTAAAAAACAGTGCTAAATTTTGGCAAATAATTCACAGCTTGCAACGGCCAGGCCACCAAGGAATAAACTCCTACATTTCAGAGGCAACTTGGGCTGACTATCTCCACAATCATTTTAATGAAACCGATGATGATATCCCCATATCCCTGACAACATTAGAAACAGACAATACTCAGAAGGACAATGAAACAGGAAAGAATGAAAAAGGGCCTAGAAACCCCAAAGAAATCACAATGGGAAAATACGACCAAAAGAAGATTGACGGGGCACAGAACAACAGCACATTATCAAGCAATACAGTGAATAAAATCAACATAACAGCGGATCAGATAAAATCTCAAATAAAAAAGGGAAAAATGGAAGGAGCTCCAGGCCCAAATGGGATACCACCGATGATATTTAAACAGGACATTGAATTCTGGAGCAACACACTAGTACCGCTCTTTGTGGGCATACAAGAACTAGAAACCTGCCCGGAATCCTGGCAAGGATCAACAATAAGCCCAATTTATAAGCAAGGAGACAGGAGCGATCCTTGCAACTATCGGTTGATCGCTCTACTCAATATAGAAGCAAAGTATTATGCTGGCATTCTACTGGACGAATTGACTTCTTGGGCAGCATCAAAGCACATAATTCCGGCTAATCAAACAGGGTTCTGCAAAGGACAAGGAACTACCACCAATGTCATGGCGCTAACTCTTCTGATAGACGCGGCCAAATTAGGAAAGAATTCGCTGTTTCTATGTTTCATTGATTACAGTTCAGCTTTCGACCATGTGGATCGGGGCAAACTTTGGCAAAAGCTTGACAAATGGGGAATACCGCAACCCCTCTTGAAGCAGTTAATCTTACTTCACACCAACACCTGGGTTAAGATCAAACTGGGAGACGGGACGTACCTCTCCAGGCGAATCAATACCTCTAAAGGATTGAAGCAAGGGTGCGTCTTAGCCCCTACTTTGTTTAATCTTTTCCTGGCAGATCTACCAGGGGAATTGGACAGCATCAAATCACCCGTCCCACGGTTGGGGGACATCACTCTGTCCAACCTCCTTTACGCTGACAACCTGGTTTTAAGTCGAACTCCAATTGGCCTTCAGCACCTTCTAAACACTACCAGCACATTTTCTCAGCGTAACGGATTAAAAATCAATCTAAAGAAAACAAAAACAATGGCTGTGAACTATAAGAAGGCCAGAAAAAACTGCTGGTACCTGGACGGACATAAACTGGACCATGTAGCGTGCTATAAATATCTGGGAGTCCTAGTAGACAGCAGAGGCTCATTTAAACCGCAATTAGGGATGCTACAACAGAAAGGCACCATGAGTCGTCTCGTGATGATCCCCCTGAAGAAAATATTGCCAGACTATACGCTTGACCCGTTCTTACAAGTATTGAGAGCTCGCCTTCAACCGACGCTAACATACGGGAGCGAATCAACGCTCGGAAAAGATGCTCTTACCCTCGATAGAGTGATCAGTAAAACTTACAGGTCCATCTTTCGGTTACCCAACTATGTATCTCCTGCCCAAATTCGACTGGAGTTCGGGGTTCAAAAACAGACAGTAGAAAGAAGGGGCAGCTTCATAAAATGCTGGCATAAGATTAGAAATGCCGAGCAAGGCACCTTAAATGCCTATCTCTGGATTGAGCTGCAACGTCGAGAACGGTCAAACGCAAGGAAGTACCCGATGGAATCATTAGAAGTACTTGAACTGACAGACCTCTGGAACATCCCAGTAGATCATAGAAGTTTTAAAAAACTAGTAACAAAGGTGAAACAAATAACATCGCTATTAGAGGATAAAGAAACTCTAGCAAAAAGGGCACACGGATGGACAGTCCTAAGTGACTACAAATCATTAAAGACTCAAGCGTATATAGACCAAGGATTCAAACAGAAGATCAAAGAGAAATTTTTTAAACTGCGGCTCGGCATACTACCAATTTTCCCCCACCTGGCCCCATGGAAACGTATTCAGGAAGACAAAACTTGCCGTCTCTGCAATACAGGACTTGAAGACCTAGTCCACATAGTATGTATCTGTCCAATCTTAATGGACAAAAGGAGATCCCTGCTACGCGCAATATGGAACCAGAAGGGCATTAGAACCTGTAGGCATGCAGTCAAATTATGTTTTAACCCGCAGGAGACTCAATTAAACTGCAGATTTACAAAATACTTCGACGTAGTGGCGGAGAGAATTAAACAGAAACAAAACGAGGAAATTGAGTAAAAGCCAAACAGCGCCTCTGACTATAACTTATGGGCCATCGCCCTAATGAACAATTCAAAAATGCAAACTATTAATATGAACCTCACAATTTTAACTCCTGATAATTAATTTTTTATCTTTGATATGTATCTCTTTTAAAAGTTGTGTACCTGAAATTGTAAGTTTTAATTAACTGTGCAATAAAACTATCTTCTTCATGGGAACAGTCCTGCCCGAACTGCCAAGCCATATCTTCCCTGGACCGGAAACAAGCTTCCTAGGACCGGTTTCTGGCATTTCAACCGTCTTCAGCCAGGCTTGCTTGAATCCAGTGGCAAAGTGAGCAAGGGACTCACGTCTGAGCATACCCTGCCAACTTATGGCGAACAAAGCAAAAACCAAAGGAAATGATGGACGGAGTGTTGAACATTGCATGTCTGAACTGGGGTGGCAGAGTGGGCTAAAGAATGGTGGTGGATTAATCCCAGATCAGTTGACTGGGGGTGAGTGCTTGCAATGTTCAACACTCCGTCCATCATTTCCTTTGGTTTTGCTTTCCGCAATATAAATTGACACCTGAAATAATTGAAGGAGTGACTCCTGTGATTGAAAAAATGATAAAACAAGGTATTTTGAGGTATTTTGAGAGAAATAATGAGTAGCCCATGTAATTCGCCAATAATGGGACTGAAAAAGCCTAGTGGGAAGTTCAGGATAGTACAAGATCTGAGAAAGATAAACAAAATTGTGGTGTCATGTTGTCCCATTGTACTAAATCCATCTGTGATTTTATATCAGATTCCCCATGACGCAGAATGGTATACAGTAATTGATCTATGCCATGCTTTCTTTTCCATCCCATTCCACCATGACAGTCAGCAAATTTTTGCATTTCGTTTCGGCGAGTGTATCTTGGCTTGGTGCCGAATTCCACAGGGGTATACAGAAAGCCCCTCGATATTTAATCAGCTATTGAAGAAGTCTTTGGAAAACATGAAATGCCCAAAAATTCAGTATTAGTCCAGTACATCGACGACCTTCTTGTGGCGTCGAAAACCCGTGAGGCTTGTGAGATTGACACGATAGCCTTGCTGAATCATTTGGCAGATGGAGGACTTAAAGTGTCACCATCAAAATTACAATTTTGCAAGAAAGAAGTACAATATTTAGGACATCACATTGAAAAAGGACTGAGAAAAATAACGATAGATAGGATCAAGATCATAAAATGAAGGAGTGCACCCATGACCCAAAGAGAGGTGAGAATGTTTCTGGGAATGGTTGGATATTGTCGTCAATGGATTAGCAATTTTTCGTTGATTGCAAAACTTTTGGTACGACTGACAAGAAGCGATGTGAAAGATCCCATTGATTTGAACAAAGAGGAATTGGCAGCATTCAAAAGATTGAGAGATGAGTTGTGTGAAGCACCTGCATTGGGTATGCCTGACTATGAAAAGGAGTTTGAGTTGTATTGCAGTGAGAGAAATGGATGTGCGCTCTCTGTGCTAATACAGAAGCATGGAAAACTGAGGAGACCAATTGCATATTTTTCATCAATGTTGGACCCAGTAGCTGTAGCCTTACCTGGGTGTTTGAAAGCAGTAGCTGCTACATGCCGAAGTTTGGAACAGAGTGAGGGAATTGTGATGGGATATCCTGTGAAAGTGTTCGTACCTCATGATGTGGCAATCCTTTTAACAAGGAGTCGCACTCAGTATATGACACATGGTCGGCTGACTAAGTATGAGAAAGTTATACTAGGTGCCACAAATGTTTGATCGTGAATCCTTCAACATTACTGCCTGATGCTGAGAATGTGGAAGTCAGAGATGAAGCAGATCATGACTGTCTGGATGTACTTGATTTCTGTACAAAACCTCGACCTGACATAAAAAATGTACCCTTACCAGAAAGTGATTTTGTTCTGTTTGTGAATAGGTCTTGTTTGAGAACAGATGATGGAGTGTTAAGTGCAGCCTATGCTGTATGTACAGTTGCAGCAGTGATGGAAGCATCATATCTGAAAGCAGTAAAATCGGCACAAGTAGCGGAACTTGTCGCTTTGACTAGAGCATGTAAGGTTGGAAAGAGTGTGAGAGTGATTGTGATGACTGACAGCCAGTATGGATTCGGAGTCGTACATGACTTCGGTCAAATATGGCTGCAGAGAGGGTTTTTGACATTGAGTGGAACTCCCATTAAGAATGCTGAAGTGGTTGGAAAATTGCTTGAGACGATACAGTTGCCTAGGCAATTGGCTGTTGTGAAGTGTGCTGCCAATAGTCAAAGTGGTGATTATATCGCCACTGGTAACAAATACGCGAATGACATGGCACAATACTGTGCACTAAATCAGAATTCAATTAATCGGGCTAAGGAAAGAGAGGTGATTTCTTGCTCTTTGATTTTTACTAACACTGTGGGAACATGGAAAGAAGTGAGACAATTGCAGGAAGAGGTAGGAGAAGAGGAAATGAAGCAGTGGGTAAAAGCAGGATGTGCACCCAGAGAGAAAGATCATGTGTGGGTCTATCGAGATGGAAGACCAGTCATGCCTGATAGCATGATGTCTGCCATGGCACGGATGTATCATGGACAGGGACACATAGGGAGAGATGCTATGGTCAGGTCCTTTAAACAAACCTGGTATAATGCAAAATTCAGACTTGTAGCAGAAAGTCTTTGTCAGAGATGCCTAATATGTCAGCAATACAATCCAGGAAGAAAGACAGTAGTGAGTCTAGGAACAATAGGTCGAGAAGGAGGGCCTTTTACCAGAATGCAAGTGGATTTCATTGAGATGCCTCCCTGTAACAGACTGAGATATGTTTTGGTTATGTTCTGTCTGTTTTCTAGATGGGTAGAAGCTTTCCCAACAAGAAGAAATGATGGGATGACAGTGTCAAAATTACTTTTGAGGTAATTCATTCCTAGATTTGGGTTACCAGTGACAATTGAATCAGACTGAGGAGGACATTTTCATAATGAGATTATAAAACTGATTTGTGAAGCATTGAATGTACAACAGAAACTGCATTGTGCTTACCGACCAGAGGCTTCTGGTGTGGAGGAACAAATGAATAGTAGTATAAAAAACAGGATAGGAAAAATGTGTTTAGCCACAGGTATGAAATGGCCTGATGTCTTGCCTCTAGTACTCATGACTATTAAATAAATTCCAGATAGAACTACAGGGTTAATTGCTTATGAAATCATCATGGGACGAGCCATGCGGCACATGTTTATACCAGTCAATAAGCTGATGACTATAACTGATGACATGGTGTTGGAATACTGTAAAGGCCTGGCTGACGCAGTTCATTCTGTGTTTCATCAGGTTGGAGCGGATGCCACCACCCTTGAAAAGAAGCAAGCCCAAAATCTAAGCCCAGGGGACTGGGTGAGAATAAAAGTACACAGAAGAAGGAACTGTTTGGTCCCAAGGTGGGGAAAACCAAGACAAGTCATCTTGACCACAACAACAGCTGTAAAGTGTGCTGGATTGAAAAATTAGATCCATGCAAGCCATACATTGAGAATTCCAAATCCAGTGGACAGCACAGAAAAGGAGTATTTTGATGAATCAGAATCCAGCACTGAGTCAGATGACGAAGAGCCAAAAACAAAAGAAAACCCTGAAAGGGGGGAATCAGAACAAAGTCTAACACATATTCCAAGAAGTATTTCCCTGAGAAGAAGGTTACAGATTTCTGATACCAGTTCAGACTCAGAGACTGAACAAGGAGCGAAGTGTTCAAAGGGAAAACAAGAGAAAACTAAAGAAAAAGACAGTGAGGAGACAATATTAAGAGATTCATGAGAAGGAAGTGCCAGATGAAAGATTGAGAGAAATTCCACCTGAAACAACACACTTAGATGGACAGGTGCCAGAGACAGAGAGAGAGGGAAAGATTATTGCGGAAGACCCCCGAGGAGGTGTAGGGAACTCCAACATCCAGTTAGAAACAGGGACAAGTAGTCAGCAGGAAGATTGCGTGACGAAGATTCGAGTAGGGACAGAAGTAGTGAAATCTAAAGAAGTGGTGGAAAAAGAAATTGTTGAAAATAAAAAGCAAGTTGAAACTGAGTCAGAAGAAAGCGAAGATGACATACCTGAAGGTCGAGTTCTAAGAAAGAGAGCTTGGAGAACTGAAAAGAATGATAAAGGAAGTAGATTGAAAAGAGCAGGGAAAGATGATGTTTGGCCGAATAAAATAAAAAGGTTGAGATACCGACTGACACGAGTAAGTTCACCAAGAGCTGAACAGGTGAATGAAGTGACAAATCAGGTGAAATCAAAAGACGAAGTGACCACTGAAATTAAAGAGAGCAAAAGAACCAGAAAACCTAACCAGAAGTATAAATCACCAGAATGGACGTATGTGGCCCTGCCTGAAGTAAAAGAAGAGGCGGATAGCCAAGGAAATCCAGAGGTGGTTGTACCCGAAGTGGTTGAGGAAGACGAAGAATCGGAAATCCTGAGAGTTATCTTGTCCGATATTGGAGAAGAAGCGGATGTTCAGGACATTCTGTATACTGATCACGAACGAAAAGTGAAAAATGATGAAATGCAAAACTGAATGAGACAAGAAAACGACTGAGAGAAAGACAATAAAATATTGAAAAAGACAAAAACTGGTAGAACCACGTAGGTGCTTAGAGCCTTGGGTTAGAAAGCTAGTTGTGAAGTAGAAGAGGCTAAGTCAAAAGACACAGTCCACTTTAGCAAAGATGGCAAACATAGATAGTAGAAAATATAGATGTAAATTTTTGAAGAGATGGTGTAAAATGTGTTGTTGTTGTACAGGATTATTAATGCTTCTATGGAGCATACTTGCTCTACTGATCTCATTTAAAGTTACTATAGATACATTAGAAGGACATAGTGAAAACATAACTAATATAGGGAAGATTAAAAAAGTAGTTCCGACTAGAATAGATAAAAACTATTTACATAAAGACAGGTCTATAACTAACTTTTCTAACAATGTGTTTTCGAAATTGTTGTATGAATATGTAAAAACAATGGATGTAAGGGACTGCTACGTCTGTATGCAGTTACCTGCTTCTGTATCGGAGGGAGTGACTTATCATCACCTTCCAGTGACTTATGGAATAACATGTAGTGTAATAGCTAGTTTATTTTATCAGACAGGAAAATTAGAATATTATTTTTCAGATGTAGATACTATATTTTCACAAGTACCGTCAATTAACAAGTTAAATAAGGTAAAACCTGCAAAGGTGTTAGGTGAAATTTTCTTAGAGACTAAAGAACTAACATTAGAATACATATTTAAAAATAATTTGACTTGCAGTTTAAAGAAAGAGGAAAAGAAATTTTTAGATATGTTTGAAGAAAGGAGACTGAAAATGCAAAGAAAGGCTTCAGAAGGGAAGATGGAGAAAACAGTATGGGATGTAGAGGTGGAAAAACATTTGAAAGGGGAAACAAGTCCAACTGTGGCTTTAGACTGGCCTCAGAAAGGGAAATTGTGTATTAGAAGGAATCAAACTGCATATGATAATTATTTGTAGGGAATAGCGAGTGCCATGATAAATACCTAATCATGGGTGGATGGGGATTTAAAGGTGGAAAAGATCCAGTTTTTCATGGACTATATTTCATTTGTGGGAACAGGGCATATTATCATTTGCCAGACCATTGGTATGGCACATGTTATGTGGGCCTGGTTTTTCGAAAGATTTTTCACATGGAGAGAAGGAGAAGATGGTGTACATAACTTAGGTAGTAATTTAGTACGTAATAAGAGAGAATCTTGGGCAGAAATTGTAGGTGATATATTTGGAGCATTGATACCGGCAGTGGGAATATCTCTGAATGCAAACAAAATTAGAAGACTTTCAACAGTAGTGGATCGCTTGTCAACAAGCATCGCTGGAGGATTTTTATTGGTAAGCATTGAAATGGTTGCCATGCGTGCTATGGTAATGCAAAATCGACTTGCCCTTGATATCTTATTGGCAAAAGAGGGTGGAGTCTGTGGAATGCTGTAAGTTCAACATTGTTGTACTTACATTCCTGACGAAAGTAAAGATTTGAAAATTTATATTAAAAATATTACAGAATTGCATGACGAGATTGTACCACTGGAGGTTGAAGGTGTATGGGAAAAGATTGGAAGGAAGATATCAGCTATTAAAAACTTTTTAGTAAAATTAGGTAGTACCTTTATAGGTAAGATATTATTTCCATTAACATGTGTGATTTTTATAGTATTAATGATAAGATTAGGGTGTATTTGCTGTAAAAAGAATAAAAACCAGAAAAAATCAAAAAGAGAAAATTTAAGGAGAAAAGACGTAAAACAAGAGAGAGAATTTGATGAGATAGAATTGGAGGAAATAAAGGAGAGTATGTATAAATCAGCAAAAAGTGAAGAGACAGGGAAAACTGAAATATGAATAAAAACAAGAAATCACTTTGAAATTCCATAAAAGGGATACAAAATCTTTGTTGGTGTGGTGATATAATCACCAAAGGGGGGATTGCTGGAGCGGGTAGTACAAAATTTTGTATACCCCCCCATTTCTGCATGTTTATATTAATCCAAATAATCTATTAATTGTAATATTATTAATCTGTTTGAAGTGATAACTCACCAATTATATTACCGAAAGAATTACACGTGGGATTCGCATTTTGCATGGCTAAACTAATTGTATACTAATACATGTACGCATACTAATGGTAGAAAATTTGAATATTGCATGATATATGTTGCATTTGTGACGTAATTGTAAATTGCACCAGATGACATCACTGGGTGAATATAAACGTTTTGAATGTTGCTATCATGCTAGATAATTACTTACACATAGGGGAATTAGTGAGGGTTTAACATTTTATTAGCCATTTCAATGTTTTAATTACGTTTTGTGTTTGTTTTACTTAAGTTGACCATTTGGGCCTAAGAAAAGATGGCTGAGTGAGACACACGACGTGACTGCTACCGTTTCACGAGGTTTCGGGTGAAGTGCGCCTGCGCCACCGCCAGCAACAGTGGCCTCGTCCTGACCCCAGGCAAGATGTACCCATGAAGGACACCCTGGGAGCTTCGCCAAAATCACGAAACAAAGGACTGTCTTTAAAACCGGAACCAGCAAGTGTGATGACTTAACCTAATGGACTATGTGAGAACTTTACTGAATGACCCCAAAACAGCTAATCAGGACTTTCTAAAACTGATTTTTGTTACATTTTGACGTTAGTTTCATTATAAAAGTGGGTAGACAAAGTGAATTGAGAAATCCTTCTTTTTGAGCGAACCTTCATTTTCCTGACGTTATGCTGACGGAGAGGACGGTGACACTGCTGGACAGCTGTTATCCTGAATCTTTGAAAGACTGAATTGCTACCTGACTTTGATGAATAAAAGATTTTTCCACGACTTGATTGACTTAGAGGACGACTAATAGCCAGATTAGGTAACTATGATGTTCAGTGATTTGATTTATGACTTTTGAAATTGAAATTGATTAGATAAACAAAATTATTATTCTAACAAACAAATGTGTTGGGTGATTTATTTAGAGAAATTAGAATAAGATTAAATGCAGATTAAAGAATTGAGTCACCAAATATCCAAAAACAACTAACTGATCTGTCGACTAAATGAGGGGAATGTCTCGAGGTTCGGAGTTTAATAAAAGTACTTAATGTATGTTCAGGTAAATTAGGTTCTTTTAATTGAAAGATATTACTTTCATGTCAGAGTTTGGATAATCTATCTCTCCCGTGAGAACGGATCAATGAAGTGTGAGTGTTGGTGTTATGGGCCCCACCAATGAATGTATTGAGTGAATGTGCTAGTGTGATATTTGATCTGTGCCGAAGGGAGGATTTAAAATTCCACGCTGCAACACTGGCTCCTGCAGGAGGCGGGGAGCTGCCTGGGACCGTGGGGGCATTGGGGCTCCCCCCACGGTCCCCAACGAAGTGGCCGGGCTGTGGGGTATGGGGTCCCCGGGGCCAGAAGTTGCCAGGAGGGGGGCCACACAGCCCACCTCCCCTTAATTAAAAAAATAAATTAAAAAAAATAAAAAGCAAAGGCCGGCCCCAGGGATGGTCAGCGGAGGGGGGCCATGCAGCCCCTCCAAATATAATTTTTTTTAAAAAAACACTGGCCATGCCCGGGGCCGAATATGGCCTCGGGAGGGGGCCACGAGACCCCCTTCCATTTAAAAAAAATAAAAATAGGGGTGAGGCCCTGGTGGATGGGGTCCCCAGGGCCAATAAAATAGTAAAGGAAGGGGGGCTTCCCTTCTTAAATTCTTTTTTTTTCAAAACACCCCGCCCCTCCCTGCAGCACTCTGCAAACGCCCCCCCTGGCACATTGTAAGATGGGGAACTAATTCCCCTTGAATACTGGGGGTCCCTGGGGGCCAACTAGCCTACCAGGAACCTCCAGTATGCGCCAGGGAGCTGCGCTGCAGAGAGGTGTTCAGAGGCCACGCCCCTTTTTACACCTCTCTGCAACACAGCTCTGTGGCGCTTACTGGAGGTACCAGGTGGGCTAGTTGGTCCCCAGGGACCATCAGTATTCAAGGGGACTTAATCTCCCAACTTAAAACGCGCCAGAGGGAGTGTTTGCACGGTGGTGAAGGGAGGGGACGGGGCCTGAGGTGACATGTGTGCAAATACGCCTTGTGGCGCATTTAAAGTTGGGGAATTAATTCGCTTTCAATCCTGAGGGCCCCTGGGGGCCAACTAGCCCACCAGATGCATCCAGTAAGTGCGTTGCAGAGAGGTGGTCCAGGCAATGCTCCTTTTAACACCTCTCTGCAATGTAGCTCTGTGGCGCTTACTAGAGGTACCTGGTAGGCTAGTTGGCCCCCAGGGGCCCTCAGGATTGAAGGGGACTTTATCCCTCAACTTAAAACGTGCCACCGGGCACGTTTGCACAGTGGTAAAGGGAGGTGGCGGGGACTGAGGTGCCATGTGTGCAAACACACCCTGTGGCGTGTTTAAAGTTGGGGAATTAATTCTGTTACAATCCTGAGGGACTCTGGGGGCCAACTAGCCCACCAGGTGTTTCCAGTAAGCGCCACTGCACTGCATTGCAGAGAGGTGGTCCAGGTCATGCCCTTTTTTACACCTCTCTGCAACGCAGCTCTGTGGCGATTACTGGAGGTACCTGGTGGGCTAGTTGGATCCCAGAGACCCTCAGGATTGAAGGGGACTTTATCCCCCAAGTTAAAACGTGTCACGGGGCGTGTTTGCACACATCACCTCCGGCCCGTCCCCTCCCTTCACCACTGTGCAAATGCGCCTCCTGGCGCGTTGTACGTTGGGGAATTAATTACCCTTGAATACTGAGGGTCTCTGGAGGCCAACTAGCCCACCAGGTACCTCCAGTATGTGCTAAGGAGCTACGTTGCAGAGAGGTGTTCAGAGGCCATGCCCCTTTTTACATCTCTCTGCAACGCAGCTCAGTGGCGCTTACTGGAGGTACCTCGTGGGATAGTTGGAGCCCAGGGACCATCAGGATTCAAGGGGACTTAATCTCCCAACTGAAAACGCGCCACGGTGTGTGTTTGCACAGTGGTGAACGGAGGGGGCGGGGCCTGAGGTGACATGTGTGCAAATACGCCTTGTGGCACGTTTAAAGTTGGGGAATTAATTCCCTTTCAATCCTTAGGGCCCCTGGGGGCCAAGTAGCCCACCAGATGCATCCAGTAAGTGCCACTGCGCTCTGTTGCAGAGAGGTGGTCCAGGCCACGCCCCTTTTTACACCTCTCTGCAGCGCAGCTCTGTGGCGCTTACTGGAGGTACCTGGTAGTCTAATTGGCCCCCAGCGGCCATCAGGATTGAAGGGGACTTTATCGCTCAACTTAAAATGCACCACGGGGCATGTTTGCACAGTGGTAAAGGGAGGGGGCGGGGCCTGAGGTGCCATGTATGCAAACACACCCTGTGGTGTGTATAAAGTTGGGGAATTAATTCTGTTTCAATCCTGAGGGACCCTGGGGGCCAACTAGCCCACCAGGTGTTTCCAGTAAGCGCCACTGCGCTGCCTTGCAGAGAAGTGGTCCAGGTCATGTCCTCTTTTACACCTCTCTGCAGCGCGGCTCTGTGGCGCTTACTGGAGGTACCTGGTGGGCTAGTTGGATCCCAGGCCAGGGACCCTCCGGATTGAAGGGGACTTTATCCCCCAACTTAAAACGCGCCATGGGGCGTTTGCACACATGTCACCTCAGGCCCCCCCTCCCTTCACCACTGTGCAAACGCGCCCATAGCGCGTTTTAAGAGGTAGTTTTAATCCCCTGCCCTATTATGTACTAGGGGCTTACAGAGGAGGTCATGCTAATCACAGGGGTACCCCAACGCATAGTGTTCCCTAGTGTATGTAGGTGTTTTCACTGTATTCTAAGTGTCATATAGCATAGCACTGGCTCTAGGCTTGGTTAGTCAGAGTCAGTTACCACCAGTACCCGTCTGAAAAAGTGGTGGGCACAGGATGATTTTGCAACAAGGCCTCTTTCTGCTCCTCTGTTGGTTCTTTATGCACATGTTTTGCTTCTTCCTTCACTTTTCTTCATCTTTGTGAACTTCTGTTGCCTATTTCTGCATTTCGTTTGCTTCTTTCTGTGCGTTTTTTCTTCTTTCTTCAGATGTTTAACCTCTGTAGGCATAGTTAGAAACTAGCATTTAAAACACCTTAGAAATTCATTTAATAAAACATAGGTTTAAGGCATGTTGTAGTTAGAAATTAGCATTAAAAAAACCTTTGAAATTCACTGAAAAAACCAAAGGTTTCAGGCACGTTATAGTTAGAAATTAGCATTTAAAAAACCTTAGAAATTCACTGAAAAAACCATAGGTTTTAGAGAAAGTTATAGTTAGCAGGACATTTCACTCGTACAAAACCAGTGAAATTCCCCGTTATAGTTAGTTCAGCTAACTATAACTCGCGCCCCCGCAATGCACTGCTGATGACGTCACATATTACATCACTCATGACATGGTCAGTGACATCACTGATGACATCTCAAATGACATCACTGATGACATCACTGATGACATCATCCACGTGACAATCAGATACACCTCATCATACACTAGTATAACCTTTCATCACTCACTGTAAAATACAGAGTGCCATATTTGAAACCATTGACACACCAATACAAGTTTCTAAATACCCACTCAGGGATTCCTAGATCTATACACACATCTAATCACTTACCTATAGATACTAACATTAGACATGCAAAAAGCATGAGTAAATGAAGTATTCTTTTATGTGAACTAAAAACCTTACGAGAGAAAGAGATTTGAAATAAAATGATGCATTTTAAAAGCTTTCATGTAGAATTATGAAATAATAATGGCAAGAACGTTTGTGGAAAATGATACATGAAAATGCTTATTTCCGTTCTTTATAACATAAGAGAGACATAATAATTAATAATGAGCTTAATTAGACTATGCTTGTGAATCTAATCGGAATAATGAATCATTTGCCATAATGACTTTTCTTATGTATTTTCTTTATACTTCTTTACAACAAAGTGTGTTTTATTTCCTAGTTTGCAGTTAATAGCTTTCCTATGAAGGTCTCAAAATCTTGTTGAAGTGATTTTCATTTCTTAAAATGCATGCCTCAGAAGAAATGTATTTTGTCCTTCACTAGTTCTAAAATGCTGTTTTGTTTGTTTAGCTTTGCACAAAGTAATCTCTAGAAATTTCCTTCTTGAGCTAAATAATATTCTTTTGTGAATGACTTTGTCGACAAATGTAACAAGCTAATATGGAGTGTGGACGAGGATGTGGATAATGTTGCGAGATACTTACCCTGCTTCCGCGGAAGGATGACATCTTTCATATTAACAATGAAGCATCTGAGAGAACTTTGATGAGTCGAATGGAGTGATGATCATCTTATTTTGAGAACTGATAAGATTGTGAAGAATCTGTGAATGATACTTAAGAGAGGTTGGACATTTAACATTTAGAGTATAATTACTAGTGCATGAAAGATACTTTTTTGGAGTAGCTGCTTCTATGAGAGGAGAGCTTTGCTGCTGTTTTGTCTGTGCTACTCTGGCTGGCTGCTGTCTTTGCTAAACCTGAATGAGGCTGTCCTGATAACCTTTGTACTTCATTGGCTGGTGATGTTGCCTTAAGCTATACCTTTTCAGCCGAGAGGTTAGCTCTTCCAACTATTTCACATTGTGCATTAGTTCTCCTTGATCTAGGTTCATATGAAAACCAAATTGCATCTGATATTGCAATGACTTATTTCATTTTGTCTCTCTTTCTCTCCACTCACGCCTGTCATTGGTATTGTGATGAATTCATTATAAGCTGTTTTCTCTAATTTGTGATTCTACTTGTAACACTGAATGACTGAAGAAATGTATGTTTCCTTTTTGTAATTGTGTACAGACCATTCAGATTCTGAAATTATTAGATAAAAGTGACTTGATAAGTATTTAGAGTTTGTCATTATTGATGAGTTATTGACAGTTTTGTAAATATTACGACAGATGTTGGTAGGTTAGATATTTCCTTCATTTAAGGTGCTCATGAAGGGAATTGATCTGTTTTTCTTCATTGCCAAGTCCCTATTAGATCTACAAAAGGTTCATCGGAGGACCTGTTTTTGTAAGTGGTTATTGAAATCTCATGGGCCGAACTCCTGGTTATAAAAGATCCTGTATTATTGAAATTAGTTATATCATATATAGTTATAAAAAAACATTTCACCGCTTCCGCTGCATCAGTTTCTTGTAAGCGCAATGGATGGTTAGTTTAGACTAATCATACTGGGTAATGAAGAAGATGGAATTTGTAGGGACAGACGTTTATTGACCTTATTGTTATATGTTGTGGTCCATCGTTGACCATGATGGAATTGAAGTAAAATCCCGGGATAAGCCTAAGTGTGGACTTAGTCTGGCATACACCAAGGGAATTGTGTTGTCTGCTCTTGATGCAGTACTGAGCAATGGTCGCATTGTCAGTATTGCACAGAGAATCTTAAAGTAAGATCAGTGGAGATTTATTCGGGTATCTTTGGAAAGAGCATCTGGAGAAGTCCTGGGAGTTTTCACTTGAGTGAGGTTAAAATCACGGCGGTCGAGGTTTTGCTGGAAGCGAAAGAAATCTTAGAGTATATGTTTCTATCAATTAATTTTGTTTAGTAGAGCAGGCAAGCTGGTATTTTATGTAGTCTGTTTTGTTAAAGACTTTTGAAACAGGCTGATGCTGATTTTGCAAAGGGAGGGTCAGTCGCAGGAGTTATACTGACATCACTAAAAGTGCCACGCTGGGAATGGTTAGTTGGTGTGAACCGCACTGGGATTGGATGGTGTGATTGATTCTGGTTGGTAGCAGAAAATCATAATACAGAAGAATAGTTGGAGAATTACTTATATAGTCTAGTATTAGTTTAGAATAAGCATGAAGTTATTACAATTGTTGAAGAGTTTATATAGTAAAGATGAACCTATACCTATTAGAGAAGGAATTCCTGTATCCCCTGAAGGAACACCTGCTTCTTTTATGTCATTACAGAGGGGTTACCATACGTGTACTTGGTTAGAAAATTGGATAAAATACACTGAGCAAGATGTTTTATCATTTCCAGAGAATAATACTAGAATTTTAGAGAATCTAAGGAGACAGATGAATGATTTGAGACTTACTCCCAAACCTATGCAGTATGAAGCTCTTGAAGAATGGAAACATGAAGCATATAAAAGAGAAAGAATTATGAATCAGAATAAATACAAGAATACTGTGAGTAGATATTCAGAAGCAAAATGGGATGCTTAAATGAAAATGTGGTGAAGGGATGTAGCAGAGGGAGCAATAATATATCCGGTAATGGTAGTGGAGTCTAAAGAAGGAGAAAAATGTAAGGAGAAAAAAAAACGCTGAGGAACAATACGCTAATAATACAGATTTGATTGAAGGTAATGATGACATAGATGATGAATTTTTTAATGAATTGTTAATGAATAGACCTCTTCCATATTATGAAGAACAGGACAGGATAGAGACAAATTATTTCCCGAAGTGCTCCGTTCATTCAGATAGAAGTCCCCCAACAGAAACATTCTGTAAATATGAGTCAATGAAAGAATCCCGTTAGAGAAGATCTGGTAAGGAAAATAACACAAATGAGTCTGAAAACAGAAGTCTTGTCAGTTCCAGTAACTATTGGCCCGATAGTTCCATTATATAATAATAGACAAGGTATTTCTCAAGTGCATGCTCTAACAATATCTGATAGGAGTATGAATGGAGTTCCAACAGTATACAGAAAAATAAGTGAGACTATTCAAGGAATAATTGGGAATACTAGAACAAATGTGAGTGTAGAGTCAGGAGATTCAGAATAATTCATTAATGTTACAGAAAGGATTATTGAAACTCCAAGGTGAGGAATTAATATAGATTCAAAGAGGCTATTACAGATTGAGGGAAAAATAACACCCACATCAGGATCGAGAAGTGGAGCAAGTGAAAATATTCAGAAATCATTAAGTCCTTCGCCAGAAGTATTGGATTAATGGATAGGAGAAATAGCACCAGGTTGTAGTGTACAGAATAGAAATAATTCAGGTGTAGAAGTGAGTAAATTAAGAGCATATTTGGAAGAAATTATTCTTGGTACAATTAGCCCAGACAGACTAAGTAAATATCAGGGTGAGGAATTACTATTTATGTGTACAAATATTACAAAGAAAACGAAAGCTCTACATGAAAAATTTGCTGAGATTGCACAAACATGTGGTGTTGACATAGAGAAGTCTAAAGCCCTACAAAAGACATATAGATTAGATTTCAATGATAAAGACTTGGAGGATTTGAATGCTTCAGGGAAACAATTGCAAATAAAAGAGTTCATTAGTACACTAAGACGATGGGGAGAATTAGATCATTGGAAAGGAAGATGGGCTAAAAAGAAGGAGGATGCAACAGTGACTTCAGTGGCTTTACCACTGAATCCTGTGAGAGAGCCAGGGGCAAAAACAGCTGATGCTACAGAATATATAATGAGAGAAGTACCAGGAGGTGGGTTTGTTAATTTCCCATGGTCAAGGCAGGATATATTGTCATTTACAAATGATTTCCCAAGATTGAGAGAAAAATCAGTGGAATGGTACAAACAGGTAGAGAGGTTTGTGAAAGTTTCAAAGATATTGCAGAATGATTTGGATGGCCGGCTTGATATTGTAGTTCCAGCTGATTTGTGGACTGAGTGTAAAATTGCTGTAGATTGGCCAAAAGAAGAATATCCAAGAGATTGAAAAACAGGAGCACCATCTGAAGAGGTTAGGAAAAAATATAATCAGGTCATTACCTATTTGAAAGGGAAGATTTCACCAAAAGAAACAGATTAGTTAAAGATAGATAGAACTACTCAAGAATTGAAAGAGTCAGTGCATGCTTATTATGAAAGGCTCCTACAAGTGTTTAAACAGTATAGTGGTATTGAGAACATCACCGATAAAGAGATGGGACATTTTGTGAATAGTTTGTGTATGGATTGAGACCAGAAATTAGTCTTATTCTTTAGCAGCATTTGATTTGTTGGCAGAGCAAGACAATCAATGAGATTATTTGTTATGCGAAGTATTGTAGTGATGACATTGACACAAGAAGTTAAAAGAAAAAGTTAATGTTATCTCAAATTAAAGCAGCAAAGAAAGGAGGATGTGTGAATGCAGATTATGTAGAGGGTTACTAAGGAGCTGGTCAGACTACTACTGGTATGAGAGGTGTATCAAATGAAAATACTGTGACACAAATGATACCAATTTTGCAAGGGAGAGGTAGAGGTAATAAAGATGAATAGAAGATGGATCTCTTTATCCTCCAAAGGCTCCAGAGCGCCCTCAGATCCCTCATACTCACATACGCGCTCCCACCGGAGGACTTCCCGCCCCTGTCACTGGGGATTAAGACATCAGATCACGGACACATGACATCTAAGCTCTACCACGCATGGATGCTACTGACAGGACACGAGAGGTCTGGGAAAGGGAGTTAGGAGTCCTGATTACTGACCACATATGGGGTTATTGCTGTGCACAAATAAAGCATATTTCCATAAGCCACAAGTTGATACACTTCAAATATCTACATAGGTATTATCTTACCCCAAAAGACATCGCTAAATTTGACCATACCAGGCCCGATAGTTGCATAAAATGCCAAATGCGGACTTTGCCCACCTCACTTGGACCTGCCCGGTGATTGCTGACTATTGGGAGAATATATATAGGCACATTTCTGACATGACTGGCTATAAATTGACCCCAAACCCCTTGACTGCCCTACTGGGCTACACCCATGAAGTCCCTCTGAGGATCCGCCGACTAGTCTCTATGGTGCTGCTGCTCGGCAAGAGGGAGATATCTCTGAGATCGGGGAAATAGGCCACCCTCTGTCAAAGACTGTCTTGAAAGCATGAGTAGATGTGGGAGCATGGGAGGAGACTACACCAGCTTGCAACCCCCACTTCTTGCCCCAGGGATATCTGGTCCTGCTTCCGTGAGTACTTCCGCTCTCTAGACCAGGACTCGAAGGAAACTACCCAATCCCCATAAACCTTCACATAGACTCGCCAACACATAACTAGACACATGACCTAAATGTAACACTGCAAGTGCAATGTCTCGTCGCCCATCTTGAGACCTTACATGCTACTTCACAATCTCTGCATGAACACCAGGCTTTGTGGTTAGAAGAGATATACTATCTGTATTATATACTACTAAATGTGACTGTATTTTGAAATCTAATAAACACATTTAAAAAAAAAAAGATGAACTGAAGAAGTTTCCTTGTCATGCGTGCGGCAAGTTGGGGCATTGGAAGCGCAAATGTAGACGTTTATTGGTAAATAACGCTTTTACAGGAGTAAACAATATGAATCAGATACAAATGAATCAACAGAATCAGCAAATGTCAGTTGGAAGAGGACAGGGTATGCCTCCAGCTCGAATACCTCAAGCTCCTACGCAAAATCAGAATATGAATGGTTAAGTGCAGAAATACAGTGCAGATATGGGTTTTCATACAAATAATCATAAGAATTCAGGTGGCTTCACAATATTTGATGCAGTGGCAAGAAAGTGATTCAGATACATCTCAATGATGGTGCCTGAGGGGGAGGAGGAGTGCATGCTTAGCGCATCCTTAGAGGTAGATCTGTGTGGTCCCTATGTAGATGGCGAGGTTTACGGATATTCAGTTACGTTCCTCATAGATACTGGTGCTACCCGTTCCACTGTGAGAACTGTGGAAATTCCCAATCCACCCCTCTCAGGAGAAAGTATCCATGTTGTCGGAGTTTTGAAAAAATTGATTAAGACCCCAGTGACAAAACCAATGAAAGTGCAGATTGGAGGATTCCAAGATTTATATTGATTTGTGGTGTGTGATACAAGTCCGGTTAACCTATTGGAAAGTGACTTGTTGTGCAAGATGAATTGCTCGATTTATTGTAC
Source organism: Triturus cristatus (assembly GCF_964204655.1). NCBI lineage: Eukaryota > Metazoa > Chordata > Amphibia > Caudata > Salamandridae > Triturus > Triturus cristatus. Next base: position 529,122,980 of record NC_140589.1, read on the forward strand.
TCCAGACAGAATAGAATTCCATACAAAAGATGAAGACGTTGTTTTTAAAATGGCGAGGCAATGTACAGAAGTGAATGATTTATATCCTCTATTTACAGCGAATAATTTACCTGTTGAGTTGAGAGGGACGGTGTTGTCTGATGTATGGGATTTTTCAGGGAAAGATATTGGATTAATGAAAGGAGTAGCTCCAATTCAGATTACAGTTAAACCAAATGCAGAATTTCCAAGAACACCACCTTACAAAATGAGTCCTGAGACGATTGCAGGAGTAAAACCTGTGATTGAAATGTTGATTGAGCAAGGTATTCTTAAAGAGATTTTAGGTAGTCCGTGCAATTCACCTATCATGGGAATTCTCAAACATAAAGGAAAAAACAGTATAGTTCAGAGAAAGGTAAATCAGATAGTAATACCTTGTTGTCCAATAGTGCCAAATCCAGCTGTCATTCTTTATCAAATTCCCTGGCAAGCAGAATGGTTCACGGTGATTGATTTATGTCAAGCAATTTTCTCGATACCTTTGCATCCGAAGAGTCAATATTTATTTGTGTTCTGGTTCGGAAACCGTGTTTTGACATGGTGCCGAGTTCCTCAAGGGTATACAGAGAGACCCTCAATTTCCAATCAGATACTGAAGAAATGCTTGGAATCACTGGCAATGCCTAATGATTCAGTCCTGGTGCAATACATAGATGATCTATTGGTTGCATCAAAAACAAAAGAAGCTTGTGTGACAGATACAATTGCTCTACTGACCACTTGGCAGTGGTTGGGCATAAAGTGTCACCAGCAAAATTACAATTTTGCCAAAAAGAAGTTCTTTACTTGGGTCACAAAATTGAAAAAGAAAGCAGGAAAGTGTCTCAAGATCGGATAAATGAAATTTTGCAAATGAATCCACCAAAATCTCAGACGGAAATTCAAATGTTTTTGGGAATGGTTGGATATTGCAGACAGTGGATTAACAGTTTTTCCTTGATAGCCAAGCCATTACAAACACTGATGCACAAAGACGTGTCAGATCCAATACATCTTGATGATGAATGCATGAAAGCATTTGTGGAGTTGCAAGACAGTTTGTGTCGCGTACCCGCATTAGAAATGCCAGATTTCAATAAGGATTTTGCAATATTTTCCAGTGACGGATGTGCACTTTCAGTTCTAACGCAAATGCATGGAAAGGCACGCTGTCCAGTGGCATATTTCTCTGCCAGATTGGATCCCGTGGCTGCAGCTTTACCTGGTGGTTTAAAAACAGTTGCTGCTAGAGTATGTGCCACATTCGGTTGAAATTTTGTTAACACAAATTTGCACACAGCATCTTACAAGCAGTCAGTTAACATAATATGAAAGTGATTTTGGAAGCTGATAATGTGACAGTGACAATATATACAAATTTGAATCCAGCTATCTTGTTGCTAAAACCCAAGCTGTGAAGTGGTGATGGATGAGGCAGATCATGATTGTTTGGATGATACTGAGTTGTGTACGAAACCTAGACATGACATACAGGACACACCTTTGCTTGAATCAGATTGTGTGCTGTTTGTGGATGGATCATGTTTGAGAGATCAAGAAGGTACCTTGCGAGCTGCGCATGCAATATGTACAGTTGCCAGTGTCATTGAAGCATCATGGTTGAAAGGAGTGAGTTCAGCCCAGGTAGCTGAATTAGTCGCACTAACTAGGGTTTGTCATTTTGGGAAGCACATGAGGATAACCATATTTACGGATAGTCAATATTCTTACAGAGCTGTGCACAACTTTGGGCAGTTGTGGTACCAAAGCAAAATTTTAACTTCTTCAGGTTCACATATATGAAACGGAGAGTGTGTGAAGGATCTGTTGATGGCATTACAATTGCCGGCACAGGGGGGTGTGGTCAACCGCCAGGAGATATGGCCGCTTCTTGAGGCAGCTCCGTCTGAGCGTGCCCGTTTGTGTAAATATCCATTTTAACTAAATCCGGCAGCTGGTGCATTTCTCCCCCAGAATGCAGCAGAAAGTACAGGAGACGGAATGAGACTGTCCCAACAAAATTCCGCTCGGCGATACCGGAGAACCAGCCGCTGATGCATTTGGCCTGGAGAAGTGCCGCATCCCCTGCAGCACAACCTCCGCTGCACCGCGGCCTGCAGCTTTGATTTGGCTGACCTGTGGCGTTCCGACATCCGCATGGTGATCCAGGGGGCCGTTGCTAGATTAAACGCCCGCAGCGACCACTGTGGAGTCGGTGCCCGCAGCTGAGGCAACGTGGTGCGAGGCACTGGGATGGCAAGATCCCGGCATTATCCTGACTGCCTGTTTGCCGCCAGCCGTGGGGGAGACTTGATTGCCCCAACCATTGGTGCCGGTGAGTGACGGCTGCAATATCCCTCGGACGCCGCCCACTGTATTTGGAAGCAGTGCGGTTTCAGCCAGGACTGTGTGCAGTTCACCACTACCGGAGGGACTTGGCCAGAATAACGTGGGTCCCCCTCTGGGTCTCCCGCCCCCCTGTTCCACACAATATATCCCTCCAACTGGCTCCAGCCATCATCAGCGATGGCACATAGGCTTTGTGCAGCCCACATACACGCGTGGGGAGCTGGGACTGATCTGACTCTCCTCGTGGAGGCCATAGGGGAGGCTAAACACGCAGCAGCCATCTTGGGCCGGTGGATGTTGCCGGGGGTGCTGGGCCCTTTTGTCATTGGGGGCCTTGTGTGACTGCCTGGCCCGGTGAATACTGGGCCCGGATTGATGTGTGGCCTTGCAGTGGATGATGATCCTGATTCCCTGCTGAGGGTGGTTTGTTTTGCTGCCTGAGCCTGGATATCTGTATCCCTTACCTCGCACTCTTACATCTGGCCTGGCCTGCCACAGTTTGAGAGACGATTGAGGCAGCCCACCAATTGCGCGGGACAGTCTTGTACCCCTATATTTTGGAGCCCACGCCGGCAGAGCCAGTTGTGCCATGGCAGGGGGTCATAGCTCTAAAACAGCGGTGCAAGTTAAATTGACTAAATATGCGTGGGATGGTGGCCCCGGTGCGAGCCCAGAGGAGGGACCCACTGCGCAAGAGAAGCCGCAATCAGGTGGGAAAAAGAAAGAACCGACGCTGCAGGACATTATGGAAGCCATCTCAACCATGTGCACGTTGTTGGAATCAAGCCTCGATGCAGTTTCCTCGGAGGTGTCCCTTATCCGGGCAGACATGCACTCGATGAACTCGCGTCAGAAAGATGTTGAGATCAAAACAAATTCCCTGGTCGAGGACGCCTCTGACCTGCAGTGCAAGATGGAGGCCATGCAGACCCACGCCTCAAAATTGGAGGCGCAGCTGGATGACTATGAAGGGCGCTCCCGGAGCAAGAACGTCCGTATATTGGGGGTGCCGGAATGGGCAGAGGGGCCATCTGCAGATCTCTTTGTGGAGGAATTGCTCACCACCTACCTGAAGCCGACAGGTCTCTCCAAATTCTTTTCTGTCGAAAGGGCGCATCGAGTGCCGGGCGGCCCCCGAAACCCGAGGCTCCCCTGTGGCCCTTGCTGGCTAGGACCTTCAATTTCCGGGACAGGGATGCCATCCTGCAGTGTGCCCGGTCAGCAGCACCAGTGGCATTCCGGAACAGCCGCATCACCTTCTTCCCGGACTTCACCCTCAAGGTGCAACGTCAGCGACGCAGTTTCCTGGATGTGAAAAAGGCACTGCATGAGCAGGAACTGAAATACGCAATGCTCTTCCCCGCCAAGCTGAGGGTGGAATCGGAGGACACGGCCTGATTTTTCACCACCCCTGAGGAGGCCTGGGACTGCCTCGACGGATGTCGTACGGCTGGTCCGAGGAACAATCGTGCCTGGAGTGGGTGACTGGAGGAGGGCACTGGCTTATCCGGCAGAAGCACCCCGCCTGTAGAGCATGAGGCTGCGACTGGAGGGCCAGAATGACTGGTCTGTATGTTAGTTCCTTAAGTGTGGTGGGCTTCTTCTTCATCTGGGGGCAGATCGGAACATTGCCCCCGCTGACCATGTAATCGAACTGGGATGAGGTTTCACTGGAGACTCTTCAAGAACAGACTTAATGTGACTTTCCATTGGTACGGGGCCCTTCTGTAGTGTCCTATAACGTTTTGGGGGGGTTTGATGGCTGCTTCCAGTCTATCTCAATTTGTGAAATGTGGTTACCAGTTGCTAATTTTCATGACGGGTGCCCGGTTGGTTACACGCACCCACAAGTTTGGTAAGGGTGGGCGATAGGCACTCTCCTAGTTTGGGTGGGCGGGAGGTTCTGACACCGCCAAGCAGGGAGGCAGGGAGGGAGGTTTTGAGGGTTGTTCCTTGGGTTGGGGGGTATTTTTATGTACGTTGTATTTGTTTTGTTGCATAGGCCTGACACATCTGGGAGGTCTCGCATATGGGCGGATGCAGGTTCCTCTTCTTTGAGGTACACGTTGGTGATTGGTCCATGGAGCTCAGGACAATCTCCCTCTGAGGACCGTTCTGAGTGGTTATCTTCGGATCTATATATTATTCTAGACAGGAGTAATGGGCATGGCGACTAGACAGAAGCTTAAGTTACTGTAGTGGAACGTTAACGGGCTGGGCGACAAAATTAAAAGGGGTGTGGTTCTCCAATTTTTAAAGCGTCATGCCCCAGATGTTGTACTATTACAGGAGACTCACTTACTAGGTAATGCATGCAAGGCCCTGTCCCGCTGGGGTTTCCATTTAGTGGCCCACTCGGCTTTCGACTCTGGCTCCTGGGGTATGGGCATCCTGGTCCAGAGATCGTTCCCCCTAACTGTGGCCTCAGTTCGCACTGACACTCTGGGCAGATTTGTAGCCATCTCTGGGACTTGGGAAGGGAGCACACTCAATCTTGTCTCAGTCTATGTACCACCAGGCTTGCACACCCAAGCCTTTATCGACCTCGGCTATCTCCTTCTTGGCTTACCAGACGGCAGATTATTGATTGAGGGCGACTTTAATTCTATTGTCTCTGACTCATTTGGCTGTTGGCCCCAGAGGAAGTTGCCGCCCTCCCTCAAGCAGATCCATAGCTTTCTTGGTGCGATGGGCCTTGTCGATGTATGGAGGGGCCTACACCCTAGCATGTCCCAGATAGACTACCTGCTGATGCTTGCTAACCAATTACACATTGTCAAAGACGTACAACATCTGGCCAGGGGGATCTCTGACCATTCGCCTATTCTATGTCACTTGAAGGTGGGGGAGCCCACGGTTGGCCGAGTGGCGCCAATCAACTCCTAGTATCGCACGGATCCCTCCACCAGAGACAGGGTCTTGAGCAAGACGTATCTCTACTTTCAGGAAAACAAGGGTACTATGGGAGATCTATAAGGTGAAGTGGTCTTGGCACAGATATCTGGACAGCGGAAGGTAAGGGGGGCCACCATGGCGCACTTGGAGGAAGAGATCCTTGACCTGGAAAACGCAGTTCGAATACACAACTCAGTAGAAATGCGCCAGAAACTCCGCATAAAAGTTAAGGAATTCTCTGACTTAGCCACAGAGGCCGCTAAGACACACCACCGGGCCACGCTCAGTAAGATCTATGATGTGGGGGATAAGGCAGGCAAACTACTGGCCTGGTTGGATCGCAGGGACAGGGCATAGCGCGTTGTGGTAGAGCAGGAGACTGACTCTTCTCCCCTTCTTACCGCACCACAAGACATAGCAGACGCATTTGGCCAATATTACCAGTTGCAATACACGTCCCACACTACACATTCTGAGGAGGAAGCCGCTTCTCTCCTCCATAACATCTTGATACCGCTCCTTACTGAGGAGGAACGCTCCAAACTAGATCTCTTTATCACAGTGGCAGAAGTCGAAAAGGCCATCCATGACCTGCGGGGAGGGAAAGCATCAGGTCCTAATGGTATCCCTATAGAATTGTTCAAAATCACGGCGAGCAAGAATGCGCCCTATCTTGCCGCCATGTATCGAGAAAGTAAGGAAAGGGGTATCCTACTTGAGGATCAGAGGCTGGCAAACATTGTCGTCATTCCTAAAGCGGGCAAACCCGCCAATAAATGCTCGTCCTATAGACCCATCTCACTCGTTTGTTCAGGGTCCTCACCCGCCAGGTCCATCTGGACCAGTCGGGATTTAGGCCTACGAGAAATACCTCTCTTAACCTGCACAGGCTTCACGGAGTTCTGGGCAGGGTGGATACAATTAGGGAAGATGCGATTGTTTTATTTATTTATTTATTTTAGTGTTTTATAGAGCGGAAACTTGACCCGTGAGGGTATCAGAGCGCTTTACACAGTATACAGAGGTGAACAAACAAAAAGTCTAAAGTACAGAAATATACAAAAAAGGTTGGCGAGGGGCAGGGGTGCTGGGAACATAGGGGGAAAAGGGGATACAAGTGTATGGTTACAGTCATAGTTAGAATCAGTAAAAACAAAAGCCCCACATATTCTCGGCGGGGTGAATTGGTGATCTGAGGAAGAAGCAATAGTTTTAGATTCGACAGGCACATTGTGGTGATTGAGGGCAGGTCTTAGACGAGGAATTTACCCATGAGGAAAGTTTTGGCCTCCTTCTTGAAACGTGCTAGAGAAGGGATTCTTCTGATGGCGGGAGGGAAAGAGTTCCAAATTCTTGGTGCTGCCCCGGTGAACGCCCTATTGTAGGTTCTTTTTTTCTGAAAAAAAGGCAGGTTGGAGCAAGAGGTTTCTAGCGGACCTGGAGTTCCTGCTTCCTCCAGATACCACTAGTTTCTGTGCCAGATAAGCTGGGGAGTTTGCGTATAGAGCCTTGTGTGTAATGCATGCCAGTTTCAACTGAATTCTGGCCTCTAGAGGGAGGCAGTTCAGTGCTTTCATATGTGGAGAGATGTGGTTGAATTTCCTGGTGCCGGTGAGTAGTCTGGCGGTCGCGTTGAGGCATGCTTTTCGAGGTGCCAAGGAGATCTTGGGTAATCCTGTAAGGGTGGAACATCCATATTCCAGTCTGGAGATGACTAGTGCTTGAACTGCCATTTTTAAGTCAGGAGGTTGTGGTGTCCCTGGATTGTGGTGTCCCTGGATGCTGCATCAGCTTTTGATACCATCGAATGGCCCTATCTGTTTGCCGTACTCCATAAATTGGGGTCTGGGTCGAAATTTACCGACTGGGTGCGGCTTCTCTACTGCCATCTGCTTGCACAAGTGGTTGTCAACAACAGGAAATCCCCCGTTTTCATTCTTGGTAGAGGCACCCGACAGGGCTGTCCTCTATCACCGCTTCTTTTCGCATTGGCCCTGGAGCCCTTGGCTACATGGGTCCGTCAGGACCCCGCTATCCGGGGCCTTCGACGGACGCATGGCTGGGAAGACCGCATTTCATTATATGCGGATGACATCCTGCTTTATTTGGCCTCCCCGGAGGCATCCCTCAATGTGGTCCTGGACATATTCTGCGTGTTTGGCAGGTTTGCGGGATATACGATCAACTGTCAGTGCTCTACGTCCTTTATGGCGAGTGGCCCTTGCTTCCCCGGGGCTGCCAACTAGTGGAGGCGGCTGACGGCTTCAAATATTTGGGAATCTGGGTCTGAAAAGACCTTTCCAGATCCTATGAAACTAATCTCCTGCCGCCTCTGATGCGACTTAAAGCCGACGTCCAACACTGGAATTTGCTCCCATTGACTCTCTTGGGGCGTACAGCCCTGTTCAAGATGATGTCCCTTCTCAGACTTTTATATGCACTACAGAACACTCCGCTTCCGGTCCCCGTCACATATTTCAGAGACCTCGACAGTGTTGTTTGAGATCTCTTGTGGGAGGGCAGGCCACCACGTATCACCACCCATAAATTTACACTTGGTTGGTTCAATGGGGGTATAGGGCTCCCGGATAATCAGAAGTATTACTGGGCATCGCATCTCACAGCCATTAACCAGTGCACCTATAGATCACAGGACGACCCGGCCTACCAAATTGACAGATGGCTCCTCCCGGGGGGCAGTTTCGGTGGCGCGATCTGTGCACGACTTGTGGCCTGTCCTGAAAGGGCCTGACCTGGCACGCAGTTGCTATATGGAAGGCGGCCAATAGGCATCTGGGCTGGGAGGGCAAACTCACACAAGCCACGTACTATGGCACAGTGAACAACTGGGTAGGCTGAGCCGCTCGAAGGGCTTTGACAAATGGGACCTCATTGGCATCTCCAGGATTGGTGACTTATGGAAATCTGGGGATGTGGTGCCATTTTCCCGACTGCAACAGGAGTAAGAACTCGCTCAGTCTGAATCCTTTAGATATCTTCAAATCAGACATGCCCTGCTCGCGGTTCTCCCAAGAGGTAGAGATCTCCCTGACTCCTCCCCACTTGAAAATAGGATACTCGACGGAGACCTGCCGGACAAGGCCATTTCCCAAATTTATAAAAAGCTCATTAACAATATGGCAGATCCTCTGACCAGCTTGCGGGCCAAATGGGACCACAATGTCGTGGGTCTAGATGACGAGGAGTGGCGGGCTTCGGTGGCTTACCCTCGCGAGGTGGCCATTTCCTCCCGGCTCCGACTGGTCCAACTTAAATTACTTCATAGATCCTACTTATCAGGGCCTTTGCTAGTTCGCATGGGTCACATCCCGGAGGGTGGCTGTGCATGGCAGTGCGGGCAAGAGGGCACATTTATTCATACTCTCTGGGAATGTGATCCAGGGGTAATGGGAGCGGGTGGTAAGCCAAATGGAGGAAGTACTAGGGTAACAGATCCACTGTAACATAAAGTTAGCACAGTTGAATATTTGGGATCCTACAGACTTGAACTCCGGGGAGCCACTCTGGGTCACACTTGGGCTCATGATCACTAAAAGAAACATCGCATGGCATTCAAGGGCTCCAAACCCACCGAAGATAGTGGACTGGTCCAACAATATGGACTGGTGCATGGTGACGGAAAAATCCATCTATGAAGCTAGGGGGTGCCCGAGCAAATGGACACATATCTGGGGTCAGTGGAATACCTACAGAGGGGAGATTTGTGCACCGCCAAGAACTAGACAACATATTACGAAGGGACTTGATGTCACACAATAAGATAGCCACCTAGATATTGTAATATGTACACTAGGAGGGGGTAAAGACTGTCCATCGTGTGAGCTTCCTTAATTACCAATGTTTTGACTATGTAACACGCCTTTTTTCTTCAATAAAATAAAAACTAAAAAAACAATTGCCGGCACAAATTGGGGGGATGAAATGTTCCCCACATAAATTTGGATATGATTATGTCACCGTTGGCAATAGGTATGCTGATGAAATTGCACACTACTGTGCACAAAATTCAGTTACAATCAATGGGGAACAATTGAAAGAACAATCTGATCAAGCCGAATGTAGTCTATGGTTTTCATCTGTTGAATCATTGGAAGAAATTAGACAATTGCAAGATACAGCTAGTGATGAAGAGAGAGAAAATTGGATCAAAGCCGGTTGTACACACAGAGCAGATGATGAAGTACGGATTTACACTGATGGAAGACCAATATTACCAGATAGTCTATTATCCCAGATGGCACGGGTCTGTCATGGTCCTACACATGTGGGTAGAGATGCTATTATTAGATTGTTTAAACAAAATTGGTTTAATCCCAAATTTAGAGTCAAATGCAGAACGTCGCTGTCAAAGCTGTGCAAGTTGTCAGCAACAAAATGCAGGGAGAACATTTTTTGTCAGTTTGGGTCGAATTGGAAAAGCAGCAGGTCCATTTAACCGAATGCAATTAGATTTAATCGAGATGCCTCCTTGCCATGGACTAAGATATGTTCTAGTTGTTGTGTGCGTGTTTTCTCGTTGGGTGGAAGCTTATCCAACAAGGCGAAAAGACAGCTTAACAGTTGCTAAACTGTTTCTTAGAGAAATAATTCCTAGATTTGGATAGCCAGTCTCATTAGAATCAGATAGAGGAACTCATTTTAATAATGAGATAATTCGGATGATTTGTGCAGCATTGCAAATTAAACAAAAATTACATTCTGCTTATCGACCAGAAGCATCAGGTGTGGTCGAGCAAGTAAATGGTGCAATAAAGTCTAGACTTGCTAAAGTTTGTGCATCCACAAGACTAAAATGGACAGATGCATTGCCATTGGTCTTGATGAGTTTGAGATGTATTCCTGACAGAAGAACTGGACTATCCCCTCATGGAATTGTGATGGGAAGGGCTATGAGACAGCCAACAGTCCCAGCAAATCAACTGATGAATATAACTGATGATTTAGTGCTCGATTATTGCAAAGGATTGGCTGATGTACATTCTGTGTCTCATCAGGTTGGAGAAGTTGCAACTACAGCATAACAAGAACAGGCGCACGATTTGAGCCCTGGAGAGTGGGTGCTCAACAAGAAACACGTAAGGAAGTCATGTTTGCAACGTCGATGGCATGGGCCATACCAAGTGATTCTTATGACAAAAACAGCAGTTAAATGTGGTGGTTTGCCTAATTGGATAAACGCAAGTCATACAAGACAAGCCCCATGTCCACTTCAAAGCTCAGAGTCAGTTGAAGGCGAACAAGGAGAAAGAAAGAAACCTGAACAGGCTGAGAATCAAGTAAGGTGGGCACAAGTTACTGGGTCTCGCAACACTGTCATTGTTGATGCTGAAAGAGAGTTGGTTCCCGAAAGAAACAAAGAAAAAGAAAAAAAGGAATCAGCTAAGAGAAGTTTCGAATCAAGTGAAATAGACAGTGTTTCAGGAAAAAGAGCAAGAAAAGGTGACAAATGGCCTAGAGGAGTCAAGACCGTAAAGGACACTTTAAATGAAAAAGTTCCATATACAATAATTGAAATTTCCAGCCAATGTGAATAAAGTGATACTGAAGGAGAAGAAAATAGAGTGCAGAGAACAAAAAGAGCAAAAATACCAAACAAGAAATATACAGCACCTGAATGGACATATTTGGCTGCTGCAACAAACGTTTGGCAAAAAGAGACAATTGAATCATGCTTCAGGAGCAATTCATCATATTGGCCACACTAAATACACTGTGCTAGAGAAAAAGAGTGCAGAAAAAGAGAGAGGAGATTTGAAAATAAATCAAATTGTGAAAATCATGACCTGAGGTTCAAAAAGTGTGGGATACACAAATTTTATCAAACGGAAAGTTTTGACAAGTTTTAATTCGTTTTTTCAAGTTTTGATTAGTTTTTTTTCTAGTTTATTTTAACATTTTTCCCTTACAAAATAGCTAGAAATGAGACTGGTTATCAAAATCAGGGTTTAACTAGGCGAAGTTGTCTTAATGCTTGCTTTATATGTGTCCTTTTAATGTTGTTCGTCTGGTTAACACTAATTCTAATAGTACCTTATTTTATGTATCCTATTAGAGTTAATATTAATAATAATCATGTTAATACAAGAATTAATGAAAGGAAAGATCTTAAAGAAGATCGAGAGACTAATATTTAAAAACTAACAGGAAGTCACTTACATCAAGATAATTCTATTAATGATTTTGTCTGAGTCTCAATATCACATTCACACCAATGTCTCAGCCCACTAAAGTCCACCAACCTCTCTGCCCCTGCCTTCATGCAGACCTTGTGGCCCAGCTGGCAAACTCCAGAGAGCTATTCATCCACCGTCAACCTATCATGTAAAAGGACATAAAATACAAATAACATTTTAAACTCCTTTCTCATGGATGTCAATCTGGTGCAAAAACGGATTCAAGCATGTTTCATCTCCAATCACTCATGACAATTCAATGACATGACAGTCAGCACTTCTATAGCAACTTTCCTCATTACATAATAGCGATTAGTCTGTGGGGGGCTCGCATTCAGGGGCATATTTCCAAGCCCCATTTCGCCATGGGGATGTTACTTTGTACGATGTTCCTGTGGCGATTGGGGCTTTGCCTTATTTACAAGACAGCCTCTATGCTTAGCGTGAAAGGGGAGGGCAATGGGTGTTGCAGTGGGTGTTCCACCGCAACACCCATTGATTCTGACACTGCCCCCTATATACAAGGGAGGCATAAATAGGAGGCAACGCTAGAATTAAGACCAGGGAAAACTGGTTTTACCCTGGCTCAACAAGGAGAAATGTTTAATTTCTCTTCGTTTTTGCTGATTTTATGTGTGCTGCATTGTGCAGCACACATGAAAACAGCAAAAGGCCAATAATTGTTTATGTAAATATGAACAATCCTTTTAAAAAATGCTGTTTTGCAACTTCTATGTGTGCTGCATTAAGAATTAAGCAGCACACATTGAAGTTACAAAATGTAATTTCAATATTGTTTATGTGCAGGAAGGAGGACCTTCCTGTACATAAACAATCTTCCCCTGCACGCAGACAACCTTGCACTATTGTGCAAGAGTGCCTGCATTGGCGCTATGCTGATAAGTGTAGCGCCAGCGCAGGGGGAAATGCAGGGCCTATTTTAACAGAAGCAGGAGCAGAGGTGATCATAGGTATGCACATGGCAGTTCTGTAAACCTTTCCCTACCACCTAATGCTCCGGGAGAAGCATGTGAGAAGCATTTGAGCCCTTAGAAGCTGCTCTGCTAGTACCTTGGTGTAGCAACAGATGCTGGAGATAGCTTCTAAGTTTTGAGGAATCACAACACTGCAGTTGGCTGTTTTGGTAATGGGTAAGTCACTGAGGGTGTTCTCTCTCTGATTTCTTTTTCTCTCTATGATGATGACGTCTGAGAAGAAGTCCAAAACCAACCCCACCACAAAGGGTCTATTGGTGATGGCCTGCGAGCCTGCGTATGGGTGAAAGAGCAGCGATGGCATCCCTGTAGAGGCTCTTCCAATAAGTGGGTAACTTTGGGATTTGGTTTGTGCATTGGAAGGAAGAATCCATGGTGTTGTCTTTGCCTGGATAGAGGCCATGGTCTAGTCCCTGGTAACGCCGGATTAGGCACTGAAACATCTAGAGCATGAAAGTGTGGGGTTACTGATTGAGTTACCCATTTCCAACCCTGTGCTATAAAATGCATTTCTACCATTGATGATAGGCTGGAGACACAGGAAAACGATAAGAACATAACTGTCCTGATAATGAGTGACAGGTCAAAATCTGATATCAAACAGTGCCTACAGCCTCAATTTAACGTGTCTTAGGTGAGACGATGTCCTGTCGTAGTGTTAGCACACTGGGCCATTAACTCTTTTGTTATAGGACTAGGGTTTTGAATTTATTCATCTACCCTCTGGCTACCACCATACTCAGTTGGTCCTCCGATGGATCTTGTTTTGTGCTGAAAGGGACTGGATGTTTGGAGGATGAGCAATTACCAAATGAGGAACAGGAATATAATAATTGCTACACTCAATCTAATATCATTCAATGCTTAAGTAAGTCAATACACAGACTAAAAGTGTACCAATTATAGATGTTACCGGCAAGTAATAATTAGTCAGAATCAGCAGAGTTTAGTTTAAATCTCAAAGGTTTAGTATTTCATTCAAGGGCAAAGAAATATTTAAATAAATGGCGTACAATCCTAAATTAAACTAAATTAAGTTTAATAAAGCAAAATAAAGCTCTGCAAGATCCAAGGATGAAGGTACAAATCTTAATGGATCAATAGGAAATCAGTTGAGCCTCACACATACCCTTGGGAAGGTTCAGATAGTTCCTAGTGACCAGTTCCATTTCATGAAAGACAGGAAATCTGGCTTAGTCCGTCTCTGTAACATCAAATTCACAGCAGCATGATGCAAACACTTTAAAAAAAAAGGTTCCACTACGCTACCATACCAGCAGGCAGCAGGTTGAAGTATTATGTCACTGTTTGCGTTGTCTTTATATGTCCAAGTCGCCAGTCTCAATGCTGCAAACGTGTGAGCAAGAGAACCAAGGAAACCAAACTTAAAATCTCTTCCACACCTTATTTCAGTCTCAAAGTCTGAGCAATTAAACTTCATGAGTTCCGGGTTAACACCCCTTGGCATCATCAGCAATATCAGACCACCCTGTCCCATTGGCATTCTATGATAGGATGAGGATGATGTAGTAAGTAAAAGTATACAATCCAGAAAAATTAAGTGATCCAGGTTACAAAGCTTCCTTAAACTATTGCATGTTTAGTCATATGAACAATAGGATTATTTCAGAGAGTAAGCGAGGTCATGCTTTCATATTTCCAAATGTTCGTTCTCAAGCATCTGTTCTATCATGTAACAGTTTTTGTTGAAAGTTTAGTCAAGCTGTTCTACAGATGTCAAAGGAAGCAATTGAAAGTTAGAACACAAGTGGCAACTTTGCAAAATGTTCCCATAGGCTTCAGACTATTCATTTCATAAATTCACGTTAGAAAAAGAAGCAAGATTTGAGGCTTTCATGAAATACAGCTCGTTCACAAAGACATTATGCTAAATTATGAATCTCGCACTGCGTAGCATGGAATATTACTCTCTTAACTAAATGCATTAATAAACATTTCAATCAAGTTGTAATTAAGTCATGTAAGTATAGGGTACTCACAAATTTTTGAAATGTCCCTGATACACACATATAGAAGAAGTTTTTCTTTGCATATATATCAATAGGCCACACACATAATTTAAGTATGTTTGAAAAATGATTCACAGATGTGCCTTGTGAGAAGGTGGTTCTGACCATCTAAGCCGCCTGGATTTTTTGCTTTTTCAACAACTGATGTTTAGGTCGAGACTAGTGCAGCATGCATGCGCTGCTCTGTGAGACTTTATGTAAGGGCTTCAAAAATCTGACCACACGCTTGTGCATGTGCTTTTGTTTTTGTCACAGGCTATTGGCCTTTGCATGCGTCTTTCTAAGAAAGACAGCACGCAATTAGGCAATAGCCTGTGCATTTCCCACCTTTCTCAAAAATGTAACCGCCCATGGCCTATTGCTTGCGGTTACCCGCACGGGCGCCATCTGTTTTGAATTATCGTGCCCAGACACGGACACGCTAATTCAAAACAGATGGGCTGCTGCTCGCGCGCCCTCTTTAGTTTCCCTCTCGCGCGCTGGCTTGGTTAATTTTCATTCTCGTGCTGGCTCCCCTGGGCTGGAGCTGCCTCCTCCTCCTCCCTCCTGCTTTTTTAGGTTGAGGTATCGAGAGGGTCTCGAGCTGATCCAGGAATATAGTTATGAGCTCGCTCTCCCACTTCTAAATGTGAAACTGCGTGCCAGATCTCCCATAGTGTGCTGTGTGAGAGCCGCATTTTCGCACATAGCTCTGAACATGTTCACCTCCTAAACAATAATGCCCTGTATGTCTGGCAACGAGCTGCAGCGTGTGACCCTGTGCAAACTTTCACAGTTCACAGGCTGGTGATGGGTGTCGCTATGCATGAAATCGCACGCTCTTGATAAAACACACAACGTTTCTTATTGTGTGTGCACTAATTATCTCAATCAGTCTGCCGCGGAGACAGATCAGAGGTCTGTCTCTCCGCTCCCGTTGGGTGGTGCGAACTAAGCAGTTTCGCTTCCCTGGCTCAAAGAGCAGCCTCTACCCCTGACATTCACAGTGTGTTCGCACAGTGTTTGCAGGCAGCAGAGAACCAACAGGAGCGCTGCTCCCTCCCCCCCCCCGTCCCTCCACTCATGGCATCCATTTCAGTGATGCACTGCCCTTTCATGGATACAGGCGCTCTCTGCCAACTAATTGTGTCACTTCTTTCCCAACTGACTACTTCCTAGTGGACTAGTCACATGGAAACCATTTTCTGCTACATATTTGTGACCGGCAAACGTACACCCCCACTGCCTAAGCCTGGTGCTCGTGGACATGGTCATCATAAACGAGGGTTTTGAGGGATTGCACTTTAGATATGACAGCACTTCACCCACATCAAACGGAGGCCCAGTCAAGCCAAGTGGAATCTGTGATTGTCGAGCATGTGTGAGATGCAGGTCAGACTGCCTGTCCTCGTCTCCTGCTTATGTTTAAAGTTGCCCCACATGTAATACTGCGTGCTTTATGGAGTCACTGAAATGCCACAGGGGCCGACTTTGAAGCTGGGGAACCAGGTTCAAGGCTTGTGGGAGGCTCAAGCACCCTGTGATTCTTGACACATCACTTAATTTCCCTGTGCCCAAAAATGAATGTGTCCGTCTGTAATGCAAATGGTACTCATGTAAAGCGATCTGATACCTTCGGGTTGAGTTCGCGCTATCCACTTCCGAAGCCTTCTCGCAAAGGGTGAATCACTCACACACCACGTTGGTGCCTCTGAGAGGCCCGGAGAGCACATGCAGTCAGTTATTTGTCTGGTAGTGTCTATGAAATGCCAGGAGGGCTGGGGAGTAGACAGTCATCTGTTGGGCTGCAGCATCTGTAAGGTCAGTAGGACAGTCAGTCACCTTGTCAGGCCAGTAGATTTAGATGGGCAGGGTCCGTCCGGTGTTCAGCCTCGGTAGTAATTAAAAACGCACATTGAAATGGATTCTCCTTCTGACAAATAAACTGATCAATTTTTGCACAAGGAGCGTTAAAAACGGTATATTACTAATCAGTTCCAGTTTTAAACTTCACCTTTTTTTTGCATTCCTTTAGTGTTGTGTTGTGTTTCTGTATTTTTTCGCACTGCACATCACTCTTGTATAGCACATAACTTGAATTGAGTCGCCTCTAGGCGTTTCTCACAGTGCCTGTCGGTGGGCCAAAAAAGACGTTCAGACAGCCGCGGCCCGTGGAGGGAGTTCCGTGGGGCGGTAAGGCGGGGTGGGGGAGGGGCAGGGTGGGGGGTTCTAAAATCCGGAATATGGATAATTACAGGTAAGTAAACAAATAAATAAATAAAACGAATTTCGTAGCGCGCGCTGCATCGCATTTTGCGATGCAGCGCGCGCTACGAAATTTGTTTTATTTATTGTTGTGAATGGTACTTAGGGTCTTGCCTATACTTTGAAAAATAAAAATCTCTGTGCTGAGAGGTTGACCGATGAAGAACTGAACCACAACATAAGTTTCTTTCTGCTTTACTCAGTATAGCCACAGAACTACTGATAAAATTTGTAGTGGGGGCCCCTCCATGCACCTTGCAGGAGGGCCCCTCAAATTTCGTAACGCCACTGAGAGGAATACAGGCAATTTGTACATCGTCCACCACCCTTGCTTCCTCTTGCGCTCCCCAAAGCCTGCTTCCACTGCACCAGAGCTCTACGATGGCCGGGAAGTAACAGACAAAGAGGACAGGAGAAGGGGCTGCAAGATGACCTCATTCATTGTCCAGAGAGAAGTACGTTGGGAAGTGTGCCTGCAGACTTCTGTACAGCACAGCTTAAAGACATAGGTAAAGTCAATATCTCTGGCTAAACACTTATAAGGTCCCAAAGGCGAGACCTATTGGCTATGCCAATGCTTGTTTAGCTTTTACTGTGGGAGCGCCTCATAAGCTTGGACTCACCCACAGTAAACTCATGATAAAATGGATTGCATGTGGGTTCCACCAGTGCCTGACTTGTGAGATAAGGCCACTGCGCTGCAGCCAGGGTAAGGGGCACCCGACTGGTTACATGTGGACATGTGTGCACACGTGTGTGCACACGTTTGTGCACCCGTGTAAGGGCTGTGTGGGAGAGATTCCTATTGTGTGCAGCCCAGGAGCGGGGTACAGATAGAATGGTGTGGAAGGGACTATGCAGAGTTGGGTGGTGACATGGAATAGGCCTTATAATGTGGGGAGATACATGTAAGGGATAGTCAGTGTGCTTTACTGTAGGAACGCTCCATTATTCTCCTATGGAGACAAAGACCACATGGGGTAGTTTCAGTTCCTAGGGCCTACAAACTCCAGACATGCACCAAAGTACTCTACGTTGTACGAAAAGAATCATTAAGCAATGTCCATAGCCATATCGGTACTGTTTATGGGTCATCCAGAAATGTCATATTCCTCTGACTCAGCTCAGAACCAGAGCCCGGCCGGTTGTGACCCTACTAGGCTGAATTAATTGCCTTCCTCCCCAAGCTGTAGCATCAGAGGCTTAGCCCTTCACTGCAAGCATTCCCAAGGGTGAAGGTCTTCTCTCCAAGAGGGAGAGATAGGGTGAAGTTACAAGGCATCAATTAGCAGCTGTCACCTCGTGCCAGGCACCAGGCCATCTCCAGGCCCAGGCCATGAAGTCAACCAGAGGGGGAAAGGGGCTTTTCAGAGACCTTTTCAGAGACCATGTAGCATGAGTCCCCTGGACAATGCCATCTTGAAGTATCCCAGTGGTCTGTGCAGGAAGGAGGGATCAAGGGCAGAGAAGTGATGTGTCACCGCAGGATAGAGCAGAAGTGCGTTCCTGTCAGCCCCTTCAAATTTCTTTTTAAAGGTCTTGCTCAGGAAGAGGAGCTCTCTCTGGGGTATGGTCTTGCTCAGGAATACTGGTGGTGGAGAATGACTCCATGGGCAGTTGGAAGGAGGAACCCCCTGACTGCCCTAGGACTCTGGACTGTGGCTCTGAGGGAGTCCAGGGCCAGTGAGAGGACACCTGGGCTTCTGCGCAGAGGGAGGAGAGGCCCAGAAGGAGAGCCAGGTGAAAGTCTAGCACAAGGAGCCAGTGGAGACAGCTCCTTGCTGAGTTCCCCCCTCTTGGAGGCCAGGATGGCAGCGATAAGTGATTCAGGTGGCTAGGGCTGGCCAACAAGAGCCAAAAGAGGCCAAGATTGTCGAAGTTAGCCCCATGGGGGCCAAGATAAGCCCCCCAGAATGTAGGCGACCTTTGACCTTTCATTGGTCCGATGACGAATTGATGTGGGGCTCTGCTGCTGGTCCCCAATGGGCCCCCAGGGTGGCTCAGGTCCAGAGAGGTGCCTCCAGAGAAACAGAAAGTCGAGGAGCACCGTCGCACCCCCCCCTGGGGCCCAGGATCCCAACCCTGGGTACCAACCACGAGAAAGGTGGGGTGCGCCATCGCGCCCCCGTGAAATGGCCCTCCAGGGGCACAAGAGCCCACCCAGGGCCACGATGAAAATGAAGATGGGGAGCGCTGTCGCTCCCCTGTCAAGAGGTGTCAGGGGCCTGGGACCCCATCTCCAGGCCACAATGAAGAAGAAGTCGGGGGGCCCTCCCCATGAAGGTGGGTAGGGAAAGGACCTCATCCCTGGGCACCGGATGCAGCGGGAGGGAGGGGTAAGTGCCGTCACACTCCCCCGCAGCAAAAGGGAGGAGGGGGGAGTGCCGTCGCACTTACCTGACGCCTCGTCCGGCCGGCTGCAGAGCCCATGTCTGCCCACAGTAGTAGGCAGACCAAGATGAGGAGCCAGCTCCCGGGCCCATTGAGGAAGTGTAGAAGCGGCATGAGGCCACCATCCAAGGCAGCACGGCTCTTCCCGGAGCTGCAGGAGAGCCGCTGCTCGAGTATGCACAATTTCAGGAGGAGGACCCCATAATGCCCTGCGGGGCATGGCCCATTTACCATGAAAACCAGATAGTCTTCAGCGTGTGTTGACTCCAGGAAGATGGGGTCACCACCATTTGATGACAAAGGTGCTGGGGGAGCAGCAGGAGCAGCGCAGACTCCCCAAGCACGGAAATAGAAATTCCCCCGCCAAGTCTCTAGGAACTGTAAAGAAATAACCTCGCCTTAATGCCTGCCTGATGCTGTAACCTTTGCTCTTCAGCGAGGGAAAACCACTCTCCTAAGGAAAAGGATGATGACCGCATGGAGACATCCTCTAGAGTGCAAGGGTGTAATTGCACAGGAGGTGCATTTACCTAATGGTGTTCCTTTTGGGACTGGAGGTCACCTGAAATATGTGAAGTTATAAGTGAATTGGAAATATGATGTCAGGGTGCCTGGTTGTAATTGCATATCCATCTGAACGTGATGCCTTTTATGAGTTGTGATTGAATTGCATTGTTCATGTTACCACGTTACCAGATATGATAAGTACCCGTCATCCCAAGTGATGCTTAGACATGTATCCAATTATGCTAAGACATGTATTCTTGCTACTGCGTTAGTGGAACAACCAGACTGTCAGCCACTGGGATTTAAGTGTGTATACTGTATGGTCAGTATTAGGTGCTCTCAGTCAGGGTTATGTGTCACTATGGCAGGTATTCCAATTATAAATGCTTGTTGCAAAAATGGGGTTGGAAGCCACTGGGGTGGTGCCAGTGGAAAGCACCCTCACTCCAGGTTGTGGTCATCCTGTGGCATTTGGAGGAAAGATGATGTTCATACATGCTAGTGGTGGTACTAGACACCCCTCCTGGGCTGGGTGGGAATGTTTACGCAATGTCAAGAAGGATTTCCATCAACTTATGTATATTTCTAAATTGAAAACAAACAGCGTGGACGGACCTGCTATTGAGAGGAGGGGAAAAAAGGGAGGGCAAAGGCCAACTTTCTTGTTATCAGATTTACAGAGGTGCCTGAAAACCATTAGGTTTTCTAAAAGACCCCTCACCCACCAACCCGGTTGGTGGCATGCTTCATCATTGGGGTCCCAACCGGGTAGCCAAGTGCCACCCAGTTGTTCTGCGACGCCTGATTGCAGCGGAGCTGGTGGCATGCAATCTGTGAGGAAAGTGGTGTAAGTTTAAAATTATCTCTGGGAGTCTTTGCCGAATGATTTATTGTTGGTGGCCCAGGATAAGGTTAAAAAAGAAAAATAGGGCAATGTTGGAGAAAAATGCTCCTTGTTGTCACTTGAGTAGGTCTACATGTTTCAGCCCCTATAAAAAGGTGAAGGACTTTCGTCAGGACCGAGTGAGTGGACTGAATGTGGCAAAATTACACCACGTGGAAGGTGATATAGCAACACACTCGCTAAGGTGTGTTGTAACGTGGGTGGTGTCTGTATATTCACGGACACACTGATAAAAAACCTGTAGGGAAGAAGGAAGACAAAAAGACAAAACACATACAACATGAATGCAACATAAAATGCAATCTTTTCGTAATATACATATGCCACTGTGAATGTCTTTGATAAGTGGGCACAGGCGTTAGTCGGTCAATGATATGGACCGGATGATAACCGGTTATGCATGCCTTATCAGTATATTGTGCTCCCTTATTGTGCAGGGGTTACAGGGTATGGCGTTTTTTGGCATGCTCCTACATATATTTGTAATGCTATAAAGGTAAAAAGGGCCCGTGTGACTCTGTGAGTGCTATTGGTGCTGTTTAACCTTATCGTTAAAAATTGTAGGCAAAGGTGCGTGGTGCTGGCGCATACCTAGACGATTAGAGGTCATGCATGAACTACGTCAGATTCAGCGTTAGAATTAGGGAGTAGATTGCTTGTATATAATAGACAACATAGTTACACTGGCTATGTGTTGCTGGTAGCTTTATCAGGACCCAGGAGGGGGGCCCATCTGTAGTCACACTCTAAGGGCGAGAAAAGGGAAGGAGTGTTGACAGAAAGTGACTCAAAGAGTCTTGGTAATTGACAGTAATGTTACGCATGTAGTGATGCCTGAGCATGCTGTATCTCAAAAGTTAAAATCAGAAAAACCTTACTTTGTCAAGATAGGACACCTGCCTGTGGAACCTATTCTGGTCTCCTCACGGTCCTCTGTGTTACTGGACCCATTCGGAAGCCGAGTTGAAATACCGGTGCCGGCCGGTTTCAGGAAATGTGTCATCGCTTACATGGGCAAGACATAAAAAGACTAGACCGTCTCAGTTGGGGCGGCTGCTGTGCATGCGTGCAGAACGTCATATTAGCGATGTGTGTATGGCGGAGTGGAATGAAGGAGACGTGCCAGTCATGCTTTGAAATCTTGTAATGGCAACAGTGTTAAGCCATTATTGCAGTGGCAGAGTACAAATAAAAAGGTGTTGCGCACTAATAGATGTGCTGTATTGGGAAGGATGGTGCGTATTAATAGCCCACAATGGGGAAGATATTGACCATTGCCTAAGAGGACATAAAAGGTTACAAAGATAGACAGGCACCCCAGATTGGAGCAGTGTGTATGCAGATGAAATATCCCTCTTGAGGTGGGTACAAGGCTGGGATTTGTTGGATACTGGACCTGTCTAATTACATTTGAGACAATGTTGTATTTTAATAGCCTGTGTGAGTTTTGAGGTGGTCATAGTATTGTGTAGTGTGTGTGCAATAAATGCACTCTTCCTTTCTGTAAAGAAAAGTACAGACTGGACAATCAATTATTGAGTGTTATTTCTGCGTACATGTAAATGGTGAGTACTAGCCCACACAACCTCCCTTGCGTAAGCCTTAGACTGCCCTGCAATGCTACCCTCTGATAGTCAAGCGCTACAATAGGGTGTTTGATTCCCAGTGAAGGACAAATGTAGACGCATTATTTGTGCAAGCCTCAAAACTAATGCCTAATTTTCCAACATTTCTTCAACTAAATAGCGTGCAACACCTACTTTTCTTTTGTCATTTTCGGTGTACACATTACACATGAAATACTATTCACCTCTAACACATGAACGTTTAATTTTTACATATGGATTTCTTAGTTATTGTAATTATCACATTATCTAATCACAAGATCAAATGTCATTAAAGTTGTTAAAAATTCACATCCAGTTAGTAAATATAAAATGTAATCATAAGGTCATTCTAGTATTCTGCATACTTTTACGATGCAGTATCTAAATCAGATTTTGATTTTGTCATGTTCCAGAAATGTGGAGCTTAATACACGTTTGTCCTCCTCCATGTAAAGTAGTGTCACAAATCGTTTTCTTAGTAAATTGTTGCAAATTAGTAAGAGGAAAGACTCTGCTCTATCAATGTCCAGTCCAGAGAGTCAGCAACTAGTTCTGCTGAGAAGCTCTATCACTGCTTTAAAGTCAACTTCTTCAGGTGCTGCGCAGTGTCTTTGTAAATTAGGGTTCACAGTCTAGCATTTTGTTTTCAGTTTGAGACAAAGGGCCAGATGTATCAAGCAGTTTTCCTGTCAAAAATGGCCCAATTTGCAAAATTGTTTGCAACCGAAAAAATGCACTTTTATATTTATCATTCCCAACTTGCAATTTGGTAACATGTTAACGAGTCGCAGTTTGGAATTTTGAATAAATACCGATTCGGTATTAGTAATGGGTGTGTTTAGGGCGTCCCTTCCTAATACCAAATCGCGGTGGTATGTAAGAATGTTTAGCAACCAAAATGAGGTCGCTAAACATTTGCATTTTGCCACCTACTTCAAGTAGGTGGTAACCCATTTGCAAACGGGAAGAGGTCCCCAAGGGACCACCTTCGTCTTTGTAAATGTTCGTAAAAATTTTTTTTTAGAAAAGCAGTGGTCCCACAGACGACTGCCTACTATTAAAAAATGAAAAGAAAACATTGAATTTTTCTTTTTTTAAAGTATCCCGTCTTCCTTTCAGGAAAATAAGCTGCATTTCAACAATATGATTGCTTTATTTAAAAGCAATCACAGACATGGTGGCCTGCTGAACCAGCAGGCCACCATCCCTGTGCTTTTACCAATTCCTAACGGGTCACAAATTGTGACCGACCTCATTAATATTCATTGGGTAGGTCAATTTGCTACCCAGTATGAATCGCTATATGAAACTCTATGAGTTTCATACATTAGAAAAAGTGATTTCCTAATTGTGATGTGCACAGAAGCGCAATTAGATAATCAGTATTCCCAATATTGATATATCTGGCCCAAAGAGTGTTGTTTAGAGTCTAGTGTTTTTGACAGATGTCCAACATCCACCAAACTCTTAATAACCCCCAACGTCTTGTTCTTCATTTAGAGGGGGCTGCTTTAGCATACTTGAAAAGTCTTAATCTTACTTTGTTTTTTCATCAACTTTGCCTGATGCATTAAATAGTCAATATAGAAATGTTTTAAAAATTTACATCAATTTATATACTAACAGAACTGTCATGATCCAGATCAACTTAAAAACCTGACAGACTTTGAATACATTTTATAAGCTTAAACGAACCAGCTTAAGACCATCTATACCAGTAGATCTTGACACATTGCATCCACAGCTTACCAC
The DNA here is from genome assembly GCF_964204655.1 of Triturus cristatus. Taxonomy (NCBI): domain Eukaryota; kingdom Metazoa; phylum Chordata; class Amphibia; order Caudata; family Salamandridae; genus Triturus; species Triturus cristatus. Next base: position 529,146,869 of record NC_140589.1, read on the forward strand.
TTACCACCAGACACTTATCATAACCATGAGGCCATCCAACCTGCACCGGTGCCAGTTTTGATGACTCTACCCAGAGCTTCCGGCCAGCACCCACGTTTCACTGCCACCACTCATTCGTCACCCTTTTCATGCAGTCTATTTAAGGTTCTCAACAATGCTGACAGAGCATCAGCCACCACCCATCTTTCCGCCGATGTGGCACTCAAGTGAAATTCTGAACTTTCACAAATGGGAGCCTTGTTTACACCTATTGCGCCCAGAGCATACTTGTAGGGGAAACAGAAACCTGGCATGGTAACTTTAAAGATATTGTGGGTGGAATGGACTCCATTTAAACCAACTCAAAGACAATGTGTAATTTTACAGCTCTTTTGCACAACTTATTCATAAGGTCAGCAGAGTAGACCAGTATCACATGAAACTGTTAAAGAAAAAGGAAAGCTGTCAATTAAATACACAGAACGCGTTACTGCCTCTCACAAGCAATGTCAAAGGTAGTATGAGTAGCTTATTAAAATGAAAACACTTGTATATGAGTGTATCTTTTTGTATAATTTGGCTAGTGGATTTGAACCTTGATAGATAACTGACTGGGGAAGAAGAAACAAATAAATATATTTATGTGCCATAGTTCTAAACTTCTATTTATTATTCCTAGGTGCAGGGCAGGATGCCTTTCCAGATTGGCAAAATGGTGAGAAGGTGCTTCATAAATGTACCACGTGAATTGCGAAACAATGTGCACATTTATAACATGTTAGTGAAGAGCCGCTCACCAAACTCTAGAACTGTCCCCCATAAACAACCCTTAGGAGATTAGACACTGTACTTTAAATTAGGGTAGACTGAATAAAATGACAAAAAGATAGCAGGTAATTTACATCTTCATGTTATGTCATAAAATTATATTTGTTGGCTTAGATTCTATTATTTGTGCAGCCAAAACATACAGGGTGAGTGTAAGGAAATGCCCAATGGGAGCAGCCTAAGGCCCGGGGTATGGTTTTATGGAAGAGGAGATAGCGTGCATATCAGGATAGTCCTGACATCCTGATCTCCCATTCTGTAATGGAGTGGCCATTTCAGTTCTTTGACTCAAAGAATCACATGCTGGCATCACACTTCCATTCTGTGATGCACACTAGCCTCCATATGCAGTATGCAGAAAACCAATGCGCTACCCAAGACCTCCAAGGCTGGGTACGAATGCTTGAGGAGAGGGTGGAGGATGCTGAGGGAGGTTCCCACAGGAGTAATGCCCGAATCCTAGGTGTACTGGAAGGAGTTGAAGGTCACAACTCTCTGACATTTCTAGAGAACTGGTTCAGATCCTTTGTCTCTGCATTAGACCTCACTCAATTCTTCTCACTGGAAAAAGCCCACTGGGTACAAGAACACCGACCTCTCCAGGGGTTGCCAACATGCTCGATGTTGGCCAAGCTTCTTCTTTTCAAAGACTGAGACTCCATCCCAAGAGCTGCTAGAGCGACTGAACCTTTGAAGCTTAAAGACAAGACAATCATGGTATTCTCAATTTACACCCAGGCAGTGCAAAAACAATGTGTTTCCTTGCTGAAGGTCAAGAAGCAGCTCTGACAACAAGGTGTTCAATCCTTTCTGCTGTTACCAGCCTGCCTCAAAATCCTTATAGACGATAACACCCTCTTCTTTACCGATCCTAGAGACACCTGGGATTGGGCTGACAAGTATCATAATGAAAAACCTGCTGGAGCTGGGAGGGCCTCCCACGCCCCACCTGAAGGGGGTGGAATTAAGAAATAAACCTTGATGGGGCCCTTAACCAACACCACCACCGACGAAGTCTCCTGTAACAAATTATTGAGGAACGTCGCTGTGCTCTCCATGCGGCAGTGTGCCTGGGAAATGGAGCTGGGGTCTCGGAGAGTGAGGGGTGCCCAGACAATGGCGGCTCTTCAGACAAAGACTCTGTCATGACGGACGGGTCTAATCAGGGGTCCGAGATATGGTGAGGTCGGGCCTGGGAGGTGAATGCGCTTGGCTCTATACCTCAACCACAATTCAGCATCACCGGACTGCCCAACATCCAAAGACTGTGAGACCAGAGGCCCACAGTGCAAGGGAGTGGGGGCGCTGCCACTCCTCACTTCCTTTCAGCTTGGCCCAGCACAACTCAGATGTCGACAGTCAGGGCGATCACATGCTTGGACTTTGTTCCCAGTTGCTTAGCCACCACCCCAAATTACATTCTGGTTGGCCACTATAATCAGTTTGGGCATATGGCCATTTGTGGTAGACTCTATAGGTTGTTGTTTCTGCTAGTTGTCATGTTTTTGCATTTCCTCCCCTAACGATTCGGCCATGTAGGCATGCATTACTTGTCTTTAAAAGAAAAGATGGCATAACTGTAGCATATGGGGGGACCACCGGAGGCCATTCACGCTGGGGCCAACCGCACACAACTTCACATATTATGGATCCACACAGTAACACTAGATTTCTCACCCTGAAAGTCCATGGCATGCACACAGCGAGGAAGTACTATTTCTGTAAACTCCTACATTAAGCGACAACAAGCATGCATAATATTCCTCCAGGAAACACACACCACGGCTGTGGAATTGTAGCTTATACAAAAGTGGGGGAGGAGGTCAATATACGCCAGCACCTATTCGGCATATGCCTGTGGGGCAATGGTCTGCATCTGCCCAGGGGTCCCCTTCCAGGTGCTCTATATCATTTTTGTTAGAGAAAGGTGGCACGTGTTAGCCAAGAGCCAGCTCCACATTTATTAGGGTGCACTTATACCCCGAACACTGACCAAGGAGATTTTTGGGCTGGACTCGTGGGTGTGCTAGCACACAGAACTCATGCACAGTGAGAACTAGGCAGGGACTAGAACTGCAGCTCGACATACAGCTTGACCACTCCCACCCACCACTCCCTTCCTCTCCCACACACACATGGGGGCTGGGCAACACTTGATCACATAGATTTAAAGTGTTGCGAGAACATACCAGTTTTCCACTGACTGATCTGTGAAGCAAGTTGGAGGATGACATAGGGAGGGCATTACACAACACTGAATGGGAACTAGCCTTGGAGTTCCCCCAGCAGGCATCTAGAAATGCCTGACTTAGAAGCATACAGCTCTCCACCGAGCCTTTCTGACCCCACTTTCCCTCAGCACACTTGCTCTGCCCCAGCTGCCACTTGGCTGTTGCTGATTTACAGAATATGCTATGGTTGTTCCCGTCCCTTTTCTCATATTGGCATTCAGGACTAGAACTGCAGTTCGAAACACAGCTTGACCGCTCCCACCCACCTCTCCCTTGCTCTCCCCCACAAACACAATCGGAGCGCTTCGCAAGGTGGGTCCCTCAGTGGGCACTTGCAGATGTCTGGAAGGCCAAGCACTCAAACTCCTAAATCTTTTCCTTCTACTTTGCACCGCGCGACCTGTATGCGTGCCTAGATTGCCTCCTCTGTTCTCTCTCCATGCTAGATCCCATTCAGAATGCTGACTGCCTAGTACGCATTATTTCAGACCATGATGCCCATGTGTTGATTTGCAATGGAATGCCCCAACTCCCCAGACACCTACAAGGTGTCTCCCACTGGACTGCTTGGAAGACCCAGTTTTTCATGAGTCTCAAGTGTTATACGTCCAACACTTCTTTACAGAGAAACACAATTCCGCATCCAGTAGAGAAGCTGAGTCTGACACCTTTAAAGGGGTCACTAGAGGAGTGTCTCCAAGAGGTTGTAGGGGTCCACAGGCAGCTGGACAGGGTGACTGAGGAGACGGAACACTCCTGCCATTGTTGGAGAGGGCCACGGAACGTGACGCATCTAAGGGCATCATACTGGCTCAGTCCAAAACACACCACGTGACCCTTCTGGAGTGCCTGCACTGCTTCAACTTCAGCACCTATGTGGCCAAGACACATCGGGAAGGTGAAAACTCAGTCGCCTCCTTCCCTGGCTGGTCTGACAGGACACCCACTCAGGCCCCATCCTAGAAATAATCTCGTCCAATGTCGATACTCTCTGAGTGCAACAAGACATTGTACAATAATTTCTGAGGTACCCCTCCTCTATTTATAAGGTGTCCCCCTCCTGCTATGGACGAGGTAAGTGCCTTCTTGTCAGGACTCACCCTCCCTCAAATCTTTGATAGTGCTAGGGAAGACCTAAATGTGATCATTTCAGCCGCAGACGTCAAACAGAGAATTAGGGACCCAGCAAAGAATAAAACCCCAGACCGAGACAGGCTGCCAACAGAGTACTATAGCACTTTTGTAACAAGCCTTGCCCCTCGCTTGGTGTTTGATGAAGCTTTAAAGTCCAAAGAATTACACCCCATCACTCTGAGAGTTCCCCTTGGCATCCCTTCCAAAACCTGACAGGGATCCTACCAGCCTATCCTCATACAGGTCAATTGCTATTCTTGGCACTGACTATAAGATTCTGGGGAAGATGCTGGTAAACAGATCTGCTCAGATCCTGCCCAACCTTATTTTCCCGGACCAAACCGTATTCTTCTCGGATCACAGTACATCACAAAACATCAAGCATCTATTTCATGTGCAAGACCAAGTGCCAAAGCCATTTCCGCGCACAGCCTGTCTAATATTAGACCTTGAAAAAGCATTTGATTCACTTACATGGAACTGCCTTATCCAGGTGTTGAACTGAGGAGGGGTAAGCAAGCACCTTCTGACATACACAAAATGATTATACACAAAACCCACCTCCTAGGTTTGCTTGGGTTGGCTCATCTAACCACCCTTTTTGGTGGGCAGGTGAACCAGGCAAGTTAGTCCCCTGTCCCCCTTGCTAGTTGCGATAGCAATGGAACCCCTTGCAATTTGACTTCACATGGAGGGACAGAACTGAGGCATCCCCCTAGACGATAGGACGCATGTATTGTCCCTATATGTTGATGACTTACTCCTATACCTTCAGAATGTCCGTTCCGATCTCACTTCCAAACACGTCACTCTTTATGCATTTGCATGATCAGCGGGTCTTCAAGTCAATTGGCCTAAATCATCCATAAATCCACGGTGTTCTGGCATAGCATCACTGGAGGTGACTCGAGGGAACCCCGCTAAGCTGTCATTAGACCATGGTCTGATACCTCAGACTACATCTCTACCACTCACCAGCGGACCACTATGACGGTAACCTGAAAAAAAAACCAGGCTGCACTGCAATCAGAAGTGCAGTTCTGGAAGTGTCGTACTTTAGAATTTGGGACCGCGTAGGAGGCAGGGCCCTACCCCTGTCTATCCCGGTATTAGTGAACCGCGAATGGTTAATGCGGTATGTACAAGTGCTTTTTGTAACGTTTTAGCTATGAATGCACTGTGTATACGCTATTTCACATCACTACGTGGGTTCCATTTTGTAGCGGTGGCCATCTTATGGTTGCCCTCACATAGGCTATATAGCATAAAGCGAAAACGGGCCTTTTAGAGCACATGTGGCTTTCATTGACTTTTCTGTGACCTGGGCAGCTTGGCTCCGCTGCCCCAGGTCAAACTGGTCTCACGAGTTCCCCGTCCTCTGGCCACCTGTGATTAGCATCAGGGCTTGACACACCATAAAGTCTTTTCATCCTACACAAGCCTCCAGCTAATCTCTTTCACACCTGACTGTTCCTGCTTTATGGCTTGTTTCCCAAAACAGGAGATGCTCATGTTTATTGGGGCCTATCGATATCTGATGTGGGATCTGAGCTTTGCTGTGTAAATAATTACGGGCTGGCTTAACTGGAATGTGGGATGGTCATCATGACTCTGCCTTTTCGTTTGAAATGTATACATGTAATGGCCATATCATAAACTAAAGAATGTATGCCTGAGGCAGGATATTTTGTATTTAAGGAGAAGCCCGTTTCTGTGATTTTCAGCAGTCTCCTGAGAACATACACGCTGTTGTACTTCTAGGATACCTGTAATTGGTCTGCAGCCAATAAACTGATCTTTGACTTCACCCAGAAGACTCTGTGTTTCTGTAGGTCTGAAACAGGAAGAACCCCGAAGTCATAGGGTATGTTCCCCTGCACCGCTGGGCTTAAAATACCCAGTACTTCAGTTGGCGCCCAACTCGGCGCGATTTCAGCGGTACCGGTCCAAGCCAGAGGTTCGTGAGGAGCTTCGTGTGGAAATTCTGGAGGAAGGCCGCCACTTCATCGACCCCTGCATGTCGACGTGGTCCGAAGGTCTTTTCTGCGAGGTTCTCCGCGTCCCGACGGCTACGAAGGAATGCTGCCCTGATTAATCGCCCTGTTTTGGACCCTTGACGATTTTGGTAGAGCGAAACAATCGAGAGAGTCTTCTGGTGACGCCATTGATCATCGATATTCAGTTAAGTATAAGTGGAGCGTCTCCCAATTTGTTTGGTATCCTTCGGGATAATTTTGGTTTATTTGGAGTTTGCAAACCCCAAAGCCAGAGGACTCGTGTATTCACGAGACTATCGTAATCGATAATCCTTGGAAGTTGGGAACTAGACTAGTGAGCAAAGATGCCTGGTGCTAGTGTATTTGGAAGATTATTTTTTTTGGGTTGTGGAAGGGATTTCCAGTTGGAGGATTCATGTCCGGTTCCTCCGATTGGAACTCCAACTTATGAGCTTTATGTAAAACATGGCGTGGGCCCCATTGCATATAATGAAATATGGATCCGATACACCAGAAAGGACGGTGTTTTAAAATGGCCCCAAAATGGTAGTTTCGATACAGATATCTTAGATAATTTGGAAGTAAAATTGTTTAAAAAGAAAGCCCGGCCGGCGATGTTTGATTCTTTCCGCCTATGGCGAAAGGAAGCCAAACAGAAGGAAATTAAGCTAGCGAAAAGAAATAAGAGAGAGAGAGGTATGTCAATGATGCAAGCAGCTGTGCAATTTAAAGATAATGAGGAGGAACAAATGAATGAACAGCTACATAGACAGCGCAAACTACGGATCGATAAATGTTACCCTGTTTTGTCACCCCTTGTGCAAGATGACACAAAAGAGAAAGAGAAAGATTCCCTAATGTCCCATTTGTTAAGTTCGCCACCCCCATATGCGCAAAATGCCACAGCACCTCCACAGCTTGTAAATGTACAGCCTCCAGAAAATATGCCGCAAGTCTTCCCGCAGCTGCCAGCTCCTCTTCAGCTGGCTCCTATCCCTGCAGGGCAGCCCTCTCAAGGGCCGCTGGTTTTGTTACCTGTTACCCCCGCGCTTCCTGCGACTTTGTCTAACACGCCAGCGGTTTCCCCTGGCGCTCTTCCTTACACTACCCAGGTACCTGTATCTGAATCTGTTTTTCTTCCCTCTGTTTATCCCCCCGTTTTCGCCTCAACTTCTCCTTCAGCACGACAACGACTGGCTAATGTAGTTACTAGTTTAATGTCGCCTCTCTTTGGGTCATCTAGTGCGACTCCTGGTTTACAACGTAAGCAATTGCGCAGTCAGCTACCTGGTCCCGAAGAGAAAGAGGTGTTAGATCATCTGGCGCGTAGGTGGATTGGTTTCCCTTCACTCTATGATGTGGAGTCGGTTGTTAACGTTTTTCACCAATGGGATGCCCCAAAACAGAGGTATGTCTTTGATAAAATGTGTGAATTCCTCTGTGAGGAATTGGAGGATAATGGTGCAAACCCAAACCCACAGGAATTGTGTCGAGTGCGATTTGATTTTGAAACAGGTGTAATTGTGGGCCCCAAGGTAGATAAAGCAGTTGCGGCTTTACTGTCCCTCAGAAATGGGGATTGTCAGCAATCATTGTTCGAACAGGAATTCCCTGGGGGGAAGAAGGGAAAAGCGCGACAATACCCTATGAGAGAAGTCCCTCCGGTATGGAAAGAAGCCGTTGCGGCTAATGCCGCTCAAGGTATTGCTGCTGCTCCAGCACATTTTCAGCGTGTTTGGGTGCATGTCCCATGGCAACGATCTGAGGTGTTAGCGCTCAAGCAGACATTGCCTGATCCCCGTAAAAACCCTGCAGGATATTATAAGGAGCTATCACAAACTGCAGAATCGTGTGTCATGAATTTGGCTGACATAGATATGTTATTCGGGAATGTTGTTCCACAGCCTTTATGGGGATCCATTCGTAATGTAGATCACGCTGCAGAATTGGGTGATACATGGGCTAATATTGTTGCTGCAGACGCTAGACAAGTTGGTGGTGCGAAACCTGAGCCTTTGGTAGCAGAGCTTCCTGGTTGAATTATTACCTACATTAAAACTATAATGCCTGCGATGAGCGTAAATTGGGATAAACTATCCGCATGTAAGCAGAAGAAAGATGAGACAGTGTCTGATTTCTTTACCAGGTTTGAAGAAACGTTTATCGACCACAGTGGTCAAGACATGAGCACTGAAGGTGGCCAACGGTTATCTGTTGATAAATTTGTGCAGAATCTACTTCCTGAGTTGTGTAAGAAATTAAAAGACTCAGAGAGTTCTTGGGCTGTTTCCTCTTCAGCGCAAATACTGGCTACTGCACAGTATTATGAGAATAGAGACAAAGATGAGAAGGACAGAACAGATAAGAAAACGAAAGAACTAAAGACAAAGGTCCTTTTGCAGCAGGCCTATCCGCCACGTGGAGGACAGAATAATTATAGGCAAACACAAGGTATCTATCAGCAGCCCCAACAGTTTCAGGGTAATCAGCCAATGAACAGGTATTATCAACCACGAATCCCTGTAGGTCCCAACCAATGTTCATATTGCAAAGAGGAAGGTCATTTTAAATATAGTTGCCCTAAATTAATGCAGCGTAACAGTAATGCGTATGGCGCAAGAGGTAGAGGTGGTCAGCAAGCCCCTAGAGGCAGAGGGCGTGGAAATGTTCTCCAGAACGCGCGTCCTCTGCCGCCTCAAAATACCATAAATAGCTTTGATCAGCAAGCCAATGCGACTGGCAATACAGCTCAGTACTACAATAATGATTATTATGTAAAAGATGACAATGTAGAAGATGAAGATTACTAGGACCGCCGTAGACAGAGAGAGGGAGTTGTTTCAGTGCCAGTGGATCAGAGTGGACCCTATGTTAAAGTAACTACAGCAAATGTAACCGAGCCCTTTATGCTGGATGCTGGTGCTGCAAAGAGTTCAATCATGCATTCAAAACTCCCTGGCGCGCCTTTGTCTGGCGAAATGAATGTCTCAGTAGGTTTTTCTGGCGCCCCAGTTAGGAACCCGATTTCTAGTCCTATGTCACCTTCTGTTGGACCTTGTGAGCTAAAAGCACCCCTCATCCTAACAACAGGTTGTGGTGAAAATTTGCTAGGCTTAGATTTGCTAAAAAGATTGCATGCGACGCTATATTGTTCTCCCTCAGGAGTACAACTTACATTAGGTAAGAAAGTGATTTCCCCAATGTATTTGTCTAAAAACGCAATGCCACCTGAATTGTCATCCCTTCCGGATGTCCTTTGGGCTACTGGTCCCAATGATGTGGGTCTTTTGGAAATACCGCCATATGTGGTCACTTTAAAAGCCAATGTCAGATTGCCACGTATTCCCCAGTACAAGATCTCCAATGAAGGTCAGAAAGCATTATTAGCAATTGTCAGTGATTTGATTAAAAAGGGTATAATTGAAGAGACAAGAGGCAACGTTTGCAATAGTCCTGTTTTACCTGTCTTAAAACGGACGGACCCTTCACAGCCACCTGTTTACAGATTTGTGATTGATCTTAGAGAGGTTAATAAGATTGTTGTACCACAGTTTCCAGTTGTCCCTGATATAACTGCCTTGTTAACCATTATTCCAGCCTCCGCTGCATGGTTCTCAGTAATCGATCTAAAGAATGCTTTCTTTAGCATCCCAATTGCAGAGGAGAGCAGAGACATTTTTGGCTTCAGTTTAGGAGGTCGCAGCTTCCGCTTTAAATGCGCTCCCCAGGGCTACTGTGAGAGTCCATCAATATACAGTCAGGCTTTAAAGGCGCAGCTTGATGCACTGGTTTTACCCAGTGGCGCTATCCTCATTCAGTACGTCGACGATTTACTAATCGCCGCGGATACTGAAAAGATTTGCAAAGAAGCTACATTGTCATTGTTGCGTCATTTGTCTGCCTCCCATCACAAAGTGTCTCTCTCAAAGCTGCAATATTGTCGACAAGAGGTGACCTACTTAGGTCATCTCTTATCGAAGGAGGGAAGGAAACTGACCCCAGAAAGAATTCAAGCCATTGCACAGTTGAGTGTGCCAAGAACACAGAGAGAAGTGCGTGCTTTCTTGGGCATTACTTCATACTGTAGGCATTGGATACCAAATTTTTCCTTGTTGGCAAAACCTTTGTTAGCATTAACATGCAAAGACACACCGAATCCTATTCCATGGTCTGAAGAGTGTCAGAAAAGTTTTTGGGAATTGCGTAATGCATTGTGTTCAGCTCCTGTGTTGGGTACCCCTGACTACAGCAAGCCTTTTACATTGTATGTTCATGAGAAAGATGGTTGCGCATTATCAGTGTTAACACAGCCTTTTGGCGACAGACCGCGTCCATGCGCGTATTTTTCGTCAACCTTGGACCCGGTAGCGAGGGCATTGCCAAGTTGTCTGAGAGCCACAGCCGCTGCAGCTATGTCTATTCGACAGTCTGCTGGACTAGTAATGGATAATACATTGATTGTTATGGTTCCACATGCTGTGGACACATTGTTAAACAGGACCAAGACACAACACTTAACTAGTGCGCGATTATCTGGTTATGAGCTGACACTGTTAGCAAACCATATACACATAAAGAGATGCAACACGTTGAATCCAGCTACACTATTACCAATCCCAGCAGACCTAGATGAGATTGAGCAACATGATTGTCTGTTCAGAACAGAAGAAGAGACGAAAGGAAAAGTAGATCTCAAAGATACTCCCCTGACTGAGTGTGAAGGTACTTTATGGGTGGATGGTTCGTGTTTCAAGCTTCCGAATGGTGATACGACTGCTGCATATGCTATCACGACTTTGCACACGATTGTGGAAACTGCGCGTGTGCCACAAAATTCGGCTCAAGCAGCAGAATTCATTGCCCTTACGAGAGCATGCGTGTTGTCTGAAGGAATGAAAGTGAACATATACACTGATAGCCAGTACGCCTTTGGCGTGGCTCATAGTTTTGGGCGATTGTGGAAGGAACGTGGGTTCCTGACTTCGCATGGAGCTAAGATTCAGAATGGCAAGTTGGTGAATGATCTCCTTGAGTTGCTGACCCTACCATTGCAAGTTGCGATTATGAAATGCAGTGCGCACAAGAAAATCACTGATGATGTTGGTCGTGGTAACGCGTTTGCTGATGAAGTCGCGAAAGAAACAGCAAAAGATGTAAAGACTCGAATGTATGTTGCAGGCCCTGCCAGATGGGTTGGTGATGGTGGAATGTGTGAAAACACAATAGAGAGTGTAAAGTCCCTTCAAGCTGAAGCCACAGAGAAAGAGTTAAGCAAGTGGAGAGAAAGTATGGGTAAGTTGGATGAGAATGGTTGTTGGATTGATATGTCAGAACATAGGCGATGGTTGTTACCTGATGCATATGTGCTTCCAGTGGTTACTATGGCACATGGAAGGGCACATATCAGTACGAAAGGAATCTGTAAGTTGTTGGCTCCAGTATGACAGAATGCTGGAATTCCTAAGTGTGCAGAGAACGTGGTCAAGAATTGTATGGTATGCTTGAAGTGCAACCCTGGTAGGGGGACCCCAACTCCAGCTGGTCATTTTGCGCCTCCATCATATCCATTTGAAGTTTTACAGTTGGATTTTATCCACATGGAAAGGTGCAACAACCTGAAATACGTATTAGTGGTTGTTTGCGCTTTCTCAAAATGGATAGAGGCCTATCCTCTAAAAGAGAACACTGCTCTGTCCACAGCCAAAGCCCTTGTGAAGGAATTTTTTCCTAGGTTTGGCATGCCAAGAATGGTGTGGAGTGATAATGGGAGTGAGTTTGTGGGTCAAGTGATGAAGAATGTGTGTGAGGGACTAGGTATAAGGCAGAAGTTCCACGCTGCAAACCACCCCCAATCAGCTGGATTAGTAGAGCGCTATAATGGCGCTCTAAAACTTAAACTGGCCAAAATCCAAGCGAGCTCAGGTCTTAAATGGCCTGACGCTCTGCCTCTAGCACTCCTGTCCACCAGAATGACCGTGCATTCACGAGTGGGACTTAGTCCCTACGAGGTCGTTTTTGGCCGCCCGGCCAATGTATGGGGTGTGCCAAGACCGACGAAAATTCAGTGAAATCGAACATCCAGTACTGCTTGATTACTTGTATGATTTGACGGTTAAACTGCGTGTTTTACACCAACAGGTGCACGATACTCTCCCTCCGGCCTCTGAGGCTCCAGGACACCCTATCGACCCTGGCACGTGGGTCTTGGTGAAAAATTTTCAGCGGAAAACCAACGATGAGCCCCGCTGGATTGGCCCTCACCTCGTACTACTGTCTACAAGATCAGCTGTTCGAGTGAAGGGGAAGAAAAACTGGATCCACGGCGCCCACATCAAAAGGATCCCTTTGCCTCTGCCGTATGACCAGTGGGTCCAGGAGGGTATCGCAGACTCTGAAACAGACACTGTACCTCGTTTTGTGCCGTTCAGTGATGCACGCATAAAAGGCACAACTTCAGTGCAGGAAAGTGACGATATTTTGCAAGAAGCTGTGCCACCGTCAATTCGATTGGACACTACAGAGCCTGAACTCTTGTTCCAAGATCAAACAGTACCTGGCCGTCTCCATTACAATTTAAGACCAAGGCCTATGGACAAATAAATATTCCTTTTCTTTTACCTTTTTATTTTTTGATAACCAGAGCTCTCCCATCTGAAGGACTTTCTTGATTTTTGTTTTTCGAACCACCATCCGGGTTCAGCCGCAGGGTCGCGGTGCCAAGACTTTGGGGTACAGGCCGAAGACGTTAGGTCGATGGTTCTGGTTGGTCTAGGGCGTTCCCTGGACTGACAGGCGTACCCCTTAGCAGAAGATACTCACCCGCCGCGAGCGGCACGATTAGAGGATGGGGTTTTGTAAGATGGGGAGACTCACTGAGGAAATGAACTTTAAAGCAATAATATGTAAAGTAATGAGGAGCAAACGTTTTGTCTTTTTATGTCTGTTTGTATTATGTAGTATGGTAGTGTTTACTGTAGGATTTGTATTCTTCTCCTCTCAAGAGCCCATTGCACCCACTGTACAGCCTATACCTCCTCCTACTATCTCCTCACACTCTTTTCACCCTCTGCCTGAACATGAACAAGCTAGACGGTCTGAATTTGTAAACAACTCGTTTATTCAGCTCCTGCACCAGCACCAACTAGTCATGAATACAACAAATTGTTGGGTGTGTGGTTTAATGCCACATACCATTAATAAAGGTATTCCCTATTTGGTGCTGCCGTATAGTTACAATGGATCGTCATGGGCATTCCAGACCATGTTTCTCTATGCACTAGACGCCTACTCCCCGCGACAACCGCGTTCCATCAGACCTAGCACCAATAATAAAGCTTTAATGAAAGGAGTTGCCGATATGAGTAGAGATATCGACGCATACTCATCCATTCCCAAAGAAGAGTTGAGAGCTTATGTAGGGTGGAACGCGACGGGGTATAGTATTAGTCTGGGTGAAAGACAGCGGAAAATCTCATCCCCAATCTGGGTCGTACCCCACATAGGTCGGTTCTGTTTGCAAGGTAATGGTCAGAATCCTAGGGCTCAACTGGGAAGAAGTGCAGTACTGAAACGTACACTTTTCCGTCACAGTTTTCCCCTGCGTTTTTGGTTGCCAAGGGTACATATTTTATCTGCAATGACCGAGCATATACATGGTTGCCCCCTGACTTCTCGGGCACATGTTATATAGCAAATCTGCTACCGCCAACATTTACTGCCGCCTCCGACTATCACAAGACCAGAGTTGTGAGAGGCGTGATTAGTAAGGAGGATACTGCCGGTCAGGAAGCGGGAGATTTCTTTTTGGGTTTCCTGCCGTTTTGGGGACCTATGGTCAATAGTAGGAACCTGAGACAGCTGACTCGTGTGGTTGAATCCACTGTTAATGTAACGGCTGGTGCCCTTGGTAATTTGACAGCTGAGCTCCAAGCGGATCGCCTCATGACTTTGCAGAACCGCATGGTTCTAGACGTCATACTTGCAGATCGTGGTGGGGTATGTAAGGTTATCCAATCCAGTTGTTGCATTTTCATACCAGACAATGCTCCAACAGTTTATCAAGCCATCTCCAAACTACATAAAATATCTGAGTCCATACACGTGAATAAAGGAGATTGGTCACTGGTGGGGTGGTTCTGGGAACTGATATCTGCCTGGGGTTGGAAAATTCTGATGGTCAATGGAATGATCTTAGCCATCCTTTTCCTGTTCTGTCTGTGCATACAGTGTGCTCCTGCGATATGTAGCCTTTGTGCTACATTATGTGTAAGGAAACCTGTATCGAGGGACGAGCTAAGTAATAGGATGATGCTACAGCAACATCTCCATGACTTCATGAATATTGACCTAGACTCGGATTGAAATGAGTATAGTTATTGCCTATGTAAGGGCAAAAGGAGGGTCTGTCGTACTTTAGAATTTGGGACCGCGTAGGAGGCAGGGCCCTACCCCTGTCTATCCCGGTATTAGTGAACCGCGAATGGTTAATGCGGTATGTACAAGTGCTTTTTGTAACGTTTTAGCTATGAATGCACTGTGTATACGCTATTTCACATCACTACGTGGGTTCCATTTTGTAGCGGTGGCCATCTTATGGTTGCCCTCACATAGGCTATATAGCATGAAGCGAAAACGGGCCTTTTAGAGCACATGTGGCTTTCATTGACTTTTCTGTGACCTGGGCAGCTTGGCTCCGCTGCCCCAGGTCAAACTGGTCTCACGAGTTCCCCGTCCTCTGGCCACCTGTGATTAGCATCAGGGCTTGACACACCATAAAGTCTTTTCATCCTACACAAGCCTCCAGCTAATCTCTTTCACACCTGACTGTTCCTGCTTTATGGCTTGTTTCCCAAAACAGGAGATGCTCATGTTTATTGGGGCCTATCGATATCTGATGTGGGATCTGAGCTTTGCTGTGTAAATAATTACGGGCTGGCTTAACTGGAATGTGGGATGGTCATCATGACTCTGCCTTTTCGTTTGAAATGTATACATGTAATGGCCATATCATAAACTAAAGAATGTATGCCTGAGGCAGGATATTTTGTATTTAAGGAGAAGCCCGTTTCTCTGAGAACATACACGCTGTTGTACTTCTAGGATACCTGTAATTGGTCTGCAGCCAATAAACTGATCTTTGACTTCACCCAGAAGACTCTGTGTTTCTGTAGGTCTGAAACAGGAAGAACCCCGAAGTCATAGGGTGTGTTCCCCTGCACTGCTGGGCTTAAAATACCCAGTACTTCAGAAGAATCTCCCCTTACCCTTTATTTTTGGGAAAATAGCACTGTCGAAAATGGTGATCCTTCCCCAGCTCCTTTATTGCTTTGTAAACTTCCCCATCACCCCCTTCCTCAGTGTTTCTTCCAAGAACTGGACACTGTCGGGAGAACTCATCTGGGGAAACAAACGTTACTGAATAGCGCTGAAAAAACTGCAACTAAGGATTGGCAGGGGTAGACTCGGAGCCCCGTCTTTTGAAGCCTACTACTTAGCACCACAGCTGCAATAAGTGTTTGGCTGGCTGGCAGGGTGCACCTTGGGTTAGACATGCCATTGGTCCAGTCCCCATACACCGGCCACGATAGGAAGCTTTATACTCCCTAAAATGACACCACTGTCCGCTTGGTCCCTCCAGGCATTGGCAGCTCACATATGTATGGTTAGGGTGCACCTTCTTACCTGCCAAACCCCTCTGTACGACCCAGCGCTCCCTATGCTACGCCTCTCACGATTCCCTGGCTCCTACTCCATCACAGACCTGAGAAACTGGCAGAAGCGGTCACTAATCATGATCAGCGATCTCTTTTCTGATGCTCACCTTCAATCAAATTATTTCTGACCACGCCATGCCCCCCCGGACAGTTTCTTACCTATAGACAAATAAGCAACACATGCCAGGTCCTCTGGTCCACATGTGACAAGGAACCCAAGACCCACGCTGTGTTACAGACTCTGATTCACATGAGGGCTGGGCGACACTTGATCATAAAGCGTTGCGAGAACATACCAGTTTCCCACTGATTGATCTGTGAAGCAAGATGGAGGATAACATAGGGAGGGTATTACACAACACTGAATGGGAACAAGCCTTGGAGTTCCCCCAGCAGGTGTCCAGAAATGCCCTCTTTAAAAGCATACAGCTCTTGATCCTCCACCGAGCCTATCTGATCCCACTTTCCCACAGCACACTTGCTCTGCCCCACTGCCACTCGGCTGATGCTTATTTACAGAATATGCTATGGTCATTCCCGGCCCGTTTCTCATATTGGCATTCAGTCCACAATGCTCTGCGGAAGTCATGGACTTCACTGGCATTTACTCTTGGAAGGCATGCCCCTGAGGCATATTTATACATAGGAAGTGCCACAGGATGAGGACACACTTTGCCAGTATGGCTCTTTTACTGGCGAAGAGAACCCTTACCCTACAGAGGACGGAGGCATCAGTGCCACCAGTGACAGAGTAGCATGGGGCAATGCAAAAGTGGAGGCAGGCCAAAGGGGAAGCCCTCCATTAGGAGGAAGTGCAATACCTTTGCAAGCATCCAATTTCTATGGCATGGGACGCTCTCCTTACCCAATTTCTACAGCATACAAGGAGTGACGACCTACCCCCATGAACATGACTGAGCCCTTATCGACTCCAGTTGGCACTCATTCATGTCTATACCGGGCAACTCCCTAACCCGCCCTCCAGCCCTCCCTCAGCTACACAGTCATTCGATTTCCCACTAAGCTGCTTTGGCAAATGGGCCCAGGACACAACTATCTTGCGGCATCATCAGGACCATGGCAGGAGCCCAACTCCAGTGATACACTGGTGTTACTTGCTGTCACAGGTTTGCCTGCCTCTAAATTCAAATCCTCACTCTTCTTCACAAGTTCAGGGGTTAAGCCTCAGTTAAGTGGATAGCTCTATCGATGCACAGCTGTTTCATGTCAAAAGACTCATTGCCTTTCACAGGCAGATATTAGCATCTATCACTTTATATTTAAGGCCTTGTGAACTAATCACTGCTTATCAATAGAATGTACTGTGATAACATAAGCTCCCCCCTTTTTAACGGCAGGAACTGCTGTGTTTGTTTTCTTTTAGTAACCTTATTAAACACAGTTTTAAAAAATGAAGCAAAAGAGGAGCAGAAGTGTACAGATTACCTGGAGTACAGGTAAGGGAGGTGGGAATCAATGTAGATTTGGTTCTCATAAAGAATGCAAAATGAGCATGGTAAACTCATAATGGATGTTTACAGCTTTCTTGTAATGGAGAACTATGAATATCCAGAGAAAACAGGCTACTGACCCTAATTGGTTAACTATCAACACCACAACAATGCCCATGTCCTGTTTGGAACAATGTATTGGAAAAATGTAGAACAGGTATTGTGTATTGAAGGCTTCAGTCTGATTCATTTATCTAAATGTTGGAGCAATGCAAGATCCATTAAGAATGGTTTGTAAGGCAACAGTGGATATGTGCTAAGTTAAACAATGTTGTCCTTGGAAGTGGTGTACCTTGACCAGATCTGGATTATGAGGGCTCTGAGGCTGACCATGATGATCCAAACAGCTCACTTACACACTAAGATGACTGCAATGCATTACTCACCAGGAAAAGTGTAATTTGACCTCACCTTACCCTACCTTGGAAACCTCAGTAGTCAGTAATTTGAGCAACATTATTTAAATGTAAAGACTGATGCCATCAATGCGCTCATTTAACATCATGAGTAATGTAATATTGAGGTCATAAGCGCTGTACGATTGGGGCATAAGTTATAGTTAAGTAACTAAGCTATAGACGGCCTATAACAGTGGTTTTGGGATTCTTTAGTATTTGTTCTCGTCTTATTTCAACACCTAACTATATGACCACTTCGACCTTTGTGTTTTTATTCAGTGAATTTCTTTTTTTTTGTAAATCATATTCTAAATTTACCCAGGGCCCAACTCTCCATGAGCACCAAACCCACTGTGCAAGTCCTTGGCCGGGCGTAGCAGGGGTTGGCTCCAGGCCCTGCCCTCATGGTCAGGGCCTCTGCCAAACCCTCTGCTGGCACCCAACCTGCGCTGCGCACAGTCCTTGAGGCCAGGCTCTGCACCTGATCCTCAATAGGAGGCCATTCCCCACTGGACACAGACTCAGGCCGTGTGTAGCGTGGGTTGACCAATTGGCCTGCACACAATCCTCCGCGGGCGTACTTATGTTGGTGCCCAACCTCCACACAATTGTTGTCTACCAAAAAATTTACTATTTTAAAATGAGGGTGCTGTTAAGTGGCTGTGAAGATGGTTATGGTCAGTAATAATTGTGGGATGAGAAGGGGAAGGTGTACTAATGCAGACGTCTCCCTTTAAAAATACATTATGTCTAGAATTACTAAAAACCAAGGCTTTTCCTCAGATTTGTAACCCACTGGTTTCATACCTGCATTAACATCTAAATGCTCATTTACTTCAGCCTGCTCCTCAGGACTTTCAACAGCTCTTATTTCCACAAAATTGCATTCAGGAGTTCCTCACTTTTGTCTTAAATATTGAATTTTAGTGAGCTAGCTGTTCTTTAGGTCTCTGTGGTGAAGCTTCAGTAGAACAATTGGGAATCAACTGACAGGCTGCTGCTGGTGTTGGAAGTGCATTTCACTCAACATGTAAGACTTTTTGGGACATTTAACATGAAGATATTTTAGAATTTAAAGAAAACGTGTCCTCATTTTAGCTTTCTAGAGCACTAATCATAATTTCTATGACAAAAAGCAACCCTTCATTTTGTCAATTTACAGCAGTATCCTCTGTAAGAAATGCCTTCAGTTTTACAGTTTTGATTCCATTAAGATGGTGTTCAGGTGTGCCACACTGTTGCCATCAATACAGAATTCCATTGGAACATTGTGGTGAAGCTGCAATAGAACCTTGGGAAATCAGCAGGCAGATTGTTGCTGCTGTTAGAAGTACATTATAGTTAAAATATCAGACTTTGTTCTCACATGGTGAGGAAGATAGTGTGAACTTATAGAAAATGTGTTCTCTTGTCAGCTTCTGAGGCACCTTCCATAACCTGTTGCATGTATACGTTCTTTCAATTCATGCAGCATAGGCTTAGTTAAATGGGAAATTAGCACCCTGGGTAATACGTGTCCGTCTTGAGATTTCATGTTTCTATTTAGCACCATTGCTATTCCAAGGCTGCAAGATCCCAAACGCTCTTCATTAACAAAACTGCAGGCATAACAAGTTACATCATCAAAGAACGACAGGAAATATTTTCAGTAGTTTTATTGAAAAAACGCCTCTCTTTTTCAGAAATAAATAAAATATAAGGCAGTGAAATTCACCATTTGCAGTTAAAAATATAAAAGTAGCAATTCTATAATCATAGTCTTGCACGTGCTTTCCAACTGCTTTTTGAGAACTAAGAAACAATATATTCTGCAAAATGTCCGTACTAAATATACAACACAAACATGCAATTCCATCTCTGCAGGATCGGCTGCAATTTGGCATAAATGTTAATGTGTCTACAGAGGGCAGATTTATGTGTTCTTGTAGGACTGTGTCTGCTGTAAGAGATAGAACGTGTTTGAGGTCCATCCCCCACGAGAGATGTCAACAAGTGGTGTATTCCCTCTGTGGAGGGTAGTCGCATACTGGTAATGACTTGGAGACATGGGTCTTCAGCGTGGCGGGACTGCATTCTGTGCACCTACACACAGTGGGCCTAGATTCCTAGAACAAGCACCATCATGAAAGCCAATAAACATATTTTCAACAGCTTATGTTTCTGAGTTCTTTAAAGAACGAAATGAAAGTTAGATAACCAACTGAATGCACATGTCAATGTTCAAAAAGCTCTGGCAGAGAAGTATTTTACAAGCACTGTGAAGGTAAAACCTTTTGATGCAGTCTAGTTACAATCGGGAAGTTTGTACATATCTCAGGCGCATTTACATACCAAGAGATAGGTGTGATTCCATGTTGCTGTTTTGCAATAAAACCATAGCAAATGATATCCATCTATCCCATATGTTCAGACATATAAACAATATATGCAATTCAAGTTGTCATAGCAGGGCAAACAACAAACAAGGCATTATGGCTTAGCGCCTGCTCTCCTCAGTAAAGACCTTTTCCTGCGCTTCTGCCCAGCGTAGTCCTGTGAGGGAGAGTCTGCTCCATAATCCTCAAATTCCTCTTCGGGCATTTCCGGCTGGACTTGGACTCGGTAGGGGTCACTTTCAGGCTGATAGGGTACGCTCTCGGGCTCATAGGGTCCGCTTTCAGGTTGATAGGACCCTGGTTGAAAATAGTTGTCCGATTGAACATCAAAGTTAAAAATATGGTCATATGAAAAAGTCTCTGATTCCATAATGATTTTGCGAATTGGTTTCTTTTCACATAACCACTACATGTCTTGTTTTGCACAGAAATATACACATGCATTAATCAATATGTTTCGCAGAAAGAAACAGCAAATACTGACGGGGGAACTGAAATATAATACATCAGAACAACAGTCGATACACATTGTCATAAACTCTGCCTGCAAATGTAAGGGAGCATTTTAGTAAATACAATGTATATACATTAGAATTGTCGTGGCAGAAAATGTTTGGAATGTAAAAAAAAGATTAATTCAAGGACAACGATCATACACAGTTAATTCTCTGTACCAGTTTGCTCGGAACATATTGAGGTGCAGGCCTGTCACAGAAAGACTTCTGTGTTGTTTAATATATTGTGTGGGGTCTCAGTCTTGAAGCAGACTTTCCCAAAAGGCCTGCACAATATGGCATTCTCACTGCGGCGGACAGGTTTTATAGTTTGGGAGGTTATTGTTTTTTTTTAGCAAAAAGCAAGCAGTAGGTTTTAATGCAGAAGCTTATTGTAATAAGGTGTTAACACATTTTAGTGAATATGCTACCGGACAAATCATTTACAAGGCACCATTAGTATATTATATACATACATCATTTCTAAAGTACCGGGTTAAACAATCTGGTCTAATGCTGTTACCACCGCTGGTTAGTAGTTTTAAAAGGCTCCTTCACCAAAAAGGTTTCAGGTGCTTGTATTTTGGGTCTTGATTGGTTGTTTTACTAAAAATGCAGCAGGCTTTGTAAGTTGGCATCACAGTCCTCTTCCCCCAATCACGAGATGTGTTAGTATAAAGAATCGCCCTGACGCCCACATGGTTCATAAACCGCATCCGTGGTGAGATTTCCAAATAGGTTCATTCCATAGTTAGAACGTGCGCAAACATCTCAGAAACAGGATTGTTCATTGTATTCAAACTGCAAGCAGCACTGGCGACTTAGAAAATGTGTTAGCCGGTACCTGAAACAGGTCAAACAAGATGTTAGTTTTAAAGGTCATACCTTGTGATTCAATATATGATCGTCATCTCTTACCATACATTTACCGTCATCGATGTGGGAACTGACACCAGACAACACAAACACATAGGGCTTTGCCAATAACGAGGCAAGTAATCAGAACCAAAGCTGCGTTTGACCTTTGTCACAACACATCGGTCACGTGAGAGCTCATGGTTACATTAAGATTTTACCAAAAAGGAAATGTATCCTCTTATGAGGCGCACAGGTGGTACAACTCAAGTGAGGATCTATAACGTGGTAAATGAAACAAAAAAATCAAGTTTATCCTCACCACAGCTTTCGAGGGAGGAGAAGTGTTTTGCTATTGGTATAGGTAGAAAGCACAAACTTATTTAGCAAATAATGAATGAAGTCCTATCCATAATAGGGGCAGGAAGGGAACAATAGAGACAGGGTCCCTATTTTGTTGGACTCAAAGGACTAGAGGAACTTATCCTTATTGGTGGATGATGCTCCATACTTTTTTATCCTTGCTGCACATTTTTAAGTGGATCGAATTTCAGGCTCACCTGGGGCTATAGTTTAAAAAAAACAATGCCAATGATCTTAACAATTCGGCCCAAAATGGGAATAAAGGTAAGGCTGGCAAATGTGATAATGTCCTTGTATCCGCAGACTCTATCGGTCCTCGAAGGGAGCGCGGCTACAGGCTGATGCTCTCAGAAGGTGTGCATATAATTTACCTCAAGTAAAGCTCCTCCACTGTGGATGAGCACAGATGCTCCCTTACTGTATCAGAGTTATGGAACTCAATCTTACCCAACCTATGATACAGGATTTCTGCCCGTCTATTCTACAAAACCTATTTGTTGTGTCTGGTCTGGCCTTCTACAGTGATTTTTAAACCCCTTTTGATATCTTCCTGTGTTGAATAAATTGACGTTCCCTAAGTGGCTCACTCATACAAGAAACAATGATGACAGTGCGTGGTGATATAAATGGTGGCCCCAGTACAAGAGCTTAAAGCATACACAGGTATGTGCTGGCTGTCAGCACACAGAATTAGTTAGATGGAAGGGGAGTGCATTTGCATACCAAGTGTAGAATAACCGCCCTTAGGAAACCAACAGTTCAAATATGCACTTTTCTAAGGTAGGTGAAAACAGTCCCACAAAAATAACCTCTAGAGCAAGCACACAAGCTATATTTTTGATGTAAATATGACCAGGGGCTACAAAACTGTGCTAGATTGGAAACACCCGACCCGTGGATGAAAAATTGTCATGAGTTTATTAACCCCTGTGTTATCCATGTCTGAGTGAGGTAGTAAATAAATTACAAGTATCTCTCACTGCCAGTTTTTATTACAGATGAAAGCCTTCCGATTGAGAGTTGTGGTTCGGCGTTTGGGATATTTCATCAACACTGTTGATGTGTTTTTGACTTGAAACGCATATCTTTATTTTACTCATATCTTTATTTTATTGTTGTGCTTCATAAGGAATAAAATTAAGAAACTGAATTAAACTAGAAGCAGTTAACTATTAATTTACCACGCATATTTATATAATCTCCCTTTTATTCAATGTAAACTTGTATTTCAGAGCATCCATTGTTAGCATCTTTTGGAATGATAGTGTGAGTGCAATGTGAAAGAAACTGAGAACCCTTTCAAATATGAATTGATTTCAAATGAGCAATTTGTAAACTAAATGTGTAATGCCTTATCAATGCAGAAATATCAGAGAAATGTGGAATGAGTAGTGTATTGCTCTATGTTTCAATGGTGGCTTAACTACAGGGCTCATCCGTATCCTAATCTCTGCAGTACCATCAGAGAAGCAACAATTTACTATTTGTAAACATATCTTGATGTGTCAACATGTGGTTGGATTCTGATGTAAAGAGAAATTCTCAGCGTTTACATCCTCTATGTGATCGAAGGTACTTAAGGAAGAAAATCTTGCAAGAACTGAACCCTCCACTACCCGTGAT
This sequence comes from Triturus cristatus, assembly GCF_964204655.1. NCBI lineage: Eukaryota > Metazoa > Chordata > Amphibia > Caudata > Salamandridae > Triturus > Triturus cristatus. The sequence goes on from NC_140589.1 coordinate 529,170,370, forward strand.
ATTGCATGAGGAAAAAGCTTTTAATAGGAACGTTGAGAGTAATAGGCACATACCTGGGTAGCCCTGGCCGTTGTACGCCATACTTGCACACATGGATGCATCACAGTACCCGGCTGGGCCAGGAGGACCTCTAACTCCAGAGTTTCCAGGTCGGCCGGGTGACCCAGGAGATCCCTGTGAACCGGTGGAACCGGGTGGTCCAGTTCTAGAGTCGCCTGGTGGACCTAATTTCAAGAAGAAGAATGTTTTTAAAGCAACTGCGCAGTTTTTTGTTCTTTTATGTTTTGTTGTTAATTTAAGAATTATTTGGATAATGCATCTGGCATTGCTACTGTCTAGACAGCCCCCAATTATAATTGTAAGAATGCTTTTGCATTAGATTCCTACACATGTTGTGAAAGAAACCACTAGCTTGAACCAAAGCTATGATTAAGTCTCTTTAACTGTGACTCACGGGTTGCTTCCCAAAATGCAGACAGCCTAGGATTTTTTTTTATTGAATCTGATCTGTCAGGAATTGAACCAAGCTACAGGCACCAATAAATTCTTTTGCTAGTTTCCACTTCCTACTACACACACATGCCTCCCGGGAACCCTCAACCTTCAAAAAGTGCAGAGTATTACAGAATTTATGGAGACATGCCTGGAGTCTGCTACCCCGCAACCCCAGGAGAGGTGAGCTAATGTTTCCTTTGGAGCAGACAGCAATGTGGTTATCTGGAATCCAAAGTTGTAAGCAAATGGGGTTAGCATTTGTTGCATGCTTCTTGTAGACCCTGTAATGAAACTTTCATGTTTTAACAAGCAAAAGGGGACATGGAGACCACAAGGCAGCTAGCAAATGCTGCCAGGGCATGACTAGAAGATCATGAAAAGAATGATGTGACGGAATAAAGAACATGATTGCTTTAACAGTAGCGGCAACATACCGACTTTTTGCATAGATCTAAGCCACAGGAAGCTTCGGGCGATACGGGCAACCAACCTCAGCTACTGCACAGTTATAGTTTTGGCAACAGAAAATACATATTTCAAAATCACAAGACAATATTTCCCTTGGGCCGCACACAGGAACTTGAAATGTATCCAGGCCATTACTGCAAATTCCTTCGATGATGATAAAACAACACAGACCTCTGTATTAACATTATGGAGCCTTTCTGACTCAAACTTCTATTGATGTAGCAAATGGAGCACAAACCTTGTGGAAAAATAAGCACAACAGACTCCATCCCCAAAGCGGAATCACACTACTCTCTGAAGTATAATGTTTTATCAAGGATGGTGCCAAACCAGTGAAACATAATCCAGAGCATGGTGCTAACTCCATAGCTTGACAATGGATGTATTTATTTCCAAGAGCATCAGAATTCTTTGAGATCCAGAGTTCATAAAAGCATTTGATTACTTCTGATCTGACAAGTAGGAATATTGTTAAATTCAAGTTACATTTTTGAAACATATACACAATACAGTGCAATGCACATATCTACGAAAGTAATATAACACAATGCATAAAGAGAATAGCAACATAGTCACCTCTCAAACATATTGCTGTGGATGGTAAACTACATCAGCATATGAGATGGAAATATTTTGATGCAGTGCAAAAGCAGGTTTCATGAAGGGCATTTGATCTGGCAAAAATTAAAGGGACTATCCATTGTATATCCTTGGAGAAACCATTATATTTTTCTTAAACATAAACGCAATTATGTATGTTGAAGAGTCACTTCTGTTGTATTCATCTTCCATCGGTAAAGATGTAGTTTATATGCACTGTTATTCACAAATTAGTCAACACGTTTTTCATCAGTTGACATTTAGACTTTTTCAAAGCTCCAGCGTGAGCAGATGATCTGCTTAAGTGCCGCAACCCAGAAGAAAGTGGTTAAAGAAGATGCAATATAGAGATGATGCAATAATGAGGCAGAACTGAATAGTAGGTGAATTACATAGGAACCAATCACCATTTACACACTTTACATTTTTCTGCCCTCTCCTTATATTTTCAAGCTATTGCTTTTTTTCTTATTTTAGCACTAGTTTTGCTTTTCATGCTCTGCACGCCTAGCTTAAGATCACTGTATGTGCTTACTATTTTTCATGCCAGGGATATTTGGTACATCTTCTGAAACACATACAGGTCAGTCAACGTTGGCACCGAGTTCCTAATTCTTTGTTTTTTCAATAGTCCACTCTACTGTTTTTTTACCATATAGTGATGTCATGCCCTTCTTTAAGATTCATTGCCCTGCCTTCTGTTTTCTGTCACCATACCCAGATGTCTTTATTTGGTCCTTTTTAAAGGTAAGCCATAGTTCTCTCAGCATTGAATGAATCACCTTGTCTAAAAAGGTTTCCCCTGTAACTTCGAAAGAAAATGCAACATTTCTTGAAAACTAAGCCACAACATCCCAAGGACCCTCTGTATCCATGAAACTGGTCAGTCAATTTCCACCCAATGAAGCACACACATACAACTCAGATACACCTTTATGATAATGGAGCAATTAGGGATATGTGTTTATCTCCCAAATTATGCCATCAGCCACCAATGGATTAGCACTGTTTCATTTATTTATAATGGTTGTCTACCAATCTCTCAGGACAATAAAACGTTGCTTTCCCTTAATTACCGTATCGCATCCCTTGCATTTCTTTTTTCCTCCAAGCTAATTTGGTAGAGACGTACTTTGATTCAGTCTTTATTCCATCCTCCTCAATATCTCTTTACTATTTTGCACCATTCCCTCTACTAGTAAAAGTACTTTTAAATGATATTTGCTACATGAAGCTGACAGAAAGACATACCAATACATTTTTGTCAAAGTAATGTCAGTACAGGCAGCCATTTGCAATATCCCATAAAAATACTGCTGAATTAAATTCACACTGCAATACTGTGCTGCAAATGGGGAAGCTGTTACGTTTTTTTTTCATCTCATTAAGCTCAAGGCTCAAGACGTACCTGGTGGTCCAGTCACACCTCGAGGGCCTGTTGATCCAATTCCTGTATTTCCTCTTTCCCCTTTCTCTCCAGGTATCCCTAAGAAACCATGGACAGAAAAAAAATGAATGTATGATGTTCCGGAAAAGTTCATGATAACAATGCATTAATATGGTATGATAACATAGTTTTAAAAGACAGACGACATCAGAGATAAGAATGGATGACTGTGAAGTACGTTTTAGTTTTCTGACTGTACTATGAAATATTTCCAAAAACTAACATATTCAAAGGACTGCTGTCAAGTAGAGGTAAGAGTTAGAGAAAATGTATTCAACAATCTCCATATGTGTGCAGGCTCGAATGAAATTTGGTGCTATGCTCCTTGAGTAATAATTGGCATACAGCTGTCACAGTAACACCAGTCATGGTTTACATGCTCTGGTGACCATAAACTCAGTTTTGTCAACTCTATTTACTTTCCCCACAAATTGAGTAAAACTGCTAAATGAACTTGCAATAATACAGTGGTTGAAAAGCCTACAGAAAGAGTCATTAATTAGTCTCATGCCATACATTTTGAGCATATGTTGGCATAAGAACCACAACCAGTAGAATACACAATAAAATGGTCGTTATGCAAGTAACTAAAGGTTAGATGTGGTGATTTTAAAGGTTAGATTTGGTGATTCTTGCATTAACTTTCTCCACCAGTGCAGTCAGCAGTATGCATAATGATCCCAGTTTATCAACTATAGTTAAGCAATGACATATTGCAGGCACAAGTGTAGATGTTTCGTTAATTAGATGTAAACGACTCCTTTGACCAGAAAACCTATGATCAAACTGACAGAAGTTGCTAAAGTTTTCAGTAGGTCATCCTGAACATCAAGTTATCAGCCATTGTTTCCTCCAATGAAGCTCAAAGAGTTGAAAATGTAACCATATTATTAGGACCCTAATTGCTTTCAAAGACTAAAACCACAACAAACTTCAAAATTGAGTTTGAGTCCGTGACCTTTATAGGGTTCTCCTTTTATATCTTCCAAACTTCCTGAATCGTTAACATAATGACAGAGAGATACCTGAGAGAACAACTTAATTTATGTATTCTATGAGGAGTTATGTATTTAATCAATAACTAAAGTTTTATTTTTAAGTTATCCAATGTGTTATTTAAAGGTAGGCAAAAACAACTAACTTAGTGTATTAAAAAAGGATGTTATTTGCACAGTGCCTTCATATAAATCCTTTCAGAGCAACTGCAGAAAACAAAATCACCTTCTCTTGGTTGATGTGGATTAATCAATAATTTCAGCTTCCTCTGCATTGATTTCCCCATCCTGTCATACAACTAGCTGGTAGAGAAAAATCTCTTATGGGTAAATGCCTCAAATATTTAAAAGCCTCACTAGCAGAGTGACTTCCAAGCAGAAAGTGTCACACTTTTGGTTACTTTGTGCGCAATACTCACGCTAATGTTACTTCACCATAATGAATCTATCGGGGTTTAGTGAATTTGAACGTTCAACAACCAAGCACAGCACATTTCTCCCCAGGCACCTCCCGGCTTTGACTTACTTCATCTGCTAGGGTTAGCAAACAACCAAGCCATACCAGAAACAGAATGCATGGCATGTCTTTTTTGAGGCTCCTACAAAGAAGCGCAAATCGCAAAACACCAGGGACTTGGTGCATTTGCATGCTAAATTAGCCGTTAACAGAAAATTCTCCCTCTGTACCTTCTTGTTTTGATTTTACTTACGGCTTTGGATTACCAAACTACAGACAAAGGACTTCTGAGTGCAGCCCAGGAAATGTAAGGCAACGCAGCACCTTGGCAGAAACAGATTAATTTTCCTGACTTGGCGCTTGGTGTTCTTCATCCCAGACTTTTTTTTGCCCCCTGTTCTTATGAAACTAATCATGTAAATATGATTTATGATTTGAAGCTTTAGGATTAACAGATAAAAATCAATGTAAACATTAACAGCAATGGAATTGACATAACTCTTTCTTCTGAGAATACTAAAGACTCGATGTGACTTTGATTTGCCTACTTTTACTAACCATTTGTTGTGCATGTGCAATTTAGTTTAATGTGCTTGAATTTGTGTCCTTACTTACTGTATTATACTCGCTAAATCTATCAAGCTTTCTCTGGAAGCACAACTCTTGGCGTTTCCCCTGAATCCAATGACTTTTAGTTTCAAAGCACAATCAATTTTCTAAAGCCTCTTTGCATATTGAAGAATATATATAATGTTTCAGCAGCCGAATCAGAGGAATAATGCTATCTTATTTGTATCAATGTATTGTTTTATGACCTGCCCATATTAAAGGTATACAATTTCCTTTATCAGGGTAGCTCTTAAATATGCTGCATAATTTCTCCAGCTTGAACCAATCTGTGGCAGTACTAATCAGATTTATTAATGATCTGAGGAGTTTGTCTGTCATCAGTTATTCCTTGAAAGGGAAGTAATTACAGCAGACTCATAGACGTCTATGAACCAAAGAACACACTGAAGATCCCAGATTAATAGATTTCTTTGAGAAAGTGTTAGGTTTTCAGAAGTTCCAGAATGTAAACTTTTGGCTAGTAAGTAATGAGATGGCCTACATCAAAGGCAGAAATCAGTTAAGAAGAGATGGGAGAAGGACCAAGAAGTGATGTTGGAGATTGAGACTATGTTGGATGATGAGAGAGTTTCTTATTACAAGAGAGAGAATAAAAGGGTGTGAGAAAGAATGATATTTGGGTGTAATAGGTAGTGTAAAGGATCTGACAGGTGACCCACAGAGACATCCCAAAGAGGTTAGACTGTGAATGGAATACAAAGTTAGACTAAAGAAAGATACAAAGGTTGCCAAACAGAAAAGATTGTGATTAGCAGACAGGAATGTATTGTGGGAGATACATTGTGTGCGTACAATGTCACGTTGGAAAATATCAACTATAAAAGTTGGAAAATGTTGTGTAGAACAGGTTTTGGATACAATAACAAAATTGAATTTATATTTAATGAGCTTCATATAGTTTTAGGGGGATTTCCAACACTGGTGTGCATTTTGTAAACTTGGCTATGTGTTTGAATGTTTCTATTTTTTGACACAAGTGGTGACTGAGTGAGACCCACCTCGTTCACCCTGTGGTCCTTGAAGACCTGGTGGTCCAGGAAAGCCGGGTCTGCCAGCTGGTCCAGGCTCTCCTCTTGATCCAGGGGTACCAGGAGGACCCGGGGGGCCAGCTGGTCCTGGTTGATTTCGGTTTGTTGAATAGAAGTCATTTGGAATTTGGTTTATCATGTGGTTAAACCTATTCATTTGACCTGTAAGAATAACATGAATTGTTAAATCTCGGACTAATATTGTGTCAGCAATAGTACAACTATAATTTTCAAAAACATTATGAACAATAACCCATGTCTGTAATTAAACACGACAAAGCCCACAGCCAGCAACAAAAAAGCGGTTGCTTTACAATGTCTATTGATAAACATTCTGTGATAGTTTTTGTTTAAAAAGCGAAGAAGTGAATCTTCAATTAAATACTTTGATATCATACATTTTACAAATTTTCACTGCACGATATCAATGGCACCTTAAAATATCTGTTATAATATGGCACCAACATGTTAATTTATTGCCCACTGAAGGCGACGGGCCCTGAAAAACAGGCACAGCATGGCACCAATATGTCTATTTTGCATTCGTCCAGTGTATTGTGGCCCACATTGTATCCTAGAATTAGAGTTTCTTGTACTTAAGAGAATGCAAATATGCACTGAGAATATACACATATGTGAAACTATACTCTGACTGTAGGGAGCAAGAGAACATGAACAGAAGAGGAATATATTTGTCACTGTTCTGCAAAATTGTTGCATTGCCCTCTTAAAAGTCAATATTTGATCCTGTCCTTTTAATTGTCTGCATTGTATTAATGAACTAGTAATTTTCCCCAAATTCCAGTATCAATTGAAAACGCATTGCGCTCTAAATTTTCCTTTGTCTAAATGGGGCCCAATCTTGTATTTATAAAACAAATAACTTGTACTATTATGAACCGACATAGCCACTAGGATCTCATCCAAGCACTAAACAGAGTGAACCTGCTTAACTTCTAAGATCAGATGACACAAGGTGAGCTCAAAGTGGTACGTCCGAAGGTTTGTGCAGTAGTTTGCTCTATTGATACTAGGCATTCCAACTAGTGCACCAAGATTCTCTGAACCACAAAGAGAACATCCAGCTGCACTCACTCCTCGCTTCAAGTGTGTTGGCAGTTGTAAGACTTTTACACGAGTTTCCAAATAAAAAACATAACAATAGACACAACCATGCCGTATCACACGAGAAGGGAGAAGCTCAGCTGAGGCATGGTCCTTGCAGTCATCATGAGTTTGCTACTTCTGAATGGTTTAAACACCCTTATAAAATAGGATTTCTCCAATGCAAATAACCATATGAGGAGCTTGGTGTCTGCTTTTCTTGGAGTAATGTTATTTTAGTATTGGTACAAAAATGATACCATCACTGATTAACGTATCATTAAGAGTGTTCTCTTATATTGAGCACAATGGCGTAGTATATACATCAAATACATTCCAGAGATTATATCTAATATTATTTTAAAATGGTACCACTGATTGCTAGCAATTTATCGTAAATAGATAATTTTGCTTGGGCATTCTGGAAGCCTAAATGAGACCATGACACACCTGAAGGAATAATATAGACACATGATCATATTACTCTCTCCATCCCCAGACAGGAACAACGTCAATTAGCCTAAAGGGCTTGTGTTGTGTTGTCTACAGAACAGTCACAATTTGTTTCCTTCATTGTAGGTGATTCTTAAATAATGTCTGTATGGTAGTAGGACAATTTACAGACTAGGAAGAGGTTACAAAGAATCGCATTTCCCTTGTAAATAGGAGTGATGTAACCAATTATTACACATCCAACTTAGACCTCTTGGAAGGCAGCTGGTGAAAGGCTGCTTACTAAAATGTTAATTCTTCAAAAGCAAACACTACCACAGACTATGATCTGAAAATACTAATTTGACCAACCTAAGGTTGGAGACAAACTTAAACGGAGAGAGAGAAGGTGAACAAAACCTGCAGTGCAGTGAAGTGCCATTGATTTATTTTTATTAGACAGACATAAGCAGCACCAGTGCAGGTCTCAAAAAGATACCATGCATGACATTAAATGTTCAGATGACACTGTGAAACAAGAGTAGTCTAAACGGTCAGCATACCCAGTTACTACTCCAACTCATTGGTTGATTTTATTTTGTTTTCATTTTAATCAATGGCATTTTCTCCTTGAAAGGGAGGGCCAACATTTTTTTTTACAAAATACTGGCCAGCGGCCTATGGTGTGCATGAAACATCTGCACAAGATGCAGCTGTAATGTGCAATATTTCACCAATGTAAGAAAAAGTCACCACAACAGGAAGTACATTGTAAGATTAAGAAATAGATGATTATAGAAAAATTAACTTTGTTTTACCATTAATCATCTGCTCGCAGACTTGTCTAGCAACTGCTCTCATCATGTTTTGGGATGACATGTCTCCCTTTAAGAAAAATGTAAAGAAATTGCATTGGTAATTGCCATATGTTTTTATGTTTTACACATTACTGAAAAAGTTAACTTTCATAATCAGGTATGAAGGTTTACTTACTCGCTCTCCTTTTTCTCCTTTTAGTCCAGCGGGGCCCTGCAAAGAGTTACAGTTATTAATTCAAGCCAATTTAAAAAATACTGTGTCTTTTTTATATTTACTTCATCCTGGAATTTACAAATATTATTTAAACAGGTATACCCAGAGGTGTTGGTAGAGATAGAAGTTGGGATGTGAGTCTAAAAAGGAGACTGAATAGTTCAGGTTTAAACTGTGGGATTTCAGAGTCTACGCATGTGCTATAAATTGAATGGGGAATATTTTGCAGCAGGTGAACATTAACCACCAGCTTGTGTAGTAAAACACACTGTTTGGATGGAAATGTTTGCCATTTAAGTTTTTTTGTCAGATTTGTCTGTTAATAGCGGAGAAAAGAGGCTTTCTACAGGGACTGCAAACAACCGTAGATTTCAGAACCACACTGTCATAATTTGGCACCATTGTCCAAATGATTGGCCATACATGTTGTTGTATCTGGGTTGTCAATGCCTAGTTTTATTTGATAAAATCTCTCAGAACTATTAATATTTTTGGTTCAAAGGCCAAAGTCGCTGTATTTTGCAGGTAGATATCCTGGTCAGAGGGTCCTAGCTCAGCCAGAAGGTACCAAGCCCCAACTATAATAAGTGGTGTCTTTCACATCTAGCTTCTAGAGGCAACCTACTGTGTACCCCCAAACTGGGAACCAAGGACCCCTTTGTAGCACTTGACTATCCGATAGGTACGTAGAGCTGTCCAAGGCTTACTCGGGAGGGGTGCGCAGAACTCAGGAATGAAAACGAAAACAGTCATTAAATTGCTGTACAATCACTGTGTTGTCTTATAAAAAAGGAAAGATACTTTACTATAAACATAAGTAAATTACATACAAATTATTAAATATATACAGAATGGTAGGTAAAAATCCACACGTGGACACCTTTCTAATGGTCTCTCAACCTACATGAGGTGAACAACAAAGAAGGGTCACATCACACAGAAGTCCCCTAAGTGTAACCTGTTCCGACTATGCTAAAGGCACCTCTAACAGCCTTGGCACCTGGCGGTCCTACCTCACTACAAAACAACAGTCCCTTTGCATAAAACGCAACATAATGTGTACATTAATAAAATGTCAAGCCTCGTCATTTTATCAAATGCAGAACATAAATACTTGAACCAGCAAGCATTCCAACAATAAAAACATTCCAATCGTTCGCTAAAATATGTAGTGACTATAACTCACAGTGGCATCAGCAGTTTGCAATGATTTTATCTTTAATTCTCACATATATCAATAGAACATTGACATGTTGAACATTTCAATGTAAAAATCTTATTTCTACTGTTGACAGGTTCATAGCAACCTAAGAGGACTTAACAAAAAAGGCCCAGGCACACAGAACCACAGAATAAAATAAAAGCTGAGCTTTCAATGTGGTTGATTTAATAGCAAGACTCTCTCATGCTAACTTTTTTTAAAGATTCATGACACTTAGAGTACCCAAAATGTCAAAATTGACGCCTCCTTCTGTGTCCTTATGGGAGCACACTTCTGCTCTTGGGGGAACCAACACAACTGTAAAGATCCAGCCGCACCCCTACCCTCCTGGGGCACAGTGAGCCAAATATGCACATTTTAGATAACCCTTGCATGGGCTCCTGGCTCCTGGGGCCGCTGCACCATGTTTGAGGTGCCTACAGGTTTGTTATTTAGAACACACAGGAGCCCAAGCGATCAGCCTGGCTCACTCCTGCCTGTCACCTTCACTTTGCTGGAAGGGTAGTAAGTTTCTTCTTTCTTTTGTCAACACACACACACACACTTTCTCTCTTATCATGGTGTCAGGATAGCTGGTGGTTCCACCTTCTGCACCTGCACCCTTCCCCTGCCTGTCGTCTACACGCTCCCTAGACACATGGCGCAAAGGAGTGGGCAGGCAGGTGATGCAGCACAAGGCTCTCATAAGGCTTAGTCTCCCTAGGACCTCCCCATGGGTACTCGGACAATTGAATTGTGACATTCTCAGCCTGATGGATTCTGCCAGGAGAATTAGCCATCCCTTGGGGTGATTTCTTCTATACAGAATGGTACGTCTGTTGTGGGATGGTCCTCAGAGGCATTGGATCTCCACGGGGGAAGAATTACTTAACCACAGGATGCAGTTATGACTTATGGACCTATGGGGCAGCCTTCCAATGAGCAGGAGAAACAAATGCTGTACTGAGCATTACAACACAGGATTAGTTGATTTCGTGCATTTTGGTTTGCTTCAGCTGCCAAGAGATTTAAAGGTCCTCCTGGCCTTTAGAATTTCAGATGGTTTCTCTGTAAAACATTTTCACTACTCTCCACCATTGAAGCAAGGCTGGTGGCAGCCTGTTTCAGGGTTTTCCAGCAGCAATTCTTTACAGCCTTCAATGCAGACTATACCAGCTGCTGAAATATCTAGTGCCACAGCATTCTGGGCGCTTGTAGGGCAAGTGTGTGTCTTGCAGGAGTCTGGGGTACCTCTTCCTAGGTCATCTACAGCAAGCCAGAACTTGTCCACAGAAGTCATAAGGAACTCTCCATCATGATCCCCCTCAAGTCCACCCTCTACTGTTCTCCAGGAGAAGTCGAAAGGACAGTGCCACTGGCCCTGGAGATGGAGTCCACAGAGACCATGAAAGTACAATACTGGAGTCCTCTGCAGTCAGGGACTTTTCCATACCATGGATCCACTATTCCTCCTCTATAGTTTCCTCTTCAGTCAAAGTTTCTCCCTTGTGCAGGGGTTTAAATTGAGTAGGAGAGTTCTACAAGGTCGTCTACTCTTCCCAATCGAGAGATGCCACATTACCTCACCCGCCGACTGACACTTCCTACGAATAGTCCACAGGCTAGTCCATCCTCATGCACAGATGTTTGGGTTGATTCAAAAAAGCAGCATCAAGCTGTGTTACGCAAGAGCTCTTCCATTACTTCAGTCTGTGCCTAACTGACTTTGCAAAACAGTTTGCTTCACTCCATGGCTTTAAATAGAACTCCTGGTGTACCTCATGCTAGAGTCCTGCCTGTTGCCCGAGTCATTCACTTTATGCAGATTTTTCACCTGATTCCTTCCTCTACCAGGAGCTGGCTAATCCCAATCAACTGTGCCCACTACTTACATACAGAAGTGTCTGTGTACCGGCAACTAGCCACCAGAGTAATGATATTAGCCCAGTAGGTAATTAAAAACTTGAATCGTATTAGGCCTGTCTCTGGTAAATATTCAAAAAAGCAAGAATATTGTCAACTGATTTTTTTGTTTGCACTCGGGTCCTTTTTAAACATAGGAAAATATATGTCAATCATTTATCAATGTTAAGCTAACCCCAAACTTGTATTGTTTCAGTTTTCACCATAAGTGTAAATACAATGAAGCACTATAGACTTAAGCTTCAGTTAAAAAAATAGGACCTTTCTTTTTGGACGCCAGATTAAATGATACGGTCTGCACAGGCCATAACCAATGTATTCAGGCTGAACCAGACAGCAGCGCTCCTCAATCAGTCTGCTTACCGTGTGCATGCCTGTTGGCACATATGCTTGCCTGGACAGCCTCTTACCTCATTAACTTAGAAGCATGACTAATTTAAGAAGGCAGGCACCGGTGGTTATCACTCAAATCCACCTTAGCAGTGGCTTACAATGAGTGAAGCTCAGTTAGTGACACTGCATTGATCCTAATACCAGATGTCCAAAATCAAAACACTCTGGAGGAATTACTGGGATCAGAACCCACCTTCCAGCACTTCCCTTATTTCTGACAGGTATAATGTGGTTCAATCCACCCTTCCCTACACCATTGCATTGCGTATGATTACATTAAGATGTGCATGAATAACCTCCCACTTTGTGGATTCAACACTAAAAACTGTATATTAATCCAATCATTTAGTATGGACAGATTTGTCACCCTTGGAAGATTTCAGCCATAGCTGGAAGAAAAAATATTTATGAAACAAATAACCAAAGATGGTGCTTTTGACGGCACAGATATGCTACATAAAAAAATGTTAATGCCATAAATGATACGTGCCTGTAAGTTAGTCATGAACATGTGGAAATAGGAACCTCAAGTGAGACACCTGTAATGGCACATAGTTGCACTCATTTTATATTTTTCTAAACTCATTCAATTTGTATTTCTTCCTCTTTTCACTGAATTGTAAGTGTCTTCTCCTTCCCTGTACCAGCATTCGTCCTCGCCCACATTTTTCCCCTTGGACTGACATGTGTCTTGCTGTTTCATGGAGCTGTGTTTTGGAAAACATGATGAATCCCTTGATGCTGATGGTGCATTTTACAAGTTTTTTGAGCAATTAATTCCATTGTTTTTAGGAAATGGACACCTGAAAGAAATTTTAATTTCGAACCTGGAATGTTTATATCGCAAATGGCCATTCTCTCCCTGTTAAGAAATGTAATTCGTTCATGAGAATGATGAAGGTGTGTGTGAATATTGACATCTTCAGCAAAGTTCATCAAAAAAACTAATTAGAAGAGGTAATTAACAACGTGCTGCTCTGGATAAAAACCCAGTGCCATCGTTGCTGCACCTCCAGCAATCGTAGGTATGAATTGTAAAATGAGGAGAATGTGCCCAAAGGTATGGTTCGAAACATTGCTCCTATATTATGTTGCCTCATGAATGTACAGCAAGTCAGGACGAGAGCCCAGCCTCACTTTGGGAGAATCATATAAATCATGAATGGCAGATTACTGTCAAATGCCAACAGATCCTTAACAACTATGCAAACCTCTGCAAGCAATCCCTGTAGATTGAAATTATCTCACATCTTTAAAAAAGAAATTCCAGTTTACAATAAAAGCAAAAAAAACTCTTTACCCGATATTGAAACTGTACACATTCTATGCTACATCATGTGTAAAAAAGTACAGAGTGATACAGACAGGTTAAAGGTCAACAGCGCCTGCCTCACTGCAGTTATTCTATAGGGTTCTTGACACATGCTATAACCATTGATCCTTTGACCCTGTAGCCACGGCACTGGCAGATTTGTGTTTTTTAGGCTGCAGGTGGAACTGTCCTTTACTTTTAATGAGGTGCTGTTGAGGCACCGGCATCCTATATTGTGCAGAAATGAAGGAACATTATCCAAAATCCAAATATTACTTCAATAACAATTTCAAAATAAATAAGAGGATAGCATGGCAAGTCGAAGCCAAACTTGCATATAATTGACAGTCCCAAAGTGACTATGCTTTAAAAGCACATTCGGAAGGGAGGAACAATGACAATCGATTACACTCCATGTGTTTGTGTCAGGTGATTGATGGTACTGCTGCCGTCACTGATCCTGTTATAAAGCAGCACCATTAAGTCAGACTTCTCCTGGACTGGCCAGAAGTCAGAACTCAACGCCCTAGGGAGAGCCAAGGGTTCTGCAACCATTTCACATTTAACCTTTTAGTCTGATTTAATGAATATCAGATAATTTCTCTACAAAATGAAAAATGCTGTTAGAACCCATACCTTCCATGAAGTTTTTGAGAGGGCTCCTTTAGTCATATGATCAGTAAGGAAAAAAACAACAAAGTAATTGAGGGCCTAAGGTTGTCATGATTTAAGATGAGGGAGCTTTGTCTAAGTCTTGCATCTTCCATATGGGAACACGTAAGTGTTTCGACTCCCTTAATGTTCTACTATAGACCATACTGGGGTCATACCAAGGGCAAAGTGACTTCACAGAAATGATTATGTTAATTTCTGAAGCTGTGGACTTTGTATGAGCCTACAGGTGGTGCTGAACAGCCTTCTTGATGTGATGCACAGACAAGGTTATTACATCTATCTATCTATCTATCTATCTATCTATCTATCTATCTATCTATATATCTATCTATCTATCTATCTAGCTATCAGTCTGACTTGTCTTTCAAGCTGCCGGTATCTATGTCCATTGGCACATATATCCTCAATTTTGCCTTGCCTATACCTATAGGACTCCTCTTTTGAGCTCTGTGCACAAATTAAATGTTGGACTGTCACACTTTGCACACTATTTAACCCCACAGCAGTAACCAGATTATACAGTTGTGGTCCGACATCTAGTCTTTCGGCCAACTGAATGAAACTCAGAACATTCATCTTGATGAACAAAGCCGTCTCTAAACAGCTTGGTCTCATCTTTTGCACTGCACGCAGGGAGTTCACACACCTGACGGCTCTCCCAAAAGTTCCTACTGCTATGTCTTTTATGGAGTTCACGCAGATCCTACCTCGAGAACACCACACCACTTGTAAGTTGAAAAAATAAAATCTCAAGTGGGTTTCCAGACAACAAATGTGGGACACGCTGATTCGGGTCCGGGGCCTTCAGTTGAGATTGTTAGCTAAAGATGGGGGAGTAGCCTTTTTTCACCTTTTCTGATAGACTGCTTTGTTGACCTTGATATCCACGATAAGAATGGCCCAGGAATTATCATTGAAATCCACACTACATCAGCTGCAATGTTTGTATGCATGCAAGTTTCTTTCAGTCCTAGTCTGTGATGCTGGATACCCCGCACAGAGCTAGCAAGCGTGCTTGGCAGTCACAAATGCAAACCAAGTGTAGAAACAATGTCAACCATATCCAGATGCTGCTGATAAAACAGCTGCCAAATATATAAGCAAATGTGAGCTCCCGCTGAGCTTGTGTCTGGGAATGTTATATCCACACATTCATTTACTGAGTCACATTACAAGAAACAGAGATTTAAGAAACTAACTATTATGTCTTAATTGACAGCCTCTAAATGAAACTGCATATTTTATTGTGGTATGGATAAGTGATTTTAGACTAGGGCTGAAGGGCATCATGTCAGGTTGCATTAGTGTGACGGATGCCGGCATAGTGAGTTGAGAACTCAACCAGATAGGATTAAACTGATGGTGTGCTCCAGGGCCAGACTGGCTGTTCCGCCACTCTGGTATTCACCTGGTGGCTTCTGGCTGCAGAACTGCTTAAAGAGCAGGTATGGTTGGGATGACTCAACTATGGCCCTCTCTCATTTCTTGTCATGGCCTACTTTAGAGTGGAGATGGTTGGAACATTTTCACCAGGGTTAAATTTGGTATTCAGTCTGGCCGTGACACAATCAACTTCTAAGAAAAATGTTTTAAAAGACCAGCAGATACTGGGCATACTGAAATTCTTAGTGCAAGCAGAATACACAATGTACGTACATGGGCCTTCATGCACACAGAAAGGCACTGGCCTTCAAAACGTTGGAAACAGACAGAGTAGGAGATGTATTCAGTGTGCTTTCTGGAACTACTGGCGATTATGATAATGCATCAGCAAAGATGCGCAGATCTATTTTCTCAGGGCCGCACATTGTTCATGATAGGGTCCTACTACTCTTGCATTTTGAGGACTATAACAGGTAAGAGCCTCATTGTCAAATATGAAGATTGAACAGCCATAGAAATTAATGTATATATAAGAAGGAGTGTAAAGATTATTACAATTTTCACCATCAATAATTGTAAATGATGGCTGTAAGTAAGGCTCAGGCTTTTTGACATCTAAAGATTAAGAACTTCTAGTAGTGTTGAAGTAGTTCCTAAAATATGTTAAAAAAAACAAATCCCTCAGACTCAAAGTGGTGCTTTAGGCATTGCAGAGATCCATCAGTGTAAAATGATTTGGCTTGACAGAGAGTTAGCCATGTTGAGAGAGATGGGAAATTGGAAAATACGATGTGTCTTTCTGTAGACTTGTAACATAGGGTCAGAGGTACAAAGATGGGACTTGGTAAAAAGTAATCACAAACTGCACTCTGAGTTTAAACTAATCCATTCTGTTTTTGTAAACTGACCTCTATACTCATAGGTTGGTTCACAAAAAACCTGGATAGTAGTGGGTTGCAGTTCGACCCACCATGAATCGCTGCCATCACAGAGAAGGTTGTCTGCTCACGTCACCAGATCACTAAATCTGTAATTGCTTTTAAATATAGCCATTTTTTAAACACATCCCACTTTACTTGGAAAACGTGATTCACTAAAAAATCTAATTAACATTTTTAACATTTTAAAAAAAACTAGGAAGTGTTCCATGGGAGCAATGCCTAGTCTTAAAACAATATTTTGGACTATTCACAACGGAGATGGAGTCCCCTGGGGACCCATTCCCATTTGGGAACGGGTTACCACCTCCTTTGAGACGTCGGTAAAATATTGTTTTGCGACCGCATTTCACTCGCAAATATTTAATGCATATCATAAGGAATGTTATTTGGAACCCATTTAGCCATCTGGTCTCCGCTCAAATGTGATTCCTTTGGTGCACGTGGGTGCGGTAATGTGTGTGCTGGTCATAGGCTGAGATGAAAGATGCCGAAAGATGCATAACAGTGCAACATTGCTCTCAAGACTGGAAAAGAACCATCTGAGATTACAAAATCTAGCACTTCAGCCTGTGGCGTTTATTCCACCTAGAAATATGGGTCCTGGCACAGCAAACCTGCCTTTCGTTTCATGGAAACTAAAAGCCACGATTTCCAACCCTAAAATATTCCAACAATGTACAGCAAAAACACAAGGGTTTAAATAACAGGTTGCGGTCTCCCTCGGTTTTCCGCGCGGCCCTCTTCTGTTTCAACGCATCCCTTCTTCGTCTAAAAAGCCTTTTCCGCTGATGCGAAGAGACGCAGCACACGGGGCTTTCATTACTGATGGAAAACGCGTGAGTTTGCTTACCGGTAATCCGTTATCCCCAGTCTTGCCTGGCTTTCCACTTGGGCCGGTTGCTCCCGGGGCTCCTGGCGCGCCCTGCAGCAAGGGGAGACATGTGACATGTGCAGTTAATGCAATGATAAGAACCTGCATCTTAATCCGCTCCAGGCCGCACTGACAGGTTAAGCTCTCCTCAGAATGCCATCATAAATCTTCTCGAAAACAGCCACATTTTATAACTAAAATAAACCATTGGTGGGGGCTAATAGTGAGCTGAGATCCAGCTCATCCATCAAGGGTTTTCAGTGACTGAGCTCGGTTGCTTTACTGCGCCATAAAACATGCCCGCCCATTTCCCCCTTCATCCAGATTTCACCTCTGGAGTTTCCATCCATGCACCTATTGCTTTTCTCCTGCATCCTCTTTATTGTGATTACTTTTAAATGTATAATGCAGTTTCTGGTAACTTAGTAAAGTGGTTTCGAGATATGTGGAAAGTTTTTTTTAATTACATATCCAAGAACAGTGGTTTCAAGACATTTGGAGAAAAAAAATCATTACATATCTCAGACATGCAGAGGTCCATTTTATGAAACAAATGCTTAAACATCAAGTTTTTAGCGTTTACTTCTGTCCCAACTTTTTAATGTCTCTATACGAGTATCAATCATACAATGATCCTATGGGGTATGCCTGCAGCCTGCTCATTAGAAATGTACTTTAAGACAATGTACTCTTACCATTGGTCCAGGTGGTCCTCTTGGGCCTGCAACGCCATCCTTTCCGAGGAAACCCTGTTACCAAAATGGAACACATTAGATATTCAATGCTGATTTAAAGCTCTCAATAGGAAACAGATGGCGTTCACGTTACCAAATCCAGACCACAGAAAGTCAATGCGACAAAATATCATCTTGCTAATTTTATTGCTTTGTTTCACTTAGACGAGGGATCTGGAATCCTCATTATCAAACAAGTATTGACTTACAGCCACAGGATTGAGGGCAGTTTTATGATTTCAGCATGTTGCATTTTAGAGTAGTTGCATTTTTTCAGAATATAAATATTTATACGGGATACATAGAAGGTTACAAAGTATTAAGGTCCTATAAAAGAATGTGATATATCAATTCTGGTGCCATGATGCGCTCGCTATGGAGTCCAAAGTTGAATTCTTTGTAAATGTAACCAAACGCCACAGAGGGTATTATAGAATTATAAAATGCATCCTTTTCCTCATATGTTTATATCAAATATTTAAGATCCTTCCTATTTATCTGCTGTCTAAAATTTATAACACGTGAATATGAATTAAAAAAAAATAATAGGGGAACAAATAAGCTGAGCAATATCTCACATAGATCTATAGAACACGTATGTAAGGGATATTTTTGCTTTCTTAATAAAAGAACCGTTTCACAAAATTTAAATTTGGAAGGGATTTGTGAAAAATCATTTTTGTGCTTTTTAGGTCTCGCCTACAGTCAGTCAGCTTTAGCTTTTAAGGGAGACCTCATGTTACCACTAAACACATCAAACACCACACACACACACACACCAGATTGCAACATCATTATGGAAGAGACCTTGGTTCATCCCTGTTCATTAATTGGTTTTCTCCGGTGAATTACCTTCATGCAATGGCCCATCACGTTTTGGATCAGCCCACAGCATATTGCAGATGTTGACTTTTTAAATGTAATTATAATTTTTTTTTAATGATGTGATGGTCCACTAATCAGTCCCTGTGCCGCATCTGCTTTACATGCAGCTATTTTAACCAAGTATGAGTTTAATGTGTGAGAGGCTACATCTTAGATACAGCATCGCAATTCTGTTTCCAATAAAAAATAAAAAAACGAGTGCAGTGCACCCACACCCATCGTCTTTGCCCGAGTGAGCCACTATTGCTTGTCCCTGACCACTGCTGAAGCCTCCACAGTGTGATCAGCAGAGCAGCACAAAATGCCATCTCCACATGCTTGACTTCATAGAGCAAATGTATACGAAAACTACAAGTGTCATTGTTGCGGTGGGACCGCCATGCTGTGCTGTACCTGGGACCCTCCAGTTGTTGCATGTGTTAGTGGGTGCATCGCATTCAGTGAGGTTCAGTGTGGCTTTGTGAATTCCACCGCGGTCCGCCTACCCCTGGCTGTCTCCAGTGAGAGCTTCACCTGCACAGTGCTTTAAATGGGCCAGTACTGTCCAGTACCAAGGACCAGCACTTTTTTACTTTGAGAGGGAGAGTACCGACACTGCTCCAGAGAAATGTAATACTTTTGGTTGGAGAGTAACGGCACTTCCATTTCAAACACTGCCTGCACATGTTTGCAGCTGGGCTTTGGAGACTAGAAAGTATTGTCAGCCATATTTGTGCTGTGAGGTAGTGGCCAGGATAGCTCCTCCCACTTTGACCTCTCCCAGGCTGGGGCAAGCTATCAGTGGCGCAGCCGGTGCAGTGGCATCAGGGCCTAGAGGAGCGGAGGACCAGGCCTACCCTGCAGCAGCTGCAGTTATGCACTATGCCTCTGGACCTGGAGCGGTGAATACTAATTGAGGGTTAAAGTGCACTCAGTGACCTTTCTGCATGTTCAGCCTAGTTGTTCCTGTCTTGGGGCTGAGATGTCTCATCCGTCATCCAGGCGCAAAGCTGTGAAGCTAAGCTCAAGTAGCACGAGCACATTGACCCTGACTCAGAGAACTTTGATCCATGGCCATGGCTCCAACAGAGCGGGAGCCCAGCGTCAGTGTCTGGCATCACACATGTGGCAGGCTGGGCAGCCGTCCATGCATGCAATGGGGAGCTGCAAAATGCACACTGACTCATGCCTGTTGGGATGTGGGCTGGGATCCATACAACTGTATGTGTCTGGTGCTCTGTGACTAATCCGGCTCCATGACCCAGTCCCCTCTGTTGCTTGTTCTTCCGAGATTCACGCCTGTGAGTGTACTTGGCATCCTCAGATTTATTCAATACAGGAACCTCGATTATTTAAAAGGAATCATTGATCCCACGGGGTCTTCCACTATCCTTAAGAGATAGAAGGGAAGTTCCAGACAAGTCCCGTGCTCCTTTTAAGGTGCAGAATACTCTCCAGGTGTGGAGTATATTAAACAATGTCTATGTTCAGTCTGCTTTTAGGCAGATAGTTCATGTTGGCAGATAGGGAAACAGAGGCACAGAATAATCCAATGGTTTTGCCAGGATCACATGGTTTATTTAAGTGAGGAATTCACATCACGCCTCGGTGCACCACTCGTTCCGCAGTTGTGTAGTGGTGGGTGAATACCTATTATGTGGCACAGTGAATACTGCCTTCCACCAGTGACTAAGTGCTACCGCCACAGAGTGCCAGCAGCTCACCGTCCGCTCACTCTTTGGCGCTCCTTCTTTGTCTCTGGAGCTGCGCGGGCGTGAGAATCATCATTTTGGCGTGCAGCTGGAGAAGCTTTACACAAAAACGCCTTTTAAGTGCATCAGCACAACGGGTATAAGGGAGAGAGCGAAGGGCTGCAGGCGGCGTACCAGGGACGTCGCAGTCCTAACCGCCCTCCGCCCTCTCTGAGCCCCATCACGCAACAGCTATTAAAGTGCCAATATGAAATGCCTATATTTTAGCACAAACGGCAATTATTTCTGCCATGCTATATGTAAAACGCGGCGCTTGTATTTAAACCTCTGTGCAGCTGACTTGTTATCAGATGCTGCTCCTGTCTTTCTTCTTTTAGGAACACGGTTTTCCTTTTTGTTTAAAAAAAAAAAAAGCATTATAATAAACAACGCAGAGAATGTCTCAACATGTGTTACATCTCTGCAGAAAACAGGTATATTTTATGGCTGCTGTCTCATTTGAGATGCCAGTGACGTCTTGGGTACTGAGTTTACCCCCCTCTCCTAATAAGGTGCTCTATTTGAGGCAGATTCAGGTGTGTCGTTAGACACATTGACAGGTCAATGTGGGGAAAAGTGCATTGAAGTTGCCTTCCCAGATAAAGCTCTCAGGATATATGTGAGACTTCACGTTGGCGTGCGTTAGCGCCCTGTGGAAGTTGCTAAAGTCAGTGGTGGCTGCTACTTAACAGGAGTAGCAGGGCATGAAAAAAAAAATCTCTTATGCCACCGCCTCTCGGTCCTCTTCAGTGGACTCCAGGAGTAGGAAGCAGGAAGCACACAGGCTCCCAGACTCCCCTAGCCAATCACGACGCTGCTGTCACCAGCATGACAGCAGTGTCATGATTGGTCTGAGTGCTCACCACTCCTCCCCCTGCTCCTGTGACAGCTCAGCCCCACCCGCACCTAAAATGTAAACAAGGACGGGAAAATAAAATGATAATAACATTGCATTATTATCATTTTAGTTTTCCATTTTGATCTGCTCACAGAGCAGTAGGGCGACGCTCCTTCGCCTTAGCGGAGGAGCCGTCACTGGATAAAGTTGAAACATTGGACATTGGAGAATGTTGCCGGCTATGCTGATCAGGATAAGGATTTGGGGTATCTAGAGTTAGGCGGTCAAGGATTCTAAATCCCATTGACTGATACTATCGCCAGTACCCTCAAACCCATCAGAGAACAGCCCTCTCAGGCTAGCAGTCTAGGAATGTCAACAACACTCACATCTCTCAGTGTAGCAGTCACGCCCTACCAACAGCACTTTCGCGCCACTCACACATTGGGAGTTTCAAACCATCTACAGTATCCACACGTCTCAAAAGCTAGCAATGCCACAAGAGCATTTTCATACCACTCATCTAGCAGCAGTCTCACACTACAGACAACTGCTGCACACCTTCACACCACATTTTCACATCCCTCACAGAAGCAGAATCACACTACAGACATCACTTTCACAATACTCAACAAGTAGCGATTTTACACAACAGGCTACTCTGTTACATCCGTCAGACTAGAATCCTCACACTTCCAACAGCCATCGCACATCTCAGAGTAAAAGTCACAAACTACTGAGGGCACTCTCACACCCCCTCACAGACAGCTGTCACACACTAACAAAAGAAAGCGTTTTTATACCCCCAAAGTAACAATTCTACACAACTGAAAACACTTATATTCCTCGTGGCGCTTTGACATCCCTCACAGACTAGCACTTACCCATTACCTACAGCCGTGTCATACCCTTCATAGAGGAACATTCCAAACCTACTGACACCACTTACACACTAGCCATCACACTCTGCTAGAAACAGACTGGAAACCAACAGAACATGTCATGCAAAGAACAAGCGAATAAGGCAGACTGTACTTTTCACATTTTCATGACAAGCATTGGCAAAGCCAATAGGTCAATCCTCTTGTATTCTTCAAACGATAACTTAATTTTGTTGCAATCATATTCTCACTGCTACCCTTGCCTCCCTCTAAATTCCCATAAGCTTCTACCTGCACTTTGATTCTGTTAAATGTCGATATGACTAAACCCTTAGCAGATGTTCGTCTTGCTCTGCAAAATATTGCTTTTCCAGGACATAACTGCCTCCGTCATGTTACAACAATCAGTGTTGTTTTCTTTGTTCTACACTACCATCTGTTGGGTATGTCTTTCCAACTGGGCAGAGATGTAGTGAACTACACAAAGAGCAGTGTACCAGCAAAGGGGAGTGTGAGAAGATCAACTGTGGAAACGCACATACATGAGTTAAGTAAAGAAAGATCATGAGAATGTAAATCATGAGAACGGACAACAATAAAGGAAATATCATTAACAGAAGATGAAGCTACATTGCTACTTTGGCAAGGAGTGCTTAAAGTAGCAAAGTGATGGAATTTGCAAAGAACACAGAAGCAAAACATGAGAGAGATGATAGAGAATGATTGCAGTAAAATACCTTTGACTTGGGGAGAGGACAGCTGATAATGGACTTGATGAACTAAAGGTAACATTCACAATTGATTTATGAGAAAATATGGTGTGTAAAAGATTTTTCATTAATAAAGAGTAGTCGCATATTGTTACATTATGCTTTACAATATGCTGAGAAATAAATAAAAGGAAAGAAATGAATTTCAGTTAATCGCTAAGTTGAAGTTTTCTTTGTTAGAGAACAGAGGTGAGTAAGACACATAGTGCAAAAGAAGTAACCATACTGGTAGGTAAGGAATTTCTGTGGGGATAAGTATAAGGCAGTGTGGTGGCTACTAAATACCGTACTGATGAGTAACACTCATCAAACATAAATAAACATAAATAAAAGAAAAGAAGAAATAAAAAAACATGTGTCACTCATCCGCAAATAGTTAAAAGGAAGGGTTGGAAAAACTGCCAGTATAGACAAGAATGGCTGGTGGATCATATGGGACTTGGTACTGAACCATCGAAGATGTCCTCAGAGGGATCAAAGATGACAGATTAGGTTCCACAGGTGTGTATTTTATCTGTTCATAACATCGCCATTTATCCATTTACGGTATCTCCGTAATGTTGTGATATGGCCCAAACCCTAAATATATTCTTGATCTTCACAGTGCGCTGACACAAGACCCAACTGCTACGTTTGTCAGCCTTCTGATCCAGCCGGAACCTGTTATTTCAGCAGGCATCCCTATCTTCTGTCCCACAGTGGGTGTTATTCTTTTTACATGAGACGAGCCTTACCCCTGATCTCACTAAAGTCATATCATGCTCTAGCTTCAGCACCTGTTCTTCTCTCTTCACGTGCCCAATGATAGTGGCCCAGTTCGGTTCAGGCCTCCTTGTTTTACAGGATGCTCCACAGCCTCCAGATCTCATACACTCCAACCTAGCGATCATTTTACTTTCATTATTTTCTGCTATCACTGCCATACTGTTATCTGCAAGTATTTATTATTACAACGTTTTTCCTCTCTTTCTTTTGCAACATCAGCCTCATTCTAATCAAAATATTCCACTTCTTAATGCAGCCATTTGACTATGTTATACTAACTGCTCTGCCAGGCCCAACCCTCTTGTCCACAACCTTAACCAGTGCAGCATATTCCCTAAAAATCTATAGAGAAAACTGGAATTCTTAGTGGAGTTGACTCATTGGAGTGAATGCAATCTTCATGCATGTAATGCAGATAACAGACAAAGGAAACATACACCCCTCACCTGCATCATTACCAGATTGCATCCCTACTGATTGTTACAGTAAAGTCTCCACTTCTCCACTACGATACTGTTACATGTCACAGGCCAACACCATTAAAGTCTAATGCATGAGTACACAATTCAAATCACACAAAAACAGGGTATCCACCACCAACTCTTACTGGTCTACTCTCACCAGTCTTGTGTCAATCATACTAACTACCCTGAACGAGGCCCCACTTTTCCCAGGGTAAACCAGAGACAGAAGCATAATGCCTTCACAGCATTGCTAATCTGTCCCGCTTGCGTGAGCCTCAGCCTCTCAGGTGGTATATGCTCCAATATTTGTACAAATAGGCTGTGATCACTCTACATCTGAAAAATGCATTCAGGATTCTCCCTGCCATTAACTCTCTCCTACCTGGTTTGTGGGTTCAGTGACAGAGGCCTTGTGTTCCTCTAAACCTCGTCAATGTGAACTTGTTTCCTCCTTGTACTTTCTTCTATAATTTATGTTACTCATTGAAGTTTACCCTCCGCTTTTAAATTATGTTACTCAGTACTCGCCCTACTGGAGTTCCTGAATTTGGTCGCCCCTGCCCCTAAATTGGCCACTGTGCCTCGCCTCATTTCCGCTACCACCCGTTTGCCTAATGAGAACAACACCACAAACTGCAACTGAACATAAACATTGTACAGAAGAGAACTTGTGTCAATGGAGAAGGGTGTGAAGTTACTATAGAGAAATGCATCCAAACATCTGCAAGTGCTCTTCGTGAAGCCATGCCAAAGAAGAAGTAACTGGCTGCGGCCGAACTCTTGCCAAAGCATGGTGTATACATACTCTAAGCTGGGAAGATAGTATTTCACATTTTGCTCCTGCCTTTCTTAGGTATGTCCCTTCTCTCCACATCACTAAGAGAGAATAAACCTAAGCAGACCTTGAGAAAACAAGAAGTAGATCATATACAGGTTACTCAAATAATTACATCAAATTGAACCCCAGATATTACAGGATCGTGCAGGATGAAAGGCACACCTTGCACGGCCTTTGAAAACTGCAAAGAGGGCTGTTTTATAACAGCAGAAAAGCCAGTCTGTGGGTGATTAGGGCAGAGCCAGGTTCACTCAGAACCGGAGAGAGGAAACACTTGCTCGCAGTTTCTGGTGTGTAGTGGAACGCAGCGTGATGAACATCGGCCGGTTTTTTAATATTTGAAAGAAAATTATACTTATTTCTTTGTATCTGAGACAGGATTTAAAAATTGGCATTTCGGAGCAGATCTATTAAAGAGTTCATTAATGCTGTACCTCCCTCGATCCCTATACATCTCTCTCTCAAATCTTCAGAATCTTTTGCTGATATCTATCGATCTATCCATCTATCCATCTATCCATCTATCCATCTATCCATCTATCCATCCATCCATCCATCCATCCATCCATCCATCCATCCATCCATCGATCCATCCATCTTAGGAGCTGATTCACAAAGGCATTTATGACTGTGGAAAGTAGTACTACAGAAGTACTCTTTTACATACTCTTACAAGCATTGGTGAATCAACCCTGAATCAACTCCTCATGAGTAAAACTGCAAGCAGAGCACAGTCCTTTTAATTTGTACTAATTATATATATGAATAGTCTCTGAATATTCCTCATGTACAAATATTGTGGCCAATTCACAAAGGCATACAAGAATACTTAAAGCAGTTCAACAGGAGTACTTCATTACACCCTCCAAAATACTTTTGTAAATAGCTCCCACAACATCCGTCTGATAATCTCTCAATTTCTCTCTCAGTCTGTCTGTGTCTCTCCCTCTCTCTCATGCTTTTCTCTCTTTCTTGCAGGAGCGAGTCCTCCATTAGGACGGAGGAGTGTCACCCCACTACCCAAAATGCCCGCCAGGATGAAAAATAAAATGGTAATATAGTTAGTTTGTTACCATTTTATTTTCCACCATCCCGCACTGAACTGAGTTTTTGGACGGGGAGGGGCTATTGCTGCTGAGTGGCAGCTGGGAGCTGTGCACTTCAGCATAAAGTGTGCATGTATTTTCGGGTGGCCATCTTGCTACGGCCAGCCAGACATGCACATTTTAAACTCATCTAACCCAGCTGTAAAACAGCTGGGTTAGAGAAAGCAAAGGGCTGCCCACGCTTTTGAGAGAGGCTGGTCCCTCCAATCCTGGTGCTTCTCTCATAGTGGTTACCAGCATGGTAGCAGCCTCAGGATTGCTGAAGAGAATTTACTGGAGAACAGAGCGAGGAAGATGCCGGAGGCCGTGCAGCAAGCAGGATAAGTGTTTTTTCTTTTTATTTACACACACCACTCACCTTGCATGCATGCATGAACCAACACCACATTTGCCTGCTCCCTACTCTGCCTACATGCCAACCACTGCTAATTTCTCGTAATTGGTCTATCTCAGATATTCCAAAGCATGTATAGGATACAGGAAGCATTCCTCAATCCCTAATCACAGCTCATTCTGCACTAGCTGTAAGGTGGAAGCAATTGGGTAGAGTAGATCAACTCCTTTTCACTTGTTATAGTTAGACTCCCAGGCAATGCATCAAAAATGATACCACATTATAGTCAATGGGATGTTGCTTTCAGTATTGAAGGCACTGGTTCACTGAGCTAAGATCGCTCATTCGGAATAAAATAGTAATCTTGTTCCATCCCTGCCCTGATAATGCAGAATTACAGCTACATTAATTGTGTCATCTCTTTGATGTTGTATTGCCATGGATGTTATATTACATTTGTTTTAAATGTGTCCACAAAGAATGAATGTGTATTGTATAACATTTGTGGGTTAATAGCAGTAGACTGTGTGACGTGATAGGAGAAATACTCTTAAAATGATCCAGTTGTTTCAAACCAAATGTACGGTGGTGTGATGTGTCAGAAAACCTCACCCTACTTCCTGGTGGTCCCATTGCACCTGGTGGTCCAGTTACTCCAGGGCTCCCCTGCAAAAAACAAATAGACAACAGTGAGATAAATTGCATTCTACTCATGTCAACAAAGAGTTCACCTAAAACACATTAATACGTAGACTGAATTTCACCTCTCAAAACACACTGATATGTAGACTAGACCAGTCTTCAAAGCGCACTGATATGTAGACTAGCGTGTGGTCCAGCTATTCAGGCATCAGGTCTGAAGTCAGAAAGGTGTTAGTGTAAATTACAGTGCAGCCATGCTGCACACTGCGTGACCTATAAGTAAATGCTTTTTGTGCCCGGGTGGTACTTTTTCCACAGATTATGACCTTTCAATGTGTTCAGTAGTGTGGCATCACGCCAGAAGAAAATTGAATCTTTGCTTAGGTGCCGTGAGACTGCAGGGAGGTGGTATCCCAACTGTAATGAGGTGGCATCCTGCCGGTGCATTGAGAAAGTCGGAAGGTGGTACCCCACCAGTACAGTGAGACGGTTGGGAAGTTGCACCCCACCAGTCCGGTGAGACAGCAGGGAGGTGGCATTACATTTGTGCAGGGCCACTATTAGGAGGTGGCCTCTTGCGATTATAGTAACCCGGTATTTGTAAAGTGCAAACTAATCACCCCTAAGGGTCTCAAGGAGCTGGGGGCTGCCGGGGAGATTAAGCGAGCTATTGCCCAGAGTCACGTGGTGCTGGGCTGAGCTGCCGCCGGGGATCGAACTGTGAGCCCAGTGCGCCGGAGTCAGCCACCCTGGCCGCTGCACCACACCTCTACCCATCAAAGAGATTGTGAGGAGCGAGTATCCCAGTGGTGCAGTAGGAGAGAGGGAGGTGGTACAGCGCAAGTGCAGTGAGACAGTAGGAAGATGGTATTACACTGGTGCAGTCAAACTGTAAGCAAGTGGCATCTCTCTGGCGTAGTGATGCTATAAAGAGGCGGCACACTGGCGCAGGGAATGTCAATCCATGGCTATGGGTTCCCTAAATGCTGCAATACCTGACTGAGGGGGGGGGGAGTTTTTCATGTTTCTTAACTGCTATGCCTGCTCCATTATTTAAAAGCGCTTGCAGAGGGATGGCAGTGACGACCTGAGACACAACTTGCAAGGTGGGGAAAGCGGCTGATTTTCTATCTTCCCTTCCTTCCATGTCTGCTCTGCACACCTCCTGCTGTGCTTCCATGGCCCACGTTGGAGGGGATACGCAAGCAATACAGGGAAATCGAATCAGCGGACAAAAGAAACACATACACAATTCCATGGGTCATAAAATAAGACATGCAAAAAACATTAGTTATGTTTTGTATTGTGTTACATTGCTCTAGTGAGTCTGCGCTTGTTTGGTGCTTGTACAGGCAAGTTTCAGGATGAAGTACAAGACGCTGCACTCTTGTGTGACTTAAGAAGGTGACCAAAAATGCTTATAGTTTGTGGCTTTCCATATGTGTAAATATTTAGATGAGTAACATTACCAGGAGAACTAGGAAATTGTCAGGAAACAAACAAAGTTCTAGTTACATTGCCCCATATCAATATCCCTGACTATGCACATGTTTTCTACCCAACATACGATCAATGTATTGGTGTATTTTATATCATCTGGTGTGAGTTGTGTGCGTACACACACCTACCACCATCTATCGCTTAAGCATCTGTGTATTCGCACAGTCTTGAAAAGATAATGCAAGCCTTGTCTTAATCTGGTGGTTTCTTTGATGTCTAGATCTCCTTTTTACAGCCCACATTTGAAAATGCTGAATAGAAACAAAGCACAAAGTCCTTACCATTCGACCTGGCAGGCCTGGTTCTCCGGCATCACCTTTTACCCCTTGGCGTCCCTACAATCGATCATTCAAGAAGTGGTTAGTACTGGAATGCCCAGGAGCCTTCTGTCCTTAATTGAACATTTTATAGTGATACGCTTACACTTTTTGCAGTTAAATTCTTATTAAATATCATATTATAAAAACGGTACATTATAAAAGAGCTGTAAGCAACAAGCTTGGCACAAGAGAAATATTAACGGAGAAAAGCCTTAGAGTGCAGCAAAATGTAAATGAACTTAAACACAACCTACATAAGAACTCTCAGAAACCACCACCATATCTATTTCCTATAGCAATAGAGGATCATGTGTATTAGACTTAGAAACCCAGAAACACTTGCCGCCCTTTGGGAATAACATGCTTTTAAAAAAATGTTTGTTGCAGGACCTAATTTTCATGCGTATATTAGAATTTTGGCTCCTATATCTTGCTGCGACAGTGAGATAATGTCCTCAATTGGCACCCAAGTATATGCAATCTTTCTTCAGGGAGAGAAGCATAAGGCTCCCGTCAGCTGGTGTGAAAGTCTGCATACGATTGAAAGGTTAGAGACCGCTGGCACATATCCTACCCTCGGAACTTGTTGGGCTAATCTAATGCCCACTGCTCTATACCTGTTTCTAGTATCCTGGTCTTTGCGCATTCTCATTGTCCTCTGTTTTGGGCAATCACTTTGTCTAAAATGGCCCACATGTGTCCTTCAGCAGAAAACATAATCCCAAAATCGAAAAAAAAGAATGGCTCCATTTGGGAAGTAGTGGGCTATAATTTGCCGAATTCCATGAATTTTGAAATCAAGAAAAAGTGCCCACACTGATAAACCGTCGACCTCACTTTCGCCCGTCTTTAACTTTTCATCTCTCAATAGGAAAATATGTGCCAAGGGGAGGGAACACGGACTATGGAGATAAAGGAATGACACTCGTTCTCCTTTCTCTGCTCTTTGTGTGAGAACTTGTATGGAGCAAAGTGTCACACAAGTGGTTCAGTTGCTTTTTTTTCTCCATAAATGTCCAATCCTGCTGTGAGAGCATGATGATTGTTTCTTGAAAGAGAGGCTGGTTTCAAAGTACTGTAACTGACTGTCGTTAAAGTACCTTCGTTCAGGACCAAAGACACGTCATTTTCCTGCTCTCTACGCACTACAGCTTCCCACCTAGAGAAGTTATACCTGTTTACCACAAGCGACAAGTTTTATCACAACAAGAATTGCTCCCGATATGTTCTACTATAGAATCTGCATAGCTTGATCCCTTCACCGCAGCAGACCTTCTGCCTCCAATGAGCTTTAGAGCACTTCGGAGGTTCCCTCTAATTGTTGAGATATGTGCAGACATTCAAGAGGAGGGGTATACTGTACCAAGTCTCAATAACATGGCAAAAAGTAGAAAAAGCTGATAACCAAGAAGGATCTGCTACATGCTGTACAT
Source organism: Triturus cristatus (assembly GCF_964204655.1). Classification (NCBI taxonomy): domain Eukaryota; kingdom Metazoa; phylum Chordata; class Amphibia; order Caudata; family Salamandridae; genus Triturus; species Triturus cristatus. The sequence goes on from NC_140589.1 coordinate 529,200,997, forward strand.
TGGAAATGGAACACACCTGGTGAGCATGATCAGTGCACTTGGAACCTTTACGTTAATTACCATACTTCCAGTTCTGATGGTAGTTGCATGAAATTGAATATTGTGCCAATTGAGAACATGCAAGTTTATGTCCTTGGCGGAGAGGTTTGGGCAGCTATAAACCACTAAAGACATAACATTTGCTTTGTTTACAATAGATCGCGGTGCGCTACTGAATCACACTCTTATGTTTATATGACTTTCCATCCCAAAAACCCTTGCAGCATGATCCTTCCGTCACAGAAAGGTTTAGTTACACACTCATTCCACCATAAATACCACATTAATGTAAACTTACTGGCTCTCCGGGTATAGACAGTCCGTTAGGTCCCTGTGGGCCTGGGGGTCCCTGGGGACCTGCAGGCCCTAGCTCACCACGAGGTCCCATTGGGCCCTGAAATTGAAAGAAAAAAGACAAATGCTCAGTAAGGTTTAGAAGACTTTGGTATGTGCCCTGTGTCTAGTACTCCAGGCTTCACAGCTTCACAGCTGTGTTACTAAGCACTTGTATACTAATCATCTATACCATAGGCTCATGTTCACACAAAGTCAATCTTGAAATACAGCCTTGCTGTCCTTCCCACCCACCCCCTCAAAACAGTTGATTATAAGATGCACCAGGACTGAGATCCGCTTAGGATAGAAATTTTCAGAACTACACACAAATTAAGAATTTACCACATTGGATCAACACCTTTTGAAATAACTTTTGTGTTGCATGTAATTGCCCCTATTAAACATGAGCACAAACAGACGTTAAGTCTTAGGGAGACCGATGGCTGTGCTCAACCCCACAAACTAAGAATGAAGGGGGCTTTTAGGCCAAAGCATTAACCAATATCATTATATTTTGTGTAAATGCACCTGAAGAGTGCTTCCTCAAGTGATATTTGCAAATTCCTCTCTTTGCAATTTGAGACTTATCAAAATTACACAAGTAATTGTACATGCACTCTGTAGGGTTTTCGTGATACCGTCTTTGTGTATTTCCACGAGTAACACGAAAAAGAATGTGAATGTGATCTTTGTGAACAGTTGACATTTTTTAGCAATTCTAATCATCAGGAATTATTAAGAGCAGATTATAGGGTATTGCAAAACACGCATTGACTTAATGTAAATTGGATAACTGAACGATTAAAACTGTTTGCTATATGAATGAAAAAACAAAAACAATGAAGGAAAAACAAACCAATGAAATACACTGAATTGATTGAGAAAATGGCAATGGGTTTATGAGGAATTTTTTCAATGGAAATTAGGCCTCTCTTATTCATGACTTTTGGAGCTTGTGTACACTGCACCGTAGAGTGTAAAGGTGCAAGGCAACAACAAATGCTGGGCTTCTTATCCCTTTAAAGGGGCCATCCAGGATGCGAATGATGTCACCATATGTTTGTAAACACTAAAAGGAACATTCTAGAACACCTATTGTTAGGGATTGTTAGCGAGGGAGGTCTGTTTAAAGAGAAATGCTGGTTGGCCCCTAAAGAAAGGTAGCACATACCACATACATATGTATGTACATGCACACACGCACACAAACATGGGGGGTAGACACTTGTTTCCCTTAGTGTTCTAAAACCCTCACTGTCTGATGTAAACCCTATAATAACATCAGCAGCTGTAGTGGCAATACCAGGGGTTTTCAGAATTTCAGAATGTGCGATGTCCCATGTCCCGTTATCACTGAAATCGCACTTTTATAGAACCCTAACCCAAAGCCATTATTACTACTCTTGTATTTTTACCCCTGTACTGGTGCAAATTTTGACATCACAAAATTCACACTAAGCATCATTTACCTTTTCCCTAAACTGAAAGTGTTTTTTTCACTTTATAACCCCGTCCTTTTGAATCTGTGCAGCAAGCATAAGATACACCCTAAGAATTAAGTACGTTCATGCTATAAATAATGATATTCATGCATAGACCACATGATATATTAATAGTCCTAGACTAGTACAGCCCCAAAATACTAAGCAGGAGAAATAGATACTCACACGAAGGCCATCGTTGCCTCTATCTCCCCTGGGACCTTTGCTTCCTGGGCCTCCCTAAAAAAACAGACAGAAATAATGCATTAACAATGTCCAAATTAAGTGGCTTTTCAAAGACCTACATACATTTAGGTGACTGTTAAGCGCGTTGTTAAATATCTGCTAATCGGATGGCATTAGGCTACATGCTGATTCTCATGAGGACCCAATCTGTGACGTGTTGGAAATAAAACCACAAAATAGTGTTGATTTTGTTGAAATGCGTGATTAAAAGGCAAAATACTCAGAAGTACTTCCTAATCCCAGGTGCTTCTCATCACTGCCAAGGGAGGGGGCATTAAGGGTGATTCTGGGTGCAAAATCAAATGTCAGTTCTATAAACACAGCAGAGAACTTATGTTTTCCGCCCACCCAGTTTATTCTACACTATGAGGAAAAATGCTAACATCTCTTCTGGAATTAACAGTGAGCAGTGCCTGTCAAGGTGCCTGTGTGGCTGGATAATATGCTATGCCTCAGGATTACCAGGTTTACTAACTTTGCATTGTACCTTCAACTTAAAGAGCTAAAAGTATTACCATGATAAGTTTTGGACTATATAAGTCATGAAAATTTACTTTCCACAGTATAATGACACCTATAAAACAATCGCATAGCTATATCTGCTTGGAAAGTAGGCTCCCCTCATTTGTGACTGTAGACCTGTTTGATATTATGCACAAACCTTGAAATCATACACACACTGCAGTGTTCACAACTTTCTATTCGGGGAGCAAATATATTAAACTTTATCTTAGCAATGTGTTCATGTTCTCGCAGGCCCTCTCGCTACATCGCATGTACTTACTGGTGGGCCGGGAGGTCCTTGAGGTCCCACGCTGTCTTGGGCACAGGTGCAGGAGTGTGGAAGAGCTGGACATTTTGCTTCATCCCTCTGAAAATGAATGACAATTGGACCATTTTTGAAACATAGATTAGAATATAAAATGGCGTCTAGTTTTGAAAGTCCACGTGGAAATTCATTTGTCCCTCAAGAGCATCCATAGTCATTACTAAGTGCCACTGGAATCCTTGCCCTATATGCAAATCATAAAATGCATGCCAAATTTAGCCTTAAAAAAACGGCGCTCAATAGAATGAAATGTCTCGTACACACAGCATTAAATTACATTTATTTGTGTTTTTTTAAATATTCAGGTAAAAAAGCAGCTAAAAAGTCAGTTTGTGTTTTTGGGCTTCTTGCCCCGGCTGTTGCACAACTGCGGTTGTCCCACTCTTGTCCATGGAAAAAGGGTTCCCTAGATTATAGCATGTTCCAGTTTAACACATTGAATCATTATTACATTTCATGTAACACTAAAACTGCACACATTAACTTTACTTTATTCACAAATTGTTTATTTTATTATGATACTTTGTATAGCGTCCAGGTCACTTTCTAGGCACTCTGGAGTGTTGAATGGGTCCACTGTTGCTGTTCAATCCAGGCATAATTTTTAAGAGACGAGGTTGTATTGGTCCAAATACAAATTGTCTTGGGCGCACTAGATGTTTTTGTTTCTTTGAAATGGTCTAAGTGTAGATAAACAAGAAGGGGAGGCTTTGTCTAGCAGGTTTAAATTCGGATTCTTTTAGGAGCACTCTTGGCTGTGTGATGCTCACAGTTAATTGGCTCAGATAATTCCAAGGCATGTGTCCTTGCACCTTATGTCCTTCCCTTAATGTTTTCTCTATATAAACTTGCCACAGAGAACTTTCATGACCTGCAACATTTCAGCATCAGCTTCAGCGGGATTGTATTTGAGGGTCATTGTCAGGAACTAGTAAGACCCCACTCCACAGAAGGAATGGAACAAGAGGGAAAAGGTTTTGATTTTGACTTTGGAGCCCATAAAGGAATCTTGACATTTGTAGTATATTGTTATCTTTCATATTTAGGGAAAGGCTCGACATCTGAATTTGGGTTATCAGCTTTTTTTTCTTGGGGGGGCATAAAGACACCGTTGCTATAATTTTAGTGGAAAAGCTCAAAGACCCTCTTGCCCTACTCCTGATACCTGGGCTCGAGATGTGGAATGAGGCAGCTGTGGCAGCTGTCACTGGTGTTATCAGTTAAAAGTAAGTGTGGGCATTATTTAGTGAGGAAGCTGTGAGTTTAGGCATTGAATCATAATTTTGAGTTAGGAGGGGGGTCTTGATCAATTATTCGGATCCGTCTTAGGACATAATTCTCCGGTCTGAATCTCACACACTTTGTGAATCAGCCTTTAACCACATGCGGCAGAGACAATCCCCCTTGCTCCAGAAATAGAGGTGCTTAAAACACTCAGGTTCTCATTTCGAGTCTCATAGGAATACTGAAAATTACAACCACCCAGGAAAACACCAAATTTGCACCACTCAGTGGCAGTGCTAAGCTGTTTTACCTCCACATTTTGAGTTCAGACATTTCTGAGAATGGTTTACTCACATTGAAACATGATATGCTCAGTTCAACTTTTTTCCCTGCAAAATTCTTTCAGATACTACATGAAAGAATATTTTTGGGGAATAAATATGAGTCTATATGAAAACTTGAATTACAGGTTTGGCCAGAATGTGGCCCAGAGGAATTGCTATTGGCCATGATTAATGCAACATTGTCCTAATAGGTTTGATTAAACCAGTTATAAATCCTTTGTACAATGTTCAATAAATGTATTGTTAAGTGCATATAGTCACTTCACTTAGTAAGGATATGACCAAACAATGCAATTAGAACAAAACTAATACTGTATCCGTATATACTTGCATGTAGTACGATTTGCCTCCCAATTTTTGTAAACCCTTGACTTGAATAGGGTTTACCCCTGTGGTGGCCTAGACCAAGTTTATTCAGGTGGGCATGGCCGCTCAGGATTGCACATGCAGCCTTCTGTGGTCAAATACCACTATGGGTCTCATGCCGTTCTCAGATTGATGCACCTTCTGCACTGATTAACAAGACAAAATTTAGACTTTGCTCGTGTCCGATTCTCTTATCATCACACGAACTACGGGGCTGCATATTGTTTAATTTTCTTGCCTTTCCTTTTACCCTGGTTTTCCACAACACTGATTAATGATTTGTCTTAAAACGTATATGTATTTGTGAACTTCATCATCAGTTCCTTTCATTTACTGTGCTCAGTTACATCCTGTTGTTGTCTCCCATAGGTTTGCTCCTACAAAATGAGTGAATTTCTGAATTTTAAGGATTCATGAGGATACCAATGAATGGTCCCAACAATCTAACACAGCCCTAGATTTTTCCTTCTCCATTCTTAGTAAGGTGTAACTACCTGATCAAGTATGACAGAACTTTAATTGATTTTTCTCCACTTATTTTTTATAGGATTAAGTTTGAGTGTCTCCACATGCCTTTTACATGTTGAATTTAAGGGATTTTGCAAAGACGGTTGTGGCTTGGACCTTTTCTAATCTTTAATGGAATAATTGTTTTTGGTCTAAAGCCTTCTATCTCATTTATCATCTTATGCCAAGCACACCAACATGATAGAGAATCTAAATATGTGAAATATCCCTTAGTATACCTAAATATTAAAATGGCTGAATAGCGTAGCCAAATAACCTTGCACTTACCATAGAAGGAATATCACAGCATTTGTCTCGACTGGTCCAGCCAACAGTACACACAATGTCAAACATCTGGAGCTGGAACTGTGGGATAAAGGAACCGAAGAATTGTAATCAAGCATCATGTTATCAGAACAACACATTTAACACCATAGGCATGTTGGTAAAGGCCTGACACAAAGAGGCTAGTTCTCCACATCTGCAGGATATACCAGAGTACATTGGTTTTAAAAGTTAGGTTGCCCAACCTAACAACAAATACATCTTTAAATGATCCCATGAGATTTTAAATTCAAATCGTGGATTTACCCCTAACCTATCTGTTCTTTCTCCTTAGCAAGTTTTCAGAAAACCCACAGAAGAACAACCTTAGTAGAGCTTTGGGTAAAACCAGGCTTTCAGAATAGTTTTTCAGATAAGTTACTTTGAATCTACGTGTCTGTGAATTATACATGAATCAAATTTGCTGGGGGCATCATCGCCAAAGCATTTAGGTGCTGAATTACAAAGTGAACACTTGGAACACTGGCTCCTTCTGAAGTTGGTACGCAGCACCATCTTGTAAATGTGCACTATTTTGCTACATTTATTTTTGCATGGACAGTATTGGTATATGGTCTAGATCCTAACACCAGCTCCACTGGAATTATGCATCAGAGAAGCAACAAATTATGTGGCAACAAAAGGCAAATTATGCAGCATAATGGATCACATTTTTTGATACTATTACTACACTATTTTGTCATGCTTACACATGGTAATACTGTCTGGTCAAAGATTTCACTTTCTTAGTACCACTTTTACAATTAAATACAAAAAAGCAACCAAAAGATGACCACTTAACTTTGCCATGGGCCTTCCAATGCATGTGAACCCACATGGCCATGTTTTAGCAACTTTTGATCTGTTTGAACACGATTTTTTTTTAATCTGCAGATTAAGCAGCAGATGATGAATTATGTGGCGGTTGTGGCAGATCCATAACTATGCTGAAAAAGCAGTGGCCGTGGAATCTCACAATTCCAGCGGCCATGCCTAACACCGATATTTGGTTGCCCAAAATGACAATAACTATTACATTAAGAAATGTGATAAGATAGCACCACCTAGTCAATTTAGTTAATTAAATTCCAGTAGTCCTGGATAGAATACACACATTGAGTAGAGTTATAAGTAAAGCAAGTGTTTAAAATATAATTGTTGTCATAGTTTATTAAAATCCCTGCATTCGCTCAGGTTTTGATTGGGGCAGATAAGGGTGAACAACATTTCAAGAAGATAGATAAATTACAAAAAGTGACATGGTTTTGTTATTAACAGAGTGATAAACAATTTGCATAAAGAGACATATTTTTCATAAATTGGGGCCAGACCGTTAGTGACATATATTTAGTAGTGATATTCTAGTAGTGAATGCATCTTGTATTGAAGAAGGTCCTTTTGTTGATATTGTTTCAATAAATTATTGAATTGCAGTGTATTTTTCTTTTTGGGCATTTGGAGAATGTATCTTAGAATGCTTCAAATTGTTATGCTATGTTCTTATTTAAAACAGTTTTATGGCAACTATTACATCTAAATTAAAGAGTGCGTTTTAAGGATTCAGTAGCGGCTGTATTTCACTTTACATTGAATGAGAATTTTGTTGATGGCTAAAAAATTGGCCCAAGACAAATTTTGCAAATAATTGCAAACACATATGAATGCACCTAAGATTGATAATGTTACACTTCTTGTCAATCAGTCAAGGGGAACAGGGCTTTTACTTTCAAACTTCAATTTTAGATACAGCTATCCTAGTGAGAAGATAGTGTCAATTTAGAAAATTGAGGAAGAAAATAATTAAGGCATAGCTGGACTGTGAAGTTGAGATAGTAGTCATAAACTAAAATTTAGAATGGAACCTGTAGTCTTTGCTGATACGCCTTACCATGAATAAATATGCAAATACAGGATGTGTTCTATGTCAGTGTGCCAAAAGTTCCTGCGACTGGCGAATGAGGTATTCTTACTGCCAGGCAGCCACTTTTTTTAAAGGCATGTGTGGGCAAAATGAAAGGCAGTTCCAGCTGAGACTAGAATCTAGAAAGCCACAAATCCCTGCAGCTATTACCCTCACTGTCCTCCAGGATAGTAAAATAGCAGCCAGGTCTGGCTCATAAAATGATCTCCCTCTTTCTCCTTCCTTGCATGCCCAGGGTCAAGAGGGTTTAATGACCTGCTCTTGTGACTGGAGCAATGTTGTTTTTCCTGTTTCTCACTACTTGGCAGCCCAGGCCGGTGGTGACTACACGTGATGATACCACAAGGGATGATATTGATGATGAGTTTATTGACGTTGTAATGCCTATTCGATTCGCATTTTGGAGCTTGTAAAGTAGTGCACTAAACTAACTAAAATGGTAATGTTCAGAGAATGTTCATTTACAATTAGTACAAATAGAAAGAATCTCCTCTTAAAATGTTGATAATAGAGAGGCGAATGTTTTGGTACCAATTCACAATAGAGAATAGGGCAATGAATATCCTGTAGTACTACTTTCCATACTCAAGCCAAAATTGCTAGAAATAAACAAAAAAACATTAAAATTATATTTACCTGGGCTGATCTTTTGTCCCCTCTCATGAGTTTTCCAAGTACTTCAGATCCATCTGTGCTTATGTTGCCAGCTGCCTTAATCGGCTTCTCCATTACTTCACCACAGTCAACATACGTCTTCACAGATGTTGAAGTCACAACAATGTGTACCTAATAGTATGAGAGAGAGAGAGAGAGAAGAAACAAAATTCAAATATTTGATTGGCTGTTGGTTCAAGATAATTGTATGCGTTTTCACCTCTAGAGCACTGTCAATCACCTGCTTTCAGTTCCAGGTCTTTAACAGCTAAACACACAACACATCTTATTGGTGAAAGACACGATCTGCCGGTATCACCTTGTTTTTCCTCTTCCTGTCTGTGATGACTGGTTTCCTGGGGTACCAGGGCAGTTAAGGGTTACTGGGCTCTAATTGCAAGAACTGGAGTCATTCATCACTGGTGTTCTTGGGCCACAGTACTACTAGATCCCAAACTGGATAACCAACTACTACTCTCCAGCACTTGACTCTCTCAAGGTAGCGAGTCAGAGCAGCCCAATGCTTACTCAAAGAGGTGAGGTGGTTTAGACATTCCTAGGACAGCTTACTCTGTAATACCAGCCATTAAGGCCAATATCCATGCAGTGCTTCACTATAGAAAACAAAAGTACTTTAATGCACACTAGAAAAATATGCTACATATACAGGTAAGGAATACAGTGAAGACCAGAAGTCTCCATGACTCTCTTGTCCAGAATACTGACTCCAAACAGGATTATAGATGCTAACCACTCTAAAAAACAGTTAAGAGTGCAATACGCACAACATTGCTCTTCATAGCTAGAGCACTGTTTCCAATACTTGTTTTGCAGTGATTTCGCCTCAGCGGTAGATTATGAAGTCAAATGTTTCTGGTGCGCCCACTGTACATCCACCTAAAACACTGGACTTGCCCACCCTTCCTTGGAACGTAAACCACCTTGGTGGTGTCAGGGGTCTCGGTAGGGATGCCTAGTGTGTTGGCACAGTTAGTGAAGTGCCACTACTCCAGTAGCCACTGGGTTAACTGTGAGAGGTTAGTGGAAGGTAACGGTGGCAGTACACTCATTTACCCTCAGATAACAGAAAATGGGATAGGGTTTGTACCACAGCGCACACTGATCACAGTTTAGAGTTTCTAATAGCAGGGTACCCAGGAGAACGATTCATGCATGCTACTAGTTCTGTACAAGCAAAGACAAAGCTGTGGGCTCCCGTTTTCCTCACTGTTGATGTGCAGCAAGCTCCATTTCTTGAGCACCCACCTAGAATCTCCTTGAGTGTGCTTCAAAACACCAACCACCTCTACAATCCTCACAGATAGCTAATTTGCTGCTGGGATGCCACCTGATCAGCTGAAGCCCGGTGTCTTTGGTCAGTCTGTTAAATTTCTGTCCACAGTCAATCTAACACTGAGATACCTTACCAATTCTAGAATCTGTTCTTAAATCTGGCAAGTGAATTAATAATCCAAGGGATCTTCCTGAATCTCTGCTTACTCAGCCACCTTGTGTGTGGTCGGTCAGAAAAGGAGTACAGCATTGATCAGACCACTAGCCGATGAGGCTACACATTTATTATTCCCTGATGGACAGGCTGAACCAATCAGTTATTGTGCTACTTTTAAAACCTGGCGGTCCCTCCCATCCTGTAGCAAAATTTCCTGCATGTTTATTGCATGATCAGTGCACACGGACAGCTTTTTTACCTCCTCCACATCTCTTGGTAACTCTCTGTGCTATCGCCAGGAATTAATGTTAATTAACTCCAGACCAGGAGGCTGTGACCATCACTCAGCAGGAGGAAAGCCTGAGCTAAGCAGAGAGAAGGGTTAGTTCCTTCATCAACCCACCAAGCCACTACAAGAACTAGGAAGGGGCATGGGAAGATGGAATGTCCAGCAGAACAGATACAAGCTTGGCTTACATTAAACAGAATGCCTCACCAATCAATCCTCAGTCAGCGACACACTCACTCTTAAAGCACATATCCCTAAGCATGACAGAGAAACAAGGAAACCAGGTAAGGGAGACTGCACAGGCTTTCGCAGGAGGAAATTGGTAGGCAACCCCTCCTAAGGGGTACAATGGGTACACATACATCTAAGAATTGGTTAATGCTACCAGTCTACCTCATCCTGGGCAGAGAGCGCAGTTGCCACTTCCTTTCTGTAAAAGTGGGGTGTACTTTGCATGTCCCCCTGACCTCAGAGCCAAACTCTAGGGTATCAGTCCATGTAAATGGGAAGCACCATGTTGGACACCTGTGACTTTCATGTTTACTGAGGTAGCCATGAGAAAATCTACAGTAAATTTCCAGTGACTTGCCAGGAGATCAACATAGGGTGGGGAAGCACCCTCTCCAGAGTCATGCAGAAGGCTTTCTGTCCCAACACTGCCAACACTGCCTGTGATTCATGTTCAAAGTTTATTCCAGTATTTATAGTTCCCGCTTGACTTACTGGTGCTTTTATGCATCCATCAGAATCGGTAGGACTAAGTCTCCCACGTCCAAGCCCTTGCACGAAAAGCATAAATAATCAAATTTATGATGGACTTGTTCAGTAAACCAATGTGCAAGCAAAGGAGCTGTTTTTATCAATCATCGTCTGGGAGAAGGAAAGAACTCCCTGAGAGATACCATGGAAGGGGAGAGGATGTGACACAGTGCCCAGAGATGCTGACTCAATAGCTGGGGATCCTGGTTCGAGTCTTGGCAGCGCCCCATCCTGTGATTCTATTCAAATCACTTAATCTGTCTTGGTGATAAATTGTTACATAAATATGCTGCATGAGTAAAAAGCAAAAAGAGGCAAAACTTTATGAAAAAATCGTTCCACCTAAACAGATGTTAACAGTATTTCAGCTTTGGGAAACTGATAAGAAAAGCAGAAGCGGAACAAGCATTGGTAAATGCAGGAAAATATGCTACAGCCAATAGAAATGGTGGAAAAGTGAGTGGCTCGCATAGGAACTAATGAGAAGCCAGGAAAGAGAGGAGGTAGGATGTAAGTCCCTTTTAAGTTTATATTAAAAGCAATAGATTTCTCAAGCACAGTGCAAGCACTGTGCAGGTGAAACCTAACAAGCACAGAGCAAGCGCTGTGCAGGCAACACCTAAAAAGAAATTTTAAATTAGAAAAAATGAAAATCATTCCGACCTTCAAAACGAATTAGTGTCTTGATTTAAGAGTTAATCAGGCTTGTGTGTACACCACTCAGCGGGTGATAGCAAGAGTATGGGGGAGTGCCCTTAACGCTCTGAGGCTTCAGGCCAGCATTCATGAAGTGTCAAAATGACTCCAATAAAATGAAGACAGTTTAATTTATGGCACTGAAATAAAATTCTGCGTGCTGCTGGATGAAGATCAAAATGCAATTCTCTTTCTTTAAAAGCCACTGTTAGTGCAATCGAATTAAACTGTTGAGCATTCGGAGCGCTCAGATCATTTAACACTGGATGAGTTCGTCCTGTGCACTCCTTGGTTCCCAAAACTGAAATGGTGACATAGAGCACTTAAAAGACAGAGACAGAAACAATTGTGTTGGCTGCCTGGCTTCCATGCGCGCTCTGGAAGCCTGGTAATTACCTGGAGAAGTCGCTCTGCTCGCTGACTTCATTTGAATATGAAAGGAGAAGGCGCGAGCATAAAAACCCGAAGTCTTCCGATGTGGCTCTTCCGGTGGGTTTCAGGGGAATTTGACGGGACGGAAGTGAGCCCGGTGTCTTGTGAACCTCTGCGCTTGGCATTCACAGGGAAAAGGTTTATTAGCCCAGCGCCTGCCATCCCATTGTCAGCGGAGTGCAGATGCACAGCTGAGAGATGCTGGCACCTGACTGACCTCTCTGAAAGCAGGCTGCAGACAGTGCAGGTGCCCACCCCGTGCAGCTCCGTGTGCTCCGGCACAGCGGGTTTTCAGCTGAGGGACACATGTTCCGCCACTCAAGATGCATACAGGGCGGAGCTTCTGGCTTCGGTGTTAGGCCGATATTTTCTTAGTGCGCCAGGCAACCCTTTGCCGATGTATGTGTGTCAGTAAAGGGTGCATCTCCACAGGAGAGTAGGAGGTTCAGCTTCTGATAGAGATCAACAGCTTACTTCCAAGAAGCTCTGTATCATTTTGCTGTGCTGTTTCCAGGTATCTGGTCATTAAAACGCCAGCAGTTTGTAGCAATTGTGCTTTCATTTTTCTGCAGAATGCAAGCCAGGTGGGCAGAGTGTGTGTGCGTAAGTTAAATGCGGCTCAAGTGTGGGGCAGCGAGTCAGTAAAATGCTTGGTGAAGAGAGAGAAACGCAGCTGTCATTCTGGGCGAGATAGCCATTTGGGAGGTACTATATGAAGACTGAAGTATTGAAGGCGCTCCAAGCCACTCCAAGTCATGGTAAGTGGCCAGAGCTGCTGACTCAAGAGCTGGAGATCCAGGTTTGAGTCGCAGTGAAGCAACATCCTGTGATTCTGGGCAAATCACTTAACTCTGAGTGAAAAGTTCCTTTATAAATCTGCTGCAAGACTTAAAAGCAAAAAGAGGCAAAACTTTATTAAAAAAAAAAAAAATAGTTCCACCAAAGTGGATGTTAACAGTATTTTGGCGACGGGAAACTGATAAGAGAAGCTGATGAGGAACAAGCATTGGTAAATGCAGGAAAATATGCTACGGCTAATAGAAATAGAGGGACAGTAAGTGGCATGTACAGGAACCAATGAGAAGCCAGGAAAGAGAGGAGGCAGGATGTAAGTCCATTTTAAGCTTATATTAAAAACAATAGATTTCTCAAGCACAGCACAAGCGCTGTTCAGGCGAAACCTAAAAATGAAGGTCCTCAGCTTTAATCAAGTGTTTGGACATAGATGGCTGCAACAGATCTGCCACTTATGCCAACCCCATTTGACTTCAGACTGTTCTAAAGCATCCATGGGGGGTTACAATTGTACTACACAAAAAACTTCAAACAAATAAACAACCTAAGCGCTCCACGAGCAAAGTCCTGCATTAATCTAAACAAGTGACAATCATTTTACCGTATATAGTATGTTTGATCTATGAGGGGCACGAACAATGTTGAGTGTCATTACTTGGAAATAAAATTCCCAGTAAAAATAGTTGATGATGCATCAAGGAATTCGAGATTTTAGGTGGATGTTCAATTTGCACTTGAGTAAATGCCAATAGCACTTCATACACACCGACTGCTCTGAGCATGAGTAACTTTAGTCCCAATACTTGGAAACAAGTTTAAACTGATCGGGGCTTTGGGTAATAAAATCTACACACAAATAATGAAGTTATTACAAAAACAATGAAAGACTATTGGAAGAGAGTCTTAGTCACTAAGCACATAGCATGGCTCCACCTGCTTGTATTCCTTCTCTTCATAGTGCATTCTTTACAACGCTTCCGATGGGTATGAGCGGGCTGCAAGGTATTCCGGTGTGGAAACAATGACTCCTGGAATGCCCAGTGCCACGTACAACCCAACATGCCGACAGACACCGCAAGAGGGAAACATTCTATTCCTGATTCGCTTCCAAACTGTTCACGTCTTTTTACAGTTTGAAATGTTCCCTTCTAAAACATTGTTTGTGAACCCAATGGAAAATGATTGTCAAAGGGCACATCACCGCGCTCGGTTTGAAGAGAACCTTTGTGCCCTGGCAGGCAAGACTATTTTTGAAATATTTGGCATGAAGTTTTAAATAAAGAGAAATTCCCTTAAAAGTCCTCATTGAAACCGAAGGGCCTCCAGAGAACGGCACGGGATTTGTTCTATAAATTGTACGTGCTTTCCCACACGGGACGCCCACGGAGGCGAGTCATCTCAAGTCTGCACGGACACACATTTCATTTCACACAATTGGGCACTGCTACTCCACGTCTTCGCCTATTGCTTGACTCTTGTGTCAAAAGGAATTTGGTTCCCAGGCAACACTCCCTCTCATGTCCTTTTGCTTGGTGCTGCTTTTCTTGCCAATTACATCATCAGTCCCATAACACAGGAAGATGTCAAAAGAAGGAAGTCGAATATGATCAGTATACCTTCCTTTTGGCTATTTGGATTGTTTGAGTATAGCTGTGCATAAAAAAAGAGGAACTTTAAGAAGCAATATGTGAACCTCATTTGCACCTGGTAATTACATGGATTCTATTGTATCTTTTAATTTCTTGATTTCTTCTCTTTTGATCTATGTCTGCACTCACATCCACTTTTTTAAAATATGATTAGCATCTTTGTGTGCAGTTTACATAGCGTTCAGCAATCACATTTTGAGTGATTTCATATATGTGTTGTGATTTTTATTTTGTTTACTTAAAATGGATGCGATGCTTTCCGTAGCATGGAACACGGTAAGGCCGTTTCAAGTAGTCTTTTTTGTTCCCTTTAAGAACGTTTTAATTCACCCTCAAAGAAGATTTCAAAATGACCGAGCATCCATCTCACTGTTAGTTCCACGTCATCAGTGATGTGAATCCTCATAGCTTCTTTCCATTTTATCTCATAATACATCACATGCCTGCTAAAGGATCAACGGCTCTACACTGCAGGGTCCTTTTTTCTCCTCCTCAACCTATCCTCACGAGGATCCCCTGCAATCCTTGCAGTGATCTCCACACTGCCTCTTTTCTCCATTTAACTATTCCAACGCATTCCATTTGTATAGCACTGATGTGTTTACCTTCATTCCTATCCATAACACCTTTTCATTCGAGGTGGCCTATGACGCTCAAACTCGTCCACGCCAGTCACCACAATCTAACCAACTTCCTTAACCCTGGCCATGATGGCAACCCATATAAACTGTGCTACTGGAAAATAACCACAACCACATGATGTAAGAGAAAAGCAAAGAACTGCTGGAAACCCTTTTGTGGTCAACTACTGGAGGGCTAAAAAGAACAGAGTGTCCAAGACATTCAAATGTAATTTCCTTTTTACAGCTGCATCAGTGAGGCAACAAATATTTTTCCTTGGAGGATTGCCAAGTTTGGATTTTGCCACAGTAATTGTGTCGGCAGAATAGCAGCATTCCAGACCAGCATTCCAAGATGCAGCGGAGGAAGGAATCCAGCAATGTTCCGAGCAGACCACAGAAATAATGGAAATTAATAGGGTACCCTAATTTATAATTCATCAATTTGCTCTGCACGCTTATATAGTAAAAATATGATTTCTTATTTCGTAATCTGAGTGAAGTCTACATTTTAAAGTATCATTTCCATTGGGTAAATAGACATTTTTTTCACTAAACAGCATATTGTTAACATTAGGAATGAAAAAATGTGCTCCTATTATGTCGCCCTCCGAGGTGTACAGATGGAGAAAGAATGCTGTGACATTTAAAAGAGGCCCATTTGTAGACTTTTAAGCAAGGCACTAATCCAGACTTTTTAAAATGCATCTTTAAGGTCATTTGTTCTACCTCGTTACTGTGCATATAAGGTAGAACGTCTTGAGATATACCATGTAATTTATTCATTCACTTCTCTATATGTCACTTTTGTATTCTTCTTTTTAAAGTTAATTTTCAAATTCATCCACCTTTGTTTAGATTTGTTTAGGGGACCATTAAGTCACATAGTAATACTATTGTGTGACTTGACTAAGCCACGGAAACTTCGTTGTTAAATCTTGTTTGAGGGGCCACAAGGCAGATGGGGACTAGTGCCTCCCAACTGTAATGGTTGAGGTTCTTTGCAGCTAGCATGCTGGGGACTGTCCTACTATGGCTCTGAAAACTGGACCAAGTACAATCCTTTTGATGCTTGATTCTCAGGATAGCAAGGATGAGCAGTCATAGACTTCTCAAGGAGGTAGTGTGGGGAGGAAGAGCTCAGAAATCAACAGTCAACAGACATAATAAGGAAATGTCCAGCCCAATGCTTGTCTTTATGATAGAAAGTACTTTTGATCTCAGAGCAACTGGCTGTCATCAGTATTCCTGAAGCACTGATCAGAGGCATATTTAAGTACAGGCTTGGCATAGAATCTTTCTCACCTCGAACAACAAAAACTGCATCCCCATCCATCACCCCTATCATCTACCAAATGACAGTGCTCAGGATGAATTAATCAGCAGCATCTTGCTAACAACATCTTCATCAAAGCTCTACAGGTAGCCCTGCTTGTATCCTCCTCAGTTCATTGTCTGCATCTCCATGATCCAGCCACCAGAAAGCGGAAAAAACACATCCATCACCTACCATCTTGTATGATGCAACAGCCAGGGGCATCCAAAAGGAGCCCCATTGGCTTCAGTACTCAGACTCACACACTCATAAGGTTCTACTACCATATTTGTGAGACACGCTCACAGGAAATGTACACCCTTTCAACATGCACAAGAGATGTCAGTGCCAAGTTATGACTCAAATAATTGCAGAAGTCAGTAGACCACACTCTCACTGACACAGATAAAAAGCTCAGGTCACACCAAAAATTCACAAAACATGGCACGCGGCCACCACCTCCTTATGTGCTACACCCATGGCAGGGGCAGCATCCTACTGTCTACTATGAGGGGACTCTTGGTGTGAACCTGCAGATCACACAATAGATCCTGGACCTTGCATTAGTAGGAGAGGCCTAGACCTCTACACATATGCTAGATTAGTGTGATGCCAGACAAAGTAAGAGTCAGGATACCAGCTTCACATGCAGTCTGGCAATCTAGGCAGGGGAACATGTTTGTTAACCATGCCGGGGACATTCCCATTCCACAATTCCTGAAGATATGTGTGTGGGCATACAATATAGTGCAATATGTATTACTCCTTAGCTATTTAATTTGCTTTGATGGTGGCTGGCCTGATCAGGATGAAAGCTTCATGAGAAGCGTGCTCCACTGCTGGTAGGCTCCAGATGCCCTTACCCTACATACAGAGACCGCCTGCAGTAACAGGAGGACAGCGATCTCTGCCCATCTCTTCCGTTTCTTGTCATGCCCACCATGATGATCCACAGCAAGAGGAAGACTGTATCTCTAGCATCCCAGAAACGTATGTTCTGATCTTGGCTGCTCTCCACCCTACCTCTATATGCAGTGATGAAGAAGGGGCAGCAGAATCTTGAGCAGAAAGCAGTCTTGGTACAATTCATATGTCAAAATTGGGTAGCCCACCTCCCTGCCAGATGTACTGGAAAAAAAACATATGCACTTTCATTGCATGTTGACTATAATAGCTCAGCCTAAGCAATACACAAAGGACTTGGCAAATAGTTCACTAAATGTGTGCACCCCTATACATATGGTTTGGAAATTTACGTAAGTCCACAAATAGTTCTCAGTCATCAAAATAGAAGGACTCGACAGCAAGCTCACGTTTTACCCTGGAACCCCTAGTAATAGAAGAATATCCAACACAATTATATTTCAAAGGAACCCTCATGCAGACACTTAGAAATAGTATAATATAGCAATAATAACTGTGGCAGTAGTCAGTATTGGTCATTGTGGTTCCTAAATGACAGCAACTTGGATGTGTGCCAAAGCTAAGGGATGATAACTTACACTGCACACATGCTTTGCTCTGTTGTCATGTATCAGATTTCTTTAGATTGAATTTTGAGTTTTTAGCAACAAGTCATTCACATAGAATGAAATAGCTTTGCACAAAAGTGGTCGCTGTCCTCATACATTAAAGAAAAGCAGTAGGACAAATAACCTGTGGTTTCCTTTAATACTTCCACCCGCTGCAAAATGGCCACTTTTGCATTTTGACTGACGTGAAAAGTAGCAATCCCACATATTGAGCATACTGCACTATACCTGCATTGTAAACGTGTGCAATGACCCAACAATGGCAGCTAGTCCAATGAGAGAACGAGAAAGCTGTCCAACGGATCACCGGCACTCTGAAACGCATCACTTTGCAACTTGCCATTGTGACTCGTGGTAACAAAAGTTTTGGCAGAATTGCACAGTCTATCCAAGGTAGTGATTGAGGTAAAGGATTACAGGTGAGCTACAGCAATGGACACGCCCCACTGCTAGTGCAAGAGCTCACTCTTCGATAAGGGGAGGGAGGGTATTGTCCTAGGTGCAGTGGCAAAGAATAAATAAAGTCCCTCCTTATCCAGTGGTACTGCTTATAACTTTTTCAAAAGTATCAGCTCTTTCCACAACACAATCCCCACTGACATCTGTGCTAACAAAGCATGAAGCATAAGATGCAAGCCACACAAATGCATGTTTGGATTGAAGGGAAAGGAAGGACCACTGTATAAGCCAGCAAGTCTGCCCAGCTTGATGTGACAAAGGCAATCCAATAAACACTAATCACAGTCATCAATCATTGCATCGTCCTCCAAAACCATGGAGTCTTTTCACGTGGGATGGCTTTACTGTCATTAACAGAATAAATCCCTTGTTCATGTCTACCCTGCTTAAAAAAATCGAATTTGGTAACTTCTACCTTGTTATTATGTCTTAAATTATGTTAGTAATGCAGCATCCAGTCGCTGCAGTTGGCTACCACGAAGACCTACGGAGAGCAAAAACACAACTTATCCAGCTCTAGTTTGACGATCTGAAACATTCATTTGATGTGCCAAGAAAAGCATGCATTTTCTTTTATGAACAGCAATATTACACTTCTGTATACAGAAAATGCGATTAATAATCACATATCCCACAGGGCTGTCAAACATGGAATGTGTGTGTGTCAAGGGCCAGGCATAAAATTGTGGCCACCCTGGAAGGGGAGTTTTCAGCGAACATCTGCGCTCCCACTTCAGCGGTCTATGGAAACCTTGGGAAAGAACTAGCCCTCTGCATGGGCCAGAGAGACACAGGGGCCCGCGCGTATTAATAGAGCCCAGCTGCACCATGTTCTTTTGGTGTGTTTGTGCCTCAGGTATTCATGCACATGATGCATTGCCTAGATCTCCTTTACTCAATGAAAATAGCTGTTGAATGTTTATGGCATAAACTGCATGCTTTTGTCCCTTTTTCATGGCGGGCTCTGAGAGTCAAATGTTGTCCAGCTCAAAAGCAATTGTATCTAGATATGACACTCATTGCAATCACTAATACCTTCATTATAAGGCTCCATTGGGTAACTAATATGGCAATATCACCTCTGAAATCACCAATACCATAGGATATAGTAATTAGTAGATGTGGTCTTCCTGCAATACTACAGGTTTCCACCTATGCAATTGGGAATGGCCAGTAAATAGAGGTTCGTACACTGATTACCATGTTTCCCACATTCCAGGCCATTTTCGTGTGTATATTCTAGCAGGATTTTTACTGGTGATATAGATCCACGACAAATCAAAGGTGTGGTTTTACCATATGTCACACGGTGCGTAATTATGTAACATGGTGCATTGGCTTAATTTTGAGAACTTTCCATAAAAAAAACATAATGCAAAATTCACGAAAATATGTGAATTAAGCTGACATAATTACAATTTCACCTGAGCCTAACTGAGGTGCAGGGATTTCGGGAAACACTTGTTGAAATTCAGTAAGTTAGACTGAAAAAAAGATATTTCATGGTATATGCAACCAAAACCATTTTGTTTTTCAGAAGCCAAAATGAAAGGCACAGAAGAGTATATATCTTTAGTAAACTGACAACAATCCCCAAAGTCTGCATATCGACCATTGTCCCTTAATGCAGGGTTATCTCTGTGTACATAAAAATATTTGTTAGGGGAAAAAAAAGCTCAAAACATGCAAGCTTAACTGGAAGCACGCAAAACAGGCATTGGCATCTAGATTCTCATGAGCAGCCCTGCTTGGAATAAGCATTTGTGCAAACACTGAAAACGGATATTTCTGCAGAAAATTATGTTCTTGTTTTTCCCCATTTTTAACTTCAAAAACAGGCTTTCCCTGGAAAGGTGTTGAGGGGAAAGCGGTGAACTCTGTACTTCACATTTGTGGGAGCTGCAGCGACTTCATTTGCAGAACATAGGGCATGTTTTCCGTCCCAATAGCAGGCATCAATTCTGACTCAAGGACCTCTTGTTAAACCACCCCTGCTCTGTGTAAAAATACAAACTGCAGCTTATTCTATGAAGTCCCCCATACATTCCTCATCATTCAGTGTCCCCAGGGACATGTGGGCAGAGCAGTGGGAGACGGGCAAAGATTACATTAAGCAGTCGGTTCTCAGCATAACTAAAAATGGTGGGAAAGGGAGCGGGTGGTGAGGGACGTAGTTGGCGAAGCTCAAAGGACTGATCGCTATCGTACTGAGCAACGGCTCAGCTGCCAGAATACGTGCATACAGACGATATTACACCTTCTAGTTTGTCAAGTTTCCAGATGCAGTGTTGTAACTGCAAAGCAAGCCAGTGAACCACGCAAAATGCACAGGCTTTGTTCACTGACGTCAGTTAAGGATGGTCAGGGGTAGCGCTGCCTCTGACATACCTGGGCTCAGTGGTTATGAAGGCAGCAGCAAGAACAGAAAGAAAAGATGGTTCTAGGAGCTCTGTTTACTTGTGGTTGGGTTGACTCTACTGTTCCCCGAGCAGCTAAGCAGCAAATAGTTGGCCTTTGAGCCAACAATGTTTCTGTGAAGTCATCAGGGGGTCAAAAGGTGTAAGAGGGCTCTTCTGCGAAGTCTTACATTCTGGTAAATTGATGTCTGTGGTGGTGTTCCTTTACTATGTTATCAATGTGGTGTTGCTGAACCTCTTCTGGTGGAAAATACTTAAACTGCAAACATTTCTAAAAGATTTCACGAATAAACTCAAGGAAAGTACCTTGTGGAAGCTTCCATGAAACAGTTTCTTTATCTGGTCCCCATCAAAGGTAACAGTTTGAGAGTCTCCACTCGCACCCTTGTTGAAGAAAGACAGCGTTTTTTTGGAACCTGTAAAAAAGACAGCATACATTTTGCATTTAAATATTAGCACCAATTACTACATGTACTGAATATTTGTGGCCTGAGTCCAATACGTTTGTGCACACCTAAGTTGTACTCAGGTGCATAATTAATGCATATGTGGGTGTCACTTTAAGAGCCTCGTTCAATGAATCTTATCCTGTCGATGTTGATGGGGATCTATGAGTTTTTCTCCCGATGTAAGGGCTGCATTGGTGCCTTGGTTAAGGATATGTGAGCGCTTACAACCGTGTAATGATTACTCAGCTAGGACCCATATATTACATACAGTGATGACGCTTTTACGACAGGTGCAACCTAGAAGTATTTGCTTCATTGCATTAAATGTGGTATTACAGCCATTGCCTAGTGGTAAAGGGATTTATGATCTATGTGATGCTTATGACACCTGCCTACTTGCCAAACTAATTATGATTTATGTTATTCTGGTCTATTGAGTTTTACATATAATACAAAGTGATATTTTTATACAACCTTGTGTGGAGTCTCTTTTGTGGTATGCCTAGTGTTTCTCTGCTGTACGAGTGTGTTGCGCAAATGCTTTATACATTACCTCTGGGAAAAGCCTGACTGTTCTGCCAAGATACCAAGGGGGTGAGCAGGGGTTATCTTGGGTGTATAACTCCCTTACCCTGACTAGAGTTGTGGGTTCTTCCTGGCTTAGGTGCATACCCCTAGCCAACCACAAACCCCACTTCTAGCATGTGTGCATAGATCCACAGAATGATTGCTTTCCTATTTGTATGCATAGTATGGATTTTATTAAATAAACTCAGAACTACAATGAAGTAAGGGAGATCCTACAATACGGACAATATCCACTTAGCTTTATCATAAATATGTATATCCAAGCTGGGCGCCATGACTTTTACTTACACCTGAGTGTTGGTAGCAAAAAGCACTGGTTCATTGAGATGTGTGTTTTATGTCTCGGACTAATATGTCTCCCTTTTTTGTGTAAATATGCACTGATGTAGGAACTGAGGCTTGGAAAGAATCTATCTAATTACCAAAAAGGGAGTAGGACATATGTAGGGTGATTTCAAATGGTGATAAGCAATCAGAAAAATCCCATTCTTGCCCAAGGGTATTAAACTTTGAGAAAAAAAGTGATAATTTCGACCCCACCCACAGCATGCCAGAAGTATGCACAACATGTAACCTGCAACAATGCATACATTGCATATATGTATGTACACACACACACATACATATATAGATATGTATAGAATAGACAGACAGACAGACAGACAGACAGACAGACAGACAGACAGACAGATAGATAGATAGATAGATAGATAGATAGATAGATAGATAGATAGATAGATAGATAGATAGATAGATAGATAGATAGATAGATAGATAGATAGATAGATAGATAGATAGATAGATAGATAGATAGATAGATAGATAGATAGATAGATAGATAGATAGATAATTAGAAATGCATGGTGCCACTAACTAAAGCTAATGTGTCCATGAAAAGAAAGCTAATGCAATGTACAAAATTCTCTTACCATCAAGGGACACTCCAACTTGTGGCCTGTTGCCTCTATCTGTAATTTGCCAGATTGCAAATGGCTCATTTCCGGTTTCAGGAAGCAGTCGGAATAACAAAATGATAGTGTATTGAGGAGGCATTCCTTCTGGATGAAGTTCCCTGTTAAATATAATTAATATGGTTATTTAAACCCAGAATCATACAAGATTGTTAGGAATGTGGATCAAATATAATTTCTCCCTCCCACATCTTTTTTCTAAAAAGGATCCTGAGCTACAGATGCAGCATAGTTTACGAGAATAAGGTTGTATGGGGCAAGGGGAAGAACTGGCAGTAGTATCAGGTGTGGAATGTGTATGGACTTTGGCACGTTATTGTAACTTAGAAATATATATGTCCTAGGTTGATCCTTAGTCCATGGGTGACTGGGGACACTCCTCAAGATGCTGTGACCACCACGGAGAGGTCTCAATGGATATGAAAGGTAGCATAGTGGCTCAGCATATCCTGATAAGGTTTTAAGCAATGCCACAATGAAATGCATTCTTCTTTTTCTGCATTCAAACATGGCGCTGAGGAGCAAATGCTGAAGATTTTGCTTCCATAACCAAAATCAAATGGTGGATTCTACTCTACGCGCTCGTCAGTGAATTGTTATTTAAGACTAAATTAATCTTTCTTTTCAGACACAAAATTCTGGATGTTCTTGCAAGCTGAAAAGGAGCAGAATGAACCCGGAACTGGCACAGCGCATTCTACAGGCTAACATCATCCCTTGTCCACATCCTAATTTACGTAATATCTCCCCACATGCTGGTGATATTTTTAGATTAATTTACTGCAGTGCAGATTTCTGCTAATTAATGAAAGAACACCAACACGGACTGTACCAACACATGCATGATGCCATGTAGCAGAAACACCACTGGGAGATGAAGAGTGAGAGAGACATCACTGTGACGAAATCAGTGAGATAAATTATTGGGAATAAGAGAGTGAACCGCATTCCTATGCAACATGTAAGATTTTCTTCACATCCTACTCTGTAATAGTTATAGCTATGATGCCTGCTAAGCACAAACTCAGTCTAAGCGACACATTACTATTTGCCGTGCTCTGAGTTACAGCCATGGCTACAGCTGGATTTAAACTGTGAAACTCTGCAACACGAGACCGCAGGTTTGCCACATCTCCCTGGGCCTTCCATTGACAGGGGGAGACAGAGGTCTTCATCCATTAGCTGAAGGCAGATGACCAGTTAAACATCTCGATGCGAAATGAATTATAAGGCCCCATCCAACTCCATCACTGACGTTTGATTGCTCCGGTTTGGGAAGTTGCAATTTGCTGTTAGCATTTGGGTCACCCTCCTTCGACTCGCCCTAGTACATAAAGTGCTGTGGAAAAGTATTACTGGGAAACTGTTGTGTCAGGGCATGTTAGCAGTACTAGGTCATAGGACAAGGTGAACTTTCACAGTTTATGGCATCTGAGGTTGTAGCAGGATCAGTGCCCTGGCCCAGTCGGTGCATGTGCACAGGAGCACACAATGGAAATCAACATGTGCACCTGTTTAAAATTCAGTTTGTGCTGTCTACAGTACCTTTGCTAACATGCAGACGCCAAAAATTAGCACAGTCCTGGTGAAGGCTGACCCAATTCGAGCCCCCGTTGTAATTAAAACATCCCTCTAATGTTATCTTCAGTTTTGGCATAATTCTAGTGGCTCTGCTTTTTGCTTCAAAATCACATGACCACTTATCGAGAAAAAAAAACTGGATGTTAGCACAAGAAAATGACTGCAAGTTCACCAGTTAGTTGTGACGTCCATAATGTTAACTGTGAAGTAATATGTCACGAGTGACAATCATTTACGTCATTTGTAAAGTCATCTGTTACATCAAGGCTGATCTTGTCAGCATTGCTTTTGGTGTGCTGATTGTGGTCTGCATGGCAGGTGTGCAAGCTGTGTATTGCAAGAAACAATGGTTCCTAAGGCATTTAGTCTCAATCGAGAAACAGTTTGTCTTAATTAATTAAAAGGCAAAACTTTTATCAGTTCACCAAGGCAAGCAAAAATTGTGAGATAAACAATGCTGTATTGCAAATCATTTATTCAATACATATGTTTCAAGAATCTCAAGCTTTCTTAGGGGTATAGTGTAGAAATGATGGATTGTAGTCACGAGGTAAGTTCATAGCAAAGAGCCAGTGTTCACATTTTAGTGAAGAGGCGTGCAGTGATAAGTGAGTAATAGAAAAAGTGCATCATATAAAAAACAAAAGACATATGACTCCTTATGTTACCTTTACCTTTATACAATAGAAGATGAGAGGGTAAAAGTATACTGTTGACCTGAGGTCATCATCAGGATGGGGCTTGTGAGCAACCAATGTCTGGTAGGAAGATAAAGAGATTTAAATCCGGGGGGAAAAATCCCTAGAGAGAGTTGGTAGGGAGGCAAGGGCATCCAGTTAGCCTTGAGCGAAAATTATTGCTAGTGAGCGCAAGGAATGAGAGTCTCAGCTGGCCGTTGAGGGCAAAGTATGCTTGTTGCTGGAGAAGGGGGAGGGGAGCATTTAGTCAGTCCTTTGCAAAATGAGCCTCGTGATACTGTGACCTGTTGGGCACTCTCCAAAGGGTAGGAGACAGGAAGTGTGTAAGCAGCCTTTATTACACTGTCCTGGAAACCAGGGCTTGAGGAATTAAACTAGGACTGGGCAGTAAACTCAGCTCTGCTGGCAGAGTCCATGGAGTTTTGTCACTCGCTCACCGCATGGAACGCAGAATTTGGCAAAAACTACTTCAACTTCGGCAGAGCAGAGTTTACCGGTTCGATTCACTCAAACATATGATATTGGTCTGTTTGCTTCCTACTGTTTTTGGTTCAGGGAAGGTGCCATCCAAGAAAGAATACAATGACCATTGTGAGCACATTGGAGGCTCACCTCAGTAACCGTGGCTTCATGCTGTTCACTGGCCATAGATGTCAAACAAGGACTATCTGGAAATGACCATAAACCTAAATGAAAGACTAATCCCAGAGGTGGGGAAAAACCTTGGCAGGAGAAATTGAGGACGGACTTCAGCTCTGAGGACAGTTGAGAGAGAGCTGCTGAATGCGCAGTTGCACCAATCTAGGGACAAGGAGACAACAGGGAAGTGCAGCGAGGACGATGAGGAAGGCAGATTTCTTTTTGGAATTTTTATAGCATGGACATGGCCCGGAGGCATCAGAGCACTTTACAACAACAGGAGATACTCACCGGGAGAGAGACCAGACAACCTGACAAAGAGGCAGAGAGAAAGCAGAGCTGAGGTCCCAGCTGGCTACACCCGTTGCCCTGCCATGTTCCAGGAGGAGTGTGGCTGAGCCAGCTAGGTACGGGATCAACTTGATTGTAGTTTAGATGAGGGAAGGGTGGGGAGGTATCAGGAGGGGAATCTCTGGCCGTTTCTATAAATTAGCAATCTGCTTTGCTAGAAGTTAGCCATCAACATGAAGTGAAATATGCTCTGAGCTAGACTTTGTGGAACATGCACCAAAGGGTGTTCGATGTGTGTTGATTGCAATGCTGATCGCGCATCTGTGCTGCGCTCTACTATTTTATTGGTGGTGCACATGCCTGCTGTCTGCACGCAGCTTGCTGTTTGTCTGTTTGCACATCGCTGATTGGCACAAGGGAAAACTCGTAACAGTAGGGGTGGCCGAGCACCCAGGCACGGGAACTCTGCGGAATTTAGTATTTTTTGGGGCAACTCCGAGGATGAGTTACGCCCACCCCTAAATTAAATCCCTGTAGCAGTACATCACTTTATGTACCCTGCAGGGGGAGGAGAACTGCATCGGGGAGCTGCTAGAAGGCCGCTGAGTAACTCAATGCGGCGTACAGAAACTAAAAACAGGTAGCACATGTTGCACATCGGCCTGCCAGGAAAGGGGTCCAACGAATAACACTGCATCGAGCACACCTGCAACAATCTGACTGCTGGAGTCCTGGCAAAGTGTTTGGGGAGCTGGCCATTGTTGCTGAATTTTAGGGGTTAGTCGTATAGCACCTTGGAGGATGACACAGAACCAGAGAGATGTGGAATCCAATTCTTCTGAACTACTGTCTAGACCACATCGCGCCTAGTAACAAGGGTGGTAGGTGACCCTTAGGAAGACTGGTAGGCCCAAGGTGATGGGAGATCCTGCCGAGGCTTGGGGCAGACTTCTTTTAACAGGTTTAGGACAAACTGAACTCACTAAATTGCCTTTAAGAAAATATTTTTGTCCAACTGTAACCTGTTTTTAGTAAAATGTAATTTTAGTGAAACGCAGTGTACTGCATAAATGCATCGTTTGAGTAGAGTTGCGCGGCTGGTTTTCAATTAAGCATTGCCGTATTAATAAAGCCCGTTGCTAATTTGGATTTCATCCAGAACAAGGTAGTTACATTTCACAGACTTCAAACAGTTTTACTGTGGAACCGTGCTCTGCTCATTATAGCATAGATAAAGTACGCTTCTGAAAGATAGGGACGATGATAAGACCTGTAATGAAAAACAGATTTTCATTTTATCTCACCAATTCCAAATGTATCTCAAATTGCTACAGCTAAGAGTACTCTGTAAACCATAACATAATCAGTGCTGTGTGTGCCAAGATTAGGGAAAAGTTATGGTGCATTTGAAATGTTTACAATTAACTATATCTGGAAACTATTTCGAACCGGAAGTCGCAGAGTGGTATTATGAGCACTAATCAAAATGTAATTACACTCGGTGGTGCTGAACACAACAGCAGTGACAGCTTCGTGAATGATTGGTACACTTTCAGCACATCAATAGCTGTGAGCCCCCAACTCCCTTCACCCTCACACTTACGATGTAGGCTGCGTGATTAAGGCGTCTTTATGCAGAGTGTATGCTACAAAGCTGTTGAATGATCCTGGTTCCACCGCCACGCCTGGTACAGACGCATAATTCTTCTCTGTGAGATTGTAGGCTTCCAGCATTCGGAAACCTTGAAATAAATCATGTGGTTAGGTGCACTAGAAAAACAGAAAAAGCCAAGTAATAACAATATGGGTGGTTTCTGGAAGCTCATTGGTTCTTACCTGGTGAAGTGAATCCGTCTAGGTAGATGAGTGGGCACGCTGAAATGTAATGGACAAGCAGCAGATTAGATTTTGCGGTGTTGTGAAAGACGCATTCGTCAGCGGTCTAGCGCTATTGTGACTTTCTGTCTGCTAAGTTGGCTTGGAGCTCCGTTCCCAGAATCCCCAATGCTGACAGTGAGGGACAGATTTACTATTGTTTCAAACACAACACACCAAGGGATCTTGCTGCATTGTGCTGCATGAAAGGGAGAGAGTAGAAATGTACCATATCTACTAAGATACGGCGCACTTCTGCTTTCTCCTTGTGCTGGCACACTTGTGACTGCTTAGTGCAAGGCTTTAAGTGGGATAAAAAAACTAGGGGTTCTCTTAAAGGGGCGTGGCCAATGTGATTAAGGGCGAGGCTTAAAAACACCTAAGCTGAAAATCTGGGCTTAGCACAGTGTGCTGCCCGGCTTGTATTTTGCTGATTTGGTCATTGCATCCAGAAATGTGATACAACAAGTAAAATCATACTCACAACAAGTCAGTATTATTGGCTTTGTCAATGGTTGATAGTTGCATAAGATAAACAAGCAGCAACAATGGCTTGTACTAATATCGAAAAAGCTTCCACTTAAAGCCCTGGTGACACCAGTGCAATGTTGCTGCTCCTGAGTTTCAACAAGAGAAGGGAAATCCAGAGAGAAAATGACTCTCTTTAAAGGATTTCCCTTCCCACACAACGCTCACCTGGCATGACGTCATGCTGCAATTTCTCCACTAGTGAGAAGAGAGCAGTGTGAGCAGTGCACTTCAACGTGCCTGCTGTCACTGCAGTCTGAACCGCCTGTGCCAGTGCACAAAACAGAGCCCGATAGCGACCCGTTTCAAGGCCACTTTAAAAAACTGCCGGTGCTCAGCATCGGTGAGACCCGGCCCACTTAAAGCCCTGGCTTAGTGTCATTCAAGCACCCTTGCGCCATGGTGCTAGGGTGCCTCTGCTGTCATCAGGCTTGTGTTTAGACATTAAGTAGTACCTTCCTGAACAAAAACAATTCTTAGAGGACTATTCTTCTTTGCATGTCTGCTGCAGAATGCAGCAGACATGCATAGAGGAAGTAAAAAAGAGAAATAAAGATGTTTTTCCTCGTTACGCCTCTCTCGGGTACGCACAACATTTTGGTGCAAACCCAAGTTTGCTGACTTTAGTCAACCAGGGTTTGCATCACAAAGCATGGGTGGATGCAGGCGAACGCCAACGTAATGCCTAGCCAATGAAGGTTAACTTAAGGCAGTGCAAGACGCTGCATTGCATTATTCTACGACTGAAAAGTGACACAAAGTCACACAAATCTCGATTTGCATGGCTTTATAAATGTCACTTCAGCAATTGCGTTGCCTTGTGTTGACTTTCGTGATGCAAGGACAAAACAAATGCATAGTAAATCTGGCCCTGAGTGTCTACCACTGATCAATATGTTGATTTTACCTGAGTCTGACTGATATGATATGAGTATAAACATGTGCTAGGGTAGAAACAGCATAATCTCAAGCAACTTCAGGCACCTTGTAAGCCAGAGTGCGGGTGGATACAGAACAAAGAGTAGTTGTGACAGGAGATGGAATTCGACTGCCATTTGAGGGTGACACTAGTGGTTGGGGAGACTACCCTTGCAATTGTTCAACCCCCATTATTCTGCAAAATGTCTGAAACCAATAAAGATCACCGATAACTTCGAGTCACATGGAATATAAGATGCAACTTAGCTCGATAATGTTCAACTACACCTACATAAGCTATTATATCCTTGTGCAGTTAAGGCTTAACATAAGCAAATCAATTATTCAGAATGAGAAGCTGACAAATATTGACCCAGTATCAAATCCCAATTCTGGAGGATCAAATTAAAGATAAAAAAGCCATTAAGGCTTACCACTATCCCATGTAAAAACAACAACAAATAAATGATAGTTATGGACGAGGCAAACATAAACATGCCCCATGCATGAAGGAGAATCACAACCACAGAAGACTCCTTTTCCTTCTGGTAACCCAGGAAGGTAAAGAGGTAAGTAGGATCAGGCAAAATATGGCAATGATAGATGTGTGTTATACTTGGAAGGGTAGGAGCAAAATAAGTGGATAGGCCTATCTATTGCTGTTCACCACTGTTCATCATTTGCATCTGCAATATGGAGATGCAGCTGTGCGATATCAAATATTACATGGACAGAAGGTACTTCAATTGATACTCTGCCAATAGTATCTGCATAAAGCAATGCCTGTCCTCAGTATTAAACAGCTGTGCACATTGATGATCATGTTTTGATCATGTGTTTACAGGGTGTGAATTGCAACATGCACTGACTAGTAATAATAATGGAATTGGTAAAAAATATGTATTCCTTGTTAGTCTCTTACTGATACCCCTGTTGTTTACATTCTTAGATATAAGAAAGCAAGCACGGGCCCTGTTGTTAGAAAAATTGCAAGGTATCAGATTGCATAAGGAATCACAGAAACCCAGTATTGGGGATTGCATACTTGCTGATTTTGATGCTGTGCCAACTGATTACCTGATGAATACTAATTGGAGTTGGGTGCACTCGTTTTATTTCGACTTAGAGCAGGAACCTTGAAATACTCACTTTGGTTTCCGCGAGGTTTCCAGTACAACCTGAGCTCACGAGTTTGCCCGTGCAACAATATATCAAAGCAAGCTATGGTTCACTTTACTTTCTTCGGTGGGTATAACCAATTATTTATGAGAATGTATTTAGCACCTTTTTTAAGATTCAGAGATTATTGTGAGTGCCAACAAGCTTTTAGGTGTTCACAAGAATTAACTGACAATGAAACCTGTTGCTGTGTAAGTTTGTTTCTTAAGGCAGCCGTGTGTTCAAGAAGCCCTATGCACTTTGACTAACCTCATGTACCTTTTCAGACCA
Source organism: Triturus cristatus (assembly GCF_964204655.1). Lineage (NCBI taxonomy): Eukaryota > Metazoa > Chordata > Amphibia > Caudata > Salamandridae > Triturus > Triturus cristatus. Next base: position 529,231,668 of record NC_140589.1, read on the forward strand.
TTTATTATGTATACCATGTTTTTACTCATGTTCTATACGATACATGCTGGATGCCATTGATGTTCATTCTTTATCTTCTCTGTATGTATTTTAAACTGCTTCTATGGCGGGTCTTCTTGCTGAATAAAGATGCCTTTGATTGATTATTAATACTAGATATAAGTATCTTTCACCAATCTTAAAAAATGCGTAATATTGTTCAACTAAAGTTTATTTCATTCAGTACCCTTTTAGATATCTAAATCTGAAATGCATTTGGAATTTTTATGAATGATAAGAGTAGATCTATGAATATTTTCACTCACTCAGAGCCATGTTTAGTCCACCCGGGATTATTCTAACCCCTTAATAACATGTTCCGCATTTTCCTTGAAGTGCTAAGTACGTTAAAAAAACGCACACTCTGATATTATAAAAAATAAATGGATAATCAAAATCTTTTTTCAGATTTATAAATTGTAGGCAAAAAATTGCAATATTCTTAAAATGTCATGTTTATTGTAGCTTCTCATTTCTACATAGAATTTCAATGTATACTTTTAATTTATTTTGGCTTACATGGGAAAAGACGGCTACAGTCTGTCAGCCTGTAGTAGTTTCAGACTCATATTTCTGGATTATGAATATTAAAACCATATTTGCAAATCAATACCTAATCCACATATCTCACTGGACAGAGCTACGTGTACTTCTAGAGTTATTCCACAATATGTGAGGTATTACAAGTTTATTTACCATAGTTTCCAGATCTTATGTTAAGGCAGATCTCCAGTATTTGGACTATCCAGGAAATGTAGGTAAATGATAACTTAAAAAGTGCATGCTGAGGCACACCTCAACCAAACAGGGAGTGAAGATCTAGATGCCCAGTATGCACAACAAGGTATTTTTAAAGCGTGACGCTCTGTTCTCAATACACACTGGTCCAAAGGCAGTGTCTGTCTCCCGTCTCTAACAGAAAAGGACTATTGCACCTCCGCTACCTTCAGAAAGAGCCTCTGGTCTTCCACAACAGGGAGTGTAAATTTGGAAATTACACATCTCCATTGTGGATTCTGGGGAATGGTCGTACTAACGAAGAGATATAAAGTACACAGCGTTGGAGGTGGTGTATGGCTTTGTGCCAGGTTCGCCTGGCATGTCACTTAGAGCATGCCATGCCCACACCATGGCTCAGGGGCACCCTGAAGGCACAGCGATTGTAGATCACCCATGTAGTGTTCAGTAGTATTTGCAGCCAAGAGAGGAATGCTGTTTTAGATAGGTTTCGCGGATAGCACCTGCTCCAGGTCCATCCAGGATTATCTTTTTTGCCTAGGGACCGTTACTACAGGGGAACACTTCATCTTGAAGTATATAGCACTGCAAGAGCACTATTGCATTCAATTTTACACAATGAGCCTCGAACATTATACCAATTGCATATATATATATATGAGCATATATATAAATTATATATATTTTATATATGTGTATAATATGCATATTACTTCTTCCACTGATATATATTTTGTGAGTCTACATTTTGCGAATGTAAGTAATGGGAATTATATGAGGGACTTCACAAGTATTTGCATCAAATTCTGTAATACATAAGTACATCAGGGTGAAAAACACATGCAAATGCCTGCTATGCCAGGGGCACTGCTGCAACAGCACGTCTTGGTCATTCTTGTGGTGTAGGCCATGTTACTCTATAGCATGCTCTATAGATCCAGTTCTATGTTTTAGAAAATAAATAAATATTTTTCACATATTCCTTACTGAAGTGTCATGGTTGAAAAACAGCTGATATTTTGGCTTCCCTCCCTCTGTTGTCATTGCCTTATTAAATAATGGGCTATCAACCAATCTCATCCCATTACACTGAGTCCATTTCCAAACATCCAGTACTAGTGGTACTTACTTGATGTGGCTGTCTCACAAACAAACGTTATGAGATTATCCTGAATCTTTTCGAATGCATCAAAGTCATCAACGATAAATACATGGCGTTCGCTGGGCTTGCTCCCAATATTCCTCAATTCATTGTAGTCAACATCGGCAACACCAACCACAAAGACACTGAAACCTGTTGAACGAGAGAACATCCGTCATTACAAAGATGCACATTCCCCTATGTTTCCTCTCCTCCCCTCAGTCCGCCTCCTTCTGAGGATGTTATTAGATAACTATTACTCCAAAGGACGTTTAGAGTGACTTTATTGTGTATTAGCTTGAGAAAAAAATGAAGTTACCGTCATTGGTTCTTCGTATGGGAATCATGTACAGGTGTAGTGGAAAGTAAAAACTATATGATTTACACTAATGAAATGTAAACACAGTTTCAGATGTCTTTTTCCACTTGCCAGTAGAAGTTTCTTTGCTGACCCTTAGGTAGATTGCCTTTTCTCATACTTTGCGGCAGATGTCTTTATAGCAGATGCCTTTACGGCAGAACTCTTTTTCCTGACTTCCTAGCTGAAGCTGACCCTCATTTAGCAAAGTAGGATGCTCTCTTTATGGAAGAACTGATTTTGTCAACTTTCCTTTTTGAGACAACTTTATAATAGCTTGTCTTTGCTTTTATCGACTTTGAATTGCATTGAACTATAAATTGACTATTGAATTCATGTATTGATTATTGATTGAAAATAATAATGATGATTTGAATTTATAACGTAGCTAATCCTTTACTTAAACCTACATGGTGCCACATGTGCTTCATTATTGAAATGTATTGAATTTTGATGTCAGCCTCAGTCGGAACTGAAGATTCATCGGAGATCACTTTCTAAACTATAGTTTTCACCAGAATTTGCACGGGGCAAAGCGTTCTCTAAAATCCCCATGCCAAATACCACATCATGCAAACTCCATATTTGTTTCTTCATATTATATCACATTAGTACATTCAAATGATAAATATACCTATGTAAAATTGCTCTACCCTTACAAATCAACCAATTGAAAGAGAAACGTGCTGTCTCACAAAGCAGGTAATTCACAAACATGGTCCCTGGATATTGATTCCTCACCTGAGTGCTGTATGACTTGAGCGGACTTCTTCACTTCATCCTGGGAGCGCCCATCTGTCACCACCACCAGGACTTTGGGCACAGACCTTCTCATTCCGTTCTCTGCTGTCAGGACCTTTTCACTGATGAAGGCCAGAGCCTTGCCTGTAAACGAATTGCCAAATATTTTGAATATGTAATTTCTGGGGTGCCTTTTATGTTATAAATATAATATTCAAGGTGAAAAACTGTAAAGGAAACAGTGAATCAATCAAGTAGAAATCCACTGACTTACACATATGTATGATGATCTAAATCAACATAAATCTGGGATTAATCAAGGTTACTAGTGAATAGTTTATAAAATTACACTACAATTGAGAAGGAATTCACTCCAAATGAATTACGACCCCAGTGTTCCCGAGAGTGATCCTTCCAGTCCTCTGTGAGACGTGTTCAAAATATGTCACCCACTTTGAAAAACACGGCAATCAGTATGCAAAAGAAATGGGACATTTGTGTTATATTGTATCAATTTATCACCTCTCACCACATCCAACAAACCATTACACTTATTAATCTGGGCTTATCTGTGGTGTTTAATGGTGGTACACTCCTTTAATGGTGGTACACTCCATCCTTAATTCAACTCTCTACCCAATTTGAGATATATGTGTTTTGAAGAATTTGGCATTCATGGAGAAAGTATTCTGCCCCTGGGTGGACCCCTTTCTTTACTACCACATTAAGTACAAGGGTGTACCCACCACATTTCAATTGTGCACTCTCTCATGACTGGAAAACATTTGTGTATCAGCCACTTGATAGAGTGGAACAGAATAACCTTCTCCATGTTCTACTCAGCTTAGGTCAACAGGAAGAAGACTCCAATATGAGACTTTGTCTCACTCAACTCACCAGATGTCAAAACTACAAACCTGCGACTGCATCAAATCCACCAGATGTGAATGCAACAAAAAGCATCCAACTGCCAGCCGCACAAGACAGTTCAGTGCCCAAGGAAAACGTCTGCCACTCATCTAGATGTGAGACCAATTGCTTCTGGATTCATACCATGTTCTTTCCCAGATTAATATTCCAACTATCAACGGTCCTGCTGTCAATAGTAAATCAATACAGTCTGCATAACAGTACACTTTACCCGATAGCTCTCCTATACCAAATATGAGCAGAGCTGTTACAGGCCTCATTTGTAATCCAATACCCTTATCAGTCAATGTAACTATAAGGACATGCATGAAAAGACTCTCTGAAGCAATCTGCTACCTACTCATTACTGGCCACGGAAGAACTTTAAGAAAGTCTACCCTGGAAGGTCCCAGATTTCCATGTACTATGACTGCTCCTTTACATCATTTAATGTAGTCTATGTTGGCATATTTCTGACCCTCTCCATTCCCACCCATGCCTGCTTCGGTTCATAAGACATCAAGATGTACAATACTATGCAAAAATCATCAATGTGGACTGTAACATACAAGAAAACTGCAAAAGGACCTGCAGAGCCGATCAAGGCTGCCAGTATACTACTAGCCATAAACAGCACGTCTATTCTCACACTTCTTCATTTGTGAGTCTACAAAGCACTACACCCTTTATCAATAACTGAACCTTGGTGGTCATCATGAATGAATGACACAGAAACAATAAAGATCCACATTGGATCAGAACAAGAACAATTCTGTACCAGCCACACATCCTACACAGATTAGTATGCCACCCATTCAGGCAAGTGTTTCACACCCCATATAGGAGTAGTAAGTGCTGTATAAATATTACAATACTCAACAGTACAATACACTCTCAGAATCTGTACTCATTCATTTTCTAGCTTTTAACAGGTCTGAAAAATAGTTGTCGACCCCAGGTATGTGCTGCATGAGAAGATGGATTTCATGATGTATTGCCCATCACCAGATGTTCTGGGCTAGAGCAGACAATTGAGGGTATTGTGAGCAGCGACCCATGGGGGGTCTGCAAGGCACTTATGGATTTGGCTGTTTCAGTACCCCACTTAATCATTTACAGAATCTGGTCTATTTGAGAGCAAAATAGATGTTCAGCATCAAAAGGTTAGTTGATCAGATGCTGCTGAACCTCTAGTTTAAAACCAGAAACATGCAGCCAGGAGTGTCTGTGTAGAAGGATATTAGTATTGATACCCAAGCAGCAGTGTCTGCTGCATCTAAGGCACATTCAAAGTTTCTACTGGAGATACCTTTTCCCTCTGGTACTAACTCCTGACCTCTCTTTTTGTACAAGTCTGGGAGGAGTTGCAACCAATGCTCCATCTCATCCCAGTGGGCATGGTTGTAGTGATAGAGTAACCCTATGGAATTAGCAATATGACAATGTGCAGCAGATTGAGACGCTACCCTCTATCTTGTAGCATCAACCTTTTTACTCTCCCGGCCCAGTGGGAGGGGATCTCCTGTGCCCTGTGAGTTTGCACATTTACGTGCAGTGTGCACCACTAAAGAATCAGGTGGCAGTTGTCCACTAACGTACGGAGTGTCAGAGGGGGAAGCTTTAAACTTCTTGTCCATGCTTGGCAGGGTGACACACACCTTAACCAGCTCGTTGAACATGTCAGTGGCTGACATGAGCACCCCCTTGAGCATCAGGAAGGTACTGCATGGATGTTTGTGTGGAAGATAAAGTCTCCATGAGGAATTCAACCTCCTCAGGCTGCTTATGTATCTCGACTTCATGGTAAGCAGCTATTCCTTGCTGTACCTCATGATACACAGATGTATCATCTGGAGGGGAAGGTTTAGATGGATACAGGTCTGGATCTGCATCACCTGGAGAATCCACAGCATATAATCCCATGGATCATCATGTGGTTGGATGTTATGAGGTATATCATTTGGGTGACAGGAAGACCAAGTGCTACTCCCCCAAAACCTCAAAGCAGGGGCAATCTAAGGGGACTCTGATGGATGGAACACTAGTAGCAGCAGAGTGGCTGGCCAGTGGTGTGGTGAAGAGAGTCGGCGTGGTGGAGGTGAATTGTGAGGAGGAGATGGTGTTGGCAGTGATGTGCCTTTATCATGCCACCAAGGTTTTTTTAAGCACCTTGTCTAAAGGTGGATTGGTGGTCTCCTCGAAAGCCAATTTCCTCTTTGGAGGTAGAGAAGCTATGGCCTGAGGAGCAGATTTACCCAGTATTCATCCGGTTCAGGGCTGAATATGAATTTCCTGCTGCCTGGTTTTGAGTTCCTATTGTAGCTGCTGGAGAATAGGTTGCTCCTGATCCTCAGAAGCGATGGAGGATGGTGAATGGGATGTCTACTTCCCAGAGTCAAATGAGTCTTATGGATTGTCGGTGCCAAGCTGGATTTCGGCTTCAAAGTCTTTAGTGCAGAGATAGGCTTAGAGGGTGGTTTTGAGTTTGAAGCCAAAGAGCCTGCTGAGCTGGAAGAGCATGTCTTGGAGCAATGCTTTGATGCAGAGCAGTTTTCTTCCTTCGGCTCTGAATCAGTATCTCGTTGCCGACCATTGCTGTGTGGTAGTGGCAGAAAAAAGGCTCATAGCTCACCTCTGAGCTCCATGATCGAACCTCTTAAGGGTGATGCTCAACTTCCAAGTATTGTTGGGAGATGGAAGTCAGAGCAACTGTACTCACTGCAGCAGTAGAAGGATGCTAGACGTCTCTAAGGTTATTGATGTCTGATGCTGAGTCTTCTTCCAGCTCTGAAAGCTGGATCTCTACCCAGGAAGCCGACAGCTGTTGCTCGGTCTCCTGTTCTCCAAACAGGTCCGGTGTGCCTACCAAACGTTGTTGCACCATGGATGCAGACGCAAGGTGGTGATACTATTGATATCAAAGAGCTTTTTTATTTTAGAAGGCAAGGCATGCTTCGCAAGAGCCCTCATGATGCTCTGGGTACAGACAAAAGTTGCTAAAGTGATGTAGGGCTGTCCTGGGGTACTTTTCTTTACACTTCAGGGAGTATCGAAATGGTGTCCTTTCCATTATGGGCACATTCTCCAATGTTGAAAAATGGAAGGAGGCCAGAAGGGACCAGGCCTCATATAGGGCAGCAAACTAGTCAACCGCGGAAGCAAAGGAAGATGACTTGAATGCAAGAAACCAACAAAGATGCACTGTTTCTTCAAACAATGAGGTAGATGGTACAGAACAGACCGGAGAGAACACCATGTGGAGTCAAACTGGAGCTCAAAGGAACATGTCAGGGAAAAAACAATCTAACAATGGAGCCAATGCCTATGTGCATGTGCCTTATCAGCAATAGGTGGAGTAACAGTACCTTGTGACTAGAAAAGACTTCTTTGAAGGGAAACAAATTGCACAGGTCCAAGCCCAGCACTACATGGCAGGAGTATGGACAGCATGTGTCCGAGCCCCACACTAGATGGCAGGAGTATGCACAGCATGTGTATCTATAGATACACTTCCCATGAAAAATTATATAGTGAGTTACACTGTACGTGCATCTGATACAATGGGACCACTGAAAAAGTTAAAAACAAAGAAGAATATTCATTAAGTGCTAATTACTCCAGTACTCTAATCAAGTCTACATATTTGAGCCATAAAATAGCCATGTGGGTCTGTCGGATTAAATGATCCCTATCCTATGATTTCGATTTCGATAATAATCTGGTGATACTGAGCATTGTTCTGGAGGTCTTAAAACTTGGTTGTCTCTACCTTTTCTGGACTGGTTTCTGCCAACCCTCTGACATGCTATGCCCATCCCCACCTGTTAGAATCTGTGATGTACAGTTTCAGTATGAAAATAGAATACTGTATAACTAAATTTCCAGATTCCAACAGGAAGATGATTGTCTATCCCTAGTCCATGTCTAGTTAACTTGCTTTAATTTATGTCTTTGTCAACGTCTAAGGGGAGAGGTGTGGCGCAGTGGCCAGGGCAGCTGACTCTGGAGCATGGGGCTCACGGTTCGATCCCCGGCTCCAGCAGCAGCTCAGCCCAGCACCATGTGACTCTGGGCAATAGTTTGCTTAATCTTCCCGATGACCCCCAGTGCCTTGAGACCCTTAGGGGTGATTTGTTTGCGCTTTACAAATACCGTGTTATTATTATCAGGTTCTCTCTGTGCACCCAGTCCACAAATTATTATCTACACGCATAGAGCTATCCCCATGGTTGCCTCCATAGGTGGTCCAGTCTTGTAACATACCTCCAACCTTGGCCTTTTTGATGAGTTGTGATACGAATGCGTTATTTGAAGTAAAGGAGGATTACAGCGATCATGTTAACGTCAACTGGTTTCTTAAAAGCATTGTGCAACTCAGCCTTGTCACTGAAACAGCTTGTTTTCCAGGAGTTGCTGGCCCCTGTATGTTTTAACTAGTATTATGCGAGTGATGGTGAGTGGAGGGTAGAAGAAAAGTTGAGAATAATCCATTACATCCCAAAAATCCTTGTACAAAGCTATGAGCACATTGCATTCACAAATGTGGCTCTGTCTGGCTCCCTACTGGCTTTGATGCATGGCCCTATGCCCTAGTGCTACACAGTCTCGAGATCAAGAATGTATTTGGTCCAATTTCTCAACACCTTATTGTTGCCCAATCATGGTCTCTTCCCGTGCATATGGCTCACGGTTTCAGATTCATTCTGCACCAATTACTGCTTTTTCTAAAAGTATTCTAGTACTAGTGAGCGGCAGCCAGCACAGGTGAGGCGTGGCAGGTCGCGGCAGGAGGCGAGGCTGACAGACGACAGAATAGGTATTATTTATTTATTTAAATATACCTATTCTGTCGTCTGTCGACCTACCCCGCTCCCACCCCACCACGCTTACCGGTGCCGGCCCCAGCTGGTTCTTGTTTGTCTGACTTAGGGAGTCAGGCGGTTCTTGTCCTAATGCCAGTGAGTTTACATTTTTCAGATTATGTCCCTTATGACTTGGTGTGTTCCTGGTACCTGAGTTTCTACTCCCACAATTTATGAATGTTTACTGATTGCCTCATCTGTGAGCTGCCACTGTGGTGTTGTATCAAGGTAACTCCAACTGAGATTGAAACTCTACTCTGGTTTTCTCGCAACTCAAAGACTTGGAGGTGCTGAAAAATGTTCTGGAAGAAATTTCCAGAGCAAATCGTTGTCCAAAATTCTCACTATCTCAGTTTTAATTTCTACTACAGTCAGACAGCACATTCTCCTGTACACTCTGGGGCAGATTTATGAGCCCCTTGCGCCTCATTTACGCCGCCGTTGCGTCACTTTTGTGACGCAGCGGCGGCGCAAATCCTGTGCCATGCTGCGGGGTATTTACAACGTGACGCATCTGGCAGATGCGTCACGTTGTAAAGCCCTGCGCCACATGTAGGCGTTCTGGAGCGGGGGGGGGCGTTCCGGCGCAGGAACGCCTCCTAAAAGTGGCTGAGTGAAATCTACAAGATTCCACTCAGTCACTTTTAAGGCCATGCTGCGTCAAAACCCTGCGCCTGCTTGAAGCAGGCGTAAGGATTGACGCAGCATGTAAGGGATAGGGCACCCCCGAGCCTTGCTGGAGCTGCGTCGCGCTTGCGACGCAACTCCAGCAATGCGCCGCCTTTCCGACAGGAGATGCGTCACGCATCTGCCCATCCGAGTGCCACGGTGCGCCGCATTGTAAATGCGGCGCATCAATGGTGGCGCACGGGTGGGCAGATGTGTCGCAACTCTTCTGGCGCATCTCTGCTGATTAGCAGAGATGCGCCAGACGTCATAAATCTGCCCCTTAAGTCTTTAAATTACACGGTATACCGGGATGTATTGCAGTCTGGAAGAGTACATAACATCCCCCACCCGTGTTACGTACACAAATGTTCCACATAGTGGATATGCTATTTAAGTCAAATCAGCCACAGGGTATCTGCAGCACTGCTGCAAGGTGTGTCCCCGCGTTTTAGAAGGTCGCAGGGCTAAAGCAGCAACACTCTTGAACTTAGACTGACTTAGATAAAATACCAGAATGGCCACGTGCCTGTTTTAGTGTTTCCTCCTTTGTAGCGAATGTCCTGAAGGGCCCCCAGGGCCAAGGCTTTGTCAGCATAAGTGTTGAGTTTAAACTCAGTTTGCGCATCATCGCTGAACTGCACAAAAGAAACCTGTAAAATACAGAGATAATGCGGGTTAGTCGCATGCTTCCAATTACTTTGCGAAACAAAAATGCTCGTGTTACAAGTGACTCTGGTAATCTTGATGCTAGGAGATAATTGCACACCAATTAGTGTCAGGGCACCATGCACAAGGAAAGCACCATTAAAGAGGCTAAGGGGAATTACTGTCCGTGAGCGCCCCACGGCCTCGAGCCCTGGAATTAGCAGTGCAGATTCGCGCACACGCAGGAAAGGCATGACTACAAACCAGTCTCTCATGTCAACATGTAAACAGAGCAGGGACGTCACTGTAGATCCTTTTCGGTGGAGGATTGTCCTTAGAGTGTGACCCTTTTCCTTTGCTATGTTCTTTTGCGGCGCTTGCTCAGCCTGTTGCGCATGCTCACGTCTGGCACGCAGGCGCACATTAGCAGAGGTGAAGGGTGACAGTGTCACTGGGCACTCTTTATCACATGCTCCCGTCGCAATTTGATAAAAAAACAAAATAATGTGCTATTTCCATGCGAGATAATAGAGGTTTCTAGGCATAAAAAATACAAATATACCAGGGACGGAGATTACACAGTTGTTTCTAGGAGCGAGTCGTGCTGCCTTTGGGGGAGTTGGCCACTCTTTAATCTCAAAAGTACATTTTATTCTGATAACCATGAGCATCAAGTGAAACTCAATCCCCATTCCTCGGAGGGTGTCAGCAAGCCAGGGGGCCTTCTCTGTAAGATCCAGCAATAGACATTTAACAGGTATAAATCAGAAGCCCACGGTGCTGAAAACAATAACTCCTACTGCTCAGCTAGGTTTTGGGATCTTGTTCGACCAAGTGCATGCCTGGGGCAAAATGTATGTTTGTCAGCCTTGCTACCGTCAGACCTCTTGTTAGGTTCGTTCCTTCCTACCCTGTTCTGTTCATGCCCCAGTGGTGGGCGCCTGTGGACTCTCACCTCTAGCAAGCTGTACTGCCATGTTCCTTGGAATCACTTCCTGCATGATGGTGGAATTGCAGTCTGCTAGAATGATATGTGGCTTGTGCAAATTCGGTTATATTTCTTCAGCTCAATGGGCACTGTACTGACTCCTGATGAAAGAGAATATCTCGTTTGAGGCCTTGCAATGGCGGGGATCCTGCATGCCGTACTGAGTTGATGGGCCTTACCTCACAACTAGGTCCTTCAGATCTGCTGCACTATTTCTTTTACAAGTGACTCATATTGAATGTGCTCCTTGTGCCTGTAAGATTTTTGGACGGTTTTCCCTTCAACTCTGGAATGCTCTTCCGTTGGCACTGTCCTCTACAGTAGACTAGTTCAACTACGAAGGACTCGAAAGGCATTTTTCGGCAATAAGATTGTTTTCCTTTTACTTGCCTCCTCTTCCCCAGCCCCCACGAATGTTCATAGGACTTCTTGCACAAGATGCCATCTGGTGGGCATCTGTTTTTATAGAGGAATAATAAATAAAATGGCAAAAACTGTCAAGCTCTAGAAACACGTGGGGATCTTATTTAACTCTCAATGAAGAATTCTGTTGCACTCAACTTGGTGTCTAGATGTATGTATTAATGTATGGATGAGCACTTTTAAACCATAAACGGTGATACAATCAGCAGAATGTTAAAAAACACCATGGAGTGGGGTGAAAATGCATGAGTAGAGGACTGGATACTGAATGGTTGATTTGGGAGGGTAGGATACAGTTAAGGGTGGTGGTCTGTGGGTTGTGGGGCTACAAGTGCAAAGGGCCCGAAGGGATTGCAGGGGGAAGCCAGGAGAGGATACTGTTCAGATGCATTTGATAACTAAGAACTGAGCCAGCAAAGAGGTCTTACCTAAGAATAAGGCTCTGGGCACTTTCCTGAAGCAGAGGAGGCATTATGCCTGCCATATTTTAATTGATACGTGGTTTATTAATCTCAGAGGACTGCATGAGAAGGCTTGGCATCTGGTCCGTTCCTACCTGCAGTTCTTGAATACTAGTCTGTTGATGCATGTCTGGAGAAGCTCCCCAAACATCTTAATTGTCTGCCCCATATGCTGAGGTGCTGTTGTTGAGTTCCTTGAAGAAGATGCTGCAGGTACTTTAGGTTCAGGCAAAACGCGGTCTCCTGAGTCAGGATTTTGCATATTGCAGTGGTCTAACTGGAATATTGTGGTCAGTCTGAGTTAGTTTTTTATTGGAGGGAGCGAGACAACCTTCTTAGCAGGCATTCTGTAATTTGTGTGGTTGCAGTGAGGCAGCAGTGCTCAGTCGAACCAGACACCAGGTTTTTCACTTTTGCCTGGTAATGGAAATAATGGTGACATTCCTGCTCTCCCAGGATTGTGCGGCATGGGTAGAAACATTCTTGACATGGAATACACAAAGCAGGTGGACTGAAGGCAGCATGCACTGAGGGAAGAGCTTGTGAAAAAATACTATTAGATCTTGAACTTTATGAAGAACAGCCTGAATGCTTTAATACTTTTCTAGCAAATCTGAAAATAGCAAAGTGCTGGAAGGGAAAACTGCAGCCTTTGTGAACCCAAATGCAATAAAGAGGGGTAGTAAAAATAGAAAGCAAGTATTTCAAGTCCTACTGGTGCATAAAGCGACATGGAAATCATATTTTAGGAAAATATCAATGTGTAATTTGTGGCTTCAAAGTTTTTCAAAGGTCAATTTTGAATCAATAACTTGACCCACCTGAATTCCAGCCGGATTGATCACATCGAAGGCTCCAATGGTATTGAAAACAAACTGGCGCACTTTGTTGAAGCTATCATCACCAATGCTCCAGGATCCATCAATGAGGAACACAATGTCTGCTTTAGCACCTTTGCACACTGAAGAGGAACAATGAAATTGTGTGAATGCATGCATTTGACAGAGAATGAATGAGTCTTTTCAGCTGGCTACGTAAGGTTTTTGCAAAGAAAACAGTGTTTCTTGGACTTCACACAAGCTATTCATTTCCTGGCACATGAAACCATCTCAATGATTACCTTCCAAAAACAGAACTTTTTACAGTTGTGCATTTGAAGTTTACACACTTAGGGCCGGATTCACAAGCGGAAACATACACTTTTGTGTACATTTATGACTGTTTGCTATTCACAAAGGCATTTTACGAGTAGTATCTTTACAACTGCAGAGCCTCTAAACATTAAAAAGATGGGACTGTCCTATCTTTATATGTGCGGAGACTCAGCAGTCATAAAGATACTACAAGAAAGTGTAAATTGACCTTTGTGAATCAGGCCCAGCATGGTCAAAGATTAAACTACAGCCATCAACATTACATTTTCTAATTTGTATAGGAAGTGATAAATACACTTAGAAGGATTCTACGGCTTTTTGACAATCTGCTGGTGTAATTTTTCCAGTATAGGGATAGTATGTTAGAAGAAATCCCTCTTTTTCACTACGAGGATTCTCCTATGGAGGATTTGGAATGCCATCTACAAATTGGAGAATTTTCCATTGCCATCCAATTCTATATCAAGCCCTTTGTAAAAAAGATATTTGAAATCATTTCATTCACCAAAAAGAATACATTCTATACAAGAGGGATACAGAGGAGTGTATTTGAGTTATGACTAATGCTGCTTAAAGAAATAATCCATCTAAAATGTGCTTGACTACCAATTGAAATAATAAGTTATGAGTGAAATAGTAATGCCTGGTTGGGAAAACAGACATCATCCTGCTTTATACTATCACTCCATCATTAAGTTGTGTATTTTTCTCAGATGCAAATATTGCAGCTAAATCGCTATTACTAAAATTCAGAAATCTACTCAGCACAGGTTTACCCCTTTGATTTCAGTTTTGACTCTGAGAATACAGCAAGAACGGAACATCTATGCATGCTGTCAATTTATGTGGGCTCTTCCGGTCCTCTATACAAACTACAGAATGGACAATTGGATGGAGCACACGATGCAACCATTAGCCATTATCCAGTGGAGAAATCCTTCACCTTACAACTCTATAGAAGTTCTGGATGTTCGCTGAACATATACAATAGTGCACATGTGGTGGAAATTAGCTTAGGAAAGGAATCTGCCTAGCACCAAAGTTGAAACTTTGTGGGTATGCACATTTATGGGTATACATGTACTTTTGTGGTTGTTTCATACACTCCCAATAGCGACCTCAGCGGTGGAGAACCCATGTTCTGCCCCTTCTGCATAAAATTACTTTGGTTAAAAACTGGAATATTAACAAAGTGATATATTATTAGTTAGTTACATCCGTGAGCATACATTTCCACAGATCTTTGAACTGTTCATCACTTACCATCCCGTGCAGGTGGAACTGTAGGAGGTGCAGGTGGGGCCGGAGGTTTGGTTGGTGGTTCAGTTGGTTTGACCACTGAAATATAAAGATAAACATAAGGATTTAAAATCAAGAAGGTGATTTAACTGGGCCCCATGCAATAAAGAGAAACACTGAAGGCGTTGATCAAGGTTCAGGTTCTAGCATGTTCTAAAGATGAACTACGGGCTTTTGGACATCTGTTAATTGTTTATTTGTGATTTGGCCCACGTACAAAGCATTGGTCGATCTCGAATTTGCATATGTAACTGAACAAACCAACCCACTGTGCTTAGTGCTAGTCCCTTCGATTTGGACAGTAAAAATCAATAATATCTATGGCCCGTAGATACTCAAATTTGTAGCGGAAAAAAAATTCTCAGGGATTTTAGGGAGTTAAAAGCTGACAGAGTTCCACAGGAAGAGTCCATCTTATGGAATTTCCTGCCACCTCAAGTTATCCCAGGTAGCATGCCAGTTTTAGCCACCCACATGGTGCCAAGCCAAGTAGGAGGAGAGGGCAGCATATAATCCTATTCATAAGGGAGGTGAAGCATTGCCATTACATTGGGAGTCAGTAACAATATTGAGATGTGGCACTATTGGGGGATATATGTCAATTTATCTAGTAAAAGACATCAATCTTTCCATAGCTTTGTGAAAGACAATTTAGCCTACACATACTGTGTGTGTTAGTATCAATGCCGTGTTCACTTACATGTGCGTTCATTCTTTGACACTCCATGTCCTTCCAGGTTAGGAGTCTGAACAAAGACTGTGACTGTGTATTCTGTATCCGGATTCAAGCCCTGGAAGCAGTATGAAGATTGTGACTCAGCGACTGTCACTTCCTGTCCTCGAGATCCTACAGAATCAAAATACAAATTACACGTTTTGATGTAGGCGGAATCGATTTGTCTCTAACTTCTAAAATTGCTGCACACAATTACACACTGAGTGGGCCACATGTACTGCATGTACAGGAAACTGTGTGTACTTATTTCTATGATCAATTTACTACCTATAGCTATATCTACATAGGCATATTGTCAACACTATAAACATTATCTAATACACAGTGCATGCCTGGATTCTGATTTCAATAAAATATATCATGTTAATTAACAAATTACAGTCAGGACCACGTAAACAAAATGCACATATTTTCTTGAAGGTGAAACTTAGAGTACAGAATGGCAACAATAACATTTTAACAGCTGCACAATATTGAAATTGACTTCCTGTAAGTGAAAGTGGGGAGTTTTCCAGTACAGAGCTTTGGGATTTCCCGACAGGCCCCAGTGCCCAGAGATTGGTGCAACACCACTCTGCTCTCTACATTACCCTATTTATTTCATTCTCAATAATCAATCAATCAGGGGTTTGTATAGCGCAGCTACTCACCAGTGAGGGTCTCAAGGTGCAATGTGAGTGGGAGGATGCTCCGTAGGGTGCTGTGGTCATCTGAAGAGCCAGGTCTTGAGGTCCTTTCTGAACTGGAGTAGTGTAGGGTTTTGCCAGAGGTGGAGGGGTAGGTCGTTCCATATCTTGGCTGCTAGGTAGGAGAAGGACTTTCCCCCATTCTGGTCTTGTAGATGCATGGCGGCCAGAGAGAGGAAGGCTGATCGGCGGTTTCTCTTGAGTGCGTGGCTGGAGAGGCGGTTGTTTAGGTATGCTGGCCCGATGTTGTGGAGGGACTTGTATGGTGCGTGAGGAGCTTGAAGGTTATTCTTCTTTTGATGGGGAGCCAGTGGAGGTCGCGGAGGTGTTGGGTGATGTGGTTGTGGGGTATGTCTAGGATCAGTCTGGCTGCGTCTTGGTGGGGCGTCTGGACAGTCTGTAGCTTGGGGAGGAGATTTTTGTTGATTCCATATGTTGAGGGCGTTGCCGCAGTCCAATCTGCTAGTGATGAGGGCTCTTGTGACCATTCTTATGGATTCGTAGGTGATCCATCTGAACGTTTTCCGGAGTAAGCAAAGGGTATTAAAGCAGGCCGAGGATACAGCATTGATCTGGCGGTTCATGGTGAGTGATGAATCCATTATAATGCTGAGGTTTTGTGCATGGTCCGTTGGGGTGGGGGGGGTTCCGAGGGCGGGGGCCACCAGGTGTCGTCCCATGCTGATGGGGTGGAGCCAAAGATGAGGACTTCAGTTTTCTCTGAGTTGAGTTTCAGGCAGCTGTCCTTCATCCAGGTAGCGATGGCTATCATCCCTTCTTGGAAGTTGTGCCTGGTGATGTTGGGTTCCTTGGTGTGGAAGAGGATGAGCTGGGTGTCTTCGGCGTAGGAGATGATGTTGAGCATGTGGTTTCTGACGATGGCTGCGAGGGGGGTCATGTCAATGTTGAAGAGGATCCCTGAAAGGTACTAAACCTCTGGTTTTTGTGGGTTCTGAAAGGTAGGGTGAGAGCCTGACTCACTGAGTTCTGCCTGTGAGAAATGAGCGTATCCAGTTGAGGGCCTTTCCTCGGATGCCGGCGTCATGGAGCCTGGTGACTAGTGTGCGGTGGGAGACAGTGTCGAAGGCAGCTGAGAAGTCCAGGAGGATGAGGGCTGCCATTTGGCTATGGTTGAGGAGGGTGCGGATGTCGTCAGTGGTGGCGAGTAGGGCAGTCTTGGTGCTGTAGTTGCTGCAGAATCCAGATTGGGATATGTCCAGGACATTGTTGACTTTGATGAAGTTTGCTAGCTGGGTGCTGATGACCTTTTCAATGACTTTGGCTGCAAATTGAAGCAGTGAGATGGGCCTGAAATTCTTGAGGTCCCTCGGGTCTGCGGAGGGTTTCTTCAGAAAGGGGTTGAGTTTGGCATGTTCCCAGTCATTGGGGAATGTGGTGGTCTCGAGGGAGCAGTTGATAGTTTGACATAGTTCGGATGCGATGGCGGTGGTGGCTCTTTGGAAGATGTGGGTGAGACAGGGGTCTGAGGGTGATCCGGAGTGGATGTTCTTCATGGTCTTTAAGGTGTCTTCTGTCATGAGGGGGGGTTCAAGTGAGTAGGGTCTGTTGGGAGGTGTTGCTGGGGGTGGGTGCTGAAGCGATGCAGAAGTCCTGGTTGTCGAAGTTGTCATAGAGCATCTTAATCTTGAGGTGAAAAAAGGTGCTGAGTCTGTTGCAGAAGTCTTGGGAGGGAGGGAGGGAGGGAGGAAGGGGCATCTTTAGTTTTGCTGCAGGTTTTGCAAATTCCTGGATGATGGAGAAAAGTTATTTGGAGTTGTGGGCGTTGGTGATTATTCTGTCTTGGAGGAAGTTCTTATTTGTGGCGTTGATGAGTTGGTGGTGTGCTGTAGTGGCTGTTCTGTGGGGGGGGGGTGTGTTTCTGGGGCTTTGCTCTTCCTCCCTGCTTTTCGAGTCGTCAGCAGGATTGCTTGGATTCTTGGAGTGCCGGGGTGAACCAGCTTGCCTTCTTGATGTGTCATCCTGTGGCTTTCTTGAGGGGATCGAAAGTGTCTGCGCAGTTGGTGATCCAGTAGTAGAGGTTGCGTGGCGCGGTGTTAGCGTCCGGCGTCGATGGAGGTGGGGTGCTGGTGAGGGTGGCGGTGAGCTGTTCGTCGGTGACTTTATTCCAGCTTCTGCAGGGGACGATGCACGTGCTTGTGTACGGTAGGTTTTCTGAAGGAGAAATGGATGTAGTGGTGGTCCATTAAAATAAGTTCTGTGGTGTGGCTATAGGAGGTGCAGTTTCCTCCTGTGAAGATGGGGTCGAGTGTATGTCCCGCTGTGTGCGTGGGGGCAGTGGCAAGCTGTTTCAATCCTATTTTGGCAAGATTCTCTAGGAGGGCGGTGGAGTTGGGGTCGTTGTGGTTGTCCAGGTGCAAGTTTAGGTCTCCGAGTAGTATGTCGTCTGTGGAGGCGAGGGCGTGGAGTGCGATGAGGTCTGCGATGGTGTCGGTGAAGGGAGCTTGGTGGCCAGGTGGCCTGCAGATGAGGGATCCCCTGAGAGTTCTTTTGGGGTTGGTCTGGATCTGGAAGTGGAGATGTTCAATGGTGGTAGTAGCATCGTCCGGGTCAGTGGTTGTCATGCAGAGGGAGCTTTTGTGGACAATGATGATGCCTCCTCCTGGGCGGGTGCGGCAGTCTTTTCTCAGGATCTTGTATTGGTCAGGAATAGCGACTGTGATGTCAGGCACGGAGTTGGTCCAGGTATCTGTGAGGAAGGCCACGTAGGGCGTGTGGGTGTTGAGGAGGTCCCAGATTTCTATGGTGTGCCTGTGTAGGGAGCGCACATTGAGGAGAATGCAGTTCAATTTGTGTAGCTCCCCAACTACAGGTTTATTGAAAAACTACTCTTCATTAAAACATATAAGCTAACAGATTTGGTAGTGCTTGCAAGAGTAGATGTGTAAAAAACTGTGACCCTGACATTCGTCAACAAAAGGCAGGGTTAGAAGGGAAATTTATACAGGGCATCGCAGTTGTTTTGAAAAGAAATCCAGCAGGTGAAGTAACTGCTTCACATTCCTACAGTGGGGATTGCAATCTAACAGACAAATAAATATGTGACCCTAATAGATATTCTCTACATGCACTACTGAAAATAACTTGTTTTACCATCTACAGGATCCAGTTTCACTCTGTATGACGTTGCTGCACTATGTGGCTTCCATCGGGCACAGAATGAATCCCACGCAACCTGGTATGTTGCCAGATCTGTCACATTTAGGTACACTGCAAGAAACAAAATTACAACCACTACTGTGAAACTAGTGTAAATACATAAATTCTCTTATGCCATGTAGCACAGTGTGGATCTTACACTGCAATTCCTCTTTGGAAACTAGACAAGAGCATTGGGCGTGATTTTTAGAAATGTTTGCAAACTTAGTTCACTGTAGGTGTGCAAAAAAGTTAATTTGAGATGGAAACATATAATTTCTGATTTGCAGGATCCCTAATGGCAGTAATATGCCCACACAGACGGAATTTGTTCTGAATGAATTTATGACAGTATAATGGAGTTTCTCTGTATAAAAGTTGGGCCTTCCTGGGTGGGTCTACCATTAAAGGTTAGTGTCTATACAAACCTTTGAACATTTGTGTGCATTCACAAAATATATTTTTAGGCAGTTCCACACTCTAAATATGCCTGTCAAGAAACAGGGCAAAAAATATTTTCAGGGGTATAATGGGAGAAGGAAAAGTCACAAAATTGAAGGGTGTGTGGAGGAAGGGGTTAATCCACCGGGAAAAATATAAAATGCTTGCAGGTGCAAATGCACATTTGTGTTACAATTTTGTACATAGATATGTACACTAATTGCATTTTCCTAACCACAATTTTTTTACATTTGACTACTGGATATCTACAAATTGTGTATGTATACCAAAATTATAATGGAAATCTATCTTAATTCCACAAAAGGCATTATAGGTGTAAGATAGTGAGTTAAATTCTATTTCTTTTTGTTTTTTGTCAATTCAGTCTTCAAGAAAATACATTATTAGCAGCTAGTAACAGCTTTACCAGAAATTAAATTCAATTTGCTTTGTTGTGTCGTATCACATATTATGTAACTCAAGATTCAAGGTGATGATGCTAGAAGAGGGCACTTAAAAATGCAGTCCTTATTTTTGATTTGAATCCAATTCTAGAAGATTTTAAGAAACCTTTAAGCCGAGGATATTAGCAGTTGTTTTTAAACCTTACAGAGCCTTATATTCGTATAATGCATTTGTTAAAAGTGGTTGCAATTCGCGCACCAACTGTTCCCAAATGCATTTTTTTGTGAACCGACATGTTCAAACATGTTGGCTTGCAAAATTTTGATTTGTAAAGGGAAAGGGTCGCATTTGACCAACCTTATTAACATGCATTGGGTAGGTCATATATAGTGACGCACCACAAATCTTTGCCATCACCGGGATGGTGACCCGCTTGGGTCAGACCACCATGTCTGTGATTGCTTTTAAATAAAGCAATCTTTATTTTTTTTTATATATCCTGCTTTCCTTAAAGGAAAACAGAGTACCTTAAAGAAAGAAAAAAACTAAGTTTTAAAAACCTTTTTTCAAGTAAGCAGTTATCTCAGGGTCTTCTGCCCACTCCCGAAAAATGTTTTTACAACATTGACAAAGGGGAACGGGTCCTTCAGGGTGTTGGTAACCTATCAATGAATGGCGACCACAATTGTGATCGCAAACCATTGTTACATACCATAAGAAATCGCAAATTGGAAGGGATTCCTTAAAGACGCCTCACTTCAATTTGCGATTTGTGTAGTCGCAAACCTGTTTTGCAATTCAGTAACAATTTACCAAATCACAATTGGGGTTTTGAACACACCCAAAAGCTCAGTTAGCTATCACAAATGCTCCCATTTGGCAAATAAGAGCCTTTGCAACTGCAAAATGGCTTTGAACATAAGGCTCATATTTAAGTGAGCGTCTAGTTTAAAAAACTGTGATTTTACAAACTGTGCAGGAGATTGAGAGAATCCAGTTAACTGAAGTTTTAGCTAGGCAGTTGACATGGTGTATTGTATCAGTAGATCTGTGAATGAATTCAGGTTTTTAGATTCAGTTTCAAAAAGTTGTGGAATATCTACTTTTGTAAAGCTAATTTTCTTCAGTGTAATATTTAGAATCTCTGGAAATTTGCTTTTTAGAAGCAAGGAACTGATGAGTGAGTTCCACAACTTGCTGATCAAATGTAACTTGACTGGCGTATCCAGTCACATATTCTTCAGAAATTGATTAAAAATTCTTTCGGATATCTAAAATGGAATGAAGCCTGAAATGGTGCTCTTTTGTTAATGAGTAAAGATTACATTAAATCTTCCTAAAGTTCAACATTGTTACTACGTATCTTGTAGATAAAAAATACTGATACAATAATTGTATCGGAAAATCTAGGTGTGCAAGGAGTGGGCAAAACCTATTACTTCAACAGAATTTCCTTTTTATTGGTAGAAATGTTGAAGAATTCCAGCATAGTGAAGTTAAACAATTTCTACAAATTCCACCAGGACATTGTTAAATTCCAATCCAGGACTAATATTATGTCATTATATGTATGTATTACTTATGATTGTTTTACCTGTGTGGTCTTAAAACATTTGTTACCTCCAGTAGGTGAGGGTGACACCATCTGAATAAGCGGTCAGCCTATTCTCCATGACTTACTGTATTGCTTTGGATCCAATGTTTTTTTCAATTTTTGAGCTATGTAAATGAATGGTTAGGCTCGTGTTGGCTCCTTGGCAAATAAATTCCTTATTACGTCTGTGTAACCATCAGATCACTTGTTACAGTTTCTCTCTTTGCTCTATGTAGAAATCATATTTTCAGTTATTTCTGGAACTGAGAGAGGCAGGGTTCTGTCCAGATGGGAAGTGCTGGGCATTCAATACTGAGCAACAGTGAATGTCCATCTTCTTCAAGGACTTCTTTCTTGCATCACCACATCTGCATTTTGTAATGTAAATAGCTACTTATAAAGCGCACGGCTAATCCACAGAGTGTCCCAGCACTAAAAGACCTTGAGACAGACATCAGCACTAAAACAGAAGGCAGCAGAAGACAATACAATTGTAGGAAAAGCCAAGTTTTGAGCTGCTTCCTGAAAGTAAGCAGATCTTGCAACTGCCTCAGAGACAATGGAAGACAGTTCCATAAACGGGAGGCCAGGACTTGAAAGGAGCGACCACCCAGTCGGGAGCGGGAAACTTAGGGGTGGTCTTCAGAAGCTGGGACGAAGACCTCAGGGCTCTTCGCGGCACGTAGTGCTGAATTCTTTTCCTAATCTAAGGCTCCAGTATCATGTAGGGCCCTGAAAGCCAGGGTCAGAACTTTAAAATAAATCCTCTTCTGGACCGGCAGCCAGTGCAGGGACTTCAGATGGATAGACATTTGCGCTCTGGGTCCTACCATGAGAATTGCTCTGGCCGCCGCATTCTGGACCACCTGCAGATGGTTTAATAGATAATCTGGTAGGCCCAGGTACAACACGTTGACGTAGTCCAGCCTTGATAAAATTAGGGCTTGGACTACAGTCTTCCTGTACTTAATTGGCAGCAGGGGAAGAAACTTCTTTAACATTTTAACAGGCCAAAACAGGTACCGGCAACTGTTTGGATATGAGCCTTCATAGATAAGTTAGCATCTAGCTTGACTCCTACATTTTTCACAGTGCTTACTGAGGCTGCAGGGGGGGACATATCCTGAGGCTACCACTGGCGCCATGCTTCACATGGTGAGGGACCAAAGAAAATGATCTCCAATTTCTCCGGGTTGCACTTTAATTGGTTCCGCCTTAGCCAAGAGAACACCTCCGACAAGCAGATGTTAAACTCGCACCTCTAAAATCAGCTCCCTTGTCACAGGTGAACAGCAATTGCGCATCATTAGCATATGATACTATTTTAGCGCTGTGAGCCTCAGCTAAAAGCGCAAGTGGAGTCCTGTAAACATTAAAAAGTGTGGGGCTCAGGATTGGTCCCTGAGGGACCCCTACCTTCATGGGGGGATGGGAGCCGCAAAGGTAGGGGACCAAATTGTTTGCTGTTGGTCGCTTAGAAAGGAAGAGAACCACTTGAATACCGTGCCACCAACGCCACACTCCTGGAGCCTCTGTAAGAGCCGGTCATGGGACATGGTATCAAAGGCCGCAGAGAGGTCCAATAGTATCAACACAACTTTTCCCCCTTTATCTAGTGTCTCTTTAATAACTTCGGAGACTTCCAATAGGGCTGTTTCTGTACTAAAATTCATTCTGAAGCCAGACTGACTCTGATGGAGTACATGGTTGGCTTCCACATATTCGGTGGTGACTAAGTTCACATATTCTTCCAAAACTTTGGAAAAAAGGGAAGTAATGATATCAGCCTATAATTGGAGGCCACCAAAGGGTCTGCCGAAGGCTTCTTTAGTGGTGAGTTTGCATACATTAGGTTACATTATCGGTACATGGGGCTTGATTTTCCGCTGCAGGTATGTGAGTGTTTGGTAGTGTAAGAACTTGTGAATCAGTACAGCAAATATTGAACTGTATGCTTAGGAGTGCCTGTTTAGCAGTGAGGATGATTACGTCTGGGCAGTGAACTCCGCTCCGCTCGGGGAGTTTGCTGAGTTTTCCACACTCCACATTACACAGAGCTCGCGGAGGTCCCAAAATCTAGCAGAGCGGAATTTTTTCCCCCGCTCAAGTTCATCAATGTCAAGTTGGCGAGCACGAGCAGGGAAAATCCAACTCTTGTGGAGATTTTTCCTCGTTCGCATCAAGTTGACGAGCGTGAGCGTGGAAAATTAACCTCCCGGCGAGATTTCTCAACGTGGGCCGTCAGATTTCTCATTGTGAATGATCGTGTATGCTCGCGACCGCTCACATTGAGAAACCATCCGTTCACGTTGAGAAAGCTGTTGCTCGAGTAAAAATCTACTTGAGCGGCAGAAAGGAAGCAGCGCCCGCTTGCGCTGTGCATGGTGCCATTAGCGATGATTGCACAGTGAGGACAAGCACCGTGCATTGAAAACCAAATGGCATTTATCTAATGCACTCCGCCGCTTGCCGAGCTCTGCATAGCACGGCGGAGTTTTTTTTTGCACTTCGCGAATTTCCGTGTAGCTGAACTCTGCGAACTCTGCCCAGGCTTAACCCCTTCGGTGCTCATGACAGAACGGTTCCGTCATGAGCGTCGGTTGAGCTGTGCTCATGACGGAACCGTTCCGTCATGACCACGCCCGCGCAAGAAACGGTCAGCACCGCGGGGGAATCCGCGCCGCATGAAAGGGGTTAATAATGATGTTGAACTGTATTATGTTTTCAGTGCCTGGGCAGAATTCACAGTGAGAATTGTTAGTGTACAGGTTAAGAATTACATTTTCACAGGGATTTCTCACTGTTTATCCGTCTGTGTCAAAGGTCACATACATGTGCTGTTATGCCAAAGCTGAAGCCTCCTGTGATGGAATCATTGGAATCTCAGTGCTGGATTGAGACTAAGAAGAAGGTCAGGGAGCTGCTATTGAGTGACTGTACTGAGATGTCGAGGAGAGAGCGGTGGATTCTAGGAACTGCAGATTTGTTGCCAGTAACCATGAGGGTGTCTTTGTAATGCTAGTACCTGGGTAGCTCAAAAGTTAGAGAATTAGCAAGAGCTTCCCTCTGGTTTTTCCTGAGAGAGGTCGCCTGTCATAGTTATACATATGTGTACCCCGATAGAGTGTATATTCATGATAAGTTAGATATAAGTGAGGCAAAAAGTCAATGCGTTCAAGCCTTCACCTCTACTCATCCACAGTTTTACTGTGAAAGTGAAACACTGTCTCCTGTTTGTGCCACACAGAAGCAATAAGTACAAAATAGGAACAACTATTATTGTCTCAAACTGACACTTCTTTGAGAATAGCTTTAACCGTCTAGTAAAAAAGGGGATGTACCACTAGAGGACGGTGCTTACAATAGTGTTCATCATAATACATTAGAGGCGCTGCTGCACCTAGGTACATCATAGTGCATTTTGTTCTAAAAAGATTAGTGTAACTTACATGTGGTGCCTTCACCGACCAGTGGTCCACTTATTCCTGTTTCATACTGTGCATACACTTGCAAATCATAGGTAGTTCCAGGCACCAGATTCTGCAGCTGGTATGTATTCACATCTCCAACAAACACCTCCATTGTTTCATCAGCATCTATAACAGGAAGAAATCAGTAAGTTATTAAGAGTTTTCTTATTTATTTGCAGATACAAATCTGGAGCACTACAAAGAGTCTTGGCACTTATGCCAAATATGCGGTTTGTGTTTGATAACATACCTTTGGAAGAAGTGCTCAGAACTTGATAGAGGCACCAATAAACATTAGTGTGTGCATGTCTTTTTTACACACTGTGCACTTCTTTTCACTCACCTTACTTACTGTGTGCTTGCTTCTGAGCACTGCACAATAGCTGATTATGTGGATGTTTTAATAAATGCATATATGCTTATTCTTGGACTATGATATTTGTGTTAATTAGTCTTTCCTTTAGAATAATTCGAAAAATATATATTCAAATAAGTTCCTTGTGAACCACTGTAGCCAAGATAGGGAGAAAGAAACAGCATCATAGAATAGTAGAGATGGCCAAGTTCTGCTCTCTCTTTGATGCAATGCGGCACAGCAAACAAAGTTGGAATGCCATGCACACACCCTTGAACCATAATGGAAAGGAGTGTGTGTGATGCCTAGCAATAGTTTTGTACAGGAAGGGTACCCTTTCGATACAAAATACTATTCCTAGACATATTTTTGGTTGGAGAAAAGAAACAGCTGATTCGAGGAAGCATTGTTTTTTTCTGCAGAGCCCTGCCTACCTTTTCAGTAAATAGGGCTCCGAATCAAAAGCCAAGGGCGGTTGCATGGAATGCCCATGTACCACCCATGGTATGTCATTTGCAGCAAAATAAAGCAAAGTAGCACATAGTGCTGTTTTGGGTTACTTTAGGCTTCTTTCCTGTTTTTGCGCTGCCAGGGCAATCCCATTCCAACAGTTTGCACCGGTTTTCATCACTTTTATTACGCAAACTCAGTTAAAAATGTTAGTAAATCTGAACCATAGTATTTCAGCTAATCTTAATGCTCATCAGATGTTAGTGTGAAAAGAAATAATGAAGTGTTCTTGTTCTGTGTTCCTAGGGGTAGTGAAAAGTTTGCAGTTACCAGTGGGCCACAGTCCTGGAGCAGGCCACTTTAGAGAGTGTGGAAGTGTGTTACTGATACTGCATCTGAACTGAAAAATTAATGGCCATAAAATCGGAGGGGCTGAGAAAATAAACATTTATAAGATTATGATGTCTTGTAATCACCACCAGATTTCACAGATCCTTAGCCAGAAGCTTTGTTGCAGGGATTCTGCTGATACACAGAACTATGCGAAGAACCCCAGGACCTCAGTGAATTGTGGTGTACCAGAAACTCACCTCAGAACCCAGAACCCAGTATCCGGCTAGCATAAGTGTCCCATTCGTTATCCGAGATTTAGCTCGGCGGTCCCAATGTGTAGACAACCCAGAACAAGCGACTCAGTACATACTCAGGAATGGTGGGAATCGGAAATACCTGTTCGTATATTATTCTCACATCAGTCCACAACAATAATCAACAGAGACACGTTGTAAATAAAAGGGGTTTATTTTTATAGACCACGTGTCCTAAGATGCAGTACTTTGGCTAATACAAGCAGACAAATGATTAATATCAAAACCAGCAACATAGTTACAATACCATAGAATATAAAAGGGGTGATCATATTATAATGACAGTGGATACTACCACCTTCCCTTTACTAAGAAGCTAATATTATTATTATGCTAATAGAAGGTCTCTTAGGCTTGAATAGGGGACCCCATACCTCAAAGATCAGCTTAGTGAAATCACATCACAGGAGCATCAGGAGACTTCTCGCAGGAAGGCTCGTCTTCGGTCTGAATAATAAACATGATGTCTGTGATACTAAAAGCACTAATTTTCAGGCATTTGCAGCTGCGCGTGTGTTATGGCTAAATAGTGGGCCGATCAACCTAGAGTGAAAAACATGCATTGTGTAATACCCCAGACTGTTTGTCACACCATGTACAGACCAAGGTCGCTGCGCAGAGCTTGGGATAGTAACAACAGATCGCGCTTGTGTGAAGCAAGTCTCGAGTCAACAGTCTGTTTTAAGAAATAACATGTAAACGCAGTGCCGAGTGCAAAAGCAAAAAGATGGCTTTCTAACATCTAACGTGGTTATGCTAACTTAACAATGCCTGTACGTATTCAGAGAGAACTCACTACACGCCCCCTTGATCGAAGCACTATTTAGTAGGCAAGAAAAGAGAGAACGCAGAGTTCAGTTTCGTCAGAGCAGAACAAGGCGTAACCAATTCAAAGGTTCAGAATGAGTTAAAGTCTGAAACGAAAAAAATTGAAAAGCAACAGGGGAAACTGTGGAGTCCGGGAAAAAAAAAAAAACATAATCAATTAAAAAAAAAAAAAAAAAAAAAAACAACCATCAGGGAGAAAGCAAAAAGTGTATATGCCGCGGCAGGGTGCTGTCCAGGAGCGACAGGCGCCAAGGACGATAGTTCAGTCAATCCATGAATGTATAGGCAGCATATGTGGCAACCGCTTCCAACAAAAAATCATTTGCAGGGCCAGCGAAAGTCTCAGCCATCCAATCCATCAACGAGAAGGAACACACGTGTTCTTCAATCAGCGGAGCTTCCAGCACGATCAGAGGGCACCCGGAATGTTCCTCCAAATAGCTCATAGCCAAGAAGTTGTAGGCAGCTGTAGAGATGTCCCAATTACCCAGGATCCCATGTGCTGCTCCACAAGCCATTATCCGGACACCAGAACAGGTCAACTCGTGAGACACTAAGGGCCTCATTAGTCGATCGAAATCCGGCACCGGAGACACCAGGCTGGTCAAGCACAAATCCAAAGGCCATTCAAAGGGGCAGTCCAGGCAGTGTAGCACAGGCTGTACGCAGGTGAAGTAGCAATACCGGAAGGACAATCCATACGCCAGGCTTAATGTCGCCAACGGCAGAGTTCCATAAAAGTCAAGCATCCTATCCCGAAGAAGCTGCAGGCGGGACAGGTGCACGAGTGGCACAGATGGAGCAGCCATTTCGTAGTATGAAAAGGAAAAGCAGCACACCTGCCACTAGCGCCAGAAATAGCGGAACACCTCCAAAGATGCTCGAGAAAAGGGAATGAAAAAAGCCCGGAACCACACCAAAAATAGTTTGGAAAGAGGTCACGAGACCCGAGCCCACAAGTTTAAAAAAATGAGCCAGGCCGGTCGTGGACGAGGCATTGAAAATAGTTTTTATTAAAGAGCCGAAATGTAGGGGGAGGTCAGTATTCAGAAGCGCCTGTACCTCTGTGCGCGTATTAGCAACGTGAAGGTCGAATGTTTCACGAGAGGAAGTCAAAGACACCTCTTTTTGGGACAATAAGGCTCTTATTCTGCTCAACTTGTTGAACTCTGCTTTCAAGGTTGGAATCGAAGGCCAGATAGAAACATCCAGCCGCCCATGCGGGGGTGGAAAGAGAACATTATTGCAGCAGACAACTTTCTGCGAGACAGTTACTATGTATGGGATTCCCACTAACATCCCACAGCAAGCCTCACTATTCAAAATTAAATAACTACCGTTAGCAAGCAGCGCGAAAGAAGGGGTAATCACAGGCACTGGGATACCTCGCAGAACGCAGGCCAAATTCGGGGCTTGTATATTGCACGCGCCGTGTAATTGAATGTGCCTACAAACCAAGGAATGGTCTGGTGACGTGGTGCATTCCTCGCCTTTCAAATAAACCTCAGTTCCGTCCCTAGTACATCTATACGTAAAGGGGAGGGACCAAACCTCGTGTATGAAAGCGGTGCCTAGCGGTTCATAACTACCTAAAGCATAATGTTTCATACAAGACGTAAACTTAAAAAGCGCAAAAGGGAGAGTTATCAATCCGTGTGCTAGCCACGTAGCCGAATTGATCTCCGCTACTGAGAAGGGCAATGGCTCTAATTTTTCAATATGTAACAATGAATATGTAGCATCCTTCATGGACATAAAGCGCTGCTTGTCAGTAAGGTTAAAGGGAAGGAATAACGATGTAGTGTTCAAATAGTCCCAAGGGACCCTCCCTGCCTTTAACGTCTGCAATGTCCACGCAAACTGCATAACAGAACGCAACTGGTTTTGACCATGATATAACACAGACATATCATCATGCACAATATCAACAACTGACGAAACAATATTATCTAATGTATAAATCCTAGAAGAGAGAGTGCTAATGCTATTATCTATAACGGCTAAAACCTTCTCCATGTTTGCTTTGTCAATAGCTCTCAATCTGGAAGCCGCCTCAATCTGTGACAACTTCCAGACTTCGTTGTAAATAGCATACGCCCACCTTTTGGTTCTGCCGCCCACAGGACCCTTAACAAAATCATTCAAATCTATTCTGTCATGTAATTGTGATAAGTGATCCTTGACAGACGCCAAAGTGGAATGTCGCAGCCAAGATTGACATAACTTGCCCACAGAGTATGTAGTGACAGTATGTGACGACTCAAACCGAGGGTCTACACGTTCTTGAGTATATCCCGGTTTCAGTCCCAGAAAACGTCGTTGACAGATATCTGAACTGCTTTGCCAAATTAACCAACCCTCACTATTAACTTTCGAAATATTGAAAGACGTATTTGAAACTAAGGATTGCAAAGCAGCGCGGGACAGATCTGTGTGGTTATCCCAATTGGGATAAGCGCCCAGATCTGGCACAGAAGGTGACTTTAATTGTTTAGAAGTAGCCAATCCGAAACAGGTGGTTTGGAAGATGGATGAATTTAAAAATAAAATATGATTTGGTATAAGACAGGCACGATGTAAAGCCTCTGTACCCTGTACCTGCCACGGCTTGGAACCCCAAACCGACTTTAGATC
Organism: Triturus cristatus; assembly: GCF_964204655.1. Taxonomy (NCBI): domain Eukaryota; kingdom Metazoa; phylum Chordata; class Amphibia; order Caudata; family Salamandridae; genus Triturus; species Triturus cristatus. The sequence goes on from NC_140589.1 coordinate 529,261,497, forward strand.
AATAGTAGCCTTCCATACATCATAACCTTTGATTGACAACTCGTCCATAAAGGACTTAGAATAAAGTAGCTTCGTGTGTGTCAGTCTAACCTTTGCGGCAGACTCAGGCAGCACCTTAAAATAAAACGCTGCCGGGTTGGAAACACTGAAATCGGTAAAATATGAATACTTGTTAACCAGTGTTTGTGAACTTCCGAATTCGGGAGTAGGACAGTGTTCCCATTGGGTAAAATTTACAAAATTTCTAAACGTATTTGCTTTATGCAGGAAATGATTGCCATAATGTTGAAAACAATACTGTTCCGCATAATTAGCCGCATTTTCGTATAAATCTTCAGCATCAAAAGCGGCATAATATTTCAAATCAGAAAACAGTGATTCAATGGCGTGTACATCCCAATCATCAGAACGTATGTTCTGCCTAACCACATCACCCATAGAAACACGAAATACATTAGGTACATTAATGACCTCTGTAGGCCCATGAATTTGGAATTTAACAGCATCCCATGCGATTCCATCCAAGACGGGCCAGGCAGTAATATTCACAAAAGTCTGGTCCCTCTTCATGATGTGGGACGAGGAGTGGGGGGCCAAAGTTCCATTGATAAGTCTAATTGTCGATCTCTCACTCAGATAGTGGCCATCCACAAGACGGAAAAAAACTATTACAAATCCAACGGACATAAACAAAAAAACACTGAAAAGCAACAGCCAAATGTATGTCCAAGGGGCAATCAAAAAATGTCTCTTAAACCAGCTGAAAAAAACTGCAATGTTCGATGGGGGGCTTGAGGGCAATGAGTTAGTGTCAAAGGAGAAACGGGACTGTCCAAGCGCCGTAGATTGTAAAACAGGTGAGGGACCACGTGTAGGATAAGCATACTCAGTCTCTTCGGGCAAACCACCAGCCGATGGTATCAACAAGGGATCAGTAACCGATTGCATCTCGATGGCAACATCAGGCAAGGTGTTAGAAGCAAGAGTCAACATTGAATTTCTTTGCATCGTCTGGCATGAAACTGCTGGAGTCACACTAAGAAGTATCGGCCACTCGCTGAAGTTTGACATTGTCAATTGAGATGTACCTGTTTTCTTTGCGACCAGGAAGTGGAGGTAAAATGACTGTTCTTGTACCCTGCACTCCAAGCACTGGAACTGGTGCACGATAAGAGGGGCCGAACTCCTTCTTGTTCTCCACCTTCTCACGGACCAGATCACCAACTCGGGGTAGCCAGCCGACTACCGGAATCTGAACTTCAGCTTCAGATGTGGAGGGCATGTGTTCCTTCGATAGAGTGTCTCTGGCTTCTTGCAGAGTCTGTAAAACAGCACAGTGATCATCTACGTCAAAGGGTGCGGTCGACGCCGCCATGTCTAGACCATCAAGGTCTGGTACAAACATTCTGATTCCGAAGAGCATCATGTACGGGGTCCGCCCACCCAGAGACCTTCTAGGGAGATTATTAAGTGCACGTTGGACGTTATACAAATGGGCTAGCCAGTTTCGGCCTGTGCCTAAAACACGGGCTGTCAATGATTGCTTTAAGTCACGGTTCATTCGCTCCACCACACTATTACCCTCAGGTCGGTAGGGGGACGAAAATTTGACTAGGACCCCCAAATTTCTCATAGCCTCCTTGTAAGCCTTAGAGGCGAACGCAGGGCCCTGATCAGAATGGAAGGTACCACACGCAAAAGTTCCCACAAAGACACGCAAATCTCTGATGACAGTCCGCGAGTCAGCACTCCTTTGTGGCCATACCCACAGAAAACGTGTGCACGAATCCACTGCAACCAAGATGTACTTGTACGCAGTATCAGAAGAAAAAGGACCGCAGTGATCCAAATAAACACAACCAAATGGTTTATTGGATATGTACAACTGTGTTTGTGATGGGCGCGCAACAGTAGAAGGTTTAATCTGTTGGCAAATGTCACAATCGAGAACATAAGCGCGCGCTTGTTTATATAAACCGAACCACCAGTAACGTTGTTGTAGCAGAGATATAGTGGCTGACACTCCGGCGTGGGCTGACGCCAACCCCTCATGAGCAGCCAGAATCAGTGCGGGTCTGCAGTCCGCGTTGGGAATAATTCTGACACCAACGTCGTTAATCCTCACTAATGGGACATTATCAGGACTTAAATGGTAAATGTAACGAGAAGGAAAACCCTTCGGGTAATCGCCTCCCTTTTCTGTAGCAGCAATAGCTGCCAAGATGTCATCATCAATCTTACTCTTTGATCTGGTTACTGCTGCCACTAAGTATGTAGCCACTGCTGTTTTTGCTGCCTCGTCAGCCAAGCCGTTGCCGACAGCATGGACACCAAGTCGTTGGTGACCAAGAGTGTGAATTACATTCACGAGTGGGAGACGTTCTTTAAAGTCTGCCACTCGAACCCAAAGCGTTTTATGCTTAATTGTGCCACCTTTTGTGTCTCGATAATCATTCTGAGACCAGAAGTGTAAATTGTCATTATAGGACTGGACACAGTAGAAAGAATCACTCACAATTAGAGTAGTGACTCGGGGATCGGCAAACTCCAGCGCAAGCACTAGAGCCCGAAGCTCCGCCAATTGCGCGGTACAATCGCCCAATGACTGCGTATGCACTGCATCAGATTGGAATTCACCATTTACGAAAGTACCTACGACAATTGCGCAAGCCGCTGAGTAGGCGTGCTTTGATCCAATTGCGGGCTGCGCAGACCCGTCAGTGTATATGACACAATGGTATTCTTCGAGCGGGCGCAAAGACAGAGGAGCCGGATGAACGAATTCATACTGCAAGAACTCTTGAGTCTGTAATGAGGCATCAAAGATGTAGGTGACGTCCGGCGACGTCAGTGTTGTGGCCCATTGTATCCACCGAGGATGCAAAGCTTTAGAATTTGGTACACTTGCCTTTGTCACCGCTTCTAAGGCGGGATAGGGTGTTACAACCAGAATCTGTTTCCCATGTGACAGTGCGCGTTCTTTAAGGATCGCCATCTGTACAGCAGTCAGAACTTTTTCGACCGCGGAAAAACGTAATTCAGCAGAGGTGTACAAGTGGGATTTGTACGCAATGGGGACTGTATCGCCCTCATTGAACGTCAAATACGTGAAACCCACGGCGCCTGGCACTATTCTTATTACCAGGTTGGTGCGGTTATCACGTGTCAGCAAATATTGTGAAGCAAGAAGGTCAGCCTGTAAAGACTGTAAAATTTTAGAATGTTCCAGCTGCCAGCTAGACTTCGAAAATGTGGGTTGTACCAAGGCGTAAAGCGGCTTGATACGCTGGGCATAATCAGGAATGTACGTACGGCCGAAATTCAGAAAGCCCAGTAGAGATTGTAATTTCTTTAGTGTCGTTGGCGCACTCAAGCATGCGCACTTCTCCAGAAAGTGGGGAGCTAACCCCTTTCCTTCATTATTGAGCTCGTAGCCCAAAAACAACACTGTATATTCCGCGATGTGAGACTTCGCAAAATTGAATTTGTAGCCATAGTCAGCAAAACTCACTACAATATTGTCGACTCGAGACAGATGCGGCAACAGCTCGTCATCCGTGAGGTAGATATCGTCAACATAGGAGTATGCCTCGGGGTCTATTCTTTCTAAGAGGGAAACCACGCGGGCGGAAAAGACGCCAGGGCTATTTTTGTAGCCCATGGCTAATCTCGTAAACTGTTTTTGTTTACCGCCCGAAGTAAACGCTGTCCACTGGCTACTCAGTGTGGACAGGTTATGGCTAAAAAAGCCATTGGAAATGTCAAGTGTCGTTTTAAATCGTTTACGCACGAGACTGTCGACTAGAGCCGAGCTATGTGTATTTTGTACCGCGCAGGTCCGGCAATGGGAGTTTAGGTGCCGGTAATCCAAAACTAAACGGTACGAGCCGTCAGGCTTCGTCACAGTGAATAAAGGGTTATTCATAGGGGACACACATGTTTCAATTACACCCTGATATTCCAATTGTTCAAGGATCGCCGCGACGTGAGGTCTAGCCTCACGACGCATGGGATATTGGGGCTGAGGCTGGGGCATAGACCGCAATGGAATCTCATGGCAGGGGGACAACCGGTCCCAACCCACCTGAGTACGATATACCGCTGGCGCAAGCGCCAGCGCCCACTCACCAGCGTACATTTCAGCTTGGTCCTTAGGCACAGTGTGCGCAAAGGACGGGAGGATTTTCTCCTCCCCTCTAGGAGCTTCCAAAATGAAGGCCGGGGGCCAATCTGCCTCCGCTAGGAGGATATCATAGGTGGTGGTCAGATTATCCCAAAAAATCCCTTTTATAGTACGTTGTATGTCACCCTCTATTAATAAGACTATTTCATAAAGTCTATCAGGGGGAGCCACTCTGGTGTCAGCTGTTTCAACAGTAACCAATACATCAGTTGCTGTCGCCGCCAGAAATGGACGCAGAGCTTGACGGACTATGGTAATTTCCGCTGCGCTGTCTAGTAGCGTCAGCGCCCATGTCCGGTTCTGAAGCTGTGTCCGCACTATCTGAGGCATATGTTGCCGTCAGAGCCGCCACTTTCTTCTTCTGAAACGGGGGTCTTTGTCGAGCAAACTCGTCCTGCTTGCCTTTACCCTCAGTCTGTCGGGGTTGGTCACGCTGTTGTGGAGCACCCCGACCTTTGCCACCGCCTCCGCCACCAGACTGTGTAGCCGATGTTTCCTGTGAAGAACGAGGAGAACGCGGTTCAGAAACCTGAAATCTATCAGGAGACTTAATAGTAGCACGATCTCGCAGATCATAAGTGCGTTCACTACTTGACTGTACGGGAGAGGCAGGCCGAGAGCCCTGTTTCTGCTGCTGCTTGCCCTGTTGTTTAAACGGCCACTTTTGTTTTGGAAAAAAGGGTCGTTCATCCTTACCAGAAGTTCCTGCCTTACCCTGCTGCTTAGAATCGGGATTCTTGATCACAGGCTTAACTCCTAAAGAGCTACGACCCAAATCACGATATGCTTCTGCGATTATTTTAGCAAATTCCTGCGGCTTGTCCTCTTCAGCAACCTTCTTCAGTTCATTACGAACCTGAAAGTGCAACGCATCACCCTTAAGGTTCCCCATTATCATGGTAGCCACCAGGCCAAAATCTCCGAGGAGCCGCATCCCCAATTCTATCGCAGACTCCGCTCCATGGTCCTCTTGAACCTGTTTAATGATGGAGGGCAGCTGTAACATAGACGGAGTGCCGAAGCACTGCGCGTACGTCGCAGCAAAAATCTTACCCCAGGATACACAGTCATCTATATGGGGAACTAAGTCTTTAGGCAAACTAATGGTGAGGATCCTGTGTTTTTCCACAGGAGTTGTATGCGGATACACCGCCTCTATTTGGTCAAATTTTTCAGCAAGCCAAAAAGGATAATCATCCCTTGTGAGGGGGCGCTTGCCCACAACAGAATTGACCATAACAGGACTAATGACCACCGCGTGGCGATCACTAGGTTGTCCCGCACTAACAGGCGCCCCCGCCTGTACAGTGCGCGACACATACTGCACTAACGCCCTATATACTGTTATAAGGGCAGTGTGTAGTACACGCAATTCATCCACCGTCACCGTGAGGTAACGGGGATGAGGCGTAAATCCGGCTAGTACCGGCCAAGTGGCCCCCGCAATTGATAAAGGGCCCATTCTCGGCGGTATAACCACATGGGGGAGGGCGCCATTAAACCAAATCTGATGTTGCCAAGCAGATATTGGAATCTCCTGTGTCCTATAAGGCGCATAGGCGGCAGGCACGGCAGTGGCAGTGTAAGAATGAAATGTATTATCATTACCACTGACTGCCGGAATCGTCACCCAAGAGTAGAACAACTCAAAGGGGTGAGCCGCATCGGCTCCCACCACAAAGATGACGTCCATGCCCGCGTCCGGCACCCCATACTGCGTCAAGTGACGTTTCAGGGCCGCACGGCTATGCGCCGCAACATTAATTGCCATAAGGACAAGCTACACTTCAAGTATTCAGTAGCACAAGGGTTCAATAACCTTTTTAATAATCAAGCTTGAAGGAACCTATATCAATAGAACTAGGTAGGTTTGAAAGCCGTCAGACTTGTTATCCGGAAACAAGAATGAGGGTGCTGTGGACTAAATGTAAGCACTACTAAGGCGTTTCAACTCATAGACCAAACGTTAGGTGCGCCATGTTGCAGGGATTCTGCTGATACACAGAACTATGCGAAGAACCCCAGGACCTCAGTGAATTGTGGTGTACCAGAAACTCACCTCAGAACCCAGAACCCAGTATCCGGCTAGCATAAGTGTCCCATTCGTTATCCGAGATTTAGCTCGGCGGTCCCAATGTGTAGACAACCCAGAACAAGCGACTCAGTACATACTCAGGAATGGTGGGAATCGGAAATACCTGTTCGTATATTATTCTCACATCAGTCCACAACAATAATCAACAGAGACACGTTGTAAATAAAAGGGGTTTATTTTTATAGACCACGTGTCCTAAGATGCAGTACTTTGGCTAATACAAGCAGACAAATGATTAATATCAAAACCAGCAACATAGTTACAATACCATAGAATATAAAAGGGGTGATCATATTATAATGACAGTGGATACTACCACCTTCCCTTTACTAAGAAGCTAATATTATTATTATGCTAATAGAAGGTCTCTTAGGCTTGAATAGGGGACCCCATACCTCAAAGATCAGCTTAGTGAAATCACATCACAGGAGCATCAGGAGACTTCTCGCAGGAAGGCTCGTCTTCGGTCTGAATAATAAACATGATGTCTGTGATACTAAAAGCACTAATTTTCAGGCATTTGCAGCTGCGCGTGTGTTATGGCTAAATAGTGGGCCGATCAACCTAGAGTGAAAAACATGCATTGTGTAATACCCCAGACTGTTTGTCACACCATGTACAGACCAAGGTCGCTGCGCAGAGCTTGGGATAGTAACAACAGATCGCGCTTGTGTGAAGCAAGTCTCGAGTCAACAGTCTGTTTTAAGAAATAACATGTAAACGCAGTGCCGAGTGCAAAAGCAAAAAGATGGCTTTCTAACATCTAACGTGGTTATGCTAACTTAACAATGCCTGTACGTATTCAGAGAGAACTCACTACAGCTTAAAGGTGAACGTTGTCGTCCACGTGCCAGACTAGTGGGACACTGAATTAACCAGGATTAGTTTTCAGATTTTCATCAAAACAACAAAAGCATGTGTCACTTTTGTAGTGTTTATTTGATCATGGCCTTTTATAAATCAAATTTGACTTCAATACTATGGTTCATAAAAATGTTCCGAAATCAGCAGTGTCTTTTTAGTTGAATAAACTCTTAACAGCCTAGAAAGTGATATGTGTTGACAAGTGGTAATTGATGTACACTGGTTCCAATTACTGGCCTGTCAATGCTCTATTTGTTTCCCTGTGAAAATATGAATTAGTTGAGTGGATAGTGTTGAACACATATGAATCACGGATTATATGAAAGCAGTGTCATCTTGAACCATTTCATAAATAAATAAAAATGTAAAATGATTATATATATTTTTTTAATTGCATAATTCTAAGTGTGTTGCATTTTGGCTTCACCACTGCAATGATATGCTATCCAAGCTTTGCAGTGCTGTGTGTGACCAATTTCTTAATTTCCCTGAGCATTTCCAAACCAATATATATATAACGTTTTGCAATTTGAAGCTTCTGCCTACTAGGTGACTAGGTGACTGGGTAGGAGTGCCACCCATTCCCCGACAGTAGGACAATATCTCATGAACCTACTCACTGGCTGCTTAGCTGATTTTTCGAGCACATAATAAAAATGACAGTAGTCTGCAGATCTATGCACTCTACTGTAATGCTGTCATACAGGTGGTCACCTTGTGAACAAAGCCTTCTCAGAAACATGAAGGATGACACTAAACGCTCCGTAAATTACACACCCAGGTTACAACAGGAAGGCAAAGAGAGTAAAAGAGAATAAATATAGAGTAGCATCAACAAATGTGTAAGGCAAACAGAGAAGCAATATTTCCGGAATTGTGAATAAAATAGAGGGAAAGGGGAAGAAAACACGCTTTCATTCACATACTCGAAAAAGCAAAAACACCTGGTGCACGCACCTGTATACCTGCACATGCATCAACCACCTCTAATCAGTTCATTTTGCATTTTCAAAGATGCCATTAGTATATTCTTGATAACTATCCAGAAGCAATTTTTCCCCAGATTTGTATGTACTCACTTCTGGGTTGATACACTAGTTTGTAGCCGAGAACAGGAGATGCAGCTCGATCCCAGGAAACCTTGAATCTTGTGTACCATTCATCTGACACTTGCAAGTTTTGAGGTGCAAGGAGTCCAACTGAAAATAAATATTAGTAGCATCAATATTAGTCGTTGTTATTACAGACGTCATCAATGATTTTATCAGTAGCAACTTTCTGAGTCGCACAAATGGCGGCACTAGAGGGAATAGAAGCTGCTGGGAAAAACCAGCAGCACAATGACTGTAAGAGGTAACAAGTGAGAATCGACTGCCACTTAACAGATCCGTGCATTATTCAATCAGCTCCCCTGTCCTATTGTAATACAGCATAGCAGGAAGGTGCATGTGAATGCTGGCTGCAGACCAGTGAAACCGCGCAATGCTGATCCCCCTCAAATACAGCAGACTGCCGCTACCACACTCATCTGCCACGAACTATCAAGTAAAAGCTCTTTAGGACCCAGCTAAGTGGCTTTTGGGTCAACGTTTTAATCATCTTTGTACTCCTCTCAGGGTCTGGCTTCAACTGCATTCTGCCACCCTACTTCTGCCCTTTTAAATCTTTCTTGCCAAATATCGATTATTTATCATAGTGTTGTTTTTAAGTGATGAGTTTCATGCTGCTTGTAAAGTCAGCATAGTTTGTCCATTTGTCATGCACTCCTTCTTGCACCATAAGCCCCTGCTTGCCTTAGCTCCCCTTCCATGCTTATTACATACAATTTCCATACTTCATATCCTCATATATATCTAAAAAGGAAGAGTTTTTGCTGAGCCCTCTTTATCTATTGGTCTGTTCAAGTCTCATTCACATTTTGCTCCAATCACAGCATACAGCATGGGGCAGTGGGTCAGCCCACTTCATCCATTGGCTCTCTTACAGTGTGGGTGTTGGCATTTTACCTAATCACACATGCACAACTGCCTAACAAGGAGTGCACTTCAGTGACAGTAATGTCGTGTTTGGGCAGGTGCAACTACTCCATTATTTTATGTGCTTTTTATATTTTTCCCATTTCGTTGTACATACTGCTTATGTCTCTAAAAAAATAATTGAAAAAATAAACATTGGCAAAGTCAATGAGCATCGTATAGAATTGACAGTGCAAGTCATGCCTATTGATTTTTCATTGCTTTTGTTGTTAAATGTCAAGTGTCAACCCATCATCCGAAGAACCTACATCCAATAGTCATATTGGTGACCTCCATACTCACTTAATTGAGAAATTACTACGATTTGTGTTCCACTGAAGTTTTTGAAACATCTCAAACCACATCATTTTAACCACAGCATTTTCAGTTTGACAAAAACTTTTCTGGAAGGCTTAGTTCACTTTATTTTGGACTCTGTGTAATGCATTTGACACAGAAGACTAGATTTACAAAGGCAGTACTTTTTTTTACATGATTCGTTAATTCTGTGATTGAACATGATGATAACCAGTTAGTAAGCTAAGCTTGCAGTTCAGACGTGTCTTGGGGCTCAAATCTGAATATATGGCTGATTTATCAATGAGCATCAGTTTATATCTGGTAATTAAATAAAGCCCGCAAGATAACCTTTTAAGTGAGATGATAATGTTTTAGGCCACGCCCAGAACTGTCTGGGTGGATCACTAAATAATGTAGCATTTGAACTTCAAAAAAGAACAGACATTTCTGAATACCACTGTGGTTGTGTGTGCTTGAAATTGTAACTGCCCAGTGTCCTGTGACGGCATGTTTGTAGTACAGGAAACAGAGTGTGATATGAACAACTAATTATGACAGAACACTGAGCTATTAACATTAAATTCACAAAAGAGATTAAAAATGGCTCCCTATAAAACACGTTATCTATACAGAGAATATAATTAATGCCTGGGATACCTAAAGCCTTTCCTCAGATGAAGATTAATGGCCCACAACCATCTTCAAAGACCCTCCTAATAATAAAGTTTCCTGCTGAGGTGAGTAACCGTAATCAAATGCAATCAAAGGGCACACCAGTAGCTCAACAAGAAGTAGCAAAATAGGCACTCAATGAAATAATAAAGGCATTCTGACTGAAAACCTAGGAATAACCTGAGGTATAGCTAAATTAGTAGAATTAATTAACCTGCATGCTCAAGCTCACGAGTTTGAATACTTGCAAATGTATACTGGTAACTTTTTTTGGTTTTGATGGGAGTTTGCGAAGTGGCACTTTGAGTATAAATAAAACAGCCTAGGAGAAAGGAGACTGTGGCAAAAAGCAAATCCACCACATGAAGAAGTAAGTGAACGGCTTCATTGAAAAAGTAAGTCTCTGCAGCAGAAGTTGGCTTCACAATGTTACCAGCTACAGCTACAGATCCCCAACACCCAATGTCCCATGCCAACCAAAAGAATAAAGAAGGGAGGAGAAAAAGGGAAGGATGGAAAGGACAAGGGACAGAACATAAGATCTAAAGGTATAGCACAGCATGCAGCACAGTTGAATAACTGAGTATGAAACTTCAATCATCTTGAAGAATTCTCCATAAAAGAACCCCGTTCCCCTGTAGGTACTTCGCATGTTCTGCACTTGACCCATACTCTAAGGGAGTGATTCCAGATTAATTTGGTCTCATTGGGTTAAAAGAGGACCTCCCACAAGTGGTTGACTTGCAAAATAACCTTTTTGGGTATCTCTTGTATTTGAGAGAGGTTAGAGGGATAAATCAATTATTCAGCATCATTTACTACATCAGAGTCAAAAGGCATCAGCTCTTTCATACACTTTAATACACTCCTCAAACTCCAACTTTTACTTTCTTGAGTAATAATACGCCTTTTGTTAACTTTAACTACCCATATGGATCTGAATTACTGGCTCCTACCTTTCTGAACATGCTTAGGATTCTGGATCGTGATCGAATCTCCCACAGCAATATCAGAAATGGTAGACCACTATATTGTGTCCTTATGCTCGTTAGACTTAGTTTGACTGGGTGACACTTTAGCCTGTCCCTTATATAGATCCACAGCGTGAACACTTTGTTCGGCATACTTGACCTTGAACCACCATGGGCAGACCAAGGAAGTAGCTTCCCTCCTTTCCAGTAGGTGGAAGGATGACACCCCTGTGATGGGGTTAGGAGAAATGTTGTAGTCCCATAGTCTTTCTATGATGGCTAGAGTATGTGGAGTGGTGTGGCTCACTGGTTGGAGGCGGCAGACCCGGAAGCAGAGGTCGGCCCGGGACCAGGGTTCGATTCCCGACGCGGCAGGGTCTTGGGCCAAGGTCAGCGGACTCGATAATTCTCGCCTCGGTGCCTACTCTAACCATGGATCCCACTCAGCAACTCTGGGCAATAGATTGCTTAATCTCCACTTACGGCCCCATCAGCGCTGGGGATGCTTGTCTTCACCTTGGAGATGCCCAGTAGGGACCATCTCACAGGGAAAGCCAGGATGGGTTCCCCAGTGGTATACAGTGCCGGGACGCCCCGTTGCTGGGGCAGCTGTGCGCTTTACAAGTATACAACATTTACATTTAGAATTGTCCCTTAAAGGGCTAAGTGAACACTCTTGTTAAAATACATGTTCAATCGCCCTACCTGCCAATGCATTTTGGGTCATATAGCACAGTTCTTTGTTATGTGTATGGAGTAACCCTTACATCCCCTTAGAGGAGAATTGTACACCATTGTTGGTGACAAGATTCTCTGGGAAACTGGCTATTGGGGATTTTGGGTGGGTTGGCAGGGTGGGTGGTTCGTTTCACTGCCGTGGGGGCCAGTTTTGTTGCTGGTGACTTGCTGAACACGTTCCTACTTGCAGCACTTCTAAATAAACAATGCAAAAACAAATGGTTTGCCAGTATTACGTGGAATTTCCATTTGAGCATATGTACTACTATGGATGTATTATGAGAATTCCTGGGTGGGTCCACGGGTAAATGTTTTTCAACATCAGAAAAATACATTTTCATGTATTCGGCAATAACTTGCAGTTTTCCCTAAAAAATATTCTGTAATAGACAGAAAGAAGTGCATTTTCAGGGCCGGAAATATCACCAAACTTGAAGAGGCCTCTCTGGGGTAGGTGGGAATATTTCCCACGCAAAAATAGTTTCACATATCCACATGAGTAAACGTACACCACTCACATTTTGGCATTCTAAAACGTTGCACATGCACTGCGATGGTCAGAGTTTCCTATAAATACTTTAAAAATTATGAGTGAATTCCTAAAGTCAAAAATTTGCTCCATAAGCAAGCATAGCCCTAAGCCTACAAGAGAAAATTTTGAACTTTTTTGTTATAATCTGTTTGAATCAGCACTATACCTTCTGAAACAAAGCAGAACAGACCTATCATCAGCATTTTGTCCCTCACTACGTCATTCAAATAAAGGCACACAAAGAAAAGCAGTGCAGGTACCTGTTTTTCCAGTTCCTGTCAGTTGTCCTCCATCCCCATCTCCATACATAGCCACCACAGTGATTTTGTATGGGGTATCTGACAAAAGTGGCTGCAGCTTCACTGTATTTCTTCTCCCAGGGACTGTTGTCTGAAAGAGGGAATACAAAATTATGTAAAAGAAACAATAGCCTTAAATCTGTTGCTTAGCCCATATCTTTTCCAGAATACTCCTGTGCCCTTGCTTTACAAACATATGCTACAGCACATCAATGCATCTACAACACTAGGGTCCCTTCTCCGTGACACGAGCCGCGGCTGGTCCCTATGCCTGGCCAACCCAAGGACCTGCACTAAGTGTTTCGTTATATCCTTCAAAATGGAGAAGTCCTCTGCTTGGGGATTTGTCATGGACGTGGATTTATTCTGTGGCAGCATTTCTAGACCTGTAGCATGCCCGTAGCATGCCCACCCTGTATAGGATGAACCCCTTCCATATATACCCCTGCTGAGTGATTACACAAAAGTGCAGATGCATTAATGAGATTTTACAAGCACGGCTGGACTGGGAACAGAAACCAGCCCTGGCAATTCTGGTCAACTACCCGGGGGGGGGGGGGGCAGGGACAGGGGGGCGCTACTGAGAAGCTCAGGCCGTAAGGAGATTGCTGCAAAATAGTCCCCCAGTAACAAAACTGGCCCCCACAGGTCAAAAACCGGCCCCCACCCTTCCAGCCCACTGGGAAAATGCCCAGTGCCCTCTACGGCCAATCCGTAGGGGCATAGATAATCCCTTGGATTGCTGTCACCTAAGTCTGGACACACTCCAGGCGTGTGTGAACCTTCAGGGATTGGTCTGGGTTCAAGTAGCACATGTAATGTTGTTCAAGAAGAATTGCCAGTTCGAAGGTTTCATAATTTCTCCTTCCCTCTTTTTCTCCACTTCTTTTCTCAGTTTGCCTCAGATTATAGTCTTTTTCCCTTTTCACACGTTGCCTTGCGTCTTGCCCTGCTCAAATGTTTCTTTACATATTTTCTTCTTTGATGTCGTTTTCTCTTCTGTTCAGTATATTGTTATCTCAATATACCATCTGTCCCACCTCACATCATCTTGCCATATAATCCATCACTCTGCTGCCCTTTATTCTCTAACTCAGTGTCTTTATCATGCCTCTGTCTTCTCACTCCAGGGCCCAGGGCGTGACACTCCCAGTGGCTGTACTGCTTCCGCTCTGAGCCTTCCTAGTTTTATAGTTACATATATACAAAGTTATGCATTCAAAGGCTCAAGACATACAAACACAAAAGCAAGTGCATTGTGCATTAAAGAATAAAACAGAAACAAAAAGCTAGGACAAACACATATCCAATCACACTCGTCTTCTTGTGTCCTACCCACCAAGAGAAAACATGATTGTCATTTTAACAGTTCTTTTAATATTGGTTGTCAAAAGTCCTTTATCATACACCGACAGGTCTCCCTTATTCTCCCATGTTTTCATCCCCAGCCTCTACAGTGAATTTATATAAATAAAAGCAAGTTGCAGGGACACAATTATTACTAACTCTCAAAAAAGTGTTGTGAATCTTACTAATCAAACCAATTCCACACGCACTTCTAGATTAGATGTGTTGCTCATTATCACACAATCTCACCAACACATCCATTCAATTTGCTCCTTGCTCGTGGCAATTCCATCACTGTACCTCGCAGCACTTTCTTTGTAGTTGCCATGTGGACAGATGCTTTGTTTGTGTAAGACTTTAGTTACTTGATTCACAACCAGATGTCAACTTACATATTCATCTATGGGATCCCCAACCATGGGAGAGTAGATGATCCGGTATTGTTGGACAGGTCCGTCTGCATGCTCCCAGCTCACAGAGAGGCTGTTTGTTGTCTCATCAAACACTTTCATGTCTCTTGGAGCACTGCGAGGCACTAATAAAGGAAGGGTCAAGACAGTTACTACTGTACCTAACACCATGGCTACTCGCATGCTAGAAGTCCCATAAGCAGAATTTTTCCTCGTGATGTTTTATGTTGAAAGAAAGCACATAAAGTAAGCTGCTTAAATGGTGAGAGCATTTGCACACTTCTGTACTTCTTGAGTAACTAAACACTTTGAAAAAGAAATTGCAGCATTCAAAATTAATTTAAGCGCAGAACAGTTTTAACAAAAGATTACTTGGAAATCAAGGACGTTTTGATTGGTATAGTTTTGAAGGCAGTAAGAAAAATTTCTTCATCTGTATATATACATTACTAAGAAAATATATCATGGGAATTCTGCCTCTAAATGTTGGTTCTTTGGCAGACCAACAATGTGACAGTTAGACTTTGTGAATTTCTCCCAGACAGTCATACAATAGAGAGATTGTATGTGCCTGAATGGGCCATCTGCTGGCAGGATGGGGGTTGGAGCTGAGCACAGCTTCACTTATACCTGAATAGCTTGTGCTCTGCCTTCACACCCAAGGACCTAGAGACCCTGTATTGTCACTGCAGCCAGCTTAGAGCCTGGGCTGGGGAGTCAGGAAATCCCATGCACTTCAAAGAACCTTTCCAGAAGTGTCTCCACTTTCCAGAAGAAGGGTACATTCAGATCCACTCTTCAGTTCGCTTCTGGACCTGTGGAAGGACTCTCAGAGGACTGCCTCCTGATGTGACCTGCTGTGCACTCTGCCAGACCGCTGCTGTGCCTAGAAGGATTGCATGCTGCTTGGAGTCTGTCTTGAACTCAGAGGCCAGCCCTGCTGTTGTGCTCTGCTCTTCATCTGCAACCAGGACAGCCAGAAGGGTTAGTTTTGTGGTTTCCTGTTCAGAGTCACAGGGACATAAAATGCCCCCATCACCTGGTTCCGGGTTAAGTGAGTCCTGAACCTCAAAGAGGTGTCCTGCCAGTCCTGGATCCTTGATTGTGGTGCCAAAGGTGTCCAGGTTGCCAATTTTCCAAAACTGAGGACTTAGACAAAACTTGGTAAAAAAATGCTCGGAGAACCAAGAGGAGAGTGGGACCAACCTGCTGGCATATCCACCTGATGTGCATCACCGGTTGGATTGACTTTGCAGCTTCTACGTTCTTCTCCGCAGCAGCAAATCCATTTCAGTGGTACCTTCGCCAAAGGGGTATCTGACCACGTAGAACTGTCTTCAGCAACAGCCCTCTGCCTCGTCCCGCTGGAGTCTTTTTACTTCTATTTCAGTGACTAATCCGAACATCTTCACTGTTGATTTGACCCAAGGCCATTCAATGATAAAGCTCCCTCTTCGGACACATTCTGCAGCCTTACCCCGTGGAACTTTACATTCTCAGACTTTTTCTTTAGGACTTTTTTTAAGTCCAAAGGTAAACACTGGCATGGCCCAATCCACTTCTTGTATCCAAACCGTGCTCCATCACAGTTGGCCTTAACTTTCAAGTTTTACCCAGTCTTGTGCGACTAGATGTCGTGGTTGGCTCTTTCATCTTTTAGGTGCTGTTTTGAACCTTAAACATTGAACATTCATAACTCCGGTTCTACTGATTAGATGTTTGTTGTCACATAATTGAATACAATTTACTCTATTTTTCTAAACTGGTTTGGGGATTTTTCTTATGTTATGTTTTCACTTTATTGCTGTTTGTGTGCTGCGTAAATACTTTACACATTGGCTCACAGATAAGCCTGCCTGCTTTTTGTGCCAAACTACCCAGGGTTAAGCACAGTTAATTCAGTGATTTTTTGTGGTTCATGCCGCAAAAGATTGGGACTGTTGCTTGACCAGGGCTCACACATAGTCAGCCAACAACCCAACTTCACACAAGGATAGTCAGATGTCCTCCTTTTCCATGGGATGCAATAAATGATGCTGTCAATCAACTTCCACTATTGGATGTTCCCAAGCAAAATCTATATTGCCCTGACTAGATAATTTGCCTTCCTGTGCCTTCCTACGCGCTTATGTTTGCGCCCCAATAGTTGGGTTGTCAATAGTCGCTGGATTGTCCTATGCATTCAGAGGGGCAGGGTTGTTTACACTCCTTAGCAGTTCACAAAAACTGAAAGTCTTTTTATAATGTTTTACCAATCCAGCACCTCAGCATAAGCGTGGTAGGTTCAGCACACCTGAGACATGGTCTGGCTTTCAAACTCACTAGAAAATAGAATTCAGACAACTAAAAGGGCTATAAGACACATCAGGAAAATTCCAGTCAATGCACATGACTTTGATGGCACCGACCAGTTGTACCTGATATTCCTGCTGCTGCTTCCCACAATGGGAGAAGAGGCAGCCCACATTTGAGAAGATGCATTTGCTTGACTGCCAATGCTTGTGATTGTAATTGTAGACAAAGATGGAAACTAATTTAGAGACAGGGTGTTGGACAATTTCATGTCTGCTATACTGCTTTACTCCACCTGCCTAATTAGATACGTCCACCAGCCCCGCAAACATATCTGTACAAGTTAGGAAAGGTTTGACAGAGGGCTCGATCAAACATGCCGGTCAGCTGTCAAACTTTCCAAAGCCTTTTATTTTTTTTAAACAAACTCCAAAAGCTGGAGTTTTTTTAAAATGAAAGAATAATGAACCTCTCACAACACAGTGGGTTCTTTTTTTTAATGTCTCTCACCACCAAGATATTACTGCCAGTGATGGAGAGTTAAAAATAAACATCTGACCACCCACTCTAAATAGGGCAGAAACTTGGATTGCTTATCTGCCACCAGGGGAAGGTTGACATCCATTGGAGAAAACTTTACTCCACTAGCATAAACTTGGAAGTCCGATCACCACTAAATTGGGTAGGTGGACAGGTAATTTGTCAGAGAGGGTACTCTGTTGCCATTGCGACGGAGAACTCTCTCTGCCAATCTCTAAATCAGTCCCTAAGGCAGGAGAGATGAAATAAGTGAAAGTTAACTAATCATTTAAGTCACCTACAACACTTGGAGCGAAACTGACACAGGAGAAAAATAAAACTAGTAAGACCAGGATTTTATAATACATTTGAAAATACACTTTTATCATCATTGAAAGAAAATAGTTTCCAATTGTGGCATAGCAGCAGAGTGCATCAACATACCATAAACATCCGTGGTTTTTGGTGGGGACTCTAATGTAATGCGTTCAAGATAGTTTATTTAGAGGCCTCTGCTATCTGCATTAAAGATGCTGGCCAGTTAGGGATTTGTTGATACCACTGATGTCAAATATCAGATGCCATTTTGCCTATGATAGTGGCTGAAATCACAAAGCCAAAAATACAGCCTTTTCAGCACAATAATCCATGAACTGCACAAAGTAAACTTTGTATTAATGTATTAGAACCCAATTAAAATTGACACTTAAAGTTTCACTTTCAAAAAGATTAAAGACTCAGTCTGCCTGTCTGTGTGATTAAATTATTAACCTTCAGTTTGAAAGATTTTAGGTTTGGTGCTGAAATATACTGTTATGCCATTGGTGTCATTACTGCTTTTGCCTATTTAATGTAGTGCTGGTGAACATGGAGTCAGAAAGGGGTTCCCTACAGTTCAGTGTTCGAACACTAGGGGAGAGATGGAACTAACGGTTGGTTCCCTCTCTGGTTTGTAGAGTAAAGAAATCTTTAAGTGTTTTTCAGCCTCTTGTTCTATTTGATTCTAAAATGTATTAGAACAATATCCATTGATGGAGGGCATTGCCTGATTTACACATTTAGGGCCTTTTTTATAGTCTGGCAGACCGGGTACTCTGTTGAAAACATGGTGGATGTCTGGAAATTGTATCGCAAGTGCATTATAGCCAAAAGCATTTTAAATACAGTGAATGGAAGATCTGCCTCGTACAATGCCCTCAAAACTGTAAATAGTCATTTATAGTTGCACTTCCTTTTCGGAAACTATAGATAGTACTCTTGGATATCAAACTCTCCTTAGGAATGGGCATCTTATCATGCACCTTAGAGTATTTTTGATGTGTATGTTGCAAATTATCCCATTCTATAGCTAGGAAGAACTATTCGTCAATGTAAACAATAACCAGATACTTAGTTTAAGTGAAGTGATGATCCCAGAACTTACATGTGGTTCCTTGTCCGTTGCTTGGGCTGCCTTCTCCGTCTGCGTACAAGGCCACCACACTCACTGAATACGGGGTCTCTGGTGTCAGACGTTCAAGCAGCACAGTTTGGGTGTTCCCTGGAACTAATACCTGTGGCAGAAATATAACATTAGGTTTGAGAATTTGTTTGAATAGGTTCAGCCAGAGTTTGGTATTCAATGTGATAAGCCTGAAACACTTCTCAAACGAAAGAGCAGAACTGCATGGCAATACAATCTTTTTGTACTTAACTATAACATTGTATAGTTTTGGTGTAGTTTGTGCTAGGAATTAGTAATGAAGGTTTATGGCCCGAAACCTGAACCCCTGCATTGCAACACGAATTACAGGTTTCACAGTCCATATCAATACTCAAAGAGTAACACAGGAATATAAAGGCAGTGTTCCAAACAATCTGCCAAGGTCCTGCTTAATTGAACAGAGGCAAGAGTACAGAAACCTCAAAAATGTAATTTTCTGTAACATTCTAGTAGGTACTTTGTGGCCAACATATGACTGACTTTACAAAAGTGTTTTTTCTTGAATAAATTAATGGTATTGACAAAAGAAGCCTGTAGCTCCCTTTTAGTCAAGTATTCTCCATATACACCAAAACCAGACCATTGTGTAGCCCCAACTGCCTTTGGATTTTCGCATCTCAAATTGTTATTTTTGACTATTCTTCAGTCACCTGGCTGTCCATGCGTTTTGCAGTATGTACTTATGACAGAGATCAGTGTGATGACTGAGGCAATGTAAAGTAGAAATCTTTCAAGTACAACCGGAAAACTAACTCACAGATTCAGTTGGCCTTGTGCCCTGTAATGGAGCGTAGCTGACTCTGTACTGCTGAACAGGCCCAGGAGCAGGCTGCCATCGCACATTCAAGGTGTTTGGTGTAGGATTGTAGACATTGATGTTTTTGGCCACTCCTCGTTCCACTAAAACAAGATACATTGATATATGATTTGGTAATACACACACATTTTAAACTTTCCTTTGCACTAGTGCATGCAATTAAATGTTTTATGACATCAGCCCACCAAAGAGGTACAAAGTAGACCCCTGTTTCCGTGTGTGACTTCACCTTTGACTTATGAGGAGCTTTTGATGGATGCAGTGTTCTACTGATGCTTCAATTTTAGGCAAGATAGACATGGGGCTATTAAGACAGGGAAGGCATAGATGAAAGTAAATGCATTACTATTTTGTCAAGAGAGGACATTTTCTGTTTCTGTTTCAGAAAGACAGCTTTTGTCCAGATGAGATCAGTGGCTACCTCACATTAGGGTCTAAACATAGGCTATTTCCCCCAAACAAGATCACCTTTGGAAGACTGTTTATATTGTCTCTCTGGAAGACTCACTTTTTTACTGTTCAGTCACTTTTTCAAAGTGAACTGCACCGTCTGCACTACATTTCAAATATAGAGAGCATGTGTCGAATGAATGCATGTATTTGTGCCGTCAACAAGTAGGTTTGGTATGTTTTTTGTATGCCGAAAGCAGATATTATATGCATTGGGACTCACCATTGGAGGCCCCTATGTCCTAAAACTAATGTGTAATATTCCATAGAAGTGAAACCTAAGTATACGTTACTTCTTAATTTTCTTATCCTGTCACAAGGCATAACAAGTAAATGTTCACAAATTCAGCATTTTGATCAATAGTGCCTTAAGCAAAACACATTTTTCAATATTACATATGTGTTTTTTAATAGATAGAACAAATATTCATGATAGGTCAAGCCTTCTAAACTGAGCATGTGCTGCCTGTTGTGAGGCATAGTGTGGCTTACCAAGAACATAGTGGGACTTGGAGCCCACCCATTGGTTATCATTGCTTGGCTTTCCTTGTCACTCTTATTTGCCTGGTTCTTATTCACATCAATCTCTTTGACTGGCTGGCACTGCTGCATCCATTGCTTGATTTAAAAAGCTCTACTTTTTTCTTTTGTGTGAAGCACTCCATTAGAGTGCTTGTGTTTTTGAGCCATCTCCCTCATATATGTCTTTCCCCCAGCACTCTCTGTTGCCCGATTGTTTCTCCGTGCCGCCTCCCTCTTGCACTTGCCAGTGTGCTTGTCCCCATTGCTTCCCTGTACCAAGGCCCTCTATATTGCTTTCCCCCAAGCCACATACTGCTTTTTCTTCTGCTCTCTCCCCTGTTCCTTTTGCATCCCCTATAACCCTTCCTTCCTGTTGCTGTCGCTTCTGCTCCCATGTTGCTTCAGCCTCCCCATCCTTCCTCCTCATGTTGCTTCACTATGTGACCCCCGCTTCCTTATGTTCCTTTGCTATTCCCCCACCATGCCCCATGTTGCTTCCACTTTCCCGCACACCCGCTTTGAAAAATAAATAAATCTGCTTGTGTTATTTTCTTTTTAATTAAAAAGCACAGAATTGCTTTTATTTAAAAAACAGGTTGATAACTAGCAAGAAATAAAAGCGCCCATGTCATTTTGTAGGCATGTGCATGCTTGGAGCACATGCCTACAAAATGATGCAGAAAGCTGCATCAAAATCTTGCAGCATGACTAAAAACAATTCACAAAGCCCATAGATCACAAAGGCATGACTTATTGGCTTTTCAAATGCTTGTTTCAAGAGCAAGAGGGTGCCTTCAAGTAATGTAGTCACTTACATGTTTTTCCAGTGTCTGACATAAGCCCACCATCTCCTTCTGCGTAAACGGGAAGCACGGTCACTGTGTAGAGCGTGTCAGACTGAAGATTCCGAAGCACAATGGAGTTTGTATTCCCTGCCACAGTTGCCTGAATAGGTGTAGAAAACAAACAATGACCTATTGTGATACTAAAATCAACTTTAGAGTCCGAGAAGTTCACAACAAACACAACAAAAGAAAAGTGATGCCAATATAAAGAGCCAATAAGTAAACTTTGTTTTTACTTTTATCAATTGAAGTAAGAACTTTACAATCCATTGTTTTAATGATTACGCAACACGACATTTTCCAAGGGTTCTCATTAAATAGGATCCAATATTACCTCTAGAGAGACGAGGGTGTTTTTTTTAAAGTATATGTACTCAAGATGTCAACAGCATCATCAATGATAAAACGATGGAAAGGGAAATTAAAGGAGTCAGGAAAGTAGTGAATTGCAGACTCCCCTATTAACATTTATAAAGCATTTCAAAATAGGTTTGAATACTTCGCCACTGAAGCACAGGACACCTATCCTACTTTGAGTTTCAATTGTCAGAAAGTCAATGATCAGAGGAAGCATCTAAATGAGAGGCCACAGATTACAGAAACACAGAGTTGGTGGACATGAAAAAGAAAGGCAGTGTTGAGGAGTAGCTGTAATTCTGGTCGAAATTACCAACACTTTCAATTAAACCTTAAAATTCAGTGAAGTATTATAGATGAATGTAAAAAGAAGGAACCTGAGTAGATTTCTTGGGAGAGGATAAATAAGGAAATAAAGTTGGCAAAGATCATACTTGTATTAAATTAATTTTTGCATAGGTTGAGTAAATTATGCGGAGAATTTGCAAAACGTGCACACAAATGTGTTTAAGAGATATTGGAATGATCTTTACAAGACTTGTGATCATTTTTAAAAACCAGACCTTTCTTTTTTATGGTTACCATGGTTCTCTAACAACCTACACACATACTGACACACATGGGTTGAGTGTGTCCTTCTAGTTACTTGCATGCAGAACATGTCCTTCTAGTTTCTTGAAACAAGCATTTACAATGCAATAGGTCTCGCAATCGCGAGCCTTCGAGCCGTTGGCACTGTAAATGGCAATGCTTTTTATAAAAATTTAAAAGGCATTGTCATTTACAATACCAGCAGTCCAAAGTCCCGCAAAAGCAATACCCAGTGCATTGCGAAGCGTGGTGTCTGGGAAGCGGTCCCTGCTGCATTATTAAAGTTAAAAAAAAGAAAGTGCGTGGTGTCCCTAAAGCAGGTGCCGCGCTCAGTATTAAAGTAAAAAAATTAAAAAAAATTAAACCAAGCGTGGTGTCCCTGAAGCAGGCGCTGTGCTCAGTATTAAAGTTTAAAAAAAAATAATAATAAACAGTGCGCGGTGTCCCTGAAGTGGGCGATGCGCTCAACATCAAAGTTTTTAAAAATAAAACTTAAACTGAGAGCGGTGTCCCTAAAGCAGGTGCCGCGCTCAGCATGCAAATACAAAAAAAAGCAGCCGCCATTGTCCCCATCAGTGTCAATAAACAAAATAGTGCTCACCCACTTATAATGCAGACCGTGTAAGAAGCCAAGTAAAAGGTCCAGTCCTTATGGGCGGTAACAAATGCAGACAAGGCGGTACCAAGAAGGGACTAACAAACCTATTTACGAATCAGAAGCCAGCATTTAAGTTTAAGAAGGGTAATGACACAAGCCAATGGGTGGAGAGTGGGCGGGGCTCCTACTGCATACTCTATTACAGAAGGCCTCGCAGAGCGTGCAGCGCATGCACGCTGCCGTTAGGCCGTTAGGCTCGACCTAAAAAACTGTACTATATTTATGCTGTTATGTTAGGCTAACAAATCTATCATGTTAAGTATAGTATTATTTGAGGACTTCAAATATTGCACACCTATCCAGCCCCTGAACTGGACAGGAAGGACATTCTCAAAATAATTTTAGAATTAATTTGCAAACATATATGTAAAATGTGACCATGGTGTACATGTAATGCACACAATTTTACTTCCACAGCACCTCTGTTAGGTATCCTTTCTGTAGGCACTAAGGTAAGCAGAGTGTTTTATATTCTCAAAAGAACATGAATAGATACAGAATTACTCTGCAGAAGTTTGTATAACTTTTGCCTCAGCTCATTTTGTATTGTTTTCCAAAGTGCAGCTCTCTGTACTAAGACAACCCTTCCTCCCCATATTCTCAAAGTTTTTGTGGATAGAAGTGTAAGTTTATGAAAGCTATCTTTTTTTTATACAGATCTTTTAAATTTAGATAAATTATAACATACATTTTTATGTCTCAGCTACAGATAGATGATGGCAGGCCTATTGTTTCCAATGCATACTATTTACTTAGGGTGAATTTTGGGTCAGATCCTAGATGACTGGATGGCTTTGTTGTCCATCTTGGGTGTCTGCTTTTGACTCAAAGGATTTCCTCCTTGTTTCTGTGCTTGTTCTGCCCAGGAGCATTTAATTCTCACACTCTTTTGATTGCATGAGTTTTATATGTCCTCTGCTGATTTGACAAAACTGTTTGTTTTATTTTGCATTCAGCACTTCCTGGTAGAGCCTGTGTTTCCTTGCCCCATCCTGCACCCTCGTGGTTCACTCTCCTCCCTCCTCATCTTATTGCCTATTCCTCTCCCCGACCTCTTCTGTTTCATTTTTTTAATGAGGCTGGCAGCAGCAAAATGCTACTAGGTGGCTGTGCCTGTTAGAAGAGTGACATATTGCTTTATCAACGCTTGTTTTTTCAGTAAGGATGTTTGGGATTTGCTGCCCTCATTCAATAGTTTGTAAAGTTAATGTTAAAGTTTTTTACAAGCTGATCACTTACTCAATTACTGGCGGATAAGGCTGTATATTTGTCCATTGTCTATCGGAAGAGCTGCGTCTTTTTGTACTTTTTTGGTTCTGAGTGTTCGGTCCAGTTGCAAGACTCTACCAAATTCCATTGCTGATGGGGGAGATCATGGCACTCATTCACTGGCTACGGTTTGGTTGTGCGTAGGTGAAAGCAGTGGTATCCCGTCATTTTATTTCAAAAAAATGAAACCGTTCCAATTTGATGACTGTTTATGTGTTGATTTCCATATAGAGTGATTCATCATTCTTCAATGCGCTGTTCAACTGTTTCAATGGTTAGTCTGTAGTTTGACAACTGGGACTTACCAAAACATAGTGACAATTGTCATAGTGCGTTCACAACCATCTATGCGAAGCCATATTAATAGTTACCATTTCTTCGACGCCACCGGAAACAGGAACGTATAGGATCTTGTACTGACGGACGTTTCCTTCCGCATGTTCCCAACGGACATTGAGACTGCTAGTAGTTGGGTCATACACCCGGAGGTTTTTGACTGTGCTGAGAGGTTCTGAAACAAATTGCACCCATTGTAACCACAACAATGTTCCAAGCATTTCCTACTTATAGTTGACGTGGTTTGACTGTCACAATGAACAGGACGCTCAAAAAACAGAAAATCAATGCTGAAACGACAGTGCTTACAATAAAACACTAAACCGGGCGCACACATTAACAGGCATTTACATTAGACAATGAAAAGAGGAAAAAGCTGTGGAGCATACAATGCTAGGCCTTGTTTCGAAAGGGGTCAGGAAATATTGAGGCCTTCAGCACATCTTGTAAATAACTTCAATTCTGAGTTTTACTCTTAATAATTAGGATCCATGGGCCACATGTATGAAAGTTTGAAATAGCGAGTTCCTAATTGCGATTTCCTGCGAATCGCTATTAGGAAATCGCTATTTCAAATGTATGAAACTCCTTTTAGTTTCACTTGCGATTCCCAGTGGGTCGCAAATAGACCCACCTCATGAATATTAATGAGGTAGGTCTCGGTTTGCGACCCATTTGGAATCTCTAAAATCACAGGGATTATGGTATGCTGGGGTCAGCAGACCACCATGTCTGTGATTGCTTTTGAATAAAGCAATCTTCTTTTTTGAAACGCAGCCCATTTTCCTTAAATGAAAACAGAATTTGTTTAAAACGTTTTTTTAAAAACCTTTCAAGAGTAGGCAGTGGTCCATGCAATCACTAACTGGTCTTAAAAAATACTTTAACAAACAATTACAAAGGGGAAGGGGTCTCTCAGGGACCCCTTCAGATTTGCGGACGGGTTACCACCAATTTGAAATCGGCATTATATTGCAAATGTTTTATGACCGCATTTCGATCGTCAAACATTCACAGATGCCATTGCGATGAGGTATTAGGAAGGGATGCCTGAAAACACGCCCCTTCCTAATACCGAATCGCAAACCTGATATGTGATTCGGTAATAGATTACTATACCGCAATTAGGGCTTTCTAGTTCTACATCCCCAAAACCCTTTTTACATTTGCAAACGGGCCAATTCTGTGAATCAATCCGTTTATGACCAATTTAAAGGTTTCTGCATGTGGCCCTATATGTATAATTGTAATTTTATACTCTGAATTCTGCATGTAACAGAATTTACCATTTTTTTTTTACCAATGTTTTATCTCACAAAGATTATTAGGGAGAAATTGTGTAGGTTTGAGTCTTGTCACACAAGGAATTTGAGCATGATTCGGAATCCCCACATCAGTAATCAACGCTCTAGCACATGAGAACCCTTGATTCGTTTTGCCAGAAAAAAATATGGACTGATGTACAAAGCCATTTTGAGTTGACAAATCCTATGATTTGCAGAATCACAGGATTTGTGACCACAAAGTGACTTTGTGGTATGTTTTAAACACATACCAAACTTCAAATAGGAAGAGGCATCAAAGGAGCGTTGCCTTCTAATATTTGTATTTGTGTATGGTATGTAACAATGGTAACCAATCCTTCCTCAGATACTGACACCTCCAGGATATAGTAACTGATACGCAAAGGAGAAGGTGCCTAAGAGATCTTCCTTTTGTGAATGGTGTTGGCGGCCTCGGGACGCCAGCTCTTTTTATTTTTATTTTAAAGCACCTCCAGTACCTTTAAAGAACTGGGGCTGATTCAAAAAAAGTTTCCTGTTTGAGTTGCAAACACAGAGCTAGTGTTCTGCTGTTCCTGGCAGACTGCCATCCCTGAGCTTGTAGTCAAACATGGGATTTGCAAATTACGACCAGTCTAATGTGGTCCGTCGGCTAGACTGCCGACTTTGGTGCTGGAAATCAGGGTTCGAGCCTCGGGGTCGCGTCCACATCCTATGATTCTGGGCAAATCACTTAATCTCCACGTCCCTGAATGTGTAATGTAAATACGGTGCTCTTGTAAAGCGCTCCAATACCTTCGGGTCGAGTTCGCGCTATATAAATATGCAACCAAAAAAAAAGTTATATATTCATTAGGGAGGTCGCACTGTCACCCTACGTATAAGAATTTTGAGACATGACCAATGAACACATAGGTCGCACCGAAGAATTGAAAACTGGCTGCGCAGTTTGCAACTACTTTTTGCTAGCAGTCTTTTCGTACATCTGACATTTACTTCTGTGCTTTAGAGTGAACTGGCTCAGCATCTTCCTTAGACGACGATAGATCTCTATGTGCAAAGCTGCATTCATGCATAAAAAGCACTCCATATCTGAGGCCAAGATGTATTCTGAAAATGTACGAAACACTTTTTTACTGTGCATTTTAGAACTTGAAGGCTGTATAAATCAACCCACGTGTTTATATTTGAACCATATCCTCTCCCTGGAGGTGGAAGGTGTGAGCCTTCTGCTCTGCCTTCTATCACTGGGGCCTTGGAATGTCAGTGTCGACAGAAGACAGGCAGCGCGCGGGGAGAGAGCCTAGCCAGAGTTATTTATGACATTTCGCAGCCGCTGAAATGTAAAATGCTGTCCTTACTCGTCTTTCCTCTGCCTGTCATCCGCCCTCCTTCCCCGTCAGCATAAATAGATGACACGGTAATGGTGTATGGGGTATCAGCCTGTAACTTCCTTAGAACCAGCGTGTTCTGCTTTCCATCTACTGTAGTCTGGAATAAAAGAAAGACAATACAGCATATAAAATAAGCGAGGAATGCAATGCTGCTATATATGTTACTCATACTTTGATTGGTTCCTATTTTTTCCCATGCATTGGACTCCGCCAGCAGCATTTTTAGCTTCCAGCGACTCATGGCTTGTTGTCTACTGTTACTCAGTGCATAAGTCACAGATTTCCATGACTGTCCAGTAGGCCATGTCATTAAAAAAAAATGAAAACCATGTAAACACGTCCACCCTATGGTTATGTGAATCAGATATATATGAAGGGGTGCTATATAATGAGTAAACACATTACAAATACTTAAAACATTACAAAATATTTCCTGCTGTGAATCAATAACATAAACCTGGTGTTAGAGTCCAAAACACATTCAGCGTCCACTTCGCATTATAAGTGTGAGATATGCCATAACTATCCCACTTAAAGGGAAGCTTTTCAGGCATCCATGGAGCAGTTGCATAAAAGGAAGATGGGCTAACCGTGTGCTTGGTCCATGGGTTGGACTCGTCTGTGTGCTTTACAAACCCCTCTCCAGTAAGAAGCGGTGCATTCATTCTTATGAGCACTGTTAGAAACAGGGATTGCCGGTAGGCTAGGGCATGCACCACAGCCAGGCAGAAACCCCAGGTCTAGTCAGGGCAAGTGAGTTATAGAGTGAAGATAACCTCTGCTCACCCCCTTGGTAGCTTGGCACGAGCAGTCAGGCTTATCACAGAGGCAATGTGTAAAGCATTTGCGCAACACACACACAGCGGCGACACATTACGCACACTACAAAAGAGACTCCACACAAGGTTATACAAAAATAGCCTTTGTATTATGTAAAACACATTAGAATCACCATCACAGATATATACACTGTGCCAACTGGCACCAGGTCATAATTTACAGGGGACTATGTACAAGGCAGCGCCAATCAGGTCGCTGCCAGAATCATCACAAACACAACCAATGAATGCAAAACAACCAGTACCTACCGGCAAGATCATGAACCTAGCATCACCACATTAATATGAAGCAGAAACACATTAGATCAGGCATGAACCTAAAACACCATAGCATGATATCAGGCATGCACATTAGCATTAGGCATAATCATAGCATGACATAATGCATGGGAAAAAACACATTATGCATACATCAACGTAAATACATTAGGCATAAAAAAACACATTATGCATTCATCAGCGTAAATACATTAGGCATAAAACCAGCAGTGCACCATAGTAACATTAACAGGGTGCCTACATCACCTTTAGGGCCTTGTGCCCCAATGCCACCAAACAAATGACCAGAAATGGCCACCAAAACGTTGTAGCTGTGTAAACCAAACTGGCACTCACTGTGCCATGAGAGCCCCCGTGGGACTCTAAATCAAATGGTCCCCATGTTGCAGTTGCCCGCTACGGCGGCACAACTGGTGAATAAAAACAATGAGGCACTGGCACGGCACTTCTGTGCCCTCTGGACTCCCACTGGTGCCCTATGGAAGAAATGGGGCCAACGTTGCAGCTGCCCGCGCTGGTGAAAATGCGGCAGTGTGGAGCCACGCTCTGGGGCTTTCTTCATCAAAATTGCCCACCAACGTTGGAGCGGCCCGCTCTCCTGCGGGGCCACTCGAGAAGAACCGGCCCGACTGCACTGGTGCCTCGTGAGCACCAACACTGCGCCCTCCTGAAGCCCCACTCACCGGGGCTTTCTCGGGTCTCTGCTGGCCTCCGGCACACGCGGGGCTCTCACCGGCATGGGAGCCCCACCTCCAGTCAGCGGCTCTGGGGTTCCAATCTCCTTCCTCGGGGAGGCTTCTTACTGTGGCGGCAGCATGCGGGGCTCTCCTCAAGCACGGGAGCCCCGCTCAGGTGCTCCAGGACTTCCTCGGTGCGTCTGCGGCGGCTTGGGCCACGGCGGTGATTCCTTGGCAGTGAAATGGAGGGTGGGCTAACCACCTCGAGGAAGCCAATTGATGGGTGGGCACCCGCCGTACCAAATATTCATCAAGCGGGGTGGGCACCCGCCACCACAGCAGCAATGCGGGGTGGGCACCCGCTTTTTAAGAATGCATGCGAGCGGGGTGGGCTCCCGCTCCAAACGGTGGAATGCGGGGTGGGCACCCGCTCTTCAGATCCACCGCAATGTGGGGTGGGCACCCGCCTTCAAAATAGGCACAAAGTGGGGTGGGCTCCCGTTTAGAGAGCACAAATACGTGGGGTGGTCTCCCGCTCTATAAACAACACCGGGGGAATCCCTCATCCCGGGATTCCCTCGCAGCAGGCCGCTTCGCGGCAGCGCGCCTCGAGCCACCAGCACTCTTCTCTTCTTGGAAACAAGCAGGAATCAAAGTCCTTTGGGGCTGGAATCAAATTGTAGCGCACACGAGGCGCTAAGTCCCAAGATGCAGAGGCCAGGCTGGGCAAAGGTCAGCAGAACACAGGACAGCTTCTTCCAAGCAGAGCAGCAGTCCCTTGGGACAGTCAGACACGGCGAGGTGGCGATCCTGTAGTGCAGCAGCACTTGCTCTAGCGTAGGTTCTTTCAAGTCCAGTAAAAAGGCAGAGGGGCAGAGCTGGGCACAGGCTGGCCAGCACGCAGGGACCCCCAGAAGCCAGCAGCTGGGTCCCATGGCGGTTCCTACTGGCAGAGTGTCCCCCCCTAGTCCAAGTAAGCACAAGCACAACACAATCATGGGGTCACAGCCCCTCTATTTGTATTACATCTTCTTCTTTGTCCGCCCCCTTCTATAGCCTCTGGAAGGGTCTTGGAGGTTCCAGCCCCAACTGGCTCTGGGAGGGGACCAATCACTTTGTTTACTAGGCTTCCCTTCTCCTTTGTGAGCTGGGGCTGGGTCATCAGGCACGCCACAGGGAGGCGGAGCCAGCATTGTAGAGGGCAGGCATAGATCTATTCAGGGACTCCTCTCACTACTCCGATTGCAGATCTTCTATTCAGCCTAGTGCTGACTCACCCTGCCCTCCCTGGAGCCACCCACACCTCACCAGCCTCGGTCACTTCTAGAACCAGACATAAAATACACATCAAAGCGATACCAAAGGGGATGATGGATGGAGCATTTGAGCTAATCAAACACTCACCCCCAGTCAACTGATCTGGGTTTAATCCATCATCATTCTTTAGCTCACTCCACCACCCCAGTTCAGACATGGCCATATGCAAATCAGTCTGACCCTGAGCCTCATTGGAACAGTCCAGACCGAACTGCCAAGCCATGTCTTTCCTGGACCGGAAACAAGCATCCTGGGACCGGTTTCGGGTTCATAACCCTCTTCAGCCAGGCTATCTTGAATCCAGTGGCAAAGTGAGCAAGGGACTCACGTCTGGGCATACCCTGCCCACTTAGGGCGAACAAAGCGATACCAAAGGGGATGATGGACGGAGCATTTGAGCTAATCAAACACTCACCCCCAGTCAACTGATCTGGGTTTAATCCATCATCATTATTTAGCTCACTCCACCACCCCAGTTCAGACATGGCCATATGCAAATCAGTCTGACCGTGTGCCTCATGACAACAGTCCAGCCCGAACTGCCAAGCCATGTCTTCCCTGGACCGGAAACAAGCATCCTGGGACCGGTTTCGGGTTCTGGCGAAGAGGGGTGATAACCCGAAACCGGTCCAGGGAGCACCTGGCTTGGCAGTTCGGGCTGGACTGTTCCCATGAGGCACAGGGTCAAGTCTGATTGCATATGGCTGGGTTCAAACTGGAATGGCATGGTGAGTAAAAAAATGATGGATTTAGGCCCAGATCTCTGTACTGGGGTGAATGTATGACATTGTTCTGCATTCTGTCCATCAATTGTTGTTTTTGCATTTGTCACCCCGAGTGGGACGGGTATGCTCAGACATGAGTCCCGTGCTCTCCATGCCACTGGCATCAAGCTATCCTGGCTGAAGAGGGGTGAAACCCCGAAACCGGTCCTAGGAAGCTTGTTTCCAGTCCAGGGAGGACCTGGCTTGGCAGTTCGGGCTGGACTGTTCCCATGAGGCACAGGGTCAAGACTGATTTGCATATGGCTGGGTTCAAACTGGAATGGCATGGTGAGCACAAAAACGATGGATTTAGGCCCAGATACTGGGGTGAATGTATGACATTGTTCTGCATTCTGTCTATCAATTGTTGTTTTTGCATACAATACACATCAGGCAGGCAGGCACATAGCACACAGGAATGTCAACTTCTAAAATTGGCATTCCTAAAATAGTGAAAATAATTCTGAGCACACCATTGAGCAGCATTTATTATTTCCATTCCAAACAAGACATACTTATTTTGTTCAATCTAGGAGCTATCCCATAAAGGGGGGGGGGGGGAGTCCCAATGTTAGCCTATGGAGGATAGAGAGCACATGCACTTTGAACTGCTAACCAGTGCTAAAGTGCCCAGAGTCCTAAAACCACCAACACCATGTTAGAAAAAAGGCTAGGAGGTGGGCAAAAAGTTCAGGGATGACCCTGCAAAAAGGGCCAAGTCCAACAGGCACTCACTCCTTTTTTTAACCATCAGACAGTCTGCACTCTGAAGACAAAATCTCAAACAGCTAAACAAACTTACATCTGCTGCATCCATTGCAAATGTGACCATTCATCGACTACATTTTGACTGTTCTTAAGTGCACACCGAATGTCTGTCTACCTCTCCCTCCTTTATTACTAAACTTGGCATCTTGCACTTTACATCAATATAATATTTTTGATGAGCTCTCTATCAACCTGTGATCAGGGCCTGATATGCTATACCAAAAACTAAAATAAATAGATTAAATAAATATTGAACCTAGACCATCATCTAAATAGACAAAGAGGTGAATGTTCTGGGCGGTTTTGCTAGTATGTTTATCATCTGTGCCTTTGAAGCGCTGACAGGTGATGAAGGAAGAGCCAGCAGGTGATGCAGTGTGCAAGGCATCTAGTGTCAGAGGGCAGTGATGTGTGGCAGTGGAGGGGTTGGTATAAGCCAGTGCAGCTTACCTTTCGTGCTCCAGCCGCAATATTATTAACTTCGGGGCCAAAATACTCTGGCTACTGAGCCAGGGTCCTGAAACCTCCTACAAGACATTGAGATGTTAATGCACTCTAACCGAGGTGGTGGCAGCTTGGCCGCATCATCCCTTGGTGAGTCAACCCAATGCAGCAGGCAGACCAGAGGTGAGCATAGGTGGCCACAAGTGTGCTTAGGATTCCCTGCATTATGTGTGTCTAAATACGTCTCGCCCTGCTTGCCTGCCTGAGTTTATCTGAGCCTAAGTCTGAGTCTGGAGGAGACTGGAGGTCCAACGAGGCCCCAGAAACAGTGAAGTCCTGGAAAGGTTTAGAGGCGGCCCTTCAAAGAGGAGGTATTGTTGAGGCATTGTAGGTGTGGTGAGCATGAGCTCACTGTAGTGCTTTTAGTTTGTTTGGATATTTACTTGCCTACTGAAAGCCCCTTAATTACCCTCTTTTTTCTTTGTGTCCCTGAAGTAGACACTGGATTCCCCTACTGATGTTACTCAACATTTGAGATTGTGAACCTTTCAGACACATCTGAAAGAAAAGTGACTACTGAAACCCAAGTCAGAATAATCACCTGAATATATTCCACTGATCCAAATGCAGCGTTGGGTGATATATGTCACATTGCAATGATTTTATGAAAAGATAATGTGCTTCAATAACCCTATTAACTTTTCAAAAATCTGACCCCATTTGCTCTCTCTGAAAGATTTAAGCAAGATATAATGGCTTGCCAGATCTCATGCAGGTAAAGCTCTACCATAAGCTCACATGGCACCACCCTGAGTAAGGATTACATTTTATATTCCCCTTAATTATGTTTGAAAGAGTTGTGTTTTGCAGCTTGAGGCTACAATATCTAGTGTCTGGGAGTTCAAAGACAAGTGTACAATGATTTAATAAGTTTAATGGAATGAGATGTTGAAACAGTAGTGTAATTACAGGAAACGCCCACTGTGAGCAAGCAACTGTCCAACAGATTGAGAAAGATTGAATTTAATAATTGGAAGACAAGATGAAAGCCTTTCAGCACTTAGCTGTACAGGCATTGGCTCTTGTTATGTCTTCCTTGTCAGAACTTATTTGTAAATTCAAGATGAAACCCCATGGTTCCACTGTAAATTAATTCTTATCAATCTCTGTCGGCTTCTACAGGGCGAATGATGTCAGACAACACCTTCTAATCAAAAGACATTGACAGAGATATATATGACTGCACCCTTTCAAGCATTGGGAAGCTCAGGTATCCTATTGCTGTGGAGGCAGCGGTGTGCAATGTGAACCCCAGAAATGTCCACTAATGTAGTCAAACCCTGTCTGTGGCATGCAAGGTTCCTATATGGTCTATATATTTATAATTTGCCAATTGACTCGTATTGAAGCATCTCTTGACTGCTTTTAGGTTCAGCAGTTTCTGGCTGGCTGGGACACATTGAAGCCAGACAGAATCCATTGCCCTAGATAGGATGAGCACAATATACTTGCCCGATAACCTGTGCTCATCTTTGGGTAGTTTAGTACAGAGCAGTCAGGCTTATCCTCAGGGTCAAAGTGTAAAGTGTCGGCACCATACCACCTTAGCAACACACTGCATACTCTACCAATAACACTCCACACCATATGTATAAAACACTGGTGTTTGTATTACACATAAATTGAAATCAAAACAACCTGCTGCTGTATTCCACTTTAGGTGTCCGTATATAGGTTTTCCTGAAACATGTCCTTATATAGGCAAATTCGCATTGCCCTTATATAGGCATAAGATCCCAGTCCTTATTTAGGCATTAGCTGTGCTATCCAAATACAGGCCTTGTCACCTACATTCGTCCATCCCAACGTCACAAAGAGTTCTTAGAAACCAGACCCTTAAGCTCTTGGGAGTTCCCCTAGCACAGGATTATTGATTTCTCCAAAAACTCATTTATTATGCATGAACCGCTATTCCTTAAGGGTTCATTCCTGACGTCTTCCTCTGCCCGACTTTACGTCAATGATAACGTTCCAAGGCACCTACCAGGTATAAATATACCTTCCCTTGACCAAGCAAGTTGGAGGAGACCTCGATTTTAGAGGAGCCCGTGTCCCGGCCTGACGCACTGACAAGAGACGCTGTCATCCATGCTCGCAGAAAATCTAGCTTCAAGTGTTCTGACTCCCTTTGCGGGGTGTTAGAGTTCGAGACCCGTAAAGAGATTCCCATCTCTCTCATTCTCAAGGTATGGAGCTGACTAGAACCTAGAGGGACTCTTGGCATACCAGACTGAGCATACCATACTATAGCCTACCATACTATAGAATATATCACCTACTTCTTACCTTGTACTACACTTAGGTTAGGTACACTGGTGTAGAACTGGTTAGAGAAGCATCTTACGAGTATTCGCATTTTTAGCTTATGTTATTTATGTATATGAATATATGTGTCATAGCTAAAAGATAATGCTAGCGCATACCCCATTCGGTTGTAATGGTCAAGCAATCACAGGTTTTGACTATGCCTCGTGACCCCGCCCCTTCAGCTACTCAAACCACTCCAGCCAAAAATACACGTTGCACCCGCTGGGGACACTTTGATTAGATTGTCAAGACCACCTAAAACGGAAGAAAACAATTTAGTGTTCTCGTCCATCCAGATGAAGTCCTCAGGCACCCAGAAGCACCTTCACGAGTGCAATATCACTATCTTCCCCCCATAGGCAAAAGATTGACATTAAAAGCTGATGTGCTTCCAAATTGGAGAAATGTTATCCCTCCGGTGGAGCGGAAAGCTGCAGCCAGGCAGGCAGCCATGGGTGAACACAAGGCACAATGAGACCCCTCGGGTCCAGTCATGATATTCTCAACAAAAGAGTGGTTCCAGGGAGAGGGAGCTGTCGGGTTTGGAGGGAGGCAGTGATGTCAGGCACTGTCATCCTCCCGATCTGGAGGTTGGAAACAGTCCAGTCCAGCGGACTCATCAAACTTCCCCCAACACCCCTCGCTAGTGCGAGCAAGTACATATTTCCGGTTGTAAGTGGGGGTCCCTCGGACTCAGCAAACTTCACCCGCACTCCTCGAACTCCGCAAGTTCTGGCACCCCAGGTGGGCTGCTGATCTTTACAGTCCTCTGCACAGTGTGATTACGTCATACGTCGGGGTGGTCCTTGTCTCAAACGACGATCACTTCCACCCATTTCCGCCACACACTGCGCGGTCCTTACGATCTTGTGGAAATGGAGAGATTCTTTCAGTCCCTGGGATCACGTGGACAGGAAGCCAGCCAACTTGCCTTTGGAGAGTGCTTAGGGACCCAGATCACAACAGTTGGCAATTAGCTGCAGGTCAGCAACATCCAGGCAAAATCCACCAAGTGATAGTCCCCTTCCGAGAACATGACAAGCCCCAGGCCACCACAAATCCGCGGATAATGCAATTGCAGTCCCTCCTGCCCCAATAGTTTCTTTTGTTGATGTCCCAGAATCAAACCAGCATAGTATGGTTCCAAACCCTCAAGCATCTCTAACTTCTGAGGACAGAGCCCCAGTATACCCGCAATGGCCTTTGAAGAATAGATCAGTTCAAAAGGCCACCTTTGAAATGCACAGGCCCTCATTAAATTCTGTCCTGTCTGCCATCCTACCCTAGGAGGATTGATCAGCATCTTTAGTAGGGCTAAGACCCTGCTCCTTTGGAATGCAGGTGCCAATTCCACCCCCTCTCATCTTTCACAGGAAGGCCCCTGTGAGTCAGGGGTCTGCAGTTTCCCTTGAGCCCCTAGTTTACGGCTGCATATCAGGAATGCACATATGTAACAGTCACCCCAGCACCCAGATGTGAAGTGGAGACAGGCTGACAGGCACACAGAGCAGCAAGCATCGAAATACCCACTTACTAACAGTGGTATTTCCACGTTAGTAATGTCAAATCACCTCCCACCACCAGAGAGGATTTCCCATTACTAACTCATCAATATCAAAAACTATAATGTATGTAGGAAATGCAACTCAATAACCTTTACACAAATCTCTAATGCCAATCCAATGTGAAGGAGGTCCTACCGTACCAAACACACCATCTGGTTCCATTCACTACCAGTGGAGGTAGCACACACGTTCACATGCCATACCTCTTCCTGACACCACACCCTGCCCTCAGGGAATACTCCGATATAGTGAGAGACATGCAGAACCTTGGCAAGTAGCGTTTTAAATGTCTAAACCAAGTAACAGTACCCTGCATACAGAGGCCCGAAAGGGCAACCCAGTGGCATGTTTGAAGAGCTACCTCCGTGGGTGGTACAAACAGTGCTGCAGGCCCACGGAGGAGCATTTGAGTAACATGCCCTAGGTATATTTCTTACCCCTAGACAAGGGACTTACAGACAGCTCAAATTAGCTAATCATGTATACACTGATTACCAGTATGGATATAACAAACACAGTGTTTTGGCACTGAATGGCAGTGTCAAAACCGCTCAAAGTTCTGAGGATTGCACATAGATCAGCGAAAACCAGGAGGGGCAGAAGCAAAAAGCTGAGACAAAGCACCCTAGAAAGGGCCATTTCCAACAACTGCAAAAAAAATTCACAGTTAATGAATGAGCTATTTGTTGTGTTCTTTGTAAGACTTCTAGGACAGTGAAAGATCTTTCAACTTTGAACACAGTCAACATACAAGATATTCTGGATTGCTTGTTCTTCCCTCTCGGTAAGGGCTGCGGAAGGAACAGGTTTATCAAGAAAGTTTGCACTTGTTGGATCACCCAGGGACCATGTAAAAAAGGTTGATCCTCAACCACAACAATTTTATGAAGAATATGTATCCACAGTAAGTCATACAACGGATTTGTAAAGATAAGGAATAATTTCACCCACACATAACATTTTAGCTCACTCGTAATGAGCCTCGTCTTCGCAAGTACAGTGAGCAGTTGTCCATAAACGTTTGCCCTACCTCTGACAATTTTCTTACCCATTTTTACATATTTCACTCCATGCCATGCTCTAGTCCTGCTCTCTTACCTCTCTGTCTGTTATAATCATCAACTTAATTCACATGTCCTTCTTCTCAATCAGTCATCCTTTGTCATTGAAATCAATAGCAATCTTTTCTATCTTCAAGATGCACTTAAGCTAAACTTAGATTGTTCTTTGTGCATTGAAGCAAAGCACCACACTAATCTTCCAGACATCTCTAGATTGGGTGGATGGTAAGTGTTTGTGAATAACAAGCAGGATATCTTGTTTAACTTTAAGATACCCACAGTTCTGCAAGCAATCTTTTGTTTAAGGTTCAATTAACAACAACCAAGAACTGAGGAGCTTCTTTCCTAGTACAGGGTTTTACAGCATTGAAATACCTGCTCATGGCTATTCGGATCACACCATGCATTTGTGCATGTTCACACACACGCACATACAGATATTAGACTTTGTAAGCTATTTCGGCTCTTTCCTTATTTTCTATGGTTTGAAGAAATATTTGCCCTAAAATAAAGAATGAAGACTATTGAGCAAGTCTAGAACTTTATAGGTCATGACCTAGAGAGCATAAAATCTAAGAAACAATATAGCAAATAGAACACAGATTAAAAAGATCCTATGATCTCAATAGTCTTCAGTAGGACATTGGTACCTTCTTGTCGCGAAAATACAGTCATTGGTCGGTATGCTGCTTCTTATGTTGATATTTCCTCTTAGACTACTTGTAGTCTCTTTTATAAAATGGAATAAAAAGAAGTCAAAACATTTGTGACTATCCACTGGAAAACCAGGAGGTGGAACACTGATCCAGTGCTCCACTGCTCCCCTTCCAGTTCCAATGCATACTTACTGGTAATGCTGCATTAGAGGATGTTTCTCTCAGCCATATTCTTACTCAAAAGACCAGCATGATTTTTACACTTCTCTTCAACTCGGGTGTAAAGAATGTGTTTGAGCTTTTGTGTGTTGCCACCTGACTTTCAGTAGCAATGGTTTCAGGAAGCCAATCTGCAGTTTATAAATGAAAACACGTGGTAGGAACATAAAGCATCTTTTTGTACCAGCTACTATCATGAAAACTATCACTGTCAATGGTGTCTTTGAGTCCAACATTTGGCACACCATATTATGGGGTCCATATTTAGGTCACTTTTCCATAGGAAGCCATGATGCTCAATATAACCTATTTTTGGAAGTCGTGGATATCTTGAAAATAGACTATCCTGTTGCAAAATAATATTATTGTGAACCTTTTCTACTCAATGTGAGAACATTGCCATCCCTCTAAGGTCATTATCTTTCCTACAACAACCAGTACCCATGTTAATTTGAACATCATTCTAACTCCGACATTCCTTTGCAGCATAAAATCTTAGAAGAAAACGTAACCTGTCTAATAAGAGTTCTGTCACTCCTGAAATCTTGAAAATATGAAGACATTACATAGGTGCGCGCACTCACCCAACATACCCACCCACCTTCACACACACATACACACTATGCCCTGGGCACACAATAGCGTTTCAGGTGAAGTAATCCTGGTTTGAGTTACTCTCACTGCATTAAACATATTGGGCACAATTCCTTAAGAGTTTGCAAAGAGTAGGTGTAACTTGCTGGGCTTACACCTGGATTTCAGAAGAGAGGCATGAAAAATCTAAGAAATTCACAGTACAAACGCTGTGAATCGGGTCCGTTATCTGTAAGTGATTTGTTGCTTCTTGGTAATAGGGTCAGTCGACATCAAATTCCAAAAAGAATAGTAAAATGATGTTTTTTTTGCAGTTTAGTTAATTAAATATAAATCTTTCAGGAAAACTTGTGTAAATATTAGTGAAAGATGTATTTACTTTGTGGTGTTAGATGTCCACCTTCAAGAGAAGCTGTTGTTAGGGCATTGTGACTTTTCCATGAACAAGCGCAACCTCTTCTACACGACAGTCTCCCAACTCTACTCCATTCAATCATATATTCACTGTAGGCATGATCTTAGTGTCTATAAACATTTCTGGAATAAACAAACAGCTTTTCCCCAAAAAATCTTATAATTAAAAATAAAAGATCGTGTTGAGGGCACTAAAGGAGCATAACCTAACTACATGTTTTAATTTGAGTGAACCCATGCTGCAAAGGCTGTCAAAAGTCAATTTGGGAGGCAATATTTTTTCTGGTCTTGGAAGGCTCTGCACAGTAATTATGAGCAGCATTTGGAATGCTGAAAATGCCATTTCCAGCTGTCAAGTCCCAGCATGTGTCCTGTCTCACTAACTGTTTGAATCCTCTTCAGTTCTTTAATGATGATGAAAGGACGGACAGCTTGTTTGTGGTTTACAGAAACATGAGTTTTGACATGCAATCAGCACCTAAACGTGATTCACTCTACATCATAGGCAATATGAGGCACTCACTCAACTGAAAGCTCTTCAAGTGCTGGCTTAGAAACAGAAACACATCCAAATGTTCCACAAATTACAAGCCTCCCCCTGAAGGCTGAGCGTGAGAAGTAATATTAGAATGGGCAGACATATATCTACAAATACAATGTCCATCCTAGACAGTGCCACAGTGTCATATACATGAACCTAACAAACTTGGTATAATCATTTCATTTGGACTTAGGTGGGCACTATGGTATAGGACTTTTCTAAATCTTCTAAACGTGCCAGACCAATATATCCCGTTGCCAGTCCTTGACAAAAGAACTCTCTCATCCTTTACTGTACACCTTCGTGCCAATTCTGGATCCAAATACCAAAAATGCCTGACGTTTGGCTGGCATGTGAAGATATGCTTGTTCGAAGAAAAACCTCACCCAATGAAAAAAAAAGGATTAGCTCCGAATACTGTAAGATATTTGTCCCCAATCTCTGCCCACACATCACTTGCATCCTTCCTCTGCAGAGTATTACTTTGTTCATAGATTTGAGTGTTGCAAATCCAATAGTATATGGGAGAGATCCACTTCAAATGTCTCCAATGTGCATTTGAAGCAGCCTCGCCAATAGGTTATATTGAAAACTAAAAATCCACTGTGTTGTTTGTTAGATGATGGTGTTGGTGATTTTCGCCAAAAAGGTGTATTTGGCATCACTAGGATTTTATGACTACAATCTGGTACATTCCTTGTTGGGTAGAAGGTGAAGCGCACTCATGTTAGAAAGGCCTGATTATTTTGTACATAGTGACCCAAAATATAAGCAAAAAGAAAGCCACGTCCTTCTCTGCAAGTCACATTCTAACGGTTGAAAAAGACACAGATTGCACTCCTATGGATCCGATTTTTTACACAAAATGTTCTTTTATGACAAAAGGCAGCCGTTTCAGTGACTGTCACAAATTCTGGCTACAGAGGTAGGTGGGCCTGTTCTCTTTTGTTCTGAGTATTTCAGCCTGCGTTTTATATCTAGAAAAGATGCATCATATTACATCCATGTTATGTTTGTTCACCATGTTGAACTTCCTATCCACCAAGGAATTTTATCTGGTTATCATACAAGATATATGGACTGACTTTTGAAATAAAATTTGTATGACCAGGTTGTAGTCATTTAACCATCTCTACTCAAAATATAACAAAAGCATTTGTAATATTTTAAGATCAGAAAGAGTGTGAAATCCTTGGACAACAAACATCAATTTAAAATGAATAGTAATTCTCAAGTAATTTACTCTATGTTCAATCGCCAAAATGTTTATAAACATACCATTCAGCAAACCACAGGAAAAACATGAAGCCCCAAAAACTTCGAAACAAAGGCACCCTCACCCAAGACAACCACACCTGGGCACCCGACGCAAACGACGCAGCCAGAGAACTCCACACCTGGATCTCCGACTGCACAGATGAGCTCGCCCCGCAACGCAAGCCCGACAGACAACGCCCCAGGAAAGCCGCCTGGTTCACAAATGCTCTCCAAGAAGCCAGACGCACCTGCAGACGTCAGGAGAAGAATTGGAGAAACACCAAGACAACCGAAAACCACACCACCTACAAGGACGCAATGACGGACCCACCAAGAGGAACTTCATCCACAGCAAAATCCTGGCCAACTCCACCAACTCCAAGGAACTTTTCAGTGTCATTCAAGAATTCACCAACCCATGCAGCGAGGCCACAGACATCACCCCATCCCAAGACCTCTATGACAAGCTTGGAACCTATTTCCACCTCAAGACCAAAAACCTCTACGACAACTTCATCGACCATCCACCAGGTGCCACAGACG
This sequence comes from Triturus cristatus, assembly GCF_964204655.1. Classification (NCBI taxonomy): domain Eukaryota; kingdom Metazoa; phylum Chordata; class Amphibia; order Caudata; family Salamandridae; genus Triturus; species Triturus cristatus. The sequence goes on from NC_140589.1 coordinate 529,303,044, forward strand.
GCCCCCTTCCCCCAGAAACACCAGTCAGCCCACGATCTCCAACTGGACACCGATCATGGCCGAAGACACCGCCTCGATCATGAAAAGCATCTACTCGGGAGCCCCCACAGACCCCTGCCCCCTCACATCTACCACAGAGCCGTAGACACCCGAACTACAACGCACCATCAACATCACCTTCAAAACAGGCGCCTTCCCAGACGACTGGAAGCGCGCAGAAGTCAGACCTCTGCTCCAGATGCACACAGCTGACCCCACCGACCTCAAGAACTATCGGCCCATCTCGCTCCTCCCCTTCGCAGCCAAAGTTGCAGAGAAAACAGTCAACAGGAAACTGACACGATTCATTGTAGAGAATGCCATCCTCGACTCGTCCCAATCCGGATTCCGAAGCAACCACAGCACAGAGACTGCCCTATCAGCCGCTACAGATGACATCCGCACCCTCCTGGACCAAGGCCACTCCGCAGCCCTCATCCTACTTGACCTATCAGCGGCCTTTGACACCGTCTCCCACCACACACAAGTCGCCAGACTACACGACGCAGGCATACAAGGAACAGCCCTGGACTGGTTGCGATCATTCCTCACCGGTAGAAGCCAAAGGATCAGACTCCCACCCTTCCTCTCCGACCCCACAAAAATCACCTGTGGAGTCCCACAGGGTTCATCCCTGAGCCCAACCCTCTTCAACATCTACATGGCCCCCCTCACAGCCATCATCTGACAGCACGGCCTCAACATCGTATCCTACGCCAACGACACCCAGCTCATCCTCTCCCTCACCAAAGACCCCGCCACTGCCAAACTCAACTTTCAGAAAGGAATGCAAGAAGTCGTAGTGTGGATGACCAACAGCTGCCTGAAGCTCAATGCCGAGAAGACAGAAGTCCTCGTCCTCGGTACCACCCCTTCTGCATGGGACAGCACCTGGTGGCCGACCGCCCTCGGAAGCCCACCTACCCCCTCAGACCACGCCAAGAACCTCGGCATCATACTTGACTCATCACTCACCAGGAACCAACAGGTCAACGCCGTCACCTCCAGCTGCTTTAACACCCTCCGCATCCTCCACAAGACCTTCAAGTGGATCCCCCCTGAGTCAAGGAAGACAGTCACCCACGCACTCATCACCAGCAGACAGGACTATGGAAATGCACTCTACGATGTAATCAACAAATCCCTACTCCGCAAACTTCAGACAATACAGAACACCGCCGCTAGACTCGTCCTCGGCATCCCCTGACATGAACACATCAGTCAACACCTACGAAGTCTCCACTGGCTCCCCGTGGAGAAAAGAGTCACTTTCAAAATCCTCACTCTCGCCTACAAATGCCTACACAACAACGGACCCAAATACCTCAATGACCGAATCAACTTTCACGTGCCCAAAAGAAACCTCCGATCTTCCAACCTCGCACTGGCTAAAACCCCGCGCATCCACAGAGCCAGAGCAGGCGGAAAATCCTACACTCACATTGCAGCCAAGACCTGGAACGAGTTACCGGCAGACATCAGACGCGCCCCCTCCCTGAACACCTTCAGGAAGACCCTCAAGACCGGGCTCTTCGGCTAAACAGATCTTTGGACCCCCCAGCGCCTTGAGACCCTCACGGGTGAGTATCGCGCTTAGAATTCCCTGATTGATTGATTGATGGCAAAGCGACCATTTCCTGTGGACATGTGTGTAAGTCACCCCTCTAGTAGGCCTCACAAGCCCTAAAGGCACAGTGCAACAAATGACACAGGCAGGACATGTACTTTACATGTCCTGACAGTAAGAAACACAAAACAACTGTTTTTACTTTGGAAAGACTGAGTCACCCAAATGGGGAGTAAGGGTAACACACTGACCCCCTCGGCTGTGCCAACCTCTGAACGGTGCAACCAAAGTGAGCACTTCAAGGTATCAAACAATTTGTTACATTAAGCCCGACTTGTACCTCAAGTCAAAATTAATGTAACTTATTACAGTGAGCAGCTTTAGCAAAGTTGACACTTTGTTGCCTACAAATCTCATGCACCTTCCCGGGAGCATATGGAGGCTGCTCCATGAGGCAGCTTTCCCATCCTGGGGAAGCCAGGACCGGGCACTGGGTGTTTCCCTTGGAGGCTGGAAGAGTGGGGCCGGTTTTGTTAACGGGGGCTAGTTTTATAGCAGTGCAGCAGTTTTAAAAGCACTGCAACGTTCCTTGTATATTCAGCAGTTTTAAGGCAACAATAAAAGTGTCAGGTTAACTCTGGTGATTAATATAATTGCTGGAGAGAGATGGGAGTTTTGCCTAGTGGCAGTTTTGACTCATCATCGGTAGCGCAGAGGGTTATTATGTCGGCTGCAAAGAATGTGTGCCATGCATAACAAAGAACAACATTTTATGTGTATAGCTCAGTAGGTTACTGCTTTTGTCACAGAGATAATTTTGTTACTGTGCAGTTCATAAGTTAGAACTGTAATCTAGCACAGTGAGCTAGATATGAGATGGCTATGTTAAAGCACATGGTAGAGTTCAAAGAAACAATCAGTTTCCCTCTCTTTTTTACTGTTTGTGGTTTTGGTCTATAAAAACATAATTCCTTCAGAAATCTTCCTAATATGTCTCTAGTCTAAGGTCATGCTTAGGACGCCAGTGTCAAAAGACCCTGCTTAATGTGAGTAAAGGAGACATATGCACCATGCATAATAAGCATCTCAAGTGTTAATATGATGATGCTAAACTGGGGACAAAATTAGGTTCACTATTTGCTCCTCAATTGGATTAGCGTGCACAGTGTGTTGATTGTTGTGAAAACCATTGCCCAGAGTAATGTACACATAAGATTTGAACATTGTACAATGTAGAGATTTGTCAATTTAGGCAGCTGTCACCCCAAGAAATATCATTCCAATAATTAAATCTCTATGAAGTTAAGCATGTTAACATGTATTACCGTTAGTTCTGGCCCGCCACCCACTGAAGGTTGGTAAGCAATGTTGTATCTCTGAACCCGACCAGTGGCATGATCCCACTTCACAGTCAAACTACTGGATGTTGCATCGTACACTTGCAGGTTACGTGGTCCACTCTTTGGAACTATAATAAAGTTAATGAAAAGAATTGGTGTCACACAATTCAGATAAGGACGTAAACATGCATTTACTGATAAAACTGAATCTGAATATACAGAATAAAACAAGGATTGGGCTTTTAAAAAATAAGTTAGGAGGTGGAGAGTTACATGTGGAAGAGCGAGAGGATTGGAAGGAGGGAAAAGGGAAAGTCCAGAAGGACAAACTAAAGAAATGGAAGGAAGAACACAGGAATGCATGTTGAAAAAATGAAACATTTTGGAAAGTAAGGTAACAAGTATATAAGGAAAGAAAGAAGGGAGAGAGAGATAAAAAGGTATCTTGGCAAAATGAAGAAATATGAAAGGAAAAGGCAGGGAATATGCGAAATAAATGGTATTGTGTGAGAAAGTATTCATAAAATCACGTGCTGTTCACTCACGTGCAACTGAGGTGAGACTAAGAGGACACTGAATGACCTTTGGTTGGATAAAATTATGATTGTACATTAGACAAAAAATACTTAATGCACAAGGCTTGTGTTTGTAGGGGAAGAGTTTAACTTTGTGTTGAAAGGCAGAAGGTTAGGGGTCATCAGGATTGTAGATGGTAGGGCATTCCATAATGTACATAGTCTTTGGGGGGACAGCCAGGTGAATGTGATAAGAGTGTTAGGTTAAATGATGCTTACTCTATTGATACACACTGCAAACGTAATCATCTTTATAATTTGGCATGTCAAAACTCTTGAACTTTGGTCAAGTGGGAATTTATCTGCCTTTGGCTGGCGTATGTGATGCGTTGCAGAACCATCAAGGCTATCCTAAGGTTATGGATGTTCTGATTAAGCACACTGTGATTTTCAGGATTATTCAACCACATTGTGAAACACCATCCAAGTAATCTTGATGTTGTTATGACCAGAAATAAGTGATAGCCAGGGAGAAACGAGCAGCTAGAGACACACTAGCCAAATATATTGTGGGGAATAACATGGAGAATCTTTGGCAGGTACTAGTAGGTAAGCAGAGGATTTTAAGTCTGGTCCTGACCAATATTGTCTCAAATTTAATTTATACATGTGCAGCAAGAAACACTCTATGTGCACGCTTCCCATGGCCATGTGAAAACTCCTTCTGGGTAAGCTAGCTGTTGGAGTGAGAGCAAGATACTAGTGGTCTGACTAGGCCATTTTTAACCTTGAGCAAAATTCTGCCATTGTAGGGTACTGATAGCAAAATGTTTGCGAAAACATATTCTATTGTATGCAAATAACTTGACACAATATAAAATAAGCAAAATCCCTTCCAAATGGCAAACTGTTTTGAGTTTCTTACCCATTAAACATTTATTTACCACGTAGCTTTATCTCTGTTACCAAAAAGATCACTTTCCCAATATGGCTGGCTACGAGTCACAGAAAATTAATAAATGCTAAAAATGTACCCAGTAAAAGTAACAAATCATATTTTATATAGTCCACATCGTGAACTGAATATATCTTGGTGTATTATGCATAAGCATGCACATGGAGCCCAAGGTCTCTGGCATTTATATGTTGCCACTGATGACATTGCTCAAAGAACAGCGCTCTAAAGATCTACATAAAGCACATTTGACCTGTTTCCCCATTATATATCTCTGCGATTTATTTGTTGGACTGCACAGAGTTTATCGTTCACCCATACACCTCATGGGTATGATGTTGATGGGGAAATAGGGCATTATGCACAATGTGCAGTGGATTGCCATTGTTTATTTTATGTGCCTATTTGGATGGTTAAGAGTTTGAAAGGGTGAATTTGAGGTGAGTGACAGATTGGGTGCTCACTGTATATTATGTATGTATGTGCCTTCACAGTGTACTCTGAAGGTGCTCAAAGGGAGGAGGTAATCACCCTACAGCCCCCCAAAGAGGACCTCGTCATAAAGTCCTAATAATATTCAGCCTTAACCCTGAGCACACACTTAGTGTACCAAATACCATTATGTAGGTTATTTCAATACAAATGAAATCAATATTTGTTGTTTTTTTTTATTTTCAATCTTCATTCAACCTTTAGCCAACACGTGTTTTCTCGATTAGGGTGTTCCCTCTACTTTATCAGGGCTGTATTCCTGGCAAGTCGCTTGGTAATATCTCTGTGTCGGTACTAATTCTGTCCCGGTGCAGACTTCCAATATGTCCCAGTTAACTATTGTGGTATCAAAAGCACTGCACATTATTTGATGTATCTCTTGTTCCTAATACATATATGTTGCCCGTGTATCTTACAATCTAAAAAGACGCCAAAAAACGCCATACTCGACAGGAGACCGGAATACATAGGACGGTTGTTGGCGTTCTTTTAGATTGTAAGATACACGGGTAACATATATGTATTAAGAACAAGAGATACATCAAATAAGGTGCAGCACTTTTTATACCACAATAGTTAACGGGACTATTTGGAAGGTATTCAGAAATGATTTGTTTTTTGCCCAGTGTTGGACAGGCCACACAGAGGGCTGGCTCCCCCCCCGCACGACAGGGCCCGAGCTCCGGCCCACCCAGCATACCCCCGTGACAAGCCCCTGTACTCCGTCTCCCGACGGACCCTCTGCCCTCGGACCCCTACTCATCACGGGGTCCAGCCCCACCGGCTTCCCCGGCCAGGTCAAGCCGCCATCTTGGGCCCTGCACCACGCGGCCGCGTGGCCTCACCTCGACCCTAACCCCGGGCCTGGCCGGCCCCGACATCCCGGCACCACCATCCACCCAGGAGGTGAGCGGACCACTTGGCAGGTCAATGGGAGAACGAAGCGTCAAGAGCTCTTCCCCCGCCAGGTGCCGATCGCCTCCAGCCGCCCCCAGGCGCTGGCTCCACCCCCTGCTGGGTGTCTGGACACCTTCATCCCGGACCCTCCGACCTCCAAGTGCGAGGGTCCGGACATCAAAGGGCACCAGCCCTATAACTAAGACAGCTCCGGAGCAGGAAGGCAGTTGTATCCTGGAGTCGAGAGACACCGAGTGAACTCAACCCTGACGGTCTACTGGCGCTGCCGTAGCCCGCTCTTGTGAACCATCGTCCTGCCTGCTGGCGCTGCCGCGGCCTTCTGCAACCTTCATCTTCCTGGGACCTGCTGGCGCTGCCGCGGCCCGTTGTACCGACCATCCTCACCGGGACCTGCTGGCGCTGCCGCGGCCCTCTGCAACCTTCATCTTCCTGGGACCTGCTGGCGCTGCCGCGGCCCGTTGTACCGACCATCCTCACCGGGACCTGCTGGCGCTGCCGCGGCCCTCTGCAACCTTCATCTTCCTGGGACCTGCTGGCGCTGCCGCGGCCCGTTGTATCGACCATCCGCACCGGGACCTGCTGGCGCTGCCGCGGCCCATACCACCTAACCACCAAGCTCGAGGATTGTGAGCTCATCACCATCTCATCCGAATTACCTGATTGGTAAATAGACTGTCCCGCTACCCCCTTCCCTACCTTACGAGACTCTAATCGAGGGGACCCCTGAGTCCAGACCTCCTTGTACCATTTTACCGTACCTTAAATAAGTGTCGATAAAGATCACTGAACCTTATCCGTGTGTGATATCTGTCTGTGGGGGGGAAGTTACTTGTCTGTACGATCGCTGGAGACGGCTCTCCCCGGAGACCTCTCCTCCTGACCCCGGCCGACCCTCCCGGTCCGTCTACCTTTTCTAACATTGGTGGCCAGCGGCGCGATCCGAATCAACGCGTAATCGTACAGAGAGTAGCTCACCCCACGACAAAGCACGATGTCGACCAAAGATAGCAGCTCCACCGAGAAGTTCCAAATGGAGAAACTAGAGGAGTACAACCACCGCGAACTGAGACAATTTTGCATAGAACTTGGCATTGCTACCACTGGCCTGAGTACCAAGGATGACCTAAAGCACGCCCTTGAGTCGTGGACAGAAACGGGGGTCACAAGACCCTCCGACCAAAACAGCGTCACACCAGAGGGGAACGCCACGACTCCCGAGGAACGGGGAACGGGCCTATCACCGGAGGAGGTACGAGAAAGAGACAAAGTCAGACTGCACGAATTAGAGATGGCGCGACTCAAGATGGATGGGGAGCTCAAGTTAGCTGAACAGAAACTCAACCTCGAGCAGATGCGGATTCGAGAGGAGCGAGAAGAAAAACAGAGACAGAGAGAGCTGGAAGAGAAAAAGATAACGCTCGAGCACGAGCGCCAATTGGCAGAGATAGAACTGCGCAAACAGCATAAGGACTTGGGGGTGCCTGAAAGACCACACACCCCGGGACCAACTGAGAAAAAAGTTCACATCCCCAAGGATGTGGTCCGCGAGTATGTCCGAGAAGACGACATACAACAATGGTTTAAGGCCTATGAGTTCGCAATGACCTCCCACCGGATCGACCGGAGTGATTGGGGAGCCGGACTTTGGGGGAGATTTATCAACGAGGGTCGCGATGCCCTGCTGCAGCTCCCCGATCACCAAATGTCGTCCTACGACCACATGAAGGCTGCCCTCCTCACCCGCTACGGCCTCACGCCCGAGATGTACCGCCAGAGGTTCAGGGATTGCACCCGGATCCCAGGTACCACTTGGGTGGAATACGTGAACTATTTCAGCCGGGCCTTCGAGGGTTGGATCAAGGGAAGTCAGGTCACCACCTACGAACAGCTCTTCAACCTCATGGTATGGGAACACCTGTCAAACAACTGCTTCGTCGAGCTCCGGCAGCATCTACTCGACAGTAAGCTGACTGACCCCCGGCAGCTCGCCGCCGAAGCTGACCGGTGGGAGAGCACCCGAGTGGGCCGGAAAGGGCCACACGACCAGAACAGAAGCAACCAAGGCCAGCACCGTCCTCGGGGAGGAGGAGGAGGCCAGGGGCGGGGGAGAGACGCCTTGCCAGCAACAACCGTGGCCAGCACCCCGCCGCCGACCGGCCGGGGCAACCCCCCATTGCGGCCTGGGTACCGAGCCAACGTCACGTGCCACAGATGCCAGCGACTAGGCCACTACGCCAACGATCCGAACTGCCCGCTGAACCAAACGCCCAAACCCCGCCAGGTAGCTGCCGCTGCCCTGGGGGAGGAGCAGTCGTTGGAGGGTCCCGAGGAGTGTGAGCCGGACCAGCAAGGGTGGGAACCGGCCGCCATGGTCCTGGCATGCTTAGGGGGAAGAGACATGGTTCCGCGGGCTCCCCTACCCGCCAACACCAGGAAATACGGTCAGTGGGTGACCATTAATGGACAGAGAGCTGAGGCCTTGCGCGACACCGGCGCCAGCGTGACGGCCGTCCGCTGTCACCTGGTGAAACCCGAGCAGATCTTGCCGAACATTCTCTGCCCCGTCCGCTCGGCAGATAACTCTGAAAGCATGTGCAAGATGGCCTGCGTCCCGTTTGAATGGGGAGGGGTCTCCGGCCTACTGAAAGTGACGGTCCGGGACGATGCCCCCGTGGACTGCCTCCTGGGGAATGACCTCGAGAGTTCCCCGTGGGCCACCGTCGAGAGAAGAGAGCACTTGGGGATGCTGGGCCTCCCGGACTGGGCCTGCATAACCACCCGATCCATGGCCGGCCGGGCCGCCCCCCGATCAGAAGAAACCGAATGGCCGGCACCTCCGCCCCCGGTTGCCCCCGTAGAGGACAACGGCGAGGCCGACCTCCCAGACCCGGCCCCCGAAGAAAACGCGCAACCCCAGGACCTTCCGGATCTGGCTCAGTGGCGGCAAGAAGGGGGGCCCACCCAAGAACAGTTCCGCCAGGAGCAAAAGACCTGTCCCTCCCTCGAGGGGCTTCGCCAACAAGCCAGCACCCAAGCCGCCGGGGACACCACCGGAACCCACTGGGTCTACTGGGATAACGACCTGCTCTACAGCGAGCAAAGAATCGCCGAGCTGGGGGCCAGTCGAGTTCTGGTGGTACCGCTCCGCTTCCGAGACTTTCTACTCAACCTAGCCCACGATGTCCCCCTGGCTGGGCACCTGGGCCAAGATAAAACGTACAGTCGACTGGTGACCCACTTTTTCTGGCCAAAAATGAGGAATGACGTCCTGAACCACTGCCGATCGTGCCCCACATGCCAAGCAAGCGGGAAGAGTGGCCGGAAGCTTAAGGCTCCTCTACAACCCTTCCCGGTGGTCACCACCCCGTTCGAGAGGGTGGGGATAGACATTGTGGGGCCGCTGGACCCTCGCACGGCACAAGGACACAGGTTCATCTTGGTACTAGTGGACCATGCCACCCGCTATCCCGAGGCGGTGCCCCTACGGACCGTGACCGCTCCAGTGGTTGGCCGGGCCCTGATGGGGATCTTCTCCCGGGTAGGCTTCCCCCGAGAAGTCGTCAGCGACCGAGGTACGAACTTCATATCGAAGTACATGAAGTCCCTCTGGCAACAATGCGGGGTCACATACAGATTCACGACTCCCTATCACCCCCAAGGAAACGGACTAGTGGAGCGGTTCAACCGCACTCTCAAAGGGATGATTGGGGGATTGGAAGAGCCTCTCCGTCGCCAGTGGGATGTACTGCTCCCGTGCCTCCTCTTCGCCTACCGAGAAGTACCCCAGAAGTCCCTCGGCTTTAGCCCCTTTGAACTCCTATACGGACACCCTGTGCGAGGGCCCCTCAGCCTCGTGAAGGAGGGCTGGGAGTTGGCCCCCCTAACGACCCCTCCAGACGTCTTCAAATACCTCCTGGCCCTACGAAACCAGACCCGGCGCTTCAGGGAGATGGCCAAGGCGAACCTCGAGGCCAGTCAGGAGGACATGAAAAGGTGGTATGATCACAATGCCTCCTCCGTTGAGTTCGAGCCTGGGCAGCAAGTATGGGTGATGTCCCCCACCGAACCGTGTGCCCTGCAAGACAAGTGGACGGGGCCCTTCAAAGTGGTCGAGCGTAAAAGCCCCGTCACTTACCTCGTCGACATGGGGTCCACCCGGAACCCCCTGCGGGTCCTCCACACCAACCGGCTCAAACCACACTTTGTGCGCTCCGAACTAAGCCTCCTGATGGCGACCGACAGTGGTACAGAAGAAGACTCCGAGCCCCTCCCGGATCTCTTAAAGACTCAGGAGAAGGACGGCTCCGTGGATGGGGTCCGGCTCTCCGACGCCCTCACTTCGGAGCAACGCCAGGACTGCCGGGACCTCCTGCTGCAGTTCGCTGCCCTGTTCTCACTCACCCCCGGGGTCACCCCTTGGTGTTTGCACGACGTAGACACCGGGGACAGTCCCCCTGTCCGGCACCGGGCCTACCGCGTACCAGATCGGGTACGGACCTGCATACAGGAGGAAGTGGCCAAGATGCTCACGATCGGGGTCATCGAGCCCTCGGACAGTCCCTGGGCCAGTCCGGTTGTATTAGTTCCCAAGGCCGCGGCCCCCGGCACCGCCCCTGAACTGAGATTCTGCGTCGACTACCGGGGCTTGAACGCTGTCACCCGGACCGACGCTCATCCCATCCCCCGAGCAGACGAGCTGATCGACCGGCTGGGGGCCGCCCGCTACCTTAGTATCTTCGACCTGACGGCGGGCTACTGGCAGATCGGCCTCACACCCAGGGCTCAGGAACGGTCAGCCTTCTCCACCCCCGATGGCCACTATCAATTTAAGGTCATGCCCTTTGGCATGAAGAATGCCCCCGCCACATTCCAACGTCTTGTGAACCAGGTCTTGGCAGGGCTCGAAGAATTCAGCGCTGCCTACCTGGACGATATCGCTGTATACAGCCGCCACTGGTCCGACCACCTCCGTCACCTCCAAGAGGTCCTCCAAGCCCTCCAGCGGGCCGGCCTCACCATTAAAGCCGGCAAGTGCCAAATTGGCCAAGGGTCTGTGACCTACCTGGGGCACCAAGTGGGAAGCGGGCTGGTGGCCCCACTACAACTTAAGATTGCTGCCATCCAGTCCTGGCAGCCCCCCGTCACCCAGACCGAGGTCCGAGCCTTCTTAGGGCTCACCGGCTACTACCGGCGGTTCGTGAAGGACTACGGCAGCATCGTGGGGCCCCTTACGGGACTCACATCCAAGAATCAACCGAAGCGGGTCCACTGGACTCCTGATTGTCAAGCGGCCTTCGAAGAGCTGAAGGCCGCCCTGTGCACCGCCCCGGTGCTCCAGGCCCCCGATTACAGTCGGGAATTTGTAGTACAGACCGACGCCTCCGACCACGGCATCGGGGCCGTCCTCTCTCAGCTGAACCCCGAAGGTCATGACCAGCCGGTGGCCTTCATCAGTCGACGTCTCCTGGCCCGAGAACAGCGTTGGAGCACAATCGAGAGGGAGGCATTTGCAGTAGTGTGGGCCCTCAAAAAGCTCCGGCCCTATCTCTTCGGTACCCACTTCCGGGTACAAACCGACCATCGACCCCTGCAATGGCTGATGCAGATGCGGGGGGAGAACCCAAAACTCTTGCGCTGGTCCATTTCCCTGCAGGGAATGGACTTCACTGTGGAGCACCGGCCAGGCCAAGACCACGCCAACGCGGACGGCCTGTCCCGCTTTTTCCGCCTCGACGAAGAGAGTCCCCAAGGAGATGGGTGACTCTCCCCGCCTTCAGCTGGGGGGGACGCATGTTGGACAGGCCACACAGAGGGCTGGCTCCCCCCCCGCACGACAGGGCCCGAGCTCCGGCCCACCCAGCATACCCCCGTGACAAGCCCCTGTACTCCGTCTCCCGACGGACCCTCTGCCCTCGGACCCCTACTCATCACGGGGTCCAGCCCCACCGGCTTCCCCGGCCAGGTCAAGCCGCCATCTTGGGCCCTGCACCACGCGGCCGCGTGGCCTCACCTCGACCCTAACCCCGGGCCTGGCCGGCCCCGACATCCCGGCACCACCATCCACCCAGGAGGTGAGCGGACCACTTGGCAGGTCAATGGGAGAACGAAGCGTCAAGAGCTCTTCCCCCGCCAGGTGCCGATCGCCTCCAGCCGCCCCCAGGCGCTGGCTCCACCCCCTGCTGGGTGTCTGGACACCTTCATCCCGGACCCTCCGACCTCCAAGTGCGAGGGTCCGGACATCAAAGGGCACCAGCCCTATAACTAAGACAGCTCCGGAGCAGGAAGGCAGTTGTATCCTGGAGTCGAGAGACACCGAGTGAACTCAACCCTGACGGTCTACTGGCGCTGCCGTAGCCCGCTCTTGTGAACCATCGTCCTGCCTGCTGGCGCTGCCGCGGCCTTCTGCAACCTTCATCTTCCTGGGACCTGCTGGCGCTGCCGCGGCCCGTTGTACCGACCATCCTCACCGGGACCTGCTGGCGCTGCCGCGGCCCTCTGCAACCTTCATCTTCCTGGGACCTGCTGGCGCTGCCGCGGCCCGTTGTACCGACCATCCTCACCGGGACCTGCTGGCGCTGCCGCGGCCCTCTGCAACCTTCATCTTCCTGGGACCTGCTGGCGCTGCCGCGGCCCGTTGTATCGACCATCCGCACCGGGACCTGCTGGCGCTGCCGCGGCCCATACCACCTAACCACCAAGCTCGAGGATTGTGAGCTCATCACCATCTCATCCGAATTACCTGATTGGTAAATAGACTGTCCCGCTACCCCCTTCCCTACCTTACGAGACTCTAATCGAGGGGACCCCTGAGTCCAGACCTCCTTGTACCATTTTACCGTACCTTAAATAAGTGTCGATAAAGATCACTGAACCTTATCCGTGTGTGATATCTGTCTGTGGGGGGGAAGTTACTTGTCTGTACGATCGCTGGAGACGGCTCTCCCCGGAGACCTCTCCTCCTGACCCCGGCCGACCCTCCCGGTCCGTCTACCTTTTCTAACACCCAGAGTGTATCCCCTTTTAGTATTCAAGATTAAGTTCTTCTATTCTTGTCAAAACACTATGCTTTGTTGATCTCATATTCTGAGAATCGGTGGTAAATGAATAAATAAATGCAATAAAAGTTTTAAAAAGGGTAAAGTTACACATGTTGCACTGCTCAGTCACTCCGATTACAGACACACTACTGAGAGACAACTCTACGAAGACCGATCAAGGCTAGAAGCACCTTCAGGATTATTTACTTAAGTGTCCACATTCACTGAACAGTTGTGCTCATGGACATATAATGAAGATGTGAGTAAGAGGGGAAGAGCTCTTCGATTGGTTTTCTCTAAAGTAGGCTATGCCTGGCCAAGCCAGAGTGCATGGAAGAAGTGAGATGCAATTGATTTCTCATCTTCTTTATATCAATATTGTGGGTTCTGAAAAGGAGAGACACAAATATATGATATTTCCCATTAAATGATTATCATATGGTTCCCAAGACAGCAACACCACACACCACACACTGGGAAAGCATAATTGCCAGCTTTGATAGAACACTCTACTAGGGGTAGGATACAGAAGAAATATTGTCACTACAGATCAAAATCAAACCCTCGCTGAAGGAAGTTGCAGTGAGGCGTGATGGCATGGAGTGAGCTGTGATGAGGGTGTAGTTGGGTTTGGGCTGTGTGTCATGTGGGTGAGGCAGCAGGGCTGTTTAGTGCTGAGAGATTTCAAAACATAGAGATAGAAATTAGCCCCTGAGACATGTGTTGTCATTCTGGAAACAAGGCAATGTGACATATCCCCCGGTGGTCTAAACTAAATATCTGTTTATCACATCAACATCATACCTTAAAATAACGTGTGATTTTGAAATAATATTACACAGCAAGTTTTCTAAGGCAAAGCATGTAATTAAATATTTGTATAAATGTTACATGCTTTGGCTCAGCCATGCGTTCAGCAAACATATTTGAGTTAAATCTTGGGAGAGATTCCATGGTGCAAAAGGTAACAGACGCTTTAAAGGGTGTTTCTATGTCACTTTCTTACCTGGAGTTGTAGTCGCTGGTACTGTGGGGAAAAAAATAGAAACTTTTGATCAATATTCTGAAAATGCATGCCACTCTAACATTTAAAATGACAAAAACCCTGAAGGGAAACGTGCAAAAGACAATGATAATACAACAGAGTAGCCCAATTCTATTTCCTCTTTGACAGACTCCCCCAGTGAGCACACAGCAATGGCAATGAACATATGTATTGGGTATGCCAACAACTACCATTTCAGGGATGCAGAAGAAACACTGCCAGCACATAGGATTGAACCCAATAAAGCAATCTGCGTTACTTGTCATAAACACTTCTGCAAGAGAAAATCAACTTTGCCATTTCCTAATTACCATTAGCAAATAATAGAATTTCTCTTTATGTGGAGAGGAACCCTCATCTCCGTGTCTACAGAAGTGCCCAGTGCGTACATATACAAGGATATAACATAGATAATGCTGAGGTTATACAGAATAGGGATGAACAGGGGAGCTAGGTTAGGGGTAGCAGTCTGAGGCTATAGGTAAGGGTAAATGATGTGCAGTTATAAAAGCTGGGTTAGCGGTATGAGGATCCAAGAAGTGTAAGAGGTACTAGAGGTATCTTGGCAGTAGTAGTAGGGAGTCGGCAGGAGTAAACAGTTGAACCAGAAAGGGGGTTCACAATGGTATAAGATGAGTAAAGAAGAAAGAGAAATAAAGAGAGAGTGGCCATGGAAAGTGGAGGTTTGTAAATGGGGTGGGATGGCGCGAATGGAGTAAATTCCTGCATTAAAAGGGAATCTAAGAGATCCGGGAGAAAAAAAAGACGGCATGGAATTTGTTCGACGTGAAGGGGCCTCCAACAGGATGGATTTGAAATCCAGGGAATTCTATTCATTTGAAAGAAGTTATGGAAGCAGATTCATAAAGAAACTTTCTCCAGAACAGGTTTCCCTAAATACGCTTTTCTTCCACGTTTGCTCCTTCTGCACACCTGAGATAGTCTCACAGTACAACCAGCCCACAGAAGAGCACGCCTGCTCTTTGTAAACGAAACTTTTATGAAACTTAAAAGGTGCACTTGATTGTTTCAAACAGAACTATCAGTAAATAATACATAACTTATTATTTGATGGTGTAAAATCTGTTTAGCAGAATTTTTTTTCGTTTCGCTGTGGTTTACTGTATCTGATTTGATTTTGCACTACTCCCAGCACTTGGTTTTCATGTATGTATGACCTGTTTGCTATATGTACAGTGCTCTGATACCCAGATAGGTGACTTGGTAAATACATAAATAAATACATAATGAGCACCCATTTGTATTTGGCGCTCAGTAATATCATTTTAGAAAAATATGACCAAAAAATCTATCTGATCTGCAGTGTTAAATAGAAATATAGCGTTTTATTAGACTCTTGTGTAGCAAGATTATGCCACCCAGTGAATCACTACTCACATGTTCTCTCGGTGCCAGTGAGATCCTCGCTTTCCGACTCATCGGGATAGATTGCAGTAACAGCAACCAGGTAGGGCGTGTCAGGTTCCAGGTTTTCAAAAACCATGCTATTTTTATCACCATCCACAATCGTCTGAGAAAAGCAAAGTAACACATTTATGGGAAGGTCAATTGTGTATTCTATTAGAATCGTTGCATTAAACTGATACCTGTTTGTTCAATAGAATTATCAATTGAACTACAGCATTCAAAAGTGATTTCCATTCAATTAATGTTAATTTTAGTGGAAGCCCTTCCCCCTCGATCCTACAACATTACTGGGACATTTTACTGGTTTTAGGCCGATTACAATCCTTTCTTTGAGCAGAACCCTGTCGTTCAGCAGTGGCCGTGTGAAAAAGAGGGCTCCAAGGCCTTAGGCTCGTAAATCGAAGGCACATATTCACAATCACTGGTTTTAAGTCAATGTTTGTCTTCATCCAAAAGAGCATTTTGATCTGCCCTAGCACGGTCTGTGCCAGAAGCCTGTATCTAGACCTGCAGAACGGTGGTCCATATCAGGGACGGCTTTAGGACAGCGCGACTGGTGCGGCCGCATTGGGCGCCAACCTAGAGGGAAGCGCTGACGTCAGGGGGGACGCTGCATTTAGCAATAACTTATTATTTAAAAGCAGCTGATCCTGCTAGAGAGATAGATCCAAGTTTTGTCTAGCAGCAGTTTTGACTCACCATAAAATAGCGCAGATGTTTACTATGTCTGATGCAAAGAACAGCTCTGTCTTTAAATTGGATATGGATAGCTGAGTGGATTAGTAAAGCTAGCCTTTACCAGCGCTTTGAAACAAATTAAATGTATGCGAGAGAGGGGCTATGGATATATGAGGAGACATTTTGCCAGGTGGTAGTGAGGGAATCTGAGAAGGAGGTCAGGGGGGCACTAAAATAGGTTGCCACACCAGGTGCCACCAGTGCTAAAACCAGCCTTTGGCCATATTTTATGACTGTTGGTTACTTCAGAGAACTAGTCTTTTCCGGTGCCCAAATGCAAGAATAATGCTGCCAACACAGTCAGTCACTGAAAAGCCTAGGCTGAGGTGGCAGCAGGAACAGTCATTTACTAGGAGGCACAAGTGAGGAGTGTCTGCCATCAGAGCATGCCTCATATATTGACAACTACAAAAACTACCACATGGGGTATTGCCAATGGCCTTACATGATTGACATACTCCCCGTACGGACATACAGAAGAGCCTAGGAAATTCAAGGAGCAAGGCATAACTACTGAATGTTCCAAAATACTCCCCTATATGTACAGGACTGGTTCAACTCCATTGGCTCCCTATCAAGCATAGAGTATCCTTTAAAGCACTTTGATTTTGCTATAAATTGATGAGTCAGAGAGGCTGATGCTACCTTTTTCCTCAGATTAAATTCTACCTTCCGAACAGACACCTCAGGTCCTCTGGGACTGCGATGACTGTGATCTTCAGAGTCAATAGAGTCTGGGAGGTAGCTCTTTCAGTTTTCGTGCTGCCAGACTCTGGAATTCTATGCCTTTGGATCTCAAAATGGAGCAATCAGAAGATCAGTTCCAAAAAACCGGAAGCACCTCAGACAAGGTAGGCTATACTGAACGTAACCCAGAGCAGAACAAACAGGCCCCCAGTGGTGGAATCTCAGCACGGGGACAGTCCATTTTGAGTAACCAAGCGCTCTATAAACTCCCTAAACATAACATAACAGATTTGCCAAGTCAAACAGGGGGATTTGATCAAGACACAAATCTGGTGCAGTAATAACTACTTGTTAAACTAAAACCCACTTCTAGTTATTGAAAAATCTAATTTCTTACTGTGCCTGGAAAGTAATAACAAAGATAACTTTCATACATCAAGTTTCTTTTGCGCGTTGCCAACGGGTTCCCAGGATATCCGGTACAGAGCCACGTCTGGAGCTCCATGGTCCCATGTTCCCCGGAAACTGTTCATTGTTACTTCAGAGAACCTTAGATTCTGTGGTGCTGGAACAGGATCTAATAGGAAGAAACATTTAAACAACATAAGTAGCATTGTGAACAGCAGACCAAGGAAAGAAGAAAACCAGGATCCCAGATCTAACCATTTAAAGGAGACAGGCACTGGGGATTTTTCGTTAATATTTTGTGATAATGTTAATAATCTGCAGGTTTGATCACTGTACAAAAGAAGAATAGATACAGCTAAAATTAAATAATATTGAGAGCGGGAATAACTCACATAATTTTGTGTAGCATAATCATGCGGAATAACCTATGAGTTCCACGAGATTATATGTGTATGGAATTATGCAAGAAGAGTAATGCTGCGTTAAGTGCTATTTCTTAGCACAAAAGGCCCCCTCGCATCCATAATGGAAGCAAGGATGCATTTTTGTGCTAAAAATAGCGCTAAATGTATCAGAACACAATGAGCCAGCATGAGCGACCACTCACTAAATGTACTAATGGGGTAGAATTTTCCCCTCTTACTCGTCCAAAATGGACATGAGGATGCATTTTTGCACTAAGAAATAGTGCTATGTACAGCAGAACACATTTAGCGAGCGTGAGCAGACACTCATGCTTGCTAAATGGGCTCTCCTGGTAGGATTTGTTTCCCCAAAATTATGCGAGCAGGAGTAATTGTGTAATTATTGATAATTCTGCATCAAAGAGCAAGGCGAAATCACCGGAACTTTTCCCATTACTTTGGCTTAATTGAAATTCCTCCCAGGCCTAAATTATATGTGCATTTCTTTTGGTTTAAGGGTCATGGGAGACCAACACCTCTCAATGTAACTGGCCAAACTCCAGGCTCACAATTTACCTATTCAGAAATATTTGATGTCTGGACAACATTCAGAGATAACACTAATTATAGTCCATTCTTGCATTTTTCCACTCACCCCTCCTACTATAGTAAAAGACAGGAGCACCTCCTTAATCCTGGACTTTCATTATCAACAAATTATGGTGTGAAGGGGAGGTCCTTGGCTGTCTATGATTGCCCAGTTCGGCCCATTATTAAGAGATCCAGTGCAGAGATGGACAGTGGCAGCTCCTCCGCTAAGGCGGAGGAGTGTCGTAGCACGTTTTTTTTCCAGCAATATAAGAAAAAAAAAAGATAATAACTCAGTTATTGTAACTTTATTTTTTGCTTTTTACGAGGCAGCTTTGAGACTTCAAAACGAGGCGGGGTGGGGTTTACAGAGCAGTGCTCTCCCCCCACTCCCAAGTGCGCATTGACTTTTTGGCAACTTATTTGGGTTCTCTTGTGAAAAATATGGTGTTGCACAATGTTTGCATGAGGATATAACATTTAATCATGGTATGTGTTAGACCTGGCAACTTTTGGCGGGGTTTTCCCCTGTCTTTTTGCTTCTGGTCTCCTGTTTTTGACCAGAACTACAGTGTATGTGCTCTTTGTCTAAAATGTAATTGCATTTGGTTTCTCCATGATTGGCATATTGATTTACTAAGAAGTCCCTAGTACAGTGGACTGTGTGTGGCCAGGGCCTGTAAATAAAATGCTACTAGTCTGCCTGCAGCACTGATTCTGCCACCCACCTGAGTAGCCCTTCAAACCTGCCTCAAGCCTGCCACTGCAAAGCCTGTGTGCGCTGTTTATTAAACTACAATGTCGACCTGGCAAGTGCACCTACTTGCCAGGCCCAAACCTTCCCTTTTACTACATGTAAGGCACCCTTAAATAGACCCTAGGTAGCCCATGGCAGGATGCAATGTATTTAAAATGTAGAACAAGTACTTGTGAGTTTTATATGTCCTGGTGGTGAAAAACTGCTAAATCCGTTTTCCACTACAGCCAGGAGCTGATAGAAAATTAGAGTTTGATGTCTTTGGGCTCACAATTTAAAAACACATATTTTAGTGAAGTTGGTTTTTAAATTGCAGGTCTGAAAATGAATCATTGCAAAAGTTGACATTTACTTACTTCAACCATTCTGTTCCTCTGCCTGTCCCAAGAATACACGTCTGGGTTGAATGAGAGTTGGGCTTTGTGAATTCACTCTAGACAGTCACAAAGGGAGCTGAGGTGTCCCTTTGATATCCTGATGGCCCAACACAAGGCTGATGGGTATTCCTGAGCTAGAGTGGTGGGAGGAGTTGACACTTGCACCTGAACAGGGCTGTGCACTTCCCCTCATGAAAAGCTGCCTACCCCCCTGTAGTATGTTTGGAGCCAGAGAGAGCAGGGTCTTGTGCACTACAAAGACATTTCTTTGAAGTCTACCGATTTCAAAAGCTAAACTTAGGACATTCTGCCAAGAAGAAGAGCGGTTGAGCTGCCAGGTGGGACAGCCACTTTGCTGCTTGCTTTGCTGTGTTGGCCTGCTGCCTACTGCTTCTGTCTTGGGAGTGAGAGAACTGGTCTTTGCTCTCTGCATCCTGCTTTCTAAGGTTCTTCAAGGGCGTGAGTTGAGCATGCCTTCTCTTGGAAGTCTCAGGGCCATCAAAGACTTCACCGCAGCACCTGGACCTTTCTGCTGAGAGCCCTACTCTGCCAAGTGGTGCCAAATCCAGTTCCTGTTACAACAAACAAATGATGGACGGAATGCTGACAATGCATACATTCTCCCCCAGTCAAGAGATCTGGGTTAAATCCATCGTTCTTTTGCCCACTACACCACCCCAGTTTAGACATGGCCATATGCAAATCAGTCTTGACCCTGTGCCTCATGGGAACAGTCCAGCCCGAACTGCCAAGCCATGTCTTCCCTGGACCGGAATCAAGCATCCTAGGACCGGTTTCTGGCTATCAGCCGTCATCAGCCAGGATAGCTTGACTCCAGTGGCGTAGTGAGCACGGGTCCCACGTCTGGGAATACCCATCCCACTTAGGGCGAAAAGCGTTACAACAAACAAATGATGGACGGAATGCTGACAATGCATACATTCTCCCCCAGTCAAGAGATCTGGGTTAAATCCATCGTTCTTTTGCCCACTACACCACCCCAGTTTAGACATGGCCATATGCAAATCAGTCTTGACCCTGTGCCTCATGGGAACAGTCCAGCCCGAACTGCCAAGCCATGTCTTCCCTGGACCGGAATCAAGCATCCTAGGACCGGTTTCTGGCTATCAGCCGTCATCAGCCAGGATAGCTTGACTCCAGTGGCGTAGTGAGCACGGGTCCCACGTCTGGGAATACCCATCCCACTTAGGGCGAAAAGCGTTACAACAAACAAATGATGGACGGAATGCTGACAATGCATACATTCTCCCCCAGTCAAGAGATCTGGGTTAAATCCATCGTTCTTTTGCCCACTACACCACCCCAGTTTAGACATGGCCATATGCAAATCAGTCTTGACCCTGTGCCTCATGGGAACAGTCCAGCCCGAACTGCCAAGCCATGTCTTCCCTGGACCGGAATCAAGCATCCTAGGACCGGTTTCTGGCTATCAGCCGTCATCAGCCAGGATAGCTTGACTCCAGTGGCGTAGTGAGCACGGGTCCCACGTCTGGGAATACCCATCCCACTTAGGGCGAAAAGCGTTACAACAAACAAATGATGGACGGAATGCTGACAATGCATACATTCTCCCCCAGTCAAGAGATCTGGGTTAAATCCATCGTTCTTTTGCCCACTACACCACCCCAGTTTAGACATGGCCATATGCAAATCAGTCTTGACCCTGTGCCTCATGGGAACAGTCCAGCCCGAACTGCCAAGCCATGTCTTCCCTGGACCGGAATCAAGCATCCTAGGACCGGTTTCTGGCTATCAGCCGTCATCAGCCAGGATAGCTTGACTCCAGTGGCGTAGTGAGCACGGGTCCCACGTCTGGGAATACCCATCCCACTTAGGGCGAAAAGCGTTACAACAAACAAATGATGGACGGAATGCTGACAATGCAGACATTCTCCCCCAGTCAAGAGATCTGGGTTAAATCCATCGTTCTTTTGCCCACTACACCGCCCCAGTTTAGACATGGCCATATGCAAATCAGTCTTGACCCTGTGCCTCATGGGAACAGTCCAGCCCGAACTGCCAAGCCATGTCTTCCCTGGACCGGAATCAAGCATCCTAGGACCGGTTTCTGGCTATCAGCCGTCATCAGCCAGGATAGCTTGACTCCAGTGGCGTAGTGAGCACGGGTCCCACGTCTGGGAATACCCATCCCACTTAGGGCGAAAAGCGTTACAACAAACAAATGATGGACGGAATGCTGACAATGCATACATTCTCCCCCAGTCAAGAGATCTGGGTTAAATCCATCGTTCTTTTGCCCACTACACCACCCCAGTTTAGACATGGCCATATGCAAATCAGTCTTGACCCTGTGCCTCATGGGAACAGTCCAGCCCGAACTGCCAAGCCATGTCTTCCCTGGACCGGAATCAAGCATCCTAGGACCGGTTTCTGGCTATCAGCCGTCATCAGCCAGGATAGCTTGACTCCAGTGGCGTAGTGAGCACGGGTCCCACGTCTGGGAATACCCATCCCACTTAGGGCGAAAAGCGTTACAACAAACAAATGATGGACGGAATGCTGACAATGCATACATTCTCCCCCAGTCAAGAGATCTGGGTTAAATCCATCGTTCTGCCAAGCCAGGTCCTCCCTGGACTGGAAACAAGCTTCCTAGGACCGGTTTCGGGGTTTCACCCCTCTTCAGCCAGGATAGCTTGATGCCAGTGGCATGGAGAGCACGGGACTCATGTCTGAGCATACCCGTCCCACTCGGGGTGACAAATGCAAAAACAACAATTGATGGACAGAATGCAGAACAATGTCATACATTCACCCCAGTACAGAGATCTGGGCCTAAATCCATCATTTTTTTTACTCACCATGCCATTCCAGTTTGAACCCAGCCATATGCAATCAGACTTGACCCTGTGCCTCATGGGAACAGTCCAGCCCGAACTGCCAAGCCAGGTGCTCCCTGGACCGGTTTCGGGTTATCACCCCTCTTCGCCAGAACCCGAAACCGGTCCCAGGATGCTTGATTCCGGTCCAGGGAAGACATGGCTTGGCAGTTCGGGCTGGACTGTTCCCATGAGGCACAGGGTCAAGACTGATTTGCATATGGCTATGTCTAAACTGGGGTAGCGTAGTGGGCAAAAGAACGATGGATTTAACCCAGATCTCTTGACTGGGGGAGAATGTCTGCATTGTCAGCATTCCGTCCATCATTTGTTTGTTGTAACGTAAATCCAGTTCCTGGGCCCTCTGAAGTGAATTGTTGTGCTAAAAAGAAGAAGATTCATACATCAACTCCAAGCACCTCTTCGTAACTGGCGCTGCACTTCAACACCACGCCATAGTCCCTGCTAAACGCAATGCAGGCCCTGACGCTGCTGCAGCGCCTCCAAAGACCCACCACAGTGGGAGTATTGAGCACCATGTCACTGAAGTCAGTGATGCCTGGCTCGGACTCCACTGCAGCACATGTAGCCCTGTGGTGTGACATCGACACCACGAAGTCGATGACTCGTGGCTTGACCCTCAAACTTCATCGACCCAGCAGACCCAATGCCTTGCGGCCAATGCCACATCACCTCCCCTGTGCCTTGCAACGTCCCGGGCACCACCGGCTCAACGACTCTGAACCACCTCAAGGAACTGATGTCTCACTTGCTTCAGTGACATCTCACCGCCGTTGTGCGACACTGGTCCCGAGCACCGACATGCCACCGACCATCATCAACAGTAAGGAACCGATATAACACCTGCCTTTGCGATACCTCACCTCTGTGCAGCCTCGCAACATCTTTGTTCTTACATTGTTTACAAGGTACTGCAACCGAGGTCTGTACAACTCTGTAGCCGGCCTGCCCCCCTCCCTCGCGGTCAGCCCCGAACTTTGAGATTATACTTCATCAAGCATGTCACTATAGCCCCAGCTGGGACTATTGTGTTTCTAAGCGATAGAACGGCATTTAATATTGAAGAGTTTATATTTTGATTTATATATGCTGGATTTTTTTTTATTTTGGCTTGTTTTAATCACTTAAATATTGGCTATTTTTCAGTCTATAATTCAATCATGTGGTATTTATATAGCACAACTTGTGACCCACAAGGGTATCCAGGCACTGTGCTGCAGGTATCATTCGAAGAGCCAGGTCTTGAGTCCCCTCCTGAAGTGGGTCAACGAGGGCAAATGGTGATGGGGAAGGGCATTCCAGAACTTGGCCAGAGAAGGAGCATCCTCCAGAGCGGTAGATGCGTAGTATCTGAGCAAAGGTTAGGCGCGCGGAGCGGAGGTTCCTGGATGGTGTGAGGAGCAAAGGAGCAAAGGGTCCTGGTAGGTTGGTGGATAAATGTTACTTTTCTAAACTGGTGTGGAGTACTTGTGTGGTGCATGACTGTGTTACTGTGTGTGTGCGCAAACACTTTACACATCACCTCTTTAGTTTAGCCAGACTGCTTTGAGCCAAGCTACCTGAGAGTGAGCACAAGTAAACTTAGTGTGTCACTTACCCTGATTAGGAGTGTGGTCATCTACTTGGACAGGGTGCAAACCTCTGCCAACCAGAGACCCCATTTCTAACAGTATGAATAGTATGGACTTATAATAATTGGTTTTTCCATATCTATTATATTAAAAGTCAATTGATATATGTGTATTTGAATAAAGAAAAGAAAGATATATTTTTGATAGCAAAAAGGATTGTGTTGCTTTATTGAGGATATGACTCTACTCTGAGCATTGTTTTAAATAGTTTTTTTTTTCATTTTTTGTATCATAGTGGGTTCACGATACCAAGGCAATAATCTAGCCAACCATTCTCCATTTAGATAAGGAATACCTGAATGCACTCTGCTCGCCCAACACTTTCCAATCTTTTGCATGAAACCACTAAGCTGTGCTTTTTACAGCATTCAAATATATAATGTCACGTATACACTGATGACACTTAACTATGTCTGAAAACTTCTATCTCTGATATCTACTTTTTCAGAACCTCAAAGGCCTTCAAGACATTAAGTCCTTGGTGTCTTTCAATCACCTCATAATAAATATTCCTTAAAATTGAGTTATTGCTGATTTCCTCTTCTGGTCATTACAGTCCAATCTTGGCCCAAAACTTTTATCTTTATAATTTATATTTTTAATTTATAGGCCCCTGCATTATTAATTACATAAAATTCCTGTCATAAAAATGTCCATGCCTGACAGAAATCTCCATTCACACTTTCATTCCTTAGCAAACAATTGCATGATACAAACTCTTATGAAGTGTAAAATCACATATCACAGAAGCTGACTTTACAGGGCTTGTTCAATCCTTAGCCTGAGTCAGACTTCATAATGACAACTATCTCCTCATTGGCACTCACAAAACACAACGTGTCCCTCTTAAGGAGGTCTTTCATGTGGTATCAAAGTTGGTATCAGTAATCACATTTCTATCACCAAAACTAGCATGTGTTTTGCATAATTCTGTTCACTATGGCGCCTTAAAATACACAACGAAAACCCCAAGATCTTCCATCCCAGCAGAGTTCTGTCACCCGTATTATGGGAAACGAATTTAAAGACAACAGATATCTTTATTTGTTGCAAAGTCATCCTGTGCCCTGGCCACCCCCCACTGTTTTTCTCACTGGTACTGGTGGTAACTGACTCTGACTTACCCTGGGCTCTGCCTAACCAGGCCCAGGGCCAGTGCTTTGCTGACGGCACACTTAGAATACAGTGAAAACACCTACATGGACTAGGGTACACTATGGGTTAGGGTACCGCCCTATAAGGCCCTCGTACATAATAGGGCAGGGGGGTTAAAACTATCTTTAAGTCCCTAGAATATAAGAGAGCAGGGCAGTTTAGAGGCCAGCAGCCTCTTCTGCACTTGCATGTGTGCACTGTTGGAGCCTGAGGTCAGTTTAAAAGCAGCCCTGTGTGGCAGGACTGCTTTTAAAAGGCAAATTGTGCCCAAACTCGACTTTGGTGTTTGGGGCACTAAACAATTTATAAACCACAATGTTTGGGCATATTAGGTACCCCCAGGGTATCCCCTAGGAGTCCCACGGGTGGGGGGTCAGGTATTCACAAGGAGGACCCTTATAAAATGAGTTTCATATTCCCTGGATTAAGTGAAATGGCGCATTTCACTCCCCACATTGTGATAAAGTGCTTCACAATATTGTTTGCTAGGAGCACTGTGGAGGGGAGATCTGCAATACGTTCACATAATCAGAACCCCTAAAGTCTCCTCAAGGTGTTCCAGCGGTATGGGGTCCTGTAATTAAAAATATATTTAGCGCTGGCACGACCTAGGGGGTATCAGAGCGCTTTACAACAAAAAACATATGCAACAGAGTCTCAAGCAGATTAGAAGTACAATAGTAATACAAGATATTTGAAAAAGTTCAATTTAGTATCATGAGAAGAGGGCATTCGTTAGGTCAGAGTGCAGGAGTTTAGTTGAGGAGAAGTGGTAACATAAAGCGTCTATTTTTCAGGAGGGTAGAGATGACGTTTGAGGAGAAATTCTTTTAGTAGTCTTTTGAAGCTAGAGAAGGAGGGTTTGGTTCTGATATGTATAGGGAGAGAGTTCCAGATTCTGGGGGCATTGCCTGAGAAAGAGCGTGAGAGGGTTTTTTGTTTGTGTCTTTTGGGGGGGATGAGAAGGAGCGTGTTGGAGCTTCTTAGGTTTGTTGATTGATCTGCTTTGGTGAGTTTGGCTGCATGGTAGTCTGGTTTGCCAGTGTGTAGACCTTTGTGGGTAAGACAGGCTGTTTTGAAACAGCATTGTGCTTTGATTAGGAGCCATTTTAACTTTTGTAGCGTGGGGGTGATATGGTCATGTTTTTTAGCTCCTGTGACCATTCGTGCTCCAGCATTGCGTGGCTCACATGGGGGCTATGTGTGCTTTGGGAGCTCCAGTGAGTGTGGCATTACCATTGTCTAGTCTGGATAAAACCAGAGCTTGTGTTGCTGTTTTTAAGTCATTCGATGGAAGGAAGGGTTTGATTTTATTGAGAAGTTTTAGGCTGTACAAGGCGCTCTTAGCAGTGGAGCTATTGTGGGATCTCATGCTTAGCTTAGAGTCCGAAGATATCCCCAAAGATTTAGCTGAGTTGGATAGAGTAAGCTTGCAGTTTAGGGAGTCCAGGTTGTTTAACCACTCTTGGATCTGTGTGCAGTGGTTGAGATTATAACGGTATTAGCTAATAATTCCCACTAGATGAATCATAAAAATGTCATTTATGGACTTCCTAAAAGGGTGTTGATAAATCCAACAATATGGTACTGTTGAATTTCTCCTAAAATGTACAGACAAGAAGTTATAAGTCTTTCTTGTCTGTAAGTAAATATTCAACATTCCATTGATCTGTCAGAGTTAAATGGATTAGCCAGGCTCATTTGAAGAGGTAAAAAAGAACCCCTGGGGTTAGCCAGCTCTTCTGTGAGGGCAGGGTTCTCCTACACAGAAATGCCAAAGCAGGGGAAGGGGTCGTAAACAATATCCTTCAATGGAAGGAGGAGACAGGCAAAACACACCAGTTTCATTTACAACTCTACTCTTTGAACCCAGCCAGATGATGGGCTTATGGAAGGAATGAGCAGATGCAAAGGAGAGAGACTATGTAGATTAGCCATCCTGGAGGTGGGTTTATCCATCTCTTTTCCCTGCTGAAAATTCTTTCATATTGAATTTTGAGAAATAGTGCTTTCTGGTAGATCATTGTGCCTCACTTTGGAGGAAGTGGTCATGCTCTGAGGTGTTGCCCTGCACCTCATTGGACAGGAGTGCCCTCCTGCTTGTCCCCAGAGAACACTGAATAAGTATCTGAGAGGGGCAGTGCCTTTCAGATCTAATGCTTGAACTTTCAGAAAGAAGAAGGGTCCATGCTGGAACTTTGATTTTTGCACCAACCAGGTCCTGCCCTCTGACTGCCTGTGCCTGCTGCACAATCTGAAACTACAGCCCTGTGGATCAAACCTACTTCAAAAGGCTGTCGACTGGCTCCAGGTGGTTAGAACCATATGTAAAATGGATACTGGTCTGGAGGTAGATCCTCGTAGCTCGGTTTGGGACGATTATGTGAGTTGGTATGGAACAACGAGGGCCTAAGACGATGTACTATGATTACACCTACATGAAACTAGTAACCAGGAAACTGGAAGGACTGGACTAGCAGGGCTAGATGTATAATTGCAAGTAACCTGAAGGTTGTATAGGTTGTGTATTAAGGCTCGGCTTTGCAAGCACTGGTGAAATGAGGACAGAAAAAAGGACTAAAGAGTGGACTCCCTACAAGCTACAGGTTAACAGAGCTCACCTGGACTATCACCAAAAATAATCCTCAGACTGGAGTACTACTGGTGGATTTGTAAGGGTTTTGTCCCAAGTGGATTGTGGGAACTGAAGTGCCAAACTTTCAATGACCATCTTAGAGATTCCAGACCCTTGGATTGTGTTTTGGACACTTTGAACCTGCAAGAGGAACTTCAGGAAGGAGTTTCTCACTGAATCTGGCCTGCTGAAGGAGGTTGCACAACTTCTGGTGAGAAATCCTCAAGAAAAGTTGCTAAGTGTGACTTTGTCCCTCTCAGAGGCAACCAAATGTCCAAAAGTGGCACTATTGATGTCTAAGTACAAGAGAGTGTTTAATCTTTAATAATTCATATCTCTGGTTCCCTACAGTGGATTGTTTTCTTTTTTGTGTCATTCTAAAGATACAAATATGTCCTATTTTTATACATTGGTATTGGCTTATTATTGCGTGTTGTATCTTAATTATTTACTGACTTGGTGGTTTTAAATGCTTTACATACCTGTCTTTGAAGTTAAGCTGGCTGCTCGCAGCCAAGCTACCAAGGGTTGAGCATTGGAATACTTTTCCAAGGCCTATTCTGAACCCTATATTATGTTAGTGGTAAATGTGTGTCTGCCACTACTAATAATCCACTTTCCAACACTACCACAGGTATTATCAGAGAATGTTCCTAAGATCTGGATTCTGTTGCTTCAAACAAACTCTGCTGAAGCAGTTGTAAAAAAGATTTCTCTGCCCATCAACATTTTAAGTGTGATCTGTCACTTATCTATGGATTTATTGCAATGATGTATCCTCAGTGAATCTTGTGTATTTTGTTCATATGTATTTCTGAGTTTGGATCGGGATATTAACTTTATTGCACAGTTTCACATTTTGCAATTACATTATTGTTCATTTAGGACATAGGTCCAATCACAATTGCTCTGTAGGCTTTAGAGTGAGGTAGACCGTGGCATGTGGCCCCGCCACAAGATCAGCCACCCTATTGAGACCCACTCCTGCCATTGATAATCTCTCAGCCTTCAGACCATCAGCAGTTGTTGTAGTTGCACTGCAGCTTGAAAGGTTTGCCTAACGGCCTCCGTGTTGGTTGCACCTGCTTAGAATGCTTTATTTGTCTTTAGAGAATAAACTCCCTGGAATTGGGAGTTCGTTTTTAAGAAAATAAAATCAATGGACCTGGTGTGCAAGGAATTGTCTCATATGGCACTCCCAGGCAGGAAAATCTAGTGAGGGTGTCCCCATGCAACATCAGGTGGAGTGAAAGACAATGTGACCTGATGGTCCTGTGGCAGACAGACCATTAGGTCACAGGTTTCCACCAGAGGGGCCAGCTGAGGCTCTGCTGTCAGCGACACTGTGCTTCACTCAACTCTATATGAGGTGAGTGACCGTGATTGCTGGCATGACTCCCACTCTGTCAAACTCTAAATGAGATCATAAATCAGCTAAACAAACAGTCCAAGTGAAAAATAGAAAATGTCAAACAAAACATTAGAGAGAATAGGAGAAGTAGGATTAAAATACAAATCAAAAATGCACAGTGTACAAATAATATTTGTTTTTATTATTATTTTGTTACCACTCCAAAAGAACTGAAGTCCCTTAAGAGGCTATTCAATCCTTCTATCCTCCAAATGCAAAGTATAACATTTCTTAAGGTTCTATGAAAAACGATGTATGCCAACTCTCCAATCATAATCTGATAGACAATATTGAGAATGATTAAATATTTATGCATGTAAATACACCATCTGTGTTGAAAACGCACCTGTGGTAGCTTGCCCGATCCTTGGTGCAGATGTGCCTTCATCGTATACCGCTAAAAGATTTATATCATACACAGTTTGAGAGAAGAGATCTCTTAGTACCGTGCTTGTTGTCCTTCCATCGACTTCCACCTGAGAAACAGCATTAAGAAAGTACTTGTGAGGGAAACAGGTCCACAATGAAATCCACAGCCTCAAGGTCTAACGTCAGTTGGGACTATATCTAACACAAAGAACCTTGGCTTAGCAACATATCTGCTCCGTAGGACAACTATGGCATGTAGCATTTAGAGTGAGATCACAATCTCTAGAGAATCGAGGGCTTGTATGTCAAATCCTGCACTAAATGTTAACATGCTGGAATACCACCAGATGCCCCTTTCAAATTCTGGGAGCCTTTAAATCTTCTGGGATTAGTTATGGCAATCTTTCACGAAGCAGGGTCCTCAGTGCTATGTTTTTGCATGGGTGCACTCCTGTCCACCTTTGGTGCATGCTAATTTGTGGGATCCTCCTTACCACAATTCTCTCTTAGAGAAAAGGCGGGGTAGACTAGTCCCGAGAGAGTAGCCCTGCTACCTGTTCTGTAACTACCTGTGTGTCTGCAAGTGTGCATCTGTGCTCATTTGCTTGTGGAGTGCCTCTCTATGTACGCCGACTGCTACTAGAACAGCACCCAGGTGGCTGCCAGTCAGGGCCGACTGGGAACCAAAACCGGCCCTGGCAAAGTGTGCCGCCGAGCTCTTTGCCAGGGACGGTTTTCGGCCGATTTTGTTACAGGGCCGATTTTGCAGCTATGCTGCAAAAACGGCCCTGTAACAAAAACGGCCCCTGGGGCCCAAAACCGGCCCCCACCCGTGCGGCGCACCGGGAGATTGCCCGGTGCCCGCTACAGCCAGTCCGGCCCCGCTGCCAGAAGCCTCACTGGTAAAAGGAACAACTGCTTGTAATTGCAGAAATCACAGTGGTAGCATGGCTGCCATTAACGTAAAACCATGGTGATGTTTCACAGGTTGCAACTTCCATAGAATTGAGGCAGAGAAACATTATCATTTCACAGCAGCGGTGGGAGAGGTAAAGTTGGAGTATGACATTGGGCTGGTCTCTAGTGTAACAATGCTTAGAGGATCCAGTTGATGGTGTTGCCACCTGCACCTGACATCGAGCTACCGTCTGCTCAGCAAGCTGCTATTCAAGTCCTTCGCTTGTATTACTTAATCAAATTCTTCTATTTACACTATTTTGAGTGTAACTGCCATAGATTAGTCAAAGGGTGAGGGGAAACACTATGGGCCTGATTACAATGTTGGGCAGACCGCCACCGACAGCCCATCGGTGGCAGTCCGCCCTACAACTATCCAACTGCTGCATTTCAATGCAGGGAGTCGGACCGCAGATGTCAGGGGAAAGACCTCCACCTCCGACAGGATCTAGGATGGTGGTGGTTGGAATCATATCTTTAACATTGCGGTGGTGCCTGGCAGCCCCACCACAGGGATTACAATGTCCTTTTCTGACTGCCTTTTCATAGTAGTCCGACCACCATGAAAAGGCAGACGGAAACGGACTTTTGAGGCTCCATATGGGGACCCCATAGACTACTGCTAAGTGACCCTGGGAGCACATGTAGTACTCCCCACACATCCATGCACAGTGTGGAAGGCACCAAATAGTGCCTGGCACACAGTGAATAGAAGTGCACAAAGTGTTTCTTTCTACTGTGGCTTGTGCTGTGGCGCAATTCCTGGGCCGCAGCACAAGCCACAGTAGAAAAAAAGCACTTTTGACCGCCAACACTGTGGTCAAATTCTAATTGGGGTGGTGGACCGCCGCCTGCCTGTCAGGAGGTTCCTGGACCGCTGTGATGGTCGGCGGTTGTCTGACCATCTGGCATCAAAATTATGCCTTATATTCGGTTGAAAAATGGCTTGTGATGTTTGCGAAAAGAATACATTATTAAACTGGAAATCTTGTAGTTTTTCCTCAGAAAAATTCTCTGCATACCGTCCTAATTACACTATGATGGTTTTGTTTTCCAGAATCCTATTTTTCTTAAGCTTGTGATTTTTATCTACAAATTGAGTCCTCTGCAAGGAGTTATTTCATACTTTCATGTTGATCAAATACTTAACAAACTGCTCAGCAATATTCTAATTTAAACCATTTCATGCAACCTTAGGAGGAATTAAATTCTGTTTTGTCCTGCTATACTATACCTCTTTGAAGTCCGTTTCTTCATCAGTTTTGTACTTCACGATGTATTTTCGAACATTTCCTGGGGCAGCATCCCACAAAACTCTCATGCTGCTGTGGGTAACATCTCTAATTCTTAGGTTTCCAGCTCCACCCAGTGGCACTTTGGGTAAAAAAAACACAATCATGGTAATGTTAATTCTCAGAGCAAAGCACGCCAAAAAAACAGACCTTGTGTGTTTGTTCCTCCTCCTGTTCAACCTCCTGCCTAGCAATCAGCAGATTAAAGGACATCAATGAAAATAAGGATTATAAATATGAGTGTTGTTCACAGTATTTGAAGTGTACACTAAGCTTTCTGATGGTATTAAAACACTTGGCCATGTGTGGGGACTTCTGATGATATATAATGCTCACGCAGTTTGTCTCAGTGGCGAAACCGCTGAGAGTACATCTTGAGAACAGACAGCAATCGCGGGGGAACTTTTTGGCATGTGTTAGTGCTTACAGATTAAACTTCTATTTTAACAATATTGTCATATCCGCTGTCTTCCTCCCCCTATTGTAAAACATTTCCCTTTGATCCAGTCACTGGATGCTGCCTCTAATTGACAGCATGTGATGGGTAGGCACAATTGAACTGCAAATAACTTCCCACAGATGGAGTCACATTGGCTCTCTACCCTCGTGCCTCCTGATATGTTGCGAAAAATATGTCTGCGTAAGTAAATGCTTAATGCGATCAACTAGTGTAGGATGGGGAGGAGTGGAGAGAGGTTGTGGGGTTAAGAGACTGCCTCATGAAAGCCATCTGCAGATGGAGTAATGGTAAAATATGCAGGCGCTGCATACATGCCAAGGCACATGCCTGCCTGAAGCCATTGCAACCATCAAGATTTTGACACAGATGTCTGCTTTCGCACATCTGAATCCATTATTTCTGACCATTTCAAAAATAAACTAGCAGTACTTTAAAGAGGCTTGTCCATCGAAGAGCAGCAGAATATATATATTTCCTGAGGGCCATATGACACCAGGTTGACTCCGGTTCTCACGTTGTTTAACTGCCGTGTGTTAGCAACACATCTTGGGATCCAATCGCGTGCAGCAAAACTAGTGGATTCTGTTGATGAGAGTCTCTCAACATTTGAGCTTCCAATCGTTAGTTGAACTGTATAACAACATATATGCCTCAAAACTTACATGTGACTTCCTGAGCCGTGAGAGGGTCGCTGGTGAGTTCATCAAAGGTAGCATATAGTGTCACCGTGTATTCGGTGTTGGGTATTAAATCTTCCAGCCTTACATTAGTCACCGAAGCATCAACACGCATCTGTGGGGTGGAAAAGCAAGCCATTTTAGGTAAGTAATTACTTACAAAATGTCATTCACTGATTCATTACAAGTGCTAAAACCTATCTCAAGGCTGTGTCATTTTTTGCAACATGACTGGCATAATGGACAAGTATTTCATTTGTCTATGCTTTTTTTATTTATTTATTTGTAAAGTATTGTCTACAAAACACCACAATGAAGTGGCTCGAGGCTAATGGCTGGTATAAGCCTTCTGCTCTAAAATTCCAATGTTTGTCTTACTGCTTTTCCCTTTTAATTTAGAACATTCTACCTTCAGTGGGTGGAATGTTCTACTAGCCTTATAGCCCTTCTGCCTCGAGCTATAACCTGTTGTATGTCAGCGGTTGTTGGGCTATATTCACCTGCGTCTCAAGGCTATAACTTGGGTTCAGGGCCTTCACAGCCAGTATAGAACCTGGCAGGCAATATGGCTAAATTAAAACAATACAAAATAAAAATTTTCGATTGGACTAATGATCTACTAGTATTTACTAAGATGATGAAAATGGTTGATTTTGCAAACACTTCGCATTTAAAGTCATTACTGTGGAGAATTAAATACAGCTCATCAAATGCGGCTGCAGAAAAAAAGGAAAAAAAAATTGTGTTTGATTTAAAGGCGTTTGCACTCACTGTTGCAGCTATAAATCTGATAACAGATTTTCAGATCTTTTACTTTTCCTCCAGTGTGCCTTAAAGAACGTTTCCAATCACGACTTTACTGCACACTCAAACACAGACTCAATTTTCAGTTATGGTCAAACGTCACGTGTTCAATTGGAAAGGCAGCTCCTGCTCTAACTTAACATTTCTACAGAAAAATCGATGGCATCACAGAAAACTTTCCAATGAAACAGGAACCTTTAAACCAAGAAATGTATGCCCAAAATGTACCTGTGTCATATCCACTGGTAGAGAAATGTTGACTAGCCAATCAAAGAACCTCACGCTATTCCAGCTCCAAGATCCTATCAGAAATACCAAACCCCTCCCACCTTGTGGCTGACTGGTGCTTGCTGGCCCGGTTCATGCTCTGTTCGTCTCAGCATATAACAATATGCAAACAGCATGTGCAAATCTGCCTGACAAATGCACACACAGCAGTTAGCAACAATTGTTCACATATTGACTCCAGACCGTGTTCCCTCTGTCAAGTATGACTGAGTACAAGAGCTTGCGTACTGGTTCGTTATTTTAGTACAACCACAAAATGAGAGGTTTCAGACTCAGGGACTGGCAACGCATAAAGCAAACACTGGTTTTGAAGTTTCTGAAGTGCATGCTTCGTAGTGTTCACCTCCTTTTCTGTCGCTGGGATGGTCGCATTAACGGGCTCATACAGTAGCTGGTACCCAGTCGCCCCGGCGGCGGCCTCCCATCTCACGCGCATGGTTGTGGTCCCGACGTCATAAAGGTTCATGTTTCGAACAGATGGGATAGGCACTGTCAAGAAAACGTACAAACATGTTTCATTTTCATATGGTTTTGTTAAGTCGCAGGATAGTCGGTTTACCAGTCCGTTCCGTTTTATGCACTCTGGGTTCGGGTTACTAAACCCCAAAAATGAGCGTTTTCATCAAAAACATATTTAGCTCAACTTCAGGTACTTGACTCAAATCAATAACGTCAATTCAACAGCAACACATTCTGTAGAATGAGCCAGCGTCTCCAAGAGGTATGACACTTCATCTTATTTTCAGATTATTTCGAGGTGGTGTTTTCAAGAGAAATAGAAATGAATATTTCTTCAATCACAAGCAGATTGGGAACGACCAAAGTAACAAGCATTGGCAAAAACCAATAGGCCTCACTAAGCAATGGCTAGTGGCTTTGCTCATGTCTTTTAGCCATTTTGTATAGCAGTACGGCTGCTGTGCAGTATGGCTAAAAGTTGACCAAAAAGCACAATTACATGGCCAGCACTGGCCTCATCATTTCACTTTTTTTCTTATGGGGTGGGCAACGCAGACAGCAGAAGGGAAGGGGAAGGGAATGGGCAACTCGGACAACAGGAGCGAGAGTAGTGGGTACAAAAACTATTTTAAAAAGTGCTATGACGCGCCCAGTGCTGGCTGCGTCATGCTGCTTTTTTTGTTATGGTGGGTGGTGATGGGAGGGGTTAAAAAGCAACACGAACAAGGGAGAGGAGGGGGTTAAAAGCAACATGGTTCGGTATGGAGGATAAAAGCAACACAAACAGGGGAGGGGGCATTAAGAGGAACATGGACAATGGGAGAAGAAGCATCATGGACAAGGGGGCAGGGAGGTTGAAAGCAACACAGACAACATGGAGGGAGAGGGGTTTAAAAGCAGCATAAATGACAGGGAGGGAGGGTGGTAAAAAGCAACATGGACAATGGGTGGGGAGGGAGGGAAGAAGCAACATAAGATAGTGAATTAAGATAAATAAAAATAGCACTTCAATCACAGCACAGGCAGCGGAAGTGCACTAATCGAGATGAAGCAATCAGAAATTGGTCCATGCTCCACACAATAGAAGAAGAAGTGAAGCCGGCACGAGCTGCCCAATGAGGAAGCAGCAAATAAGAGTGCTAATGAAGCCAACGAATGGTAAGCAATTGGTGGGCTCCAAGTTCTTTGAAGCATACAATATCTCTTGCAGGTGAGATCCAAAAAGGGTTGACTCTCTGGATGGAGTATGGGTCTCACTCTGAAGAGGATACATCTCGCTCATTGGATTATGCACTCTCCTGACCTGGCTTTAAGCAGCTCCCTCCATTCTGGATTGGGCAAGAGGGAAAGTGCACTAAGGTGGAAAACATGGATGCTGCAAACTAGTGTTCGGATTGGCAATCAGTCTCTCTGCCCCATGATGCTGGAAACATAACAAACCATTTGGCTGATGGCACTTGTGGTGGGTGAGGGATGGGGTATTTTAATGGGATTTTTCCTTGAAGTTGAACTAAAAAATTACCCCCTTTGTGTTATATTGTTGAAGCGTCCACCAACTACGATGGCTGGAATAAAGTTCTCCAAAGGCTAAGGCGATGTTTTGGTTGGAAAGATCCCCTGTTTATTTTAAGATTTGGTAGAGAGCTACTGCTAGTTGTGTATAGCATATTTAAAATCAGAGACTGACAATCAGTAAGACTGTAACAATCGCCGAAATGTCCATAAATTGTATAAATATGTTAAATATATTAACAAAAGTAAGGATGCATGCACACTAGCAAAATATTTAGTGCAATGCTAATATGCTACACAAAATAATCATACAAGTGGTTTGGATTGTTGTGAAAGCAAACATTGCTCTAAAAACCAGATAATTAAAATGAATGTCCCTCATGGCTTTGTGTAGCGGTTCGCTCCTTTCATTCTCACTAGCGCACTGAGACTATAATTGAGTCGTCTTTCTATAGAGTCCTCAGTAATCAACGAATTTAGGCATAAAAGAACATATACCATGAACTGAAGCTTCCATCATCTGTATGCAAGCTGCAAGAATGTGTTACATACCTGGAACAGAAATATTCAAAGCATTGTATCCAGGTCTTAAAGTGTGCCGGGTCTCACCAGGTCTGAGCACTAGCAGTTTTTTTAAAGGGGGCCTCGAAACGGGTCTCTATCGGGCTCTGTTTTTGTGCCCTCGCACAGGCAGTCGTCTTTTTTCCGGACTGCAGTGACAGCAGGCACATCGATGTGCGCATGCCTCACTGCTCACTTCTCACTAGTGGATAAGTTACTGTATGACGTCCTGCCAGGTGAGCGTTGTAGGGTAAGGGAAATCCTTGCTTCTTACATCTCCCATGTGTCTGCTTTTTAAAACACATGACTTCGAGCGCTGTTGATGAAGGGGCCCTATTGAATAGCGCACAAGGCAAATTGCCACTTCTCTTTTTCAAACTCAGGAGCATCAACATTGTGGTGGTGTCACCAGGGCTTTAAGTGTAAGGTTTTTCAATATTATATACAAGCCATAGTTGCTGCTTATTTATCTTATGCAAATAACAACCATTGACAAATCCAATAGTCCTGACTGGTTGTAGATATGATGTTACTTGTTGTATCATATATCTGGATGCAATGACAGAAACAGCATAATACAAGTCGGGCGGCACACTATGCTAAGCACAGATTTTTAGCTATATGTTTTAAGACACGCCCTTAATTTTATTGGCCACGCCCATTTGAGAGACCCCTCAGTTTTTTCATCCCATTTAAAGCCCTAATTGTATCACATACTTAGCAGATGGACTCTGCCTTGCAATGCTCAAGCCACTGAGAACCTTTCCACATTTATATATAGTGGCTGTTTCAACTCTGTGAGGTGGGAGACCCTTGCACTGCCCTTTGGGACAGAGACTCCTTTAGGGTCCCAGAGCAAAGCTACAGGCCTGTTAAGAGACTTAAGCAGAAACTTGGGCCATTGCCTTGAGAGCATCATGCATAATAAAACACAGATGTAAATGTATAATTATGGCCCTGTGGGAACAAAGAAATTGGCATTTGTACTCCTTGACTCAAAGGGCAATATCGTATTAGTCAGACTAAACTTTATTAGTCTAAAGCATATGCTGGTTCCTGGCGTTCATGACCAAAGAGGTTTCCTCATAACTCCTTGAAGGCTGCTGTGGTGTCAAAAGCTAGCACTAAAACATACACTTGGGGGCCTATTTACAAGTGGTTTGCATCGCGTTTGCACCACGCAACTTGGTACATGTGCGACGCAAACCTTGAGTTAGATTAATAAAGCCATACAACGCCACTTTGCATGGACGTGAGTGGCTCCATAAATCAGGAGTAAAGCAACGCAGCGATTCGCAGCGCAAATCGCTGCATTGCCTTACTCTGCAAAAGTGAGGTGTTCCATTGGCGTTGGTTCGGTTTTCCCACGCAAATCACATGATTTTTAATGCATTCCTTGATTTACCAGATCTGGTAGACCTAGGAATGTGCCAAAAAGATGAGCCTTCCCCGGAGCAGCGCAACAAGGAGAAATATCTTTATTTCTTCTCGTTACTTCCTCTTTCTATGTGTGCAGCACACATAGAAAGAGGAATATGTTCCTCAGGATTGTCTTTGTGCAGAAAGGTGTCCCTTCCTGCACAAAAACAATCCTGCATGCAACTCAGGCACCCTTGCACCAGGTTGTAAGGGTGCCTGGGTTGGTGGTAGGCTGCCAAAAAGGTGCCAGCGCAGGGGAAAAAGCAGCGATGCACCATGTTGCCTTTAATGCGGTGCATTCCTGCCCTTTCCCTGTCATGCAGTGCAGCGCAGCAAGGTGACTTGGGATGCACTGCATGACTTTTTCCTAAAAAGGCCCCTTCGTTCTAATAAATGGAGCATTCTTACACAACTGCATTCATTTTCTCCCTGTGTATATTTTTTACATAAACACACTGTACTACCTGACACAGAGTAGTCAGAAACATTTAAAATGGAAGAGTAGTACATTTGTATTATCAAATTTCTATTGTTCATTTTCTTTATTGTATGATTGCATTTGCACTTTTGTCCTTGCGATGCACATATTAAAACCGATTAATTATACTGATTTACAGCGAAAATGACATTTCGAGATTCAATACATTATTTAATGTAATTGTTTTAAATATACATGAAAAGCTTAATCGTGAATATATACGAAGAGAAAAGAAGTGAATCCCAAAACTGTGGAGTCAGATGTGTATAAAAACAAAAGTAATAGGTAGTATAGGGCTGCTGTACAGAATAATGGAAAAAACGACAGGCGAAGACATGCCTAGGAGAAGAGGGTAATTCATTATAAACTGGAATAGCCTGACCTATGATCTCGGTCCCTGCCTCAACTACTGACACTGGAAGATGGATACCATCCTGTACTCATTAGAGTTATTGCTCCCAGGTAAGCTACATTTTCTGGTTATCTGTGGGGCAGTAAAATAGGATCACAGTGACACCTTGCACAGTATATGAGTCCAACGATTACTCAATGCTTAAAAGTGGGTTTCATATCTACTTTGTGCTGATAGGTTCAACTTGGGTGCATACACAAACCCATCCCCATACGGAAATAGCAGAATCTGATGCACAGAGTCAAGTAACTGGACATTTTTTCGCACTAATGTAGAATAGCACATACAAATACAGCTGTAGGTGTAGGGACAGGAGGATAGTTGTTCCCGGGAGTCGGCAGGAGGATGGCCACTGGAAAGTAGTAAATAACCACAAAGTCAGAACTTCATGGGTGTTCACAGCTTCTCCCAGTAGTGTTTCGCACTTAGTTGAAAATCTATTCTTACTGGCAAAAGTCTAGTGCATGTACAAACAGACATAAAAAAACAATTAAACAAAGCCGGAGGGTAGGTGTTCAGGAATCTCACCACCAGAGAAAATGTTTTCTTGGTATAGAAAAATAATAAATGTTTGATGTAGTTATAACCATTTAATCACAATTGCATGTGCCTGTGCTGTGGACCACCTTCAGGGATTATTGTTAAGTAATAATGATGTAGATGTATGACTTGTGCAGATGTTCACAATTACTTGAAAAGGTCCTGAAACTGTATGAATAAACCTATACTGAATACATTTCTGACTTAAAACTAAAATCCTAGGTTATATGCTGTCCAAAATCCTTTTCAATAAGTGTCAACCAGTGGAATCCATGTGTGTATGTGTGTGTGTGTCTATATGCGTGCAGGCGTGTATGTGTGTCGTCATTGTGTCAGAATGTTCCCCACTACAGTGGCATCAATAAATCCCCACTTGTAGTAATACAAATAGTGAGAACATGTAAATAAAATGTGAAGTAAACGGAACCAATAAGGCCCTTCTTGTGAGTGAACAAGGACAAGAACAAGTCCCTAGCTCAGTATGTGGATCAAGTGTTGCACTATAAACATGTACAATAATGGTGGGGTTTTAAGCTCTTGAGTGCCCATGACGAGATGGTCTCGTCATGGGCCGCGGTTGCGCTGTGCCCATGATGAGACTATCTCGTCATGAACCCCGCCCGCTAATGAAAGGGCCGGCACAGGGCGGGGCACTCAAGGGGTTAACCCATCCAATTGTTTAGAAAAAACAGTAATCACAAAACAACAATAATTGCAACATATATCCCACTGGCATATAGTGATTCCAAGATCTCACACTAGCGTATGGATGCACCAGAGACAGTAATGCAGAAAACATTTCAAAATATACAAAATCAATTTTTATTCATAATTTGTTAAACACAATCAAAACGCATTTAAAAACATCTTTGCAAACAATCAATATTTGTAACACACTTGAGTCGGTGATTAAAAACAAGAAACCACAACTGTCGACGTGACGTTTCGGTGAGATTAGGATCTACCACCTTCTTCAGGACAGAGTTTTCTATTAAAATATCTCGGATGAATGTGTCCCCTGTATGATTCCGATGGAAAACATTCTTCCAACATGATTTATGGTTAAAATAAGGAATGTCCTTCTTATGTGGTACTATTCCTTTGTAAAATACGTTTGTAGGAGCCACCGATAGATTTGTAGCTAATTAATAGCGACCATTAAAAAACCCAGTAACCTTTCATCACAAAACAGGTGAGCCGTGATTAGGCTTCCACTTGTTGATTTTTCGATGTTCGCCCTTTGGCGAGTTTGTACTGGTTATGTTGCTTTCTTGATGGTGCAACTCAAAAGGATATGAATTTGGTAAAAATATTCCGGCCTCCCTACAGCCTACGAACGTCTTCCGGGTCAGGACCCGGAAGACGTTCCTTTTTTTAATGGTTGGTTTTAATGTTGGCTTTTTAATGGTCTTTTAATAGTCAAGTGTGTTACAAATGTTGATTGTTGGCAAAGATGTTTTTAAATGCGTTTTGATTGTTTTTAATAAATTATGAATCAAAATTGATTTTGTATATTTTGGAACATTGTTTTCTGCATTACTGTCTATTGTGCATCCATACGCTAGTGTGACATCTTGGAATCACTATATGCCAGTGGGATATATGTTGCAATTATTGTTCTTTTGTGATTACTGTTTTTTCTAAACAATTGGATGCGTTAAAACCCCACCATTATTGTACATGTTTATAGTGCAACACTTAATCCACATACTGAGCTAGGGACTTGTTCTTTTCCTTGTTTAGTCACCCCGCCCCTATAGCCAATAATAGGGTTACTCCTCCTTGTTTAGTTCCTTCTTGTGAGTGGCCACTTTAATTCTGATGGACCTAGTAATGCCAGTTACCGACGCACTCTCCCATAATGCCTGCAGTACCTAATGGGTGTGCGAAATTTTTGTCCTTTGCTTTCGCATAATAATGTGAAATTATGGGAAAATTATGGAAAATTTCTCTCCTGCTCTTTAACTTCGCCATGAATGATGACGGAATTGCGCCATATGGCATAATGGCGTCTGTAAGAAATTGGGGTTGTTGGTTGACTGGGGTGTGAGCCCAGCGTAATTTCGGGAATTTCATGTAACAAGTGTAACATGGAAATGACGCAAAATTATGGGCGTAATTTATATTTCACTCAGGCCAAGTATTTGAAATTCACATATGGGTGTGAATGTCAACTCCCATAGGATTCCGAAGTAGTGACTTTGCCTCCACCAGTTCCTTCATGAAAGACTATTGCCTCTTGGATGCTGCTACTACCGGCAGTACACACAAGATTGCATAATTGACCTATATACAGGTCCACATGATTTCCAACTACCTTTACTCCAAACTCTTTTAAATTACTGTTTAGCTGATTCAGGTTTTCCCTCATGGCCTCCTCTGTTACAGCCATGAGACTCTATAACAGCAGCTGACAGGACGAGTGCACCCGGCAGCCGCAGTGCTAATGCTCTGCATTTCACAGCTGGCAGGTGTTCCTCGAGTTCAAGGGAGGAGGTGGTGGAAGTGTGCTCGAGGTCTGGACTACATTCCAGGAGAGCCACAAATCACCGATGATCGACCTGGGGGTTTCAGAGAGCTGTAAACGGTCTGTGATACCATCTGAAGACGCCTCCAGAGGTTTCCATCCGTGTCAAGGATGCCTGGGAGCTCAAGGCGCTAATGTCTTTACTTGTGAAATATTTCAACCAGGGGGCACAGAATGTAAATTTCTTTCCAACAAGGCAAACAAATATTGCCCATGCACATGGTTAAATATATGGAGAATAACAAACCCATGGCAACAGTTTGTTTGCAAAGCAAAACTTGTAGGTTGATAATAAAAGCAGTACTCTACAGAAGTAAACATAATCACACAGTCGATGTCTGCTTATGAAGGACGTCTTTGAGTAAGTCTACCATCAAGATTTAAATCCCAAGGAATAGGCACTTCCATTTATGGCCTTTGGGTTTCAGCTTTGTTGTCTCAGGGAAGGAAATCTGAGGTCCTGTTCCTGAAACATCAGAGGTTCTAAAATTAGGGCAAATCTTTTTTTTTCCACCATATTGTTTTTTGTGCAATGCTTAATAGGGAACTGCTTTTGCTCCAGCACGACGATGAGAAAAATGGACCGTGCAACTATTATTTAACATAAGCAAATCTCTTTTTTTATTAAAAATCATTGGAAGTGTGTAATAGTGATTTTAGCAAAGAAATCTTACTTGACGAATAGCCTTTAAAGAAAAGAGCAAATTGGTTTTGCACAACTATTGTTGTTATGTAACAAAAATGGATATAACTGAGTGTTCAATTTAGTCCAATCTTTCACATTAGAAATATTGGTAAAATATCACACAAATACATCATAATTTGAGTCACTATGCGTGGTCCACATTTTCCCTGGTGCAAATACTGTTAGCTCCTTTCCCTACTACAAAAGCAGCAAAAATGGTGCAAATAGATTAGTCCTGGTGTTCTTTTGCACCGTCGTGAAGCTTCTTTAATACGGCCCTCCTATCACCATCAGACCTCCAATACTGACTCTGCGTGGTGGTGGATGCTTGTACGGGTGGTGCGGACAAAGTTTGCATAAACCCTAGCAATCTGATGATGACCTTGGTGGATAGATCACCTGCACATAGCATGTGGGTAGCACCAGTAGTGCAAGTGTAGATTTCCCACTCCTTTTCAAGACTCAGCCTCATCACTCGCTTTAGGGCTGTGGAGCATTGAGATGTTTAATACATGGTAAAATAAATTATAATGAGATTGAATCAATTAACTATAATCACGTTGTAGAAACACATAATTTAGTGCA
This sequence comes from Triturus cristatus, assembly GCF_964204655.1. Lineage (NCBI taxonomy): Eukaryota > Metazoa > Chordata > Amphibia > Caudata > Salamandridae > Triturus > Triturus cristatus. The sequence continues at coordinate 529,346,078 of NC_140589.1, forward strand.
ATTTCGCATTCAATGATCTAAGACTGGGTTGATAAAGTGAGCCTTTCTTTTTCCAGCCAAATAAGACAGTAGGAAATCATATAATAGCAAAGAGGACTTAACCTCATTTTTCACAAAAACTAACGAGGAGAGGATATAGAGAAGATAAATAAGGAAGGGCAGGAATGATGACAAAAACAGCAAGTAGCATAATAAGAACAGTGGAAAGAAGCAATGTCATAGTATAAAGGAGACTATGTGAATGCATCTGAAGTACGTCTAAATATAATATGGATCAGAATTTTACTGACAAGTATAAACACCTTGACACATATTGCGATACTACTGATGTTTAGAGGGGTCACTTCTAAATATATTTTGAGCCACTGTATTTTATACCATAGAATATCTCTACTGACCTTTTCAAACTGGAATCTATAGTGAGGTACAGCCAGCAATTGGCCCGAGGTCAAGGTATTCATTAATAATTGCATTATGCAGTTGATCAAAGCAAAATACATTTATATTAGTTTAATAATCCCATTTCCAAATATGAGACAGTTTGACCTTACTGTTTTTTGTCTCATTGGTAATTCGGGTTTATGAAATGACACCTCACGTGCAGATGTACTCCTCTAGATGGGCGCATACACACACACACACAAACACACGCACACACATACACACTAACAAAAACACACGTCTGTCAGTAATCCTTGGATCTACTTTATAAAGAGTAATCTTGTTTAGTTCTCCCGATGGTCAGGCTCTTCAAATCTACAGATAGTGCTGTGGCACAACTTGTAAACAACTCCATCACCCACAAACAAAGATTAATCACAGAGTCGGATTTTTACACCGGTGGCTAAGCAGGTAGTGGATTCACGCTGCTGGGTTTCTGATGGTGCTAGTACTTGTATTTCAGTTGAATTTGACATTGGCACCTTTTAATGGAAGCCTGATATCAATAAGTGGCCCAACATAAGGACACTTCTGAGTGGTTGCACATAAACGAGTCGCATCTCTCGTGAGGAAAGACGACTCCTAAAGTGATTCAACAACTTCTTCATAGATTGATACATCTGGCTATGGCAGTGGCGTAGCAAGGGGGGGCGGTCCACCCCCTGCTCTTTAGTGTGGCTGCCACGGGGCAGCAAACCCAGGGACCGCCCTGGGCGGTCTAAGGTCTAGTTACGCCACTGGGCTATGGTGACCAAATGTTTTCATTTGTTCATACTAACCACCAAAGACAAACAGACAAAATTAATCTTTGTAAACCGGAAACCTCATGATTGTTTGCAAAACTTAGTTGAGAAAATTTCTGTCAGACATGGATAATACAATGGATCTCTAAAAAAATGGTTGAACTTACAGGTTGTTTCTGTCCCAGCCAGAGGGTCGCTGATTTCAGTTCCTTCTACAGAATACACATTGACATAATATTCTGTTTCTGGTTTCAAATCGACCAAGACTGTGGTAGTTTGAGTTCCTCGTACATACACCTGCATAAAAATAAAGAACATCAGTGTTTAGAAATGTCCTACTAAATCAGCTCAAACCCAGACATGAGTGATTACACCAGAGACGATAATAGGTAATGGTTGTACATGTAACATTAGTAATAGGCTCACAAAGACAGAGGCACCCGTGTATTTCATGACAAAGCAACATGTTAGATCACAATTATGTCAGGATGAGTAGCATGCAATGGTGTTCCAATGAACACGGAAACAATGTGCATATAAAGCAAGGCAATCTGAACCTTTCAGCTGTGGAAGCAGGGCAAATAGCTATGTTCCAGCTGTAGATTATCCATATCTTAGGTTGCAATCGGTGTGGGCTCTAGTCTTAGCTCATCTGGAATGCACCAATAGTTTGTATGAATCTATCTGACCTATCAACACAGATGCCCACAGCATGGGAATATGCCGTAGGAGGATCCTGTAACCCAGTTTATGATTCTCCAGTGCAGAGAACATGAGTTTCCTTAACAAAATATTTTCATTGACTCACTATTCCTTCGTATACAGTGCTGAAATCATTCAACATGGTTCATCAAGCATCCTACAACAGAAAACAACTATTCCTTATCTTTAACTTTCACCACAGGTCGCCTTCACATGCGTTGCGTTTGGCTCGTGACTTGTTAGTCCACATAGTGGTGAAGTGGCTGAACTTCAGAAACATTCCAGTGAAATACCTTGAGAAATTTCTTGGGCGGGTGTAGTCTGAACAAAGCATGAGCCAGTTGATTCTTCCACCACTTACATATGTCAACATAAATGAACACTTCCAACATTCACTCACAAGACATTTTCTTTCTTTGTTTTCATTATAAACAATTAAAGAATAATAAGTTGTAGAGTTCACAAGCATGTCTTTCTACTTCAAAATGTAGAGATCACAAACATTATGGAATCAAGTAAATACCACGCTAAAGTCTAAATGAGCCTATGTTGTAACCATGGCAGACCTTATGCCATCTCAAGAGTATTGGAAGCAATACTTTGGTAATTATATCAAGACGATAATTTGGTTGATACAAAAGTGGAAAATTCCCCATTTCTTTTTTTCCTTGTTTACTCAAATGCTGTCTTGCTCTTTCAATAGTCATTCAAGAAGGCTGTCATTCATTAAAAAATATTCGACTTCTGTATCCGATGGCATACCAGGTAGAGCATGGTTTTGGCAGCAGAGTCGTGAATTAGTACCACGGCAATGGAAAACCTTGTTGTACTTTTTGAGACAAGTACTCACCTCTTGGGGTCTGCCTCCAGCAACAGGATAGTATTCAACTTTGAATCTTTCCACACTTTGAGAAGGTGGGACCCAAGTAACTCTGAAGGAACGGGGTGTTGGTTCAGAGGTAACAAGATCGGAGGGAGGGTTCAAGCCACCTATATGTATAAAGAAAGAGTGTTGATGAATTGCTTATGTAAGAATGTTAAATATTTATGAGAAACAACTATTGTATTTTGAACATAGCAAACCACTATTCATACTCAATTGCATTGTCAGAAATTTGGGTACTAATTTGGAAGAGGAGTACCCCTACCACCTTAATAAATCAACTCAGGTTAGGTCAAAAAAGAGCTATGAGAGAAATGTATGCTAAGTTCAAGCAGCACCTGTAATTTTGAAATAAAAACACAACACAATAAATTCCTGAGGCCAATTTATGAAAATGGAGAAAACAGTTAATGAGCAAAAAGACACAAAGATCATCAAAACAAGTAAAGGAGAACCAGAGAAATGATGACAAGTAAAAGTAAAGCACCAATCAGACGTCACAGTGAAGGTCGGATACACCAAGTGGAGCATCTCAGTCAAAGAGTTTATCTTCTGACTTAGTCTCTGAAATGGAAGTCTAAACATTCCAGTGATGAAAGGTCCAAGGCTGTAGATGGCAAGAATCCCTCGAAGTCGTATACGGTTGTCATTGAACTCCCACAGGAGCTGTTTGTTTTGGTGCCAAAGGCTTAAAACATGGCCAAACCAGAGTTCATGGCTGCCTAGGATTTGCTACCTCTCTGCGGTCCACGTTTTTGTCTCTAGTCTTAATCACTTTTTTGGAAGTTGAAAATCCATCCCTAGCCCGCTGAACTAGATTTTATTATGGCAAAAAGCTCTGAGGATTTGTTATCGGCCTTGGATGCCAAGCAAGCCCCAGCACTTTGTGCAGTGTATTCTTGTGAGCATTAAAGTACTTTTTATTTACAAAGTAAAGTACTCAGTGGAAATTGATCTTATTGACTATTATCACCATGTAAACTATACTCTGAATATCTAATCCACCTCACCTTCTTAAATAAGCATTGGACTGCTTTGTCCAGCTCCTCTGACAGAGTCAAGTGCTGGAGAGGAGTACTTGATTAGCCAATTTGGGGTCCAATATTACCGTGGCCACAGGCGACTCCATTTGATGCAACTGGATCCCAAAAACCCTGAATGGCCTAGTGTCCCCAGAAACCGGTTGGCACAAGGGGTGTGACTCTGTCCAGGTTTATGACATTGAGACTGATTTGGAAAACTCATTGTATACCCATAGAGTGCCCATTGGGAAATCTATCCCAGCCATAAGGATCAAAGTGTGATGGGTTGAATCATCAAAGTAAATATAGAAAAGCACGGAAGTAACTGGGGAATACACTAATGTCACGTTTACTAAATCAGGATATTGGGGCATTTTCTAAATATATGTACAGCAAGAGATATGTTAAGGTAAAATATTTGTAAAATCTAAAATATATTGAATTTGTATTGTTGAAATATTCACCATATTTAACCTTTGATAAAGAGTTAAACATGTTGCTCTAAACCAAATAAAGAAATAAAGGCCACATGTGTGACTGATTCAATTAGGAACTTGTAAAGGGTGATGTACAAATGTGTATCAGACACATTTAGCGATTGTTAATGGAGTCACAATTGACCTACCTCATCAATATTCATGAGGTAGGTCACAATTAGTGACCCATTGGGAATCGCAAACAACACAGGGATGGTGGCCTGCTGGGGACAGCAGACCACCATTTCTGTGTTTGCTTTTAAATAAGGCACCTTTTATTTTTTTTAAGGTTGCCAATTATCCCTAAAGGAAAACAGGATGTGTTTCAAAAATAAAAATGAAATGTTTCAGGTTCATTATTTGCTCTTGAAAAACATTTTTGTATCCATTCACAAAGGGAAAGGGATTCCCCAGGGACCCTTTTCCATTTGCGACTGGCTTACCACCTACTTGAAGTAGGCGGTAAACTACGAATGTTTTGAAACCGCATTCCAGCCACATACAATTCTTACATCCCCCTGTGACTCCCTGTTAGGAAGGGACGCCCTTGACACACCTCTTCTTAATACTGACTTGCAAACGCTATTTTGCGAGTCGGTAATAGGCTACCAACTCAGAAAATATGGTTACTACATGGCAAACGCTCTTTAGCAGTCACAACCAGTCCAATTCTCTATTTGCGACCACTAAAACTTGTTGAACATGTAGCCCTAGGTATCTAGAGCACTTTGAGACTTAACGATCAATTATGTTACTCAGAAAATTGAGATATGACTCTCAAATGTAGTTCCAGGATCTTTGTTGACCAACACAGGAGCCAAGAATAGTGGAAGGTATTCAAATCCAAAGTACAGCAGTGTGGCATATTCGTTCATCATTTTGAAGAAACTAAAATCTAGACAGTCGTAATTCATCCCATCTCTGGGAAGCGTACGTTTTTGAAGGTGTTCCGTCCGCTTCACATAAAATATGCAGATTTCTGTTTTGTGCCACTTAATGAACGCAGAACTTTCAGCTCATTTGGAGCTGGAGCACACCTCATGATGGGAAATATGAGCTCACAGGTCACTTTTGCAAAGAAAAAAGGAACATTTTGGAATAAATTAACCTGACTATGAAAAGAGAAAAATGTCCATAAACAAAAATAAATTAACAAACATAATACTGGAGTTAAAGGAACTCACCAGGGCCTTTTACACTGTTACACACATTATCGGTGAGGTCTTTAACAATGTTTGTGAGAAGAGAGAAGTCTGCAACATTGTACATGTAGATCTCATCGGGGTCTGACGCAATCTCTTTCAATTCATTTTCATCAGCATTTTTAATACCTGAAGAAAAATAAATAAAGAATTTAGAAGGGAAAGGGACTCTTTCATCCAGGAAGGCTCCTCTCATCCAATAGGAGCCCACACTAATGATACACAAATCAACAAGCCCTACATTGTTCTTGCTGCAGCCTGTCAAGTGTTCATCAAATGTTTATTAAATCAGACCTGTTATTCTTATGCTTTTAAAAAAAAGAAATGTATTTCAGCGTACTTTTTCATTAATTAAGCTCGCACAAGTGTTGGCGGGAAATGACGGAGTCTTAAGTACGAATAGTGAGCATGGGTGTTATCTGCGCATCATGGAGCCCCTCGTGGTGGAACCCCTGATAGCATATGACTGGAGAGCGGCTTCCAAGTTGGTGTTGACAAGGAATGGTGCAGAGAACTTACATTACTGAATTGCAGGGGACATTGTGATTGAAAACGAAAAATGGCAGCCTTTAGCTTACAATAAACGTAGATAGCCTTCACCTATGTGCATCCATTTTAATTCCTATCCACGGTGGGTAACTTCTTTGGCAATTATTGTCCTTTAAGCCTCCTCTGATCAGTGGAGTCCTCAGTCACATCATGCTCTTCTTTGCCTTCTCTGCTTTGTATCCCAAGCTATGCCACATGCCTATGTTGACAATCCCAATGCGTTGGAAGATCTGTGTCTAATCAGAGACAATTTTTGATTTAATATTCTTATGAATAAGGGAGCAATATTGCTACTCACAATGCTTCTAAGATCAAAAGGATAAGGCCAGGTTAGAGCCCATCAACTGTAATTTACTGGGCACAGTGATAGAACTGGTTTCAGGTTTATTGCCTGTTTCTGACACTATATCATATTTATGCAGCTGTTTGCACCAGAGAGGTCTTCTCTATATGTAGTGAAGGCTGACAGAGTTATATAATGCTCAATAAGAGACATTTGCACAGATACGTCTTTACAAATACACATCTCAGTGCAAAAATTTGCGTTGGAAAGTCAATTTGATGAATATACCGATGTGTAATTGTCATTCACTTAGTTAATTTGGGGTTTATTCCAGAAACAATAGTACAGTCCATGTAAGGGGTGAAGAGCTTAGCAGCTAGTTCAATGAGTTTAGCACACATATTTCAGCCTGAAACGCCACTGTTAAGTGCATTATCAGAGGGAGCGGAAGCAGAGGCAGGATCCAGCCTGTTTTTCTTGGCCCTTGCTATGTCTTACTGGACAGTCGGCTGGATCTGGAAATCAAATCTAATATGGTGAGCCCCATCAGGCCACTCGGAACCGTACACTAAATCCTCCCAGCACGCCTACTTCCAGGTAATATAAGACACGGTAATTCCCCCAAATTTTCATTGGTGTCCAGGTAAAGAATCAAACATGGGATTTCTATTTTATGATGAGAATAAGAAAATATCTGTTTGATTAATATCAGGGGTTTTAGTCCACTCAAAGAAAAATCCACTGATATGTTATGAAATGTCGTTTTTAGTTCACAATAATACTCTATTGCTTATGGATGAACACTGTCTTGTTTGTTCTGCTTGGAAGGTCTTATAGTGAGGCCACTAGGAAGGGGTTCAATAGCCTGTGAAGATTTGGGCTACGAGCTTAAGACTGAATTTATGTAAATAATGAAACATTTGCATTGTAATTCTGAGCGATAGTTCAACGTATCATTGTTTATTCGGTTTGAGGAGCCAATAGTTCACACTGAAAACTGATGCATACCAAAGGAAAATGTCACAGAGGCATGCTGGATCCGAGGATGTGTGATTCAGACAGTCCAGGCTAAACAGTGCAAGGTTTTAACTGCACTTTGTATTGAAAGAGTTGGAAAAGGAGTGGCGTCTGGTGCTTAAAGATGTACCACCGCAAAGAAACATTACAGCACTAAACAAGGAACTTTTGAATCCCTCGGACTGATTTTGTACGGGTATGCACTGAGTTAGAAAAGCTTAGGCTCTAACCCTAATTCTTCTGATGCACGATGGTGTACAGAGAGCAGTAAAACCTTGGTGGGCATGTATCCACAATTCACAATCAACAGTCTCTCCATCCCATGCTTAGAGTTCCCCCCCAGATCCACTTACCCACAGCATAAACCTCTATCCCTTCATCACGAATTCTCTTTGATGGCGCAACAATGTCGTCTTGTGATTTGCCGTCAGTGAGAAGGATTGCAATCTTGCGCGCTTTCTCTCTCATACCAGCCTCTGGCCTGAAGTTGTTCTGCAGGATGAACTTTAGAGCCAGTCCTAGTGCAAAACAGGAGATGAATATTAGCTGTCTGCTCCGAATCAAAAACAGCAGACACAGAACACTGGCCTCTGGCAACAGGGAACTTTTGCAAACGTTCAAGAGCATAACTTGCCGGTAAGTGTGTTGCCTCCTTTGTAGGGTAGGTTTGCAACTGCATCCATTAAGCTCTTCTTGGTTCTATGAGCATTCAGCTGCCATTCTGTTCTGGGATCACCGCTGTACTGGGAGAGAGCTGAGAGGAGAATAGAAACATCAGTCAGAATGATACCATGGTTGTCATTTAGAACAGCGACAAAGATCCTCTCCATCCGCTCTTACCGATTTGGACTCTGTCGCTTCCAATGTCAAATACTTCAACCACACGCGCAATGAAGCTTCGGACTATTTTAAAGTTGGGTCTCCCAATACTCCATGAGCCATCCACCAGCAGGACGATGTCAGCTTGACCTTTCGTTGTGCACTCCAAGCCTGCCATAGCACATAGAGACAAGTAAGCTATGTTTCACTCACTGCATACATTAACATTGGCAGTGCAAGTACCTGCCAAAAGCACACACTTCAAGACAGGTACCTGGTGAATGCTTTATTGCTGCATCTCTTTAACATTATGCATTGAGAGCAACTCTTTCTTTTATCAGGGTTGACTGCTTTTAATCTTACCTATATCGCTTATATTGTACAATTCTAATTTGCATAATCAATATATTTTAAATGTCATGCAGCAATTACATGTGACGACTCACAGGTGAATCAGAAATGGCGAGAAAATGACTAGGTTTTGCCTAAAGATGTCCTTTACCTAAAGTCTAGAGTGAAAATAGAACTATCCTACCCACAACACCCAATGTAAACTGTTCTGTACTGTAACCTTATTTCCATCTTTATTCAAAGAAATCAGGGTTTTCAGGCAAAAAGGGTGCACATCAAAAACATCAGCATTTCTGAACTGTGCATTTGATTAGACAACCGTTTGTGCGTAAGATGAGCTGGGATTTTTGATTTAACAGCAAATATAAATTGGTTAATAGCATTTGAATTTATAATTATAAAAAAACAGAAATTATTTTGGAATCCACAGCCTAGTATTCGACTTGAAGTTTAAAAGTAAAATTGTTATTGTGATTTTAAAATTAAAAATAAAGATAACACTATTGCGGTGACAATGGTATACTAATAGTGTTGGGTAGAGAATTAAAGGGGAAGTGCTATTTGAATTTATAAAATAATGTGGCACACAAAAAGATAATTTAAGATAAAAAGCATTGGAAAATAGTGTGATACATCTAATTCTAATAAAGCTTTAGTTTATTAAGGTTTATAAAAAGTGAGAGTGTAAATGGAATTGTTATTTGTTTCTAAAAAGTAACACAAATATTTTTGAATAAACACGTGAAGGCTATATTTATTTTGGAGGTAAAATATCTCCATAAACAATCTTGTGCATAGAAAAACATAGCTAAAAAGTCAACACATGTGTTCCCATCATGATGATAAGCTTTAGGAGATGTTTTAGGTATTTCCTCAAAGAATCATAATGGAAGGAAACCATGCGTTCCCAAATTTGCCTACACATAAAATGAAATACTATAAGGATTTAATATGAATTTGAAAAAAACGTTGTGTTTGTTATGGCAAAATTGCACTTAGTGCAAAAGCCTTAGGCTTACTGGCCACAGAAGGTTATGTGAGTCTACTCCGTTTGACCTGACAGTCAGTGCTTTAAATGGGCCGGTACTCACCAGTGCTGAGTACGGACACTTACAATTCTCTCCAGTTGAGAACCGGAACTTCTCGGCTGAGGAGAGTACCGGCACTCATAATGGCAGCTGAGCATGCTCAGTGGAGTTGGAATATTGAGCAGTGCAGGTGCTGCTCAACTGCTAGTGCTACTGTTGCTGACGACAGAGTGGAGCTTTTATATGCACTACTCTGTGCAGCCCTGCCGACTCCAGTGGCACCCACGTCTTATCTCCCTCTCTTGACCCACAGGTGGACCCGCCCATCGCGTCATTAGTTGTGGCAAATGTGCCGACCAACTTGCATTTCCTGCAGCCAACAAATGCGAGAGTCGCTGCTGCCTGGAAACACACACTACGCACCTTTTATTTTTGACTCAGTGATGCAGGTGCAAAATGCATTTGATATTAACATGCCCTACAACCTCTCTAGTCACTCAGCCTATAGTTCTCAAATTATTGTAGCACCAAACTGGACTCTAGCACATTTGCCTTGGCCTGTTTAGAAAGCTGAGTTGCACTCTCCAGCAGAGGCAGGTTCGGCTTTAGGGCAGTGTGACTGGTGCAGCCGCACGGGGCGCTGACCTGGGAAGGGGGCGCTGTGTTTAGCAATAACTTACGATTTAAAAACCCCTTCAGCAGAGTTACTTGTGCATCCAGTTTACAGGCAGCATAAAAAATGTCAAGATAACTCTTTTGATAATATTCGTGCTAGAGAGGGATCAGAGTTTTTTCTAGGGGAAGATTTGACTAGCCATAAAGTGGTGCAGAGGGTTAATAGGCCTGCTGCAAAGAATGCGTACCTAGCAGATCACATATGTCTTTTTTTATGTGGGTAGCAGAGTGGATTACTGCTATTGTCACAGAGATCCTTTTGTTACCACAGTTCATAAGATACAACCCTAATACAAAGCAATGAGTGTTACAAACTGTCATGAAAGAGCTGCATGCAAACTGCATTAGTAGGTTAGGACGTTCTGATTTTTCCCCATAGTCTTTCGTTATCTATACCTAATGTTGCTGAAAAGTGTTTGTTTTGGTAAATATACATTTTTATGACTTAAGTCAACCTTTACCACTGCTTTGTACCAAACGAAATGTATGTGTGAGAGGGGCTATGGCGAGATGAGGTGCACTTTTGCTTGGTGGTCATGAGGGAATCCGAGGAGGTCATGGCTGGGGGGTGCCAAAAATAATAGTCGCACCGGGCGGCAACAGCTCTAAAGCCGGCCATGAGACCGGGTGGCAACAGCTCTAAAGCCGGCCATGAGACCGGGTGGCAACAGCTCTAAAGCCGGCCATGAGACCGGGTGGCAACAGCTCTAAAGCCGGCCCTGCGCAGAAGTGTGTGGCAGCATTCTGAATGGGTGATGCAGTTGACCCAATATGTGCAGTATCAGTGCCATGAAGTCCACTCCAGTTTCTAAGGCCATTGGGAGAACCAAATAACCCTTTCACTGTGAATGGTGTAATTTTTGTCAACCGTACAGCAGCCAGTCAACCTGCAATTTCCCCCTCGTGCAAGCCGCAAGTGGAGGTGTCAGGTTTCCCCATCTGGGTTCGGGGGCCCAGGCCACTGCATCGGCTGCTGATCCTTACTCTGCCACTACTATTTTCGCTACTATTCCCGATCCTGGGCCTGCTTGACAGTCCTCCAGTACTTTATTCTGCTAGAGCTGGGTGCGCAAAATTATCTGAATGGAGTGTAAGCAGCACACAAATTAAGTTGTCCGAGTCTGTTGATCTGCAAGTACCACAGGGCTTTTGTGGACCTCTTGGTGCCTTATTGGGAGTGCTTGTTCTGAGGTCATGGAAATAGATCCTGATGCCGCACTATTAGAGGCAGAAGCGCTGTGATGGATGGGACCGGTGGGCCAGTGTTCTGTTGTGGACTGCCAAATTAAAGGTTTGGGGCCTGGAGAGTAAACGCAGCTCTCACAGAGGGAGCTCGTGTCTACTATTCACGAGTGGCATAGAACAAGCGCCCAGCCAAGCAGTGCCCGGATTTGTATGTGCACTAAGGAGAGGGATGAGCAGTAGCGGTCCGTGGAGGGAGTTCGGTGGGGCAGTGAGGCGGGGCAGGGGAGGGGCAGGGTGGGGAAATGTAAACACCGGAATATGGATGAAAGGAGGTAAGCACACAATTAATTAAATAAAACGAATTTCTTTGCGCGCGCTGCATCGCATTTCGCGATGCAGCGTGGGCAAAGGAATTCATTTAGGACTGAAGAGAATTGGGGACGGAGACACAATCAAACCACTGATCTACTGGCTATGAATCTGGTCCACTCCGGAGCCAGGTGAATACGGTGAATCATTGAAAGAAGTTTTAAATCTAAGTGGTGCTAAACAGATTCCTTCGCTTTGACATGTAAAATTCCAGTACAAATCACAGGGGTTGATTCTCTTGTGGGACTGTCCGGAATGCATTAGTAAAAAAGATATTGCCACCATGAAGGCAAAGTATTGGGCCTTTGTAGAAGAACAGTATGTTATAAACAGAACCGCAGGGCGCATAACTACTGAGTTTCTAAGTTCCAAACCCTTTTCCGAGTTTGAGCTTTTTTATGATCTGATCTCACCAACTATGGCGAAAAGTCTTTATGTGAAATTTAGATTAGGCTGTTTACCCCTGGGGTAATTCAACGTATACATAATGAATACAGATACAACCGCATGCCCAGTCTGTGGCTACGCACTGGAGAAAGTCGAACAAATTGAATTTTTTTGTAAAGAATATCACTTTCTTCACAAAAAATGGATTTGTCCCGTCTGTTGTAGACTGGGCATCCGAAATTATAGGGCAGCACTGAAAATATTGAAATCTGACACTACAGCATTTATTGTATTTGTTGTAAGCAGGTTCAGGCGCCAGACGTTCATGTCCCAGGTTGCCCGAGAGGCTCCATCCTTAAATGATTTGCAAGTACAGCCAGGATTAAATGTTCGCCACTCCAATAGCTGCTACTTAGGATTGTTTGATGATCTGAGACACTTAGCACTTTATGGCTATGAGGTACAATCGTTGTTAGATAAATTACTGTTATTATTATATTCATTAGTAGGAATTGCCGAATATTTGAGGTATGCAGCATTTTACTGGGTATGATAGTACATCATTGATATGTTTTTAATCATAGGATGTTTTATATTGCTGTTATGGTTGTATAATAAGAGTTATTTTTGATCCCATTGTACAACTATCAAGTATGTTCCAAATTAACTGACAGAATCTTAGTAACGTTGAAACAGTCACCTTCTGATGTATATTGATTATGTGGCCCTGAAATGTGAAGATGCAAGTTGCCTCGAGTTCACTGATTGCTAAGAGGTCATTGTATAGGACAATCTTATTATTTTATTGAATTTGGTATTCTGTATTTATTCTGGTCGATATTTGTCTATGTACTGTATATATTTATTATTCTGCATAACCTATGGCGCTTTACCGAGCTTGTTAAATTTTAATATTTTATGGATTTTATTGTTATGCACTTTGATGGTTGCACGGCCGAAATAAAGTATTACTAAATTTATCTGATTAAAAAATTAGGAGAAAGGGGAGGACTGAGAAAGAAGTTTCATTAAATGCTTGTCTCCCCAACCTGCCGTACACATACACTTGGCCTCACCTCTAGTCCACAGCTCAGAAGGATGAGTGCCTGCACCTATATTTCTCCATTTAAAGTTCTGATGACCCTTGTCTTGAACCACCTACACATTAATTCCAAATTTACAAGCAGTTTTCAACATGTGCTACTATTTTAAGACTATTGGACAAATGTGAAAATAATACCAAGATTCTAAACACAATGGCAAAAGTCATGAGCATGACAGACTTTACGCAAAACTCAAGCTGTACTTACTGTCTTGCCGACCTGTTCAGTGAGAAAAACATGATCTACATAGTGTTAGAACATAACCAATACAAGCAGATGGTGCAGAGGATTGCACATCTTACAAAATGTCTGAGAGGGAAAGGATGCTATTTAGAAAAAGAGACACATAGACGGATTCGACGCAGAAGACGCTAACAGGACAAGGAAAGACATGGATATAAAGCAGGAGATGGCCAATGAAGTGTCAATACATGGTATTGTTCTCAGCTGAAGGTCTACGGAACCCAAGAAGAATCTTCCACTTTACAGTTGTGCAACCCAGTTCTTGTTGGATATGTATTCAGAGCAAAACATTCCACATCCTTTGATGACTTTTATGACCACAAATGCAAAGTAGTTTATCTTGATTTTTCATGAGATTTTGCCAAAACAATTCTTAAATGTGAACATGTTTCCCATCAGAGCTCCTGGAATGAGAAATCTCATCTCAGTTGAAATAGGTTGTACATTCACCGACTGTGTGCTCCTTAGATGATCCTGTATCATGGAATAGCGTTGTCCGTGTACCTGAGGGATTTAAAGCTGCATCTTTCCTCTGCATAAAAGGTGCAGATCTAGGAATTCATCAACAGAACATAAGCATATTGCATTTTCAGAGGACAAAATGTAATTTCTTCTAAATAATTGCCTCCATGCGCATATGTCTAGGTCATTCAAAGATATATACATAAACAGTAAAAAACAAATGCATTTGTGCAATCTATGCATTGTATACTCATAGCATATTCACTTTTATGTGACCAGATGTACGATGCATTATTAAGTGGTGGCTGCCACCTCATTAAAACTTTAAATGCAAATGACCCTGCACATTTGCAACTCACTGGTGTGACGACACAACAGTGAATCATGGCTTTACAATGATTTTGTTGCCCCTTAATATCTTAGGTTTTTGTCAATATAATCACAGTAACTCTCGTGCCTTCCTTTCTCTATGAGAACCTTTTGTCGTCTACAGCCATTGGTCACTATTTATGAGACACGATTTTGTTATGTAGAAACATTTGTATGTAAAAGACATGCACTTGAATGAGAGAAGGGAATAAAAAAGTTATATTTGTGTCTCTTATAAACATTTTTGCGAATTGATATGTATTAGACTAAATATGAATCAATTGGATATTCCAAAACATTTTCAAAGGTGCATGGTAACAGAGCTGGGTACATCTGGCATAGGCCTAAAAGTCTCTAGAATGTGCTGTGTAGAAATCAAATACCATTTACGACAACCTCCATCACCTGATTGCCAAGACATACGATTAGTGTTCTATCAAAATTTGTGAGTACTCTCACAGATGAAGCATGGCTACAGCTGATTTCTGACCACACATCAGATGCTTTAGTACCGCCTTCTAACCATAAAGAGGGCCACTGGAGTTTTGGGGCAGGAGGATTGACTAAACATGCAGCAAGAAAAGAAAATTAATAATGTAGAATATTTTGAAGCAGTATTTCTTCACTATTTTGTCATTTTTACATATTAACATTAAATGGGCAAAGGTTTCACGGTATTAACATCAGTTTAACCCTTAAATACAGCATTCAGCAACTGAAAGGTGAGCTTTCTCTGTCCAACAAACAGCCTGTTACTAGGCTGCAACACATGTGGAAGCGTTTTTAGTAAAGTGTGATTCGTGTGAGCTTTTGCTAAAATCTGCAAATTATGCAGAATATGGTAGATTATGTGGCAAGTGTACCAAAGCCATGATTAAGTGGAAAACCCTGTAGTTGCGGAATCGCATATAATTCCAGTGGTCCACCTTATAACCCATTAAAAGAGTTACCTCAGTATTTAGACAACAACGTAAACTACTCTGCCACAGAAAATGCAGGTGATAGGTAAAGAAGTTCTATTGAGAGCAAGATGAATAGTTCACACACCACTGAGAAATGGATGAAGTCCTTGTATATCACTGAATCATCCCAAAACAATATGTGATCAATTCTGAGGAATTCTCCAGGAATCATGGAGAATGATGGTGACAATATGGGATTTCCCCTGTATTTTGTCATGGTGGAGGTATCACATGGTGTCTGAGACCTGGGGATAAGTAATAAAACCTTATAAACAGTAGTAACTAATCCCTAAAATGAACTTAACTGTGACAGTGTTTATGCCACGAGTAGGCATTGTACTGGAAGTGGTGCTGGAATCTGTTTTGGCAAATATTTGTGCTACTTTGTAGACAGGGCAGATTGTGTTATTTTCACTTGCTACTTTATATGTTGATTTGGATGAAATGTGAGTAGCCTCCAATTCAACACGAAAGCAAGGTAAATATTTAGATTGAAAACCCACTTTATTAGTAAAAGTGTACTAGTGAGCTATCTGTAGCAGAGGTAGGTTTCTGGCAATGTAATGAAGTCATATTTGCATGTTCTCTAATATAGGTTTCTACTGCAGTGAAAGAAAACTGATGTGGAATAATTTTGGGGGAACCTTGGGATCCATAAGTTACAACTACTCCTTCTAACAAAACCACAAGTGGCGTCACGTCCTTAGAAAAATGGCAGAATTGGGTTCATGTAGCAAATTAGGATGGAATCATCATTCTACTGTGGTGAGAACCACACACAGAATATGCCACCTCTGGCGTTCAGTAGCCCTTGGCTTAAGGTGGTGCTCGATGCTGGGTTATCACTTACTACAAAATTTTATTCACAAACCACTCTGTGGAGACCTTTGCTTCTTCTATCTTTCTTGTGTGGTGCTCTCTGTCAACGTGATAAAGATCGCCACACTCATAGGTATACATTTCTGTAGTAAATATAAGAGAGACTGTAGGAGTGGCTAGAAATTGGGGCATACTTGCCACTATATGAGAGGGGTTTAGGGAAATTTAAGGAGAGGCTTAGGGAGGGATATTAAGGTGTTTATGGACGTAGATGCTTATACAAAAACGCATCCTCAAAATAGTAAGACCATAACTCACAAACTATACTTTCAAAGTTCCTAGAGCATTGAATGTCTCAAAAAAGTAGCAAATGTACTCCAGGCCAGCCTTCGTGTAAGTCTAGCACCACATATGGCCACCCACAGGCACTGCAATGATATGGCAGCAGTTTGAGATAAATAAAAAGGGAGTCAAGTGGTTACTAGAAGATAACAGTTTCAGAGAAATGGTGACACAGCTCAAATTAACTTTCCCACAGAGTTAAAATCTCAGAATAGTGCAAATCCAAATTTCTAAAGGTAAACATAATAATGTGTTAGTTTTCCTACTTTGTATTCTGAACAAACGATCTGCAATGCCTTAATCGGGCGAAAATATTCATAATTAGTTGAAGAGGTGTTTCTGCCAAGTGAGATCCCCCTACAGAAACCTAAATTCAATCTTCGAGGTTAATCACTGCTGTAACGTATTATCTAAATTTGGTAGGTATTGAAGAGCTACCACTTTTATTTTTGAATTTCTATGTGGGCATCTCAGATCCACATTAGGATGCACCTCATGTATACATAAAGTGGAAATATGGGTGGGGTTTTTACCACTGAGCCATAAGTGATTTTTAAATTGGGGTTTTGGCAACCACAAGCACATCTTGTACTAAGGGGGTAGGATATTGGGGTGGATTGTAGTGTTTTGTCTCAAGTTACAGTTTCCGATTCTGGTTTTCTGCTGTACTTATTCACTGTGCAATTCTGTCAAGAATACTCTTTCTTATTTCTCACATGACTGTTGTCGTGCTTACATTTAATCTACAATAAATTGCATGGGGATATAATCATTTCTCCATTCTTACCTGAATTCTTCATAAGATTCCAATTAATTTTTAAGATTGCACTAATTTATACAGTGCTAAATTACAGAGCTATACAAACACATATTTTTGAAAATGATACTCATAATTCAAATTAATACAGATGAGCAGAATACTTCTATCTTGGCAGTCTCAAGGCACTATACACAGAGACTGATTTGGATACCATTTGTTCGTGAAAAATCATGCGTTACCTGAAGAATCTATGGTTGGATTTGGAGCATCTAACTGGTTAGTGGTTTCATGTCCAATGAGGGGTGGGCTTTGTCCATCATCAAACACCCCAAAAACATTTACCTTGTATGAAGTCTCAGCCCTGAAATTTAAAAGACATAGGATGTAAGCCAGGTGTACCATTCATGGTCATTGAGCAAAAGTGTATGGCAGTAGAATATGTTTAAATAACAACTTTTGAATGGCTCAGTAAAGTTAATATACCAATAAGTACAAAGCACAAAGGTGACGGGTGGAATGCTTGCAAAAGTTTCAGTTACTGGCAATCACTCATCTATGAATCCCATTTCATATTTTTCCCCCACTATGCCACTTGAGACAGAGAGCAACCATATAAAAATCATCCTGGGTCCTGTGGTACAGCAAGACTTCTATGTCCAGTGGTGGGTTTTATGCTTGCCGTGCCACAGTAGTGCAGCTGCACCTCTCTGATGACTGGGCTTTTCTTATTAGGGCAATACCAATATTTGCATCTGGCTGCTCTCTGTTTCAAGTAACTGAAAGGACTTAGTGGTTTAAAAGGATAGACTGGAATGCAACCCCATGAGATTGCCAGGGGGCGAGATTATTGCAAACATTCCACCTATCAGCTATTTGTATTTTCATCTCTACAATGCCCTAAATGTGCTAGGTATGTCCAGACGCTGGTCCCGTGCTCACTGTGCACACAACTCAATCATAACCTCACTGATTAGACATCAGTAGGCCCCCACTACCTCACTGTGCCATAGGACCAATTATATTTTTTTTCATGGCTGGTCACTTTCAGAAGCAGCATAATAGGTAAAAAACATGAATGGGAATGTGTCTAATGCAATTATCAATGGGAGAGACTTTTGAAGGCATTCCACCCATCACCTGTGTCTTTACATCAATAAATGACCTTGACTTGGCTACATATGGTCTTTCCATCAAGTATTTTTCCGTTCAATGAAATAGTTAATATACTCTACATAATGGTATTACGAAATTCATCTTTTCATTGCTCTGTTCAATGCACTGTATAATGGTAAAGTGATTTCTGTGGTATTTTCAGAAATATAAAGTTAAATTTCTTTATATCATTGAGAAAATGTGATCTGACCTTCTGAGGAGCAATGGAGACTGTGAGAATGCATGATGTGTGGAGGAAAGCTATTCATTTGTACTGTAGTGTTTGGTCTGGCTTAGTGGTGCATAAGTGATAGCATGTTGTTTTTATCTGTTTCTCAAAATAATGCACTGCTTCTTACCTGTAGTAAAAGAGAATTCCAAATATGTGCCATGCCTTCTCCAAATGAGCATTCTTCAGAGTCAGAAGGTTAGAATTTGAGGAGCACTGTCAGCAGGAGGTGGTGCCTTTAGTTGAGTGCGGGGTCAGCTATTTGCCCAAGAATGAATTTTCTATTTTCCAAATGAGTTGATGAATGATAAAGATGTGTTTTATTATTCAGAGGTTTGAGAGAAGCCAGAGCTGCTTGTGTAGAAATGCAGTCCTAGCATCACAAACCAACCAACAGTCTGGAGGTCTCATTCTGAGCTAGATTCACGCCATAGATTTTATAATCTGGAAGTTACACAAAGAGAGAGTAGGAGTAATCGAGTTGAGACAGACAGAGATGCTGTGTAGTGACTGTGAAGTGATTGGTAAAAAATACTTTGGGGCTTATTTACAAGCCCCTTACGCCGCCAGTGCACCACTTTTTCCCATATAAAAATTGGCGCACCGGCGGAGCAAGGGGCTTGTAAATAAGTCCCTTTATTTGCTCAATAGCTTCAAAGTGCCACAGATTAAGCATCTTTGCAGATTTACAATCAGCGTTTATATGGGCATCCCTAGTGGAAATTATGATATGGTGTTGAAGATGTTGGGATATGATGGGAGATGGCTCTCTGTGGGATGTTACTTATGGAATGCAAAGCTGATTTAGAAAAGTGATGAAATTGCTAAGTGGAAAAAAACCGGGCTAGCGTTTTTTGAATATTACAATTATTTGAATATTGTGGGAGAAATCCATCAGAAAACACAACAAGATAATGGACAGAGTGATGAAACTTTTCAAACACTCACCCCCAGTCAAGAGATCTGTGTTAAATCCATTGTTCTTTTGCTCACCAAGCGACTCCAGTTTGTATCCAGCCATATGCAAATCAGTCTTGACCCTGCTCCCCATGGGAACAGACCAGCCAGAACTGCCAAGCCAGGCCTTCCCTGGACCGGAAACAAGCATCTTGGGACCGGCTTCGGGGTATCACCCCTCATCAGCCAGGCTAGCTTGAATCCAGTGGCACAGCGAGCAAGAGACCCATGTATGGGCATACCCTTGGCCATTTAGGGCAAACACAACAAACACAATAAGATGAAGGAGGTGAGTGTTTGAAAAGCTTCAGCACTCTGTCCATCATCTTGTTGTGTTTTCTATTTTTGCCCATGCTCGCTGTGTCACTAGATTCAAGCTACGCCGGCTGATGAGGGGTTATACACCGAAACCTGTCCGAGGATGCTTGTTTCTGGTCCAGGGAGGACCTGGCCTGGCAGTTCGGGTTAGACTGTTCCCATGGGAAGCAGGGTTAAGACTGATTTGCATATGGCTGGGTCCAAACTGGGGTGGCATGGTGAGCAAAAGAATGATGGATTTAAACAAGATTTCTTGACTGGGGTGAATGTTTGAAAAGTTTCAGCACTCCATCCATCATCTTGTTGTGTTTGGTATGTTTGCCCCAAGTGGCCAAAGGCATGCCAAGAAGAAGGTCCCTTGCTCGCTCTGCCACTGGTTAGCCTTGCTGATGAGGGGCGATACACCAAAACTCTCAGGATGCTTGCTTCGGGTTAAGGGAGAACCTGGCCTGGCAGTTCAGGATGGACTGATCGCATGGGGAGCAGGGTCAAGACTGATTTGCATATTTCTGGGTCCAAATTGAAGTGGTCTGGTGAGCAAAAGAAAAAAGTATTTAATTCACAGCTCTTGACTGGGGGTGAGTGCTTGAAATGCTACAGCACTCCGTCCATCATCTTGTTATGTTTGCCCTAAGTGGCCATGGGTATGCCTAGACATGGTCCATGCTCGCTCTGCCATTGGATTAAAGATAGCCTGGCTGATGAGAAGTGATACCCTGAACTTGATCACAGAATGCTTGTTTCTGGTCAAGGAAGGACCTGCCCTGGCAGTTCGGACTGCACTAATACCATGGGGAGTTAAAGTCAAGACAGATTTGCACATGTCTGGGTCCATACTGGGGGGGCATGGTGAGCAAAAGAGCAATGGATTGAACCCAGATCTCCTTACTGGGGGAGATGGGGTGTTTGAAAAGTGTCAGCACTTCATCCATCATCTTGTTGTATTTGTTATGTTCGCCATAAGTGGCCAAGGACATGCCCAGACGTTGGTCCCTTGCTCGCTGTGCCACTGACTTAAAGCTAGCCTGGCTGATGAGGGGTGATACACCAAAACCGGTCCCAGGATGCTTGTTCCTGCTCCATGGAGGACCTGGCCTGGCTGATCGGGTTGGACTGTTCCCATGGGGAGCAGGGTCAAGGCTGATTTGCATATGGCTGTGTCTAAACTGGGGTGGAATGGTCAGCAAAAGAACAATGGATTTAACCCAGAACTCTTGACTGGTGATGACTGTTTGAAATGTTATACACTCTGTTCATCATCTTGTTGTGTTTGCTATGTTCGACCTAAGTGGCCAAGGATATGCCCAGATGTGGGTTCCTTCCTGTCTGTGCCACTGGATGCAAGCTAGCCTGGTTGATGAGGCATGATACCCCAAAACTGGTCCCAGGATGCTTGTTTCCATTCCAGGGAGAGAACCTGGTCTGGGAGTTTGGGCTGGACTGTTCCCATGGGAACAGGGTCAAGACTGATTTGCATATGGCTGGGTAGAAACTGGGGTGGCATGGTGAGCAAAAGAACTATGGATTTAACCCAGATCTTGTGACTGGGTAGGAGTGTTCGAAAAATGTCAGCACTCCGTCCATCACCTTGTTGTGTTAGCAATGCATTAGAGAAATAATTATTGAAGATCAGTTGATCTAGTCTTCACAGTATAGGGTGTTGACATCTAGGTTCCAAGAGTTGTAGGGTAAAAATATATTGACATGAAATGTGCACTCAGTTGCAAAGAGAAATGTAGGAATAATGTTTGGTCTTTGGTATGTCCGTGGGCCACACTGATGCTAAAGGCTAGTACATACAATAAATACAATCATGGTATTAAATATATTGCAATATCCCTTTAGATCATTACAGCATCCAACTAGTCAATAATAACTAACACCCCTACCTACAGTTGCACTTTGTTAAACTGGCAAATAAAGGACACCATATCAGCCAGTGTTTCAATGTACACAACAGTATTTCAAAGTCCCGCAAAGTTCATCACAGTAGTTCAAATTCTTACCCCTGAAAAACCATAAAAGGATGATTAATTTGGTCTCACTCTGTCTTGTTGGACAGACTGGTGTCACTGGAAATTGAAGGGTCAGCTTTGGCATGGATCAGATCTTTTTTAGGAGATCTCTCATTCCAAGTTTTATTTTATGTGGCGTCAAGTCCAGTCCAATCCACAAGCTTTAATATCCGGAGTTCCCCAAGGGTCAGTTTTAAGTTCCCTGCTGGTCAACCTGTATGTCCACCCTTTGGCGGATTTAGTGTAGAGCTGGGGCTGAACTTTGTTTTGCTATGCAGATGACACGCAGATCATGTTTACACTGTCATCTGCACAGAGTCGGATCTCCTTGTGGATAAACAAAAACTCACTCAAGCTCAATGGGGATAAGACAGAGGTCGAGATTCTAGGCAAACATCCCTCTCTTTGAGGCCCTCAACATTGGCCAGTTTCCCTCAGAGCTTTACTAACTCCTTCCAATTTTTGCTGGATGATTCATTATCATTGAAGCCTCAGGTATCTAAAATGACTGCCATGTGTTTTGCTATGCTTAAATGGCTCAGAAAGATTATTTGGATATCTCCGTTTCAGCCCAAGGACTGTGATCTCAGCCCTAGTTTTGTCTAGGCTGAATTATAGTAATGTGCTTTGCTTGTGCACAGACAAGTTATCCCTCCGCCAGAATGCAGCTGCTAGACTTCTGTATCGTCTTCAGAAATTTGCCTCAGTCACCTATCTTCTTCATGAGTTGCACTGGTTCACAATTCCCAAATGCATTACTTTCAAAGCCTTGTGCGACATGTTTAATCCTAAAGCTTGTTTGGGACCCTGCAACATTCAGAAACTGGTGATGCTCTATCAGCCCTCTCAAACCCTGAGGTCTTCGAATTGCGCTCTGTTTGCTGTGCCTAGATTACGCCTGTCTCGCATGAAAGTGTAATCCTTCTCCTATCTTGGTCTGAAATTATGCCATTCCCTTCCAGAGCACCTGAAAGCCTATATGTCATTACTTGCCTTCCGCAAGAGCTTGACGACCTGTCTTTTTTATGCCGATGTACCCATAATTCCTTCACAAACAGAGACTTTCCTGGCACAAGTAATGAAGAACAACTTCCTTTATTGCTTAGCAGTCATAATATCAGGAATATTCTCAACTGACCTCAATATCGCCTATTGCAATTCTATGGTAAACAAGCATTGGCAAAGTCAATAAATCTCACCCTTACAAGTTATTGACTTTGTCAATTTTTTAGCCATGTTGTACAGCAGCTGCACTGCTGTACAGCATGGCAGAAAGTTTTGTTTTCTAGAAAATCGCAATGATGCGACCAGCGGTATCCACATCATAGCACCTTTTTGATGATTCTGAGGGTGAATGGGGGCATCAGTAATAGAAGGATTCGGGACGGGTGCATGGGGGCATTTTTTTGGGCTGAATTGGCAGCACAGTGGGAGGGAAAGAGTGCACTATAGAGGGTGTGGTTAAATAGAAAGTACTATGACGCTGCCATCGGTGTACATGTCATAGCACATTTTTTGTTATTGCGGGTGAGTGAGGGCAACCAGCAATGGAGAGAGGGAGGGCAGGTCGGTGGGGCCATGTATTTTCTTGCTGGTGAAAGAACTTGGTGGGAAGCACCACAGAGGGTGAGAGGGTATGTGTTGAGACGGGAAGTCTTCTCCATGTCTCTGGATAGTGTGCTTTCCCTGCTTTATGCTGATCTCCAGGCAAATCACTTAAAAGTTACTGTATGTTTTCTGAAACCCTATCTCACTGAGCATGACAATCAGGCATATGCACTGAAGGTCTCCCTGCTTACATGGATTGAGACCCTAGAGCTTGGCTCTGAGGTCGAGGGAAGCATGCATAGTACACCCCTATTTCACAGAGAGTGGCTACTGCCCTCTGTAACCAAGCTGTGGTAGACTGACAGTGGTGGCGCAAATAAATCTATAGCCAGGGTATCCCTGTGTTATAAGAAGTGTGGGCTACCAGCCACCCTCCTGATCAAGTCTGTGCTGTCTCCCTTGCCTGTGGTCCTGTTGCCTTTGTCTACCTGGGATGTGTGTTTGAGAACCAGTTTGTGTTCTAGGTGAGGATGGTGAGGTGAACCATTGTGTGTAATGTGAACCAAGCTGTTCTGCTGGACATGTCAGCTCCCTTGTGCCCCTCCCTATACCTTGGAGTAGCCTGGTGGGCTGGGCGTGGACACTCCCTCTTATCGATGTTTAGCTGCACTTAATCTGCTAGGAGGGCCCCCCCCCCCTTGCCCTCTTTCCGTTCAGTGATGGTCCAGGCCTCCTGGTCTGAAGTTAATTAAAATTCCTCTCTTGGGAATAGCCTGAGCTAGTAAAATGGGAGACAGTAAGTCATCCTTTGCATGCCTCAGACATGCAGTGAATATGCCACAAATGTACCTCACGATTGGAGGGGCACCCCGGATTCAAAAGTAGCAGACTCTCTGATTGGATAAGCCTATCAATCAGAGGTGATAAAAGTCTGGCCTTAGCAGTCAGCTATTGCTCAAGACTGGTCTACTGTTGGACAAGGTGGCCAGCCCACACCGGGTCCATCCAAGGAAGCCAGTCACCACCCATGCTGTGAGACAAGATAAGAAGCTTGCTCACCTCATCTGAAAATCTGAAAACCCCTTGATAAGGGTTGAAGTTGAAGAAGCCTTCTCTGTGACTGATGGATTATGCTGCAAAGGAATGGGCCAGTTTGACAAGGAGCAATGGAATTGGTCAGCAGCATCGGTCAGAGAACCAGCTGATCGTTTGAGGCTTATAGAGCTGCTGGCTTGGAGCACAAGGAAATTGCAGACAGCTGCTCAAGATAAGAAAGCCTGCAACACATCAACAGAGACAGAGGGAGATAGGGAACCTTCATCCAAGCCCTTAAAGATGAGATCACTTTTCACAGACCCCCCCTGTACTGTGGGAGCCTGTGTGGTGCTTCCAGTTACAATGTGCAGATGGTGAAGAGTGTCCTGTGGTACAGGTCCTCACCTCACTTTTTGTGACATCTGAGGGTATCAGAGTGCTGGCCCTCTGGCTAGCCACTGCCCTCCTACAGCTACCCAGTGGCTACTGAACTAATGAGACTCCAGGAAATTGTGCGAAGAGATCAGGCAGCTGTGATCAGATCCCTGACACAACTAGAGCTGTGTCCTTGCTCAGGATGGAGGGCCCTTCTGTTTTTTTGGGTGGCGGGTTAAGGGCTGATCAAGAACACTTGACTTCACCTGTGTTTTTTCAGTGCTTAGCATCTAGGTGCTATAATACTGTGTGGGGTCACAACTCCGGCCCAGAGGATTACAGAGACATCTGTTTTTCACTGTTTGTCCTAGTTTTATGTGAATATTTCTCTTGTGTGTATTAAAATTCTTTTATTTTTTTTAGCGTATAGCACTGATTTTACATGGGTTTTATCAGCTGGTAGTACCGTTTCCACTGTATTCTGAATGTATAAACCCACCTCACCTCCTGAGTAAGCCTTGGACTGCTCTGTCTCATTACCCTGAGAGAGTGCTGGAGAGGAGTACTTGGTTATCCAGTCCTGGATTCACAAGTACTGAGGCCCCAGGACACCAGTGGGGAATCCTCCAGTTTAGGCAATTGGGACACATTAACCCCTGAGTGCCCTGATGCCCAGAAAATTGAGTTTAACAGTATGGGTAAAACAAGCACTCTGATGCTGCCCACACTGTACAGGTCATAGTGGGTTTTTTTTAATGGAAGTTGGGTGGGGCAACCAGTACTGGAAGGAGGTAGGGCAGATCTGTGGGGCCATGTTTCTTCTTGCTGGAAGGAGGGAGTCATCACAAAGCATTGGATGGCATGCAACATTTCAGGGTGCAGGTAAATAAAAGCACTGGGTCTGCCTCATAGGGCATTTTTGTTATGGCGGGTGGGTGGGGGCAACCAGCAATGGAAGGAGTGAGGGCAGGTGAGTGGGGGCAAGAGGCAAAGGAAAGAGGGAAGGAGGGTGGGTGAATGGGGGCATTCAGTTTTTGGAGGGGTGAATGAGTGGGGCAAGCAGCAACATAAAGAGGGAGGGCAGATGAGTGGGGACAATCAACAATGGAAAGAAGGATGGTGGGTGAGTCAGTGCATGTAGCAACAGAACGAGTGGAGGTGGATGAGTGTGGGTAAACAAATAATAGAAGGAGGGAGGATGGGCAAGTGTGGGAAAGAAGTAACTACATGCACACTATAAGGGATGGAAAATGAGAGGGATGGTGGGTGGGTGAAAGAAGCAACAAGGCAAACAACGGTAGGAATGGGGTGAAAGCAAGCAATTTGGACGAGTGACAGTGGTAGGGAGAGGGAGAAGTACACAAGGAAGCCACCTGAAAAAGATGCACTCTGGTAGAGTGCATAAACACAAAGAAAAAAGTAGCACCTAAAATATGACCAGTGGAAAGACACAGGTAATGCGCCTATGTTCCAGGGGGGGACAAATGTACGAAGAGGGAAGAAGTCTACGGCAGCTCACCAACAGGAACCAAGCAAATCAGAGTGACAATGAAGCCAACAAATGGCAAGCAATGGGCAGCCACTAGCCCACTGTATAAAAATACTAAACATCTCAGAGGCGACAACACATGCCCTGTCTAAGGCAGGACAGAAAAAAACAAGGATACTACCTAACACCTCCTTAAAGAACACTAAATCACAGTGAAGTAACACTTTGTGCCAACTCTCAGAACCCAGTTCAAACTTCAATCTTGCCTTTGAATCTGCACAGTGCTCCGCTGTCTTTTAGTTAAGTCTGTGTGCCACCAGTACCATATACATACAGGCGTACCAGTAGAGCCTTCCAAAAGTCATGGATGTGTGCCCTTCTTCAAATGCTTTTGGTCTATGTATAACAAAAATCATTCCTGGATGGGCACTGGTAAGTGAGCAAACGTGGCAGCCATATTTCAATTATTTTGTTGTTATTCTTTAGTCTATCATTCCACAATGTCCAATGGGCATTTTGGAATAGGAACTTGAAAATAAAATATGCCAGAATGCTGATCACAGGTAGGAAAGAACTACAGGGTCCTCTCAAAAGAAAAGGCAGACATCGGAGAGAGCTGAGGTATTAAGGGAAGGAGAAAGTCAGCACTGGCCGAGTGGCGTGGGAGCGGTCACAGATAGAGCAGAAAGAAGCATAAGGGGGAACGCCAGCTCCAAAACGAGCTAGGGGACACAGGTGCAAGCAAACTTATGTTAAGCGCTATTAAGGCAAATTTGCAGCTTTGCTCCCAAAATGTGAGAGGAACCATATAACCACTGCAAAGCCAGAATGAAAAATATACATACTTACACCAATGAAAATTGCTCAGATAGAAATAGTGAACTAGGTGGGCCACATGACAAACTCACAGCACAACCATTGAATGCATAACAGGGCTAAATTAATTTAGCCAACATGAACATGAGCAGACAAAAAACACTCCATTTGTATACAATAGGTCTTTGGTACAGACAGCTAAAGTTGTCTTATTCATTATGGGATAAGCGATTGCACCATGGGTTGGAAGAGTGTGGGTCAGTAAAGCTAATGGATCCGTGATGTTATGTGCCGGCAGAGGCCACTCTTGTGACAATTTAATCCTCTATTAGTATGACATAGCCACGTAGCCATGCTGGACTGGGAACTCTATGTGATTTGTCTTGCACTACACAGCAATTACACTTTGCAACGTGGTTGCTTTGAGATGAGTGCTGTTGATAGTGCTCAGCTTTCTTTTCAATTGTACAACAGTAGCCTTTCACAAACAGCCTCTTGCAGCCAGTATAGGCCTCATCTACAAAATTTACTGCTAATTTATTCAGGCCACCCTTTATGCATCTACAGCTGTCTGATCCCGCTGTAACAGGCTGCCCTTTAGGGTTTTAAACATGAATGAATGCTATATTAGAGACAGCAATGCTCCTATTGTACTTCTCGTAATTTGAATGCTTACTGTATTATGTATATTCTGTAATCCTTACATGGCGTTCTCCAGGCACATTGGAAGCAATACAATTTCATCAAAATAGGAGAAAGATATTTAGGGACGTATTTATGAAAACTGTTGAGCTAGGCAACGCAGCAAGTCACCTTGCTGCATTGCCCTGCGTCACAGGCAAAGGGAAGGTATGCACAGTATTTATCCAATACGGCGCATTCCTGTCCTCTTCCCTTGCACTGTAGCTGTTTTGGTAGCCTAGCGCCAATGCCGGCACCCGCAAGGGTGGCTGTGTTGTTGCGCGATTGTTTCAATACTGAGAGGCTAGCTCCTCTTTCTATGTGTGCTACAGATTGCTACATACATAGAAAGAGGAAAAAACAAGGAGAAATAAAGATATTTCTCCTCGTTACACCTCCCCTGGGAAGGTGTAAGGTTTTGGTGCATTCCCAGGTTTATAAGTCCTTAGAAATACATCAAAATCCATGAGAGTTGCATGGAAACATCCACCACAACGCTCATGGAACACCTAGCCAGGGCAGAGTAAGTAACGCAGCGATTTAGACTGCATTGCCTTACTCCAGATCTTTGAAACCACTCAGACTTTGCGCAACTTCATAAATCTGTCATAGAGGTTTGCGTCGTGCATGTACATCGTTGCGTGTTGCAAACTTGATGCAAAACTCTCATACATATGCCCTTTAATGTGCTGAAGGGAGATGTGACATACCTGAGCTCCTCCAACACAACTGTACTGTCATACGGACCGACCATCATCTCTCCGAGTCTCGCCTCATCGCCTTCAGGATGGAAAGTTATTTTATAACCTTTGACTTCCCCGGGGGCCGGCTCCCAGGTCACTCGAAAAGTGGACTTGGTTGGTTCAGATGTTTTGATATTTCGAGGGGGCTTGAAAGGTGAAACTGCAAAGGAGGTAAATAGTGCATTTCATTATAGATTGTCTGTGCATTTCAATATCCACTATTCCAGAAAACTATCGCAGCCCAAAAATAGTGGCATTTTCCAGAAAAGCATCGCATTCACATTTAATACAGCAAATCGTCAACTCAAGCGTTTATAGTAATTGCAGCGTCGTACTGAGACTACAAATAGGCCTAGGCACCAAAATAAAAGTGTCTCCCATTAGCGACCAAGATAGCTTACAAAAAAAAGAGGCCTAAAATTGCACATCAGGCCAGTTTTGAACATCTAAAGATGTATTTTGCAAGCCCTGGAAGACTGCATGTATTTGTGCTTGATGCAGGCAATGTTTGTGGTAACATCAGAGGAATCAATAGTAAAAAAAACAAGGCCCATCTAGCCATAAAATAGGCCCACAAACTGCTAGAAACTGGCCCACACATTGATGTGTCAAACCAGTCCAACGTCACTGCCTGATTGTCTTACATGCCAGTCCGATTGCCCTATAGGCCAGTAAGCCCTGAGTAATCGTATACATAAGTGTGACAAAACATCAAGGACATGCATCATTTGTCTAATTTATATTTTTTTCTAATGCACATATGATTCTATGCGATATAATTTACGCATTGTTTAAGATCTGCTCTTATAAACCCATGTTTCTGTAATGCTTGCGGCAGATACATTCTGCATTATTTAGCCATACTCTGTAATTGGAAATATTTGGTATTGGTTAAGGATTCAGATGACACCAGAAGATCTAGTGGTTAGTGGACTCGAAAAAGCATTTGGAAAAAGAGCAAGCAACTTCTGTAAACGAGCTCTGCATTCCCAAAACATACATTCAGATGCGAAAAAAGGTTTAGAAGACCACAGAATACTGCCTATTTCATAAATAATATATCATTATCATTACTTTAGTAATATATAATAGTAGATTTTATTTTACACCTCACTTTAAAAAGTGACTTTTGAAATAGGGGTGTTGCTAGCATTTGTGACACTGTTTGCAAATGAATATTGATATTTATGATCTAAGGAGAGATAATGCCCAATAAAAACCCTGTATAATGTGCCCATTAGTGTCTTCACAGGAGGAACGAGGGCCCATTCACTAAAACCCTTTAGCATTGAGCTGGAACATCTGGCCCTCTGTACATGGAAATTTCTGTCACTGGGTCAATCATTTCATTGGCTTTATTCATAGGCTTAACAAAGAAAGTTGTGTATGCTGATTGAGGCACATTTTCTAATAAAAGATGAAAACGTACAATATTGCACATAGAAATATATGAAAAAGAGTTTTTACTTTTCTGGGTGACTAATGGCTTTTCCTTATATAATAACATCGATTAAAATAAAAAAAATGATGTGCAAAGTACCGGAAGTGTAACTTCAACCATTGCATGAGTACACGTTGTAAGTGATTGAGTCGGTCGTTGGAAGTTAGCTCATCACAAATTAGTGTGCTACATTTCCCAGGCCTTGAAATTATTAACACCTCTGGAAAAAAATGAAAAATCCGATACTTCAGCAAGGCCAAATGTTGTCACACGGGGTCAAAAAGCT
Source organism: Triturus cristatus (assembly GCF_964204655.1). Taxonomy (NCBI): domain Eukaryota; kingdom Metazoa; phylum Chordata; class Amphibia; order Caudata; family Salamandridae; genus Triturus; species Triturus cristatus. The sequence continues at coordinate 529,376,355 of NC_140589.1, forward strand.
AAGATTAACCATGGGAGTAGTTTCTCTCCACCTTCAAAGAAAAGGAAGGGGCAGGCGCCAAATAAACAAAATAAACAAAGTTATCTTCTGGCTAAACCTTTGGGCCGTAGGAGTAAACCTGCTGATAAAGAGCATGATCAGGGGGCTACACAAGCACTAGCACCAGATGATGGGGTATCATTGGTTGCATTACCTAGTCAGGAGAGGGAACCTTTTATGAAAAAACTGGAACTTGTGATTTCAGCTCATCTGGACCCAATATTGCAAAAGCTAACTGAAATTGAGGCTAGGTTAGCGCATTTAGAAAAAACGGCACCTAGTGCTTCCTTAACCCCTGTAGATTATGGGCAAAAGAGGGCAGAGGGTGCTGCTGTGAAAGGGGTTGTGCAGCGCCCTGAACCCTCTGTAAGACCTGCGATTCGGGATGGTTTGCCTCTCCCAAGGGTAGCATGCCCTCCTTCGAATGGCACTGAGACTCCACTCCAGACAGATGGTCTGCTCACAGAAACCCCCAGACTGCATATGGCACAAGAATTGCCCGAGCTAGTAATGCAAGTAATAACTATGATGAGAGACCCCGAAACACAGGTATTATAGAAGGCCAGCCCTTTGATCAAAGAACCCCTAGTGGCCCACACTCTAACCTGCACTTGCCTCCAGAAGCAACCCCATATATTCTGTTGTTGGCTAATGTTCCTTTATTGCTCCCCGGCGATATGGAGCACTGGTCAACACTGCAGAACAAATCCTTGCACTTTTTGAGTGCAAGGACAGGTATTAATAACAAATTGTTATTTTCTGAATTTAAGATGGCGCGCAGGACTGGGTGGGTGGGGAAATCTAACAATACATTCTCCGGAGATTGTATTGCATTAACATTTAGATCCCCAGGCTTGGTCAGAACAATATTAGAGAAGATGGATGACTACTTTGCAAATGAGAGGGGAATTTCCATTCTACCCTTGGGGTTTTTCTATCAGCCACCTAGACCACAATGGCACACAGTGGAAGACAACAGATGTGCATGGGTGCACCCGCACCCCCAGCCTCCCCTTGGTTCCACCCAAAACGTTTTAAGGCTCTAAGCGGTCTTGCAGACATAGATTGACTTACATCAAATTTGAGAAAATCAGGGAATAATGTTATTTTAAACAATGTCCCAGAGATTGCCTCTAACATAGTAGATAGTACAGTTGCTTCCCCTTTTATATCAGACCATGAGAACAGCCGATACCCACTTCTGCACCCGTATAATGATAGTGCAGGAACTGTAGGGTTGGATTCAGATATTTTGCCCGCAGAGAAAGTCACTAGTAACACTGCTGGGGAAATCTTAATGGTTAGGAATCCTAATACCCGCCCACTCAGGATCATCTCATGGAATATTGCAGGCATTTCCTCAAAACTATCAGATGTGACTTGGGTACAATATGTGAAGATGTTTGATAATATCTGTGTCCAGGAAACCTGGAGCAGGGATGATGTCACTATGGACGGATATTGTTCATTTAATGTCCAGGCAACACCATCACCTGCAGGGAGGAAAAAGAGTGGCTTAGTGACTTTCCTTTCTGTCCAATATGAGTCACTAAAGATAGACAATATAACAGACTCTCCTTGGTACCAGCTTATCCTGATTTCTAACCTAATTGATGCCACACTATTATTGATTAATTGGTACTACAATATGTTTGACACACAAAACTGTCAGGTTATTAACACCCTTAAAAAGGAAATTGATAAAGTTGCGGTGAGATTCTTCCCATTGTGCATAGTCTGGGTGGGTGATTTTAACTGTACACTATGCCAGCACAGTATGCACAAAATATGTGGCATTGTAGACACCGCAGATCAACCTTTGTCTCACTTTAAGCATACCCCAACGGGTGAAGCACTAAATACTATCATTGTAGTAAATGATTTATGCATGATTGATACGTTGGTCAGTATTCCTTCGATCCAGCTTCCAACCTATCAGGGTGGTGGTAGAGTCAGCACAATTGATTTTATGTTGATATTAAATAAGCATGCATGTCTAGTAGATAGTTTTGCGGTTGAACCAAACCCTGCTAGCGACCATAATCCCCTTAATGCTTCCATGCATGTTATAGCACTGAAAGGTAGGGGTGATGAACACCAATTAAAACATAATTGCAACCAGGGGGTTAGATTAAAGTGGAGCACAATAAACCCCTCACAATTTGAGGAGACCATTGTTAAAGCGAATCTAAGTAAAATCATGACATGCTTAGCTTTTGACTCCCATCCAAATGCTATAAAACAATGTTTTGAATCAATCTGCGAAGATGTGGCTAAAAACCTGACTAAATCAGTGAGGAGTCGGGATTCACCGGAAATAAGATGGTTTAATGCTGAATGTTCCAAGGCGCAAATGACCTGAAGAAAGCTTTGCATGCAGTCCCCCGTGATGGGGTCTTGATCAAGGCTGTTAGACAGACCTACAAAAGTGTGATTAAGCGTAGGAAGGACGAACTGAGAAGACTGGCCTGGGAAGATCTTGAAAGAGCTAGTGCTCTCAAGGACTCCAAGAGTTTTTGGGAAGTCATAAATCATCCCCTTCTTTCTAACAATACAAGGAGTTGGTACTCGACTATAATGGGAAATGCTTGGGAGTCTAATTTTCTGAGTATATTTAACCCAAAGGGCGTCTTATCACAAGAGCAAAGGGATGAGATGGTTATTAACTTACAAACGGCATACCAACTTAGTTCATCCCTGTCCTTAAGCGAGGTTGAGGATGCCCTAGCAAAGGGCATTTCCTCGAAAGCCCCCAGACCAGATGGGGTGCCCTTGGATTTATTTAAACGCAATCCTCAACTTTGGGGTCCCCTGATGCGTAATGTTTTTAAAGCAGTAATAGTGGAGAAATGCAGTGGTAGTCCCGATCTTCAAAAAAGGTAACAGGAATGACCCCACATGCTATAGGTCGATCTCTCTAATTGACGCCACATGCAAGGTTATGGGGAGGGTAATCCTTGCACGTTTGGAGTCATCGGCCAATGCCACCAGACTCATTTCGAGTACCCAATATGGCTTCAGGTGGAGGATGGGAACAAATGAACAGTGCCTCAACTTGTCAATGATTATGGGCAAGTACATGAGGGCCAGGGGGAGTCGAAGCCCTTGGCCTTCATGGACGTGTCCAGTGCTTTCGGTACAGTGAGCCGGGGGAAGTTATGGGCACTGATGGAAAATATGGGTTTCGAAGAACCCCTCATTACCCTGTTGCGCAGGCTACATGCATCTACCGTAGCTATTCGTTTTTGTCCTGGAGGAGAAAAGACTAGGCCCATTGCTTCCACTGAGGGGGTATGCCAGGGCTGCATTCTAGGCCCGTTTTTATTTCTAATATATACAAATGGCTTGGAATCATTCCTGTTAGAACAGCAATTGGACTACCCAAGTATAGAAGGCAAACGGGTTCCATTGCTGTCCTATGCAGACGATACAGTTTTGATGACCTTAACGGAGAATAGCTTTAAAAAATGTCTGAATGCGTTTACTGAATTTATGATGGTATTGGACCTAAAGGTAAATTTTAGCAAATCATTGATTATGGTATGCAGTCCCAATCAAACAAAAACAAGAACATTTATAGTAAAGGAAAAAATCATTGATAAGGTGCCAAATTTTACCTACTGAGAAATGTTTTTAATAATAAATTAAATTGGGACCATCTAATTGTGGCTAGGATTCAACATACCAGCAGAATAATAGAGGGGCTGTTTCGCTTTGGTTGCAAGCTTGGACATAAGCCGGTAGCAGAAAGGATAACTTTATACAAATCAAAATGTCTGTCAGTAGCTACTTTTGGGGCAGGAGTATGGGGCTACCATAAAAGATTCCATATTCAGATTTTAGAGAACACATTTTAAAAAAGATTACTGATGATTCCCAGCAGTTCTTCATCACTTTTTTGTCACTCTGAAGTGGGTCTGGATTATGTAAAAGATAGGATAAATATTGCCCCATTGATTTTATGGGGGAACATCTGGACTTCAGAGGACTTACTATTCTCAAGGAGTATCCTTAGAGATTGTACGAATCTTGATAACGCAATGTCACTCCCCTGGCTTTGTTATGTTAAAGATACTTTTTATAAAATAGGCTTAGAAAAGTGTTATGACAATCCCGATGGTATCCAATCGAACATGAAACAGGTCATAGAAAAAGCATATCGCACTGAATTATGTATGTCTAACCAGGATTATGGAATACCAGATCATGCATTTCTAAGTCAACAGCATGCTCAATCGCGTTTCCTTATGACTAGATTTCGCCTTTGCACATTGCACTTTCTTGTGGCCTTCCCCAAACAGGCAGGTTGGTGTGAGAGACTAACCCCCTGTAATAATTTAGCCCATCAGAGTACAATGCACTTTTTGCTGTTTTGCACATTTTAAGACCCAAGGGCACGTTTTATCAAGCCCATTTAAAAGGAAATCCGTCCCTGTTCTTATCAGGAGGGTTTTAATTACTTGCGGTCACTGCCCACTGCTGCCATCTGCAGCGCTGTGCTTAACTTCATTAGAATCGCATTTCTAATCAGGAAACGCTATGAATCTTTAAATGAATTCAAGTTTTTAGTGATTTTAGGGGTTTTAATATTTAGTATAAATGTGTTGTAGAACAGTAGGAGTTTTTAAATTCTCATAATCTGAGCTGGGGTAATATGATTTAGGAAAAGACAATATGTGTACTGTATTTTTTTTTAAATCTCTGCACAAAAACTTTTTTATGTATATTTGTGTCTTTTATTTAATGTATGTATGCAAACATATATGATTCAATTGAATCGAATAAAGTTATTTGAACTGATAAAAAACTGAACTGATTGAGTCGGTCAAAAAATTATATAGAACAGGATCCCCTGCATTTCGGATAAGGGTTCCGGGGCCAAGGCAAAAACTGAAAGGAGCCCCCCAGAAACCTGCTGTTTCAATAAATCATCATTTATTCACCGTATTTGTTCGGCCAGTACAATGAAGTTTGATCCACTTTTATATAGGATTTCCTATATTGTTTGCATCACCTGATATATTTATTCATGCAAGACATTAAAAATTCATGTGACACAAAAATATGAAATTCCCATAGCAAAATACAAATGAAATATTAAACACTCATTTTTTAATTACATTTTTATTGCAAATTTGCGTAGGGTTAAACAATGAGAGAAGTGTACTGTTTGATTTTTACTTAATAATATCTCATACCATAGTCATTATAACCTAATTTCAACCAACATTTATTCCATCATGCACATACCTACCTCAAAATGCCACTCATCAGAGCAAAGATAAATAACAATTAAAAAATGGGTTTCCAAAACATCATATTAACTATATTCATTTCTTTCAAACATGATCCAATGATAATTTTACAGTTAATCTTCAATCATCACATTGTATCCAATCCGATCAATGATTCTTTCATCAGAATGATTACAAATTTACTTATTCCTCTTGCTTGTCCTTTTCATACTAATGGATTGTCTAATTATATCCTTGTCTTTTGGCGCACAGACATTGATGCCTGCCATGACTTCTGTTTCTTAGTCAACACTCTTAACCCTTATCTGAGATTTACCAGCACAGTATCAAATCAAGCAGTATCTTTTTGGGATCTCCTAATTGCCCATGATGCAGGAAGGCTGTCAACAACAAATTCTTAAAAACTCACTGATCGAAATAGCCTCCTCCTCTAGTTAAGCCACCACCCAAGACACTGCACGACAATCTTCCCTTCAGGTAAGTTCAATGTTTACGGCACAACTGTGATACCCTTAAAGACTATGACATTCAAGTCAAGGAATTAAACACCAACCTGGTCGCACTGGACTATTTCCCTGAGATAGTCAGGCAAACACAGAAAAGAGCAAGGAACAACCATTGAGAGGCTCAACTAGAGATACAAGACAAGGTATCGGATGACATGATTACTTGCGTAGTGACTTTTACATGTACCTCTAATAGGATTCAAAAGATCCCAGATTCGCTTACAAAAGGACACAGAACCTAAAAGATCTTCTGGTCCACACCAGACCCAAAACAACTCCTAGGATTCAACAGCGCACCCTGTGGGACTTACCACCAGTCAAGGGCCACTACCCATGTGCTATTTGTGCCATATGTCCTTTGAGTACAGTCTCTAAGGAGATCACCTAAATGAATCATTTATATGGACACAAAAGGGGCACCAGAAGATAGGTATATATCTAATCACTTGCCCCTGCACACTGAACTATATTGGAATGACAACATGACCAGAATAATGGAGCACCGCAAGAATGTATGTTGCAGATGCAGCACAGTGAAGATGTTGGCACATTTTTTCACTGCCATCCATAGATTGAATGACATCAGATGAACCATCCTGGATGCTAATGAACGTTGGAATCAACCGTCACTATTCAATAGAGAACAGCGCTGGATTTTTAGTCTGAAAACACATGTGTGGGGACTGAATGATGACATTCTATGGCACAAAGACAACAAATGAGACTGTGAACTATGGGGTTCCAACCATTCCATGCTGCGAACCGCATGATCCGGAGTCACCTGCGAATCATACGACCAAAAGGTTCATGTTCATGACAGTCCAGGCTGCTCATTGCTTCGTCACAACATAAATTACTTCAAAACATGGGATTTCAGACATCACCTCTCTTTTCTAGAGTACCCCTGATCACACTATTCTGAAAACAATTTTATCCTTAGGCAACCTATTAATACACCCTGAAGCATTGACCATATAACATTACATACCCCTCATGTATTTACATATACATGTCTGGTGGCACCTTCAATAAACACAATCCGCTTTGCAGTCCGACCACTGCCGTGGCTTCCACGGCTGGGCGGGTGGAATGCATGATGTAAACCATTTTTTCATTTTAGAAAAGAGACACTCCCCTCATTAGAGACTGTCTCTTCAATGACAACGTCTCTCACTGACAAGCCTAATAGGGCTCCATCACTTTCAATTCTTTTCACGTGACCCACTATATATCTAGCAGGTTCAATTAAGGATCATACCGGAACCCACTAGCTGCGCCCATTATGCTGTTCAAACCAGCCCGGTTCTCGCCTATTTCTAAAAATGTAACACATGGTTTTTTAAGCTACAATTATTAATCGCTACTCTGTCTCTCAAGACATGTATTTTTACATTGAGAATGACTAGATGAAGATGGCCACACTATTTTTACTCGCAATTACAGGACACGCTAAACCAGGAAATGATCCAACATACGAGACACACCTGGTGAGAAAGATACATTGAAATACAGGCACCCCACACCCACACCCTACCCTACCTTCAAACGAGCAGAGAGGGGTAGGTCGTGAGCGCCACTCGGCTTCAGATCATGTGAGTACTGCAATAGAGACTGAATGCTTTGGCTGCATGATTTTTGGCTGCCCCTGGCGCTAATTCGTAATTTTGAAACTGTGTTTTATTTTCCAGTTTCTAACCGCAGTTGATATGCAGTTCTATGCCCTACTCTATGGTGCAAGGAACACAACAACAGCAGGGTAAGACTAATTCCCACCCCAATTCAGGAAGGTGACACTTATTTGGGTCCTGAATCACCTAGGTACCAATATGTCTTTTTTGCATTTTTGTTTGTCTGGGTCTGCAAAGGTTTGTCTACCATCATTATGTCAGTTGCCTGATACGCTGTGTGCTCTGTTTTCATTTGTTCACTATGGAGTGACGACTGCACTCCTAGCATGTTTTGGATTCAGCCTTACAGTATATAATATGATTACCAAAACTTAACTTAATTTCTTAAGAAGGTTTCCTAGTCATTTACTCACCACTTGTACTGTATTTGTGAAAACCTCTCTACATTTTCTCGTTTTTGCGTAGGTTGAATATCAATGTCTCATTTAGGGACGTCATATGCAGGTACAGTTTACCTAAGCTTTCCCTGGAGATTTTTCAGATTCTTCCTTTTTTTTTTTAAATATACACAACCCACCCAGGCGTAGGGTAGGGATTATTTACGTATGTTCATTGGTCCTGAAGAAATGCCACGGATCCCTCCAGGACCACACAGGCGTGAAACATGTCGACCATCTAAATCTCACATGTCGGAATTGCCACGGCTCATTATACCCCAGTGACAATGTTCAAATCCTTGTATTTAATCCTGCCAAGGGGATCATAGATTAAAAAACTTGTTGATACTCCTGAGGTAGTTTTATGGGACACTTTTTTCACTCAATACACTACCCTATGTCCTCAGACCCTAACTCACTCATACGGCTTAAAGAGAAGATCTCCGCCAAAGAGCTCACTTGCTGGGCCCATGGGGCATTCCAGCTTTGACCCCACGAGGAGCTAAGCCCTATAATGAACCATGACACCCAGTTGGGTGTGTGAGGGCTCAATCTTCCAATAAGGAAGATTCCCCCTCAACTGTTGGATTATCCACCGCCACCTTACTTTACATATCCCTTTCTCGATAGGAACAGTTACCCTCCATTTGTATTTATACTCTTATAGATGTAATTAACTCTAATTAGATTAAACAATTGCAAGTGCATTGTATTCACATATATAACATATATAACACACACAGTTCTATTTTTCTAACCCTATGAACATAATCGAGGATAGCTGGGCAATCCTAATTCAACCAGGAACGAGTTATATACTGAATCAGGATTATGAGACATAAAGTGAAACTCTTCCCTCAGGGTCTCCCACAGATACATTCCACCAGTGAAAACCTTTCTGAATCGATGCCTAAACTCTAGTTTCCATGATTAATAATTATTTGGTTTAAAACCTTTCATTGTTGACTAATATTGCATCACAGAATTACAGTATCCCACAGTACTGGTAATTCTGGGTACGGTGTGTAAAGAAAATGCCTTTTTTAGTGGTCACGCCCAAAATATTGGACTGATGCTGCAGTTTTCTCGACACTGAGAGTGCACAGAGGCCTGCTAATCAAACCTCAGTGCCTGTTCCCTGACCCTATAACTGAGTTTGTTTGATTGGCTTATACACAATTGGCATAGACTAGCTTACTTGCAAGTCCCTAGTATATGGTACCCAGGTGCTTAAGTTAGAAGGTCACCCTAGGATCTGCAGTACTGATTGTGCCACCCTCTGCAAAACCTGGCTCCCAGTCTTCCACTTTAGACTGGAAGGGCAGCTGTAAAATGGTGACTTGACTTTGCAATTTCAAGTGATGGCAAAGCCCTAATCTTCCCTTTCTAATATATGTAAGTCATCCCTAAGGCAGACTTAACAAACCCTAAGGCAGGGTGCCGTATGTTAGACAATGGAACAAGTGCTTCTACATCGTCCAACAGTAAAAACCCACAATTGTCATTTTTACTGTGGAAAAGACTAGTTGCCCCATTGAAAAGTGCTGTGTTACAGGCTGCCACAGTAGCCATGCATACTTCTGACAGGGACTACTAAAGTTGATACTGTGAGGCATCAAACAACTCGTTGGATTAAACATGACTTGGAGCCAAGGTTGAAATTAATGTAACTATATCAAGTTGAAACTTTGTGGTCCTAAGTCCCCTGTGCCCATCCAAAGCTCCAAAGGGAGTCTGTCCCTGAGATTGCATTCTGCCCTCCTGGAGAGACGTGCAAACAACTACTATGAAAGAAGATAATAGAAGCCTGGGCAGGAGAGAGGCGTTACCTGGCAGGAAGCCATATGGGTGTTGGCCCAAAAGGCAATCTTCAAAGGAGAAGCCTCTTTTGAAGGGCAAATGATGAACACATGGAGAGGGGCTCCTCGATTGTTTAGGTAGACAGAATGGCACTCGGGAAGGAGAAAGGAAACCAGTTGCCAAACTAGTTTTGAAGGCGCGGCTAGCACCACTGCCAGCTAAACCTCTAGGTTGAGCTAGAGAGCTCTAAACGCTAAGAGATGGGTTCACACATGTTGAAGGTGGGCAGAATGGAGAATTTGGGATATCCAGATGCCACACTTCACCGGAAGTGGTCATCAGGAGGAAAGGAACCAAGTAGTCCATTGGCTAAAGACCGCGTCCACCCTCAGGGCATTTTCTGGGAATGAAAAGGGCACCCATTGCACACAGAACTCAGATCTTCATAGATTGAAGAAGAGGACTGAAAAAGGACTGCCCAGCTGTGCCAATGACCCATCGAAGAGAGGCTGCATCAACGAAGGCTGAACCTGCTGAACCTGCTGGCTAGCAAAGGAGAAGGGACTGTGCCTGCTGTGTCCTGTTCAAGTAATTTCCATAATTCAGCCAAAGCAAGAGACCCTAAAGGCCAGCTGTCTGACCTCCTGCTTACTGCACAGGGCCACAACAGCTGAAGAAGCCCTGCTGGGGCGTGTTGGTAGCCCAGATCTCTGTATCTCCACTACTCATCGTCCTGCAGCACCAAGGGATCAGGACCTGATGCTCAAAAGAGGCCCCCAACCCTGCTAGACCCAGGAGAACCATTGGAATGGAGCTTAATTGCCCAGAAGGTGAGTCACCACCCATGGAAGGATTTGCCTGTGGCCATGATACCAGACGACTGGTAGCCCAGTAGTGATTAGACTTCTGCCAGGCTTGAAAGGATTTCTTGGGACGTTGACCTCCATCACCAGGTTTATCTCACCAAGTCATGGACTGAGGAGTAGCCACAGGAAAACCCCTGATGACCACATTGTGTCCACAGCATCCTTGAGAATCTTCAGCATCCTGCATCCCTTGCATAGGAGTCTATGGCAAGGAGATAAAAGTAACTGGAACTGACTGAACTATGTTTTTATTCTGGAAGATAACGGTTTCTGATGGCCTTGCTGGTATTCCTGACTGGCACCCTGCTGGGGTTGTGTGCCTAAAATAACTCAAAGTAAGGGTATGATACTTATCCAAGGTTTTCATGAAAAAGTATATTGGTGTCATATTGATTGAATTTGCCAATGTTTGTTCATGGTTAAGTGAAAAAGTGCATATTTACTGCACCTTGTAATTTCTATATCTTCAAAACTCTCTGGTGGATTTCTTTCATTTTGCAGTCTAAAAACACATAATAATGCAGTACATTTTTAATAAACCTGTGTCGGATTTCTTGAGTGTATCAGCTATTTCTTCTCCAATTGTTTTGGTGCTGCTTAAATGTTTTACACTTATTTTCTTGCGTAAGCCTGACTTATCAGAGCCACAGCTACCCAGGGTTGAGCTTAGAGACTCAGAATCGAAACCTACTGGTGTTGGTTAGTGTATTTCCTCACAAGGTGTTACTGATGCGTATTCCCCACACACGCTGTAATGATGTTCTTTGTGTACGTATTTTACAAATTACAACCAAATGGTATGCAAATAATTCTTACATGTATTTGTTTTAATTTCACTGCTTGACACTTTTTCTCTTCAGTTCAAAATTTATTTTCCATGCCCCGTATTCATTTTTTCCATTCTGAAAACTGGGTCAACCGGTACACTTTCCCCACACTTTAAACAGCACTTACACCTGGATCTTTCAAATATAACGTACATGTTCTCAAATGGGTGGGAAATGCATTTGCACTTGTTCGTGAATTCTCACTATGTCACATATGCCAGTTTTCCCCTCATCTGCATTGGATGTCTTGGTCCACCTCACTGACACACCATGTAAACCTCACACTAGTTAGTAGGCTCAAATGTGTGTGTATCTATTTGTGTAAATTGTGCATGTATATTAGAAACATGTATGCCTTCACTTACACACTTGTGAATTATGCATATTTTACCCGCACATACCTTACAGATTTCACAGTTTGAAGTCAGATTTACACATGAACAATCTTTCATAAATTGAGTCTATTATTCTGGAACAGGATGCACTTAGAGCGTCGAAATGGCAAATTATTCAATTTATCCAAGTCAGAATTCATTGGTTCCATTGGTCAGTGCTTGCACAGCAACTGAAGAAGTCTGCGTATAACTTGCAAGTTGCAGGTTAGAATTGCAATGCACTTTTAAACCTTATCAAATAAATAAAAAGAGTTCTGTTGATGTAGGAAATATTAACACTTACAACTTAAGTGCCAAGAGACAACTGTGGTTTCGGAGTGCGCCACAAATATAGCACTACTATTTATTATTATTATTATTATTATTATTATTGCTATTATTATTGTTGTTGTTGCTGTTATTAATATTTATGATGGTACTGTACATATTATTATTGCTTGCATTGTTGTTCCTTGCTGCTTTGTTGATATTGATATTGCTATGAATATTAATGTATGTCTACATAGAGACTAATAACTTTAAACAGTTTGTATGTCATGTAGAAGACAGTAAAGCAAGCATGAAAAGCAAGAGTTATACTCCATCTTTTCAGCGGTACCAAGCACCCAGTCTCAAGCGTTCTTTCCCAGCCTCCTCCTCATTGGATACTTACGTGTGGTTCCACTCCCTTGCCTTGTTTTGCCATCGCCTTCTCTGTAGACAGGAATGACAGAAATGTCATAGGTTGTCAGGGGTGTCAGTCTTCTCAATACTGTGGATGTGACTGCTGGTGGAATTTTGGCAACAATCTGCCGCCCTCCAGCACGTGGGCGGTAGACAACGCGATAGTTCAGGATATTGCCAGGCGCCGGCTGCCATGTCGCTTTCATTGTTGTCTCCGTCTCTTCACTAATTTTTACAATCTTGCCATCGGGAGACGCTGTGTGGAGCAAAATGTAACCAACTATTACAGCAGTTCAAGAATGGAAATATCTTCTACCCCACAAATTCAATGATTTTTAAGGGTCTTAAAAACTGGAATCTTCAGAAACAAACTGGATATAAAGATCGGTTAGTAGAAAGAACCATTTCATAAGGCACGTATGCTACACGCAGAGTCAATCACTATACTTTCCAAACCCATCCTTATTATATTTTTATATGCCAAGTTTCCAGGAACTGGAACTCACGTTCTAACATTGTAGCAATTACATTGTGCGGTGCATGGCCCTGCGGCCCTGCCCATTACATCCCGGATACATGAGAAAGAGATTATGTTTATGACAGGCATATCTGATTTTGATGTCTGAGTGAGTGAATATGCAAGTGTGTTGAGTGAGCTTAGAGGGGAAATTGGGAGAGTGTAATGTTATTTTACCACAGGTGTTCCCATTACCTATACTTTTGCATCTTCCCACTGACGTTACACTTCATATGGGGGTTGGGATTAATATAGAACTGTAGGAGTGCGACCTCCTTAGGAAGGCATCAGGTATAGAATGAAAGCTGAATGGATTAAATTTCAAAGTCAGACTTTCCAATGTTTTTCCCTTCAGCTGATAAAAAACCCACTATGTGTGGACTTTAATGTCTGAAACAAAAGAATACTGCTTCAAAGCTTCCATTTCATTGTAAATCAAAGTGAGTGCTCTTGTGAGGACAACTAATGAAACTAAAATACCAGGGACATGATATAAGGCGTAATGCTAAATCTGAAAGGGGGAGGGGTGGTCCCACTTATGGAGTTTCCTCCACCCATGGGGAAGTAAATTCTACAAGGGAATTTTCTTCTGGATTTAGGGTCTTCTCCAAGTACCAGTGGATTTTCCATTCCCATCAACACTAAATCAGGACCTGAAACTATAGTCATCCTTATAGAATCAACAGTTTAGCAATCAATATGAAATAGCGTTTTCAAAAGAGATGAACTTGAATATGGTGAAAATAGACCACAAAAATTCCACTTGGTGTAGTGTGGATCAGTAATAAAAGTAGAAGGAGCTATTATAAATGACTACTGTGAGCTACTAAATCTTAAGTACAAATCAAAAATAGAGAAAGAGTTCAATGTTGAAGATTCGGGCATTAATAAGAACCCGTACAGAACATAACAAACACTATCAACATGACAAATAAGTTAGGATGCTGCTGCAAAGAACGGAAATGACATCTTTGAAAGTGAAAGGAACAAGAGATGATACAGGGGACGACAGTGAGATTCTCCGATAATACATTTTGAATGCATCAAGAAGTATGCAGACTATTGTAATTATAAGAAACAAACAAAGAAACAAACAAGCACAAACAAAGAAAAAGTCCAACTTAAAAGTAAAAAAAGGGGGTTTTGTCATTCAGCCTGTAATTCTTGCAGTTTGGGGTGCGTGTAATGGAAAAGTAAGTATTCTGTTAAACATAGCAAGGAAAAGGGGGCACGAAAAGCATTTTTAATAGGTTGAACGCTCAAACTTGTGATGATGGGCAAAGCTGAACATACAAGCCAGTCTTGCATAACATGGCTTTCACAGTAGACCTGATAAAAAAAAGAGTACCCGGTGGAAGAAGGAGGCTATGATTGCCCAGAAAGTACTCGAAGTAGCATTTTAAATGAGTGGTAACTCATGTTGTTAGTCCAGTCTGTCCCAGGTTCACTGTTGATACTAGTACCTGCTTTAGCAAAGTAAAGTTTCAGAGGGAAACTGAAACGATCTAAAAGTGACATACAAAACTGGCATGAAGCTGAAACCAGAGGCATTTATCTATAGCACTGTCACTTGGACAAGCAAATGTAGTTATGTTACAACAGAGACAAGATAGAGTGAATCACAGCCGAAGAATGCCAGTCTGTCACATGAAAAACAATACAGTGCCCGATGCATCAAAACAGAAAGATTACATCAGGAAAGGATTACAGGAAATCTCTATGTCTTCTTACACGTCACTAGAAAGACCCCAAGTTTAAGGGATTCAAGGCATCTGGGAAATTCTGCAATTCTACCTCTATCTGAGGAAAGTGCTTTGGTGCTGGTATGTAAGACTCAAGTTAGTGTATCAATGGTAAATCGTTTAATTGTTTTCGTCATTTTCTAGCTCCATGAATCATTCGGAAAGCTTCTCAATTGGACTCTTCCAACTCAATAGCTACTTTCATATACCTACTTAAAATATAATTTTCTACTTTTTTATCCTAACGGGAAAGGAAATTGCCAGCTTTGACAAAGCAGCACTAACAAGTGTTTTGACGAATAATTTTAATTGGAGCTTTAGCGTTACTGTACCATAGCCATAGTTAGGGACTTAAAGGATAATGACTATAACTTGAACCCTGTGACCAAACACGTAATAAAAACTGCAAAGGAGAGAATTATATGGTCAATTGTTCATGGTTGGTAAGACAAAAACTGTGTAAGTGATGTCTTTGTAGACAGAATGAAAAATGACCAATGACCTCACATGAATTCTTTTCATGGATAATGTGTAGAATAATGAAAGTGAATGGTGTAGCACACCAAAGGCAACCCTAACAATGCTTCCAGGGCTGAGGGACTTTGTCCAACAAATTAGACTTCAAAACGTAAGGTTAAGTGCTTAGCTCAATTTTGTTATTAAATGCCATAACTGGAGAGTTATTAAGGCCACACAGAGAGCACTGTACACACCAAAGGAGCTGGATGAATGCCGCCATGGGTTGGCATAGCTCTGCTGCTGGCACCAATGCTACATTGCGAAGTGACGGGTAAGGATTGGTTAAATCCCTCAAGACTGTACGGCAATTCATTCTCATTTTGTTTAAGTTAAATAAGTAGATTACGATATACACTACAAAGGCAAAATGAGTGTTACAAATTGATTCATATTTTCTCCATCACTCAAGATCCTTTACTGGATGCAAGAATTGCGTATTGTACCTTCAGTTGTTGCTTCCCCGGTTAAGGGGTCTCCTTCACCACTGGCGTAGGTGGCATAGACAGAAAGTCTATATTTCGTCTCAGGATCCAGGTTCCTGAGGACAGTATTTGTGGTATCGCCGGGGACAAGGTTTTCCCCTGTTTTATCATCGAAAAGTGACTGCCATGCAATTCTGTAGCCTCTGACCATTCCTGGAGCGGCAGTCCATGATGTGCCAATGGATGTATCTGTAATGTCCTTAATAATCAAGTCACGAGGGGAGCCACGCTCTGCAAGACATTTGGGATTACAAAAGATTAGCATGGAGAAAATGGAAGTTTCAAGTACAACCCATAAGTGTACACATTTACAGTTCAGAAACACATTATATGTGAGGTATCATCACAAATCGATCTCTCTGTTATTAAGATGGCTACAGAAAACATTGTAACATCACTGCCCTTCTCGCTGAACTAAGACGAACTGAGGACTGTATTGAGGTTTTCAGCTTCTTATGTTTATTTAAGACACTTACAAAGCAATTCCACAATTTAAGATTTTAACCTACCATAATAAAACAGAAGAAAATCAAACAATGAGTAAGACCAAAGACAGTTTGAAAAAAAGGTATGCCCTTTTTAGGTCTCGGCTAGCGAAGGCTGCGCTTGCGCAGTCTCGCTCGTGAGATTTAATGACTTGGAGAAGAGGGGCTTGAACCCGCCCCTCTTCTCCCCTCTTCTCCATTGGCTGGCCTCTTAAATGCTGGCCAGCCATTGGAGAAGAGATTTGTCACTCCGAACAGGCCCCGTCCTTTTCGGATTCGGGGGCGTGTTTTTTCGTTGCTTTTAGCCCGGGCGTGTTTTTCTCTCCTCCAGCCAATGGCAAGAGGAGAGAAAAAGAAACACGCCCCCGAATCGGAAAACGCCGCTGCCTTTCTCCGAGGCATTTCTGCTTCGCCTCGGAGAAAGGCAGTGGTGTGCTGGTTGGTAACGTTCTATTTTGTAACATTTCTCTCATGGTTCTATTGTACAGCGCTCTGACACCTTTGGGTAAAGTCAGCGCTTTATAAAAATGCATTAATTAAATCAATAAATAAATAAAACTGGCACTTAACTTCCCTACTCGCTGCAGCAGAGGGAAAGGGGGCGGTGACGCGTGCTGGGGCGCGTGACTGCTTCGTGCTGCCCGAACGCGGCGAGGCCACGCCCAGGCCCTGTTGCTGCTTCCACTTTCCTCAGCCGGTCTTAACTCTCTGTAATTGTCTGCGGTCTCGCATTAAGAGGCGGTCTCGCCTCTCACCTACCTGGGCCTCTCCAGTGACCGTTCCCACTCCGTGATGCGGACCATGGCCTCGCTGGAGCAGATCCGCCGCCGGCTAGAGGAGGCCAGACAGCCGCAGCTCCTCCGCTTCTGGTCGGAGCTTGGTCCGGAGGCAGTGTTCGCCGCAGCGACCCCGAGTCTCTGCCGAACTGGGAGCAGCAAGGTTAGTTCTGTACTTCCGAGAGAGGAGTACTGTGCGTGCTGTCTAAAAGTGATATTTGTTATGATACATGACGTGCTGCCAGAGAGACTACAAGTTTGTGCCGTGCTTTACCTCTTTAGCCGAGTGTGCCGATGCTCTTTTTGAGGCTCATTGGAGACTCGCGGAGAGTGTGTAGTGAGTGACTCGTGTGTAAGTACTAGTACTAAATTGTTTTCTTATATCGCTTAGTATGGCACTTGAAAGCGGTTTCTAACCAGTGCAATAAGCGGAGGATATTCTTAATCAATGGCCCCACCCATGCAAGATAGAAGGAGAGCTTGAATGAAAAGATTTGATTTGCCGAGATTGGAAACAATGGATTTATAAGGAACACTGCATTTGTCAGCTGCGAGCGTTTATCTTATGAGGTATCCTGCCGGCATCAATTACCAAGGGCTCAGTGTGTTTAGAAATTACCTTGATTCTGTGTAGATCCGTTTTGACCAAGTTTTTCAGGCGCCGAATTTCCAGTTTTTTTTTTATCACCGGAAGCATAGCTAATTCAATCGGGTGGGCGCTAATACTTTAGATGAATGCATTATCTTTATTTTGAGCAGGGCCCTGTCCCTCTTCATTTTGCTCTCTCACGGCATCAGTTCGTGCTTTTTACGTTATCACTCTCTCCGTGAATCTGGGGAGGCGGCCCTAGCTCTCTCAGTACAGGATGCGCTATTCCTATTTTAAGAGAAGTGCTGTGATTCTTTCAGCGTTCTTTACAATTGTGTGTTCCTCCGAAATAATGCAGTTTATAGGAGGGAATAATACCCTTTTAACTGCCACGGAATAATAACACGGATTTGGCAGCATAAACAAATGGAGATACAACTTTCAGGGTGGAAACCTTTAAAGGAAAATGTGAGTTTTTTTCATGCTTGGCATTTTTTAGTTTCCCGTGGGGTGAAGCAGTTTGTTAGAAGGAGGAGCAGGAAGCCGAGGAGAGGGGCCGAGGCAGGCGGAGCATGCGGGGGCGCCGCATGGCACAACTTTGCGCAGAGAAAAGTGCCCTCATGGCCCCGGGGGCTACTGAACGCTTGGTTCCCTGAACACGGACCCTCCCCCCTCCAGCCCGGAAGCGGCGGTAGAGGGTAGGGAAGCCGGGGAGGCACCGGCAGCTGCCACCACAACAAAGCCCGGCGCCCGCCATGCATGCGGACTGCAGGCTGCTGCCGCTGGGGCGCGCATAGCGGGGATGGCCGTCCGAGCCTGCCCGCTGCTGCTGGCCGTCTTGCTGATGGGCACCGGCCGGGCTCAAAAAGGTGAGTGCCGTCTCCCTCCTCCTACCTTCCTCAAACACTGCTGTCTGATACTTGAGGGGTGTGTGTGCAGAGCTCTCTTGTTAGTGGTTGGTCCTGCCACCAATTAGATTGGTTTCACGGCAACCCTGCACCACGGACTGAGAATAGGCGTGTCGTCTATGTGAGAAGTGGGAACCCGTTATTACCACGATTGGAAGTTGGCTCGTGCAATATTTTTTTTTCCTCGCTGTAATGTTCACATGGGTAAAGATATTTAACTTTCCACACTTTTTTAATTTATTTTTTATTGCTTGTGTTATCTGCTTAGGTTTGTTTTTCTTGTCTAGTGGAGGTGTAGTAGATAACGATGTAGAGGAAATATTTCCGCGTTCTTTAGGTCTCGGCTAGAACAAACCGCCGGCAGCATTACCTGCCGCACTATTGTTTGTCTTAAAATAGCTTATATTGTGGTCTCCTAACAGCATACTGATACATGTGCCCGAACCCCAAACGCTGATTTGCTCCCCTTCTCATGTCAAGTTGGTGATGATTTGTAAAACAGTTCAGCAGGTTAGTGCACATAAACAAAAACAATGTCATGAGCAATGCCAATAGCTCTAACTTTAACAATGCCGAGACCATTGCATTGTAAATGCTTGTTAACGTTGTAGTGAGTACTCGGAACAATTCTGAGACCCATCACTACTTGAATTCGGGTTATGAGAAACATGTTTGAGATGCAGGATACACACTGTGGTGTAGAGCACATTCAGAAAGACAAGCAGAGCTGTCTCTCAGGATTTTATGCCACACCTCTCAGATTGATGAATGCCAATCAGGACTGCAAGTAAGGCCTTCATTACAAGTGGCCATCACATTCCATGCTATTTCCGTGCCACACAATTACAGTTAATAGAGGTACCAGAAACTCAATGGATGCAGAAATGACAGGGTTTACACCTTATTAAGGTATACCTAGGGAAATCAGTGTTTCCACACTGATTCCTGCATGTTTTCCCCTGGAATTTCACACAGATTTCAGCTGTTCTTAGTGAACTCTTCATGTGAAAACACAAAACTTATAATTCCCATTCTCCAAGCACCTCTTGATACTAAGCCCATCGGAATTTGGGGAACACTTGTAATACAAGCATATGTACCAGGGCCAGACTGGGACATGGTATGGAAAACGTTTTGCAAGGAATGGAAGACTGAATGTATTTGAGCTTCCTTCTGGCAATGTTCTTTTAATAACAGAGAATTCAACAGTAAAGACCACTAGACCATAAAATAGGCTCACGGCTGACTCACTGACCTATCAGACCAGGTCATCTGGCACTGCTTGATTGCCGGATAGGTCAATCCACAACATTTATTTATCTTACCAGAGGCCTAATTGCTATTAACTTGGAAATATCCAGTTATTTTTAAAATGCGAATGTCTCTTATTAGGTCTCATCATTGGGTTGCAGGAAAGGTAGAACATAATGTACAAACTGATTTCTTGAATGAATGAATCACCAGAATCACCCCCTAAGGAGTATCTTTGCGCTGGAGGTAGCGGAAACACCAAACCAGAGGAATCAATTGCCAAAGAGTTTGGTTTTGAGGAGTTCCCTAAAAAGAAGGAAATCCGTGCACTTTCCGAGTTACAAGCGCAGGCGATTCTAATAGAGGGGAGCAAGATAAGAAAAAGCTTTACCTACCATATGGGACAACCTAAAATGGGGGATAATAAGGAGAGATTTCTCCCCGGAGCGTAGGGCCCTGCCGGGCAGATAGGGGATGAGTTTGTCAGTTATGCTGCTAGGTCCTTTGGCATTTAAAGCTTTGTGTACAATGCAGCAGATCTCAAACGTTATTCTCTGGCATATGGGAAGCCAGTGTAGTTGACGCAGTAATAGCAAAGAGGCTGTTCTGGATGGCATGTTCTGTACCACTCGGACCGCAGTGTTTTGGACCACCTGAAGTTTATTCAATAAAGATTCATTTTCTGCAACCAGAAGTATGTTACAGTAGTCCAACCGACTGATGACCAGTGCTTGAACATGAGTTTTTCGCATCGTATTTCTTAATAACATTACAACAATATCATGGAGTACAAAATTTAAAATGGAATGAACCTCTGACTCATAATGACATGTGATATTACCAACCCTTTTAGGCAACATGAATTAGTCAACTCTAGGAGACTTGCATCCAGATGTACTAAAAGAGTGGCCACAAAAAGTGGTTGCAAACTACAATAGACTTTTTGTTACCAGTCTTTAATTTGAGATGCAACCTATTTATTAAAAGATTTCATCACAAAATCACCAGTCGAAGGGAGCGCAGTAAGATCTGCCTAAGGAATAGTAATTAGGCAGGGGACCCCCTGTGATTGGCTGAAAACACAGTGATGGTGGCATGCAAAAAAGAGCAGACCACATCCCCATGTCTGCCTTTCCAGACTGGAAACTTTTTTTAAACAGACTGTGTTCTTTAAAGGAACCAGTGTTACTATTAAAAACAAACATTTGGGTTTGGGTTTGGGCTTCTGAGGCTGCCAATGCTATTCACAAAGAGGAGGGTGTTCCAAATGGACATCTACAGTTTGGAAATCAATTGACACCCTCTTTGAAGTGTAAGTAACTGATGGTAAATAATTTGAGACTTTAATAGGGGTCTCAAACTATTAATAATAA
This sequence comes from Triturus cristatus, assembly GCF_964204655.1. Lineage (NCBI taxonomy): Eukaryota > Metazoa > Chordata > Amphibia > Caudata > Salamandridae > Triturus > Triturus cristatus. The sequence goes on from NC_140589.1 coordinate 529,397,413, forward strand.
TGAATTATGCCATCCTGAATTTCAGTTATAAGGGAAACCTCCCCTTTCACATGTTTTGCAAGGTGGACAGGCTTTTCCAACTCCCGAAATGCGTTTAATACATATCAAAAAGACATTTTGTAGTCACAAATCCTAGTAACTTTGGAAACCGCAGGGTTTGCAAATGCAAAATGGCTTTGCCCATCTCACCCTAAGTTTAAGACTCGCTCTTCTCAATAAAAAAAAACTGCTGTACCTCCAAATCAGTGGTATAGAACAGGCACCACAGCAAGCCACATGTCCCATCCATAATTTGGAATGGAGGACTGTGAAGTGACTTTGAATCAAGACGTATTTGCTACTAATGGTTCATTATCTAAAGCTGCATCTGTAAGCCAATACTCGCCAACAGCTACCCAAACACTTGCTCTATCCTAATTATTATGAATCTTTGTTCTTGTGCACAAGAAGAAATTTCCTCCTTTCACATAGTAAAGATATATTACTCCAAGATGGCAGAAGATGAACATTTCAACTACATTAAAAAGAGAACCTCTGCATAACACAAAAGGCCTGTCATATAAAGAAACCTCTCTACTTAGTCAAATACTAATGATTCAGACAAAAGCTAATGACATCAGACAATTTTTACCCAAACAGAGTTGACATATCCATTACTCTAGCCATGCCACAAACTTACTAAATATAGGGTATGATTTTTCAGTAACCTGCACCTTTACCCCCCACCCACCACCACCACTGGACATCACTTTCAGTCCAATCAGCATCATGGAAACTCTTTTTATATTTTGCAAACTTTTGAAATCGTCTAGCAAAAACATTATCTCATCTAGCACAACCCTAACTGACCTCACCCACCCCCCTTTTCAGTCTCCACGCATGCTTTCCACCAGGCCTTACAGCCCTGCATTTAGCTTATCCTTTCTGTGCAGTTTCCTGTACAACTCTGCAACAACACTCATGTGGTATGTTACATTGTGTATTAGACCAATCATAAAAGAAAAAGCTGCTTACGTAAGGTCAGGTGGCAAAATAACCTCTCTTTTATCTGATTTATAGATTTGGTCCCAAGGAAACTTAGTATCTTTTTAGCATTGCTTTATTGACCATGTAAATTTGATACTTATATCCTCAGCTCATTCATAATAGAAGAGACTCTGTTGCTCCTCGCATCTCCCCACTATATTGTCTTATCAAGGTTAAAGCAGGATGGTTAGGCTCTTTTTAACACTGCATTATTTGCTATATACGTTTTAAATGCGTACCTTCAACCTACTCATAACAGAAGACATTCTATAGCTTCATAATTATGAAAACTCTATTGACATGTGAGGAGTATAGACACATCAAGTCATCATCTCATGAATTCTTCTTATGATCCTCACTGGCTGACTATCGGGCTGGGTAGCGATGGATGGATGGATGGATGATAGGTGGGAGGGTTGCTCTAGAGATATAAGGCAGTGAATGGATGCATTTATGAGTGAGTGAAAGGACAGATAAATGTTGCTTGGCAAGATACACATACCAATGGATGAATTTAGAGGGTTGGACGGATGGGTGGTCGGAGTGGGATAGATGGATGGATGTATGGAAGATAGGTGAGAGGGTTGCTATTGAAATATAAGGCAGAGGATGGATGCATGTATGAGTGAGTGAATGGACAGCTAAATGTAGTTGGAAAGATACACGGGCGGATAGATGGATGGATGGATGGAAGATAGGTGAGTGGGTTGCTCTAGAGATATAAGGCAGTGGCTGGATGCATGGATAAGTGGGTGGGTGGACAGATAAATGTTGCTTGGAAAGATATATGGGTGGATGGATGGATGGATGGATGGATGGATGGATGGATGGATGGATGGATGGATGGATGGATGGACAGATTGCTCTGATTTTCTTTTTGCTCATTGTGACTGCTGGCTTACACTCAGTTATGAAAGCCAAGCCCATTTTATTGTGGTCGCCATTTAAATCCATATTACAATTAGTGTGAACCTTTAGAGGAAAATCTGAACATACTTCACATTTTAAGAGAGGCAACGCTTCCCCTTCTAGCGTGGCAGTGAAGAAATGAAATCAACTTTATTGTCCAAGTTAATTGTGCAATAATACTAGCAAAAGCCACGTAGCTTCCGCAACGCTTGAAAAGTTATTAGTTATCAAAAATAAATCACAATCTACTTGTTTTGGTCTGATTCAAAACGTTTCCAGTCCTAGACTTTGCAATTCAATACGATAATAAATGCTGCTCGAGTGGAAAATGATGGAAACTTAGCTATGTGCATTACCAGATGTTTCACAGTAAAATAAACCATACTTTCAATATTTTGTAATTCTTCCTAAAAATACTTGTCACTTTATATTGGCTATTTAACATCCGCACTTTGGCACTGTACGATTTCAGCGGGAAATTATCTGCTTTCACAGCAAAAAATGTCCCAAGTAGTTGAGTGATTCAGTTAATGGTGTCTACGTGAAACCACCAGATGAAAAGTGCTTTAAAACCATCATTCATGCAGTCTTGCATCTGTCATTACATGTCTATGCTGATAATTGGGCTGCTTTCAAACAAAATCCTTTTCCATCACCGGAGAAATATAAATCACTACTGGAAAATAAAAGAAATCCTTTAAGCTTAAAATATTACTGAGGCAGCTCGTAATAAATATGGCTCAGGTCTACAACAGAGTTTAAACGGAAACCACTGTACCTAGAAAATCTGTATAAAAGGTTGCTGACACAAGGTACCTTTCCAAGTCAAAGTGGCTCTTTTCAGCCAGAGGCAGTCCAGGATATAGACACATTTTCAGATGTCCTACAGGCCAGTGCTTCACAAGATGTACCAGGGTTAGTCCAGTGGCACGTCCATGTCATATACTTGCTTTCACTAAAATATGCAGGTTTAAAATTGTCTTTTAACTAATCAGGCAATTTAACTCATATTGGGGCATATTACCAAGGGCTTTATCTCTGCTTTTTTGGCTTTAAAAGCCAAAGAAGCGGAGATAAAAAATATCGCCCTATCAACAACAGGGTGCTAACATGCAAAATTGCATGTTAGCACCCTTTTTCACTACGCTTCCCTTTGCATCTCTAATGAGATGCAAAGTGGGCGCTCCAGAGCAAAATAATAGTTTCACCTATTATCAAGCTTCACGCTAACCCTGTTAGAGACAAAAAAAGCAGCGCTAACCACGGTTAACGCTGCTTTTTTACGTCTGCTAATTTTCAGACTTAGCCATGTAATCCAATGGGAGGTGGATTACATGGCTAAGTCCACCATGGGCTATTAACAAGGATATCCCTATCCTTGTAGTTTTATCGCTGCATTACCAGCAGTAGCCTCCCAAAATGCCGCTATCGCTGGATTTTTTATTGCCTAGGCGGATAGCGTTGTTAATAACGTGATAACCAGGCGATATTATCCAGCAATAGCCCCATTGTCACCATTTTACAGGATGCGTTTTGGAGCACCATTCTTTAAGCAGACCGCTGCAGGCACACAAAGTAGGGCTTTGATGATACCCGGTGCCTCACAGTGATTGAAAAAACGTAGACAAACACACAGGGAGCACAAGCAGAACACTGGGCTCATACGCAGAAGCTTAGGTAGTATCAACACCATCCTACACCCTCATCTTCCTTTATTCCTACCCACAAGCCTCTCCCTTCTCAGAACGCATCTCTCCCATCTTTGTACAGTGCTGCTTAGCTAGAAGAACACTTTATAACCCACATTCATGGACATACATTCGTAGTCACATATCAGTGGTCGCTGAATTAGAAAGGTAGGACAATACTATCTCAAGTTAGACCGTGACAGGAAATTGGGGCAGGAAGAATTCACAAATAATATTTTAGGATAATTTTCACTAAGTGGTGGCAAGAAAAATAGTAAACGGTATTATTAAAGAGCCAGGGAGCAACAGCACTGGCATGGTGGAGGTCATATCGTAGGCAATTTGCTTCAAGATCAGGCAAGGGCAAAATGGATTCAGCTGAGATGTTGTTTTCAGCAGCAAAGATTGATGTTTCAATAAAAGAGGTGAGTTTGCCAAGAGGGAGTTTTTTCATTTTGGGTGACCTTTATCTAACAAAACTTTATGGTTGTCTTGACCTCCAACTGAAAACTTAGGTAAAAATAATCAAAAGCAGTAGTTTACTCATGGACTATGAGAGAGGAGGAACAAAACTAACAGTAACTGGTATGCCATTGCATTTTACCGCCCTTCCTATCGTCTAAGGATCAGTGTCTATGTTTCCATATGTGCTTCTGTGCTGTGGTTGGAGATCTTTTTGTTAGGTATCACTGCCAAGTATGTGTATACTTTTAACAACCAGATCGAAATCTGGTTATTTACTGTAGTGACGTCACAATAGTGGGTAACCACGGTGTTTACCCAGTTTTGTGTCGTCACAAGTAGAAGTGTTCACTTCCCCTCATTCGACCACCTTCCTCAGGTATCCAGAGCACAGAGGTGAATTTGCCATTGGCAGACACATCTACATTTTTCCACTTCTGTCAGGTCTCCACTGACCCGAGGCAGGTGGGCCAATGTGGGCAGCGCCATTCCTTCTTCCCTTACAGCATGGGTCTCTGCAGACCTATGCTGATAGGACAAAACAACCAGCACTGACAAGTGGTGCAGATGATTCTAGGGGCATACATAACATTACGTCATAGTTGTCTAAAATCTGAATAACGGGAAGGGTTTTCGCCTCGGGGTTCTGAGTGACATCATAGACAACTCAAGCTTCATTCTCATCTGTTTGATGTCACTCAGAGCCGCTCAGTGAAAAGACGCCACCTTATTAAGTTACTCATGTAAAATACTGCATACTATATACGAGGGAACATTATTTATTTATAATGTCACATACTTTGTTTTCATGTGGGTGCGTTATGGTGTCATACATAATCACAAAATTGCATTTCAGGTCGCTTGTGATCATTTATTTCAAGTGAAAAGTTACAACACACTGCTAAGTCGATAATGGTGGTGCAATAGGCATCCACTTTCCCTCAGAAACTACGAAAGAAGATAGTGCCCTGCCACCAACTACAGTCTCTGAGTGCCAGAGTAAAGACAAACTTGTACCTTTTCCAGAGCAGAGAGGCGAAGCTCGATCGTCTGTGTAGCCTTCCCCTTACTAACATTGACAGAAGGAGAAGCCTACAACTAACTGCCCCAGCATCAAGACATCAACACTTCTGTTCGTCACACAGAGCTCTATTTTAGATCCGTCGCCTCCTCACAGAGCGCACAGCCTCAGACCAGGGCCGTCTTAACAGCAGTGCTTAAATTGAGCCAGTGTTTTCGGTGCTCAGCACCGGCACATAATCATCAACACCAGTGTTTTTCATTAAGGAAACATTAATTTATGGTAGGCAAGGGGAGATTAGGTTATTTGCCCAGAACCCCAGGATGTTGAGCCGATGCCAACACTCGAACCTGGTTCCACAGCTCTGACGTTGGCAGCTCTGGCCATTAGGCCGCATCCTCTTCGCACTTTCACGGCTAGTAGTTGGTTCTGTTTTAGGCGGCGCTAACAGGAGAAATGGGCTGGTGCAAGCTGCCTCCTGACGAGGGCCCGGGCACTTGGCTTTTTTACAAATTAACCACTGCCTAACAGCATTATAAGCTTCAGGACAAAGCGCACTGGGCCCCGCCTACACAACCACTCACAGGAATAAAAATGTTAAACGGAAAATTAGTGTTAAATTCTGGTCTACATATGCGCATGGGGCAACCTGGAAACTGCCCATCGGGCCCATGAGTTAGCCCCACCTCGGCATTAACAAACAGAAGCAGCATCTCTCAGACCTACCTCACCATCAACAAACAGAAGCAGCATCCCTCAGACCTACCTCACCATCAACAAACAGAAGCAGCATCCCTTAGACCTACCTCACCATCAACAAACAGAAGCAGCATCCCTCAGACCTACCTCACCATCAACAAACAGAAGCAGCATCCCTTAGACCTACCTCACCATCAACAAACAGAAGCAGCATCTCTCAGACCTACCTCACCATCAACAAACAGAAGCAGCATCCCTCAGACCTACCTCACCATCAACAAACAGAAGCAGCATCCCTTAGACCTACCTCACCATCAACAAACAGAAGCAGCATCCCTCAGACCTACCTCACCATCAACAAACAGAAGCAGAATCCCTCAGACCTACCTCACCATCAACAAACAGAAGCAGCATCCCTCAGACCTACCTTACCATCAACAAACAGAAGCAGAATCCCTCAGACCTACCTCACCATCAACAAACAGAAGCAGCATCCCTTAGACCTACCTCACCATCAACAAACAGAAGCAGAATCCCTCAGACCTACCTCACCATCAACAAACAGAAGCAGCATCCCTCAGACCTACCTCACCATCAACAAACAGAAGCAGAATCCCTCAGACCTACCTCACCATCAACAAACAGAAGCAGCATCCCTCAGACCTACCTCACCATCAACAAACAGAAGCAGAATCCCTTAGACCTACCTCACCATCAACAAACAGAAGCAGCATCTCTCAGACCTACCTCACCATCAACAAACAGAAGCAGCATCCCTCAGACCTACCTCACCATCAACAAACAGAAGCAGCATCCCTTAGACCTACCTCACCATCAACAAACAGAAGGAGCAGCACAGTGAGCTGGAGATGCCTGTACCGAGATCAGATTTCAGTGTACACAAGCCTCTAAATTGAATGAGAGACGCTGCTTCCTTTAGCGAAAACAGGTCTGTTTGTCTTTCCTTTGGGGGTGTCGAGACAAAGTCCAAAACGAATAAAAAGATTAAATAGTCAGCACAGGGGAATGTCAGGATCTTTCCAGAAGAGGCCACTTTGTTGTTTTTTTAAGACTGAAGGTTTGATATAAAAAAGTTTCCTTAGAAGTGATTTAATTACAGGCAGGAGCCTACTTAAAGGCCAGCTTTCTTATTTTCGTGGAAATTTTAGTTTCACAGCTGCCAAGTGGTCCTTATGAAAGTTGACACTTTCAACAAATCACAATGTTAACTGTAAATGTAGGTTAAAAGTCCGAACATGCAAGATCTGAATTAGCAAAAGCAAATATGAGAACTCTGCAACTTTGCAAGTATTGGAGAGAAGGACAAAAATGTTATTTAGGAAAGCGGAATAGGGTGTTCCCAACCACACATGAATAGGATAATTCAAGTGAATTTAGTCCATAACCGCCCAAAATCACCTGGCATGTGACCATGGTTCCGCTATATAGTCAGAAAATGTCTCTGTCTCTGGACAATGTCCCTCACTAACGAGCTTACAAAAACAGCTGAAAACATGGCTATTCTGAGTGGCGGGTTCTGAGTGGCTACTCTGAGTGGGGGGTTCTGAGTGGGTGTTCTGAGTGGCAGGTTCTGAGTGGCTATTCTGAGTGGCGGGTTCTGAGTGGCTATTCTGAGTGGGGGTTCTGAGTGGGTGTTCTGAGTGGCAGGTTCTGAGTGGCTGTTCTGAGTGGTGGGTTCTGAGTGGCTATTCTGAGTGGGGGGTTCTGAGTGGGTGTTCTGAGTGGGTGTTCTGAGTGGCGGGTTCTGAGTGGCTGTTCTGAGTGGCCGGTTCTGAGTGGCCGGTTCTGAGTGGCCGGTTCTGAGTGGCCGGTTCTGAGTGGCAGGTTCTGAGTGGCAGGTTCTGTTAATCCCTGCCTGAGGTGCAGCGCTGGGAAACAATCAGGGGTAGCTGTGCTTTTTATAAATTTCACTAATAATAACAACTTTTCTGTGACTTCCGCTAACCTTATAATCTATGGCTGGGGGTGACTGTACCATATATCATATTATTTTTATTATGGCATCCAGATCCTAATATTTATTAAAGAGCATGCATGGAAGAAGTAGACACCTCTGTTTTTCTTTTTAGGAACATGTCAGGGTGTATACATCTCTAAAGAAGGAAGCCATAAAAGCATAAACCTGGCTAGGAATAATGGGCCAAAGCAAATGAAAATGCAACACCTTTTGTTTATTAGGAAATATCTTTGTCAAAGAATAAGTCAAAGAAGAAATAAATTGCTTAAGTAGATTTGACGTAGGTCTTCATTTCTAATATTCCGTGCGAAGTTATTTCTGTGGAGAAAGCGCCTATGAAGAGACACATGTTTAAATCCAGGAGCAATTCGGGGTTTCATTCGTCTGCAGTCAGTAACAGGTAACACTGAGTGGAATATTGTAATGATCCCGATGACTGGCAGAAGCCTGCACATATTTTACTACACGCCACCCACAGAGACAAAGGTCACAGCACGGAAGGTGTATTTAGCAGTCAACTATAAACATTTACTGCGGGTCTGAAAACAAATGAGGCCAAAGTTTTACAAGGTTTGACACGTGGTGGAAGTTACCATGTACAAGACTAGGAAAGTCTCTTCTGATTTGTAAGTGCTGAGTGACAGGCCCCGTGGGGCAAGTATGCACGTGCCCACAGGTTACAGGGTTCAGAGGGGAAGTTAACGCAAAAGTTGCTGACTTCCAAGTGTTGAATGCAGGCAGGCCTTCGTAAACTGCAGGACCCGTGCTTTAGTGAGAAGCCACTTCATATAAATGGTCCATCCATGGGGCATGCTAGCCCAGCAACAGGCCTAAACAAATGGCAGTATAAAGCGGGGAGCTGGGAGTGGAGAACTCTCTTTTGAAACATGAGGTTGTTCTTACTGGGACATCAAAGGGCCGCACGGCGGGTGCCGGGTCTTAAGTTCCTAAGAAGCTCGGCATGTGTAGAGCTGCTGGGTCCGCTCTGTTATCTCTGGCTTCAGCTCTTTCCATTGCCTCACGCTCCGCTTCTGGAGAGGAAAATCCCACTGTCTGTCCCGGAACACCACGCACTGGCATACTTGCAAGGCCATGCACTGCTCATGTCTGCAACTTTGTGTTAAATGTGCAGATGGACACACAACACAACAATGCTCAGCCAATACCGTGGACAGGTCCTTCAAGAAGTCCCATAGTCAGCCGAGGTCTGCCATGGCTTTCCAGTCATGCCCTCCCACGTGCTACCAAGTCCGCGCGTCATCATAATAGTTATAGGACACACATTCCTAGTGTCTGAGCCAAGCTCACTATCATGACACCAATTCACATAAATACATTTTTCCTGTGCTTCACATCTCTGTGCATCTATCCTCCCCCAAACACACAAGGAACAAGGTTTTATATATATATTATCTTTTGCATGACATGACATTACCGCATAGTTACACTAATTATAATGTAGAGAGAAATGACATCTATTCAAGTTTAGTTTTACTATAGCTAAGGTAGGCCTGAATTTCAAAATCAGTTGACGTTGGTTTCCATCATTCTTTTGTGACGTGAACATTTTATTTATTTCTAATGAAGTCGAAGTTCAAATGCTCTTGTAAACAATGCTCGTTTCCTGTTTTTCCCATGTGCAGAAATGTTTTCTTTCCTCTGTCATTCTCATGGAATGTATTTTATTAATATCATATACAAATGAGACCTGGAGTGTGCAGACTAGTCTATGTATCTTATCTTGTTACAGATTCTGTAAGTTTGAAGGACACAGAGAGAAGCTTGCATTGTGGGAAACCTTGAAAGCCTATTGTGTATGTAACTGTATCATGTCCCTTTAACCTGATTTGAAAGTCTTTTTGAGAACTGTGTGTAATTGGGTAAAAGGTTAAAGTTTGTATTTCCTGGGAGCAGAACAGAATTGGTAAGTTTTAGAGTGCGCTCTTGTCATTTCCTTCGAGGCGATCCCATGCTGGTTCGTCCTCTGCTTCATAATATTTGTTCTAATTGTCTCTCTATTAATTGGAGTATATGCCGTCTGATGATAAATTGCTTGTAGGAAACCTGGCTTTTGTTGCAGTACCCCTGCCCACTTTTTGCCTAGTATTTGATGCTACTTTGACTGAAGTGTACTGGGTTTCTGCTAACCAGGTCCCCAGTACCAGTGTTCTTTCCCTAAAAAGGTTACATTTGTTTTCCCCAATTGGCAAAATCTTTAGCACCCTCTGTAAGCCCCTAGTAAATGGCACCCCTAGTACCTAGGGTTATGTACTAAAAAGGGTCCCTAGGGGCAGCAGCACAAATTGTGCCACCCTAAGGGACGCCTCATCAAACACTTGTAAGGCTGACATTGGAGAATGTACATCTATCTGACGACAAAAGTAATAACACGAGATGTCACACATCCCTGTGTACCATGTCGCCAACACTGCATGTAACAGGCCTGACAGCCCTAAGGCAGGGTGCTGAATATTACATGTGAGGGCATACCTGCATGAGCAGATATGCTGATGTGCTGGTCGGTCCTATTACTGCCAGTACAAGTGACCAGGAAAGCCATCTTAAGACATTTGCGGGACACTGGTGAAAATGAGTTTCCCAGCTACATGATGGATTCACTGAAAATAGGGATCTTTTGTATCAAACATCTCATGTAGGTAAACCCACACTGATGCCAATATTGGATTTACCAATACATGCACCCGGAGGGCACTTTACACGTGCCCCTTGAAAACCTACCCGCCTCTGGTGTCCTTACTGACTGGCTTCTGCCAGCCTGCCACCTGAGACGCTGTTCTGACCTCCTAGGGTGAGAGCCTTTTGCTCTCAGGAGACCCAGAACATAAACCTGTTTGGGAAGAGGGTGTAACACCTCCTCCCACCGGATGACCTGCTGATTAGCCTTCCTTGAGCGGCAAGCCTCAGAGGGCTGCCCACCTTTGAAATGCGGATCTGGATCCCCTGACAGAAAAGGAAGTCGATCCCTTTGTCCTTGGCACCTGGACAGGCGGGAAAATTAGCTAGTCTGGTAGGTATGCTACCTCCAGACTAGTACCACCTCTAAGGTGGGCTACTATGAGGTGGACACGATTTTTCAGAAGTAGCCATCTTTGTGATGGCCTACTTAGGAATTCTGGAACAGGGTTATGCCCACTTCCCACAGGAGGTGGACATATAGCGGGTCAGTGCCCCATTGGCTACTACCCTACACTTCACCATAAGCAGAAGATGGAAGAGAGCTCCTGACTTGGCCCCAGTTTTACTGTCCTGTCTGCCATTCTCTGTTGAACCTGTGCGAAAGATGACTTGTCCTGCAGCTGTGCCTCCAAAACCTGGGAGGACTGCCTGCCTCCAATAAAGACTAAGACCTCCCCAAGAACAGAGGAACTGTTCCCTGCATCCTGCAGAAACTCCCAAAAAAAAGACTCTGAGGCCTCTGCAACTGCCAAAATCTGACACCTGAAGCCACCAGTCACCCGTCGCCTCTGGCCCGAGTTGAAGTGGGCCACCAGTGTCAACAAGGTCCCTAGCCTTCAAGAGCTCAAGTACATTGTGGTTGTAACCTCGTGGGCTTTTGACGTCTCCTGCAGCCTCTGCATGCAGGCCCCCTCGACTGCGACTGATCCTGGTAAGAAAATCTGACACTTCAAGACACCTCTGCCTCCGTCGAAAGAGGACCCCAGGGGTCCCTAGGCCTCTGAGTATCGCAAGCCTTGAGCCTCCCTCTTGGTTCACCCTGACTGGCCTTCCAGCAAGAGCCTGCAGCCTCTTTCCACAGTGACCAATCTCCAAGGAAACCTATTGGGCTCCCAATACTGTTTTGCACCCTGCCCCTGGCCGCCCTCGTGACGTTGGTGGTGTACTGTTGTTGCTTCCTTAGACCTTACCCACCACTTACCCTAAATCCTGGAGATTGGTCTTGTAAGTTGCTGTACTATACCTGTTTGCAGAACTTGTTCTTCCTTCAATAGCATAACATTGAAGAACTCAGAAATTGCAGTAAGTGTCCACTTTTTAAGTGAAAAGAATTTCTATTTTAAAACTTACTTACCTGAATGATTTTTTTCTGATGCCTAAACATATACAAAGATATTTGCTATTTTCATAAAATGGTGTTGATCTTCTTCTTGAGCCATGTTATCATTTACTGACCATTGTGTATAATTTTTTTTATGTCTTGCACTCCTCTGTGCTAAACTTAAGGCTGCTCGACCACACTATCCCCTAACAGAGCACTTTGGAACTGCATAACAAGCCCTGTCCACTCATAAGGGAACCCCTGGACTATTTATACAGTATATCAGATTAATGATATATCATATAAATTGCCAGCTTCCTACATTGCTATTAACCGGATTTTTGCCTTGTGTAAACCATATTTATAATCTTTTAATAAACCAACATGGTTTGATACTAAAAGTAACTGTCATTTTTGTGAAGCTTAATGTACTTCACATAATATGGAATGTATTTTTTTTTTTGATCAGGCTCAGGTATGGATCTCCAAAATCCTTGGGGATTAACATCGCTAGCTATCCATTCCAGTGAAGCACTTTAAAGTTATCAAATTTGCATAAAGAAAAGCACTCACACAAGTACGAGGAGAGGATTACCACAACCGCAAGAGCACCTAACCTGAAAACAGTGCCTCAGCAACTCAGGTGTTCAAGCTGGTGTGCATTTCACATGAATGTAGGCATGGGGAAGGCAACTGCATGTATCCATATGTGTCATGAACTGATCTCCCAAACTTACACTGTGGGTATAAATTTACCTCTAAGCCACACGGTGGTGAAACCACAGCAACATTGCATAGTTGAATAGCACATCTCTCTGCAGTGGATTCCAAGGAAACCAAAGTATCTTAAATCACAACTCACTCGAAACATCTACCAAAGCCATAAAAAGATCTTGCATGAAGTTTCCCCAGCACCACTGTTTATATATCAAATGGTGAGGGCATCGAGGCTACCACAAGGGAGAGTTGACATGCAGTACCACAGAGAGGGGCCAGAGGTGCAGGTCACTGCTACCACACTTAGCTGCCAGTGTGAATTTTAAGGGGAGGAGACTGAATACTCGTGCACAGGGGGACTTGCAGTCCTGTAACAAATTTGCTTCAGAGAGGAATGGCTTAGAGCCTCCAGAATGATTGCACGAAGTCTAGTTCGAGCCTTAGGGGGAGGGGAATACAGCTATCGTCAGCCAAGTCATTAGAGGTAAGAACGTTCTCTAAGGGGCTTGTATTTGCCAAAGCAAATCACTGAACAAAGGTTTCAGGGTTGGCTGTTATGATGAGAAGTTCCTGGTCTGATAGGGGCAGTTGCATGCAGTGCTTTGTGGACTAGACTAATAGTGCCTTGAACTATGAGCGGTCTCTGAAAAGGAGCAATAGTAGAGTCATTGTGGCTCAGTCTGCTATGGGACGTTCTAGCAAGTTTGTAGTACACATCTGTAAGGTAGGCTCGCGCTGCAGCTATTAGGGCTATTAGGGCTAGCAAAATACTTTAGGACAGCAGGAGTAAGTAGAGTGCCTCAAGTAGAATCCACAGGTGATGCAAAATATTTGTGGCAACCACTTTAAAATATAAAGGAAATCTCGAGAAATGTATGCCACACGCACTTCTAAATCAGCAGCAAGAACAAACCTCTCTGATGTCTGATGATGACAGAAATGTCTTTCACTTGACATTATTCTAATCAAGTTTTTATGGAGGTAACATCCGGCCGGTTTTCCTGCTAGCTTCCAGGGGGGAAAAAAACTATATTTCCACACATACAAGAAATCAGAATTAATTTTTTAATCATAAAAGCCCTTGGAAATGTCAGGGTCAAAGCGTTCAGCATTTGTCATGTAAAAATGCGTGAGACAGCAGTAAGCCTCTGGGTAACAGAGAGCCCTTGTCTCAGCCAACAACGGCAGTGCCGGCTATTGGGCTGTCACGTGACCGGCAGTCCCAGCGGCCGGATGAGCGCTTCATTGTCAGATAATGGCGGCGCGCTGGGAATAGTTCAGTCTGTGGGAGGCACTATTATTTTCATAAGCGTTCCCACGTCACAGAAAGAAGAAACGAAATCACACATCGGACTTCTTCGTTCCCTGAAAATATTCGGTTTCAAGTGGAAAGATGACATCATGGTTATTTCAGGACCACGCGAAGAAATTTCACAAGTGCTCCCAAATTCAGTTTACAATGATGAACTGAAAGTCAGTTTGGTTTTAGGTAGTGCTTCTCTAACATGGATGCTCCTCTCAGAATATACCTGCAGGGTGCGAGAGGTCACGGGTGTTAGTGTGCATGGGAGTAACTGTTAACCCCTAAGCAGCCAGAGACATAGGAGCGAAGGCTTCCTTATGAATGGCTCCCACTTTTTCGCATAGCTCCAAAAAAGGGCACACATGCGGGACAGCGAGAACTCGTACTGAAATGTCTGGCCTCCGAAGCATTTCATGGCAATGATTTATTAAACTGTTCTAATGCCGGAATTAAGAAACTATTCCGCCTTCCCTCCGAGTCTGCCTTTACATTTATGAACCTCAGTGCCAGGAAAGTCATGTCCTCGGGGGCCTGAAGATTTGCAGAGTAATTTATTTTCTCAAGCTTCAAAGCACTAAGGGTTGGGTTACTTTGCAATATGCCTGCAATCCGGGAAGAAAAAAAAAACAGGATATTTTTTCTGCCTGTCTTTGGATCATACAGACTAAAACCGAATTGGACATAATCTATTAAACAACCTTGGCGCAGTGTGTGTTTGTCATCTGCCTGCAGGCCTCCAGGTAGTGGAAGACTTTCCTTGCCAAGTCTGCTCTTACCACCTCCTCACCCAAGAGACGGAAAATTACTAAACCAGGAGCGCTCGGGAGCAGCTGCCATCTTCTGAATTTCCACTTAGGGTCTCGCTGTGCTGAGCATGCCTTTCTCGTTCTGTGAGAGCACTTGCGGTCATGGCATCAAATGCAGAGGGGAATATTTCTGTAAAGCACAACTGTATCACGTGCATGTCTAACCGAGCCATGTGTTAAACTTAAAGAGGGTGAGTTGTACAGATAGCAGAGTCTGAGGTTTATTTGCATGCTGCAGTGGCTCCTTTATCTGAGTGGTTACTTCCTTTGTGCTCCTCCTCCTCCTACGTAGTTTATGAGCACAAAGAATTACTGCCTGCACAAGCAAATAGTACCAACTCTCTGGGGAAGTACTTCAGAGAGGAAGCGCTATACTCACCGAGACCGAAGCTCACAGACTGACTGCCTAAGTCCAAGACATCTACAGGCACTTCTCACAGCCATTTTAGGAAGTTATACCCACCACAGTATGCCGCTGTAGAAAACTTAAATGAAACTGTTTGAGCAGTTGTCTATTAAAGCCTTAGAGCCCGCCATAGCGGGCTATTCTGGCAATTAAAGGCCCGCTCCAGCGTTAAAGGACAGAGCAGAAGGCGAGTGTCTGCAACGGCCGCTACGGAGGGCTCTAAGGCTATTAGAACATTACACCACTAGAGGGCAGAATGTTATAATTTGTAAAACAAAGGCCTCACTCAGGACCCCTCCTGCTCCATGAGGCCTTTTGTTCACAGCAACAGCTGTGATCAAACATTTGAAATGTTGATGCTGCGGGCTTCTACCGGCCATTAGAAGCCCGGAGTACTCTATTTTTTTCAGTGGAGTGCTCAACATTCCAATGTTCTATTTGACTTTATCACACTTGTTTCATGTTGCGTGCAGTGGTTGCAGAGCTGGAGGGTGAGAATGCTGCTCTGCCAGGCAGTAGGTAGCTGCCTGAGAGACAGGAGGAGGGGTTTGGACAAGATGGTGAGCACCAAGTGAGTTCAGAGAGCTTCTCCTTACCATCTCCAGACTGTGGTGTAGGCGTCTCTGGATTGAGGTGGCACCCAATCACATGGCCATGGAGTGGTATGGGTCACATCAGTCCTGAGGGGCTGTTACAGTATAAACCCTGCTGTACCCTGGCCATGAATTAGGTGTAAGAAGGGACTCTAAGTAATCCTTCAATGTCGATTTTGCTGCTACTTTATCACCTTATGGTTTAACTGATCTGACTTCTATTTTGTTACAAGTAAGACTGCATTTGGCATTGAAAATAAATAGCTTTAGCGTCTCATTATTTGAGCCTGTTATCAATCAGAGTTCAATAAACAGCCACATCCTAATTTTACATAAACAGGTTCTATCTCCCTATGAGAGCATTTGCACGAGTGTGACCATACACGCAATGGGTCTCTGGGAACTAAAGAAGAAAAGCTTAAGGTTGGTGCTTGGAAGAGCAAAAAGTAACTCAACCTGAGATTTCTGCGATATCTCAGATGCCCTATAGCTAGAAGTTTAGATGGAGTACCTAGTCATGGATTTTCTTTCTGTGTAAAAGATGTCTCTCTTCTAATTTCGGCTGGGTGGTAGAGAGTTCTAGAGTTCAGGACCTTAGACTCTAAAAGACCTCATAATGCACATTTATTGCCTAAACGTAGGAACCAGAATCAGTTGGCTTGTAACAGCGAGTAAGTTGCATGCCAGGTGATAGAGATGTTTTTATTGGCCAAGAAACTTGGATGAGAATTGTAAAATATACAAGGCGAAATAAAAGAAATCTTTAAAGAGGATCTGCTTTCACACCAGAAGCCAGTACATCTAGCACTTATGAGCATAGACTGAATCAAAAGTTTTGAGTCCTGGGGCGAATTTTACGACTGTATTTTGAATGTTCTACTTAAAGATAAGAATTTAATGGCAACCTCATGTAAACATAATTGCAAAAATACAAATGTGAATGCACAAATGCATTTAGTACTAGAATTGTATATAACCAAGCATTGGCATAGCCAATAGGTCTCGCCTTTGGGGCCTTATAAGTGTTTTGCCATGCCACACTAAGTCCTGGCTTTATCTTGAAATTTGTGAGAAAGTCTGTAATACTATAAGAGTAAGACTCATCGGTATGTTTGGTAATCCTGCCCTAAGTGTTTTAATAGATGACTGCATGCACGAGTGTGTTTGCATGCAGCTCTTTGATGGCAGTTTTTAGCTCACTGTGCTAGATTACTATTGTAGATTGTGAACTGCACAGTAACAGAAGGATCCCTGTGACAAAGGCAGAAACCCACAGAGCTATACACATAAAACAAACTGCTGTAATAAGCATGGTACACATTCTTTGCAGCAGTCATATTAACCCTAACAAATGGTTACAAAAAAGGCATAAAATAACTAGTTTATAACCTGGAGAAAATTAAAAGGGCTAAACAAGCACTTTAAATTCATAAGGGGAAAATCTTAGCAGAGAAAACAAGAATGTGTGGAAGTGCAGATAAGTTTCCAATTCAATAGTCCTGTGTTTTATCCTCTCGGGCTACAACGATTTAAGATATCGGCAACTTCTTCAATCAAATGAGTATACTTGCAAAGTAAATGGAAAACCCACAGATTTCTCCTTATAAAACGTTTTCCAAGACATGCCCCTTGCAGGAAAAAAAACACACACCAGGCCCAGAAAAGCAACCCAAGGCTGATGAGCTTTCCAAACCTTGGCTCAATGAAGGGTGTGGCCACTAGGACTATTTCCTGCCAGAGACAGTGTAAATACAGCCTGTACTTACACAGTTGCAAACCCCTTGATGGGAGTAATCTGACAGAAGCCCACTAGCTGCCCAGTCAGGTTAACGCTGCCCCGCCGCAGCATTCCTTCCCTATTGCAAATCAGGAGCGAAGCTCATAAAAACAGTGCACCATACATCCATGTTCATATACGGCTCATTCAGGATAGTAAAGTTGTAGTGAAGTCATATGAAGCAGCACATCGGACCACACAGGCGATGGAAGCTAAAGTCAATTAAATAAGCTTCCATGAACGTCAAAAGTTAGAACTCAGAATTGACATGATGTACACCATACACGTGGTGTGGGGGGCGATAAGGCTGGTGTTCACAACATTAACAGGGAATCTAGGCGTGCTTATTAAGATGTGAATTTCACGGATCGCTCGAAGCATCACGATCAACATGCTTATACGGTATTTTATTTCACGTTTGTATAGCACTCTGATTCCAATAGGGTGCCTCATAGCGCTTTATGCGGGATAAAAATGTAAGGTAAAGTGTAACACATTACTAACTACAATAACCACAATCCACTAGATATAGCAAGCATGTAACGTATGGACTGTGAACCCTGACTAAGTCTTTGGAACAGTCTAGCAAGGATTTCAGACTTAATAACAGCCTGCTGTAACTCAGGAGCTGCCCACCCATTCAAGTCCTATCTGAAAGACTAAATGTGTCTACCGGTCCCCAGCAGTCACAAGCGTTCCTGCTGCACTTAATAAACAAATGAATCTACAGGAGACACGCCTTCAATAAGAGAGCAGGAGGAGACAGGGGATGGTAATGCCAAGGAAAGACTCGTTTGCGGCACAACACAGGCTTTTGAGTGGAAGTTTGCTATTCCTTGGTGAGGGCGCCTAGGTATCGCAAAACAGGCTATTTGGACAGTTACAAAAGCAGTATGTCGTATTACTGTTGAACTACTTGTAGAGTGTAAAACTCATTCTCTCCCTCCCCCCGCACACACCCCGCCCGCCAATCATGTCACAAAGGTTAAAGCAATAATGCTGTCTATGGGGGTGGACAGGCTGAGGGAGCATTGCACAAAGCTTTGCAAATGTGCGGTTTCATATCACCCGACCAACAGCAAGTGGGGGAGGAGAGAGGTGACACGGGAGAGATGAAAAAGGAGAGTAATTGTGAGGCAGACAAGAGGGGGAGAGAAGAGAGGGAGCGACAGACAGACGAGAGAGGCCCGAAAAAGAGATTTGAGTGAGGGCAAAAGGGAGGGGACATAAAATGAGAAGAGTGCAATCGAGGAGCGAGAAAGAACAAGACGGCAAAAGTGAAAGCAGGGGCGCACGCCCGCGATGGCAAACACGCGAGCGGCAAAAGTGAAAGTAATTCAGGGTCCAGATGGCGCCTTGGATGCTGAAAGCTGGTGGCTGCGCACGCTTGTGCGCATAACAGCAAGCTGGTGGCTGGCTGCCTCTGGGTAGCACTTCCAAAACCCGCTTACTAAATGTCTCGCTGGAGACAGCACATGCGCTGGCTCAGGCGAGACCTAAAAAACAAGATGAGGATCGACTCTTTTATAATAGAGACAGGTCTTGTAGATGGTTGTACGTCAGAATATTGACTACAAAAGTTTCATGCTACAAGAATCATTGAGGTTAGTGCATATAGGCAAGTATAGATTTACTATTCTTAACCCTATTTACCTTGAAGATATAGATCATCAAATTATATACTTTTGGAGTAAGATAGTTAACCTATACTTACCTATATTTATTAAACATTAAGATAGTCTGGTGTGTCTATATTGTTTGAATGATCTTCTTGTAGCATGATATTTAACAGTCAATATTCTTATACTACACTTAGAGACAACAGATATTTGATTAAAGATAAATTACAGACAATCACCACCCAAAACTTCCTTACTACATTAGCAGGAGTAAGACACATGCCTTTGAGAGTGGGTCATAACCAACCATCATAGATATTTTGAGTACATAACTCCTCAGTCTTAGGCAACTTAAGCAATTATCTACAAGTGCACAGTAGCAACGGCATGCTGAAGACGGTTCCTGAGTTGCACTGCTGGGGGCTCCCTTGGAAGCACCCCGAACTACAAACCCACTTGTACATGGTCCACACTTTCACCTACACTAGTGACCTCCGCTCGACAAGCACACCCTCCTACATTCATGAGTTCCTCTCCCATATCGACCTGCCTTGCCACTGCCACTTCCCATATATGCTCCATTCTTTCCCTAGTTTTTCACTTCAGTCCTCGTTGATGGCATTGCAGCTGTATACCGGTAACATTCACCTGCCCTTAGAAGTTCGCCCTTCACAGTTAGAGTCGTAATTTGAACAAAAGCTCAATAAAAGTTTCAAGTTTTGTTGTATGACTATGTAAATAATTTGAACACTTCTCAGGCGAGCCATCTCAGAAGGAATATATGGCTGCTTTTATCTTCTGTGTTGTAAAAAGCAATAAACACATAAAATAAAATGTGGAAGATGGTTCCAGGCAGATTTCTTTCCTCACATATATCTCCCAACAACATCTGGATATCTTCTGCATACATGCAGTAAACACGCAGGGCATATCATTTATGAGTTGGAAAAGAGGGGGGAAGAGCATAGAACCTTGAGGTACACTTCGGGTACAGATTAAAAGACTGATTTAGATGTGCCTAACTAGTTCTTGGAATATGTCAGATGTTACCAACTGAAGGGTTACTCCTCCAATGAACTGATCCATTCAGCACTGACATTTGATGATGTAAAAGGGAGCAGAAAATCTAATGACATCAGAGCCCCACATCCCTTCCACCCTCCATATTTCTTCCAACTCTGATGTTGCTACCAATTCAGCCTATAGGATGGGCAGAAGCCATGCTTGGTGAAGGTACACAAGCAAATAAGATTCTACAACATCCTGTAGCCGCTGGGTAAAACCCTTAAGAAACGTTGAGTGATACAGCATAACATAAATAAGTTCAAAAAACCATTATCTATACCAGCAAGGACAGATTTTGTCACCAAAAGACATACTATTGAAGTGTTTAACTCTGAAGGACTTGTACTTCATAACACAGAACTCCTAACAATCCTCAGTAGTGGAGACCTAGGTGTAAGGTTTTACTGGGATCTTAATGGGAGCCAGACAGTTTACTATCGTTTAAGACCTTCTTGCATATTTAATGGTGTGGGATGTAAAATCACTAAGAGTTATCTTTTGCAGCTCACACTCCTCCCAATCCAAAACAGATTGGGAGGACGCAAAATAGTCTCCTGCAAAATATGATGGCTGATTGTGTGTACTTTGTCCTAGAGTACAAGTTCCACTAACTTCTAAAATGCATGAACATTTTTATGCAAGGCAGTGGGATTGAGCAACAGATCGGCATTCATAAACAGATCACAAATTAGTTATCTCCTTTTTAGTATATTTGTCTGTCATCTGGTTCAAAGGTCTTTTGATGTCACTTTCGTTGATGTCATCGAGATCAAAGAGTATGTGGTTTCAATTCTGCTAATTGTATGACGTTGATCAAATCATGCAATTAGCTTCGTCTAAAGCCCTGTATTTGCTTTTATACTGCCATTAATCTTATTTACAGGTCTCAAGCCTGTGAACACAAATTGACTACTAGCCATTAATTCTATTATAGTCGTTCACAAATGTTTCATAATTTTACATTACTGCTGTGGTTACACTGCATTCACAAACATGAGCACTTATGCTGAGCTGCACTGCCAAATTAAATGAATGTTCACACATTATGCCTGCCCAACCTCTATTGCAATAGAAGACACTCACTTCATACCAATGAACCCCTTCTGTACTGCAACTTTAAACATTGCTTTGTGTCTTTCCAAAGTGGTTCACCTAATAGAAGCATCCTTTGACATACATACAAAACTCCTCTCTAGGGACTAAAAGACTAAAAAAACGAATATTGATGTTTAGCAATAGTCAATGACCACCCACTCCTTTAACATAAGTGATTGTGTAACTGTGCTGTGATCAGATTAAAGAAGTAGGCTGGTAGTATGTTATTGAAAGTGATTGTTGAACCTGTAGAAGAGGATGTGGAATAATTTAATTATCCAGGAGAACTGCAGAGCCACATCTCAACCAGGCATATCACAGTGTGAATTAATCCACCGACCACAGCGCTCTAAATCTAGGGCCTAGCCTCAAGCAGCTGCTGAATTCTTCACACTGTCTTTATACACACACAATGTGAATTGTGTTACAAAGCAGATTCTGCTCATAATAGCATCAACAGGCGATAAGAGCACAAAAGCCAGTAGCTGCACTGAATGTGTTATATATGTGTAAGTATGGACTAAACGTTGTTTTCGTGTATGGATTCAAATCAGAATCTGTTTGCAGTAAATAACACAACCATCAGCTATTGGGGAAGCAATTTCAAAACACCATTCTTCTGGGTTTCTCAAAATAATTCACCTCCTAAATGGTGCTTTTTATGTTTTTTTCAAAGAAGCTTATATCAAGCGAACTGCGCTAGTAAGAAAGCGGAAATGCAAAGCTTGGGTACAGAAGGGATTCGTTGGTGTGAATTGGGTGTCTTCTATTGCAATAGAGGTTGGACAAGCATAATGACCAAACGTAAATTTAATTTGGCAGTGTAGCACTGCATAAGGGTTCATGTTTGTTCAAGCAGTATAACCCACTGCTGTAATGTAAACTTATGAAACAATGGACTATAACCCTCAAAAACCCTCAAAATGTGAGGAGCACAGTGGCATAGCTAGGAGGTAGCGGGGGTCGGTCCGCCCCAGGCGGCATGAGTTTTGGGGGCGGAGGCCTCCCCCAGTTATCTCCTGCCGTCTCAGGCAGCAACAGCAACCCGCCTCGCTCTTCACTGTGGCCACCATGGGGTGGCGAGCGGAGAGACCGCCACGGGCACCCATAGGGCAGCCATGCCACTGTGGGAGCAGATTTAGGCTATGCTGTTGTGTACATATAGATCTTGCAATAACATAAGGTCACTTTGGCACACAAATATAGGAAACCCCAAAGTTTTGCAATAAATGTAGATATTACCAATTGAGGTTTTCAGGTCTCTTGCAGCTGTTCCTCAGTACTGAACACAAGCACACCCAAGCTCAGCAGAGCAGAGGGCACTGACTCGTTTGTTACAGGTTAAAGAGCAAAAAGTAACAGAAACATGAATCCAGAACAGTATTACAGTAGCCTATAAACATCTTAAAAACATAAACAACGCTTGATGACTGCATAGTTGTGCACCAGGGACATTGAAAATGAGTAACCAAAGGTGTGAGATTGCTGATCATTTGTGGAAGTTTAACCCATAGTGGGTTTACAAAAGAAAGAGGGACTTTATGCGTGGGTCACCTGCCCCTTCAGCTTTTGGGGAAGAGGGGAGCAGCTCAGACCACTAACACCAGGTTCCTGTGAAAAAGGCTGCTTTATTGAAACAAGCGCACATCACAAAAACAACCCATGCCTTTGCCTCACAAAACTACAACCTCACTATACAAAGTTACTTACCTATGTTAAACTACCCCTCACTCTTGAAATATCCGTCCCCCACATAACAATTTAATTCAGCAATATCTTACTTGCTCTAGAGCTGGTCAATTCCAACTGAGACATTTAAAATCCCCTCCCTCTTTGCTACATCTATTAACCTTTTAACCAATTAAACTTCCTAGAAAACCTTAAACTTCCTGACTCGTCCAGGCATGAACTTGCCTACCTGTCCCCTTCTAGCCTGAATTATTGCTGACAACAACAATAAACTTCAGAAAGCCATGGCAACTTCTCTGCCAAATGCCTACGCACTTACTTCAAAGTGACACCCCTAACAACATAACCCCTTTTGTACATCTGTCTGCAACATAGCTTGCCAAATGCGAATGATGCATGAGAAAAGGAAATCCTCAACCAAGAAAACTAACAGGGAAGGGAAGGTTGGACTAATTTGCTAACTACCAGGTACCAGCCACCATTTCACCAAGACAAAATGGTGGCTGGTACCTAAAAATGGCAGTATATATACCCTTGGTTTACATAAGTAGCCCAAAAACAGCCCAAACCCGAGCAGTCAACTTCCCTGAAATACACAGGGGCAGACCTCCCTAAGGTCTGCTGCCCCAAAAACCCCCCTTGCCCTGTATGTCCCTTTACCAGGAAAAACAGGGGTCACAACAATTAAAAGGCACTCTTATATAAAAGTCAATCCTTTGTATTTGTACCAAAAGTCTCTGAAGAGCTATTTCTGTTCATTAGACCATATTACTGCAAGTGACAAAACTTATTCATGCCATCTAAAAATGAGAGTCTCTTCATTTCAGATTTACCGCCACAAATGGTGTAGGTTATACAACACTACAATCTGAATCTATACAGCTGTATAACATTTATAAAATCTGACTGAATACCTCTTTTTCAGGTTGTCTGACAATGGGCTTCATCAATCCTTAAAAGGGACTAGCATTGCTTAGTGAGAGAGCTGCTTGGTAGAGAGACCCATCTCTGTCCCACCCCTGACAGCTGAAACTACAGAGTCAGTTGTGTTTTCCTAAACTTTAAACTGCCTCGCTTGGAACTGGATTGGGAGTTCAGGCTCACTTTTCACAAATCATCAAACCAGCCATGTAAATTAATAGCATTAAAGCACTCCAAAAAAAGCAGAGATAAAAGGCCCACTGACCTCTATATGACGTGTGTAAATATTTTGCACACACAACTCAAATACAAACTACAACTTTGAATGCTCTATATTAATTGTGTTTCCTATCAAGGGCTATGTTTCATATTAAGCATGGTGTCTTGGGGCATGATGCCATGATAAATCAAGTTCCTGATGGTAGACAGCCAAACTGAATGCTAGTATGAACAATTACTCTTTGTTAGAAATAGAAATGCAATCCATGGGATACCTGACTGCTAGCCACCAGTTCTGGAGGAAATTTAGAGCCTGCACATGATACTGGGCTGGATGCATTTCCAACAATAACACATAGCGTTTGCAGTCATATAAACATAGCTTACACCTTTATGAAGCTTATCAATGACGTTTTTGACTCAGCACAAAAAGAGAAACAGAGTGAAAGAAAAGGAGCACAGCATGTTACAATTCCCTTACATATTAGTGTCTCCCAACCTCATCATACTAAACAATGAAGACATATTGCACAGATGTCCAAGCAACCTCTTGTTGTCTGACTAGGAAACCATTAAATTTGGAATTAGCCTCATAACGATCATAATCCACATTTGATGCAAATATCACAAGATCTCCTTGACACCTACCGAATGAATCACATCAACACTAAATGAAAACATAATTCCACAGAGACCTAGTTACCTCCATCTGCTACAGTAAACCTCTAGGATGGTTCTTTTCTAACAAAGTCATGAACGGAAAACAGGTTTTCAACCAGTGCAGTTGAAAAAACAGAAAGTTATGGGAGAGGAACTGTCAACCCTGTCTCCTCCTGCCACCCACCACTCACACATAAAGAAATGTAATAAGAATATTACCAGTATCAAAGCTGAAATCTCTAACTATGACATTTCTAAGACATACAATATTAGAGAAAACTATGCTAGGTCATCTATAGATACAATATATGCAGACCAGTAAGAGACAGATTTCTCCCATGTGTCTGCTACACTTAGGAACTCAATCACTCACTTAATCGCTCACTAACTTACTCGTGTATCTATCACTCACTCATTTGCTTACAAGCTGCCATTAGATGATCACACTCCCCTAAATGTATCCTTTGCCTCCAAAACACAGTACTATAAAATATGCATAGTTCATCTATACTAACAGCTACTTTTCTAACAGATAGCCTTCCCTCACCGTGCCCAGACTGCTTCAAATCATGTAGTAATTTTGAAGGCTACTAACACTCTACCGACCTATGCTGAAAATGTTATCACCTCTTCACCAAGCTGTTCTTCATTGTAAGTACTGGAGAAATACAATGCTTCTCCATCTTCACTTCCAGTGACCGCATCGGGTACAGCCACACCACGACACTCAACTGAACAGACCACTCCTTCGACCACTTCAACATCACCAGCTCACGGACCTCCATCTCCAGTCTGCCCATACTCCCCTCACTGCAGCTGGATCAGAGTCTCAAAGGACACATGGATCAACGCCTTCAACACCATCCACTCCTTCTTCTCCAACAATCTAGACCAGAATCTCAGAAACTTCAACAATTGGATCAACAACTGAACTGACAGCATCGCTCCCATCATCAGTAACAACAACCACAGAAGGTCCACCAAGCAGGCTAGCTGGTGCAATTAAGACCTTATAGCTGCTAAACGACACTGTAAACAACTAGAACGGAGAAAGCGCACCAGCAAGGACATGACCGACAAGACCCAACCCCTACCACAGACAGTTGAGAGAATCAAAGAAAAAGGCCTTAGCCTCACACATTGAATCAAGCTCCAATAACAGCAAAGAACTCTTCAACATTGTCAAATAATTCTCCAACCCCTCAGCTGCAACAAACATTATCCCCTGACAGGAACTCTGTGACAACCTTGCAAATTTCTTCTACAACAAGATTGCCAACATCTACAGAAACTTCAAACTCCACCCCACAGACTTCTTCAAGAAACACAACAACCCTGCCTCCACCATAGACATCTGACTAACCGAATGGAGCCAGCTAACCCCACAGGTCAACGCCTCCATCATGAACTCTGTCCACTCATGGGGGCCCAATCGAGCCATGCCCTCACCACATCTTCAACCTAGGCGAAGCCAGAATTAGCGACGTACTCAGCATCTTGTTCAACACCTCAATTGCCACAGCCACCTTCCCCGAGGACTGGAAACACGCAGAGGGCAACACCCTATTAAAGAAACCATCAGCAAACCCCAGCAAACTCAACAAATACCAACTGATCTCCCTTGTCCCGTTCCCGGCCAAAGTATTAGAAAAACCCACCAACCAACAACTCTCCTCACATCTGGAATGGAACCTAATACTCAACTCCTCCCAATCCAGATTCTGCAGCAACCACAGCCCGAGACAACCCTCATCATGGCAACCGACGACATCGAGCCCTACTCGACCAAGAAGAGACTACGACTCTGATCCTCTTAGATCTCTTGGCAGTATTCAATATGATCTCCCACCACACACTCATCACAAGGCTGCACAACATAGGCATCCAAGGAGCCGCTCTCAGATGGATCACCACTTTCCTCACCGGAAGAAAGCAAAAAGTCTGCCTTCCTACTTCACCTCCAAACCCAAGAAAAAAAATCTGTGGAGTACCCAAAGGATTCTTGCTCAGCCCTACCCTCTTCAACAATAATATGACATCACTGGCCGGCATTGCCAAAACCCACAAACTCAACATCATATCCTACGCTGACGGCACACATCATCTCCCTCTTCAAAGACACCACCAACACCAGCTTCCACAACTACATTACAGACGTTGTCAACTGTATGAAGGACAGCTGCCTGAAGCTCAACACATACAAGACAGAGATACTGATTTTCAGAAACAAAAGCTCCCCATGGGACACATCATGGTGGCCCTCAGACTCAAACCTACTCCTACTCCTACTGACGATGCTAGGAACCTATGCATCATCCAGGAAACAAGCTAACCATGATGACTCAAGTCAACTCCATCTCATCCTGCTTCTTCATCCTCTAAATGACTCGTAAGATATTCAAATGGCTACCCCAAAGCTCAAGACGCACCATCACTCAGGCCATCATCTCCAGTGAATTGGAACACGGCAACACTCTCTATGCAGTGATCGCAGCTTACCTACTCCGATGACTACAGACCATACAGAATGCCACAGGCAGACTTGTCCTGGATCTCCCTAGATGAACTCACATCAACCCCTACCTCAGGAAACACTGGCTCCCTGTACAGAAAAGATGCCAGTTCATGCTCCTGACCCATTTATACAAATCCCTACACAACTGCAGACCCGCCTACTTGAACCACTTCCTGAACTTCCATCAGCCCACCAAACACGGCTGCTTCGCGTCGTTTTCTTTAACCCTCACCCCTGCATCTGACATAACAGATGGTTAGGTCGTTCTTTTTCCTACCCAGCAGCGAAGACATAGAACAAGCTACCTTTTCATCTACGGACCTCCACATCTCTTCCAGAGTTCTAAAAGTCCCTGAAGACCTGTCTATTTGGCTAATCAACTGGACCATGCCAGCACCTGGATACCCTCATGAGTGACAAGAAGTGCTCTACAAATCTACTGATTGATTGATAAATGTACCTGATGCAGCATCAAACTCTTGCTCTCAAATCAGGACTTTGAGGCTTTCTTTCCCAAGGGCACCCATTTACCCCAGCATAACAGACATTTCAGAAATCACACCAGCTTGTATTCACAACCCACCTCTGCTTAATGCAAGGAATTAACTCATATTGCTTGAATCATGGCCCAGTTTCAGTATTATTACCCACAACGTGCTGTCTGTCATATTGAAACCCTGCATGGCAATCTCAAGTTTTGTTCTACATTTTGCCTATTTCTTACAAGACTGTACCCAAATGCTTAATTCAGAAAATTCCATCACATTCAACAGCAAACTAATTTTAAAATTCTGTAATGGCCTTTTTTTTACATGCACCTCACAAATATGTACTACTATGAAATAGAGTTCTACCATTGGCTCAATGCTGAGACTCAAAGAATTACTTTTCCACATTAAGAAGTGGATGGCATAACACTTTTTGAAATTGGACCCATACAAATAAAGTTCCCAAATGACAAATTAAATCACCCACTCAACATAGCTCAACAGACTGACATTTCTAAATCAGTCCAATAGTTTACCCCGAACAATCACAATATAGAATAACTAAATCCGGTAAGTACCAGTTCTATCTGCAGCACAAAGTAAATAACTCACTTCCCAAAATATGCTCCACTCCAGTCTTCAAGAAGTAGTACCGACCCTTTACCCTGAATTACAGCAATACCTTTTTCTAATGTCTGATCAGGTTCAGCTTTGCCACTTTAAAAGCCCTTTTAATGTGGTGATCCAGATTGGGCACTGGCATCAGAAAAAGCGAACACTTCCTACTATATTAACATTTCTTTGTTGGCAAAAAATGAAGAACAAGCATTGACAAGGTCAATAGATCTGACTTTAAAGAAATGTGTTCTAGTATGGTGAATCGTTACAAGTAAATAGCATGGGAAATGATATGGACTTGTGTGGAAGCAAAGAACTGTAGAATAATATTGATATGGGTTAAAAGGTTAGTTGTACTGTGGTCTAGGTTAAAAGATCAGTTGCACTGCAAAGCCAGAACTAAAAATATATGCAGGTTAATGACCGCCCTCCTCCCATCTGTGCTGTTGCCAACATAAATTATCTAGCCATCTAAGTTAGTTTAATAGCATTCCAATGTTATGTGTGTGCCCCTGAAAGTTCAAGCTTTGTCAGCTGGATACACAAACAAATTGATTAGAGCTGCCGGAGGGCAAGCACTTTTTTTGTGGAAACACACAACTTCTACCCAATCAAAACATGTATTCCTGGCTCCTAACATGTAGGCAGAGCCAAAATCCCTCTCTAGTGATACTCACACAATTGTCTGTTGCCTGCTGCACAGTCAAGCCCAGCCATAAAAAGTGTAGGCAGAAACCACACACACATCCACATCTCTAAATCAGCTTTAAATACAGCATGCATGGTCAGATATATCCGCTACAAAACAGATAGGTAGATCACTGTTTGAACCCATTACTCATTTTTATTTTCTTACTTTCTAAATGTCATCAATGATAGGCATTTTCATATTTTAGTTTTACAGGCTAGAGCTTTCTAATAATAACCAATGTTGATAATTACAATTTTCATTTCTTTGTGCTCTTCAGCTTTCACAGGTTTCCACTCAATGATCCTGTGCATGCATGTCATGTTGCCTTTCTAGTATAGGGCAGCTTCAACTATCACTAATACTTGAAACATTAATGCTCTTCATACGTAAACAAACCTTGATGATGATCTCAAAGTTGTCAGCCTCATACTTGCATACAGTCATTTAAATAGTCATTTAAACAGAATTTATGCCCAAATGCAAAAATCCTCATAGGGAAATTTAACAATTATTTCTGTGTCTGTCTTCATCACTTACTACTTTTATTGTACTTTTAACAAAGTTATAGGGGAATGGATACAAAAAGTAGTGATTTAAACTGTGATTCACTTGGAACAAATTCACCACCATCTTGAATACATCTATCGCCACGGCCACCTTCTCTGATGAATGGAAACATGACAAAGTCAACCCCCGTCTCAAGAAATCATCAGTTAACCCTATGAACTCAAGAACTTCCATCCGATCTCTCTGCTCCCATTCCCGCCAAGGTCCGCGAAAAGGCCATCAACCGCTAATTCATGGAACACCTGGTGAACAACAACCTTCTGGACATCTCCCAGTCTGGATTCTGCACCCACCAAAACACCAAAACCACCCTCATAGCCTCCACAGACAACATCAGAGCCCTCCATGACCGAGGGAAAATGGCGGCCCTGATCCTCCTCGAATTCTTAGCAGCATTTGACACCATATCCCACCATACCCATATCAATATACTCCACCACATCAAAATTCAAGGAGGCACACTCAGATGAATCACCTCCTTACTCACTAGAAGAATCCAGAGACTCAGTCTTCCTCCCAACACCTCAGAACAAAAGAGCATCATATGCTCCATTTCAGATTCCCCCTTTAAAACTTGCTTGTGTGCTTACCTTGCCATTAATCCTGCTTGCACTACTATAGGAGATTATAAATGGGGCTCATAAAGATGGCACTAGGATAAATGTGAAGGTCCATAATCATTACACTTTGCTCCTTTTAGTGATAAGTAGTTACCATTACTTAAGTACTTCCAGTAAAGCAGGCAAATGGTTTCTGATCAAGAAACCATAAATAAAACCCTTTCAGTATACTGATTCTTCCATTGTGTGCCCACAGGCTATAAAAATAAGGTCTTCCAGCCTTACCAACCATCAGTGTACCCAAGATCATCTTCCTAGAAACCACTGGCCATCTGGTTGTTTAGGCTACTAAACGATTTGGTGGTCGATCTTTCTACATACAACACAATCTGTCAACTCAAAGAGTGTTCCTTTACCATGGCACCTGAGGAGCATTTTCTGAAGTGTTTGAAAAGTCTGAGGCATTGATAAATTGGCATTGATAAAT
Source organism: Triturus cristatus (assembly GCF_964204655.1). Taxonomy (NCBI): domain Eukaryota; kingdom Metazoa; phylum Chordata; class Amphibia; order Caudata; family Salamandridae; genus Triturus; species Triturus cristatus. The sequence continues at coordinate 529,428,010 of NC_140589.1, forward strand.
TGGCATTGATAAAAAGAAACACTGTCTGCTACTACAATTACTAGCATATCAGCCTGACAGGCATCTAATAATCATCTGCATACATCATATGAAGAAATACTTTGATGGTCCGAGTATGGGAGCTACAGTTTAGGTCAGACAATTGCAAAGTAAAGTTTCAAGAGTTTACAGGCAATTAACAAGATAGTATGTCAGAGATCCCAAAGTGGGTATGAAGTAGACAGTGTAATGAAAATAGAAAGATTGATATTGAGGTGCAAGTTGAGAGGTACTCCTCAAAAACAATGCCTCAGCTTTAGTAGTGTGCCCAGATCTTACCACAACTGAAAGACATGCTTCCATAATGAGACGCAATCTAAAGCACTGGTCATATGAGGGGGAGCACAAGATCCGAGAAGTGTATGCACTGGAGGAAACTATGTATGCAACAATATGATAAAAACATTCCAAATTATGCAGGAAAAAACAGCAGAAAAGAAAAGTAAGCAGCTATGCATAGGCGCTTGTAGACTTTCAGTTTATGAGTTGACACTGGGGGGCGTAAGAGGCAATACGAGCCATTCACATAATCGTCAATAAATGTATGAGTCAGCATGAAATAGAAAGACATGTTCCTAGTTATCCTCATTTGATGACAATTTCGATGTTTTTACTCCTACATGGCACGTGGTATTTATCAAAGAACAACTCTTCTTACTAAGACTTTCTGTGATGCCTGTAACTCACCAGTGATAAACTCATTAAAAAACTTATGAGATTCATTCATTGAGTTTAACCTATCATGCTGCACAAAATACCATACTGATATGTTTAATCATTCACCCCTTTAAACCCTTTGAGCTAATTAGTTGACCTCAACACTAGTTAATAACCACTGTGGACCTTAGTAGTAACAGGGCAATTGTAGACTAATGGTATCGTCCTGAGGCTCTATTAGGTGCCACAAGTAACAAGTTGGATGAAAAAAAAGAAGTACATTATTCCAGGACACCTATACAGGATGATGTTTCTCCACATCCAGATCCAAACATATAAAACAGTTACTTCCCCATTCTATCTTGGATTTACTAAGAGCTGCATTTTCAAATACTAGGCCCTTTAGTGGGCATATTTTCCTCCTGGCTTTAGGTGTCTATAAGGCCATGGGTAGTACAGGTTGGATTCCCAAACCCAATATAACTTGCAGTCCTGAGTGGTAGTATCCATTCAGGCATACTGCAAACCTTTTATGAAGCATCAACTTTGTACAGGTGTCTTAATCACTGCATTATCATAAAATTGTATCACTCAATACTTCTGAGTATTTAATAGGATAATTACCTTCAAGGGTGGCTCCTTCACCAGTGACCGCTGTTCCTGCTCCAGATGCATAAAGTGGGTTTACCGCTAGTGCATAGGTAGTGCCTGGATCCAATTCTTTCAGTACCGTGGTGCTGGTATCTCCCTTTACAGTCACTTCTTTTGAGTCACCACCTGCGGCTGGAGTGTAGGTTACAAGATATCGTTGTACTTTGCCTGGAGCTTTATCCCAGGTCAGCCTCATGCTGGAAGTTGTAGGCTCAGACACCCTCAGGTTTTTGGGCTCTCCAACCACTGGAAGACAAATTAAAAGAATTTACATTTTCAAGCAGAAATAAAATGTGTTGGTATTCAATTGAATCAGAGTTATAAGTGTTGGTGGTTTGAATATGTTTCGAACATTTTCAGCTTCTAAACTAGTGTAGACTAGTGACTTTATCATTTGATGTTGTAATCCTGTTGGACATTATTACAAAAGTTAGATATGCAGCAATAAAATCGCAAAACAGGCTTCAAAATGTTTTTGATAGAATACCTTCTTCGGTGGCTCCATTTCCATTCAGTGCAGTTCCAGGACCAGATTGATATTCCGGAATGACGGACACGTGATATTTCGTATCTGGAAAGAGGTTATGGAGGGTTGTTGCTCTTTCATTCCCTTGGACTGTCACTTCTTTTCTCTCCCCTCCTGCCACTGGCCGATAGGCAATTCTGTACCGAAGAACATTGCCTGGGGCTGGTGTCCAGCCAACTTTAAAACTGTCTGTTGTTTCATCCGTCACTCGGAGGTTCCGAGGGGCTCCTCTAACTGCAAGAAATCAGACATACCATTACAAAATAAGGTCAGGTATACCGACTTAATTTGCTTAAAAAAACCGCAAAAATGCAGATTTTTTTTAATGAAGTCTCTGGTGCCCCCTTTATTGGGGGTCATTTCCAATGGAATCACCATATCTTGGTACATTTCATGTATGTATATGAAATGTACTATCTTGTAACCAACCTCATCTCATGTCACTGCACTTTTTAAGACAATTTGAAACTCAGAGGGAGAAAAAGATCTAAATCGCAGCTGTTCCAAAACAGGTAGGCTTTCTTCACTATCAAAATGAATATGTCATATCTACTAGCCAAAAAGCATAGAGGTCTGAATCCATAAAGAACACGTGGAATATCCATGATTAATATATATCTGGAAATGTGTCATATCATTGTACTAATTTCGGGATAGGGGCGTCGTTGAATACAATTGAAAACCACACTTGATGCAGTCCTTGAGTTACATCAATGAATACTAATGGCATCCTTGAAGGGAAAAAAAATTACTGAATTTTACAGATGAGGCAGGTCAGTGTAAATCTCCAAACGAAACCTGTTTTTTAAAATTTGCCAACCTAAAAGCATGCAAGCAACCGCCCTAGCCCTTATTGTAAATATGCCATGAATGTTTATCTGCACTTTTACCAGGGGTAAAACGATTCATGGCAACAACATATATTAATGTGATTTTCCCTGAGGCCTCATGAAGGTTAATAAACTATTCCCTACCCTGGCGCCTTAAAAAATTGTTACAAATGTGGAATGGTATAAATAACGTTCAATGCTCTTTCTTTGGCTAACTTAAAGATCTGCTAATAATTTAGGAACTGTTTTAACATTCCCATTCAAGCTGATTTTTGCACAGTTGTGTTTTCTTTAACACTCACAAAAGTGTTATTTTCCATTTTTATTCAGAATATTATTCTGTTACATGAGAACCGCCGGCTATATACCCAACAGAAGACATATTTTGGTGGGTAACATCTAATGAACTGAGTGTGCTACAGCCAGTGAGTAGTGATGAGAGAGAAACTGTGAAACTGAGGCTGAAACAGAAAGATATTGCCAAAGAGTTATGACATTGGATAAGTATGGGAGGAATGGGTGTCCTTATGAAAAATACTGTCCATTCAACTTTTCTTAAGATGTTATCATTCGCTTTCAGACTTTAGACGCTCTCTTTGGGATTTCGAACTAGTGGTTCTATCAGTCATCAAAAACTCTCAGTTAGTAAGAATAGTGTCTGGGGCTCAGGCAGTGTCACTGAGGATTCCTATTTTGTTCCGCCACGGTTATAATTGCAATAAAATCACCCACAGAGAATAGGAAGACCCTTGGTCATATTCCATTAATAATAATCTCACAGCTATCCAACTCTCCATGCCACATGTCTGAATGTATATTGATACATGGGTGTTCTTGCGTAGCACGCCATTTGCATTGTGTTGTTGATTTATTTGATAATATTCCTAAAGTCTTTGAGTACAAAATCATTTTTAAAGTATGAACTGCAATCTGAATCTGCTTTTAGAATTCCAGGTGATGTGTTTGCAATACACAACACCTGTTTTACATTCATAACCTACCTAGCATTGTTATGCGGCCCAATATGTTCAATATGCAGTTTACCTGAAACATACAAAGTCCATGGAAACAGTAAAATCAATTGCCTAGTTTTGCTACTCCTATTGCTTCAGACATACTGATGCTTCACTTTTTAGTTGTAATATCATGCCATGTTTCTTTAAAAAGCATTGTTCTGCCATGCCTCTTTACCAAATGAGGGAGCTCGTTGAGTTGGTTCTGCAGATAAGTACTGTACAATTCAATACAGGGTACGTTTGCAGTTCAGATGTAGGCAGTACTCCTAGTAGGCAATAGTCCATATTTTACAGAGGCCTTGTCACAAGAATATATTTATATGATTGCTTAACACTGACTTCCTATTCAAAAAGTTATCATGGCGTTTCGTACACTGCCCATATCTAACTCCTTTGGAACATGCATCTTCAGCAAATTCACATCCAGCCTCACAGGAATCGTGCCAGTTGTTGGCAGTCTTGATGGAAAACTCAAACAGGCTCTTGCCAGACTTCAAGTGTATGCTGCATTGCAAGACTCATTTATGAGCAAATTCAGCATGCTTCCAAATTTCAGATTCTTCAGTGGCATAAAGCAAATATGAAGATCAAAGTTGATGGGAAAAATACATTATCTTTTGGTTTATTGAAAAGTAGTCAGTGGATAGTACAGAAATTAGAGACCTGAACTCAAACAACACTCCTGTATGGATTTCCTTGTGCCCGTACTGAATACCCCTAAGCACTAAGATTATCCGAAAGACCTGGCGTAAAAATGAATTTGTATATTATTATGTAGCCAATGTTTTAGGATTGAACGCAACAGTTCTATTCTGGCTAAAAAAAAATATATGAATATGCATAGTGAGACCATGTCCATTGTATGTTTAGGGAGAATATTGCCTTTGAAGGAATAAACCATTTACCTTCCAATGTTGTTTCTTCTCCTTTAAGCGGAGGGCTCTCTCCTTCGGGGTACTCGGCCACCACTCTGACTTCATATGTCGTTTTGGGCAATAAATTGGTGAGGACTGTGCTCGTCGTTGCAGCGGGTACTGAGACAACAAACTCCTCCCCGCCAAGAGCTACAGTGTAATTCACTAGGTAGGCAGTAGGATATTCTGCAGCTGGAGACCAGGACACGCGGAAACTGCTGGAGGTCACCTCAGCAAAGGATAAGTCCCTGGGAGGTGTCAAAGCTGTCAGGAAATATCACAGGATTAGCACATTCACCCCCTCACATGCAACAGCCAATCTTTTTTAGCCAGGTTGGTAAATACAGTGCTTTGAAACAACATTTTGAAACTGAACATATGTAATCATGAGTTATCGCTGGCCACAAGGTAATGAGAAAAAAAGAATTAAATCTGTGTGCCTTCAGTATTGAATTATTTTATAAATGATCTAACAAATATCACTCTCTGATATGTGATAGAATAAGTGATGCTGCAATAAAATTAAAAAGAAATCTTATATTGCTCCTTGGTCTTCTTCCTTATACAGCCCTCTAACCACTTTGGGAGGTCTCCAAAAGCAGACCTTTGGTGCATGTTTTAATAAACACTGTACTTAAAATGTTGATTTTCCAGAGTGTTCTGTGGCGTGACATTTTTATAACATGGAAAGGTGAAAAGTCAAAGATCTTTTTTTATTTTTGCTTGTTTTCTTTCTCTTCTGCCGAAGAGCCTTATGTTTGGATATTGCTTTGTATATCATGCCAAACCAAATAAAGTAATGATCCCAGTTATCCAGCAATACTGAGCTAAACATCTTTAAGTCCCAGGTCCCAGTGCTCAGAAAATACATTCTGACCACTGCATTATTGCACCACTATGACTTGGTAAGCAGCTGCAATGTCAGTAATGCAGGAGTTACTCAGGAGGCGCCATCTTAGAGCTTTGATTTTAGTCAACATTTTTAATGTGCAAACGCTGGACTTTTCCTTCCAATAAATAGATATAAAGTTGTGGGCCTCAGGAAGGATCCAGCCTCACACACAAATCTCAGTTTCCAGCTAATTTTAAGGAAGGGGTGCCTGCCACAGGGTGCCTGATTTTCCCCAGCCACCCCTTTCTTCAATGGGAGCCTATGCATTCAGTCGGAACATAGGCTTCCATTGAAGTCAATGGGAGTCCAACCAAATCGTATATGGAAGCATTCGGATGCACCGTAAACGATTGGTCGGACTCTCCTGATCCGAGTCGGTCAAAACCATTCCCAAACCGATTCGGTTGGGAAGATTTCCAAACTTCATCGGAATCGGGCCCCTAGAATGGCACAAGCCATTGTTCAACAATAGCTGCGGAGAAAATACTGCAAGACACAGTGTCTTGCTAAGACGCAAACATGTTTTGCAATGCAGTATTAAACACACAGTGCCATTAGCGTGCATGCATTTTCCACGCATGCTTTTTTTGTTGCTTTTATAACACATACCTTTACCAGAGAGAGAGAGAGAGGGAGAGAGAGAGAGAGAGAGAGAGAGAGAGTGTGTGTGTGTGTGTGTGCGTGTGTGTGTGTGTGTGTGTGTGTGTGTGTGTGTGGGTTTGTGTTACTATCCTTGTGGGGACTTGGGTGTGATAACACACTCACGCTGTGGGGACTTGAGTGCACTGTGGGGACTTGAACCCAGGTCCCCACAAGGCAATGTCTTCTAAATGATAAAAAATGGCTTCAGGAACATCTGTGTCAATTTTTACAACTTTAAAAAAAATTGCCTTGTGGGGACCTGTGTTACATCAAGTGTGTTTATATTTGTGCTCAGCTCTGCCCCCGTAGACAGGTGATGGTACTGCAGTCTTAAACACACTTTGCATTTAAACACACTTTGCTCACCAGAATCTCATGCTAGCAGCACAAAGGACAGATATTTGAAAGGGAAAGCTGCATAGTCCTATAATTATTCAAATATTTTCATGGAAATGAACCTTTCTATTTATGAAAATAATTTTTTTATTTGCATGAAGGTATTTAATTTAGACTTTTTGTGTCTGAAAATAGTTTGTGGTATTATAAATATTGCTAAAAGCAATTAGGGTCCCTTTTCTAAACCCAAAATACTTCACGTTTGCCTTTTGATACGTATCTGCAATTAAAGAATGATGGTGCACTGCACTGAAATCGGATATAAACTGATCTGATTGTTTTTTGCAAATAACCTTGCGGCATTAATGCCTATTGTTACATTTCAATGTGTGTATCAGGAATTCTGAGTTTTTATGTAGCTTTGCCTTTGTTCACATACTAATATGCACTTCTTTTCGATGGCTAGCTGTGTGAGTGACTAGAGCTGTTTTGTGCTGTGGGCTACGTTCTTGCAGACAGTGAACGGAAGCAATGTTATGCCTGCAGCACGGGAAAGTATATTTTTAACAGACGAGGGATGTTCTTATAAAATTAGTAAACTTATTAAAATAATTTTTGAACATCACAATAATATTTATTTTGAGTGATTTAAAGAGCAGAACAATATGTAGAGAGGAGAGCGAGCACCAGAAATTTTTGACATGGGACAATGTGGGATGCGCAAATTGCCATTGTGCCAAGTTGTTTGATACCTTTGCAGTAGGTCAGAGCACCCGAGCATCTTTTTTAGGACTACAGAGTTAAACAGAATCTTTGAATTTCTGCCTTTACATTTATTATGTTAGAATTGTGACAATTATGGAATTCTTTTGTAGGAACTGATTTGATTACGTGCACTTAAACAAAATTTGATTACATGATGTTGATTGACTGAGTATACCACATGTATGTTCAGCCAGACTTAAAAAATGCACTGCTTTGTCATGATGACATATTCATACACAGACACCAAGCCATAGCCATAGCCACACTTTGCATTTAAACACACTTTGCTCACCAGAAACACATATTAGCAGCAGAAAAGACAGACATTTCAAAGTAAAAGCTGCATAGCACTATGTTTATCAAAGTATTTTTCATTCAAATGTACCTTTTCTCTGTTTATTAAAATAAATCTTTATTGACATGAAGCTTTTGAACTTTGACATTTTGGGTCTATATATTGTTAGTGGTTTTATAACATTGCTAAAAGCAATTTTGGTCAGTTTTGTAATCCAGAATACTTCACTGTTGCCATTGTATCCTTATTTACAATTAAAGAATGATGGTGCAATAGACTCAATACAAATAAACTGATTTCATTGTTTTTGGCAAGTAACTTAGAGGCATCAGTGCCTATTGTTACATTTTAATGCTAGTACGTACCAGAAATACAAAATCTTTCTATTGCTTTGCCTTTGTTTAAATATTAATAAGCAACGTGGAATAAGTTATTTTAGATGATGGCTAGATGAGTGAGAGACTAGCGGTATTTTGCGGTAATGGCTACGTTCTCACAGGTAGCGAACTGAAGCAACGTTATACCCACAGCATGGGGAAGTTTATTTTTAACAGAAAAGGAAAGTTCTTATACTGATAGTAAACTGCTTAGACGATATATTCAGATATTGCCATTATATGTAATTATAATTTAAAACATTTGAACGGCTTAATGTAAAAACAGTTCCTAAAGTTATCCAAGTTAACACAGTTTGTTGACATTCCCAAGTGTGGTTGAAGAGCAATCATAACAAGCATTGACAAAGGCATAAGGTCTCACGTATACAAGAGCTATTGGCTCTGCCAATGTGTGTTTAGCCATTTTCTACACCAGCATACTCCAAAGTGGAGTAAAGTGTGGTAGAATGAAGAGGCGTAGAGTGGTGTGGCATGAAGTAGCATAGAGTAATGTGGAGAGGTTTAGAGTCGAGTGTTGAGGAGTGTTTTGGAGTGGCATAGAGAGGAGTTATGTGTACTGGAGTAGAATGGAGTGGAATGTCATGGAATGTCGCGGAGTGTTGTAGAGTAGAGTGCAGTAGAGTGGAGTGGTACGGAGGGGAGGAGAGTGGAGTGGAGTGGAGGGTTGGGGAGTAACAGAGAGGGAGATGAGTGTTGTGGGGTTTTGTGGAGTGTTTTAGAGTGTCGTGGAATAAAGTGGTGTAGAATGGAGGAGTATAGACTGGAGAGTTCTGGAGTGGCATAGAGGGGAGAAGAGTGTTGTGGAGTGTCGTAGAGTGGAGTGTTTTGGAGTAAAGTAGAATGGAGTGGAGCGGGGCAGAGTGGAGTGAAGTATTGTAGAGTGGAGTAATGTGTTGTAGAGAGGAATAGAATGGAGTATAGTGTTCTAAAGTGGAGCAGAGTGGAGTAAAGTGTCGTAGAATGGAGCAGAATAGATTAGAGTGGAGCAAAGTGTTGTAGAGTGGAGTAAAGTTTTGTAGAGTGGAGTAAAGTGTCAAAGTGGAGTAGAGTGGAGCCGATGGAGCAGAGTGGAGTAAAGTGTTGTATAGAGGAGTAGAATGGAGTATAGTGTTGTAAAGTAGAGCGGAGTGGAGCAAAGTGTTGTAGAGTGGAGCAAAGTGTTGCAGAGTGGAGCAAAGGGTCATAGAGTGGAGAACAGTGGAGCAATGTAAAGTAGTGAGGATTGAAGTGGTGTAGAGTGGAGTAATGCGTTGTAGAGTAGAGTAGAGAAGAGTGGATTAAAGTGTCATAGAGTGGAGCAATGTAGAGCAGAGTGGATTAAAGTGTTGTAGAGAGGTGTAAAGTGTCATAGAGTGAAACGGAGTAGAGTAAAGTGGAGTAAAGCATTGTACAGTGGAGTAGAGTCGAGTTAAGTGGCATAGAGTGGAGTAAAGTATCATAGAGTGGAGTAAAGTGCTATAGAGTTGAGCAAAGTATTGTAGAGTGGAGTAAAGTGTTGTGTGTTGTAGAGTGGAGCAGAGTAGAGTAGAATGGAATAAAGTGTTGTTGAGTGGAGCAGAGTGGAGTAAAGTTCCATAGAGTGTAGTGAAGTGTCAGAGTGAAGTGGAGTAGAGTAAGTGTTGTAGAGTGAAACAGAGTGGAGTAAAGTGTCATGGAGTCGGGTAATGTGTTGTAGAGTGGAGTAAAGTGTTGTGTGTTCTAGAGTGGAGCACAGTAGAGTTTTGTGGAGTAAAGTTCCATAGAGAGTAGTGAAGTGCCATAGAGAAGTGGAGTAGAGTAAGTTTTGTAGAGTGGAACAGAGTGGAGCAAAGTGTCATAGAGTGGAGCAGAGTGAAGTGAAGCAGAGTTGAGTAGAATGGTTTAAAGTGTTGTAGAGTGAAGTAAAGTGTTAGAGTGTGGAGTAGAGTGGAGTAAAGTGCCACAGAGTGTAGACAAGGGTTGTAAAGTAAAGTGCTGTAGAGTAAAGTGTTGTAGAATGAAGTAAAGTGCAGTAGAGTGGAGAAAAGTGTCATAGAGTGGAGAAGAATGAAGCAAACTGTTGTAGTGCGAAGCAGAGCGGAGTAAAGTTTCGTAGAGTGAAGCAGAGTGGAGAAAAGTGCTGCAGAGTGAAGTAGAGTGGGGTAACGTGTCAGAGAGTGGTGTAAAGTGTCAAGAGTGGAGTAGAGTAAAGTGTAATCATCAATGGTGTATGTATTTTAATATATTTGATATGGAAAATGCTGATAACAATAACTAAATAATAACAAAAGTCAATCACAATCCATAAATAATAAAAGCAATAGCAACAGTCAACCAGTGTTATAAAAAGCCAGCCAGTCAGAGAGACAGTAAAGAGGTTATGCTCCAGGAGAAAGACACACACAATATTGAAAAGCTGTAACATGGAAAGCCATTGAATAAGAAGCAAGTAAATAAGAGTGACAGTGGAACCAACCACTGGTAAGCAATAGACTGGTTATAAGCCAAGGTAAGCCCTTGGTAAGACCACAATAGGTGGTGTGCAAACAGACAGCTGAGCTGTCTAGTAGACTTGACGTACAAATTGTAACACTTCCATTATTTGGTGTAGTTACAGCTAGAGTAATGATAATGGTTAAAATTAAAGTAACACCACAACTTCAAAATCAGGGCTGGCCATTGTATCAACACCAAGAGTTGCTAGAGAGAACCTTTCTTTCCTAAATGGTATAGACACAACATATTATGAGATTTCTGGGCTTCATAGGTTTTCATCAAAGAGCCTCTGAAAGAACTAAGAACATTTGAGAACCTACAAAATATTTAAAAAGTTTTAAGTTCTCTAAGGTAGACTTTAACTCCCTCCTTCTGCCAAAGCACAGTCTAGCTGTCGAGTTAGGCCGGAGCAATTTGGGATACAGAACCCATCTCTTCATAACACAGACTCAAGAATTCTGATTCTTAGAGATCCTAAAGGCTTCAAGTCCTGCTATATGCTGTGAAGAAGTACTGAGCAATATCATGATCTTTAGAAGACAGAGGGGCATTAGAAGTTTTACCTTGGGGTTGCTAAACTGAAGAAAGTACATTCCTTCCTGTATCTGGGAAGAACACTATACTCCTTTCTACAATAATGATTGCGTTGAAACCACCGTAGGGCCTGCCCCCTCTTCATAAATTGGTGGTATTGAAAGCTGCATTTTCTGGTAGGTTTCACCTATGCTGCTACTAGGTTGCTCCATTTACTCTTTATTCCCTGCTTATTCATGGAACCTACATATTCCTAATTCTGTCATGATTTTTTAAAGCTGCTTCAGTGGCCCCTGCACTATTTGGGGGTTCATTAGACATGTTTCTGGTAGTTTTGGAAGGTGTGTATTTCTGAGGGTGTATCCCTGAGATCTAGGTGGACTCCATAAACTCAAAACTCCCTGATGGTTTGGAAGTCAAGTCTTCCAGCGGTTTCCTGTTACTACTTCTTGATGGCCCATAGACAACTAAATAATCAGTTCCATGGTTGTTTACGGAAACTACATCTTTCACTGGATTGCACCCATGCTGCTTCTATTGAAACTTCATAGACTGTTAATTCTGTGATGATTTTACACCTGCACCACTTGGGAGGTAATTAGACATTTTTTCTGGTGATTTTGGAAGGAGTATTTTTCTGTTTGTGCATTGCTGCAACTCCATAGACCTATAACTCTGGGGTGGTTTGGAAGCTAAGTCTTCCAGCAAATTTCCTGTCACTATTACAGATAGAAAACTAAATAGTCTGTGTTTCTGTAAGCCAAGTGTACCCTGCTGGTTTGAAACTGCATCCTCCAGGGGGTTACACCCATAAACTCTTAATTCCCTGAGATTTGAATGCTGAGTCTTCCTCTGCATTTCAAAAAATGTTGCTTCTTCATCAGGAGTCTCCAAGCTTTCTGTAATGAGAGCTACTTCTGAGTACTGAAAATAATCCTGAGCTACCATCACATTTTATAGCTGTTACAATAGTGACCACATCTGAGTTGACATTTTTAGTGAGCATCCTATTCACATTAGTGACCACCCCCAATCATCCGGAGAGGGGACATTAGTGTCAAAAAGTGTTTCATCTAAGTGAAATTCCACCACACGTCCAATGAAATAACAGCTATAGCAGCCTTCTAGAAAAAATGAATAAAAGCACTAATGGGTCTTCCTCAGACAGCTACCTTTATCATTCAAATATCAACTTTCAATACGTTATGAAAACACAATTATTTTGCCCTCAAACATAAGCATATCAGTTTGGGTCAATTCCTTTTTTCTAGCAAATAAATGCTTTCAACTTGGGATATACAAACTCAATTATCAAAGGAAAAATGTATTTTTCTGAAAAGACACAATCCTTGCCTCAAAATTGTAGCATACTTTATAAAATCAGCCTTTCATTTCCTTTAGTTACTCAAATGTACAAACCCCTTGCATGAACAGATTCTGCCTTAGGTGCCCAGGTACTGCCATTACATCTCATTGATATCCAGCACAATGACAAGGATTCTCAAAATATAGCACTGTGCAATAATGCAGTGGCTGGCCAAGTAGACGCAAAATATATTGATTGTAGCCATTATGATGCTGGGGGACAACCACAATGCCAGGGTTGGCCACAATTGGGGAGGCATCAACTGAATTCTGATTTCCATTTCAGACAATGTGAAGACCGCCATGGACAGGACCGGAGTTGCTGAATTCTCACTGCTGGTTCTAACCGCTTCTTTTGACACAGGTCACCACCACTCCCTCATAGTAAGCTTAGACGAACTTAGCTTCTGACTGCTTCTCCTCCTACCTTTCCATTAAACCCAGCATAATCTTGCTGCTCAATTCACATCACCAAATGTCAACATTAATTATGCTGTTCCTTAAAGCTCACTCATCACAATATTGCCCTTTAATGCCTACCTGAGACCACTACCTAAATTCCTCAATATCCTCAACCTAACATGCTACAAGTGCACTGACCCCATGAAGGTCATCTTAAAGTTGAAACAACAGAGGGACGTGGAAACATCAGGACAAGACCACTGACTTAAGTCAATACCAATGAATACTGAGTATTCACCTTAAACTAAACTGGTCTAAAACAGAGATTCTATCCTCACATGAAGCAATTGGTAGAACTACTGGCTTACGAGCATGTAAAATCAGGAATTTAGTGCAGCACCACCCATATTGACAAAAGTGAGAAACCTTGGAGTGACTATCAATTGTAGCCTTTCCCATGTTCCCTAAATGAACCAAATCACAATAAATGCTTAATACACCATGCAAACTCTATTATGAAGTTTTCTGCATTCCACATTTATCTCACATGCACCTGGCGGCTATTCCACTTGCCCTTTCTCCTCTTGATGATGCAAAGACACTAGTCCGGGGCCTTGTTCTGTCTGCTCTGAAGACTGTAATGAATCCATCTACATGACCACATCCACCCTGTCCTCCAGCACTCTGTTGACTTCCAATTGCCAGATGCTCTGCCTTTAAGACTTAACTTCATTACCTACAGAGCCATCTATAGGAAAAGCCACTCAGAAATTAGAGCGACCAGGGGAATCAAAAACACAACATCCGATTGCTTGTAATTCCTCATGCCACAGAGTTTCAAGGGGGACTGCCCCTGCTTTCAGCAGGCAAAGTCCCTGGGGGGAAACTCCAGGTCTTTGGAGGTATTGCAGAACCCAAATTTCTGATGCCGAATGGTAACTTTAATTGTAGTTCCCATCGGAAATAATGAGGCTACTCATAGTGAGTGTTTCATTTCATTTCACTGTCCTTTCTCTCCTTTTGCTTCAGTACATGCCAAGGCACAGCAACATTAAAAAGATAAAAACACAACTATGGTTCTCATGCATGACATTGAAAAACTATTCAACTAAGCCACTTGACACCCACACTTCCATGAAGTAGCATAATAGCCCTCTTAAAATGAACCTTGCTGCCTCATAAGTGGGTTGAAATACTTTATAAATGCAACTGCAACACATTACCAAAAACAGCCAATACACACTAAGAAGCTAACAAAATTCTTATGCAGCCCATAAATATGCCATATACTCAACTATCACAGTGCTTCTTTTAATAGCACTCCCCTTTTTCAAGTCCCTCAGCACTTCCTCTATTGATTCTGTTGGCTTTCAACAAGGTGAGCATGGAGTGAGGATTGAAGTGACTCTCCTGTGTGTGGGTCTGCATGTGTCAGGCACTGCCACACTTGATTTTGATACGATTGTCAGAATGGTGTTGGATGGTAGTGAACTGCCAGGCATTGATGATTGACCAAAGAGCTGGAAATGCTGGGTCAAGAAACCTTCAGGCCAGGTAGCTATGGACGGAGTAAGATAGCGACCAGCAATTGTGGGTCACCATTCACCTTTACTGAGGAGGAGCAGGGCCTCCGGCATGATTCCAGGACCTAACATAGCAGTACCTCTCTGGGTGTTTCCCACTGCCTGTGGGAGGAGGCAAAACTGAGGAGGTCCAATGCAGGGAGAACCTTCACCTAAATATGGTGGTAGTTCCTGGTGATCAGTGCTGATGGCCCTTGGTGGAAAAGGCAGAGCTGAAGACTTGGAGGCAGCTCAGGTCCCATAAGTGAGAACCTATGGGTCAAGGTTGCTCTCATCTTTGAAGTCTTTGCCATCCTGAGGGAGGCAGCATTCCTGCCTGCAGGCACACATAAGAAATCTGCTGATTGGGAAAGGCAGCCCCTGAACACTGACACAGCATGGAAGATAGTGATGAGAAAGGAGACAGTCAAGTCTTTATTGGTGCCCATATACAGGTAGCATAAGACTGTCATGAAGCAAGCTATGACGAAGGTACATCCTCTCACAAGAAGATAAGGGGGGACTTTCCTGCTGCTTATAGTGACAGAGTATAGGGCACATGGCTGACCGGTCATCAACAACTGTGTCAGCCGAGGAATGGCTGGGGAGAGTGAGGCAGGGTGGTGGGTGCTTAAAAGGTCATGCAAGAGTCCTTTAAGGATTTGACTGGGGTTGACACACAAGTCTTGGGTTTTGCTGAGTAGGGCAAAGTTGGGAAAGTACATTTTGTGCCTGCTACAAAAGTTACATGGAGAGGTAAGCTTGCAATTAGGGAGGAGTTTGTGTTAGAAATTAATATGGTTGAATTATTTCCACAAGTACACAATTTGAGATGGAAGAGAGAAGTACTGCAACTTAGATAGGAGAAAGAGCTCAAATCAGCAAGGGACTGCTGGATTAAGAAATGAGTGTAATCTCCTTTGATGTATGAGTGTTTTAATGCCCTCAGAGCCTAATGACACTTTCAATGTAAGAAAATATTTGGGAGCCACAAGTCAAACAGTAAAATATAATTGTTATGTAACTGATTTGTTTGGTTTCGTATCCCCAATGGCCTGCGAGTGAAATGTCTTTTTTTGTCATAGATACTGGCTTTTGCCTCTAATGGACATTAGTTTCAGACAAAGGAGACAGTGACCCCAGCCTACTCTTGCTTCGAATGGGATAATTTGAGAGTTTATTGTAACAAAAGTACATTGGGGCAGATTTACAGGCCCCTTGCGACACTTTTGCGCCGGCGTTGCGTCACTTTTGTGATGCAGCGGTGGTGTAAAAAATGCGGCCAATTTAGAATGTGACGCATCTAGGGAGATGCGTCACGTTGTAAAGCCCTGCGTCTCATTATACCTGCGTCACCTATAATGAATGAAGGGTGGGCGTTCCCACGCAGGAAAACCTTGTAAAAGTGACGCAGGGAAATCTACAAGATTTCACAGCGTCACTTCTAGGACGCCACTGCGTCAAAACCTTACACCTGCTAGTGGAAATATTCCTCAAAATTCATTGCTGGAGTTGCATCGTGCTTGCGACACGACTCCAGCAATGCGTGAATTTTGGCCCAACAGATGCGTCAGAATTTTTTACGCATTTGTCAATCCTTGCTCCATGGAGTGCCGTATTGTAAATACGGCGCATCCATGGTGGTGCAAGGGTTTCTCAGGGTGGCGCCGGGAAAGTGACACATCTGTACAGATGCGTCACTTTCTTGTAAATCTGGCCGTTTTTTTGATGTGAACCTCATTAATTGATATTCTTTTACTCTGTAGTCGATGTAGGTGTTTTTAATTATGCAAATCTTAATTCTGTAGTCATCCTGATTTGTTTAATGCATTTAAAAAAAAAAAATTAAGTATTTATTGATGGATTTTAAAAATTGTTCTGGGTTTTTTACGTCATGTTTGGTTATATGTTTGTGTCTTTTATGATCCTTTTAATCGAATAAAGACTGATGATGATGATTAAAAAAATATAATTTAATGAATCACAATAAACTAACTACAGCCTACATAACTCAAAGACTTCACAACAATAAAACTAAATGAAAGCTCATCCATTTTCCTGCTTTTGCAGTCCAATAATTTGACACTTTAGAGAATTATTAGGAAACAACTACTGTGGGTGACCCTGCTTCAAAAATGTCAAGGAAATATTTAAACTACTCCCACCCTGGTTCTCGAATAGCTAACTTGGGTATTATTTGGTGCCTAGAGAAGTAATGGCACGGTCGGGTGCTGCACCCTGAGCTATCACTCAGGAATTTAGGAATATGTAAATCTGAAAACTGTGCTTACTTTTACATTAATATTGCTGCATGGACAGTCGTCAAAAAGAGTTTTCTTAATGTGTATAAATCCCTTACCCAAGTCTTAAATAGAAAATGATCACACAGTGCATATTAGTTTGCTAATGCCACTCTGAGACGACAAATGATTTTGTCCTCATTTTTCACCTCATATATTTTTATTGCTAAATTAGGCTTGCTCACCTTGATGTTGAACTTTTCTTAACTCATAACTTCAACTAATTCCAACAATTACAGTGAGGCTCACATCTACTCTTTAGCTGTGGAACTTCTTTCTATACATGTCATCTCTGACTTCATATTCTTAATGTTTCTCAATTTCTATTTGTACACGTTGAGCTTTTAAAGCAGGTTAGATTCTACATATATTTAAAAAAGCAATTCTGGATACTGCAGAACTCAATAATCTTTGGTCCAACAGTAATTTATCATTTCCCGGAAACGTACTGGAAAGATGTGAAATGCTTAGTTACAAAACTGCATGAAATCACATGACCTATTTGATCAGTTAGGCTTCTGCACTACACCCATCCTTTAACTCTGCCTATCAGTAGATGATCTTAATAGGATTGCTTGACCTTATTTGCAGATCCGATAATTTTTTTGTATGGACATCTGAATACATCTTACACTGCGGTCTATGTTCCTCAATAAAATGGTCAATGAGGAAATCACAGTATCAGACAGCAGAGGGGAGAAAGAAGATGTAAGTTGGAAAAATTAGATCCAAGGTGGTAAAATTGCTCAGCAAAGAAGATTCGTCCAGAACAACACGCTGCTCTGGGCTGGTCAGAAAGAAGAGGATCAACGGGCACAACCAGACTCCCCCCATCTGATCCCAATCAATCCCTTCATGAGGTCATCATAGTCTAGATAGTCATTTTCTAGCGAGTTCAACTGCAGCACCATAATTTTTTTTTTCTCAAAGCGCAAGCATATTCACCTTTGTCTTATAAGAGTGATGATGTGTGCACTACCTGCATATTTCTGCTGGCATCTGTGCGTGGAAGGCATTGGTACATGAACTGGAATCTTTATCTTTCAAAACTTCGAAAAACAATTACATTGCAATAACTTTGCGCACCGCTAATAAAAACATCCATCCTTTCTCAAGATGCTACTGGGCTTTTTTTTAATTATGCACTTCGAAAGGCTGGAGGAGTATTGGGCGCTGATGTTTGCGAAAACTCACCCTAAACATATTTGGAGCCCCTCTGCACCTACATGCCATTCCAAGTGAATCGCGATGCATCCCCAACAATCCAGGACTATACTCTCGTACCACTTACAGAACTGCTATGAACACATGCTTGTTCCCCCTTTCTTCTGTAACCAACAAAATTCACCTACATAATTATGGGAAATTCGATTGGTAACTTCTTGTTTTTTTGTTTTGTTGTTGTACTTAACTCAAATTGCATAAAACAATAATTAAAAAAAAAGCTTTGCATCTGACTTAGTAAAGCTGAAACTTGAACAGAATATTGAATTTTATATTTAAAAAATAAAGGCCACAAATACCTCCTAAAATGAAAGCAATGAAATTAAATTAAAGCTTGCTTCATTTTAACTGTCAACATGAATTACACGTGTAAGAGCGATAACTGACTTTACTGCGGATTTTCTTGTGAAGTCTGTTTATTGCTCTGTTTACTTTTTTTTTTAAACATATACAATTTCACTTCTAAGATGTCACTACGGTTTAAAATTAACTGTTTCCTAGGCTTCTTCTTAAAATGATCTCAAATAGGTTGCCACCTGTTCTTAATGGGAGACAGAAAGGTAGGCAAGGCACTGCCCAAGGTCAGCTAAAGATGTGCAAATGAGCCTTCTTGCATAACAAAGGGCCGGCCGGTCAACCTGCTCTGCGGAAACCACCTCCAGTCAGTGACTGTCACAGACTGGGGGATGGGCGCAGCTGCAACAGAATACACACACCTTGGTTAAGGGCGCAGACAGAGCGCCAGTAGACAGCAGGTTTGCCAGGCCGGAAACTTCGCAGCAGCAGAATGTGGTTGAGCACTTAAAACTGCCTTTAGTGCTCCCAAACACAAAAACGTAAACGCCATTTCAAAGCGAAGCAAACTGAAGTGCAGGATTTTTCATTTGAACACGGATAAATATTGTGAAGAAAAGAGTGACAAAGGTCAAGGCATCCGCACAGGTTAATGGGAGCATGAGCACTATGGCATATGTGTCTGTCATAACAGCACATCCAGTGTATCGGCACAAGTGCACAAAGTTTAAAAGCAACATTTGCTACATTTCATAATATAAAAAAACCGATTCATTTACGTTTCTGGAATCTACATTTTATTTTTCCTAGAACATTTCAAAAGAATTTATATCATTTTAGATGAGTTTCAAATGCAAGTCAGTAGGCTACATTTCATCACTTTTCTACTTGAATCGCCTTTTGCTTATACGTACAAATTGACCTATCAGCTAAAAGAGGAGATTCACCCCGGTTTTGCAACATTGAATATCTTACTTGACCTAGCTAAAATTGAAGCTGTGTTGGTAAAATGCCTGATATTTAAATAATGCAAAATTTGTAAAATTTTGCATGACACAATTTCAGCTATGGTTTTTTTGTGGGAGGAAGGTTTGCACAGAAAATGTCTTACAGGGAAATATTGTCTGCTCAAACCAATCTCTTCCTGCTGTCTCTTGTGACTTTTATTATATAAGGGATGCCCTCACGCAATATAATGCAATACAATTTCTAAATGGAAGGAAAGGCCTCTTTTTGCATGATCACCCCCAAAGCTTTGGACTGATGCTGTTGGTTTTCAACTCTGAGGGTCCATTTACAGTATTTTGACACATGGCAGCTCAGCAAGCCTTCCTGCTCCGCTGCTGTGCATCAAAATAAAAGGGCAGAAATGTGCCATATCTAGAAGATATGCAAAAACAACAATTGATGGACAGAATGCAGAACAATGTCATACATTCACCCCAGTACAGAGATCTGGGCCTAAATCCATCGTTTTTTTGCTCACCATGCCATTCCAGTTTGAACCCAGCCATATGCAAATCAGTCTTGACCCTGTGCCCCATGGGAACAGTCCAGCCCGAACTGCCAAGCCAGGTCCTCCCTGAACTGGAAACAAGCATCCTAGGACCGGTTTCGGGCTTTCAGCCCTCGTCAGCCAGGATAGCTTGATTCCAGTGGCATGGAGAGCAAGGGACTCACGTCTGAGCATACCCTTCCCACTCGGGGTGACAAATGCAAAAACAACAATTGATGGACAGAATGCAGAACAATGTCATACATTCACCCCAGTACAGAGATCTGGGCCTAAATCCATCGTTTTTTTGCTCACCATGCCATTCCAGTTTGAACCCAGCCATATGCAAATCAGTCTTGACCCTGTGCCCCATGGGAACAGTCCAGCCCGAACTGCCAAGCCAGGTCCTCCCTGAACTGGAAACAAGCATCCTAGGACCGATTTCGGGCTTTCAGCCCTCGTCAGCCAGGATAGCTTGATTCCAGTGGCATGGAGAGCAAGGGACTCACGTCTGAGCATACCCTTCCCACTCGGGGTGACAAATGCAAAAACAACAATTGATGGACAGAATGCAGAACAATGTCATACATTCACCCCAGTACAGAGATCTGGGCCTAAATCCATCGTTTTTTTGCTCACCATGCCATTCCAGTTTGAACCCAGCCATATGCAAATCAGTCTTGACCCTGTGCCCCATGGGAACAGTCCAGCCCGAACTGCCAAGCCAGGTCCTCCCTGAACTGGAAACAAGCATCCTAGGACCGGTTTCGGGCTTTCAGCCCTCGTCAGCCAGGATAGCTTGATTCCAGTGGCATGGAGAGCAAGGGACTCACGTCTGAGCATACCCTTCCCACTCGGGGTGACAAATGCAAAAACAACAATTGATGGACAGAATGCAGAACAATGTCATACATTCACCCCAGTACAGAGATCTGGGCCTAAATCCATCGTTTTTTTGCTCACCATGCCATTCCAGTTTGAACCCAGCCATATGCAAGTCAGTCTTGACCCTGTGCCCCATGGGAACAGTCCAGCCCGAACTGCCAAGCCAGGTCCTCCCTGAACTGGAAACAAGCATCCTGGGACCAGTTTCGGGCTTTCAGCCCTCGTCAGCCAGGATAGCTTGATTCCAGTGGCATGGAGAGCAAGGGACTCACGCCTGAGCATACCCTTCCCACTCGGGGTGACAAATGCAAAAACAACAAATGATGGACAGAATGCAGAACAATGTCATACATTCACCCCAGTACAGAGATCTGGGCCTAAATCCATCGTTTTTTTGCTCACCATGCCATTCCAGTTTGAACCCAGCCATATGCAAATCAGTCTTGACCCTGTGCCCCATGGGAACAGTCCAGCCCGAACTGCCAAGCCAGGTCCTCCCTGAACTGGAAACAAGCATCCTAGGACCGGTTTCGGGCTTTCAGCCCTCGTCAGCCAGGATAGCTTGATTCCAGTGGCATGGAGAGCAAGGGACTCACGTCTGAGCATACCCTTCCCACTCGGGGTGACAAATGCAAAAACAACAATTGATGGACAGAATGCAGAACAATGTCATACATTCACCCCAGTACAGAGATCTGGGCCTAAATCCATCGTTTTTTTGCTCACCATGCCATTCCAGTTTGAACCCAGCCATATGCAAATCAGTCTTGACCCTGTGCCCCATGGGAACAGTCCAGCCCGAACTGCCAAGCCAGGTCCTCCCTGAACTGGAAACAAGCATCCTAGGACCGGTTTCGGGCTTTCAGCCCTCGTCAGCCAGGATAGCTTGATTCCAGTGGCATGGAGAGCAAGGGACTCACGTCTGAGCATACCCTTCCCACTCGGGGTGACAAATGCAAAAACAACAATTGATGGACATAAGTTGGCAGGGTATGCTCAGACGTGAGTCCCTTGCTCACTTTGCCACTGGATTCAAGCAAGCCTGGCTGAAGACGGCTGAAATGCCAGAAACCGGTCCTAGGAAGCTTGTTTCCGGTCCAGGGAAGGCATGGCTTGGCAGTTCGGGCTGGACTGTTCACATGAGGCACAGGGTCAGACTGATTTGCATATGGCCATGTCTGAACTGGGGTGGCAGAGTGGGCTAAAGAACGGTGATGGATCAAACCCAGATCTGTTGACTGGGTGTGAGTGTTTGATTAGTTCTGATGCTCCGTCCATCACCACCCCCCTTTTGTACCGCTTTGTTCGCCATAAGTTGGCAGGGTATGCTCAGACGTGAGTCCCTTGCTCACTTTGCCACTGGATTCAAGCAAGCCTGGCTGAAGACGGCTGAAATGCCAGAAACCGGTCCTAGGAAGCTTGTTTCCGGTCCAGGGAAGGCATGGCTTGGCAGTTCGGGCTGGACTGTTCCCATGAGGCACAGGGTCAGACTGATTTGCATATGGCCATGTCTGAACTGGGGTGGCAGAGTGGGCTAAAGAACGGTGATGGATCAAACCCAGATCTGTTGACTGGGTGTGAGTGTTTGATTAGTTCTGATGCTCCGTCCATCACCACCCCCTTTTGTACCGATATCTAGAAGATATGGCGCATTCCTGTCCTTCTCCCCTGCGCCGGCGCACAAACAGCAGGCGTGCGCCAGCGCAGACATCCTTGTGTCATTTTGCAAAGGTACCTGCACTGAGGGAATGATTGTTTTTGCACAGGAAGGGATACCTTCCTGCACAAAACAATCATTAAAGACAATTTCTTCTTTCTATATGTGCTGCACAATGCAGCAGGATTAGAAAGAGGAAAAAACAAGGAGAAAAAAAAGTATTTCTCCTTGTTGCTCCTCCTTAAGCCTTCCCTGGGGAGGTGTAGGTTTCTAACGCATTTGGGTTTACAAAATGTAAATCTGGGAATTTGTCAAGTTCCATGGATATTGTGTGGGAACACTCACAGCAACACCCATGGAATGCCCCTTTCACGTAGACTTATGCGTGAAAGGTAAACATATTTACAAGGCCTTGAATAGTCACGCACTGTGACTTTACATGGCCTTGCAAATATGGAAAACCCATTGCACTACCGGTGTGTCAATAAAAGTGACGCACCAGCGGCACAATGGGCTTGTAAATAAGCCCCTGTGAGTGCTCTGAGGCCTGCTAACCAGTCCTCAGTGCCAGTGTTCTAACCTCTTACAAACTGTATTTTGAATTAGCTACCCCCAATCTTTTTACGCACCGCCTTCAAATTACTATAATTCACGCACCTCTGTACTCAGTGTTGTGTACTCGCTAACCATACAGTACATAAACTATAACTTGCGCCTTCTCCATGCACACCTTATATGCTTTCATATTACATCACTTATACTTTGTTAAATTATATAATTTATAACACTCATCACATTTCCAATTACATCTTTACACTGTGCATGGCAGCAGGGCGAGTTATAGTTCATGTACTGTGTGGTTAGTGAGTTTACAACACCGTGTGCGGAGGTGTGTGAGTTATAGTAATTTAAAGATGGTGCATAAAATGGAAATTGAAGGTATAATATTTTTGTAGTTTAAGTTTGGTTTCTATAGAAAGAATAAAACATATTTTCCTAACTATAACTAAGATTCAACCTTTGTTTTTTTCATTGGATTTGCATGTTTGTTTTATTCATTTATTTATTCATTTTTTTTAAATATCAAGCAAATTCATGATTGTTCTTTCCTTATTTATTGGTTTGGAGTGGCGTAGTGTAGAATGGCATACAGTAGAGTGCGGTAGAGCAGAGTGAGGTAGTGAACTGTTGTACTGTGTCCCGGCGTAGAGTGCAGTGGCAAAGAGTGAAGTGGTGTGGACTGGAGTGGTGTAGAGGATAGTGGCGTAGAGGGTAGTGGCATAGAGAAGAGTGGAATAGAATGAAGTGGCATAGAGTTGAGTGTCGTCTAGTTGTGTAGGGTAAAGTGGAGTGGCATAGTGTGGAGAACAGTGTATTGGCCTAGAGTGGAGTGGTGTGAAGTGGAGTAGCATAGCGTCGAATAATGTAAAGTGGAGTAGCATAGAGTACCTTGTGTGAAGTGGAGTAGAGTTGAATAGTGTAGAATGGAGTGGGGTAGAGAAGAGTGGGTTAGGATGGAGGGGTGCAGAGTGGAGGTGCGTACAGTGGAATGGCAGACGGTGGAGTGGCATAGAGTGTAGTATTGTACAACAGAGAAGCATAGAGTGGAATGAGTAGCGTAGAGTGAATTAGCATTAATTGGAGTGGCATAGAATGAAGTGGTGTAGAGAGGACTAGTATAGAGTGGAGTGGCATAGAGTAGTGTAGAGTCAATTGTAGTAGAGTGGAATAGCATAGAGAGGAGTGGTGTGGAGTGGCATAGAGTGGAACTGTGTAGCAAGGAGTGGCTCAGAGTGAAGTGGAGTAAAGTGGAATAGCGCAGAACGGAGTGACAGAGTAGAGTGGTGTACAGTAGAGTGGCATAGAGTGGACTGGAGTAGAGTGGAATGGTATAAAATGGCATAGAGTCCAGTGATGTAGAGTGGAATAGCGTAGAGTGGTATGGGGTGGAGTATGGGGTGGAGTGGCATACAGCAGAGTGGCATAGAGTTGAGAGGCATAGAGTGGAGTGGTGTATTGTGAAATGACGTAGAGTGGAAAAGCATAAAATGTTGCGTAGAATTGGGAAACATAGAGTGGAATAGTGTGGAGTCGCATAGAGTGGAATAGAATAGAGTGGATTGGCGTACAGTTCAGTGGCATGGAGTGGAATGGCTTACAGGAGAGTGGCTTTGAGTATAGTGGCATAGAGTAAAATAGCGTAGAGTCTAGTGTCTTAGAGAGGAGTGGTGTGGTTTGGTATGGTTTAGACTATAGTGGCATAGAGTTGAGTGGGGCGGTGAAGAGAGGAACAGCATAGACTGGAGCGATGTGGAGTGGTGTACAGTAGAGGGGAATAGAATGGAGTGGTGTATAGTCAAATAGTGTAGAGTGGAGCAGCATAGAGAGGAGTGGCCTAGAGGGGAGTGATGTAGAGTGGCATACAATAGAGTGTCATGGAGTGGCACAGAGTGGAAAAGCTTAGAGGGGAGTGGTGTAGAATTGAATGGTGCACAGTGAAGTGCAAAAGAGTGGGGTGCCGTAGACTCCAGTGGCATAGATTGGAATAGTGCAAAGTGCAGTAACAAAGTAGAATGGCACACATTGGAGTGGCATAGAGCTAAATACCGTAACGTAGATCAGCATAGAGAGGAGTGAGACAGAGTGGAGTGTCGTAGAGCGGAATACCGTGGATGTGGTGTATAGTGGAATGGCATAGAGTGAAGTGCCACAAAGAGGAGTTGCATAGAGTGGAGTGGCATAGAGTGGAGTGGCGTAGAGTGGCATAGAATTGATTGGCATAGAATGGAATAGCATAAAATGGAGTGGCATACAGTAGAGTAGTGTTGATTGTAGTGTAGTAGTTTCAAATAGTGTAGAGTGGAGAGGTATGGAGGGGAGTGGCATACATTGGAGTGGCATAGAATTTAGTGTCGTAGAGTAAGTGGCACAGTGTGGAATAGCATAGAGTGGAGTGTTGTAGAATTAAATGTCATAAAGTGGAGTGGAATAGACTGGAGTGGTGCAAACTGGAGTGGTGTAAAGTGGAGTGGTGTGGTGCAGAGTAGAATAGCGTAGCGTGAAGTGTTGTAAAGTGGAGTGGCATCGAGTGGAGTGGGGTAGACTGGAGTGTTCTATAGTAAAGTAGAGTCGAGTAGAGTGGCGTAAAGCCAAGGGGCATAGATTGGAATAGCATAGTGTGGAGTGGTCTAGAGTGGGGTGGTCTAGAGTGGGGTGGTCTAGAGTGGGGTGGTCTGGAGTGGGGTGGTCTGGAGTGGGGTGGTCTGGAGTGGGGTGGTCTAGAGTGGGGTGGTCTGGAGTGGAGTACATTGGAGTGCATAGGAGTAGCATAGAGTGGAGTCACGTATAGTGGCATGGTATACAGTGAAGTGGCATACAGGGGAGAGGAATAAAGTGGAAAGGTGTACATTGGAATAGCATAGAGTGGAATGATGTAGACTGGAATAGCAGACAATGTTGTGGCGCATACAATGTTGTGGCATACAGTGAAGTGCTGTAGAGTAGTATAGCGTAGCATGGAGAGACGTGGCTTGGAGTGGAGTTACATAGAGTGGAATAATGTAGATTGGAGTGGCACAGGGTCGAGTTGCATACAGTTGAGTTACATAGAATGGAGTGCTGTAGACTGAAACAGAGTAGAGTGGAGTGGCAGAGAGTGGAATAGGGTAGAGTGGAGTGGCACAGAGTGGAATGACTTAGACTGGAGTGGCATAGAATAGAGTCGTGTAGAGTGAAGTGGCATAGAGGCAAATAGCATAGAGTGGAATGGTGTAGATAGGAGTGGTGCAGAGTGGTGTGGTGTAGAATGGAGTGGCATGTTTTGTAGTAGGGTCTAGCTTAAACAGACATAGGATGAAAGTGTCTGAACTAATGTAGATTACATTTGGCAAGAATATAGAACATGGGGTAGAAAAGGTCACTTTGGTAGTGGCTCTAAATTTATTAAGTATTGTTAAAGTTATAAGTCACAATACAAATAGTTATGTGCTGGCCTGCGGTATACTGCGGTTACTTCATGGTATACCGCAATATATGCCAATCGCAAGGCAGTATATTGCCAGCTATTGATGCCTTTGCAAACGTAAAGTGCAGCCATGTAGTTTTCACTCCACTTTGGCTGTGTTCTGTATGAGCACCTTAAATATGGGTAAGTAGGTTTTATAGTTGTTCCCTGCCTATTTTACTTTATTAAAAAGATCATAGGTAGGGAAATGTATTTATATATTTTTTTAAAATATGCCCATGCCCATAATTACACACATCTCTGATCATACTTGAACATCATTTTTATATATGTACATGTGTATATATTACCCAGTGTTCCCCACTAGCTAATTATAGATGGGGACACGTATCCATAGGAACAGATTATGGATTTTTTGGTCTAATAATAACTTTGGTGCTTTTTGATTAATCTTTATGAAACGTTCCCCCAAAAACATTTCATCCACCTCAGCTTCTTAAAGGTGATCCATCAAGCGGGGGTGAGAAAAACGGGGATTCATAAAACATGTTTTTCCCATGTAGTTTTCCATTGAAAATTTAGACACAGCTTCAGCCAAAATGGCTGAGCGGAATTACAGAAAATTGACAAGAAGGCGACTCAAATGTATATATATTTAACAATGCTAATGATCCACGATGGATCAGTGGATCCCTAAGCTTAAGCAAGCATTGTGATTGACTAGCTGAACCTGACAGAAAATTGCACCCATCATCTTAGTCCTAAAAACTAAATAGAATGATAGAAAGTTGGGTAGGGGTGCCCTGACCCCTGTGCCTTGTTGGGGGGTGGCGGGGAGCTCAGAGGGGCCACCTTTGTCAAATTAAAAAAAAAAATCTTTTATTTGAAGTTTCGTGGATCCATGGAATCAATGCGACATGCAGGATTACTCTGTTTAAAATATAATGAAATTCTATGTATTTTTTAACAAAGGTTTTAAAAATGAAGCATATTTATTAATTTAAAATAATGTATTAATCTTTTGTAAATATCAAGAGTTTATTAAACATAATTAAATTACTGTTATTTAATTATATACTATGCCTTTAATAATTTTAAATACATAATAACATTTTCTTACTTTAGTGCGATTTTTTAATAATTAAACTTCAGATGAAATATTTTTAAAATAAAAAAATTCAAAATACTTAAATGTTTAATTTTAAATTAAGTTAATAATTCTGTGACATTGTTTATATTATTTTACGTTTAAAATAAATATTTAAAATTATCATTAAATCCCATTATTAATTAACACAAATATTTTTTCTATTTTTTCGAAACAATCTACACGTTAAACATTTTCCCTATACTTTAACCTGTGAGACCGCGGCCTTAATGGTGGAGATCTCCTCCAATGTATTTAACATTACAAGTAGTAACTTTAAACTCATAAATTAGGCTCCAGCCTATACATTTAGAAGGTGAGGACTTTTGAGTAACATTACACTCATAAATAGTGAAGAGCCCTAAGCAAAAAGTTGCTCAAAAGTGAGTAAACTTAGACATGCACATTTATTTATTTGTAATATTATTTGTGAATGGGCTCCATAGGTTTTTAAACTGCATGTTTTAGTAAGCAGTACTACTGTAGTACTACTTTACGTACTGAAAAATACAGTTTGTAATTTGGGCCCTATGGCTTTGGGAATTTGAACATGACTATCATAACACAATATGGTAAAGGTATCACTTAAATCTGACTTAACTTTAAATGGCATCAGTATAATTACACAGTAATTCTATAGAGACTTGAAGATTACTGTAATCAAACACTGGCTCTAGACTTGAACATGATTATCATCACACACTATCTTTGACTTGAACATCTGTGGGCACTTGAACACCACTCTTGTCTCTCATGATCTTTGTTTGGACTTGAACATGATTGTGTTCTAATACGATCTGTGTAGGGACTCAAGCATCATCGCAACACACTTTTGCTCTGGGAATGAGAACATGATTATCCTCACACACTTTCTCCCTAGGAAGGAGAACACCACTATTACACATTATGTAGAGGTTTGAACATGTCTATAGTTACACACTATCTCTGTGGGGACCTGAACACCACTATAATCACACACTAGCTCTGTGGGGACCTGAACATCACTATAATCACACACTATCTCTATGGGGACTTGAATATCCTTACCTTTACAGACTATTACTGTATGGACTTGACAATGACAATCTCAACATACTCGGGCCCAAATCACAAAGGTAAACTTATACCTGAAGTCGAAGTTTATACCTGAAGTATAACTTTAGAACTGAAGTCGAAGTTTAGACCTGAAGTCTAAGGGCCTGTTTCGCAAAGGTAAACGTACAATTTTGTGTATGTTTTAATGTGCTTGCTTTTCACAAAGATATTTTACTAGAAGTATCTTTACAACTGTGGAGTCTGCGCACATAACAAGATAGGACAGTCCTATATTTTTATGTGGGGACTCTTAGCAGTCGTGAAGATGCTACTAGAAAAATAACTTTGTGAATAGCTAACAATTGTAAACTTACAGGTCCTCTTTTTAGACCTGAAGTCTAAATTTCAACCTGAAGTCTAAAGTTAGATTTCAGCTCTAAACCTGGACTTCAGGTCTAAACTTAGAAATCAGGTCTAAGTTTAGCTTTGTGAATTGGGCCCTCTGTCAGTAAGGACTTAAACACCATTATAATCTAAAACCACGTGAGGGCCTAAAGTGGAGACTTAAGTATCGTTATCTGCATGCACTATCTGTGTGGAGATTGAACAGTATCTTCATCCCCCATTTTTCCCCCTCCACCCCAGGCATAGGTATAGGTGACAGGGATCAAACAGAAAAGGCAGCAAAGGCATATCACATGGGATTGGAGTGAATACTGACCCACATACATGACCACTGTCAAATTTGACAGAGAGGTAGGACAACAGAGGAGGGCACTGGGCATATATTGTACATCTAGGTATGTAGCACATGCTCTACCTATACTTTCATACAGTGGTGGGTGTGCAAATGTATGGTTATTGTGTAGGAACATTGGGTATATTACTGGTGATACTGTTTTTAGTTCTTAGCACTGCATATCTGTGAACTCAGTTTTGTTTAAATAGTACTAGCATTGGTAGGGTTGCTTAAACTATGACCTAGAATGTTCAGGAGGTATGGTGCGGGTCAAGATAGTTTGTTATGTGTATGTCCGTTTTCTTTATATGTCTCTTCTTATTCCTTCTGTGTAATACATGTTTGAGCTCTTCATACATCAGTGTCGGTGGCCGCAATGCAGTGGTGTTAGCAACAGTCTGTAAAATGAATAACAAAATGTTGCAAAAAAAGAACAATATCTTCACACACTGTTTGTGGAGTTTTGGACATGACAATATCTCTTTGAGGGCTTGAACATCCCAATAACAATGCAATATATCTATGGGGACTCGATTATTCCAGTAACTACACACTATATTTGCGGGGACTTGAACAGCACAATAATCACACTCTATCTTTATGGGGCTTAAACATTGCTATAATAACACACTATCTCTCTGGGGACTTGAAAATCACTATAATCACACACTATCTTTGTGGGGACTTGAACATCACTATAATCACACACTATCTCTCTGGGGACTTGAAAATCACTATAATCACACACTATCTCTCTGGGGACTTGAATATCACTATAATCACACACTATCTTTGTGGAGACTTGAACAGCACTATAATCACACACTATCTTTGTGGGGACTTGAAAATCCCTATAATCACACACTTTCTTTTTGGAGACTTGAACATCACTATAATCACACACAATCTTTGTGGGGACTTGAACATCACTATAACCACACACTATCTCTCTGGGCACTTGAAAATCACTATAATCACACACTATCTTTGATGGGACTTGACCATCACTATAATCACACATATCTCTGGGGATTTGAACATCACTATAATCACACACTATCTCTCTGGGGACTTGAAAATCACTATAATCACACACTATCTCTCTGGGGACTTGAATATCACTATAATCACACACTATCTTTGTGGAGACTTGAACAGCACTATAATCACACACTATCTTTGTGGGGACTTGAAAATCCCTATAATCACACACTTTCTTTTTGGAGACTTGAACATCACTATAATCACACACAATCTTTGTGGGGACTTGAACATCACTATAACCACACACTATCTCTCTGGGCACTTGAAAATCACTATAATCACACACTATCTTTGATGGGACTTGACCATCACTATAATCACACATATCTCTGGGGATTTGAACATCGCTGTAATCACACACTATCCCTGTGGTAACTTGAATATCATTACCTTTACATACTATCGTTGTATGGACGTTACCATAATGTTCTCCGGACACTCTGTTGGTAGGGACTTGAACACCACAATAATCACACACTATCTTTATGAATCCGGTCCAATATGTGTAGAGATGTTATCTACACACACTGTCTTTGTGTGAAATTGAACATGCTTACCTTCACAGATGATCTCTGTGAGATATTGAAAATCTTTATAACCACACACTATCTCTGTTGGGACTTGAACGTTCCGTGTAACTACACACTATTACTGAGGGGATTTGAACATTCCAATAATCACACACAATCTCTGTGGGGACTTGAATATTACTATAATCACACACTAGCTCTGTGGGACTTGAAAATCACAGTAACCACACACTATCCCTGTGGGGACTTGAACATTCCAATAATCACACACCATCTCTGTGGGGACTTGAACATCACTATAATAACACACTATCCCTGTGGGGACTTGAATACATTTATAGTTACACACAATCACTGTATGGACTTGGACATGATAATCCCCACACACTATGAGAGCAATTTCAGCAATTTTACGTTACTCTGCCCGTTCGCGTACTTATGAGTAATTTGGCACAGACATCCTGTTGCAGGAGCACCGGAAGAACGAATATAGCGAGCATGAGTGGATGTGGACTGCTGCTGTTCGGTTTCTGTTATATTTAGATCTATTTTCTTAGCTATTGTCTTAGCATGAAATGCATCCTCAGGTCCATTTTGTGCATTTTGCACTCAGAAAAAAGTCCTAAATGCTGAGATATGCTAATTGCGTAATTCAGCAACATTTTGCATAATTTTTCTGTAATTTCGTATAATGATGCTACAGAAAATAATGCAAGTTACTCCCCCTCCTACTTGTCTCTGAAGAATTTGAGCACTAAGCAAAGAGTTGCATACAGTATTAAATTCCCTTCTGTAATCTTGATATATGTTAATATCTGGCACTTTATTAACACAATTCATCTATTGTGTACCCATAGAATAAATGAAGCCATTGAATTATGAAAAGATTATGATGTTATGTGCATATTTTACTGATAAAATAAACATTTAGCCATGTGTACATGACTGTATTCAATAGCAAATGATAATTATACAGCAAGTCCCCACAAAGATGGTAACACATGTTCAAGTCCCCACAAAGATGGTACTGTGCACATGATTAAATAACAGGATATTTGCAAATTTGAAGCAGGATCCTGTATTATGAATTTTTTCTTAACATTTTTCCATTATTGGTATATTTTTAAAACATTGGGAAAGGTTAGTCCCCACAAGGCAGGTATCCACACATAGTCCCCACAAGGATGGTAACACGTGTATGTGTGTGTGTGTGTGTGTGTGTGTGTGTGTGTGTGTGTGTGTGTGTGTGTGTGTGTGTGTGTGTGTGCGTGTGTGTGTGTGTGTGTGTGTGCGCGCGCGGGTGCATGTGTGTGTACACTATCTTTCGAGTGAAGAAAAGTATCCTAGAACACATCAAGGATAGTGATCCTAAATACCCAGTAGCATGTCATGTTCAGACTAGCCATGTTAGTGATTGGACAGTAATGACCTTCTTTGACCTGGAAAGAGTGCGGGAACATCAGAGAGAAGGTGATCGACGTCTGAGGCTACGTAGGCTATAATCAGACTATATAGTACATTTGGAGACTATGGAACCAAGGGGCATTAACAAGAGCGACGATCTAGCCATACATCTGGATATCTGAAGTTTAAATTCTGTGTTTTCTACACACTTATTTAGTAGAGTTTTCTTGTATTGTTGATGGAGTGGGTACTTTTTGAAGTGTAAATGAATGTCCTATTACCTTCCTTTCTTCCTATGTTCCTGTTTTTTTTATTAATTGGTTAGGTTTTTTTCTCTTTAGGTTTTGGAGACAGAAATATGGAGAGTAGTCACTGAGAATACGTTTATGGTATATAAATAGTTAGTGGATGTATCTATGAGATATGTATGGATACCCACTAGAGCTTTATTGTTAGAAGCAACATGAAGTATATTTGATTAGACCCGTTATAAATGCCCACTCGGGCCTGATTGTTTATTCAAATCTAGAATGCATCTTGCAAGAAATCAGAACTCTGTACATTTTAATTAGCATTGTAAATCACATATAATTTCTATATGCTATATAATTGTCTCACGCTTTTTATTTTGCAAAGGATGTAATTGATGGTTATTCATCCTCCAGATCTCCACTAAGGTTTTTAAGTTTGTAATTCTAGAGGAGACTTGGGAATTTATTAAGTTGAGCAACTGTGTAACAAAAGGAGTGGAGGAAAGGCTAAAATAGGACTTGTAGTATGTCTTTAGTTTTGTTTAAATGTGAAGATGATCACTTTAAAATGACGTTGTGTAATGGTAAAGCCCACCTGTGAACAAGGCTCTATGATATGAGCCGAAACGTGTTAGGTCGATGGTATCCTGCAGAAATGAAATGAAAAAAAGCACATTTGAACACCGGCATTGTGCCTATGGGGTTATCTCTGTCCTCGTACCGGATCAGAGTGGTGTGTTTCCGAGATATATATATATTTCTCACTGACCTTATTCATACTTACCTGCCTGGTAAATTCATGTGTGGTAAAGAAAGATGTGTGGTGAATGCATGCATTTAAAAAAATGCATGGCAAAGGCATACATTGTAAAAGCATGCATTGCAACGTGGTACAACCGTCAAGATGCCAGTGTTTTCCTCAGCTGTTACAGAACCGTTCAGTGACCCCTACTTTGAATTCTCAAATAAGCTTAAAACACATTATATATTTATGCATTAAATGAACCTCCACAGATACTGATGTGTCATTCACTATACTGTGAGGTGCAAATAGAAAATCAGCATCGAAAAAACACCGACCACCTATAAAGAGGGCCAACAACACATCAGTGTACAAAAAACATATGCTTCCAACAGACAAACTTTTCGGCACTCCGCGATGTGGTCCGTGTTGCTGTCTATGAGACGTTTTGTTATGGACAGTAATTTTCATTGATTAGAACAGATATGAATGAATCATTGATGTCTGCCCAGCTGCAGGCGTACAGTGAGTCATATTTATCTAATGCTCCAATTTTGATTTATGCTGAAAGTCTGCAAGACATTGCAGGGCACCAAAAAAGTCATCTTGGCACAATTGAGGCTTGTGGAAGGGAACAATGGTACTCAAGGGCAGGCTATAGTTTACTCTGGTCAGGCTGGTTAACTCATTTCCTCATTCTGAGTATGTTGTCAAATACATTATCCCACATGAATATACATGCTGTTCTGAGGTGGTTCAAAGATATAAGAGTGGCATTATCTGTCTCAGAAAATCTTACGGAGGCAAATTCACTCTACTATACTTAGGTGAATTAACAGTTGATGTTGGACACAAAAAAATAACCTTCTTGTTTCTGTAAAAATCTCTCTATACAGAGAAAAAAAGTATAAAATGAGAGTTGGGAGAACAAAGCACAATCACCTGAAACAGAATGTCCTGGCTAAGGTAAACATTTTGTAGAGGTCTGATAATCACAGAGTTCACTGTTATTTAGGGAAGATGCGTTCTGAAATTCAGCATTGAAATGTTCCACTGAACGAATGGTCCTGTTGTAGTCACTAACACTGCTGATGAGGTCCACCTGAGTTAAATAGGCAACTCTTATCACTCAGTTTCAGTCTCCGTTCAGCTTCAGAAAATGAGGACCCACAGTTTGCGAAAAACAGGAGTTAAAATGGATGCATTCTTTAAAGATATAGGGGCAGATTTATGAGGGACTTGCGCCCCTTTTACGCCGCCGTTGCGTCACTTTTGTGACGCAGCGGCGGCGTAAACCCTGCGCCATGTTGCGCCCCATTTACATCGTGACGCATCTATGGAGATGCGTCACGGTGTAAAGCCCTGCGCCACATGAAACCTGCGTCAGGTTTCATGTGGGCGTTGCTACTCAGGGGGGGCGTTCCGTCGCAGGAACGCCCTCTGAAAAGTGACTCAGTGAAATCTATAAGATTTCACTGAGTCACTTTCCCAACGCTGATGCGTCAAAACCCTGCGCCTGCTTGAAGCAGGCGTAAGGCTTGACGCACCATGTTAGGGATAGGGTAGGTTGGAACAGTGCTGGAGTTGCGTCGTGCTTGCGACGCAACTTCAGCACTGCGCCAACCTTAGCCGGCAGATGCGTCACGTATATGCTTGTCCTTGCGCCATGATGCGCCGCATTGTAAATGCGGCGCATCTGCGGTGGCGCAAGGGCAAACTTGCGTGACGCATCTTCCCTGGCGCATCCATGCTGATTTGCAGGGATGCGCCAGGGAACATAAATCTGCCCCATAATACCTGAAAGTCAGGAAATTGTATCTATCACAGACATGATGGCCCAAACCGAACTCTAAAAATGCCTTAAGACTATAGTTCATGAAGCCTTAAGGATTCAAACAGTGCTTAATTTATAAGAAATTAAGTGCCAGGTCTCTTCTCGGTAGGCCACTGCACCCTGCACCATGCATTGCCCCTGCTAGTGCTGCCAATGGCAATTCCAACGTAACACCTAACCATCGCACTCCTACAAGTGTGACAATTCAGACTATTTCAGGCCACACAAAGCTATAATAATGGCATGAGAGGCTGGTATTGTTCATTTTCAATGCCAATTGACCTAATAAACATAGTTGTTGTGCACATCTCAAACAACACCACAATGTAGCATACTGTCACTAGAGCCGGGGCTGACAATTAAGTGCCGGTGCAGAGCACTGGAAACCACCGGCTCAAATTAAGCAAAGGATTCAATATGTCAGCCTGACTCCGTCCTACCTAATGAGCTATTAACCTTTAAAGGTACACAGAACTCACTGTGCAGAGACACAACAGCATTCTTTTCATGAGGTTTAAAGTGGCTCAAAATAGTTTGTGGTGCTTCTTTTCGGTGCAAATATCTGTTATTTGTGTTTTGGACTTGACTGTGCTTTGAGTTTAGTAGTCCTTACAGTCCTTCCGATTCTCTTAGGGTTAAAACACATCTCTGAGGAACATTTTGCTTGGGGTATTTCAAACATTTGCGTGCTCAGAAACAGAGCTTACGCCAGAACTCCAGAAGGGCCTCTTAATGAAAGTGAGCATTCAAACTGTGGTGAAAATATATCCCAGGAGACCCTGGAGTAGGAACATCCCTATAGATGAAGAATTTCCAAAGGAGTCGAAATTGCTCCAAAGATGGATATTTTCCACCAAGCAGAAATCAAGATTTGCACCACAGTGGGATGTTTCAAAATACATCGGCAGGAAACTGACTTTTACATTCTATCTCTATCTCTTTCTCATTTCTTTCCCTGTACTTCTCTTTCAAATGTTTGATCCTTTCCCATCTCTGTGTAAGTTATCCTTATCTGTCCACTTTCTGTTCCTTATCATCAGTCATTGGCCCTCCCATTAACTAGCCTGCATTCGATTAAACCCCTCCTCTCTCACATCTCTCTTGCACCCCACACTTCACAACTGTGGTTCACTCTCCTACCACAGAAGACCTGACCTAATGACTGGTGCCTCAGTTACTGCTCTCCAGCAACAATTCATTGATCCCAATTTCTGTGCTGTTCATATCTTTAAATATACGATTGTCCTCCCGTCTATTGTGCTACACATCGCAATAAGATCTCTGTTAACATCCAATTTCTTTAATAAAGATCAACTAATTCCAACAAGGAGTGTTTGTCTGCCAGCGGCAGCTCTAACATTGCTGAAGTGAATAGTAGTTAGCTAACAGACTGATGCCAAACTATTGCAGGACTTGTGGAACTATAGTCTATATGTAATAATGATAAATTTTCATTGATTTTATTTTGTAGTGTAAGTATTACTGACACACTCTTATTCTATGCCTGCCCCATCACATCCTTTGCATTGGTAGGGGCAACTCAGATGAGCTAATATGCTTCTGCACATAGACACATGGGCTATTTCTATAGACTAGCAGAATAAGGCATGGGTTTTCTGGTTTCAGTTTTTAATTTACTATAAACAAGCCCCATGAGCCATGATTACTGAATCAGTTGGGGTTGGAAGAATGAATAAAGTGAACTATTTGGAAATTCAAAGATACAGTAAAAGTGCATGTTTTAGCCCAAGACATACACCAGATCTTCTATGCCGCAGCCTGGGATTAAGGCATTTAACAATTGTTTCTTCCAATGATAATTATAAACTTCAGTACATTTCAAGTCTAAGCTCTCATCTTGAACGCTTCCAAAATATGCTGTTTCCCTGACAGTTTGCCTATACCATAACACTCTTCCTTTGAAGACAAGTTAGCCTAGCAACAGAGCTACAGTGCTATGTAAACAATGATCAGCAGAATATGTAAATTTCTGCTATTCATGAAATGGAAAATCTCTTAGACCTGAAATAGCACACAGTCATTTTAACCCTAGAATACACAACTTTTTCCAGAAACAGACATTTATTTATTTAAAAGAAAAGACATTCTTGTATACAAAACATAAGGCATTATATTAAATATATCTTTCTTTCATACTTACATTTTACTTTTATATTTTTTAGCTCCTGTTCAATTCTGAGGCAGATTGATTGTGTGAGCTCAAATGATATTCTTTGGAAGGCATCAAAGTCTTCAACTGTGTACACATGGGTTGCTGTTGGGGGGGTGGCAATTGCTTCTAGCTCACTACGCACTGCATCCTTCACACCAACTGCAAATATTTCCACATCCAAATTCCTAAGTTTTAGGGCTGGGTCTTTAAAGGCATCTGAGGACTTCCCATCGGTAATCAGTATCATGACCCTCGGCACATTTGGTCTCGCTCCCCTGCTTTCGATGAGCACCTTCTCTCTGACATAGGTCATAGCCTTCCCTGTGTTGGTGGAGCCACCTCTGTAGGGGAATGTATTCACAGCTTTAAGGATGTCATCAATGCTGTCGTATTTGTTCAATGTGAACTCTGTGTACGGATCCCTGCTGTACTGGACTAGACTGATCTGTACTTTTTCAGGAGACACGTCAAAGCTTTTCACCAAGACTTCCAAGAATGATCTAACTTTTGCGAAATTGGAGATTCCGATACTGTAGGAACCATCAACTAAAAGGACAACATCTGCCTTTATGTCCTGGCCACTAGAACATTCTGTTGAAAGAAAAATGAAATCGGTTTCTTAGACATGTGGAGAAAAAAACATAAAATAAATTTACCACGTCTATAAATACGGCATAACACTGTAAAGCTGTGGCATATTTCTGAGCTGAAATCATTGGATAGCATCTCTCTTAAATCCTCCCAAACTGTTAGATAAGCAGATATATATCTACTGAGAGGGACATTGGGATTTGGACGCTGTCTAATAAGCAATAGTTTCCATATCGCAAAATACCGCCATTTACATAGTTTGTGACAAGATACATAGAGTTGGCCGCAATACATCTAGACTTCACTATACAAAATACACTTTTTTTTGGCAGTCCACTATACTGGATAGTGGACTACCAAAAAAAGTGGACTTGCTTCTTCTCAGCGCAGCTCCGTCTTGCAGCTGCTGCTGTCCCCCTCATCTGCTGCTGACCCGGAGGTCAAGCGATCGAGGCACTCCCCCACCTGCAGGCTCCTGCCTGCGCCTCGTCACGGCTCTGCTGCTAGGGCTGACTTTCTCTCTCCCTACCTGATTGTTCTGTCCCCCTTCTGCCTTTTCAGTCTGTCTGGCTGCTTTTCTCTCTTCTTTTCTTTTTACTGCCTCTGCCTTTGGCTTTCATCTTTTCCATTTCCTGCTGGTTTTTTCCCTTAGTTGCCCCTGCCACTGCGAACCCCCACCCCCTGCAGCACTACTTAATGGTGGTCTCTGCACGGTGAAGGTGCAGTCCACTATCCTGTACTGAACTTGCTCCTTCGCAGCGCAGCTCTGTCTTGTAGCTATGCTGTCCCCATCATTTTCTGCTGACCCAGAGGTCAGGAGTTCAAGGACCTCCTTCACCCGCAGGCTCCTGCCTGAGCCTCATCCCTAATGGTCAAGTGGCAGACCATCACTGATCTTTTACTAGTGCTGCCCTTCTGTCTCTCTATCTGCTTTTTCTGTCACTCTTTCTGCCTTTTCAGTCTCTCTTTCTGCTTTTCTCTCTTCTTTTTCTTTTTTGTGCCTCTGCCTTTGGCTTTCCTCTTTTCCATTTCCTGCTGTTTTTTTCTCCTTCATCGCCCCTGCCGCTGTAATCCCCCACTGCCCCACCCCGCTCCAGTGTCCCTTCCCGTGCTTTCCAGCCTCCCAGCTGTCCAGCTCACCACAGCACTAATTAATGGCGTCCGCTGCATGGTGAAGGTGCAGTCCACTATCCTGTAGTGAATTTGCTCCATCGCAGCGCAGCTCAGTTTTGTAGCTGCTGCTGTCCCCATCATCTGCTGCTGACCTTATCCCTGGTGGTCTAGTGGCAGAGCGTCAGTGCTTTGTTGCTAGGGCTGCCCTTCTGTCTCTCTACCTGCTTTTTCTGTCCCTCTTTCTGCGTTTTCTGTCTCTCGTGCTGCTTTTTTTGCTTCTCTTTCTTTTTTCTGCCTCTGCCTTTGGCTTTCCTCATTTTGTTTTCCCGACATTTTCTTTTTCCTTCATCACCCCTGCTGCTGCGATCCCCACGGCCCCAACCCCCTCCATTGTCCCTTCCTACTCCAGCGTTTTCCCACCTCCCAGCTGTCCAGTCCCCCCAGCAGCACTAAATTGTGGGTGCACCACTGGCGCACCAAAGGCGCCTGTCCGCCCCTGGACCCCACCCAGCGCCAGGGACCCTGATTCTCGGTCCCTCCACCGCTACAATGCCAGCACCATCTGCGCCCACAACCCTCAACACCACACCACCTGTTGTCTAGAGTCACCGAAGAAGTCCAGGGGGCCCTTCACCTGCCGAAAATGCAACCGCGCCTTCGGCCACGTCAACATGCCAGCTCCTCTTGCAACCCCGCTGACCAATAGTGCACCTGACCACAAATCAACTGCATCCTCCTCAGCAGTGCGATCCCTCCACAAACACGCCACAGAAATCTGGGACCTCCTCAACGTCACCTCCCCCGACATTGCGTTCCTCAAGATAACCTTGATTAACCCCTGCTCCTGACCGGACATCGCCTTCACCATCTCAGACGATTACAAAATCACCCGCAAGGACTGGCCTGACCACC
Organism: Triturus cristatus; assembly: GCF_964204655.1. Classification (NCBI taxonomy): domain Eukaryota; kingdom Metazoa; phylum Chordata; class Amphibia; order Caudata; family Salamandridae; genus Triturus; species Triturus cristatus. The sequence goes on from NC_140589.1 coordinate 529,467,622, forward strand.
CAGGAGGTGGCATCGCCATCATCCACAAGAACACCCTCCGACTAACCATGTACTCTAATGATCCTACGATGACCATGGAATACCTCCACTTCCAGTTCCAAACCAACCGCAACACCACCCTCCATGGCACTATTGTCTACAGGCCCCCCGAACCCTGACCACCGTTCACCAACGCCATCATAGACCACAACGCACCCCAAGCTCTTGCATCCACAGACTACACTCAAATCAGAGACCTCAACTTACACATGGACAACCCCAGCAACCAGAATACTTCCTCCCTGCTGGAGAACCTCGCCAAGATCAGACTCAAGCAGCTTGTCACTGCATTGACCCACACAGCCAGACACATGCTCGACTCCGTGTTCTCCACCAGCAGGAACATCACCTACAGCCAAACTACCAAATTTCTCTGGACTGACCACCACTGCGTGCACTTCACCTTCACAACTCCCACCGTACATCACCACCCTCACTGCCCCAACTATCACAACTTTACCAAGGCCACCGAGGAACTACTCGTCGACTCCCTCAGCACAACCTCTCCGCTAATGGCAACGGTCACCAACATCACAGCACACAACCTCCACCAATGGATCTCCAACTGTGCCGACTTTCTGACACCCGTCAAGTAAAGACCAGGAAAGTAACACTCCAAGAAAGCCAGCTGGTTCACTCCCACCCTCCACGAATCCAGACGCACCTACAGATGACTCGAGAAGAGATAGAGGAACAACAAATCCCGGGAAACCTAAGCCATCTTCAAATCCACCGTCAACGCACACCAGCTCCTACTCAAAACCACAAAGAAAATGGCCCTCCAAGACAGAATCAGGGCCAGTGCACACAACAGCAAAGAACTCTTTGCCATCGGTAACAAGTTCGCCAGGCACAACAGAGAGACCACAGAAGTCCCTCCCTCCCAAGGCCTCTGCTGCAAGCTTGGCACCTTCTTCCACCAAACAATCAGACAGATCTATGACAACTTCAGCACCCTAGACCCTGCAACTACACCTACCACCACTGCATGCAGCCATGCCACACCCCAACAGACCGTGATCTGCTGGACCCTACTCACAACAGAGGAGACATTCAAGACTATAAAGAGCATCCACTCAGGAGCCCCGTCAGATCCTTGCCCATACCACATCTACCGCAGGGCAGCCGCCGCCATCGCCTCTCGGCATCGCCACACCATCAAGTGCTCCATCAAAATCGCCACCTTCCCTGATGACTGGAAACACACTGAGATCAACCCCCTGCTGAACAAGATGTCCTCAGACCCAACAGACCTCAAGAATTTCAGACCCATCTCCCTCCTCCCCTTCCCAGCTAAGGTTGTGAAGGCCGTCCATCCCCAACTCTCCACCTTCATAGAAGTGAACTACATCCTGGATACCTCCCAATCCAGCTTCCAAGGCAACCACAGCATGGACATCGTGCTCATTGCTACCATCCACTGCCTCCTAAACCGCAGCCCTTTCAGCTGCCTTCAACACCGTCTCCCACCTCACTCTAATCATGAGACTCCACGACGCTGGCATCCACGACAATGCACTGGACTGGATCCACTTCTTCCTCACCGGCCAGACTCAGCGAGCCTGACTGCCCTCGTTCCTCTCAGAACCTACAGAGATCAGCTGTGGGGTGCCTCCGGGCTCATCCCTGAGCCCCACCCTCTTCAACGTCTACATGGCCCCCTTTGAAGCCATCATCAGAAGCCACAGACTTGAAATTGTCTCCTATGCCAACAACATCCAGCTGATCCCCTCCCTCACCAACGAACCCACAGCCATCAGAACCAACTTTCACAGCAGAATGACGGCCGTCGCCACCTGGATGAAATAAAGCTGCCTCAAGCTCAACTCGGACAAGACCAAAGTACTCATCATGGGACCCGCCCCCTCTGTCTGGAACGACTCTTGGTGGCCAGCCGCTCTGGTACCTCCTCCACCCCGACGGGCCACGCTAGCAACCTCGGCATCATGCTGGACTCATCGCTCTCAATTAACCGCCAAATCAATGCACATGCCTACAAAGTTCTCCAAGATGAAGGACCAGCATACCTAAACCACCTGTTTGCATTCCACGTACCCGCCAGACAACTCCGCTTAGCCAAACTCGCCCTAGCCTCTGTCTCCAGGATCCACAAGACCAGAACCAGTGGAAGTTTAATTCTCCTACCTCACCCCCAAGAACTGAAACACCCTGCCCCTCCACCTCAGGCAATCTGTGGTGCTGACCCAATTCAAGAAGGACCTCAAGCCTGGCTCTTCAAATGATCCTATTCTACCCTTCTACAGGCAGATTGCTCCCCACGCCACAACAGCACCACCTGTCTGCCCGTGTACCCCAGCTCGCTGCTGCTGTCTCGGACGTGAGTTCGAAGCCCTCCTCCACCCGCAGGCAACCACCTGCGCCTCATCCCTGGTGGCCAGTGGTAGGCCATAGGTTGCTTAATGTATTGTATTGCTTCTGTTGTATTTGTTTATTTTGTTTTCGTTTTCATTTCTTCTGTTGCCTCTTGCACTATTCTGTGCCCTTCTCTGCCTTCTCGCCGCGCCTCCCGTGGTTTCCTGCCGCTGCGTCCACTGCGGCCCCGCCACCCGCTCGCTACACTTTGCCTTAGTGTAATTGTATTGTATTTTGTTGTATTTGTTTAGTTGTTTTTGCTTCATTCCTCCTTTTTCCTCTTGTGATATTTCTGTGCCCTGTGCCCTTTTGCCTTTTGTACCCTTCTTCGCCGTTCCTCCCCCCCCGTTTTTCCAAACGCTGCAGCCCCACCCCCCCGCTCTCCCATTCGTCCGCCCCCACCTCCAAGCTGCTCCTCCCTCCCACCTCCCCTTCTTATGGCAGCCGCTGCGCAGCGGGCACGCCTAAGGCAAGCCCGTCTGCGCCCGTCCGCACCTGGACCGCACCCAGCGTCAGAACCCATGGCCCCCGCGAATACCACGACACGCGACGCCGCTACGATGCCAGCACCCTCCATGCACTCAACATCAGACGATCACACACCATCTTCCTGGCCGCCCTGAAACGCACACATGGACCCTTCTCCTGCCGGAACTGCGGCTTCACCAGAATCTGATCCGCAAATCCACCCACCGGGAAAGAACCCAACTACCTCAGATGCATTCTTCTCAACACCCGCTCCGCCCGCAAACATGCCGTTGAACTCTGGGACCTACTCGACTCAACCTCCCCAGTTGTCGCCTTCCTGACTGAGACCTGGCTGAACCACTCCTCAGCACCCGACATCGTCATAGCCATCCCGGACGGCTACAAGATCACCCGCAGGGACAGCACCAACGGAGCAGAAGGAGGAATCGCCATCGTCCACAGGAACACTCTCAGAGTTTCGACCAACACCGATGACAACCTCAGCACCGCCGAACACCTGCACTTCCAGATCCACACCGATCCCAACACCACCCTCAGAGGAACCCTCGTCTACAGATCTTCCGAACCCTGACCACAGTTCAGCGACTCCATCGCCGACTTCGTCAGTACACATGCCCTCGCCTTCACAGACTCCATCCTTCTTGTGGACCTGAACTTCCACCTCGAGAACAACAACGACCACAACTCCACCACCCTGATTGACAACCTTGCCAACCATCTTCTCCGCAAGCGCCCACTTCTCCTTCAACCACACCACCGAACTCCACTGGACCGACCATCGCTGCATCCACTTCACCTTCCGGAAACCCACCACGCACCACTGCACCCAACAGATCCCCCGCCACTGCTGGAGCAAAGTCACCGAAGACCAGCTAACCACCACCCTCGCCCGGAGACCACCCGCCGACACCACCGATACCGCTGCACACAACCTCAGACAATGGATCGTCAACTGCGCCAAAACCCTCGCCCGATCAAGAAACCCTCCAACAAACACACCAACAAGAAAGCCAGCTGGTTCACTGAAGACCTCCAGGCCTCCAAGCAAACCTGCCGAAAGCTAGAGAAGAAATGGCACCGTGAACAGACACCAGACAGCTACGCAGCCCACAAGAACGCCACCCGCAAACACCATCACCTCATCAGATCCACCAAAAGGGCCTCCTTCAAAGACCGCCTAGACAACAACACACACAACAGCAAAGAGCTCTTCAACATCGTGAAGGAACTCTCCAACCCCAGCTCCAACACCAATGACATCCCACCTATGCAAGACCTGTGCGACTCCCTTGCCACCTTCTTCCATCGCAAGATTGCTGACATCCACGACAGCTTCAACGTCACGACCACCCCAACAACCACTGAGACCTCCGTCCCCATTGCCACTATCCGCACCGACCTCCTGCTCTCCTGGACCAACATAAACGACGACGACACCATCCAAATCATGAACACCATCCACTCCGGATCTCCGTCAGACCCATGCCCACACCACATCTTCAACAAAGCCAGCACCACCATCGCACCCCATCTCCGGAAAGCCATCAACATCTCCTTCGAGACAGCAACCTTCCCGGAGAGCTGGAAGCACTCCGAGATCAACGCCTTACTCAAAAAACGCAAGGCTGACCCCAAGGACCTCAAGAACTTCCAGCCCATCTTCCTGCTCCCGTTCCCGGCAAAGGTCATCGAGAAGACTGTCAACAGACAACTGACCCGCTACCTCGAGGAGAACAGCATCCTGGACCCGTCCCAGTCTGGGTTCCTCAGCAACCACAGCACCAAAACTGCCCTCATCGCAGCCACCGATGACATCTTGGCCCTGCTGGACAACAGAGAAACCGCGGCCCTCATCCTCCTGGACCTGTCAGCCGCCTTCGACACTGTCTGCCACCGCACCCCACGCACACGCCTCCACGGCGCTGGGATCCAAGACAAGGCTCTGGACTGGACCACCTTCTTCCTCTCCCGCAGAACCCAGAGCATCCGCCTCCCCCCTTTCTGCTCCGAAGCCACCAAGATCATTTGTGGCGTACCCCAGGGCTCATCCCTCAGCCCAACATTGTTCAACATCTACATGGCACCGCTCACCCAAGTCGCCCGACTGCACGACCTCAACATCATCTCCTATGTAGACGACACCCAGCTGATCCTCTCCCTCACCAAGGACCCCCTCACCGCCAAAACCAACCTCCACGAAGGAATGAAAGCCATCGCCGAGTGGATGAAGAACAGCCGACTGAAGCTAAACTCGGACAAGACAAAAGTCCTCAACCTCGGCTCCACCCCCTCGGCCTGGGACGACTCCTGGTGGCCGACCGCACTGGGAACAGCTCCAACATCCAATGACCACGCACACAACCTAGGGTTCATCCTCGACTCTACTCTCCATGACAAAACAGGTCAACGCCGTCTCGTCCTCCTGCTTCAACACCCTCCGAATGCTCCGCAAGATCTACAGGTGGATCCCCACAGAAAGAAGAAGAACGGTCACCCAGGCCCTCGTCAGCAGCAGGTTGGACTATGGAAACGCCCTCTATGCAGGAGCCTCTGCCAAACTCCAACACATTCAAAACGCCTCCGCACGCCTAATCCTCGACATCCCTCACCGCAGCCACATCACACCCCACCTGAGAGATCTGCACTGGTTCCCCGTCAACAAGAGGATCACCTTCACCGCAGCCACATCACACCCCACCTGAGAGACCTGCACTGGCTCCCCGTCAACAAGAGGATCACCTTCAAGCTCCTCACCCACGCAGACAAGGCACTCCACAACACCGGACCAGCATACCTCAACAGACGACTCAGCTTCTACACCCCCAACCGCCAGCCCTGCTCCACCGACCTCGCCCTCATCACAGTCCCCCGCATCCGAAGAGCGACCTCCGGCGGCAGATCGTTCTCCCACCTCGCCGCCAAGACCTGGACCACCCTCCCCATCCCCCTACGGCAGACCCAGGACCTGCTAACCTTCAGAAGACTCCTCAAGACCTGGCTATTCGAGCAGTAGCAGCATCCCCCACCCTCCAGCGCCTTGAGACCCTCACGGGTAAGTAGTGCACTTTACAAATGTTCTGATTGATTGATTGATATTCCCAGAGGGACCACCAGACCCCCTCCAGCACCTTGAGACCCTCAAGGGTGAGTAGCCTCACTTTACAAGCTATTGAGTGATTGATTGATTGACTTTTCAACTGTATACAAGCATCCAAAGCAGGTCGATAACAATTACAAATGGTGATGAATACTTAAAAAATTAAAAATAGTAACAGATATTCTGTCGGCAATTCACTGGTGTTACATAAACCATGAGATAAACTGATAATCTCAAATAAAGCCAAGGGACCTCTTTTCAGAAGGGGTACAGTTGACAGCGAGTGCACAAGGAAGATTTGTCTGTTTTGATTAGTAACTGTAAGGAGGTAGATTAATGTTTGGGGTGGGCACTGCCCACCTTAAGAAATAATAACACTTCTTGGTAGGGTAAACCCTTCAAGTCACTAAATGAACCTTAGTCCATGTAGGATACAGGCTTAACTTAGGGCAATGTGTTAAGTAATTATGCAGTATTTACTAATTTAGACCAACTATGGTGGAACCCTGGTTAGATACAGCATGTGGATTGCTCCTGGTGAAAATAAAGGGACTTAGTTACTTTTGTGAAGAAAAGTGTTGAAATTTCTTCTAAGTCCCAAATTAAAGAGGGACTTTGTCACTTTTGGAGAAGAAAACTACTCCCTATGTGGGATGCCAGTGAACTGGAGCCGCTGCTGTGATACTGAAAGCTAGATACCAGAAGGAGGCTGGTCCCACTGCCGCTCTGGAGTTTTGGAAATGTCCTTGCTCAAAAGGTTTTAAGTCCAAAGGCAGAATGGGGCCTAGTCATTTTTTCAGAGATGTGAAGACTTTTGGGTTGGACTAATGTGAAATTCAATCAAACACTTTGGAACTGTCAGTTGGATGCATTTTCGGGCAGATCGCACTGAAGCTCTGGTGCTCTTGAGGAAAACTTTTCAAAAGTTTCCAAACTTTCATCTGGTGCCCAAACAACCACATGGGTTCACCTCTATGTCCTCTAGATCCTCATGGGAAGGTGCTTAGAGACACTCAGGATATCAGGCAAAGGCCAACAGAAAGGTCCAGCCCAAGTCAATTTGTTACTGGTCAACCGGGCACTTTAGGAAAACCGGCTCTTGCATCTTATTTTGTCCCTATAACTAAACAGGAGTTCAGCCAACTGACCCTTTATGAACTCTTCTTTGTCCTGGGTATGTATCGGAGGGAGCAGATCTAGTCCTTCAGGGCTTCTCTTGGGTCACAGAAAGCAAGTCTAGTTCTCTTTTAATCTTCCTCAGGTTCAGAAAGTGTTCTCTGTATGCTGCCTGTGGTGCCACATTTCTTCCTGGCACCAGCTAATAGGTTTGGCCGACTCCTAGGCACTCCCTTACTAATTACATAAAAGTTCATCGGGGCAACCCAGCTCATTTTTTCAGCAGTTCCTGTGTGCCCTACTACAAACAATCCCACATTGACCCTCACTCTCAAATTCCGAGCTGGTGAAACCTTTCTCCCCATATGCAGAACCTCTGTGCCCATACAGTGGTGTGGCCAGGGTAATAAGCACTCTTTTCATCTGAGGCCACTCAAAAGCAGTTCTTGTGGTAGCTTTCCTCCCACTGGGTTTGTTGCACGCATGACTATGGGGACAAAGGCAAGGGCCTTTCGAGGTGTCACCTGACTTTTACTTCTGATAGATAGAGCAGGTCCCTCTGAATTAATTCAGTTCCATGGCCCAAGCCAACTCCTCTTCCTGCCTGAGGAAGAACACTCCCAGGCTAAATTCCCTGCTCTGGGCTAGTTTTCCCACCTCTTTCACACCTCATTCAGAACAAGTAAAGGCCTGGCAGTGGCTGTAGAGCTATTGCAAATTATCTTTCAGAATCTTCAAGCAGAGTAAAGGTAACTTTCTAAAAGTTATATTTCCAATATATTTAATAAAATCCAACTTCACCATTAGATTGAATGTTTATTAAAATAAAATAAGGCTTTCAGTTGCGCCTGTAGCTGATACAAGTCTATGTAGCAGGGGTCAAGCTGTTGCTGCATTGTTACACAGGGTAGGCCTGAAGCCATGTGTTCACTGCCTCGGTAGTGGATGATACAGTGTTTAAATTGAGCACCAGTGGTTGTCGGTTGGGCCACCGGCACTCAGTTTTGGGGATTGGCATTTCAAATCATCAGACTTTTACCGAGAGCACTATAGGGAAAACCACAAAGAGGGGTAAGGAGAAGAAAGTGAAAGACAGAAAAAACTTCACAAAGGGAGAAAGCAGGAACCTGCAAAAGTGAGATAAGGAGGCAGAGATTGATTCTCCGGTGGTCTATTAATTAGGCATGAGATGGACTCAAAACTATGCAGCCTTGGTATTGGGCACATAAACATTTAATAATACCAGCTGCGGGCTTCTGAGCCGAACTTTGTGCACCAGCACTCATTCTTTCACATTTTATGAACTAGAATGGCACAATAGGTGCTGCAGTCCATAGGTGGCATTTCACTTTCCATGTTTATTTCAACACCATATACTATTGCCTTACAGGAATTTTAATTGCACCAATCAGAGTTAAGCCAATTTTGACATGTTTAAAGGGAGAGCACAGACACTTTACTCCTGTTTGGCAGAGGTAAAGTGCAAAGAGTTCTAATGCCAAAAGAAGAAATATGACAAACATTGGGGGAAACCACAAAAAAGATGGTCATTTCCTACAGTAATGATGAAAATAGGTTTAAAATATCTTTAAATTACGTTTGGGGTGGGTCTGAGGGGCAAGGCAAGGAAGGAGCATGATGCATTTGGATAAATGAAATTCTAGTTAAAGATACCAAGTTTAGATATATGAGTAACATTAAAATTGCGTCTTTTGAAACATACTTTTAAATGCATCTGAGTCTGACTGTTCCTCAATGCTCCAAAGACTAACTTACCCACTTGCACTTTAACTGCCTCTGTTTTTTCCATTGTGGTAACTGCCTCGCTGGCTGTCAGTCCTTTCATTGCATAAACATTGATCTGGTACACTGTGTCCGGTGAGAGGTCCTTCATGTTTATGCTTGTGGTTTGGGGGCCCACGTTCAGAGACTGCTGCTTGCTCCCCGCTATCATAGGGATGAGTTGTACCCTGTAGCCTGTGACTTGGCTCGGTGATGGTCGCCACCTCAGCCTCATTGACTTTGAACTAATCTCTGTCACAACTACATTTGAAGGAGGCTCGACGGCTGCAAAGCAATTGGAAACACAATCATCAGTGGAAAGTCGTTTAGGAGGCAGATGTTCCATCAAAGCACAATCATATTAATGCTCAATTAAATTCGGTGAAAGACGAGTTCTTTCTCGCCTGCGAACTGCAGAGGGTTCCACACACAAGTAAACATTGCAATTACAAGAGAGTAGACTGCAACTGCACGCTTGTAACGAGGCACTCAGAAATACTGCAACCTAAAGTGAAGGCAAGGCAACTCTAGACATCAGTATCAAATGCTCAACATCGGGGTCATTGCCATCAGCACCTCGACTCTAAGCGTCCTTTTAACATCGTGTTCCCTTTCTTATACAGATAATGTTTTTGTCTCCGTTATCATGAGAGATGTGCAATGCATGCATTGTTGTAGCACTGGGGCGTTCTTGGTGATCCTACTCTTTTCCTAGCACCATCTTTTGTGCAGTGAAGAACATGAGCCCCTTGTCTTATTACGGTTCGAGCACCTCTAGAAAACTCTCCACTAGGCTGAGACCATAATTGTCTCATTACAAGGGTTCAGTGTTGACCAGCAAGAGGTGAGACCATTCCCACCCAGGGCCTGTGTACTAGTGAAAGGGCATTAATAGGAGTCACGAGATCCATGGAAAACGAGATGCAGAAGAACGCTATGGATCCGCTCAGCTGTATCCAACATGTCTGGGTGAACCCCACTTGTAAATCAGCATGATCTGCCTGCCTGCTGGAGTTACCAATGCACTCTTTATAGAGGACTCCAGCAGGCAGAAGCTTCAGGCTGATTTACAGCTATTTGAAATGGACTCCCATTCTATGGACTGTGAAGGCTCCCAAAATGTCTACACATGCTCGAATATTGAATGAGCAAATTTGCAACAGCGCAAACATTACATAACCATTTTTTCCACGGTAGGGGAGAAGAAAGAGAACACTTGTGCAGTGTGTTAATGCAACAAGGGGCACTGATTGGTGCTGCTGATTGTCTTACTTTTAGCAGAATATCTTTTTAATCAGGCTTGCATTTCCTATTTTCTGTGCACAACGTAATGACGTGAAGCCCATGATTCAGCATTTAATAACTGTTTATACGCAAACGATACATGAGCCTTGGCGTTAAAAGAGGGAGATTGGGTTACTTAAGTAATATTTCATTTACACTTACACCTAACACACTCTCTACAAAGCAGTTTAAATAAGATGATATTGTTTTCAATATTTTATTTAGAAAAAAATCTGAAAATTCTGCACATTCAAGTTCTCGTAACTAGCCGCTAAAAGACATAAAGCTTCTAAAAGTACCCTGGCAAATCACCTGGAAGCTATTCAGACTTCTGTAGGATTAAATATGCTGCCCTTTTCTAGACCTATGACAGCCGCCTTTTAAGGGCAATCTTTCATTCTCATATCCCATGGCATCCATTAGCTTCCCATGAGGGAAACCATATGGGGTATGACATAAGCCAAGAATTTGAAAACGAAAAGTGTTCTTTAAGTACTTTCTAGCTGGTCAGCCTGAATTGTTAAGACGAAAGCTGCAGATGGCGAATGGTTTACTTTGCTCCCATACATGCTGGGTACACAGAGCTCTGAATGGATACTGTTACAGTGTATTCGGAGCACTTCGGTTACTGTAACCATGAAGAAATACAAACAAAAATAGAGGATTTCAGAAAGCTTTGTCAATTGTACTAAATAGAGCGATCATTGTGCATTAATGGGAGTAAAAGAGCAATCCTGATTTCCCACAAAATATTGTGGGGAGAAAAAATGGCCAACTTATTCTGCCCAGTGGTTTTGACTACAGGACCACCAAGAGACCCTTCTCAGTCTCTGGCTTTACCTCTGCTCCTCTGCAGGTCTTCCGCTCCTTTAAGTGTGGTTGACTTTTGTGATTCTGGTTCTTTGTTGTCCTCCACTCCACCCTAGACTGCACTTGCAGACTTCAGAGGCTCAGCCAGAAGATGTTCTCTTTACAGAAAGAGCTTGAGGCAATTTAGAATCTATTAACCTCATAGAATACTTCAAGGTTTGGATGCTTTATTCCAAGTGGCCTCCAGGCATGTTCGGGGCAACTGGAACACCACAATGTGGCAATGAGCATGGGGGTCGTGGAATCATTGACGATAATCTACCCTGAATTAAGTAAGTACTCCAAACTTGAATCAAGGTGAAAAAGAAGTTGCAGTATCTAGAATCTCCCTCCAAGATCTTCTAAAAGGTCCATATGGGGAATGTGGTAGGGTATTCACCTCACCTTGTAAATTCCATTTCTGCTATGTAAAGTATTTAATGGGTGCAGTCAATTAATTAATTCTCAAGTCCACGTATTCGAAGTTAATTTTATCACTAATGCTTGTATTAATGATCATTGGAATAGGACACTCGCCCAAAATGTGGTATAAAATGATTGATTGTGAGACACTTAGGAGCTCCGATTCTGAGTATTCCCAAGAAAAAGGGGCAAATGACTGGTGGAATTTGTGCATTCTGGGCTAAACTCTGCATATCTCTGAATATAATGGGCATTTTTCTTTAGTACATATCAGCATATTTGTCCTAACAAACTTTATTTAGGAAAATTGCTTGGGGTGTGGCGTTTTTTGCACAGTTTAGAAATTTAACAGGGTTTTGCAAAGGGATAGCAATTCAGTCCAATACTCGGATTAGAGGCCCCAATTACTTTTCTTCCTCATGTGCACAATGCAGAAAGTGTAAATTGGAGTGAAGCTAAAGCCCAGTCCACAGGGAAGGATCATAGCACACTTGGGTAAGAGGAATATCTGACAAATTGGAGATTTGGCCGTAGTGGCAAAAGGCAAATTCTCAATTCCAGGGCTTGTTTTCTAAAACCATTTCAACGTTCAATTTAAAAATTACATATTGGAAATATTTGAAAGCTTCTCACCTTCTTCTCCGCTAACCAGCTCACTTAGCTGTTCATCAACCGAAGAGCACACCTGAGAGATGAGTTCATTTTGTACATTTGCAATGCCATCAAAGTTGGCCACATTAAAGACATGCTTTAGGGATGGCAATGACGCCATCTGCTTCAGTTCCTTGGCATCTGCTGCTTTGATACCTGTAAACAATAGCATAAGTAATAGTATATGAGGAAAAATGTAAGTGTTTTAAGAGTAAATCTACTGTCTGTGCCCTTTTAAGCACACAACGCCACAATGTGTTGATAACTTACCTAAGGTGAAAACTTCAACTCCCAAATTCTGCAGCTCTCGTGCTGGAATCTCAACATCATCTTGAGATTTTCCATCAGTAATGATAATGGCAACTTTTGGAAATCCCTTTCTTGCACCAGCAGACTCAGTAAATGTATTTGCAATCAGAAAATCTATTGCGTCACCTACCATTAAAATAAATAAAAAATAAAAAATGTTATTATCATAGTGAAACTAATTCACACCTAAGGAATAATGAGTAAGATGTCATCCATATTTTCGCCAAAAAAATGTCACATTCAAAGAAACGAAAAATTAATCAATAATATGCAAGGGGTTTGATCATATTGAAATGCTGGGAGTCTTACCAGTCATTGTATTTCCGCCTTTGTAGGGAATCCTTTTAATGGCTGATAAGAGATCACTTTTTCGCATGTATTCATTTAATTGAAACTCAGTCCTTGTATCTGAGCTGTACTGGACCACACCAACCCTTGTCTTGTCTTCTCCGATATCGAAAGCAGATACAAGGGCTGTTATGAAGTCCAGAATAAATCTGAAGTTGCCCCTGCCCACACTCCATGAGCCGTCAACGAGAAAAACGACATCGGCAACAGCACTGAGTGAGCATTCTAGGAAAAGCAAAGAAAATGTAAGAGAATTGAAATAAAACCAAGTCAATTATACTGACCATTAACACCATCTAGAATTTAGTGTTACAGCTTATCAATATTGCTTATCTATATTACTGCAAAAAATAAATTTGTTTCTAACATTCCACTAAGCATATTGGTCCTTGTTGGATGTATATTGCTACATGGTTTATGCCAGAGGCATTCTAGATTCTTCTGTATACTTGGTGTAGACTGAAAAACATAACACGTGTGTTCTCTATTCGACTGTGAATTCTAATAAAGGTGATTGCTAATGCTAACCAGAATGGACAGTTTGCAGTCGGGCAGTCAATTAGAATCCTCCTTGACTTCCATATCTAGAGTTACAGGTTTGCTTCAGAAGGTTTCTGAGACTTTCAGTTCTTTGTCTGTTTATTTCATTGCCCTTGCGATGAAATTGATTTTTCGTCTGTTGGCTTTTTATGTCTTTGTTTTAGGTTGAAGAGATAGCGCTCATTTTTTGCTTTGGAGAAGGAGGGAACCATATCACCATGGCTGTTAACAGGCTCCAGCAGCTCGCAGGGACACACAAGCATCACTGAGCATGTTCTTTTTTCTCTCCAAAAGGCATGCGTAAACCTTTTTTCGTTTGGGGGGGGGGAGGAGGGGAGAGTGAAGATCCATTGTATGAGCTCCAGCAATACATTTTTAAATCGAGTGCCTTTAAGCCTTTCCCATATCCATCAAATTAAGCCGATGATTATAAAATAAACTACCTGCACTGTGGCTTAAGAATTAATTAATAATTTTTGACCACCACTATGGGCAATAATGGTAGTTAATTACCTGCTCCCACAATTACTGGAGCACACTGCTTAATTAATTCTCAAGTCCAAGTATTTGAAGTTGTTATTTTACCGATTCTTGCATTAGAGGTCATGGTAAAGGAAGAGGGACACTCACCAAGATTAAAATGAATGATTGTGAGACACTTAGGAACTTGTGATCTCGAAATTTGAAATATTTTAGTATAAAGAGCAATGTCTAAGAGGTTTATAGTTCATGCGATAATCTACACTGCTCTGTAATGACTACTTAGTAACATTTTATGTAACATTTAAGTAGAAAGCTCTAACAACAATATCATTTTCTATGGCTCTACCATTTCCAACCTTGACATCATATTTTTAGAGATTATTAGAGCTGTGTTAGACATACTTAAGGATTGTTCATGGATGCTAAAGTCGACGGAACAGGAAACTATGTAGATGACTTTGGGAAGTGTTTTCCATGGGTAGCCGCCTGTTGTGCTAGTGGCATGTCAGCATCTTGCCTGTGTTGACTTTGCTTGCTCTGTAATTGCTTCCCTCTGTGTCACTGTAGGCAGCGGGGCCCTTTCATTCAGGTAGACATGGAAAGCCTGCCTGTCCTTGCATGCTGCTTGCTGAGCACCTGTCCGTGTAACCGTGTCATCCTTTACCAAATCGGTTTTCCTAATCCCATCAAAGTCGGTTCGGCGTGTGTTATTGTTATGCACCTTGTACGTGCTTCTACCTCACTTACTGCATATGACTCGGGTTTCTTTTATGTTTCCTTGTCTGTGTCATGCTTGTTATTAGAGAGCGCGCGTGACTTGACTTGTAAGAAAGTGGAAGTCGTTAATTTGTGTTTGCTCAGGCCGCTCCTGCAAACTGTTTCAGAGTGGCAAGAGACCTCCACCGTATTTAGGAATCTGGGGTAGCGATCAAAGACTGATGGCAGATTTCTGAACTCGGGTGTGAAGTAATTGTGCAGGAGTAAGCCTTTTTCCGATCTAAATAAACCAAAAAAATACTCACTTCCTGAGGCAGGCGAGCCTGCCTGTCGGTCACGCTCTTAGGACGATTCCGATAATACATGCACGCACTTCTCCAGACAAGGATTATGGATTCGCACATAGCGTGGCCGTGTATGGCAGCCGGTAAGTAAGCCAAGTGCTTCGAACAAGTGCGCAGACTGCTGAATAGTTTAAAATAAAAATGCTGACGATTAAATGGCTCCTTGAAAAATACAAGGCCACGATTCACTATGTTGCAAGCAAACCCAAAGATTGGGTGTTTCCTAGTCCCCAGGTCACAAAGCCCGTAATCACTCCACCACTGGCCTAATTGGGAGTAGCAGGCAGGACGTTGATTTACCTTACAACAGCAAGCACTGGCAAAGCCAGTAGGTCTCGCCTTTGTGGCCTAGATTTGCCAATAGTTTTTAGCCACGTTGTACAGCATCTCTGATGCTGCACAGCATTGCTAAAGTTAGAGGGAAAAAAGCATGTGACCAGCTGTCCACGTCATTTTCTAGTCAAGCACCACCATCAACACCACATGGCCCACCCACACCTCCCCCAATTCATCCATGACTGTTTCTTTCTATTTTTTTATATGTTATTTTGTCATTCTTCTCTCTGTCCGGCAATTAGTTAGCCTTTTTGGCTTCTTAAACATGTCGCAAACCATTCCCTTTTTTAACGCACTTTCGTAGGATAATTGCTGTTGCAGTGTTTTCTCACTACATTATGCTTGTCTTCGTGTAAAAAACAAACTGACATTATTTTTTGTGTTTTTAAAGCAGGGTACACTCCACCATTGAATCACTCCTGAGTGGCAAAGACCCTGAGGACAATAGATCCAAGTTCACAGTTCCCATCCATTCGTGTGTAAGGATCTCCAGCCTCTGCAGAATGGGCCCAGGCTACTCAGAGGCGCCTCTGAAAAACGGAGAAAACACTTTCCTCTAAACTTCAAGGTGAAAACCACCGGGTTTGCATTCTGACTTAACTACAAGCGTTCCTAAGGGCCCAGAAAGCCTGCCCCACGTCATGCCACATCTGAGGCAAGGCACACCTCTTGCCATCTTAATAACTTGTAGGCCATTTTTCTACTGGAATTTTCGGTTTTAGAAAATTCTCGGCTGTCATGCAATGCGCGGCAGATGATGCTGCGGATATGCAGAGACCCTCAAATGTGAGAAGGAACCAGAGCAAATAAAGCGGGACATAAATAATGAGGAAGTAAGAGGAAAGGCGAAGGAAGTGAAGCATTCAATTTTCCATGAGAGGAAGATAGGAACAGAGATTAGAAGAGGTAGTGAAAAATATATGGTGAATAGGAGAAAAACAAAAACGACAATGACCGATAGCCAAAAAGAATTAACGATCCTGGAATGAAAAAATAAAAAGAAACACAGAAGCAGGAGAAGAGAAAGGGGGGGGGGGCAGGAGGGGGCCCTGTTAGTGTGTTGGCAAGTGTGTTTGTGATACACATTTAGAAGCACACAAGAGACAAGTATATTCCCTTCCCTTGCAGTCATTCAGACCACAGGGTGGGAAGTTCATAAAGTGTGCCATTAGAAGTAGGCCAGGCATTCAATCTCACAGCAGGGTCAAAAAAGTGCAGGGGCAAAGGTCAAGCAGGGCCATGAATTCCTAGCTTTAGTACTTTAGTGCCTTCTATAAATCAGAGTGCTGTGGAATTAACCGGAGGAGGGTGAATTATGCAGAATGAACATTTGACTCATTCTTCTCCTGGGCTGTGAGAGCACAGTGGGAGCACAGGAGGGCACTACAAGGATGACAACAAAGGAAATAAAACAACTAGCCTACAGACCCGTTTAAACATGCAGAGCTAAACATCCCAAGCAGAACTCTTCTAACTGAGATGGACTGCTAAAGAGTCACGAGACCTGAATTAGACACGCAGTTCTATAAAATCATGAAACTCAACTCTGTTTCACTGGTAACCCTGGGAGTATTACTAATCACTAATGAGGGACCAGGTATGTAACTTACATGGACATCACTTATACAGGGATTCATAATACTGAAACCGTCCCACGTGGAAGCTCTGTAATGACAGACTACAGATACACTTACACACTTTATCAAGAGACCACATATCCTATCTGACAACTGCAGCGAGGCCTGTGTTTTTATGAACATGTGTTATGTGCCTGCTTGAAAAGTGTGTCTTGCAAAGCACTAATGACAAAAGCCTAAGGGCCATATTTACAAAGTCCTTCTGTTGCCCTTGCAAGGTGACACAAAGCTACTCAAGGGCCTAAGTGAGATCCCTGCCTTGCATTACTCTGCGTTGTAAAGGCATTCCATGGGTGGAGCATGGGCGTCCCCCTGTATCCACCCATAGATTTTGGTGCATTACCAGATTTACAAAACTTGTAAACCTGGTAATGCTTCAAAATTGTGCGCAATTCCCAACAGAGGTGAAAAGAGAAATACCTTAATTTGTCCTCGTTATTTCCTCTTTCTATGTGTGCTGTATTTTGCAACCAATTATAAGGAGGAAAACTCCTCAAAGGATTGTCTTTGTGCATGAAGGTGTCCTAAACCTAAGCATTTATCCTGCATAACTATGAATTGGTAAATTAGTACCGAAAGCACATTAATTGAATAGATCTTGGTTGTGACTGACATAGCGGTCAGCCATCATTCCCAATCAAGGTATTGACCCCTGCAGCCTGATCTTTCAAATTTATCTCAATGAGTCCTCAAGTAGAACTTAAAAAGCATCTTAGCGCCTTTTCATGCAACAACATGTATTGAACAGTTTACACAACTGTTACAATACCACATCTCCATGGATCTAAACCAATAGATCACATGAACTTCAATTTAGTCAACACATTGACTAAGTTTCCTCTATTGCAGTAGAATTTGAAATGTGTTATCTTTCCTGTGTTTTGCAAAACAAAAGAATCAAGGTTAGTTTTTCTTTACATACATGAGAAAACAGTAACTTGTAATTTTGCTTGGAGACACCAGAAAACATAACAAATGCTTTGAGAACAAATGTCATGGAAAGGACCCAGATACCATATTGTGTGACGAATAATATGATGGGCAACCTATACTGATAAAATAAGTCATTTTTCTTGGTACAATATTGCCATGTTAATGCTAATGTACAAGTAACAATACTTGAATGTATCATGTTAATTGAAGTATGATTACACCTGTATTGTAATGTATTCAATGTTTGTTGTACTGGTTAAGGTCACATTAGTATCACAGAATTACTGGAAAGCTAGAATCTTAGCCATTGTAAATAACTAAAAGCCAGGAGTCACTCATCCATCTTGTCTTAGCATTCCTTGAATTAATTTAGAACAACCAATTCTAATTTAATTACTCCAGTCACTTTGCATTTTTCTTGTTACCATGGTATCCACTGCTGATCCCCCTATGCCTCCTTCCAGCACATTAACTCAGTGCCCAACGTTGCATTTGAAAAAAACTAAAAATATATCTACCACTCAATCCTCTATATCAACATTAAAGTTGAAACAGTCCACTTTTCTGGTTAAAATCCCTCTATCTATGTGGATCGGTTGTGTTTTTTTCAGTGCATTGAAAATACTTTGGTGAAGAGGTGGTCACAATCTTAGTGTCAATAAATATATACTTACTTGGTAAGTCAGTTTCACCAGGTGTTCTATCACCAGGTCTCAGTGGACCTCCTGTCTGAACTGAAAGAAAAAAGAAAGTACAAAAGTAATGGAGTCTGCATATACCACCATGAGAAACAAAAACGTGTTCATACACATATAGGCATTTAATTGTTCACAGGTCACACTATCTTGACCTTCGAAGGCTAAAGAAGTGGAAAACAGATACTGCCACACCCCTTAAATTACTGGGCTATCTTGCTAACTTGAAAATGTGCAGTAAAAATACTCATTTTGACTTTTAAACATTATAGAAAACTGCATTAAATATGAGACTTCAACTTAAAAACGCTTTTGCCTTTAAGTGTTTTGTTAAACTTTTTCTATTTCAGCTAATTAATATCACATAAAAACTTGCAGCAAAATGGAAACAGCTCTGACAAAATGGAAGATGCGCAAAATGATTTATCTTCTATCTGTTCCTACTCATATCATACCCACCCACCCAATGATTAAGTAATAACTTAAACCTTGTCTCGTTTTTTTTTTTACCTAGGGGAGGTATTCTATTGCAATTGTACGATATTGTTCTTGCCAGTTGTGTAGAGAATATGTTGCAAAAGAACATAGTTGGATTTGCATTTAATCACGAGCAGAAAGTGTGAGAAAGAAGTCTTGGACATCCAAGTCACAGAAAAGAGCTAACTTGGAAATTAGAGCTGAAGTCAAGATCCCTGAAATGAGACCCATTTCATCAAAGTGGAACACGGATATTGTAAGGGCCATATTATCAAGAATGGCGATAACATAATCGACGCTTTAGCGGCAGGAAACTGCCGCTAAAGTGGAGATAAGGGACTTGATAATATGCCTTTGTGAATTCCAATAGAAGCCCAGGTTTGATGTCCTTCACACCAGAACCTGGGCTTCTATTGGAATTCTCAAGGGCATATTATCAAGTCCCTTATCGCCGCGTTAGCGGCAGTTTCCTGCCGCTAAAACAGCGATAATGTTATTGCTGTTCTTGATAATATGGCCCTACGCGTTTATTGGGGAATGGAACTAGTCATGATACAAGTAAGGCAAGAAAGTAGTCATAGAAGTAAATGTGCAGAACAATGGGATTAACCTCGCCCTCTGCTGATAGGTGATAGGGTAGGTTTTGGGAGGGCTTCTAGAATGACATTTGCATAATCTAATCAACCATGACCTAGTGATGAAATACATTGATTTGATCTGATTAATTGCAAATGTAGGAAAGTGTTTCAATTAAGTTTAGCTGTGTCTACTGCCTGGCGTAAAACCTAAGAAATTAGAGGATAAAGGCAAAACTGGAATTCTGTTCTTAATTTTTATTGCCTTGAGTAGAAGATTGATGCTTGGGTTTTGTTCCGCTGCATTTAAAAAGGCATGCCCATATAATATCATATTTTATTTTAAAATTCAACTCACCCTTTATAATTCAATACTATATAGGCAGACATTCAAACAGATCACCCCATGCACTTCTGTTTTTTTTAAGTGGTAAAAAAGCGCTCATCTTTTTAGTGTTGATGTGTGAACTAGCTATAGACTATAGAACTCCGCGGTAAGGCTGGTTACAGGCTCCAAGCGAAATGAGCACATATCCCCAGTCCTGAAATCTCTCAAATGGTTGCCGTATGATGCACGTATTCAGTTAAAGATTACTGTTCTGACGCACAAATCTCTTCACTTAAATACTCCCAGGTACCTTGCGCAAAAACTTCAGCTATCTTGTGGGGCAAGAAACTCAAGGAGTGCCAATACTTTCCTCTTGAAACCACCCATTCTTAGGAAAAAGAGAACCTGTCACAGAGCATTCTCAGGCGCCGCCCTAAAGATATGGAACTCTCTTCCTCCAGAAGTATGTAGAATCTCTTCAACAACGGCGTTCAAAGTGGAAGCCAAAAGATTCTTTAGGAACAAATTCTTAAACTAATTGGGCTTGGCCGACCTGCTCAAAGTCATTGCTCTTACCTCCTTTGTATCATCTTGTTCTAATTCTCCTCTTTTCCTATACAAAGACCCCTTCAGGGCCCGTTTTTACTTGTTTACTGTATTATCCTCCTTGGACATTGCTCTCACTTCCACTGTACCTTCTTTTGTTTCTAGTCCTCTTTTCCTCTTACAATGGCCCCATCTGGGCTCACTTTTATTTGCCTAATGTATTACCTTCTATGGTGCAACTATCCCTGAATAAGTGATCATTCCTGTTTGTGTGTCATGACTACGTGTTAGCGATTTTGCATGTATGTCCTCCTCCCATCCTAATGTAAAGCGCTTTGATATCCCTTGGGATCTTGTTCGCGCTATATAAAACTTTATAAATAAATAAATAAATCAGGCTTTAAGAAAGCATGGCTAATCACCTGCAAGGGTTTCCAGGCGCTAGAATCTCACAGAAGATTTAGATATGTGTTAGTAAACATGAAGACATTATACAACTCTGGGGCACTAATAAAGACAGCTGTGTGCACTGCAAAACTCATACTGTCCTTGCTCATAATCTTTCTTTGAGCATTTTATGGAAAATTGGATCACTTTCATGACCATCCAATCCACCCCAACTCAATAAGATACTTTGTATGAGTCCTAGGATTTGTTAACTAATGCAGCACTACTCACACATGAGAGAATAATCCAGCACATAGGGCCCTTCATACATCCAATTCCAATAAAAGTTGGAGTTATATAGATATGCATATATCTAGGTCTTGCCCCACCAAATGGGAATTTGATGACAAGACAATACCTATTAAAATAAATTGGACAGAGGTGTGTCTGTTTAAGGAAATATCTTACTGGGGTGGGTCATTTGGTTTGGGAAATACCCCTGTATAGGGTACACATAGAGGGGGGGGTGATGGAACAAGGCGCTTCTACAAATATACACAAATATTTTTCTATTGGATTAATTGTAATGTGGTGCATCAAACAATGGGGAAAACACCCAATTTCCCAAATTAAGAAACAGATACACAAGTTGCGCTGATGCACACACTCAATATCCAAAATAGTAAAGAAATTATTAAAAATGAACACAAAATTCAACAGGGCTCCTGCTGTTTTAGTGTTCTTAGAACAGATGAGGAGAAATCTTCTATTTAAGCGTGAAGTTGCATCTGAGTTGGAACGTATACATGAATACCGGAAGGTATTTGACCAAAAATTGAAATTGAAGCCCTGAGGAAGTCGCACAGTTGATTACCATAGCGACGAAACGCGTTGGGAATGGAAGACACTGAAATAAAAGAAGACTAAAACAGCAGGAGCCCCGTTGAATTTTGTGTTCATTTTAATTATTTCTCTACTATTTTGGATATTGAGTGTGTGCATCAGCGCAACTTGTGTACCCCTGTATAGGGAATCATTACCAATTTAGAGCAAGAAGGAGCTAATTTGGGTGTTATATTCATAGATAATCCCCTGCCCTACTGAAACACCATGCACATTTATGAAAGGGTAAAAACATGACAATAGTTCTAATTGCACAATATATGCCTTTTCCAGTGAACTTCATTAAAGATTCCTTGTTTGGTGCACTGTGCAACGCATAGGGTTGGCCTGCAATTTCTCTCTGATATTATCCACTCTCTTTGTTCCTGCGCACTGCATGATTTCTGGCTCCCTTGCACTTCTCTCTGCATCTAGCTTTAGGAAATCACTGTCTAGGGCAGATCACTCAGAGTTCCAGGCCCATCTCTTTGAAATGAGCTCCCATTAAATAACTGACTGCTTGAGCACCAAATCACATTTTACAAGCATAATTTGAGTTGTGGGTGTAGGTCTGTGCCTGTTAATCAAATGCAGCAAAAGGTATAATAATTTCCAAAACTCATGTTCTTTTGTGCTGGGCTGGCAGGATGTGCCGTTTTTAATTATTCGTTCCAACAGTAAAATCACATGAAAAACAGCCGACACGTGTTTCACCCGATTGCCAATTCCTGTTCCTGGGACCGCAGAGACCAAGTCGCTACAACAAATTCAGTTATAGGACCGTAAAGCAGACACCCTGCCGTGAAAAACCCCTCGGCCAATTGGCCATTTGGCGAAACACGTATCGGCTGTTTTTTCATGTGAATTCACTGTTGGAACGAATAATTAAAAACGGCACATCCTGCCAAGCTCCACCCACAACTCCATTTATCCTCTTTCCAATGGCTCTTGGGTGCAGCCATTCGTGAGGCGCGTGCCATCTTCAACATTGGGTCTTGACCACTGTAGCAGGAATCCTAGATTCATCCACTCATCTCAGCAAACCATATTTTACAAGTAGTTCAAAACCTGGCCTTTGCCTGTATATAAACCTATTTCAAATCTGTCTTCTCTGTGCTAGATCTGTTTTTCTGATATGTGTGTTTGCTGATTGAAGGGAGTTTTTGATCAGTTCTAGCACCATGATGCTATTGGCAATAATATGCTTTATGATTAAATAAATGTCAATTTAACATAATCATTGGTGCTTCCCGAGGTAAATGTAAAAGTCACTCTACTGAGCATGGCATCTCTTTCTTTCCCAGTAACACAAAATATTAAAAACTATGATAATTCAAAAACCATACTAGTCTGAGTGTTTCTACATACACAGATATCTCTGCAACTTTAATGTATCCAAACAAGTTAATTATAAATTATATTACACAGCCACCCAAGGTTTTCTATGCACACTTACTTGTAAGTTGGCCATAGACAGGTAAACTTTCTTCTACATCATCAAATGAAATTATCGTCACAACGTATTCTACATCTGGTGTGAGCTCTGTTAATACAGTTTGGGTAGCTGTGTATGGGAGATTTAATTCTTTAGTGGGCCCATCTGTCACGAAATACAAAAAGAAACACATGAAATCAGGTAATGCACACCGATCTTAAAAATATGATAAGATACATGAACATGCAAATAAATCTTTGAATTGTCTGATATCACTGTGAGGTGCCAGGACTAAGAAAGCTGCGCTTGAGAAAAAACTTTCCGTCTAAACACAGGGTTCTGTTTTGTGTCTTCCTCAGGCCCTACCTTGGCCTTGATGTGCTATCATCTTTACGAGGCTGAATTATTACTTTTCTATGGAACACTTTATGCTAGATACAAAGTTAGGAAAGATGGACCAGAACACACATTTTTTGCTCATTCCCCCCTTTTTTTTTTTAAACATCTGTTTCGTGGTTGCAGATCTGAAGTCAGGTAAGATCCCAAATTCGTGGAAAATGCACTTTTTATAGCATGTCTCAGGCAAAGGGCATCGAAATCCTGACCGATCCTTTAAGTACCCGAGACTGAAAACACATGGTCCCTGTCAGAAGTCAAGGAATAGCAGCATCTCGACCAGTAAATTAGAGATGTGTCAAACACATGTTAAGTGGTGAAAACTGTTTCAGCACCAAAACATCCTAAAATCAGTTCCTATGGTTGTAGACCTATTTCTGGGATTGTGGATTTCACCGAAATCAGCTTCAAAAGCTACAAAAGGCTGAGAGTATTCCTGTTGATCAATATACCTTAATAACATCAGGAATGTGACCTCTGGTGAGGAGGAGGAACATATGCACATTCCATTGAGCTACCAACAAGATATCTAAGGAACGCACCCAGGGTCAGCTCTCTGGTTAAAGTAGGGTGCATTTTCAACCACTCAGTATCTTTTCAAAATATTTGATGTATTTGGCATGAAAACTGTGATTTGCATGCCGGAGTGTGATTGTTTTGCTAACAAGCCACTTAAATAGTTTAATTTCTGCTTAAATAGCAATTGTATAGAACCTGTAAAGGTGTGAAAAGTGATCATAAATTCAAATAAATACTCTGGGCATACTCTGTGCAAACATTGCGCCCAGCTTGTAATCTGGAGCATCATTATGAGGAGATCACACCGTACATATTGAAATTGCTCTGCCACATAATGACTCATAAACATACCTGTTGTCGGAACTATGGTGATTCTGTAGCCCTCTATGGGTTCAGACGGTCGCTCCCATGACATTCGAACACTGTTTTCATTTATGATTTCAAATTTAAGATCTGAGGGCGGATCAACTAAAAAAAAGAATTTTATAAAAAGATTGTGTTTATATAGTATCAGAAACTATTACTGAAAAATAAAATGATAAAGGTAAACAGAGCTTACTAATCGTGTCTTTGCATAAATTTGTTTCCAACAAGCATGCTGACATGTATGTTGGAACAGGTATGAAACAAAAGCTCGACAATATCACAACACATCATGTTACAGAGGACAAAACAGAACATTGGCTTCTTGAGTTGCCGAGTCATTCGAAAATGGCCAGCAGAAACAAGCAAGATAGAACACAAATCCGAACATGGGTGGGTGCACAGCGAGTTCGCAGAAAATGACCCACTGGGCGAAGAGTTGACATGACAATGGAAGGGATTTGTGAGCATGCTGGGTGCAATCCGTACAAGACATGCTAGATCGAACCTGCTCACATTAATACTTTATAGGACAAAACACAAAGACAACACTCCTACTCACAAGACATCACCAAATGTATACACTGTAGTCCATTACAGGAACGTGTTTGCATACATTATGAACTGCTGAACCCAGCAACTTCTTCATGCTGACAAAGTTGTTAGGCATGATACTTTGAGAAACAATGGCTAGCCAAGCACAAGTTGGATTGTTAAATGAGACTAATGATCTGATAGACGTGATTAAAAAACATAATTTTGCTTTGTTTTGACTTCTGTCGTTTAATTGAGGTATAATCGGGTTTTATTTAATATTGTATGTGTTTCTATTCTTTGCATACATATGATTTTAAGCACTTCAATGCACGTGCATGTTATTAATGTAGGTATTAAATACACATTGCAAATATTTACAAAACAACTGGCAGTTTTGTGCAATGTGCAATTACTGTGCAAAAAATTATATTTTGCCAAATGAACTATTTGTTATGTACAGTATATATAGCCGTCAGTATATATTTGAGCCAAAAACAAACAATGCCAATAAAAGATATTATTATTATACAGAAAGTGAGCCTTTACATTCTTTTATGGGAAAGCAATGCATGTAACCACACACAGACATATGGATACATAAGTGTGCATGTGCTTAGAGAAGCATACATTTGAGATACTGCAAGGTATTGACACCAATATTAATGGTGTAATTTTAAGCAAGCGATATTAGAGCCTTCTTGATTCTTGGTAGTATCTTTTGCTAATTTTCAATCTGTTCGCACCTTTAAAACGTCCAAAATAGTATTTCAGCAGGAAAGTAACATTTTTGCAGCATGCGTTCATATACCCCATACAGGAAACAGCATTTTACTTTCAAAATGCTTGTATGTGGTTTCACAAAACAGAGGTTAATAATGGAAAAGACAATATCAGAGCATAATGACAAACATTTATTTTGATACCTTCAGCAAACAAAGAGAGAACACCTGTGGTCTGAACAAATAACTGAAACAAAACCAGGAAGACGTGTAGGGGTTGTTGACATGGGTAACTTGAAAGGCCATGAGAACATATGCTTGCATGAAAGGAATTTTGCAGCATCATGCATGTTGATATGAGATGGGTAGTTCTGAGAGTTTTACAGTGGGTTTAGGTCTCCATGTACACGGTTCGTTAAAGACAGACATTTCATAAATATTTTATAATGACATTCCTTTGTATACCATCATGCCAAACATGCAAATTTTTACATCTACTAACTCGCTCAAAGTGGGTGGTAAATGCAAATATTTAGACCCTAACAAAAGAGGTTAGGAAAGTAATTGCAAACAGACATTCCTTGCAGAACTAGAACTGGTATCACAAGCAAGACACCAGATGAACACTTGTTGGTGCTTTAAGACATGCAGTGTGAAGGTGTATGTTTGTGTCGTCACTCTGCGGGTGTGTGCACACAAGTTTGTGTGTGGGTTGCTGTACATTTGAAAGGTACATGCATTAACTAATGGGAGTGTATGTATGTTTGTATGTGCATTCTTGTGTGTGAGTCAGCTAAAAGGTAGTAAGTAAATTCATATTCACGTTTAATGGCTGATCTGTTTGTTATATTTACATTGTTAGCGAGAGCTGAGATGGAAATTTAGTATAAACCATGCACAAATGATATTAGTATAGTTAAAATACTTATGTAATCAATGTACATATATATGCATTTCAATGCATATATATATAAAGAATATCATTATAAAATATTGTGCCAATTGCTCAGGACAAATTTAATGCAAAGGCAAACACCACTGGCCTGAGCATGCTTCATAAAAGAAATGAGTACATGGAAAGTATCAACACCAACCTTTTAGGTATAGTGGCCTGATGCAGCAGAGACCTTAGGCTGTACCTGCTGTAGTGAAAGAGCAGCAAAGCCCAACTTGTTGGTTTCCACGTGGTCGGATTCCAGAAAAACAGAAAAACTGACTGTGGGGAAAAAGTCTTTCACATTTTAAAGTATTTTTGTAATTATTTTAATGAACAATCAAGTTCGGCTTGTTACAATTAAATAGGGTACATGCTCATTGGTTTCACGCAGTCCTCTTTCTGAAACATGGTAAGCGCAATAAGTTGATCATGATTGTGTCAAATAAGGAGAATCGATTTTGCAGTGAAAATGGCACCAAAACATGTAAAATGCCTATTTGAAGGCACCTTTTCTGAAATTACCCATTGCAATAAACTCACATGTGAAATGTGCCTCTTGGGCAAAACAAATGAGTTGGTATAGCTAATGTACGAAAGTTTAAGCTTATCTGGAGAACAAGTGAAATTTGAATATGTGTAGTGTATAGCACATATATGTACTATCCACATTAAATGGTCAAGAAAATATCTTACAATTTTGAAAAGCATAACAAATGCATTTAGGAAAAAGGTGTGACCACTCATTGCAATGTTTAAGATAGCATCTCGTTGGTCAACTCATTCTTTATATAAGGCCCTTTAACTTGGTATTTTGAAACACCAATTAATTTATCTTTCTGTTAAAGTTTTTACTACTCAATGTGCTTGTGTAGTCAAGCAACAAAGTTATTTACTACACAGTATTTTTGTAACCCAAAGATTATTATCAAAACTAATCTACTTCAATTATTATATTCTATGCCAACTTATGATTCCTCTATTCTTTCCCCATACAATATCTATCCCAACGTTAATACTCACATATTGGGGATAGGTGGAATATTCTACCAGAATATATTTTCCTAAATGTTATGCTACCATAATATTGTAGGCAAAGTATTGAGCACCAAAATATTGACACGGTAAGAATAGATAGGTTAATATAAGTTTATTTTACACAACTCCATAATTGTATACTTTGCCAAAATATATATCTTCAAGATATGTAGATGTGAAGTTATGAACAGTAAATAAAAGATACTCTATAGTGGACCTAATATTAAATGTGTGAATTCTGAAAATAACAATGGTAAGTGTTGTGTGAACACTCATAAATATCAGACATTTAAACCTGTAAACATTAATGTTCTGAGGCAAACAGAATCTTAACCTACAGCATCATCTATGTTGCCTCTTTCTCCATGTCTGTTTAGCATGTTATCCCATTTTGAGCAGGGCGTGAAATGATTAGACTTGCATGTATTGCCAATCAAGGTACATGCAGTATGAATTTAAGTTAAAGTACATTTGGTTTCATAAGTGGTTTAGAACCATAATATTGTTGGCAGATTATTGTCCAACATACATATCATTTACAAATATTGTTTTGCCCAAATGGATTTATTAACAGAAAATCAACACCCAATAGAATGATAGATTTCCCAACGATATATAAGATCGATACTTATGTCAGACTTGTTAAGGGTAATCTTACTACAATGTTTCAGTTTTGCATATGCCTATGCTGTATTTGTCACCATTTATCTGTATTATGCCATAGACTTGACTATTATTCAACAACAATGTCCAATAAATAGGTTTAATAATATTGTGTGACTTAGATATAGGAACGTAAGACCTGATTAATAAAAGTGAACTAACACTTTTATGTAAGTTTACAATTGTTTGCTATTCATAAAGGTATCTTACTAGTAGTATATTTACAACTGCGGAGTCTCCGCACATAAAGAGATAGGACGATCCTATCTTTTTATGTGCGAAGACTCCGCAGTCATAAGATACTGCTAGGAAAATGGCTTTGTGAATAGCAAACTATTGGAAACGCATACAAAAGTGTAAGTTTACTTTTGTGAA
The DNA here is from genome assembly GCF_964204655.1 of Triturus cristatus. NCBI lineage: Eukaryota > Metazoa > Chordata > Amphibia > Caudata > Salamandridae > Triturus > Triturus cristatus. The sequence goes on from NC_140589.1 coordinate 529,496,241, forward strand.
TCTGGCCTTTAGTTGCACTTCCACTTTCCTTCAAAAGATGACAACCTTAAGAAAAAATGTTCCTACATTAATTTAAAAAAGGTAGTACATTCAAAATGTCTGAATGTACTGATGCTTTTCTCATGGTCAGTTTAAAGTCAATATGTCCCAGATAAAATGCTAGCAGATATCTAAAAATAGTTGTAACACTTATTGAAGGCTTGTTAAGTCCAAAAACAGCAGCATAGAATAACCATAGTAAGCAGCATACTTTTATAAACCCTACTTTTCAGACACTGATACTCAGTAAATGCCATTGTATAAGGTAAGATGGATATTAAATATTTGATCACTTTGATCTAACAAAAGGTGATGCCTCAGGATGCCACTTTGCAGGTCAGAACATTGACCGCAATGCAGATTCTATGTCGGTTATAGGAAATGATTCCCTTCTTTGTTTACCTTGTGTACTGCCTAGTATAGGGATGCTAGTGGTTGCTCTCTATATTGACTCTCTGGAAAGTTTTCTTCAGTAAGACCAGAGGCATTGCCGTCTGTAGAATACCCCATATTAGCAAAGCCAGCCCTAAAAGTGCTGACACATATTTAAAAAAAGATTATCTTGAGGAAGCTTTGTTAGGGTACATGTACTGGGCTCTACTTTTTTTTTTACTATTTATAAAACTACCCAATAATGTAAGAAAGATGTAGCTGCCTACTTGGAATAGTATTCTGAAAATAACATTCTTTGAGGCTAGCAACAACAGCCGAGAAAATATTTGGTCGGTGTACTTGAATTCCATTTTCAGACAAAGGGTTTCATTTAGCGTTTGAAAGGAACTGGAATTCCTTGAGTTTTTAGAAGATACTTTAACTACAGAGTAGAATCTGCTGAACTTCCTCCACCACAGGAATATTCCTGTAGAGGAAATTCAACCAATTGGTTTTAGCTGCGTTCTTGTTGCAAGTTATGTGAATAGAATTAGATGTTTACCATGCCTGATAATACCATTATCTCATGGTGAGGTATTTAACACACTGAATTCCATATCATTTGCCATTTGCCTAATAAATTTAGACATGTTTGACCGGCCACAATCTATCAGGAACAAAACTGTGAGGGTGTGATATGATCACATAACACACAATGCCAACACCTGTGCAAACTCCTGTTCACAGACGGGGCTGGAATTTATCCCTGAACCTGTTATGGCGACCTCAATATTTAATGTTTCCCTTCAAAGTGAAACCAAAAGCAAAAGTCTTCTTCCTGTCAATTTACAGCCACTCTATCTAATCCTATCTTCACGGTGTTGGATTTAGTTATTACTGACTCATTTCAACGTTTTGTGCTTTAGGTAAAAGTGGCTATTTGTGTGTTTGGAAGCTCAAATTGATAAGCTACATTGAACCCATGAAGGGATTTCCTACGTCTGTGATTTTGAAGCAGATTGTTCTTGTCAGAGCATATCATGTTTAAGTACTTCCCAATCAAAGAAGTGGACTGCCATCTAGACCAAAATGTAACAGAGTTGTCATTCATATTTATTAGTGAAAAAATGTGCTGCTCGGTATTTGTAGCACCCATTATACACACATATGCCACCAGGTGCGAAGGGCCACTCATAATTATTGAAAATGAGAGGTGAAAGAGCTGAACCTTGCTATTTCATGGTCGATTTAATAGAGGACAGCACTATCATCTAGGATCTCCCTGGGAAACACGAGTGCACCAGTGGCTTGCTTTGTCATAGATTCCTGCATCTTATAATGTTTTCAGCAGGACACATTGGTTCACAGAGTTGAACCTTGAGGCCAACTATACCGAGCTGATGGGGCCATATTGTCAGCAACTGCCTAAAGATCATAGGTGCCTTTTTCTTTAGCTCAACTGAACAGGGTCGTTGAGATAATGGTCTAAAGTTTCCAATGGCATTCTTATCCAGTATAGACTGCGTCAAAAGTGGATATAGCAGGGCACAATTTGAATGATGCAATGGTAATCACAATAGTTGGTTAACCGGGACCCACTTAGCATTCCTCTGTCTTTGTTTTGGTAGGGAATGTTCTCCCTGGACTCATCATGGTTTTGAAGTCAAAAAGTCACTTAGGATTGAGTCTCAGTCCTGCAACTCATCTAATGTGGCCAAAGGTATTGTCAGTTCAGTTGCCTCTTCTATTATTGAATGATCTAATGCAAGATTGTTGATCAGGATTGCCTAGATTTTGGGTGGAACCAGCCTCATCCCTGTATGCCACCACCCCTCTGAATATACTTCTTCAGGTATAATCACAAGCATAAGCATTTACTTGTGCATCTTCAATTGCATAAGTCCAAAGTTGAAGAATGTTGACCTTCCCATACAACCCCATGCATTTGAAGTGTTACTTCACCTTTCCAGCCCTCAACATGAAATTACTCTTCCCCTGGGCAGATTAAATCTTTTACAGAGTATGAAACTATCTGCAAAGGCTTTGTGAAAAGCCACGAGTGTCTCCATCCTGTAACATCCACTACTTGTACCTGTGCACATGCTTACTCACACTAAAACTTCTGCCATTGCATTGGAATTTCAAGAGTAACGAAATTGATTTGCAGCAGCAAAGCCCACTATTCCTGACTCTGTGAATTTGGAATGTGATTTTGCACTTATCAAAAGGGAGTGTAGCAGGGATGTCATTGGCCCTGGTGCAAGCAAGAAATATGTCCCCCTTGACTCCTGCTAGGGCAGTAAAATACAGCAATCAGCAGGGTTCAATGGGCTCTCTGCTGAGCTGCAACTGTATTTGCTGCCCCAATAGTAGCTATGCCCCTGTTGTCAACACAGCTGTCTGTAAACTTTACTGCCCTGAGATACAGAAATATGTGTGCAATGTTTGCCATAAAACTAGAGCCCTTTCACTAACCAGGCATCCAGAGAGAGGTATCATTGCAGCAAAACTTGGCATCAGCAAATGATGCTCTGTTCCTCATTAACGTGATGCCCCTGGGGCATCTGGGAAAGCTAATGAGGGTCTGCAACAAAGTTCAGCAAGGCGCAGAACGGTCAACAAAACACAGTACCACGAAGAACAGAGTTGGAATATTTTATTTCAATGTCATATAAAAATACAGTGAGAGAGCTCTGTTTGAATCCACACACAACAAATAAAGGCAAATTGGTGCTGGGAAGATGTGATTGCCAGTACAGGCATGTTCTTGTTCCTCAGCACTGTTGCCTTCGGCCTGCCGATGATCTGGCAGGCCCCCTCAGCAACACACAAAATCTACCCAACCCTCCCTTAAGGGATTTATGCGAGCAGCAACTCAGAAGGACAAGTACACATTTGATAGAGATCAGAAATCAGCAAAAACAATAAAAAATGAAAGTAGATCAAGATTTGACAAAAAGACAAACGCCTGAAGGACAGAATGGGGCGTTTATTTCCAACAGAGACAGGCACAGGAAGAAAACAATCACTGGGCTAGAAAGAAAGAGAGAGGGAGAGAGAGGAAGAGAAAAAAGTCAATTCTGCACCATCTTTGACAAGAGCGTGAAAGGACAGGGTTGGGAGAGGGGGGTAGAAGTTACCTTCTGCCTCTATGGAAACCAACAGCAGAGCTGCACATAAAGTGGCCACTGCCGAGGACAGCCTGATCTCCATCGCTCTGGTCCTCACGGATCACAACCACATGAATGGATCTGCAATGAAAAGAAGTAAACATGCACACTGTCAGAAAGGGCACACAAGCAAGTGTGCCCTAAACATGACAGCTAAGTCAATGGAGAGGCAGACATGCAAGCATGATGGTCACTTAAAATGCTCTTTCTTTTCAATTTACTTGCTCACGGATTTGGTATTTTACCATATCCCACCTCCACATCCCACCACAAAATACATCCCAAATTTAAAAACTTGAAAACTCTCTCTCTATCCACTCAAATGTTTTGACCAAATCCATGTTGCCCAGTGAGTTAAGCACCCACAGCTAACATTTAAATGTGATCTGCACATCAAAAATTTAAATCCTGGAAAGAATAACTTGTTTCCATTTTTTTGAGGTCTTCAAATTTAGCATCATTTAACTGCTATACCTATCATTGACAGTGCTTAGGAAATGAAATTCTGGGTTAGTGAGTGCTTTATAAAAACACATTATTATTTTTATTTGTGACCGGTTTTCAATTTATAAAACAATTATTTAAGCTTGATTACATTTATCCCTATTGGCACGCAAAGTAGAGAAATGATTTATCAAGCAGAAACCATATATTTGCATCACCATGGAGTTCCAAAGCTTTGCCAGGTTTTATACGCACAATTACCATTTTGATCCCAGATTCTGGATCCAGGCCCACAGTCTCCAGTGTTTCTACCCTTTAACCAATTAATGTAATTAATATAAGGTTGTGAGTACATTGTGAACGGGCTGTTGGGTAATGCCTGTCAGTCTCTAAACTCCTAGTAAAACTCGAATATTTCCACCTCAGTTACCTACTTTGCAATGTCCCTGATTGTCTTATCTACTAGTTTCATGAATTTGATACAGTCGACCCTTTTTGTAAGAAGCATGCCACTGTCTTTATCATTTTAATATGTCCATTAATGATGACACTGCTTTTTAACAATAATGTATATTGTAAATAATCTTCATAGCTCATGCTAGACTCCATTGATGCATTAAATAGTCCTCTCAATTCATGGAAGAATGTAAGAAAGGGTTCCCTCAGCCATTTATTTCCTTCAATGACTTAGCACATGCCATAACCTGATGTGCCTTATTAAATGTTAAATGAGCAATTTAAAATGTCTTCAATTATTAAGGCTTTGAAGGCATGCCACTGTTAGTCTGTGATGATCCAAGTTAAATTTGATGAATGTCTCATTGTTGCCATTTCTGATATAAGTAACAAAAAGTAACTCATAAATAGCTTTCATGTACCTGTCCACCAGGCAAACAATTTTCCAACGGTTACGGTGACATCATTATTATAATCAAATAAGGTGCCTTGATCAGATGAAATTCTCAGTTAAATATCAATCAAGCAATCTTGTAGACCTTCCTTTGAGTCAAAAATGTAGTTTGAGCTTCACTTGGCTTTGTTACAGTGTCAGTAAAAGGTGTGTGCTTGGGTGTTTGAATTACAGAACCGCCACAATTCTTTTAAGCCAAACTCCTGCATCAATTCCTTTAATGCCAATCTGCCTCTTCCAATGGCAATAGCTGATTCCCATTAAATATTTATAGCTAATATAACTACTGAAGATCACCTCAATACTACTCAGCATGTTACCAATGTTGGGTGTTGCTATGTGGTCCTGCAGCAGAAGTACACTTGGATCACCACTGCTCAGATACCTCAAACCATATCCCTTATCTTGCCATTTGACAGACCTATCCAGGATATCTTTTTCAATTTGGCAACTTTTCAAGAACCTACATATTGATCCATGAATCCCGTAGTATAGGATCTAAACCTAGTACTTCTCGGCAACGTGGTATATACTGAAATACTACAGAAATAATTTAAGTGCAAACTACTTCCTTGATTATTAAAAAACGTCAATCTCTAGTGCTTCCTTCTTCATTATAACTCTCCCTTTACTTTATGATGCCAAACCACCCTCTCCTATGATAATTTGCCAACATCAGACTAGTAAGTTGCATGAAATTCTCAGGACCCTTTACCCTATTGCTGGAATTTCCCTATTCAAAACTCAATATTCACACTCCAAGGTCTGGATGCTATGGTAGTACTATGCATCTCCCTGTCTGTTGTTGAAGGAACACCACTTAGGCCTTGCCATATTCATGGATTTTCAAAAAGATGGTGGTTGGTCAATGATGGCTTTCAGTCCATCAGGATCCTAAAACAATGAAGCAATATGCAGATTCTGAAATGGGAGCATTTGTTTCCAGAGTTGTCACCTAGACACTACCAACTCTAGGTGAATGTGAAGGCAAGAAAACGGTTGGCACCTTCAATATTCACTGGTTTGAGGATTTTCACTAGAAACATGATTTTATATTGCAAGTTAAATTTCATGAAAAAAATAAAGATTGCTGTTGGGTCGAGGGTTGTAATTTGTGTCAGGAGAGCCTGTTGCCCTCAAACCACAGGGCTCAAGACAACAATTCAAGAAATATTCTATACTTTAAATGGAGAATGCCCACAATTCTCAGCAGAGCTGCCATACTTTTAATGGGATAGTAGTTGTACATCAAAGCAGGGCTGGTGTAGTTTTAAAGTGAAAGTACCAGCACTTTTGAGACAAGTTACTGTATTTTTAGAACAATGCTATTTCTGTGCAGAAGGATTACTATAGTTTTAATGGCATTGCGCTGAAACTTGGCATCAACTGGCTAAATTTGTAACTGGATAGTGTCCCATTTCTAAGTACATTTTGCTGTTTTCTTACTTAGAGTTGACTGGTAAAGGTGAGACTTTCCATTAGGTTAATGGACTTACTGAGAATTTTTGTAAGATCCCAGCTTTCAGTCCTGTGAAAAATGCTATCTTTGAGTAATCTACAGGTCCAAAGATGCACTTTTATGAAATAGATATGTGGGTTAAAAGCCCTGGTGCACAGCTCCACCTTAACTGCACATAATAGGCTCAAATTGGAGGTGAGATAGATTGAAAGGTCAATGTGCCTAGTTTGGAATTTGGTCTGTAACATGCAAATGGTACATTTAAATACCTTTAGATCCAAGTTAAACTTTTACTTTGAAACAGAGCTGGAACACATTTAATGAGAGAGTGGAAGCACTTCTCAACTGGACTGTCAGACATCTGAGCCCTCATTACGAATGGTCCAGGAAATAGGCTGATATTTCCCCAACCCTGGAGTTACTGACACAAGATTGTTAACTCTGAGGCAGGGGGAAATCTGGCTGATGCTGATGTTGATGCCGAGAGTCCACAAAGAATTGAGGAATTCCTGGGTCCAATCCCCCTAGTAACTTTTTATGTTGGCCAAATCTTTCACCTGGATACTTTGGCTGTTTTTAGGATGAAAGTACATAGATCAGCTATTACCGGCCCCAAACAAATTAAATGGACACTTGTAATGAGTACCTTACTGTGGTATTACCTGTCCTTCTCAGAGCAATTATACTATGAAATTAAATGAAAACAGGTTTTGTGAAGCACTTGAAAGCCTGAGGGCATCTTGGCACTAGTCGATCACAGAAAAAGAAACATGGTACAGTGGGCAGAAATTACAAACTAAGTACTAAAAAGCAAGGTCTTAAGATTCTTTCTAAAGGATAGCAGAGGTGGGCAGGTATTTAAGTGAAGAGGTAAGGCATTCCACTGTTGAGTTGTACCATATATAAAGCTTCTGCCACCCCAGCAGACTTGTTTAAATTTGGGAACTGTCAAATTGACTGCTGAGGAGGACCTAGGAGTCCTAGATGGAATATACCTAACAAAGTTCCTCTGAAAGTAGTCTGGTCCCTCGTCATGTAAAGCTAAGCACGCGATGCAAAGTGCCTTGAAATCATTTCTTTTCTCTACTGGCAGCCAATGAAGGTCTACCAGGGCCTTTGAGACCAATTTAAGTCTGGGTATTCCCACCAGAAGACAGGCATCCACGTTCTGCAGGATCCTTTACTTATTAACCAGGTGTTTCTGTAAGTTGATATAAAGACCATCCCAATAATCAATTTTCAAGAGAGTAACAGCAGTTACTACTAATTCTCTTAGATCCATTGGAATCAAAGTAAAAATTCTTCTCAAGATTTTTAGTGTGATAGCATTCACCTGTCTGTCAAAGGACAGATGATTATTAAAGATAACGCCCAGATCTTTCACTTTTTTTACTGGATTCAGGACCGCGCCTAAATCGGATGGCCCCCAATTAGGGGACCAGAAGGAGATCTTGTTTCCCAACAGATATACTTCTGTTTTTCGGAATTTAGTTGCAAGCAATTATTCGACATCCAATTGTTAAACAACTGCATAGAATTGTGAAAACTGGCAGCTGATTCATGATGATTGCCAGAAACTGAAATGATAATTTGAGTGTCATCAGCATAGTTGATGACCGAGAACCCCTGGTTCTATTTATCAAAAACTCAAGGAGGGTGACATATAAATTAAACAAGGTAGGGCTCAATGAAGAGCCCTTCGGGATGCCACAAGGGAAGTAAAAAGAGTTGGATAGAAAGATGTCCGTGGAGACAGATTGTACTCTCCAGGTGAGAAAGGAGGATAGCAAGGCTAAGGCTGAGCCACGGATGGACAAGGCTTCGACACGGTCAATCAAGACCTTATGACTGACTGTGTTGTAGGCTGCCAAAAGGTCCAGTGGTATAAGGGCTGCCTGATTTCCATTGTCCAACGAAGTCCTTAATTCCTCTGCGCCGTGTACAATGGTACTGGCATGTCTGAGCACTGCTGGTATACATTTTATAAAAACGTCACCAGACCTTCCCACAAGGCTGCTGTACTTTTAAAAGTGGAATAAGAGTGCTCATTAGGAAATCACAGGTAAATAAACATGGAGTCTGCAACCTGCTCTTGCTTTTCCAAGTGGTTATGATGCACTCCGGTAGGGACGTTTTCATAACATTTTTCTCACCCATGCTCGACATGTGAATGCAAACTCCCCAGCCCTATAGGCCTTTCAAAAATAACACGATATACTGCATCCATTTTTTGCTCCAGCATTGAAGGACTTCTAAAGCAAGGAACATTGACTGATGTGTTTTGCACATCACTAGCTATCTCTCTTTCAATCAAACATGGCTACATAATCTTTGTTGAGAGGTAAGTATTAACAGGATTTGTAGTGTTTCCAAAACGATCTGTTATAAACGCTGACGTTGAAAAAAAAAAAAAAAAAACATGAAGGAACTATGTGATGATTAGTGTTTTCCACTCACACTCGACTTCCCATGCTCCCACTCCCAAAACGCATAAATAAAAAAGCAGGAAGGTGAGTAGGTTCTAATACAAAAATCCCAACCTCTTTCAGCCGCCGTGTGTCACCCTCCAATTCAGCTGATCAGGAGAAAACGCACTGAAATGTCTAGCCTTTCAAATGCTGCCTTTGCGTGTGACTGCCCCGCCCCACTCCAGGGATCAAAATGCTGAACAGAAAGAGAACTTCTCCCAGGCTGTCCGCCCTATAAACACACCCTAGAATGCCTTCCTCCACTATGCCACAAGACCAGGGGTTAAGTCGGCGAGAGTGTCGACCACCTCACATGCCACGCCCGTTTGCACTTCCAGGCAGCAGCTCTGTGATCAAGGTAATTACGGCCCTCCTTACAATGTAATTCATATGATTTGCAGAATTATGAAAAGTTCTTTGACCCGAGTGCTGATGCTCTAAAAATAGCCGGACAGACCAAAGTTGTTTAAACTGAGCAATATGATCATGTTCAGTGTTTACTTACTTTCTCTAGTCTAGATTGTTCTGTCTCCAAAGTTCGATAGGTCACTTCATTTCCTGTTTTTTTCCTACTCACCATTGTCGGTCAGAACTGGTTGGTCTACGGTATTTTTGGGAAATTAGATTACTGAAGTCAAGAAAGTGCTTACATTGTACAAGATTGTCTAGCCTGTCAGCAAAATGTCGGCCTACCTCCTGTGTTCTAGCATTTTCTAAATGCGGAGTAGGATTGCAACCAGACTTGATTTCTCCTGCAAATAGGCACAAAACTTTTCTAGGGAGCAGTGCCATCTTAAAGATTTTGGAGTGCTGTGTTCAGAACAACTTTGAAGTTCATTACCCATGTTCTACCAATTCAATCCACATGACGAAAAACAAAGATTAAGGAACAGGGTCACACAAAAACACATAGCCCTTAAGATGACACTAGGCAAAGGGAACCAGAGTCAAGTGTAGTGGTAGGGATAGGAGAGAGGTTGAACTGCAGAAATAGACAAGGGTGAGACAGAGAGAAAGTTCACTTTCCCAGCAGGGGGCCTATGGAAGGTGTGGGCCATGGGCAATTTACCGCATTGCACAAGCCTTAAAATGGCTCTTCCAGAGAGTCCAGAAGTACCAGAACCCCTCAGTGAATCCACACAGTGACCATGCATGATTGAGGCTATAGTATGGAATGCGGGTCCAATTTCTGACTACAGGGTGCCCTTTATCTTGTGTTGACTGCATTTCATTAACAATGTCTTGAAGGGTCTGTGTGATCTACAGTATTTAGGTCTGTGCTGTTGAGAGCTTGTGCATGGGGCTTTGATGTTTGCACGTCTACTGAAGCGGGTCTCTCTTCTAGTGATTGGAGTGCAATACAGCCTTCTCTGCAGCGTCTGTTCAGCTCAGTACTAGCGGAAGTAGCTCAGTAGCAACCGGCATTGCTCGCAGGTGGGGGGGCGGGGTCGAGGGATTGCGGGGGGATTCGCGGGGAGCATTACAGGGGCGGTCGTGGGGAAATAAAAAAATAATAATAATAATAATATTAAACTTACCTTTCCGCCGGGTCCCACGTCTTCTCGGCTCCTGCTCCTGCTCTCCTGCCTCCAACAGGAACAGGAAGCACACAGTTCCCTCCCCTAAGCTAATCACAACGCTGCAAGTAGCATTGTGATTGGTCAGGATGTCACCCAGCCAGGGGCAAATGGGTGGCCATGTTCTAGATGCAGGTTGCATAGCAGCCAGCATGGAAAAGGGTATAATGCGCATGACTGGTGTGGGCTGCCAGAGAGGGCCGACCAAACAGTCTTTGCAGGACTGGGAAAACCACTCTTCCCTGCCCTGCTCAAAGAGTAGTGCAGCCCCGCCCACCAGCCCGCAATGCGCAAAGGAAACATAAAATGGTAATAACTTTTAGTTATTACCATTTTATGTTTTGGCTTTCTCGCAATGCGAGAAAGCAGTGGGGCGACGCTCCTCCGCCCTAGTGGAGGAGCCGCCTAGCTCCGCGTGTGTTCCATTTTACTGAGGAGAGCTACAGGTTTCTAGAAAAACGACATAATGGTGACTTGGAGTACCAGGGCCATCTTAACAGTATTATAGCCCCCCAGGAAAAGCAGTGCACTGGGCCCTGCTAACACAACCACTGACAGGAATAAAAATGTTTAACAGAAATTTAGTGTTAAATTCCGGTCTGTATGGGGCCTATATGCTCGTGGGGCCCCCAAGCAACTGCCCAGCGTGCCCATGCATTAAGACGGCACTATGTTGTACTACAACACAGTGAAAATGAATGCTGACCCATTACAAGCGGATTCTAGTGGATGCAGGTGCTTTCTCTTGTCATTTGGACAACTCGGTAGCGTGGTGCTTGAATTTTCACTAGGACAATCAGCCAATGCATATCCCGAGCAATTGTTCTGCCCCTCCCATTAGCGCTGCCTCTCCAAGTGATTGGCCGCTGCTGGTTCCAACACAACGCTACAAGCTGGAGGTGGTGCACAGAGCATGTGGATTGGGATGAGAAATGGCTGGGCGCAGAGCACCAGGTGCTCCTGGCCTGCTCCGCTGGGATGGATACGCCTGGCTGCCAGGCACACAGCTGATTCGGCCTGGCTATGGCTGGAATGGGATACACGTGGTCGCTAGGGACACAAATGCTCCTGGCCCGGTTGGGTATCAGTATAAGATAAGGTCAGCTATGGTGACCACCTCACTCCAGGTCATTACGGGCAGGGGTCCCCAGTCTGAACTTTTCACCCACAAATCATTGATTTTCACATGTGTTAACCTACTTAGTTCAATTGCAGGAAACAAGACTACAACACCCACAACACATTAGGCTATCAAACAAAACTCCTGGACTGGAAACTGCTCATAACAACCTCGGGGATGTGGTCGTCCAAAGATCAGCGCAGCTCCTGTCTGGCGTTGTGCTGGAATGGAATAGGACAAGACTGGCCGCTGGGTACACAGCGGCTCTTAGCCCAGAACTGTATCGGGATAGGATGCGTGCAGAGCAGCTCCTGGCCCGTCTGTGCACTGAGGTGTGATAGAACCGGCCGCTGGGCACACTGCAGCCCCAAGGGGCGCGCACTGAGGTGGGATTAGGCTGCCCACCGTGCACAGAGCAGCTCCAGGCCCGGCCGTGCACTGAGGTGGTATACCACTGGCCGCAGCGCACACAGCTGCTCCAGGCCCAGCTGTGCACTGGAATGGGATACAGCAGGGCCGCCGTGCACACAGCAGCTGCTGGCCTGGCCGTACACTGGGGACACGGCGCAGGCCCTAAGTGCTGCTGTTGCTGGAGCCCAGCTCTGGGCGCCGAGCCGCACGTATGCTTCTAATTACCAGAGCTCCGCGAGCGGCCATGAGCTCAGGCAGCATAATTCTGCGGTCCTGACTGATCGCACAGGAGCGCTGCCAGGAGCTCCCGGGGCACAGCTCCGGGACTACAACACGCTCGCTAGGGGGTCTCCGGCGGGATGAAGGCCTGCGCTGTCTTGTCAGTCTGACTCTGAGGCCCTCCTTGACATCGAAATCACGAGCCTGTTCTGCCTCAGCCCCTACGTGTTTCCGTCGTATCTATGTAGAATGGAAAAGGAGCGATGGGAGAGCCCGGTGCGATTCTAACTATGTGCTTCTAGGTCAGGAAAGGGTGTTTTTGGTGCCCTACCATGGTGCAGGAGCACAAGGAGAGACAGGTCAGCTTTTGCTGCACAGCGATTATCTGCACACCATGTGTGCCCTGCCCTCCGCCACGCCCTGCCCTCTGCCACACCCTATCGGAAGAGTTAGGAACGCACTGCTGCATGGCCGTCCAGTTAGACAGAGCAAGCGTACATGCATGCATAGCGACTATATGCGGAGCTGGTCGAAGAGGGAAGTCACTCAGTGCACTATCTACGTCCCTAGCCAAATGGTATGCACGACCCAAGCCGACCGCAAGAAGGCGTTACTAACAGGAAACGATATAGCTTGGCACTCAGTATCACATTTTATCAATCGGATGTGCCCTTAACCCCGGGCATCTCTCTTCAACCGACACCGTCCCTTTGGTTCTTCATCGGACGAGCACTAGTTGACTGTATTTGTTTCATTGGTCGTGCACTGCCACCTTTTGGCGAGCTCAATGCGAGCCCCTCCCGCAGCGATACACAATATGCAACCACGGATGGATGTTGGTGTGCTGTGGTCACTTAAGAGAGTTTCCTCTCGTGCTCTGGCCCTCCTGCACTGCACTTCATCGCGCGAAGTCACAGTCGGTCCTGTAACCAGAGCCAGCATTATCATTACCACAGCTTCATAATAGAATCGCCATCGGCATCACCCCCACGCTATTTGCGGGAAGATTTAGCACAGCATCACTACAACTTTCCAGTATCTGCCAGGTCCTGAAGCCCATAATTGAGGGAATACAAGACTGTGCGTCACATGGAGACACTGCCAAGCCTTTCACGCAGTCACAGCGCGTGCCGTCCCGTCAGACTATCTGATGACTGCAGCCCGCACCTGGCAGACAGCCGCCAGCCTCAGGGTGCGCAGGTAGCAGGCGCGCTGGAGACGCTGATTCCAACGGCCCGTGACCCCTCCTCACACACTGCGCCCCCAGACCCCCTCCCAGGGCTGCGCATCAGGTAGCGCGGGGGTCCGCGGGAGGCTCTGCGCATGCGCACCCTCACTCTTTGCACCCTGCTGGGGGTTTGGGATTCCCAGTGACAGCCTTCAGGTAGCAGGGACTGGCGAGCTGCAGCATCGCACTCACTGCAGTGACGGCACCTCTACTTCACATAATATGTGACGTGTTCCAGAAACACCCCCTGTTTATTCTAGGGTCTGGCCTCATGTGTACAGAGTTCCTGGTACTTAGCCCACAGCCGCCCAGCGCGGTTCTAAACGTAGCAGATAGATCAGACAGCTGCGCGCCCCCTCCTCTCGGAAGAAACATGCTCCCGTGTACCCACTCCAGACCCTGATCCAAGAAGTCTCTTTAACATTTCGGTTCGATTTCCGAGTGTCTCGGTGCACATCTGATTCGACCTTTTCACCACGTACCTGACGTTTTAACACTGAAATAAGTGTATACAATCCTCCGAGCAATTAGTCTGGCGTTCTGCCTATTGGGGTACCTATCTATGCACGATAGTTATTTATTTGACCATACCATACATTTAGATATTTGTTTTTTAATCTACATTTGATTATGAATAAATCTATTTTTGTTCGTTACTGTGTGGCGTCTGTCGGTACAGCTAGGTATGTTAAACTCTGTGGTCTTCTGTATTGGTTTAACTATTTAGCTGTCTGTCTATCCACAATAAATAAATAAAAACATGCCATGCATCTTCCACTGGCTGGACGCTGTCCTTCTCTGCTCCATCTCTCTCTTCATCTGCCCATTGTCTTTTTCTGTCCCTCTTTTTCTGCCCCTATTTGTGTTTGTTCCACTCCTCTTAACACACACCCCATAAAGGCATTCCTATGAACCTAAACTGTGGAAGTGAGTAATGAGACTGGTGGTGGGAGCCCCCTGGCTGGATAGAGGTGAGCGGGCTGACGCTCCCTGCGATGTGCCGGCGCTGATACCTGGGGTGTGATGCTGGTTGCAGGGTCAGTCCTCTCTTTCACAGGATCCCCTCCTTGCAGGGCAGCTGAGCGGAATTCAGTGCTGTGGGGCGCAGGGTCCGGCTGGGATGTGTAGCGCCTCCTCTCTGTCCCAAGTGTGATGTGCCCTGGAAGCCGTCCTCTCTCCAAGTGGGAAGATCTTCTCCCAATCTGCTCCTTAATAGAGGGCTGTGCCGGCCGTCGGAAGCTCTTACGAAACGGCACCGGGGTAGGTGGACCTGGGTGATGCAGCGCTCAGAGGGGGAGGGGCACTTTGTGGAAAGCGCTAGGCATGCCTCCCGCCATTCTTAAGCCATGATGAGCACCCAGTGGGGTGCAGGAAGGGGTGGGGGCTGGGTGTCTCCCATGTGTGTGTGGAGGGGTGTATTGGTTGCGGCGGGAGAGTGGTCTCAAAGCCCATGGCAAAGAATAGCTTTAGAAGGGGGAGGGGACGGGATGCTTGGCGGAGGGAGAGGGGATGAAAAAAGCCTGAGTGGAAACATCTCACCCACCGTGTGCAGCCTCAGCTTTTTCAAGGTTTCCATTAAGTAACTGTCTGCCTATTTCTTTTACCCCTCCCCCCCCCCCCCCTTCCAGACCCGTTTACTCTCACTCCTACTATATGATGTGCAGTGAGTGGAGCTTTTGCAGAAGCGTACCAACTCCAAGGAAAGCCTCGAGCACGGCGTGCCCCGCACAGCCGCTTCTGTCAGCCGAGTTCACCCCTGGGGGGTGGAGGGGTTCCCCTCCACCCCGTGATGCTGGCCTGGGCAAGGCTGCACTGCTCACTCAGGAGGCGGGGGCGGGGGCAGAGAGCATCCTCAGCTTCTTCAGGGGTCAAAGCCGGGGAGTGATGCAGCTCAGTGAGATATACTTTGTCAACTTTCTACTCTCAGCCAACACTCCCTATTCTGGAGGGCGCCGACCGTTTTTAGCCAAAATGTTTAGCTTTAAAAATCTATTCCTACTTAAAAAAATACACACACACAAAGAACACATTTTACAAAGGCAGAGCAATTAGTGAGCCACATCTCGACTAGTGTCAGGCACACTCCCGTCCAGACACTGATGCACAGAGTGCAGAACGGGACCACCGTGCCTCGGGCTCCGTCAGCTGCACAAGGCAGTGTCGGCAGGCGTGAGCCTGCTCTGGCTCGTGAAAGGGAGAGCAGCGGGAGGTGCCAGACACATCAAGGTCCCGGGGTCTGAGGGAGAGGACCGGAGCGAGGGAAGCCGAGAGTCAGCGGGTACTGTGTCTGCCCTGACATGGCCTCCCGGCTCCTGGAAGGAAGGGCAGCCTTCCCGATACAGAAAGGTCACAGGAGGTCTGAGGGGGAGACAGCCCGAGGGAAACCAGGGGCCGACGAGGCTCGGTGTTTGTCCAAATAATGCACTAGATGGCAGACAACTATATCAAGGAGGAAAGCATACCAATGACATGACAACTCCAGGGCCATGCGTCACCGCAGACACAGTACGCGGGCTCCTGGGAGGGGTGCTGCGCAGCGGGGATTCTGAAGGGGGGGTGGGGGGGGGCGGAGGAGGAAGGGTTACGTCACTATTGTACTAAACTGTTAACCGACTTTCCTAGCTGCCTCGATGCTTTTCGACTGAAAGCACGTCTGGAATCCACCGTCTATTGTATGAAACGTTCGGGCATTGTACAGTGATATAACGTATTCTTAAACTCTCATGTTTTTAAGCACACAAACCATCCGCCCAGTGTCCCCCCACAACTCATGTAAATTAAACCATTCTGATATCTAATTGAACCAATGCATAGCCCTATTGGCCACACATCAATTATTCATTTCAGCATATGCATCTACAGTTCAGTAAATAACCTACCCACACTTCAACAATCACACACAGCTCAAAGAACCACCCACTGCCGTCTACTCGCAGCTCCATGAAATGCGCAACAGCTCAATGAACCCCACCCCCGCAATGCAACGAGCAAACACCCAGGTCAAAGAGCCACCCACACAACCCACTGAACCACACAGCAGCTCAGTCCACTCTAAAAACTCAATAAACCGCCCACAGCTCAATAGACTAACCAACAGCTCCACTAACTAGTTCACAGACGACCAACTGGCCATAAATTAACTCAACAATCTATTTCGCTGCTCACTGATCTTCCACAACCCAGTCACATCTCAACGGATCCTCCACATATATCTTATTGAACCCCCATAATTCATTAAACCCTCCAAAACTCATCGAACCCCACCACCGTGAACTTAACACCCCACGTAAACCCACCCCATAATCCAGTGACCCCTTCATGCAACTCAGCCAACTAAGTCACTCCTCAAGATCAAATCGATGAACTCTTCACACACAGCTCAATGTAGAGCATAACAGAGCAAGCAATCCTCCACACGGAGATCAGAGGACTACCCACATCTCAATAAAACCCTACCCCATCAACTCAAGGACACCACAGTGCAAGGAACCAATCTACAGCTCAAGGAAACACCCATTGACTCAGTGACAGACCGCGTCACGTCACAAGGACCTGCTGCCGCTCAACCAATCGCATCAAATTACAGCTCAGCTCAATGAACCCTTCACGCACAGCACAATGTACGGCACCGCGAATGAGGAATCGTCCACCCGGAGATCAGTGAACTACCTACAACACAATTACCCCCCCTCCCTCCTCCATCAACTGAAGGACTCGTCAGTGCAAGGAGCCACTCCACAGCTCAATGAATCACTTCTCCAATGAACTCAATGCAACTCAATACCCCCCCCCCCCCCCCCAGTTTAAAGACACAACTCGCAACTAATTTAAATTGCCCAGAGTTCGATGATGGTTACAGCTAATGACCCCTCTTCTTTACTAATGAGCAAACAGCTCAAAGTGTCACCCAACAGATTACTCAATCCTATATATACAGCTCAAAAACACCCGGTGCCATTGAAGCCTATGGCATCCCACTCATCAACGAACTACCTCTAGCGAATAGAACCCACAACTCCACAGCTCAACGAGCCTCACCACCACAGCTCAATAAATGACCCTCCCGCAGCGCACACCCCCACTCGCCAGTTCAAAGAAGCATTCTAAAAGCACCTTGACCTGCCCTTCCCCCACAGCTCAGCACCTGCCCCATAAATCTTTGAGGAACACCTCCCAGCGCAGTGAATCACACTTGTCACTTCCAACAGGGCAAGAACTCTATCGAAAATATATGAACATAGTGTCAGCTGAGCTCAAGTACACCCGCCCACCCCCGAAAAATGGAACTATGGCCACTCCGCCGGCCAAAATAAAACGAATTCAAAGAACACCCTTAGCACGCCCGAATTACCCTCACCTCCCAGTCACAAACACCAAAGGGAGAACCTCTCATCCTCCTGAAAGGCACCGAAACCGCAGAGCTCAATGAAGCCCCTTTCTTACTGTTCAATGAACTACCCCCTACTTTCAATGTTCATGTCATGACAGACGCGCCAGTGTAGGTGACGGAAACTCAGCATACAGGTTAAGATACTTTCTGCGTGATCATGGCCCTCTTTACTCAACCGCTCACATCAGCTTACTGATCATCTTTCCCAACAAATCTATCCGCCTCTGTCCTATTTTTTCTTTGTAACCCTAATAGCAGGCGGGAGGCTTCAACTCCCACCCAATCCTCCTTTCTACCTCCCTTCCTAATACGAAAGAAGAGACGGAGACAGACATTTGAGTTTTTTTGCTACTGGCCCCAATGTGAGCAGTGTTGTATTCATTGTCCTCCAGTGCTCTCTTGTGGTTATACGAAGAACTGTAGTCGTATACAGTGGCTGTGCTAGTTCAGTGCAGAACGTTTAAACGAATGGAGCCTTGACACGCAGGTAGTAAGTACATTACTGTGTCAACTTAACATAATGAGGTGCTGGATTCTTTTAGGGTATGCTATTAGTCACATCTTACCATTGTATTTGAAACCCAGCGATGTAGATATTTTTAGAAATGGCAGAGCTGAAAAGTAGTGACGTTAAAGTCCTAGAATGTCGCAGTATTAACAGACGCTGGTGGAGGAGTGCAATTTGGGGCATATTTACAAGCCCCTTGCGTCTCCGGAGTGTCACTTTTTTGACGCTCTGATGGTGTACTGTGTTGGCCCATATTTACAAGGCCACGTAAATCCACCTTACGGGGATTTTCATGACCTTGTAAACATAGCTCCCTTCCACGCATTACTTTGCGTGAAATGGGTGTTCCATGGCAACACTGTGGGTGTTCCCAAGCAAAACTCATAAATTCTGGTGCATTCCCACATTTACAAGGTTTCGTCAACCTGGGAATGCATCAGATTCTAACGTCTCTCCAAGGGAGGAGTTAAAGTGGTGCAAGAAGGGGAAATTCTACAGCACACATAAAAGGAGAAAAATGTCATAAATTATTGTTTATGTGCACAAAAACAATCAGCCTTGCAATGCAAGCACACTTGTACCAGACAGCCAATTGTGCGCCAGCGCATAGGAAAGCACAGGGATGTGTCATATTGTTGTAAATACGACGCATCCCTGCACTTTCCTAATGCTGCAACATGGCTTGAAGCGCAGCGCTACATAATTTTCTTGTAAATAAGCCCCTGAGACTCCACCCTTTCTCGCCACAGAAGTGTAATGTTCATATGCACCTGACACTAGGATACATGTACTAAGTTTTAGTGCCATGTTTGCATCACAAAGAAGTAGACAGGGTTTAGAGCGGGAAAATAAGGCCCATTTCAAATAGGTGCTATGAAGGAGAAATGCTTTCATTTCCCCTTTCTTTTCCGACTCTGTATGTGTTCTGCACTGTATAGCACACAAAGTGGGAAAAGGTTCAATTTCTGTATAGCACACAAAGTGGGAAAAGGTTCAATTTAGTATAAGCATGGTATTTTATACTGGAAGGGATCCCTTCCAGTACAAAACTTATGCTTGACTCATGGAGACACCCTTGCACTATGGTGCAAAGGTGTGTCCATGCCGCACAGCAGCATATTTCTGCATTGTCGCTAGGGTTAGGGAGGAGAGAGACATATTTCTGTAAATATGGCGCTCTTCTGCTCTCTCTTTCTCATGCAGTACAGTGCAACATTTGCGGCTGCTGCACTGCACTGCATGACAGTCAACTAAACCTTCCCTATATACATTGTGTGCTTTGAGTTTATTGCAATGAAATTAAGCATTTAAACATAATATTGATATGTATTCACCATAGAATCTATAGACTCATAAACGTGTGTAGGTTAACATTTTAGTTTAACTGTGAAGATATGTAATTCTCATTTGCATTTACACTTGTGTTTCAAGTTATACAGCAATTATTGACACACATGGCATATTTAATCATGAACCCATTTATTCAGATTTGCATTTATTCTGAAGTTACATGTGCATATAAAACCATATATTCAAAATGCTAATTGAAATACTTAACTTAAGTTTAGCCTGACTAAAGGACTTAATTTTGAAATGTATTTTTGCTTGCCTTACATGTTCTTTCTTTTGCAGGTGTGTTCTCATGATTTCATAGCTAGAGAAAGGAGTAGTGTTGTATTATTAATAGTGAGGCCTGAGAAGAGAAATCTTGGCAAGGACATGAAGAACCATTGAGCAGAAGAAGCCTCCTATTCCTCACATATCAGGAACAAGGGGATGCTCAAGGTTCCAATGACTGTCCAAGTTTGTGGGAGAAGAAATCTGAAGAATGTTGCTTATATCTACTTTGGGGAGGAGAAATAATTGGGTGTTTGGTGACTTGGGGAAAGATATGATTGTTCTCGAAACTTTTTGGTTTTGATTAGTCTCACATCATTGGAGTTTGGCTCAGATCCTTTTTGACTCTGAGGGTTACAGACCTCTATGTTTCCTTGCAAGTGTGCAGTTTTATGCTAAACACTTATTCACATTTTTAGAAGGCTTCTACTGGAGTTTTCACTATGCTGACACCTTCCAGCACTTCAGAATTCCTCTGAGACCTTTCCCAATGGCTCATTTCAAGTCAATAATAGTTTTATTTGATTTCGTTAAAAGTCATAAAAGAGTGGATAAAGCACTTAATACAAAATGGTTAAAAAGTGAGGGTTAAAAAGGTACAAAAGCTTAAAACATAATGCAGTCATGTACTCAACCATCATCAATAGTTAATACACAAAGTATACATTTGTAATCAATGCAATTTTGAGCGGTGCGAGGCGGGCAAAAAATCGGGAAATAATATCAGTGCAATTGAGAAAGTTCCAAGCAGTCTTGTCGAAGCCACTCATTCATTCATTCATTTTTGTTGTCTAATACTTTGGCTGCCATTTTCCAAAACGTGATGGCTTTACAAGATGGTTCAATAGACAGGCCTCCACGGCATTGTATGACTGCGGCTCTGCATGTCCTTAGCTGTTCTTTTCTCGAAGGCTCGCGGAGGACAATTTTTCGAATTTCTAAAAGTGAGGGGCAGATGCATTGGAGGTGTGATAGACTCTCTTTTCCTTGTCCACACAACCGACATTCTTTTGTCAGTCATACGTGCTTCCATTTTGGGGTTAGATCCTTCGTGGGGAATGACCCCAACCGTAACATAGTCGGGTAATGCTTTTTGTGATGGGAAAAGTGTTCTGACAAATATGGTTGTGGTTTGAGCGTCTGATAATAATCACTGCCCAAGAAGACTTTTCTTAGAGAATGCAGTTTTGTCCATTAACAGCGAGATTCGTTTAGTTGCACTGTTCACTGCATTTTTAAAACCAGAATAGGAGTTGTTTGTATCTTACATTCAGAACTTGGGTTAGATGACTTTAGAATCTATTCATGTTTAGGAAGGAGGATCAGAGTTTCTTTAAGGCACACCGATTTCAATTTCTCAGCATCGAGAACTATTGCTAGGACTGCGGTCATTGCATGTTTTATGCAATTGAATCCTACTCTCTTTAGACATTTCAGCTTGCCAGTTGTAATTCTGTACCTTTATAATATGTTCTTGATTTCTGTGTATATTGGATTGATTATTTACTTGTAATAAACCCACTTAACTTCACTTAACAATTCCTGATCTTGTTTGTGTGATGGACTACACAGAAGTTGGATTGTTTTATTAATGCTGACTCCCTTAAACTCGCAGTCAACTAAAAAGATGAATCCGGTGAGAAATGGTAACCACTTTCCTGTGCACTTCCATTGGTGCTGAAGAACACCCAACCGGTACTGCTAGAGCCTTGATGCAAGCAGGCATCTCTCGGCCAGGCGCAGCTGAGAGCATAAATAAAAGGGTGTGGAGTTTCACAGGGCTCCCAACAATACAGAATGCAGTGTGGTGGTCTTATTCAGCACTGTGGGTCATTCTATGACCTACTACCTTGTGCCACTCCGGGGTAAGGCCATTGGCAACCTGGGGCAGTGAGGCCCCACTGCCAGTACTGCTAGAGCCTTGATGCAAGCAGGCATCTCTTGGCCAGGCGCAGCTGAGAGCATAAATAAAAGGGTGTGGAGTTTCACAGGGCTCCCACCAATACAGAATGCAGTGTGGTGGTCTTATTCAGCACTGTGGGTCATTCTATGACCTACTACCTTGTGCCACTCCGGGGGTAAGGCCATTGGCAATCTGGGGCAGTGAGGCCCCACTGATGGCTTCCATGCTCACCTCAGACCCCTTGCCAGTACCTGTGTGGATGATGACCAAAACAAGGAAGTCTGTGTGCAGCTAATTCAAGGCTGCCGCTCCTCCGTTCTGCCCACCTTGTCCTCCACCAGCCAGGGATCAAGTTGGCAGAAAGGATGGGCCTCACGCGCTCACATGAGCTGCTGAACAGTCGAGCGGATGCAATGGAGCAAGCACTAGCTCAGAGTCCAACCCTTCAGCCTGCTCACAAAGCTGCGGACATTAAAGAGGAGGAGGTTTATACAATTTTTCAGAGACAGTAATGCAGCCAGGTTCAGAAGTCGCCAGAGGTGACACCAGTCAAGTGTTGGAACTGCAGCTTTAATTAACACGCCAATCACTTATGCCCACACAGGGTTGCCTATGCTTCAGACGTGGGCAGCCCAATCAATCTACATGGTTATGCCACAAAGGTGACATGGGAAAGAAGGCTCCTACAAGATATAAAGCCACATCAGCCCTGACACAATTGTCGCTGGAAAGAGATACAGGTGATGTCTATTACTCCGTGCAGCACTAGCTTGAGAATGCAGAAGCCACTGAGGACGAATAGGCATTTGTGATTCCTTACTTCGGAGTGGCACAGAAGAGTAGAGTGCGTTCCCCCCACTGATGTGTGAGGTTACCATTACAGGATGCAGGGTTAGTGCCCTCATCGATACTGTAGCATCCATTAATGTAATGGACTGGCATCAATACCACTTGTTTTCACCACCATCACTGTTTTTGCCCTGCTCTGTGAAGATATATTCCTATGAGTGCAGAAACCGCTAGCGCTGGAAGGAGCTATTTAAGTGGAAGTGACCAATAAAAAGGTAAAACAGCTAACATAACATAGTTTCACATCACAAAAGAGGGAAACAGAACACCGCTAGAATGCCAGACTACAAGAGAGCTGGAGATACTATTGTTGGCCTGAGGCATACATGATAAACAAGCCCATGAAATCCTGAGAAAATTGCCCTGATTGTTTCAAGGACCAGGTGCTTCAAAGGCACCAAGGTAAAGCTCCACATAGACCTGGCGGTGCAACCAAAGGCCCTACACTACAGGAGGGAGCTCTTTCATCTCCCGCTGTTGGTGAAAGAAGAATTGAACAATCTAGAACAGCAAGGAGTCATTGAGAAGGTATTGGAGGTAATGCCATGGGTCTCTCGACTAGTGGTTGCCAAAAAGCCAAACTAGCCTGGGGCTATCAGGCTGTCTGTGGACATGAGGCTATCCAATTAGGCTACCCAGCGAGAGCATCACATAATATCCACCATGGATGATATTATTGCTGACCTCAATGGTGACTGTAATTTCTCCAAGATGAATTCGAACACTGGGTATCACCAGCTGTGGCTGGACCTGGAAAGAAGGTATATAATGAATTTCTCTACGCGCGTCATAATGAGAAGATATAGTTACCGCAGCTTTGGCATCGCCTCATCAGTGGAGGTCTTTCATAACACTATCTGTTAAGGAATTGTCAGGGCTTGAAGGCATATGAAACATAAGTGATAATATCCTCTTCTACTCCGCAACATTAGCGGAGCATCGCTGCAGGCTCCAAGCAACACTACAGAGATTGGCTGGACAGGGGCTGACCCTGCACAAGAGCAAATGTTCCTTCTTTGAATCTATCATTGAGTTCTTTGACTGCATCATCTCAAGTGAGGGCCTGCGAGTCAACCCACATAAGGCTGATGCCATCAAGCATGCTCCAAGACCTCAGACGCTGATAAAAGTCATGAGCTTCTTAGGCATGGCGACATATGTGGAAGATTTGTACTAAACCGGGCGACCATTGCAGAGCCTCTCTGAATTCTTACAAAAACTGACACCTCTTGGTCATGATGTAAAAAAAGCACAACTCAGAGATAAGGCAATGTCATATATAGACCCACATCGAACCACTGAAATAATTGTGAATACCAACCTGGTGGCTGTTGGGACAGTGCTCACCCAGGAGTATATTCCAGGGAAGTTGGTGCTGATCACATATGCCTGCCGGGAGTTAACAGTGACTGAGACCAGATATGCCCCAAATGCGCACAAAGCTCTTGCAATCTGAATGGGATCGGTCGACCGCGAAGCGGGGAACCAGGTTCGAGTCTCAGAAGGGACACTCAACATCCTGTGATTCTTGGCAAATCATTTAATCTCCCCGTGCCTAACAAAATGAATGTGTCAGCCTGTAACGCAACTGGTGGTCATGTAAAGCGCTCTGATATCTTAAGGTCTAGTTTGTGCCTTATACAACTCCTCCCCCCAAAAAGTATATCTGTGTGGGTGAGAATTCCGGTTGGTGACTGGCCACTGGTGACCTTGTTTGCGGGCACACCCAGAAAGCCATCACCCCAGATTGAACGGTGAACGCCTATAGTTGCAGCTCTATAACCGTGCGGTTACCTTCCTTTCCGGTGCCAGCAACCCAGCACACTATCTATCCCAGCATTCTCGACCAGGCTGCAAGAGTAGTGATGCCAAGGCTGCAGAGGGATTTGTGAACATGGCCCCGCAAATGGCTAGCCAGAAGGCTTTGTCTCTGGAGGGAATCTGTGAGGGCACAGTGAAAGACGACTGCCTGCAGAAGGTTCCTCGGGTGCTTCAGAACTGTCAATGGAGGAGATTTCTGGAGGGAACTGGATGGTAATGTTGCAGCTCTGGAGAGTGAAGAACAACCTCAGTGCCATGGCAGAGGGAGTCATCATGCGGAGAAGGCACATTGTCATGCTACAAGCACAATGGGGAGGGACAGTGGACCTGGCCCGTGAAAGTCACGAAGGAGTTGCCAACACAAGGGCTAGGCTCCGTGAAAAGGTGTGGCTCCCAGGGATGGGCATGATGGTAGATGAGAATATAATGGATTGTCACCCATGCAGAATCCCTGGCACCCCCTCAGTCCCTGCCATAATTCAGACAGAGGAATCCAGCACTGAACTGTAGAGCATGCTGATTATGGGCTTTGATAGCTTCCTGGACAGGCGTCAAATGGCGGTGATCACAGACAGCTACTCAAAGTACTCAGTTGTGGAGGGAACTGTCTCCGCAGCTTCTCCCAATCTCAGGCCCATCATGGAGAAAGTCTGTGCCACTTTTGGACTTCCCCACACAGTCAAAACTTACAATGGTCCCCCAATTTAGAGCCAGGAGCACTGTGAGCACCTCCAGTTCCTCAGGGTGATGTACAGAAGAATAACACCCAGTGGCTTCAAGCCAATGGGGAGGCTGAACAATTCATGAGGACTTTGAATAAAGCTCTCAGAACAGGGGTATCCGAGAACGATGACATCAAGTGAAGCCTGCACCAATTTCTGCAGCGCTAACGCAACACACCTCACAGCATGATGCCCTCTTCACCCATGGCTTTATTGTTCAGGAGACCTGTGAGGGACTGTACTCCTGCTGGGCCGAATTAGAGCCCTGAACCAATGGCTGTAGCCGCTGTGCAAGCCAAAAGGGGATCAGCCTATGACTGCGTCAGCCGGGCAAGGAGGGTCTCAAGCCCCAGTCTGTGAGTAGAAGACATGTTGGTGATTCGAGATCGATGCCCCAGATGTATGTTCTGGACCCTGTTTGAAGCTGGTCTGTGGCGAGTTACGGGTCAAAAAGGCCCCATGATAACTGCAGTTAGAAGGCAAGAGGTAGTCACCCGCAATGTCTGTTGGTTCAAATCAGTACCCACAGTCAATGCCCCAGGGGCCCCCCTCAAGGTGACTAACGAAGTGGAGAATGGTAGTGACTGGCTGGATTAGGGCAGTCAAGCAGCCCACCCGAAACTGTCACTGCGCCATATCAGAATGAAAGAGAAGCTCACTCATCAGGAGGAGATGGGGACACTGTGCTACCAGGAGCCATCCTATCTATACAGGGATCTGGCGAGAAGTACGTGACCAACCGTTCACCCAGCCACCCACCACTACCATCTATGGCCCAATCCCCAGCCAAATGCTCACTTGCGTGGCTTTGTCCAGTAAGATGCTGCCAGTAGAGTAAGATACCTCCTCACCTCCCCTTGCTCACTAATGTTTCTTGCTCATACGTGTGGGGAGGGATGTAGAGGACCACCCAACCCCTGTTGTGAGGGCCTTGAAGTAAGCATGCATCTCTTGGCAGGGTGCAGCCGAGAGTAAAAATAAAAGGGCGTGGAGTCACATGGGGCTCACATGGAGACAGTAAGCAGTGTGGTGGTTTTATTCAGTGCTGTGGCAGGTCACACTATGGCCACCTCTCTTGTTCCATTCCAGGGGTAAGACTATAGGTGTGCTGGGACAGCGAGACCCCAATGAAGCAACCGGCATCCTGGTCTCAACAGCTGGCTCTGTATGCACCACAGATAAAATAAAACTGCAGTTAGATGCAAAGCACATATACCTTATTTGCATTTAGCTGTATGTAAACATTGCAAAGGACCAACCATCTGCAATTGCTTTTGCATCATTATATATTTAATGGGAGAGTAGCAGCACTTTTCAGGAGCACTGGGAGCAAATAGGTACACCGGATAGTAAGTACCAGCACTTCTATATTTCCATTAAAGCACGGACTGCACTGCTTTAAGGAACTTCAATTTTTTATTCTGGACAACTGGAACAGAAGCCTGCTAACCATGGATTACATCTTCCCCAAAGAAAAGCTTTCTTGCAAGCAGTTTAAAAGAAGACACACTTATATATATATATGCCTTGAGACAGTATCATAAACTCATAAAGGATGCAAAAAAGCTCCTTTTTTCATTTCTCAACGTAAGCTTGCTAATAAAGACCCAAAGAAGATTTTTCAGATTTTCAAGTAATTTTTAACCTCAAGCCTCTGGGAGAGATATTACTCCTTCTCAAACACTATGCGAAAATCTCTCTCATTTTTTTGAGGAGAAACCATTGTTATCCCGAGAAACTTCAATAGTACTTCTGATGATTTGGATAATTCTCACTGCCTCCCGCAGGATATTTCTACTACTTTTCAACACATCTCTTTCCAGCAACCAGAACTTGACTTATCTACTTGTAAATCAGGCTCCCCTTTAGACCCATGTCCTCCAGCTGTCTTGAGAAATTCTATTGAGGTAATTAATCTTGTGATTAATGGCATCTTAAATGCCTATCTTTCCATTCCGTTAAAGCCAAAGACATGGAAGCTGGCGGTGGTCAAACCGCTATCGAAAAAGTCACAACAAACCCTAATGTTCTATTTATTTTCAGACTTATCGCCCTACTCCAAGCCACAGCCAAAATGTTGGAAAAATATGTCAATGAACAATTTAGGATTTTTCTTGAAAATTCAAGCATTCTTCGTCCCTATCAATCAGGCTTTAGGCCCAGGCACTTCACAGAATATGCTCTTTTAGAAGTATCAGAAACAATTAAAGTGGCACTATGTAAAGGGCTGAACTCTGTGTTTTGTCCACAGCTTTCGACACAGTGTCCCATACAGTACTCCTTCAGTCTCAGGGAGAAAGGTATCTCTGGCCAGACTTCGGCCTAGTTCCAGTCAGTTCTTACCAACTGGAGGTAGTTGGTATCCCCAGGCCATTTCTCCTCAAAGAAAAAAACTTTATGGCACTTAGCCCTATACTGTTCCATTTTTATTTATACCCTCTTATCTCACTGATTGGCTCATCTGGCATTTCTGCCACATCTTACACAGATGATACCAAATAGGTCTTGTCACTTAACAATAATTATTTTGGTTCTGATTTTAATTTTTTAGAACTAGCTTTCAAGTATCATCCGTTGGATGGAGCATAATACCCTAAAGTGCAACACGGACAAGACGGAGATACTTTTATTTGGTCACAATAGTTTGTTCTCCTACCAGATGTGGTGGCCTGAAAATCTTACACCCCCTTCTCCACCTGTAAAGGTGGCCCGGAACCTGGGAGTCAAATTCGACTGTTCATTTTCCTTCTGTTCTCAGGTTTTTTCTGTGTCTGTTTTTCCCCAATAAAGTAATTAAAAAAGTTCTTCCTCTGATAGCAAGGAGAACGGTGGCTCTGGCCCTCATCACTTCATCTGTTACATTTAGCTTCAAATGGCCCAGAATGCTGCAGTCAGATTTGTCCTTAAGTTTCTTCAGAACTGTTCGGTCTCTCAGGGACTCAACAATCTTATCTTAAAGGTCCCAAGTACCTTTCTGATCAGTTTACGCATCATAAGACTCAAAGGACCTTGAGAGCTTCTTATTGAAATTTGGTAACTATTCCTTATTTCAGACTCAAAACAAGACACTGTATTGGGGTATAAAGCCTGGAACCAGCTTTGTATACCATTGAGGTTCATAGAGAATGATCCAGCTTTTTAGAACTGTCTGAAAACTTGGATGTTTTCCCTACTCGATGATTTATGTAAATGGATGACTGAACAACTTAGTTCCCGGTTTTGATCCTGTTTTTTTATTCCTATTGTTTATTTTCTGGGTAGGTTTAGTATAACAGTCTAGTATCTCAAGTAGCACCAGGATGCTCTGTTTCTGAGTGATTGTGCACTTTATAAATACCTCATATATCATATCATAAGATCATAACCACTTGCAGCCACAGGCTCTCTGTTTACAAATAGGCTTTTCATTCTTCAAATTGCTATGATTCTCTGATGGGCATGGCCAAGATGGCAGCCGCATTAGAGACCTCCATGCCAGGCCCATCATATATCCTGCATTTATCCCCTTTGCCCACATGGGCTAGTGCTTGCACAGTGCCTGTGAGTTTAGCGCAATGGAAGGACACCAGTTGATGCCCCCCTTGGGAGTGGTGCTGATACTGCCTGGTGACTTGCAGTGCTGAGGCAAGGCCCGACAGTGCAGAACCTGTGTGGCGAGCATGGTTGTAGACCTCGGGCACTGTAGACCGCAGTGCTTCCTGCCTACCGTGGGTTCTGACAACAGCAGCAACTGTGGAGGGGGCATCCAGAGGCTGTGGGAGCCCAGGCCTGTTGTCGCTGCGCAGTGCCAAATCGGTCACCACCACTCTTAATTGTGTGAGTGGGACTGGCCCAACAGGCACTCACGACACCCAGGGAGACTGGGTATTCTGCATGCCTCGTGGGTGTGCTGCTGGCCACCCTGGAGCTGCAATTTTAGCCGCGGATGCAGTGAGACCTGTTAACCTACTAGTGACAGCGGAGCCCAGCAGCTGGATTTGTGGTGATCTCGTGGGTGTCCGCCATCGTCCATCTTCTGCCTGAACACCGGAGGTGAGATGCTGGGCTGAGGCGACATGCTCCAGCTGTTCTTTCCTGATGCCACCGTGGACATTGCTTCTTGAAAGTGCAGACTGCAACGAGGGAGATTCCAATAACTGCGGCTGGGTGGACCCGAGGCAGTTGGCGGTGTGTGCTCAATGCGCCTGGGAGGCCTGCCCTCCCCTTACAGACCTTGGGGCAGATGACAGGCCCTTCTCTCTACACACAAATATCTAGACTTATACCTGAGCCCAGGAGGATGTTGCTAATGTGGCACCCTATTACTCTTACAGCAATTGTCAATTGTTACCAGCCGTGAAGACTATTTATTATTATGCCCTCATGAGGACCTTATATCCTGTAAGTATATCGACACTGAATATTACAAACTCTAACCTCCTTTGGCAATAGAATAGTGCTTTGTGTGAGACTCCTATGCCTGTGCTGGGCAGACATGACTGGCCGCAGAGCACACTGCTAGGGTGTGCTCCCCACAGTGCATTCACTATACTCTCTGGGCTTAATCAATGCAGACCTTGAATTCAGCAGCCACCATTGCTCCGGTCAATAACTATGCGATGCACAAGTTCTTAATGCAGTAGGCATTTTTCATGGGGAGTCACGCTGGACACAGGGATGCATGTTGATCTGTCACTTATCTTAACTGGGAACCTGGGGGCATTTATTCTTCTACTTTCTCCATCTCTGTCTACCCCTGGAACTGGCAGGCATAGTCTACTGAGATGGTGAAGCCCAAAAATACTAAACCGCTGCCCATGGGCGCTGAGGTGGCGACAATGGATTCAGCGCCAATGGATAAGACTCTTGATAGCCTTCATCATCATGAAGCAACGCTCCATTCTCACTCCAATCAGTTCGATCAGTTCGATCAGGTTCTTCAGGCCATCATGAACATTATTGATTCTCTCTATTTGGATGTTAACTTGTTGCGAGCTGATCATCGCAATCTAATGGGCCGGATGGAGGAAGTGGAATCCAATTTGGCAACAGAGAAACCTAGTCCAGGACCAGCAGGAGCACCTACGACGTGTGGAGAGGGAGGTAGCTAATCTTCATTGCAGAGTGGAAGAGGCAGAGGATAGATCGAGATGGCATAACATTTGCCTGATGGGCTTCCCTGAACCTGTAGAGGGCCCCACTGTCGAGTTATTTCTGGAGGACTGGCAGGTGGAGACTGTCCTGGAAGGTAAAGCACCATTGAAAGGGTGCACCGCACACTAGGACAACCCCCCCTTCATTGTGCCCCTCCATGACCCATTATTGCTCATCTCCTTAACTATAGAGACTGCGACTTGTTGCTGTAGAGGTTTCAAACCAAGGGCCTCTGGAGTTACGAAAATGCATCGATCACAGCATACCCAGATTTCACCATGGAGGTGCAATGCCGCCGTGTCTCCTATTCTAAGCTCAAGCAAAGTCTTCGAGAGCTGAATTTCAAATATTCTCTCCTGTTTCCTACCAAGCTCAGTGTCATTGATGGTGACCAATCCCACATATTCCATTCCCAATATGACGAATAGACTTGGCCACACGCCAAAGGTATGCTACATGCTCCACCCGAGGAATTGGCTGCTGGGGACTGGTTGATACCCAAGACCAGACAGCATAGGTGCTGCAACATAAAGACGAAACCAACAAAGTAACAGGCAGTGGCGGAGCAGGCTCGAGCAGTCTCAAGCAGTCTCAGAGGCCTCACTCCATAGCGTGAACTCTTTTGCTCCTCTCCGATCGAGCACCAATTGGAGTTGGGATCGGACTTGGATGGCTCGCTCTCCTCGTCAGCCGGGGTTAAGCAATGCCTGGCAATCACCCCTGGATCAGCAGATGATGTATAGGTGAGATATGCCTGCTAGGGTGGTGGCCAAACTGAAGTGGGCGGACTGATCAGGGGTTGGATGCCCCCCTGCAGGTAAGCTGCAAAGTACGGGGAGCTGAATGGTAATTTTCCTGATCTGGGCCTGCAGCACGGACATAATGCACATTTTATCATCACTTAAAACTTGGCCAGCTCCCTATCAGAGCATCCGTGCAGACTTGAGTTAATTGTTGTGTACCTGTTGTACTGTGTGGGGGTTGTGGCATAGGACCAGTAGGTGCTCAGGCCTGAGATAGGGGAGTTGTTTTATTGACGTTTGATTGTTTGTTATTTTCTGGCTGGATGGAGAAACAGCTACGACAGGGGGTGTCAGTGTGGATTTGGGGGAGCAATATGGGTCCCAAGCATCCCGGAGATTGTAGTATGCATACATGGATGACACCTTTCACGCTTTAACTTGGAATATACGTGGTATGGTGACTCCTGCTAGGAGACACAGGATATAGGCTCATTTATACTATAGACACATTAATTTTGCCTGTCTTCAGGAGACTCACATAACCACAAGGGAACTTAATAAGGTGGACTGGCTCTGGAGTGGGCAAGTTTTTGGTACTGGGTACTCAACCTATGCTCGAGGTGTCCTTATCACTCCTCAGGTGCCCTTTGTGTAGTCCAGAATCTCTTTTTTTTTTTTACAGAGTTTTATATAGAGTGAACTTGACCTGAATCGGGTATCAGAGCGCTTTACATAGCTCCAGTTGCATTACATGAGGACACATTCATTTTTGTTAGGCACAGGGATATTAAGCGATTTGCCGAGAATCACAGGAGGTTCAGCGTCATTGCCGAGACTCAAACCCAGTTCCCTAGATACGAGGTTGATCGCCCTAGCTGTTATGACAACTCCTCTCCTGGAGGATACCTTGGATGGGCGCCCCTTTTCCATCATGTCCCTTAATGCACCTAATATTTACCAAGGCATGTTCTGGACTCTTTATCCCCGACCAAGTAGTTGGACCCTCAGGCCCCGGGGTTGTGTAGTGGGGACTTTAATTACATACATGACACTGCCTTGGATCACTCAATAACAGCACTCCCAGGTACGTTGGCGTGGTTGTTGAGGTCAGAGATTTCCAAGACCCTGGTGCGTGCCATACATGATGAGGCAGGTCACTTGAAAGATACAAAAGTGGACATTAATAAAGTGTTTCCGCAATATTCTAAGAGACTGTGTTCATCCCCCCCGGGGCCCTCATTGGCACAAGTGCTGGACTACTTGCCGGCGTCACCCCATCCCTGCTTGACCCCACTCCAGTTGTTGAACCTGGAGCAACCTCTTCAGATAGAGGAGATTAGCCTAGCAATCTGCCAGATGGCCTGTGGTAAGACTCCAGGCAGAGACGGGTTCCCTGTGAAGTATTACATGACCTTTGGGACCACTCTTGCTCCTCCTCTACTTGGAGATGTACCAGGAGGCACACCAACAGGGTGTCCTGCTGGGATCTCTTCATGAGGCTCTCATAGTGGTGCTTCTGAAGCCGGGCAGGCACCCCCGGAGGTGAGTTCTTATCGCCCTTTATCAATGTTAAACATTTATTATAAGATTTTGAGTAAAGCCTTAGCCATTAGACTGTTACCAATGCTTTGCTCCCTGGTTCATTCTGACCAATGTGGGTTTGTGCCACAAACGGTGACGCACTTTAACATCTGGCGATTGTGTCATATTCTAGATGCGATGAATGGGGAGGCCGACCTACCGGTGGAGGTCACCCTGGATTTTGAGAAAGTGTTTAAGACGCTTAGTTGATCTTAGCTGCTTCAGATGTTGGAGGTGCTTGGGATGGGTCCTAACCTTCTGGGAAGCATCAAGCTTCTCTGATAGTCTAGGGCCTTTTGTCCCACATGCATTTAAAACATAACAAGGTTTTCAATTGCATATTTTCTTAACTGCCTTTGCTGTAGAATGTATCTCCCACTTTACAAACATAATATGACATTCAAGTGTTATTTGATTGAATCATTTTATCAAAACCAAATTACAGAGTATAGGTAACCCCGGGTAAAAGGACAACCAATAATGTTAAATTCCCATTATGGTAATTATGAGACATGGAATATATTCTCCCTGAGCTCCTCTGCAGAGATTTCGCAATGCAATCACATTTCTGTCTAGACTTGCATAGTGTTTTGAATGGACAGGTACTGTCCTGTAATGAGAACCTGCATTTCTTTTATTTGAAAGGAAGACTACCTACACTTCTCAACACTAGTTCCTTACTTTTAATGAGAGAGTACCAGCACTTCTATATTTTCATTTAAAGTCCTGGTGGAAACCCATATGTCCTCCCAAGTGGGGATTTAATGAATAGAAGTTGTAGCCCGTTTGGGTCGACTTGGATTCCTTTCTGATTGAACAGAGGAATCAAGCCCTCCGCAGGCCTGGGAAAAGTGCTGGCTAAGAGGAGGCGATCTCTCGAGAAGCCCAAGGGGCCTCCCTTAAATTGCAGGGGAAAGTGAAGTTTTTACAGCTCCATCGAAAACTCCCTTTCGGGGGAACCAACGCTAATGGCAATAGCGTTGGACGTAGTTTCCAGGTTAAGGTAGCCCCACTGACACAACTTGCCCCAGTGTCCCTTCTCTCCTAGATCACAGTGGAAACCATGGCAGTCCTGAAGAGAAAGGCCTCCTTCTTGTTGGGCACTTTAGTTATGTAATTCCTAAAGATGCATTGCTTCGGGGATCTGTTTTCTGGAATAATTTGTGACAACAGGTCCACCATTCAGCTAGTCTGCTCCCTTGTTCTCCTCCCCACCTCCCAAAAGAAGATCCCTCCATGCATCAGGAGCTGTTGTGGGGTGGAAATGCTTGTTAAAATACAAGAAAACTCTAGATTAGACAGCCTGGCTGCTGCCAATATGGCAGGGGTGCTGCCTGTGCAACAGTGAAGGTTCAGTGGCTGGGCACACAGCACCTTCTGTCCTTACTATTTTGTCTTTGTATTTTGAGAGGACCACATTTGTGTCTAATGTTTTTCTACGGGACTTTTTTTTATTGATCTTCTACAGTTTTGTGACATTGTTCTTAATAAATATTTGTCTCTTTACTGAACACACAATTTTTTTTACATCTGTAGATGGCATTGTTTGCACCTCAAAGAGCTTAATTACAGCTCACAACAAGACTGTTTTTTTTATCTCTCGCCAAATGAACACTCCTAACTCCTACAAATTTAATAGGCTGTAGAACAGGCACTTATAAAAAAAACAAGCATTGGCATAGCCAATAGGTCTCGCTTTTGGGACCTTATAAGTATTTAGTTATGCAGCACAATTTCCTTGGTGCAACAACATAAACTGTTGCATGGCTAAACACTTATAAGGTCCCAAAGGCGAGACCTATTGACTATGCCAATGCTTGTTTCTTTTTAAGCAGAAAGCCCATGGTGGAGGGGAAGCACAAGGTGCTGTTTGGGCAGAAGCTAACTGTGAATGACAGTTGAACAGATCAGTGGATGATGAGTGCTGACTCAGAACTCCTTAATTTATGGTTATGTGTGTATTTTTCATTTATGATTTTATTTTTAATTACCTACGGCTGGTGAGACAGCTAATTCTCTTTCTTGTCCGAAGCTAACACGATATATAACCCTACACATGTCACAGTAAGAGTAGAGGCCTTCGGTGACTAAGTAAAGAGCGGTGCAGATGCAGCCGGCAGAGCAGACTGCGCATAGGTGGTGGCGCAAGGCCAAACAACAGCCAGGCATTCTGTGCATTAAACCTTTAGTAGGCCAGTCAGCAGGAACTGTTCATGGAGCAGCAAACCAACACTGGCTTGTGATATTTAAAAATATTGTAATGCACCTAAACGCTTTGTTAAGTGCAGTCAATTAGATGTTTTGACTACTTGGCAAACTTGTGCTTAGTAAATCTTCTGGTTTACGTATGATTATCTGTATATATGTGACAGAACTGACATACGAACATCAAACTGCTGTGTTCACCAGCAGAACATTGCATTTTAGTGTTTTTTGTCACAGTGGAGCTGAAATGCGTTGCACTGACAGTGACATACCCTAAAAAAAAGTGGGGAGTAACAGGTTGTTTGGTGAATTAAAAAACGTTTTAAAAATAAATTAAGCATGTATAATATTTTAATTGGGAGAACACAGATGATTGTTTGTAGCCTTACAGCCTCTTCCTCGTGTCTGAGAGGAGAGTTCCAGTGCACGTGACAGGCATCTCCCTTTCAGCGCCGCACCAGGGGTAGTAAGCGCTATATAAAAACAATTTAAACAAGCATTTGCAATGCAATAGGTCTCGCATTATTAAAGTTTGAGCTACTGGCATTGGTAATAATAATGCAACACCAATAGCTCAAACATTCAGTAACGCGAGACCTATTGCATTGCAAATGCTTGTTATTTAATGTATCACTTTTAATGTATATTACAAGTGTTTGCAAACAAACATTAAAAAAGCATGTTAAGCTTGTCAAGGCCAGATCAATTTGCTTTACCAGTGCTTGTTTAACATTGTATGTATCATTTCAAAATACCAGCACTCTGGAAAGAAGTTTTGGGTAAACATTCAAGACTGCCTGAAGGTGCCACACCTAACAAGGGGTCCTTGTTGTTGCTATCGGATGTAAAGATAAAATTGAGCTCTTAGCTGTAAATGTGTCTGTTGAGTCCCTAGCATGTTTCTATCTACTTACTTCAGTTTTGCTTCAGGTGTTTTGTTCCAGGCTTTCTGGTTTCTTTGACAACACGGAATTCCCTTTCCTATGGCCACGCCCAATCGTTTAGAATTCTCAAACTCTGAGGTCACATGTGCCTCCTGTATTCTTGCAGCCTGGGGGCGAAGACACTCCTCTGGTAGTGAACACACCGCTGTGCCCTGTTGCATGGATGTGAGCCTGTCTGAGCGGGAGGGATAACAGGCTACACTTCTGTGAGTGCGCTAGGAGTCACTTCTAGCTCTGATACCTCTGCTAATAAACTGGAGTAAATGCTTGGAATGGTTTCCTTGAAAGCTCAATACTAACACAAATACACCAAAATAACCAACACTGACCTTGAGTTCTTCTGGAGTAACATGTTACTCACCACGAAGCGCTTCGACCTCCTTCAGTGGAAGTAAGCGCTATCTACATGCAAGTAGGCTACATAGAAAGAGAACAACAATGCATAGTGAGGAGGCAGAGGATGGAATGCACTGACGTTGATGGCATGAGGTCCAACCCAAGGTCTGTACCCGTAGCTCGTCACACACAGGGATATAACTCATGCTGATGTGCAACTACCCAGAGTTCGCCGCGCTGCTGTGGTGAATGGAAGAGCGCACTGCATGTGTCACGTGACACTGGGTCACACACAGCAGCTCGGAAGTATGTTTGTGACGGAATCAAAACAACTGTTTACATAGTGTTGAATGCTGCGGTTAGTTTAAATGAGCATCCGTAAGCAGTGAGGTTAAACCATTTTAGATGCGTCATAAACATATACATATTAAATATACAATAATAATTAGAAACAACTTTCGATACCTGCAGGTCCGTCACGCTCTGGGTTCAGTCTTCCCAGACGTGGCCGACATCCCGGAGTCCTCCCCATTGGAGGATAGAGTGCTAGATGGCCACGTTCCGGACAGCACGATCTCCCTCATCTACAAGAAGTTGATTAATGACCGCTCGGGCTTACTGACTGGGCTCCGCGAGGCTTGGGTTGCCGATGGGTTGGAGCTGGACGACGAGGACTGGATTTCCGCGGTGGCCTCCCCGAAGGAGGTGGCCATCCCGGCTCGCCTTCGCTTCGTCCAGCTTAAGATACTTCACCGGGTGTACATGACGGGGCCAGGGCTTCTGCGTATGGGCTATGCCGAGGATGGACTGTGTAGGCGTGGGTGCGGTGCATTGGCGACTTTTTTACATATTCTGTGGGAATGTCCGAGGGTGGAGCGATTCTGGCGTGGTGTGCATGAGGTCCTGCGAGCGGTTACGCATGTCGTGCTGGTGCCTGAAGCAAGGAGATGCCTGCTGAATGTGTGGGAACCAACCGACTACTCGGTTCCACAGACGCGATGGGTGACGCTGGGTTATATGATCGCTAAACGTGACATCGCTCAACTGTGGGGATCCCAGCGGCCCCCGGTAGTGTCGGCCTGGAAAGAACACATGGATTGGTGCATGTTCCGAGAGAAGGTTGTGTATGTGGCGCGGGGTAAGCCTGGGGCGTGGCTGAAGGTGTGGGGCCCCTGGAACGCCTACCGCGGGGGTATTTGCGAGCCGCCATTGTTGCCTCCCGCTTCACCAGCTCCGTCCCCCTAGATGACCCCCTCCCCCAATCCCGGGCACAGTGTTTTCCCAGTCCCGGACCTCTTTCCCTTCCCCTCCTTCGATTTTAGTATATGGTTGGGGTCCCCCCATTTGAGGAGCATATGTTGTCACTCTTGCTCACGGGTTGCCTTGCGGGTGTGGTTTTATGTTGTTAGTGTTGTATAAAACGAAACCGTATTGTGGGCTCAGAGTCATGTGGCCCACGTTGTTGATACCTCCTGCTTTAGCGTCTCTGTAACGCCAAGTGCCTTATTGTATATATGTCACTAATTGCTGTCACTTTAGCGGCCGGCCGGAAGGTTGTAGGCCCATACCTGTATATATTCGAGATTGTAATAAACGGTTTCAAAAAAAAAAAAAATAATAAATAAATAAATAATTAGAAACAAAACCGTTAAAACCCATACCCCAAATTAAACCCCTCCCTTGGTGTTTGTGAAGTTAATGGCAGTTTCAAAATCAGGCGAGGATATTGTGGTAGAAGGGGGTTCATTTTACTGCCTGTCACTCGGAGCAGGAAGGGGACTCCGCTATTCTTGCCCTCCTCACTTTTAAAAGCTTCCATTCCAGCCTCGGAGCTTATTCACCATGGCATGCCTCTGCGCCCGCGTTACTACAGAGGACCCCAAAACATAACACCATAGCATGAAATAACATGGCATGTGTCCTTGCTAGCACATATTCAGGTTCTTGGCACTATGTAAGAGATGTCTATTATTACCCAACTATATGGTACTCCTTTTATCTATCTTAAGGGTGGGACAGGCTGTATGGACTGCCAACATGTGATGGGGGAGGAGTCACACAGAATCACGCATTAGCGAACGGAACCACCAGACGCAGCCATGTAATGGGGGACACCACATTCCAGCCCTGGGCTTCAACAGGTGCAGCGGCAATCAGCCAAGACTACAACACCCATAATGCCTAGGTCATTGAAGCACAGGAATGGAGCATAATGTACTCAATGACATCTGGTAAACTTGTTTTCAAAGCAGTGTGTGTAGAGCTTTGCCACAAATGAGAACTTTCACAATGTTGCCAAGTGTTAGCATACTTTTTCCTAGACCAGTGTAACCTGGTTAAGACAATCATACACAGGCAGTCTCTTTCTTCATGCAACGGAGACGTGACACTGGTGCCATGCGACCCGTGCAGCCTCTCCCGTTTGTATGGCATGATCAGAGAGCCCGGGCAAGCAGAGATTACAGACACCCACACCACAAGTGTAGTGTGAAATAAAGACAGAGCCCTTACCAGACTGTGCGCAGGTGAGGCGCCTACTCGTCCGGTCACGCGAGTCCACGCGTCCGGGCCTCCTGCGCCTCTGCTGGGAAGGGGAGAGCAAAATGTTGCAGAAACCAAAGGCACACAAACACACCGAGAGCACACAGCAAGCAAACCCCGGGAACGAGCTGCCACTCCCACCTACGAGAGCTGCCTGTGAACGGGGTGATTCACAACATAAACTATCCACAGGAATGCCTGGAGTACAAAGAGCTGCCGTTTACTGCGGCGCGAGACAGGCGGGTGACAAAGAGACAGCGCCACTTCACAGCGCTGCCCTGGAACAGCACTGCTGCTGGCGGCATCCCCGCACGCCCCCTTCATGCCCAATCCAGAGCCCTCTGCTTTATAATAGATGCATTCCCAGAAGAACTAGCGCTATATAACACTTTCTAAAAATAAATAAATACATCGTTGGTGTAGCGCTTTGTATTTGAATCACTTTTACAAATGATTATGTTACATTTGCATTTCTAACTCAAACACGATGTACGTTTAAATTGTGGCTAAGAAAAAAAAAATCACTATTTAATTACAAAGCACGTACAGTTTGAAAATGACATGTACATCAAATACTGACGGGAAAAATCTTTGTTTTTTTCTGGGTAAACAACACAGAATTCCGGACGGGGAACTTGGAAGTGTCGCTTACATTGCGGAAAAAATTTCAAGTTTTTTTTAAAGTTGCATTTAAAGTAATCCCCTCAGGATACTGCTCCTTTGTTTAACGATAAAACGGCTCCACAGCTTAACGTGTAAAAGACGGCCGTGCCCACTAAACTAAACGAGGAGGGAGTGGGAGGGGGGAGTGGGGGCGGGCACATTGGTGCGGGCCG
This sequence comes from Triturus cristatus, assembly GCF_964204655.1. Classification (NCBI taxonomy): domain Eukaryota; kingdom Metazoa; phylum Chordata; class Amphibia; order Caudata; family Salamandridae; genus Triturus; species Triturus cristatus. Next base: position 529,535,787 of record NC_140589.1, read on the forward strand.
CAGTTGTAAAAGGCAGGGAGAGGGTGAGATTGAGAAAGGGAAAGATAGGGATCAAAGGAAACAAGCAAGAAGGGGGTGGCAAATGGTGTGCACTTTGATGTCCTCAGTGGCCGCGCGGCTCACTGAGGACATCAAAGCAAGTGATCAGGCAGTGCTTTTCAGGCTGCCAAAGGGTGCGCGCGCCCGGCGCACATGCACTGTATTTGGAGGCCTGAAAAGCCACTGTTTGCACTTCCAAAACTCCCTTACTATAAGTCTCGCCAGAGCAGCGCTAAAGCGCTGTCTCAGCCGAGACCTAAAAAGGAAGGGGCAACATATGCCGCATCGTAGATACTGAACAATATAAATGGAAGAATTTCCTTTGCATGTCGTTCGCCAGTGGACACATATAGCAGCAGTTAAAATGTGTCGCTATACAGAAGGCAGCAGCATGGCCAGCCGGGGACCATACCGTCCTTCCAGGCGTTGAAGCAGCCCCTTCATCTCTAAAAACAGAGGCTTCAGATTAAGCAGTCAGTATTGGCGCGGTTCACATGCAAATCTCCTCACATTCTCCTACCTGGCCAGTATCATTTCAAAATATCGTTTGCATGAAGGGCGAGTGTGTTGTCACCTGTGCGAAGACAGCACGTGGGTGACACCTAGTGCTGTAGTAGGAAAATTAACCAAAGAATCTCACGTCACTGCACGAACTCCTAGGCCTCCTAAAAAGTGCACATCAACCAAACAATTTACACAAAATATAGTTTCACGCATATTTTTGCCCGAACTAAGAGGAGGGTAATTACTTTATAGTTTTATCGTTTCTGACGATCGTTCCATGTTTTGTTTGAGAACAGCGAATTCACGGCATCTCTCTAGAATAACATGGAGCTGATGGAATTTTCCTTTTATAGCTTTTTGTTTTAAGAGGGGCAATTACGTCCAAAACATTACTGACCCAGATGTTTGACTACATAGACCGCTTGTGTCACATCATTCCTAAGATTAGTTGTGGGGAATGGTAAAACACTGAAGGCTAACTTAGAACATTCTCGGAAATCTTTTTACCAATAACGTAATCTCGGTGTTTGGGTTTGAGCACTTGCATAAAGAAATAGATGTTTTTAAATATTTCTTTACTTTTGCAGCAATCGCGGCACCGGCGCTTTACCTTTAACCATGAGTAAAGCGCCGGTGCCACGATTGCTGCAAAAGTAAAGAAATAGTCAAGTCAAAATTGCTTTATTTCGATAACCATTATCTTAAAAGCATTTCCAAACTTACAACTTTCAATTTATATAAGCCATAAAAACTATTAAAAAGAGACAACAATTTGAAAAAATAAAATCCGATAAAACATTAAATCATTAAATTCATCAATTTCTAATTGCCCTAAAGGTCATAAAAATGATTGAGCAAGAATAATTTTGAGTCAATGTTATATAAGAATTCGTTGCAAGCCCTTCTTCACATGAAAACCCCCTTTTTTAAATTTAATTTCCCCCCCTTACCCCCTCCCACCATTGGGTTGTTCTTAGTCCAGATACAGGGAATAAAGTGACAGTGCAGTATGTCATGTGCGAACCATAAAGATAAAAATATAGAAGCATAATTCATTAAAAAACTCCACGCAAAAATTTAAACCTTACAATCCAGGCACAACCAAGATATTTGGCTACACCACAAGCAAAGAGAGTCCGCGCGTCGGCCTTTAAAATACGTAAAGCAGTACGATATTCGCGCGTGCTCAACTCTCTTCAAATGGGTTTGAGCCATCTCGTTCTTACGCTTTTGTAAGCAGGTCAGGCAAACATAAAATGGGCTATGGTATCAATCGGTGTTTCACAACAGGGGCACCCTGCTGGTGTCTGGTATGGGGTGCTCCATTTCGCAGTTAACTCTCTAACGGGCAATGAGCCTACCCTAAACTGTATATAGAGTGCTCTGTCTCGTGGTGTTTGGATAAAATCTAAGTAAGGTTCTAAAAATGCGTATTGCTTGTGGAGATAAAACTCCTCCGTCAGCCTACCTACTCCTGAATTATTAAGCTTTTGGGCGTTAACCCAAGCCCAATAACATCTTTTGAGGTTGTCCTCACTAGGAGGGGTTTGTGTATCCCATGCTTCCTTTAAACCTAATGCAACAAGAGATTTTTTAAGATTGTGCACCCAGCTAATTCTTTGGTTGACATCTAAAGCCATGACTTCTGTTAGCGCGGCGGCATAGCTAGTTAATTCTGGGGTTCGACATAAGCGAGCCCAAAATAGCAAGGGTCGTAGCCTAGCTATATCTTTAAAGGAATGCCTACCCATATCTTTTAGCAGCGGTTTTAATGGCACACTACGTGGAAGCATCACTATATCTCTTAAAAATGTATGTTCAGACCTACAAAGGCTTTCGGTATTCTCGAAACCCCACAGTTCAGCTCCATAAAGAGCTGAACTGACTGCTTTTGCTGCATAGATTGTAAGGGCAGGAGCCACAGGTCTGCTCTGCGAGGAGCGATGTTCTTTAGTTAGTGTGCCTGTGACACATTTGTGGTTTAGAAGCATTTTATCAATGTGATGCCTCCATCGCATTTTGTCGTCTAGTCTTATTCCCAAATAATCGAACATTTAAACTTTTTCCAAGCGTATACCATCTAGAGTAAAATTGTCTCTATACGGCTTGTAAGGGTTAAACGCCATAAGCTTAGTCTTAGAGGTATTCACGATCAGACACCTAGACTCACAAAAGTATAAAATCTGTCTAGGAGCTTTTGGAGCCCTGCTGGCGTTTTAGAGATAAGCAGCGTATCATCTGCAAAAAGTAAAGTGGGAACCCTGTCTCCTGCCAGGGCTGGTGCATCAGATGGAAACTCCTGCAGATAGCTCACCACCCCGTTCATATATAAAGAGAACAGGGTGGGAGCCAAAAGACAGCCCTGGCGTACCCCTCTATTTACTGGGATCCTGTTTGTTTTTTGTCCCTGGGACCCCCACCCCACTTGGGCATAATTGCCCTCATGTAGGCGAGTCAAGATGTTCAGTATTAGTGGTGGCACCCCCATTTCTTCTAATAGATGCCATAGCCGATCGTGAGGGACTAGGTCAAAGGCAGTCTTTAAATCAATAAATGCCAAATAAAGGCTGCCTTTGCCAATCAGGACCACATTCCAATAAATTAAAAACAACCTAAATACTTGGTCCATCATCCCTGTACATGCCCTAAATCCAGCTTGGTATTGGGAAAGTATGTTTTCTTCATCTATCCATTGAAGGATTCTCTGCAATACCACCCTGCCAACTACATTCTGCATCGCATCAATCAAACTGATTGGCCGGTAGTTGGCAGGGTCATCCCTTGATCCTTTTTTAAAAATGGGTACCACCTCTTCCCCTTTCCATGATTCTGGTACTGCACTCCCTCTTGCAATTGAGTTAATTAGGAGCATAACATAATTTGCCCAGTTGCTAGGGTCTGCTAGAAAAAGATCTCCTGGGAGGCCATCTGGTCCTGGGGCTTTAGCTGGGACTATTTTCTTTATGGCCATCTCAACTTCTTCAAGTGTAAAGAGATCTGTGAGATTTAGGATAATATGGGAATTTATTTGCTCTTGTGTCCCCCCTCGATGGGAAGAGTCTAATGCGGAGTAGATGTTCTCAAAATGATTATACCAGTCCTGACTTGTAATATGATTAGGAATTATGTCAGGATCTTTGTTACCAAACTGCCTAACCTTGTTCCAGAAGAGGTTAGGGTCTCTAGCTGTACTTACGTCTCTTAAATCTTGCCAGTATGACTCGTCCCAATCTAGTTTCGCATGATAGATTGCGCTTTTATAGGTCTTTCTAACTTCTCTAATTAAAAGGGAGTTTTTGCTTTCTATTGCCAGGATTAGGACTTTCTTTTTTTGCCTACAGTCCCCGTTATACCAGGTATAGCCCTTTTTAACTCTTCCTGTTGGTTTACCTGTATTAACTACTATAAAATATGCTCCTATCTGGGCTGTCAAGTTGTCATACAAATCCGGGATTTTTAATAGTCCCCCTGGGGCCTCAGATGCCTCTAGTAGTAGCCGAGTGTTTTCGCTCAAAGTATGGCTAATGCCAGATGTAAATGCTTCTTGGGCGAGAACTTTGGGCCATTTAAGGGTCCTTCTAGAATTTGAAGGTACCAACTCTTTGGTAATCATAAGGGGTTCTAAAATCTGATTACAGGGAAGGGGAGGAACCCAAGGACTATCTATGGTCATGCTTAGTGTATTGTGATCACTATCAGAGGATTGGAGGACTTCCATGTCCAGAATCATTTTCCATAACCTCATGTCTACTAATATGTAGTCAATTCGTGAGGGGCAGTTGGCTCTATTAAATGTGTTGGCTCCTGTAGGATCTGAAGAAGTTCTACCATTCACGGCTCTTAACCCAAATTCTAATGTAAGTGCCGTAATCTGGATTGCAATTTGAGACCATTTCTTGATGGGGGGTATGTTTAATGTTGTAACACCCCATTTAATATCTTCTGCATCTAGCCCCGTCAGGTCCTCAGAATCTAGTGGCTCAAAAGTGCAATTAAAATCCCCTCCAATCATAACACATGAATTTGGTAGGCAGTTAGCTAACTCCTGTTCTAAGGACAGTACAATGTTTGACAGTTTGCCCCCAGGTGTGCCTCTTATATATACATTAAACAATTCCACAGTTTTGCCACATCTATGTCCCTTAGTCGAAAGCCGAATAATGTCTGGATTATCACAGTGATGTTCAATAATTTGGCAACCCATGTCGATCTTGATCCAAACAATGAGGCCTCCTGAAGGCCTTCCCCTCCCCATGGAAACAGCAGATTTAAAAAAACAAGTGTAACCAGATTTATATAGTGGAACTAAACTCCATGTTTCTTGGAACATGCAGATATGATGCTCCTAGATCAGGTCGTTCCCATCAGGTAGCGACATTTTTCTGTAAAGACCTGCATTGTTCCATGAGAGAATCTTGAGCTGAGATATTGGAGTTTTATTGCAAATAGAGTTTTGGCTTATCGATTGTGGTGGAACCGATAATTGGGCAAGGATGTTAGTTGAAATTACCGTCCCTTGATCTCTTGGGCTGTTGGTCAAATTGTTGCTATAGATGTTGGATTTTTGCGAGATTGGGAGATCATCAAGAATGGTATTTAATCCAAGAATACAAGGGGCGTTTAAAATATTAGTGGTTGTGGCAGATTGTGATGCCTTCCTAAACTGATCGGGCTGCCGTAGTCAATCCACGGCCTCAAGTGGGGAGCCACTAGAGGTAGATGGTAACTGCACACTATCGTTGGCCCTAGCCCTGGTAAATACGGGAAAACGCCTAACCTGAATAGATGAAAAGTCAGGGGAACAAGTTCTATACGCCAAGAGATTTTCTGCTAGGTCCGGATTGATCAAGGTAAGCTCGATACAATCCAACGATTGGTTATTAAACGTGCGTCTCCTCGCTCTAACTATGTCTTCCCTAATCAACGAACGGCAACCCCTGACATAACGCAGCCAGTGTATGGACTTGTTTATCAGAGATCCAACGTTCTCGTTTTTTGTGCCTATTTTGGGGACATTGACCATAAAAACTGGCTGAGCGTGGCTAGTAGAACGGGGTAGTTCCGTGTGTTGTTGGGAAAATATATTTCCACCCAATGGGGGAGTAAGTGGGACATTGACTGACCTTCTACAGTTAGCGGCTGCTTGTGAATAAAGTTGTTTTGCAAGGTATTGGGAGGGGGGATTCCAGATGGACCTAAAGACTTAATAAATTGAGCCTTAGCAGGTCGCTGAAAAGGAACAGCGGAGGCCAGCGGCAAAGCGCTGTCTTTTTGGTCTCCTAGTGTTGGTGTACAGTGCGAGTTGGATAAAACGCAGGTGGCTGGAATGTGCGATACATTATTAGAAACTAGGAGTTTAACAGTAACCACTGTCTCCTCAATTGTTGTTTTCAGGAACCCAACCTCCTCCCTAAGAAGTTTAACCGTGTGGAAAAAAGACTGTGGAGGTGTAAGAACTGCATCGTCTATCTCATTTTGGCTCTTCTTCGAAGTTATAATAGAGTGTAAAGGATGTGCTTCCTCATGGGAATCAGCCAGAACTGCAAATCGGTTTGTGCAAACAATTAGAGGATCTACATGGCATTCTATATCTGGGGCAAGAAGGATAGGCAGTTCAAGAGAAGAGTCAGGTATCTGAGAAACAGTCTCTTGGCAATCAGCTATTTCCTTACGTTGTCATTTCTGGAACATTGATGGAACAATGGTAGGGCGTGAAGGAGTAGGGTCTTTTAAGGGTGTAGATTTAGCAGCATCAATGGGAACCGGGAGATCGACACCCAATATCCCTACACACTTTAATAAGATTATCAATTCTGTCCATGACACAGTTGTTATTCTTGGCTACTTTCTTAGCAAGTTTCCTAGCCTTTTTCTCTTTTCCCGCCCAACCAGAAGAATCACTTACCCCCCCTCCCTGTGCCCTCCATTATTTTTCTTTTGCCCATTAAAGGACCTAGGTAGTTTGGCTCTCTATGTGTAGGAGAAGTAAATATAACAGTTAAAATGCGTATATAGGACAATAATAATATAGTGGCCGAATTGACCCCAACATAAATACTTTACAGCAAGCCCTAGTATACTGCTACTCTGTCCTTAGTCAATACAGTACAGTACCTTGAGCAGCTTCAAAGATAAGTCCCAACAAGCAAATGACAGGGGGTTGGCCCTGCCCTGCCTCTTCCTGTCACGGACGGGCAAGGACGGGCCCGCCCTTCGCCCGCGAGCGTCCCGCGCCGCAGTACCTGGTGGCGCTTTTTAGCGCGAGGATGATGCAGGCACCTCCCTCCTGGGAGCACGGCACTCTGGGGCTTGAAGTCCCCGCTAGATGCTGTGACAAAAGGCGCGTCCCGCGCCGCGGTAGCTGGTGGCTCTTTTTAGCGCGAGGATGATGCAGGCACCACCCTCTTGGGAGCAGGGCATTCTGGGGCTTGGAGTCCCCGCTAGATGCTGTGACAAAAGGCGCGTCCCGCGCCACGATAGCTGGTGGCGCTTTTTAGCGCGAGGATGATGCAGGCACCTCCCTCCTGGGAGCAGGGCACTCTGGGGCTTGGAGTCCCCACAAGATGCTGTGACAAAAGGCGCAACCCGCGCCGCGGTAGCTGGTGGCTCTTTTTAGCGCGAGGATGATGCAGGCACCACCCTCTTGGGAGCAGGGCATTCTGGGGCTTGGAGTCCCCGCTAGATGCTGTGACAAAAGGCGCGTCCCGCGCCACGATAGCTGGTGGCGCTTTTTAGCGCGAGGATGATGCAGGCACCTCCCTCCTGGGAGCAGGGCACTCTGGGGCTTGGAGTCCCCACAAGATGCTGTGACAAAAGGCGCAACCCGCGCCGCGGTAGCTGGTGGCGCTTTTTAGCGCGAGGATGATGCAGGCACCTCCCTCCTGGGAGCAGGGCACTCTGGGGCTTGGAGTCCCCGCTAGATGCTGTGACAAAAGGCGCGTCCCGCGCCGCGGTAGCTGGTGGGGCTTTTTAGCGCGAGGATGATGCAGGCACCTCCCTCCTGGGAGCAGGGCACTCTGGGGCTTGGAGTCCCCGCTAGATGCTGTGACAAAAGGCGCAACAAAAAACATCTATTGCTTTACTTTTGCTATAATGGCAGCACCCGCGCTTTACTTTTAACATGGTTGAAGGTAAAGCGCCGGTGCCGCGATTATAGCAATAGTAAAGAAATAGATGTATTTTTCTATTTCTTTACTTTTGCAGCAATAGCGGCACCAGCGCTTTAGTCATGGTTAAAGGTAAAGAAATAGAAAAAAACGTCTATTTCATTACTTTTGCTACAATCGCGGCACCCACACTTTACTTTTAATTTTAAAAGTAAAGCGCGGGTGCCGCGATTATGGCAAAGTGAAACAATACAAGCACGCAAAGGAAAAAAAAAATGACGCGGCCGCAATTGGTGCGAAAGCTGGCGAAAGTGAAAGCTCCAGCTCCTGAAAGCTGCCGGCTGCGCGCGTGCACGCTCAAGTGAACGCAAGCGCTAGACAGTGTGGCAGCACTTTGAAAACCGTACACTAAATGTCTCGGCCAGACCAGCGCATGCGCTGGATCAGGCGAGACCTAAAAATATAGATGGGTACATTATTCACTGACACATTTTTGTCTCCCAAGTTAATTTTGCATATCTTTCCAAATGAAGACACACACCATAGACGTAACAAGTGTTAGTCTGAAAGGTACTTCAAAAACACTTCCAAAGTAGAAGATGGAAGCTGTCTCTGGATGGATTTCCAAATAAACTACGTGCTAAAATTTCCAGGCTAGGAGTGTCACAGGGAAATATATAAATATAGTGATCATACATCTAAACCACTATTTGCCCTTTCTGAGTTTACACATACCTAATTATTTCCAGCATGCCTTGATTGAAACTTCCGTTTTGATTTGTTTTTTTTCTGATTTTTAAGTTGATTAACATTACACAGCCTAGCCCCCATTCCTTAACCATTTTCTGCTACAACGTTGAAATTGTGCTTTTACCTTAATCCTTTTAGTTCTTAGCTATTTCCTTTTTTCTCTGGGCATACTATTTTTTATTATCATGTCTGTTTGTTGTTAGATTGTGTATTTTTAATACTGAACACCCAACTCAATCTAGCCAAAGTGTGTTGAAATGGAACAATGAACTTTCAACTGCATGTATTATCGAGGTGATTAACTGGTGAAAGGGGAAATAGCCTATGTCAGCAGCAGAAAATAAAACCCTACCTATTTAAATAGCATTTGAAAGGGTGGAATATATGAGCCCCGTTCCCATGTTATGGATTCACTAACCTGGATTCCAAACACATCAGGAGCAATGCTATTAGCCACTCTTCCCTGAAACCACTGTCAACCATGCAGATAATTATGACAATCATCAACACCTCTCTCTCCACGGGCTGTGTCCCCTCCTCCCTTCAGCTTGGTCAAATCTCGCCCATAATCAAAAACCCTAATGCTGACCCCAATGACCTAAATAATCTCCGCCCCATCACTAACCTCCCCCTTCTCTCAAAGGTACTTGAAAAATGTGTCCTACTACAACTAGACAAACACATAGAAAATGTCAACCTTCCCGACCCCTTTCAATCTGGCTTCAGAAAAGGCTGCAGCACCGAAACGGCAATGCTCAATGTCATAGATGACATCCATCAATCACTTGACAATGGCGAGACCTGCCTTCTTATACTTCTTGTTCTCTCCGCAGCATTCGATACAGTCAACCATTCAGCCCTACTTAATGTGCTTAGGACCCGTTTCGGCCTTAATGGCACCGCCTACAAATGGTTCATCTCTTATCTACAACACCGTACTCTGAAAATCAAAATTCAAAACTGTCTCTCTACCCCCACTCCTGTCTCCCTTGGAGTCAGCCAAGGATCTATTCTCTCTCCCTCCCTCTTTAACCTCATTATGGAACCCCTCACCCTCATTCTTAACCAAGCAGGCATAAATTACCACCTCTACGCCGATGACACCCGAATCTATTACAAGATTAAAACTCATGCTGACATCTTACACCTGAACAACACCCTTACCAAGATCCAAACCTGGTTCCATTCCAATCATCTCAAACTCAACCCTAACAAAACCGAAATCATTCTCTTCTCCCCCAAAAATAACCCTCTACCCGTTCAATCATGGATCCCTGACCTCAATGCACTCAATTGCTCACTCACCCTGTCCAACTCCGTCAAATCTCTTGGCATCACTATCGACAACAACCTAACCCTTAATGTTCACATCAAAAACTCTGCCAAAGGAGCCCTCTTCACTCTCCGTCACCTCAAGAAAATCAAACCATTCATACCCACCGATGATTTCAAACTCGTAGTTCAGTCGCTTGTTCTGTCACGTATTGATTATGGTAATGCCATCCTTAATGGAATCCCCAAGGTACACCTAGCTCCAATTAAAGCTGTGCTCAACCTTGCTGCCAGGCTCATCACGGACTGCAAACACTTCGATCATATATCCCCGGCTCTCAAACCTCTTAAATGGCTCCCTATCGAAGGCAGATCTGCCTACAAAACCGCCTGCATTACTCATAAAGTCCTCCACCAAAACACTCCGCATTACCTCTCAAAGAAACTCCACACTGCGGGCTCCACTCGACCTCTGAGAAGCACCAACACCCTACTCCTAATCCCACCTCTGCATAAAAAGAATGCTACACAATCTCGCTCCTTCTCTGGCAATGTCCCTATTATCTGGAATGTCCTCCCAAAAAACCTGCGCTGTAATCCCTCCTATTCTAGTTTCAAAAAAGACCTCAAAACCCACCTACTCAATTATTATTGGGGTTCCTAACCTGTGTCCTACTCCTGATTTCTTATCTATCACACTATATTTGTTCAGTAATGATATACCCTATTCTCCTGTTTCACCATTTACCTAATTATTTAAATGTATAGCTCCTGCCCCTGTTTATTTATCTGGTTTTGTATAATGCTCATGTTGTTTGTACTTTGCATATTTCAAATTTTTGTTGCACTACCTTTCATATGCTTTTATTCCCTATGTGCCTTATACTATCCTTATCTTGTAAAGCGCTCTGATACCTCTGGGTCTAGCTAGCACTATATAAAACCTTCAAAATAAATAAATAAATACATAAAATAGATGGGAGTAGGTCAGGGTAAAGGGGAATGGGACAAGAGAGAAAAACAGATATACTGGATATGTTCACCATGCCTATTCGTACTGCTGGACAGTGGCGGTTCCTCCAGTAACGCGGACAAGCGTCGCACCACTGCTCACAGAGTGGTGTAAATTAAAAAATACAATTATAATAATTGAAGCTATTATCATTTTATTTTTCTTATCACTAGGCTAGGGAGCAGGATATGAAAACCAGATCGCGAAATCAATTGAAGGGTAAAAACTCTTTCAATGAAAGATGTTTAAAAGACCTATGAACTGACAAAATAATCCATGTTTGTTCAGATTTGGAGGATCAGTTGGTGGCTGTGACCTACAGGGTAGCAATGAAGTGCAAAATAATTAAACATACTTCCATTGAAGGCTGGTTTTCTACAGTTTGCTCTGGGACACAATGCAGTAAAAAAGAATCATGGAGCTATGACCCACAGGCAGGAGTAAAACAAATCTGGAAGAAACTGCTGCTACTACCTGAACCCTTTCACTAATGTGAGAGTAACTCAGTTTAATCATATAACAGCTATTAAACAAAGAACGGGCTCTGATTTTGAAACTGATCCAATTTTTGGTAGAGAAGCCATAACGGAAAGTCTAAGACCTCAAACCCTGTTAAATACTTCCAGCATCTCAGTAGATAGATCTGATATTTTGCTGGAAATAGGAAATATTGTGTAGCAAAGTGACCAACCCCTACCAGTTTAGCACGTCACTGAAAGCTGAAGATGTTAACACTCCTTCTGCTTTTCCTGTTTGAGATGCAATGGGTGCAATCAGCGATACCTTGGCTAAAATCTCAGAATCATTGATGAATGAATTTGCCATACTTGCCAAACAAATGCTTGCTCTTAAAGATATAACAAATAACTTCAAAGTATTACCTGAAACCACTGGTCTTCAATCCCCATCGGGGTATCATCAAAAGAGATTGGAACTTTGATGTAAAATGACTGGGGCACAACGAGTTCCTTGAAGGTAAGTCTTTTATTGGTACAGTTGGAAACAACCCTTTCCCATCCTGGCCAGCAGTCAACTGACCAGAATGGAATCCTGCTTGAATTACAAAGGTATGTGGAATCAGACAGACATCAGATTCCACAGAAATAACTTAACACACACGTCAGTGCAAATTACAACACGTCTCCTTTTCTTCAAAGGAAATAAAAAGAGAAGACTGGTGGAAGAGAGAGGAATGAGAACCAGGAGTGAGGTAAGGAACAGAAGAAAGGGAGCGAGAGAAAAAGGAGAGGAGCATAAGTAGACAAAGGACGGATTATTCAATATTGACATTTGGGTACAAAAGAGCCTTCCACTCTGAATGATTACCACATATAGGGCCATATGTAGGTACCTAAATACCGGTCGGTAACGGCCGAAAATCGGTAAATATCCCGTTACCGACCGGTATTGAGGCACTTGAGATGTAGGTGGCTGATTTTCTGGATTCAGTAATTTACCGAATCGGAATTTTAAGAAATCGGTAAAATACCGATTCGGTAAATTACCGAATCCTGAAATGCTATGTAGGGGGCACTCAAGTGAGTGCATTATTGGTTTCTGGATTCGTTATTTACCACCAACTACAAGTTGATGGTAAATGACGAATACATTTAAAAAAGCATTTTTGTGCTATTTGAAAAGTGCCATGTGGCAGACATACATGCCCTTAGGGCATGTATGTGCGCCACATGTGCACACATGCACGATTCAGGGGTGCAACAGGGTGTCAATGTGAAACCCTGCCACCCATGAATATGCTCCCCCTATTACCGATTCGGTATTTACCGAATCGGTAATAGTGAATGGCTTCCCATTCATTCCTATGGGCCTCCAGGCCCATAGGAATGAATTGGAAGGGATGCATAATTACCGATTCGGTGAATACCGAATCAGTAATACCGAATATTACCGATTCGATAATCATTACCGAATGTTTACCTACATTATATTTACCGATTCATAAATACCGAATCGGTAAAATTCGGTATTTAAGAATCGGTAAATATAATTTACCTACATATGGCCCTTAGTCATTTAAATACAAAGGAGATTTACTTTCTCTAGAGGTTTTCCCTTCACCACAACCATAACCTTCAGCACTCTTACTCTCAGGAATAATGTTGTTTTGAGAACACACTACTTACACCTGGTTGCGACTGAAAGCAGATCCACTAGAGAATTCACAATCCTTTCATGAACAAAGAACCATGTACAACCTCATCACCAGTCTTTGAACAAACACCACCTTTCTGGTATAAGGCAACTCTACGTTTGTTCCAATGTTCACCATCGTCTAAGACAACATAAAAGTCAAATGAACGTTTAACTTTGAAGTGACCCCTAAATTTGGACAAACCTCTTGCAACTCTACCCGACTTAACTTTCACCCAATCTTCTGGCTCAATGCTCCTCTTCATCACAATCTCCTCAAAGGATGCACCCTGGTCCAGGATCCCCTTCTTCAACCATCCTGGAACAAGTCTGTCTCCAGGAACTTGTCCTCTCATAACTCCAAAAGGGTATTTGCCCAAAGAGTCTTGCACAGTAGTACAATATGCCCAAACCATCTCATAAACTGCTTCCCTCATGTCAAGATTGGAAACACCAGCCACTTGAATGACACCCTTGACCAATCTGGTTCCCTTTTCTACAATACCATTACCTTGCGGATTGTACAAAGAGGTACATTGATGTTTGATTTAATTGCTGCACAAAAATGTCTGCATGTCTCTAAACCTGAGTGGAGAACCATTGTCTATCACCAGGACAGATGGAACACCTTCCTCAAAAAACACATCCTTTAAAGCTCGAATGGTGGCACTAGTGGTAATCTCCCCCATGAACTTTACACACAACCATTTAGAATAAGAGTCAACACAAACCATGGCAAACCTGAGATTACTGCAAACCTCAGACATTGGGCCAATAAAATCCAAAAATCCAAACATACAGTGTGCCAAGGCAAGGCAGGGTTGACAATGTGACCAACGGCAGATTGATTACCAAGCTGGAGACGCTTCTCATTATCTTTACAAGCACTACCCAATCCACCACCCGGGCGTCCATACCGGGCCACCAAAATTGGGCTTTAACGCGCCTCTGGGTGACACTCTGACCTAAATGCCCAGCATGTGCCATTGCCAGAAGTCTCTGCTTAAGATAAGCGGGTGGTACAAACCTTTCAACCCTCATCAAAATATGAGGACCACAAGTTGTTAACTCTTCCAACACCTTGACAAATAGACAGACTGAACTGGCTAAACAACTCTCCCTCCATTTGCCCGAGACAACAAGACGCAGTACTTATTTAAGAGTGAGATCCGCATCCATGGCTTGACACCAATCTACTTTGGAGAAAGCACTAGCACACTCCAACAAAACATCTTGAACAGAAGCAACTGCACCCTCATGATCCTCGACAGGAGAACCTTGCACAACTTGCCACTGTATAGGCAAATGAGAAAGGCAATCCGCTTGAACATTCCTCCAACCTGAATGTGCTCTACGACATACCAAAACTCCTGAAGCTTGGCAGCGAACCGCCAACCTAGCCGAACCCTTATCAGGACCACCAGGGAGTAGGATTTTGAGTGGAGGCTTGAGGTCAGATCTTAAGGTAAAATGAGTACCCCACAAATACGTGCGAAAACATTCAACACCCCATGCAGCGGCTAAGGCTTTTCAATAACTGAACAGTTCCTTTCAGTATCTGTCAGGGTGCGGGATACAAAAGCCACAGTTCTTTCCCCATCCTTATGCTTCTGGGAAAGAACGGCGCCCAGACCTGTAGCACTGGCATTCACTGTCACTACTGAATTGATTTTAGTATCAAAAGGTACCACAAAATGCCAGCCTCACAGATTTCTTTCTTTAATGTTTGAAAAACATTCCTCTTGTACATTTGACCAGTCAAAACCCTTCCCTTTCTTTAAGAGAGACCTCAAAGAGTCTGTATTGTCAGAGAAACTGTGAACAAACTTCGAATAATATTCAATGAGGCCCATGAAAGACCTAAGCTGGTCCTTGTCTCGAGGGAAAGGAGCCAAGCGTATAGCTTCTAACAAGTCATTTTGGGAAATAATTCTACCAGCAGACAAAGTGTAGCCCAGATATCCAATTGCTCTTTCAAAAAGCAACACTTCTCCTTCCTCAAAGTAAGTCCCACTTTCGCAATTTTCTGTAAAGCAAGTTTTAAGATTGCATTGTGTTCTTGAATAGATTTTCCAAAAATGAATATGTCGTCCTGAAAGTAGATGAAGTTCTCCAAACCTTTAAAATCAACAGAGATCATCCTTTGGAAAACACTTGCTGCTGATAAGAGACCAAACTGCATTCTAGTAAATTGATAAGTGCTCTCCATTGTGATAAAGGCTGTAAGAGTTTTATCTGGTGGTAGGCGCTCTTCAAGTCCAACTTGGAAAAGTATCTCCCTCCCTTGAATAGCAACACCATTTCATAAATGTTTGGTAGAGGGAAAGTATCTGAGACAATGTTTTTGTTAATGGATCTAAAATCCACACAAAATCTAAGCCGCCCATCAGACTTGCTCGTGATGACCACAGGAGATACCCAGCTAGATGCCTCCACAGGTTCTATTACAGCTTGCTGCAACATATCTTGGATTAATCCCTTCACTTCTTCATGCACCATCACAGGTACCCTTCTAAGTTAATGTTAGACTGGAACAGCCCCTTCTTTTAAAATAATCTTGTGTGCGTACCCTTTTAACAACCCTAAGTCCTCTTGAAAACCGTCACATTGGCCTGAAAAATGTCTTCAATAGACTCTTGATTGACAACCATAACCCGTGAGGGTGCCCTTGGATTGACAACGATGTGCAGATCATATTGGTGGAGCCATCCAAGAATTAGTGGTCCACTCTCAAACACACACCTTACCTACAATGCAACGTCCCTCGAACTCAATTTTAGCTTCCATAATCGCAACATTTCAATGGATTCCCCTTGAAAACCTACAGGCGAGATATCTTTGGGTTTTAAGATACTCAGAGACCACCATTGTTCAAAGACTGACTTGCGTATGATAGTGTACAATGACCCTGTGTCTACCATAAGTTCCACTTCATAACCATTAATGATAAATAATGCTTTGGGTCATATTTTCCTTTGAATAGCTTCACCTTCAAGCCCCACTTCATACACATCACTCACCATTATGATTTTGTCACAAGATTCACCCGGACATGCACTCCCATCAGAGACCAAGGACACTTTGTTGTGGTTGCATGCTCTGCACATTATTGCAAAGTGATTTTGACTCCGATGAATGTTTAGCAGTACCACACAGATTGCATATTCTGGTGCTTTGTCTAGTGAAGCTTCCATATCTATTAAATCTGGTCTTATACTTGGAAGTGGCAGAATCAACTTGTTTGGTAACAGCACTTATGCCTACTTAAAAAACATCTCCCTCCTGTTTCTTTCTCTTTAACTCTTACATACAAGATGCAGATTGCTCCAAAACTTTAGCGATATCTATGGCCTCTCTCAAAGTGTTTTTTTTTGCTGTCCATAGGCGCTCCTGATTTTCTTTTACTCTACACTGAACAATTTACTGATCTCTTATTAATTCATCGGTTATACTACCAAACTTGCATTTCACAGAAAGCTCATGCAATCTTGCGACAAACTCATCATTCGATTTATCCACCCTCTGAGGTTGTGTATAGGATTTATATTGTGTCAAAACTGAGTTTTCTTCTTTAGCGATTCTGACAACTAGGGGCCGATTCCGATCCGGGTCGGAAGGGCACCGAACGCGATCAGGCCGGAAAAACTACGAGCCGTACATGTGTTTTCTGCCCGACTCATACAGCTGTACAAGCGAGCCAGTACGATGCGAGCTACATGAAATTCACCGACCGAGTCGTTTCCGGGTCCGAAGCACTCCGTACGTCTCGGTCGTAAGCTAACCGTGGCGTGCAATGGATGCATTTCACGACAAGCCAGTACGATGCACGCGTCGGACAGCCTGTGTGAGCCAGAGTGTCCGGCTCGCAAAAGCTCCCGGAGTCGGACTTCGGGGGTCCATGTCGGACCCCCCGACAGCCGCAGCTGTATGACTCGCACACAGGGGGAGACACATGGGTCTCCCCCACACAAGCATGTACGGTGCGGATGGCACTGACTCGTACCCACTGTAGGGGGCGCTCTTGTGCGAGACGTACCCATTCAGTCAATGGGAGCCCATGTACGCGTCGTACAACTGGCTCCCATTGACTTCTATGGGAGTACGACCGAACCGAGTCCGACAGCATATGTGCGCATCGTACTCGCTCGGTCGGACTGTAGAGGTCCGGCTCGGTTGGAGAACACTCCGGATCCGACTCGGTCGGAGTGCTTTCCGACCCGGATCGGAATCGGCCCCCTAATGTGCATTTTGCTTCTTCAAAAACATCTGCTACAGGTTGGCAATTATGCTCTGTGTCCTCATGGAGAAATTGAAACACTCTTTGACCTTCACTGCCCAAAACACTCAATAATAACGCCTTTTTCCTAGATGGACGAAAGTCTTGGCCATCCAACGCTTCAATGTAATTGTCGAACATTATGATCCAATCCTCCCATGGTACTGGGGTGAGCCTGGCTGAGTTAAAAAATAGGGAGGGGGTGCCACAGACACATAAGCCATGGTAATACCTGATGAAGCAGCACTTGGGGCCATATGTAGGTAGCTAAATACCGGCCGGTAACGGCCGAAAATCAGTAATTTTCCCGTTACTGACCGGTATTTAGCCCTTTCTAATGTAGGAGGCATGTTTTAAGGATTCGGTAATTTACCGAATCCTTATTTTAAGGAATCGGTAAAATACCGACTCCTTAAAAGCTAAGTAGGAGGCACTTAAGTGAGTGCATTTTTGCATTCAGGATTCGTTATTTACCACCAACTACAAGTTGATGGTAAATACCGAATACCTTTAAGAAAGCAATAACTTGCTTTTCTCTAGGTGCAATGTGGCAGACATACATGCCCTTAGGGCATGTATGTGCGCCACATGTGCACACATGCACGATTCAGGGGTGCAACAGGGTGTCAATGTGACACCCTGCCACCCTTGAATATGCAACCACTATTGCCGATTCGGTATTTACCGAATCGGTAATAGTGAATGGCATCCCATTCATTCCTATGGGCCTCCAGGCCCATAGGAATGAATGGGAAGGTGATTCCTTATTACTGAATCGGTATTACCGATTGGGTAATAACGAATATTACCGATTAGGTATTTTTTACCGAATTATTAGCTACATATGAATTACCGATTCCTAAATACCGAATCGGTAAAATTCGGTATTTAGGAATCGGTATTTCATATTTACCTACATCGGGCCCTAAGTGGACTCTCAGAAGCTGCACCCATGGTCACCCTTCAAGAATGTTGATCACCAGATACAAAATGAAATGTAGTGCAAAGTACAGTCACCACACCAATAAGAGAGAAGAAATAATAAAATGTGCATGTCACCGAGACTTGAGATGGCACACAGGCGGTACGAGTCATGGTTATACCAAGCATGAAGTGTGTGAACCACTAAAGGGATAGTAAAATGTACTCACAAGTGATGTAGAAGGCACAACATTGAAAACGCAAGGTGTGCGTGTCACCAAAATGGGAGTGACACGCAAAAGGTGTGTGTGTCACCGCGCTGGTTATCACCTGGTAGAGATCCTTATCTCTAATACTTTTTCCCAATGAAGAATGCCATTTCTCGAACACTGACTCTCCAGCGCAGGGTGCGGTTTGAAGACAGTGCGATGACATAGACAGGGGACACACTCCTTCCAAGATGGCGGCATGTACAGATACTTTAGCTGGACTGTTAAACTCCATCTTGAACACCGCTAACTCCTATTGCATCTTAGCCATCGTAGAAATACAACTCGTAGCTGTTGCACGTCTTCTTGCGGCACGTCCGGCCCTCCACACAGGACTCCAAGCCGGTGATGACAGTTCTGCTGGTGTTGAAGAGAGTGGCAGGAACAGGCTCAAGTTCCTCTCCCAACTTTGGGATACTGAGCGGGCTTGTTGCGTGTTGCTCTGCCGATGGTGATGACTGGCCAGATCGTCGCCAAAATGATGTAAAATGACTGGGCCACAACGAGTTCCTTGAAGGTAAGTCTTTTATTTGTACCCTCGGAAACAACCTGATCCCATCCTGGAAAGCAGTCAACTGACCAGAATGGAATCCTGCTTGAATTACAAAAGTGTGTGGAGTCAGACAGGCATCAGACTCCACACAAAGAACTTAACAAGCACAAGTCAATGCAAATTACAATGAACTTCTTTTGGAAAATGTAAAGTCAAGAGAATAGAAGGTTTTATTGATTCAGTAAATTACTACCAACTAAGATAGGTGCTCAACTATTACAATTGCCAGCTCTTGGAGGAGTAGTTTCGCCAGACTCAAATCAGGCAAGCGAAAAAACAAACAGGAAGTGTTAAAAAAGATATTTCTCAAACCAAAGCAGTTAATCCCTCACAATCAGCAGTTTAAACAAGAATTGATCTAAAAGGTGGAAAGGATGAAGAGGGGTTTGAAAAATATATAAGCTAAATAAAAAAAGGCTACGAATAATAATGCTACGAATTTATTTTTCTCTTTTTGAACGGAGCATTCGTCAAAGGGATAATTCTAACAAAGAAGGTGACAAAGTTACAAACCATGTGAATGGTCCAATCCCTAAGCCTGGAAATTGGAAACCGTTGAACCATTGAACATTAGAGAAAACAAATGGATTTCACCGACTTCAGGGAATGAACAGGAAGCAACAACAATCAAATTGGATTAGTTTCGTGGCACATTGAGGCAAACCACAAGTAATGCAATACTACTGATTTCATGAAATAAACAGGACTCAACCGTTAATGCAATACTTATGAAAATAGCTAAGGGAATTAAGGAAATTGTTGTTAATTTAAAAGTAATCCCTCAATCCAAGCTGGGGGTCACCACGAAGATGAAAGGAAAATGATTAAAAAATCAGGCTCTTCTCTGAACACTGTACATATGTTAGCTTTAAATATGCCAATGCATTTGCATTAATCAAAGCAAATACATATAGGTACTTTTCAATATTCAAATGTCACTAAATCTGTTCAAAATTTTACTACTTCAAGTAAGGTGTCCTTAATAACTAACAGAGGGATGTGTAATATCCGAGATTCCAATTCCATTAGTCCAATTGATTTCTGTCCACAATATTATTCCGAAGGCAAACATAATCTTCTAAACCGGCAAAATATACATAAATTATATGTTTTTAATGATCTGGAGGGTATTATTTGAGGTAATTTATTATAAGCCATAGAATTTAAAACTAACCTATTATTATTTCTCAGAATGGAGGATTATGCTTAAAACCGTATAACAGGAGAAATATCCCTCAATTCCAAGAAACTCACATCAGGATTATACTGCATCAAATTTACTATCAACTTTGCCTTGTGGAAAGTTCAAAAATGATTTGAACATTGACATATAAAAAATAAAGTGGATAATCTGGAAACATAAATATGTAATAAGAGTTTAACTGCAAGGGAAGTTGTCTTCCCGACAGGGACAGTAGCAAAAGACTTATGGCCAACATGGAAAAATCTTACAGTAGGACCTACAAGACTCCAACCACTCTCCTAACCAACAAAACATATTTTACAATCTGGTTCTGGGTGCTACTGGAACTTAGTGGGTGTGAATAGGCAGCTCAAAGCAGTTGGAGATGACCTGCTTACTTTTTAAAATCCGTTTCAAATATTCTCTTCTGTAGGAAACTTGGATATACACTAACACTTTTCTATCACCTTATAGTATGTTGGATTGTCATGCAATTAAATCCACCAGAGGTAGACCAAGTGGGGGGCTTGCAACACTAGTAAAGAATGATTGTAAGGTATCAAAGATGAAAAATATTCAGAAGATAAAGCATTTTCTGGCTACCTCATTTGCATTAAAAGCAAAAATATACTTACTGTGGTGACCATTTTAATTCCGCCTATTTCTGTTAAGGTTAAACTTCTAATTTATCAATTTATATTAGATTTAGAATCCTCAATAGACAATTCAACACAAGACTTATTTCTACTAACAGGAGACTTTATCTTAGATATGTTAGCAGACAGCAAAAATATCAGATTTGGTGATCAAGAAAAACATTTTCACATCCCACAACAGGTCTTTAGGAAAAATAACATCTCTAACAACAGGAAATATATCCATAACTCATTGTAGAACGTGAGCTTTCTATAAATAAATGGATGATTCAGTTCATACCACCATGCAGTGTCCCATTTATATCAGCAGGAAACAGCTCACTCATTCATGTGTCAAACTTCTACAAATGTTTTAACTTCCAAATGACCAAAAGTTCAGAAAGCAGTCATGACCCACAAAGTGTATCTTTAGATGGGGAAGTACATTTTTAAACAATGGTACATTAATTAATCTAAAGTTGGAGAGAACCTGTAGTAGAGTAATCTGAAATTATGAATTTTCCATTAGTTTAACAAATATCTGGGTAGAAAATAATGTTCTTTAAGCAATGAGAGTGATTGTATCCTTGTCAATGCAATCAAAAAGCTAGAGCGCTAGCTGGGAATCATTATTGGATAATACCTTTGTTTTCATATCTACAGCTGTGACCCCAACAAGTAAAAGGGTGCACAAATATAATCCGATGTATTATTTGAAACGCAATGAAAAAAGATCACTTAGGAAAAAGCTAAAAACTACAAAGAGCTTGTATATAACATCAGAAACCATAAAAAGCCTAAAATATGATTCCAAAATTGAAATAATCAAATAAGAATTAAAAAACGGCCAGTTAGCTGGTTAGCATTACAGACAGCAATTAAAACCAGAAACACTCACAAAATATGGTCATTAATAAAGTACAGCCTGCAACAACACAATTTAGAATATCACATACCATGTGGTAAAAGGAAGGCCTTTATTTTATCCCTATATGGAGACAGTGCTGTTCCAACAAGGGCTTCTGCTAAAGATAAGGATTTCAAATCATACATTATTTTATCTAAGGGTGTTGAAATCTTAGTAAGGAACAGTCAAGACTCTCAGGCCACCAGTTCTAACACCATTCCAATAATGATCATCAAATCAGATCCAAAAACTAGAGCTGCATTCTTTCTTTATTCTTCAATCAAACAATGTTACATAGTCAAGTTTTACTGACCTGGAAAGACACCTACATTTAACCATTATATAAAAAAAAAGGTCAAAATTAGAACCCAGCTACTACCATGTTATTGCTTTGTTAAATGAGGACAGCAAGATTCACATTTGTTAAATTGGACCAAAGCCACAGAACATATTCCAGTTAATGAAACCGGTTTTAGATCGAACTGTTTGACCATGGATAACATATTTTTAACTAATTTAGTCTCTGTACAAAACATTTAAAAGGAAATAATTTGTTTATCCATTTTGAGGATTTCTTTGCTGCTATTGGCAAGGTTATTAGACATTAGCTCTGGTTAAATCTATCTCAAAGCGGTATTGATCATGCACTTTTACATTTATTGTTAGAAAGTAATATGGTCACTTGGATGCAAGTCAAATTAACCAAGGGCTAAGGAATAACACCAAGAATCCAGACTTATAATGGCCTCAAACATGGCTGTATACTGACACCTCTTTTGTTTGCTGTTTACATTACCAACTGAACTCCAATTCTCAATCAAGAAGATGGTGATCCACCAAAATTTGTTAAAAGAAGAATTTCATATGCTGATGACTTAATTTATACTGCACAGAATGGTCTTCCAAGATGGTTAAAACATCTGGGAGAGTGAACCACAGAGAATGTTCATACAACACACTCAAGTGTTCCAGGAGGTAGTGGCTTAAATACACAGACCATGGGCCTTTTATACTGAGTTTGTTGTAGAGTAAGCATGGAGACTCAAATAGAAGGTACAGATCTTCAAAGAAATAGCTATCGACAAACATGGGCAGATGGATATCACTTAGTCAGCGAAGTGGGAGGGGAAACAGAACTGCTTACATCAGTAAGACATTATGGACAGTTACATTTTCAAACAGGTGCTTTCTAGCAGCTACAGGTCTCTCTGAGCTCATACATTGCTTGAGCTTAGAATAGAAGGAGTTAACTAAAGCTGATGACTTAAGCAGAAATGAAAGGCAAGCAACAGTGAAGACGGAAGAATCACATGGCTAACAAAATGGATGCCACAACCAAGATGGCTTCAGCTCATACTCACAGCAATTATTTTCAATTTTCACAGATGGCCCTTTTAGCATTAGCTGAAGACATATCTATGATTTAGAAGGAGCATGGAAGATATCATGGACTTCAATCATCAACTCACTAATTTTTTGGTCTGTTACTAGTCGGGCATTTACATTCTTGGCATTTTGTTTAGCTGGTGTACATGAGGTACAGGTAGAAATACAAAGGGAACAGAGCATAGGCCCACATTGTATACATAAGCAACAGGTAAACAGAATTGCAAGAAATATACATAGAGGCGACAGCAGCTTCAATCCCCATAAAGTAAATACACCCCATAGCCATACAGTCCAAGTCCATGTCCCTGAATCCTGATGGAAATTGCTTCAAAAACTGAAGGGGCGTGGTCAGGGATGTAGACACAAAAACTGCTCCCGATGATGCGGCATGCTCCACCACGATCAGCCAAGACAACATCCAAAACCATCCTGTTTTGGAGCGCTACAATTCTCGCAATTTGTAGTTCTTCTGTGATATTTCCAAGTGCCATGGCTGTCTGATTGGTTACAGCCTCTACAACACATGTCAAGCACCTTATCTTTCTGCTGTTTAAGGCTGCACCAACAAAGAAAAACAGTCCCAAATTAAAGTCAACGTACTGCTGCAATGCAGTATCAGTTTGATCCACCTCATCATGGTTTATTGTCCTCTTAAATCGGTTCTTGGAAATGTCATTAAACAGTGTATAGTCTTTATGGTAGGATACAGGTGCTAAGAACACAGGTGGTAGCAAAACGGACACAAAACATGTACCCGACCAACCAATAGGTAGAAGGTAATATCCCTTATTTCCACAAATAAAATAGGTGTTGTGTGATGACAAAAAACTGCTATTGTTCACTCCAGTAATATTTAACACCAGAGTACAATCACTTTTTCCCACAGGAATACTGCCAATACTGTTCACCCGCAGGGACCGCAACAAAAGACCGGGAGGAGGAATCGCCATCATTTTATTCGAACGGCCAAATGAACCTCCTGCAAGGAACGTATCGACAACAGCGCACACAATAGCAAAGAGCTCTTCAGCATCGTGAAGGAACTCACCAACCCCAGCTCCAACGACATTCCACCATCACAAGACCTCTGCGACTTCCTAGCTACCTTCTTCCACCGCAAGATCGCAGACATCCACGAAAGCTTCAACACCCAGACATCACCGACAGCCACCTACACCCCAGACTCACCGCCCCCCAGTCACACCGGTCGCCTGTTCTCCTGGAACCACGTCAACGTCAAAGACACCATCAAGACCATGAAGACCATCCACTCCGGCTCACCATCAGATCCCTGTCTCCACCACATCTTCAACAAAGCGAGCTCCATCATTGCACCCCAACTCCGTAAAATCTTTAACAGCTCATTCGAGACTGCAACCTTCCCGGAAAGCTGGAAACACGCAGAGATCAATGCCCTACTCAAAAAACCCAAGGCAGACCCAAAGGACCTCAAGAACCTCCGGCCCATCTCCCTGCTCCCGTTCCGGTGAAGGTCATCGAGAAGATCATCAACAGACAACTGACACTTCGAAGAGAACAACACCATGGACTCGTCCCAATCTGGATGCTGCAGCAACCACAGCACTGAAACCGCCCTCATCGCCGCCACCGATGACATCAGGGCTGTGCTGGACAGCGGCGAAACCGTGGCCCTCATCCTCCTGGACCTCTCAGCCACCTGCGACACCATCTGCCACCGCACCCTGCGCATGCGTCTCTACAATGCGGGGATCCACGACAAAGCTCTGGACTGGATCACCTCCTTTCTCACCAACAGAACCCAGAGAGTCCGCCTCCCTCCATTCCGATCCGAATCCACTAAGATCGCCTGTGGTGTACCCCAAGGATCATCCCTCAGCCCGACCCTCTTCAACGTATACATGACACCGCTCACCAACATCGTCCGATCACTTGACCTCAACATAGTATCATATGCCAACGGCACCCAGCTGATCCTTTCCCTCACCAGAGACCCCTCCACCGCCAAAACCCACTTCCATGCAGGGATGAAGGCCGTCCCCAAATGGATAAGGAGCAGTCGCCTGGAACTGAACTCGGACAAGACGGAGGTCCTCATCCTCGGTTCCACCCCTTTCGCCCGGGATGACTCCTGGTGGCCAGCCTCGCTGGGAACAGCACCGACACCCGCCGACCACGCACGCAATCTGGGGTTCATCCTGGACTCAACACTCTCAATGACCCAACAAGTCAATGCCATCTCCTCCTCCTGCTTCAACACCCTTGTATGCTGCGCAAGATCTACAGATGGATCCCCACCGAAACCAGAAGGATGGTCACCCAGGCCCTCGTCACCAGCAGGCTGGACTACGGCAACGCCCTCTAAGCGGGAACCACGGCCAAACTCCAGAAGAGACTACAACGCATACAAAACACCTAAGGACCTGCACTGGCTTCCCTTCAACAAGAGGATCACCTTCAAGCTCCTCACCCACACTCACAAAGCACTTCACAATGCAGGACAAGCATACCTCAACAAGCGACTCACCTTCTACACCCCCAACCGTCAGCTCCGCTCCGCTGACCTCGCCCTCGCCACCGTGCCACGCATCCACCGGACAACCACCGGCAGCAGATCCCTCTCCCAGCTCGCTGCCAAGACTTGGCACTCCCTCCCCATCCACCTACAACAGACCCAGGAACTGCTGACCTTCAGGAGACTCCTCAAGACCTGGCTGTATGATCAGTAGCTGCCTCCCCCGCGCCTTGAGACCCTCATGCGTGTGTAGCGCGCTTTTCAAATTTTGATTGATTGATTGATTATTCACACAAAGGTCTGCTTGAGCTCTAGTAACAGCTATAACAGGAGGTCCATTACCCTTGGCAGTTCAAGTGTTTGGGAAAACATAGTGTGTGGAGGAATTTCCTCGGCGATACTCCTCCCTTTCCCATACAGTTCCTTTGGCTTGTGTGTCTCCTTCTTCATCAGGATAGCAGGCTTTATTTATCTGAGCATTACATTCTCCTACACCAGTGTCAGTAATATTAGCAATTTGAGAAGCCCACAACAGTGCAAACCAGGCTCTACAGGAGCCATTATGTGAAAAAGGCAGAGGAATAAAAGGCGTTCCTCACTTTTTCTGGTGGGCTGGCATCATTCCACACACCCAACAGTTGGTAGTGTTCGTAGCATTGTGGGTGTGATGCAACATTTGAATGAACGTATTGTTGAGAAAGGACATTCGGTGCTTCTTCTCATGATAAGGAAGAGTGAAGTAGTGGTGTTCAATAGGGACAGGAGTAGTAGCAGTCAATAGATTTCAAGCAGGAGTGATCAGAACAATAATTGAAGTGAGTCCAATAATGAACATTGCCTTTCGATCACAGACTCTTGCAGCAGTTGATTTCTTCTCCGTAGACATATTCATCTCGACGTTGAATAACAAATGGTGCCCTAAGATCCTGGGCAGCCGTTGGTTTCTTCACTGAGGTTGAGACAAGTATCCCCCCCTTTGCTACTCAGACTTTCACTAACCCAGGACAGTGGCTCAAACAGTCTTTATCAGCATTGAATACACAGACCATGGGTCTTTTATACTGAGTTTGTTGTAGAGTAAGCATGGAGACTCAAATAGAAGGTACAGTTCTTCACACAAATAGCTATCGACAAACATGGGCAGATGGATATCACTTAGTCAGTGAAGTGGGAGGGGAAACAGAACTGCTTACATCAGTAAGACATTATGGACAGTTACATTTTCAAACAGGTGCTTTCTAGCAGCTACAGGCCTCTCTGAGCTCATACATTGCTTGAGCTTAGAATAGAAGGAGTTAACTAAAGCTGATGACTCAAGCAGAATAGAAAGGCAAGCAATAGTGAAGACGGAAGAATCACATGGCTAACAAAATGGATGCCACAACCAAGATGGCTTCAGCTCATGCTAACAGCAATTATTTTCAATTGCCACAAGAGTGGTGGCCATTGAAACTCAGAACTTTTATTAGATAGTTTTTGTTGGGTTTTCTAGTTGGCAGAGGTATGCACCCTGTCCAGGCAGGAACCACAATCCTAGTCAGGGTAAGTCACAACACACCCTAAATTATCCTGTGCTCACACTCTGGTAGCTTGGCACACAGCAGTCAGGCTTAACTTAAGAGGCAATGTGTAAAGTATTTGTGCAACATTTCAAACAGTAACACAGTAAAAACACCACAAAAATACTCCACACCTGTTTAGAAGCACTAAACCAAAACAACAAAAATCCAACAATTAGAAGACGATATACGATTTTTAAAAGAATAAAGGTAAAATTGTGCTTAGAAGCAATAGGCGCTTAAATGAGATATGTGGTCACGCTGAACCAGGGCAAAGTCCAAAGTTCAGGCCAACCGCAATGGAGCATGTGCCAGATACAGGGACCCACTTAGCCCACTGAACCAAAGTACTTTGATCCGGAATGTGTCGTCATTGAAGAAGATGTGCGGTGCATCCAAAGCAATGTGTCGTTGTCGAAGGCACGCAGTGGATGAGATGCATCTATTTTCTCCATATAACTGCGTTGATGCGTTGGTTCCGAGCAGCCGCAGCCCATGCTGGTAAGAGCGGTGGGGCAAGGTAATTTTCCCTTGTGATCGTATGTGCAAATCTCTCCCCCACGAGCCCCATGTCTCTTATCTGCATGGGCCACGGTTGGTTCAGTTTGTGACACGCTGTCTCCACATGCTATGTGCAGCTGCTGCTCCCGCAGTAGGCAATGC
Organism: Triturus cristatus; assembly: GCF_964204655.1. Lineage (NCBI taxonomy): Eukaryota > Metazoa > Chordata > Amphibia > Caudata > Salamandridae > Triturus > Triturus cristatus. The sequence goes on from NC_140589.1 coordinate 529,563,470, forward strand.
CCTGGTCCTAAATGCGAAGCGCAGGTTATGCTCCACACAATGACTTGGCTGCGCTAGTTCCGACTCACGCAAAGGTGAAGATACACTGGCTCTGATGAGGATGTATGGGTTCTGGTTGGAGCAGCATTGTATATCCACTTCCAAAGGGCCAGGACTGGGTTGGCACCACTTAGCAGGGCAAGACGTGCAGCAAGCAAAGTCCAGGTGCTGTAGCATGATGAGTTGAAGTCCTTGATGTCCCTGAGACTTAGTACAGAAGGCAAGCCAGGAAGCCTGTGGAGTCACTCTGGGTTCAAGTGATGCAGGTCCAGTCCTTCTCACCCAGGTAGGAGAACTGCAGGCAGCACGACAGCTCTGCAAGGCAGAAGTTTAGCAGGGTGGTAGTCTTTTTAGCGGCACAGCAGTTCTTCTTATTGGCAGAGTCTTCACAGGTTCAGAAGTGTACTGAAGGTATGGTGTCAGAGGTCTAGTACATATACCCAGTTGTGTCTCTGAAGTGGGGGAGACTTCAAAGAAACCTTTGAAGTGCATAGAGGTCCTCCATTCCTGCCCTGGCTCCAGATTCACTACAGGGGGGTATGCAGCCCTTTGTGTGTGGACAGGACACACCTTATTTAGGTGTAAGTGTGAGGCTGTGCCCAACTCCTCCCTCCCATCACTCAGAATGGCCCATCAAAACACACCTAAGCTTCCTTTGTGTGTGGCTATTTAGAGGGAATACTCAAAGCCCAGTGGTCACTCAGCCCAGACTCAACAGAAACAAGCAGCAGGCACCAAATGGCTAAAGTAAGCAAATGCTAACTTTCTAAAAGTGGCATTTGCTATACTGTAACTCAAAATTCAACGTCACCATCAATTCTGATTTTAAATTTTAAGTCCAGTGACAGCAAACATGAAAAGTCTATCTCTTCACAATTGGGAATTACATTTAAAAGAATTAGGGGCATATTATCAACGAGGCGATAAAAAATTATCGCCAATATTTGCGTCCGTTTTCGGACGACAAGCAGCGATAATTTTAACGCCCTATTAGCAAGGACACGCTAACGCGTGAATCCATGCTTCTTTGCCCTTTCCTTTAACGCCCAGCTCTGCATCTCTAATGAGATGCAAAGTGGGCGTTCCTCACAAGAATAACAGAAGAAATGTCGCTAAGCGACATTTCTCCTATTATCAAGCCTCACGGTAAGAAGCATAGCGACAAGAAAAGTAGCTCTAACCTCTGTTATCGCTACTTTCCTTACGCCTGCTTTGAAACTGACTTAGCCATGATATCCTATGGAAGGTGGATATCATGGCTAAGTATGTGTAGCCCTATCAGCAAACTATCGCCAAAAGTTGTGCGATTATCGCTGCATTTCCAGCGATAATCGCACAGTTGGCAGCTTGCTAATAGCATGCTATCTCCACGATAGAATTCAGAGTTGGCCGGCGATAATTATCCTCGCGCTACGTGCGCTTAGCGATAATTATCACCGGCCCTTGCTGATATGCCTCGTAATAAGTTAATCCCAATGTTATCCAATGGCAAAGACAGGCCTTGCAGTAGTGAAAAATCTAATTTTAAGTTTTTCACTACCAAGACATGTAAAAAGTAAAAGTACATGTCCTGCCTTTAAAAAATTTGCACCCTGCCATGTGGGTCATACAGTGCCTATCTTAGAGGTGACCTTTACGTATAAAAAGGGAAGGTTTAGGCCTGGGAAGTGGTTCATCTTGCCAGGTCGAAGTGGCAGTGTAAACTGCACATACAGGCTCTGCAATGGCAGGCCTGAGCCATGGTTAGAAGGCTACATAAGTGGGTGGCACAATATGTGCTGCATGCCCACTAGTGGCATTTAATTTACAGGCCCTGAGCACAGGTAGTGCATTTTACTAGAGACTTATAAGTAAATTAAAATTGCCAATTGAGGTGAAGCCAATGTTACCATGTTTAGGGGAGGGAGAACAATCACTTTAGTACTGGTCAGCAGTGGTAAATTGTGCCGAGTGCTAAAAACCAGCAAAAACGAGTTCAGAAAATGGAGGAAGGCAGGCGAAAGTTGGGGGAAGACTGTCAGGTCTAACAGTTATCACCTGCCTTCAATAACTATATTAGTGGCGTTTCTCAAGACTTCTAGGAATCTATTACTTAAAAGGAAAATGAAATTAGTATCATATGAGAGCAACTTGATCACCTCAACCAATATAAGAACTTTTATTACATGTTTGAGACACTTACAAACAGAAGGTAATGTTATCTAGCCTCTAACCTGAATCGTTGGACAAAAAGGTCTTCCTATGCTTTAGGCTACTATACATCCTGATTCTATAGTTTAAGGGGCCATGGACTTATCCTGGAGATAAGAATAGAAAATGTTGATTCTGTAATTTTTCTTCTGAAACAATAGATCATATTCTTTTCTCTATCCTCTTCTACAGGATTTGAGGAGCAAGTACCTAAAACCACTCTTTCAAGAAGAGTGTACCAGAACACTCAATGATGCAACAAAGTATTGCTTTGCTGGGGTGTGCAACCAAATGTCTTTCATTGATGGGGTTGCGTCTAAAGGACGAGCTGAAAAAATGCTGCCCCATCATGGCGAATTTTAAAGTTTTATTTAATGACAATTGCATTTACTTATAAATTGTTTCTCTGCCATCTGATTGATAATGCTAATTTATTTTAATATAAGGGGTATTTATTTGACCATTTATCTACTATGTGTTATATTGTATTGCTTTTTAGTTAAATTATACAATAAATACTTACTAATACTATAATAAATATGTAATATACAATCCTGTTTTTCAGATATATTTATTGTCGGAAAGATGTGCATCCAGGGACAACAATGAGTAAAATTGATACCGAAGACATGACTGAAATCAGAAATGAGGTACATAGAATAAAAGAACAACCACTTTGTATTACAAAATGTAGGTGCATAGTGACCTGCTTTGTCCTAAATGTAACATTGCACATATATTACACAAACTTTTCTGGGGCTTACAGAGGATAGCGTTACTTTAATAAAGTTCCTGTACTTCTATGAAAGACAAAATAATCAAATGATAATGAAGACTATTTTGGGCAAGGTCGACTGAATGTGGATAGCTTCATTAAGGAAATAAATGCATTTTCCATATTGTTGGCATCTCTTGTCCCCCAATGTGTGTTAAAATATCAGAACCGTTCAAAGTTAAAACCACAAACTGTGATGAATAATTTGCCTTCATTCAAATAATATTCTGCATAATTCACCTATCTTTGAGGCAGCATTTAGCCAACAGTGCCACATAATGGTTTATACGTAATTGCCTTACTTACCATTCAAGGAAGCCCTTCGTAAGTTAGGAATACACCAGTGGTGTGAAAGTTAAATTTCGTAAGTAGGCAGCAGATTGCTAGTTTGTCCCTCTTGAATCTCTTAAGGCAACAATAGGACTGCCGCAGAAGGGTACAAGACCCTGGTGAATTACTAGGCTTACCTGACCCAGCTCCATTACAGTAAGCCTGAAATCACACCTAGGTCCCAGTCTGCTGATTTTATTTGTAAAAACTTACACTTGGCCTGATTCACAAAGGTAACTTACACTTTTGTGTCAGTTTACATTTTTGTGTACGTTTACTACCTTTCAGCATTTTACAAACTCAGAGTGTAAGTTACTACTAAAAAAACCGTAGTAAGTCCAGCATTACACATGGCCAGCCATTGGCTAACGCCCTCCCATAAAAAATAATGAAGTAGGAACTTAAAATGAAATTTGTTAGACCTGACAGTCTTTGGCGTGGTCTTTCCCGAAATGTTTTGCCTTCTCCCCTCCTGTTTGCTGCCTTTGTTGGATTTAGGACTCTGCATTTTAACACTGCTAACCAGTGCTGTAGTGCTTGAGCTCAATCCCTATGTGTGCCAAGGGTCCGTAAATTAAATGCTAACAATTCGTCTGCAGTACTTCTTGTGCCACATACTTAAGAAGCCCTTTAAAACATGTCTCAGGTCTGCCATTGCAGCCTGTGTGCAGGTACAAACTGCCAGCTCGGTTTTGAAAAATAAACCTTTTCAATTAGTAGGTATTGCACTCCAAGTATGAAATTGTGAGGTGATTTCTATTCAGTTTTAATTGTGTGCAACTGGGTTTCACCTTCTGATCCTAGGTGTGGCTAAATGAATAAGTAAGTTGCACTCCCTGCCTCAGGGGAAGCATTCCCTCAGTGCACTATTGTATCCCAGATGAGGGATGTAATCCTGTTTAAAAAAATGATCCAAACACTAGGACATGCATTGTCTTGTGTAGAATCATTAAATTTGATTCCATATGAATGGTAGTAGAATATAGAACATTCCAGATTATATCCAATGCTAGATTTGAGTGATTCAAAATTTTCAAACATATATTACTTCAAAATGTCTGTATGTGTTTCAGGCTGGGCCCTTCATTGGGGAATATGTGAACCTATAGAGTAAGCAAGAATGGCAAACATAAAAATTAAGGATTCAAGCATGATACTAGATTCATGTGAACTCCATAATGAGTGTCAACCACTTTTGTCTGATTGCATGCGTGGTGGAAAGCTTCGTGAAATGAACTCATGATGGATTTCCTTAGTTTCTCAAACGTGATAATTTCAATGAATAACGAAAATCGAAGTGCCCTCTTGGTGAAACTCATGGATAACCAAATCAAAGAGTGCAGATGGAAAACATGTGGTCAAAGTGCAGCTCAAAAATAGAAGGGTGAGCGGAGTACAGCTCAAGAAAAGTGTGCTTCAGAACCCATTCATCATCAAAGTACGGAAATAATAGAAGAGCTAATGAAACCAAGTGCCATTAACCAGAATGAGTGACTAACAAGTGCAACTGCTAATGAAACAAATGTGTGTCTAAAAAAAAAACTTAAGGCCCCAGCCCGAAATGCATATGGATGTTTTGGAATAATGGATGTTTGAAATATTTTGAAATTGAGTAATCACTCAGAGATACCATTGGATACATTTAGAATGTTCTATATTCGACTGCCATTCAAATGAAATAAAACTTAAGGATTCCACGCAAGAATTTGCATGTCCTATTGTTTGAATCACTTTTTTGAGTAACAGGATTGCATTCATCATTTAGGATAAAAGTAGTGCACTGAGGCGACGCTTCCCCTGAGGCGGGGAGCACAGCTGACTTTAAATAAATCTTTGACAGTCCTAAACCTCCCTTTTGAAATACATATAACTCACACAATGAATTCCCTAAACAGCCCATAGGGCAGGGTGCATTATTTTTAAACGCTAGTACATGTGATTTTAACTCTTACATGTCATGGTAGAGAAAAAAAAACTGAATTAATTTTTCACTGCTTTTTGGCCAATAGGATAACATTGGGGACCTTTTTACATTTAATAAGTGATACCTTTTGATTGCGAGCAGGTAGAAATGTCAAGTTTGGTCTCAAAAGAATCATAAGTTTAATGGTAAAGTCAGATTTTAAGTCACAATTATGAAAATGCCACTTTTAGAAAGTTGTAATTTTCTTGTCTGAACCATTTGGTGCCTGCAGTCTGTGTCCTGGGTCACATGACTGTGAATAGTTGGCAGTTCCTCCCAGACAGTGAGACAAAGGGAGACTAGGTGTTAGCAGGATAGGCGGGGTAGAGCTGTTCCCTGTGCCACTTATGTTTCAATGGGCTGCCTCCAGCTCACTAATATAGGAACTTGACACTAGTCTATTGTCATCTTAGACCACTTGGACCCTTGGCTGGGGGAGAAAAAAGATTTCCATAACCAGATGGGGGAAAAGTCTAGAAGTTTCTCCCACTTCAAATGATGGCACCAGGTAGAAATAATGAACTCTCAGACCAACTCTTCGGTACACTCCTGGACCTGAGGAAGACCCCAGAAGGACTGCTTTGTACCTGCTGAACTTTACCTTTTCAGGAAATTTTCTTCAAAATGTCTTTAGTCGGAAGGTAAACCAAGACCTCGCCCAATCCACCTTGTATATCCTAACCACGCACCATCATGGTCAGCCGTAACGTTTCACTTTGCCCCAGTGTTGCGCCACATGATTCCCTTGGTTTGTGCTTTCATCTTGTAGGCGCTATCTTTAACTATAAACTTAAAACTTTCTGGTTCTACTACTTAGATTTAATTCATTTTGGTGTCATGCTGTTTATTAAATGTCACTCTAGTTTTCAAAATTGCTGTTGGGTTTTTCTTGTGTTGGGTTTTCACTTTATTACTTCTAGTATGCTGTATAAATGCTTTATAGTCTCTTTAATTTAAGCCTGACTACTTTTGTGACAAGCTACCAGAGGGTTAAGCGCAGGTTAATTTAGTGATTTTTGTGGTTCACCCTGACAAGGATTGTGGTTGTTGTTTGAGAAGGGTTTACACTCCCCTAAATCAAAAATCCAATTTCATAACTAAACCCAAAAGAAAAATAAAGTTAAATTAAAATATGGAAAATAATTTAAACTATAAATACACATACATTAATATTAAAAATATATAAATAATAGTACATGTTTATTATTCAATTATCAAATATTTTAACCCCTTAGGTGTTATGGATGGAATGGTTCTCAGACACGGTGCTTGTGTGCTGGGGATGGAACCTTTCCATCCTAGCAGCCATCCACGGGAGAAGCACTGGTGCTACCACCCTGGGCCGCCCAACTACAGGCCCCCACTGGGATGGCAGAGGAAGTGTTTCCGCTTCCACCCCCAACCCTGGGCGATCTGAGGATGTCGGCACACCCACGGCGTGCAGACATCATTACATGCTGCGAGGGATGCGCTGAAAACCATTTGCTTTCAGCATGTCCAAGGAGAGGACATTTGTGCAGGTGGGTCCTTCTCCCGTGGTAGGTTTTTGCAGATGCAGAGGGAAAGGAAAGAGTTTTTGTGTTTGCCGTGCCTGTTTAGAGTGGATTCCTGCTCCACGATCATGGGCAGGCCCACGATCATGGAGCAGGAAGCTACACAACTGGACAACCAGGGATTTTTGGGGTGATTGTTGGGGGAGTGACCCTTTAGGCAAACGTTGCTACCTTGGGGGCATATTTTATCTATGTTTCAGCTCCCCGGTAGGTGCTTCGGCCATATTTTAGGCTGATCAGCCCCCGGGGCGGGGTTGAAACCCACTAGAAGCCAGAGAATATTTGTAATGATGATTACGGGGAGCAACCCCTTGGGTAAGGGTCGCTCTCCTTGGTGATAATTTATTTCTTTAATACCGCCCCCCCCCAGAGGGCAGATCTTCTGTTTTTAGGCTGATCTGCCATCTTCGGGGGGGGCAGAAGCCCACTAGACATGATCGATGTGTCTTGGAGTGGCCCCTTGGGCAAAGGTCACTCCCCTTTACTGGGGAGATCTTTGGCCATTCATTGGCCATAATTTAGGCCCATCTGTTCCGGGGCAGAAAGCCACTATACAGCAGGGATTTGTACAGTTATATGTTGGGTAGTGGCCCCTTGGGCAAGAGTCAATCCTCTTTATTGGGGCAATGTGTTAGCCATTTTCTGCTTCCTCTGGGAGCAGATCGGCTATATTTTTAGGCCCATCTGCTCCCACAGAGGGCAGAAAGCCACTAGACACCAGGGATTTTTACATTTACATTTCAGGGAGCGGCCCGTTTGGCAAGAGTTGCTCTCCTTTTTATTGGGGCAATGTTTTGGCCATATTCTGCCCCTGTCAGGACTAGATCAGCCATATCTTTAGGCCCATTTGCCCCATGGGGGAGGGGAGAAAGCCACAAGTCTACAGGGAATTTATTTATTTTTATTTCTGAGAGCAGCCCCTTTGGCAAGAATCGCTGTCCTTTGATGAAGCATGTATTTTGGCAGTAGCAGATGGGTTGTATTTTTAGGCCCATCTGCCCGAAGGGGGGAGGAAAACCACTAGACATCATGGAAAGTTTCTGTGTGTGAGTGACCTGGAGCTCAACTGATGGTATGCATGTACTTGGTGTGTGTGGGCTAGTGCTTGGCTGGTGGTGTGTGTGGACTGGTGCTTGGTTGGTTGTGTATGGGGACTGGTGCTTGGCTGGCAGTGTGCTTGGACTGGCGCTTGGCAGGCGGTGAGCTTGGACTGGTGCTTGGCTGGCAGTGTGCGTGGACTGGCATTTGGCTGATGGTGTGCATGGACTGGGCTCCGGCGTTTGGCTGGCGATGCATGTGAAGTGGTGTTTGGCTGGTGGTGTGCGTGAACTGGATGTGGCTGGTGCTTGGCTGGTGGGGTGTGTGAGCTGGGGCTTGGCTGGCAGTGTTTGTGAGCTGGCATTTGGCTGGTGTCGTCTGAGTAGGGACTTGCTGCTAGTCACTACACACACTGTTAGCCAAACTCAAGTGCACACACTCTGTCAGCCAGTGTGATTGCTGTGTCAGTCGTGTGGGCATATGAAAGTGATGGGCCCTTGAATGGTGCTGTCTGTTGATGTGAGTGTTGTAATGTGCTGGGATGGCGGGTGGTGGTGTGAATGGTCTTGTGTGTGTTACCAATGAAAGGTGTGTGAATGGCCTGTAAAGCGGTTGGTGACTTGTCACAGCTTTGCAGCTCACAAGCTGTGAGTCATTGATTCAGTTTTTTAACCTTTCAATTATTAACAGTTAATTTCATTTTTATGAAATCTCTTGTTAATAAGAGTTTACGTTCTGAACCTTCACTCACCCTCGTGCCAAATCCAAACAGTATGTGTATGTACTTTAAGAACAGATGGTTGTACAATAATGTTTGTCTTTTCTGTCTTTCTCTGCCAAGGTGCACATTGTCTCTAGGGAAAATCGACCAATTCTAGATATTTTCATTAACTAGACACACAGGGGAGTACAGGGTGGTGTCCCTCTCATGGATCTTAACATGTTTTCTTACCCACAATGCCCTGCAAACCTCAAAATGTGACTAAAATCATACATTTTCCTACCATTACTGTGCCAAATTCTCCCAGATTCAGAAAGAAAACACAAATTTCTTACCAACCAGTGTTCTCCCAGGTCTCCAGATATATAAGCTACCTCACTTGTGTGGGTGGGCCAAGTGCCTGCGACAGGGGGGGGCCCAAAACATATTGTGAAGACACCAAATTATCAATCACAAAACACCCTTAATTGGCAAGGGGGTCACCTGCGTTTTTAGTCCCGTGCTCTGAGGCAATCTAGGGAAATGTACAAAACCTAGATATTTCTGAAAACTAGACGCCTGGGGGAGTACAAAGAGGTGTGGCTTGCATGGATCCCCTAAAGGTTTCTTACCCAGAATCCCCTGCAAACCTGAAAGGTAGCTAAAAAAAATCATATTTTCCTCCCATTTCTGAGTGGGAAAGTTTTGAAAGCACTGGGCCGGCACAAATTTCCTGCCACCCTGCATTCCCTCAGGTCTCCCAATAAAAATTCTACCTCACTTGTGTGGATCGGCCAATGCCCGTGGCAGGGAAGGACCCAAAACATATTGTGGAGGCTTCAAAATTATCAATGACAAAACAACCTGGTTTTGCAAGGGGGTGACCTGCGTTTTTTCTCCCGGGCTCGGCGGTCATCTAGGAAAACCTACAAGCCCAGACATTTCTGGGAACTAGATACCCGGGAAGCCAGGGAGGTGTGGCTTGCTTGGATCCACCAACATTTTCTTACCCAGAATCCCCTGCAAACCTCAAATTTAACTAAATTTCGTAAATACAGAGGTTTCCTTGATACCTATTTTTCACTATTTATACTTTACGAAATGAGTTGCTGTATACCCAGTACACAACGAAAAACCATTGCAAGGTGCAGCTCAGTTATTGGCACTGAGTAGTTCGAGTTCTTTTTTAACCTAAAAACCCTATTTATCCCAGCAACCAAAAGGTTACAGCAGACGTACCGTTATATTGCTTTTGAAAATCTGTCATAGAACAAGTTACAGGTCAAAACGCAGGTACAAATGGCTGGTTTTTTTCAACTCAATATCAATACTTTTTTATTTAAACTTTCGGTGGAAAAACCTTGAAGGATCTACACAAATGACTCCCTTACTAAATTCAGAATTATGTCTAATTTTCAGAAATGTATAGCTTTTTGGGGTCAACTATTGGTTTCACACCCATTTCTACCACTAACTGGAAGCAGGTTGAAAGCTAAAAAGAAATAGGAAAAATGTGCTATGTCCGCATAAAAGGGCAAAACTGTGTTGAAAACGTTTTTTTTTTACAAAAGTCTGCCTGTTCCTAAAAGCTCGGAAGATGGTGATTTTAGCACCGCAAACCCTTCATTGATATAATTTGCAGGGGAAAAAACAGACGCTTTCTTCTGTAGCACTGTTTTCCCTTTTTTCCCCGCAAAAAGGAAATTTTGCTGAATTTTGGTGAATTATTTGATTCCCTCCAGGGGAATCCACAAACCCTGGGTACCTTTAGAATTCCCAGAATGTTGGAAAAAAGGATGTAAATTTTGGATTGATACCTTATGTGGGAAAAACATTATGGGGGCCCAAGCGCAAAGTATGCCAAATAGTCATAAAGGGCTTATCACAGGGAGGGAAAAGGCCTAGCAGCGAAGGGGATAATAACCTATTTTAAATTTGAAAATGTATGTAACAATACGTTTCCTATTTTGTTTGGATTGTTTAAATTTCATTTTTAGGTATAGTGGTCCTCTTTCCTTGGGAGACCCTGTAAACAATGTAAAGTGCTTTGATCATTTATATTCATATTTGTAACATGTAAGGTTGAATGATCTAATCAGATACATTAAGGAGGTGTGAAAGTTGACCGTATCCCAATATTAAGGACACCCCAAAATTCTGATCACCCCAAAATTTACCTAAAACGATTCTGCTCCAGGTTGATCTTGTGTTAAAAGACACCACCATCAACATCAATTTAGCAGTAATAATTATAAGTAATTGGGACCACTGAATAACTCAGTTTTGAATCAGAGAAAAGTTAGAGTTAATTTTTTACAAAAAATCTCAAAAATCAAGTGGTACAGAATAAATGCTATGAAGGCTTAAACATAACGCTATACAGAGTAGTCAAGAATGTAAAATATTTTAAGTAACAAATCAGCAGCAAAATCATTAAAAAAAAATTGGACACCATTTCTAGTAGAATGAGAAAGTCTTCTGACTCACCCCCCAAAACCAAGAGGTTCTTATACACAGTTCATGCATAACAAATTAGAGAAAAAACAGTATCATCATGGCATGATCACAAGTAACAAATTATCTGGCAAATCAGAGTATTCAACGTCACTGTTAAACACATAAGCACTATCCCACTTTAATAAAAACATTGAGCGGGGCGTGGCTTGGGCAAGATGGCCGATCGGACGTGATCCGAGTCGGCTCCCGCACCACCCCGGGCTTACCCCGGCTTCAGAGCGGTTCCTGGGTCCCTGGGCGGGACGAACGCTCACCGAATGCGCTGGCGAGCTGCTGGGCACCTTTAGACCTGGGCGATTCCCGAGCGGCAGCTGGCTGAGGCTCCCGAGACCCGCGACTGCGGCGGCGCCGCGGCGGCCAAGATGGCGGCTCCCGCCGATGGATCGGCGCTTCGCATCGGCCGCGACTCAGGGACCGGTGCGCCTGGCCTGGAGGCGAATGGGGCGGCTTCTCCCTGGGGGCCCTCGTGGAGGTGCGGGCCCAGAGGGGCCATGAGGAAGGCCAGGCACGGTCCGGAGGGGAATCCTCCCGAGGCGGCGGACGATGCGGAGGCGGGGCCCCGAGATCTCGTGGACCCGGCTGCTGCGGCCTCATGGTGGAGGGAGAGGAGTCGGAGCGGCGGAGGCACGGTGAGGAGCGGGAGTGAGTGCTACCGGGGGGCCTCGTGTGAGAGAGTTCACAAGCCTGGACTGAGGGGGCGGAGAGCCTGCTGTTGGGTCGCCGTGGAGGTCTCCTCAACCCTGCGGCGCTGGTGAGAGGCCTTGACTGCGTGGGCGCCCCGGGGGCCCTCGGCTGCGGCCTGTTTGTGGCGTGCCTTCCCCTTGGGGGGCAGAAGAAAGAGACTGTGAAGGGGGCATAAGAGCGCCAGACGGAGGTGCCGGAGGAGGTCCGCCTCCTCGTTCGCAGCGACTAGCGGGTCCCGGGGGTCCCGGCGGAGGCCTTGGCGTGGGGGGCCTGGAGCGGCTGAAGGGAGCAGTCGGAGCAGGCTGAGGCCCCAGGGACTGTGCGGGGGGCCCTTACTCGAGCGAGGCGCTGGTCGAGCCGGTGGGGGCGGCCATATGCCGGCTAAGAAGGGCCAGGCAAAACGCAACGCCTCCGTGACCGCCTTCTTCGGTCCAGCAGACAGGGGGCTGTCTGGGGCCCCGGCGGCGTCGCCGGGAGCGATGGCGCTAACTAAGGAGGATCTCCTGGCCATGCGCCCCCATCTTGTTGGAGGAGGTCACCAGGGCCATAATGGCGCTTAAATTGAATAAAGCTCCGGGGCCTGATGGCCTCACAGCCCTATTCTATCGTACCTTCGCGCCGGACCTGGCCCCACACCTGCAATCTCTGTTTAATGCCATCGTCACTCAGGGGGTGGTCTCCCCATCCATGGCGGAGGCGGTTATTACGGTCATCCCCAAGCCGGGGAAACCCAAGGATCACTGTTCCTCTTACCGCCCAATCGCGTTGTTAAACCTAGACGCTAAATTGTATTCCTCTATTATGGCAGCTAGGCTCAGCCCTCTAATGGCAGCGCTGATCCATACCGACCAATCGGGTTTCATTCCAGGGAGGCAAACGCACAATAACACACGACGCATAGTGCATCTCATAGAAAAGGCTTCTAGACGACGCTTGCCGGCCGCCCTGGTTGGTCTGGATGCCGAGAAGGCGTTCGACCGGGTGGACTGGGGCTTTCTCTTCTCCACCATGCGTCGGATGGGCTTTGCAGACGCCTTTATAGCGATGATACGGGCCAACTATCGAATTCCTATGTCGCGGGTCCAGGTCAATGGGACCTGTTCGGCTCCGTTCGCCCTCTCTAGGGGCACCAGGCAAGGGTGCCCGCTGTCCCCCCTCCTGTTTGCCCTGAGCATTGAGCCGCTGGCGATGGCCATTCGACGCAACCCGCAGATTACGGGTATCCCGTTCGCAGGAGAGGACCATAAGATCTCCCTGTTCGCTGATGATGTGCTTCTATCCCTCACTCACCCCTCCGCGTCGCTTCCGACTCTCCACGCAGAGCTGCGGCGCTATGAACGAGTGGCGGGGTTCAAGATTAATCAGGACAAGTCGTATATCCTTAATCTTACGCTTCAGGGTGATGAGCTAGCGCACCTCCGGAGGAGCACACCTTTCCGTTGGGCGACTATATCACCCAATACTTGGGAGTTCAGCTCACCCCATCCGTAGATGATCTATATAAGGCCAACTTCCCCCCCCTTCTTGTGCATATTAAGGCTGACTTTGCACGCTGGAAGCCTTTGTTTATCTCCTGGCTGGGGCGTATTCACTCGCTCAAAATGACGATATTGCCGAAGTTGCTCCACTTGTTCCAAGCCCTCCCCATTGATGTCCCTCTCTCCTTTTTCTCGACTCTACGCTCCCTATGCTCTCGCTACATCTGGCAGGGGGGCAGAGCCCGGCTGTCATTTTCCTTGTTGCGGAGGCCGCGTTCTGCGGGCGGGGCAGGCCTCCCCGACTTCCACCTTTACTACAAGGCGGCTCAACTGCGCGTTTTGATAGAATGGTCGCAGAGAGAATCGGATAAACATTGGCTACATATGGACAGGTCGGTGGCAGGTCGGACAATTTGGGATTTGGCGTGGCGCCCGAAACAAGATAGACCGGAAAACGCTTACATCAGCACGCCCACTAGAACAACGTTGCGGGTTTGGGACACTTTGGCTTCGGACGAACGGTGGACCTCTTTCCCTTCCCCCCACACACCTATTCATGGGTTGGCGGCCTTTCTGCCGGCGCTTACTAGAGGGCCATTCGCTGCATGGGAGGAGGGGGGTTGTTTAATGGTCGGACATCTTTTTAGGGGGACACGGCTGATTACCTTTTCCGAATGTAGGACTGACTTTAGCCTTCCGCACACTGAACACTATCGATACCTCCAGCTCAAGCACTGGCTTCAAACACAGGAGCTCCAGGCAGTGGTCCGCAGGCCCCAGACACCCTTTGAAAAATTTGTGCGCACTACCACATCTATGAGGGGGCAATCTCCTTTCTTTATGGTCACCTTTTGGCCACTGTAGTCTCCCCATCCCCACGATTTAAGGCTAAATGGGAGGAGGTGCTGCTGCGACCAATTGAGGAATGGGAGTGGGAGGCGTTGTGGTCGGACATCTCTAAGCACAAGCACTCGATAGAATTGCGAGAGGCGCACGTGAAGGTAATGGTGGATTGGTATTTATATCCAGACAAATTGCGGCGTATCTTTCCAGGCACCTCTGATCGCTGTTGGAGGGGATGCGGGTTACTGGGGGACTTTGAGCACATTTGGTGGACCTGTCCTACGATCCGCCCCTTCTGGGAAGAGATCTTGGCACACATTAAATCTATGTTGGGCTACCCGATCCCCACCTCAATGGCGACAGCATTGTTGGGCCTGCGAGACCCCTCCCTGCGCTACCAAACCAGAGCGGATAAGGCAGTGATGTGGCTGTGCTTGGGGGCGGCGAAGGTGGCCATTGCGGCCAACTGGAAAAAGCAGACGGCGCCCACGGCCTCGATGTGGCATGCCCGCCTCTGGAGACTCCTGAGCCTAGAGAGAATGGCGGATATCTTCAGGGATGACTATGCCGCGTTTGAGCTCAAGTGGGGCACGTTGGTGACTTTCCTTTCTAGAGGTCTGCCGGCGGCGGTTTGCCCGCCTCAGTTTAGGGGCCTACGGCTGTTTCAATTGTAGTCGGCCGCTGCGGCTTTGGGTGACATCCCCTGCTTGTACAGATTGCGGTTCCGGGGTTCTTGGGTGAGCCCTTGACCGGCCTCCGCTTGGGACGGACATCTCCCTTCCCTTGTCACAGCGCCGGGCCTTCGGGCCCCGCTACAGGAGTCCCTCCCCTGTCTCTCTCTTTCCTACTTTTCCTTCTCTTTCTCTCTTTTTTCTCTTATGATTTGGGGGTGGGGTGGGGGGGTAGGGAGGGTATGTGGGGAGTTGGGGATGATCGTAAATTGAAGTTGCATCCTCATGACATTGTGCCAGCGGGGTGTTTAGGCCAAGCCTTTTGAGTGCCGGACCGGCACGGGACTGTTAGTACCCGATGGGCGCCCACTGGAGGTTTCCGGGGTATCACTCCCGGGCCTGCTTCCCCCCCTTATGTCAGCTTTTCTGTACCCCTCCTATAGCGAATGTTACGATTGGGGAGGCTCGCCTATTTTGGGTTCGGCTAAGGGTTGGTACGTTGTTGTATCCACTATCGCTTGCTGGTCCATTCAGCTATGAGGCACATGTCATGGTCTGTTCTGTATGTTATGCTCTCTTTTTGTGGCTAATAAAAACAATTTTGACAAAAAAAAACATTGAGCATCCTATGTCTTGTTGCTGTCCAGAAAAGTCCCAAGTAATATGAAACGTGCAACAATGATGTTATACACCAATGAATAAGACTAAGCCCAGCAATGGAACTACAGAGGAATGGCCTTGGAAAAATGTTACAGTTATGAACACTAGAAAGCTTATTCACAACACACACACAGCACTGTAAAAATCAATTACATCATTTTGCCTACACTTCTGCAGAATTGAGAAGAGAAGATGCACAGGGTCATTAGATATGGGGCAGAAGAACAGGAGTAAACTTCAAAGCAGTATCAGAACAGCTTCGATATTATTCAATACGGTGATTTTGTGAAAATGTGGCACAGCTAAATTTCATTAATAAATACACTTCTATAGATCATATTAAGCTTGTTCCAAATGCAATCATTTGCATATTACATCCATCATAGAAAACATAATTCATAAAAATTATTTTCCACAAGTATATAAATCCAGAAAATAATTATCAGAGGTAAGACAGATGTTTAATAGGAGAGGAGAGATGATTGAGCCTTGAGGGATGCCACAATTTTAGATGTGGATATGAGAGGTGGTTTGAAAACCAAGCTTTGTCTGTTTTTGAGGTATGAGTCAATCCATGTTAGGGAGTTTTCATGATTTTGAGATGATGGAGTCTGTGTAGTAGCACCTTGTGGTTTATGTGAAGGAGGATACAATACGAAGAAAAGGAGATTATTGGGTTACTTGTAAGATGTTACAGCCAGTCCTACATCTGCTGCAGGTGCGGCCGGTACAGGTAAGAGCGGAGGGGCGTGGCGGGGGGGAGTCGACATACAACGGTATAGGGAAAATAAAATAAATAAATAAAATCACTTATCTTGCGCTCTCTACATGGCCGAGTCGGCTATGTGGCGAGCACAAGGTAAGTGGTTTTATTTATTAATTTTCCCTATCCCGACAGATGTCGACTTCCCCCCGCCCCGCTCACGCTACCGCTCTTACTTGTGACCAGCCACGCCTGCTCCGCTGTCAGTTTCTTCGTGTAAAGGTCCAGTTCATGCAGCAGGCTGTACTCCTGTTATAAGAACATGTGCTGGCCTTGCATAACGGACAGTGCTGTATCCAAAAGTTCACAATAATTACCAAAAATGTGCAACTTTAGGTTTTGTTTTTATACCTAACAAACATGTAAATGGGAATCCAACTCCGGTGTTCTTGCTTATTACTAGTGCATCCTCATTCCCCCACTCTCTTCCAAAAGGGAGTTGTAAGACCCCTCACTAACCATAACAGAGTTGAAAAGTTTATTTGATCTTTGTAGGTGACTGAAATATTTGCTTGTAGAGGAATGGCTTAAGATTTAGATTAAAAGTAAAACCGTGATGAGGCAACCAATTGAACAATATATTTTACTTTTATAGCTTTGAGGTGTTTTTGATATGTTTAATTCCTTTATGGATTAAAAGGAATTCACAAAGTACTGCTGTTATTTATAACAACCACATAGAACTCTACGAGTGCCCATTTACATTTTCTTTCTACATGGTGCAATTATTTTGTCTTTCTGTGGATGTTCCTGATACCGTGAATGAGTATGTTTGCAAATGAGAATGAGATTTTTAGTATATGGATACAGTATGTGAATGAGAATGTGAAAGTGAATGAATGATAAATTAAAAATCCACCCAGTTACATTTGAAGGCATATGGTTTTAAGAACACTTGATTTAAATCAATTAAACCCATTAGCCAATATAGTCAGGGACACAATCAGTTCCACCTTTGTGGTGCATGAGGGCGTAAACTGAAAGAAAAAAGTATTTTGGGCCCATTAAATATTGAGCAGTTTTCTTCTCCGTATTTATCACTTTCATCCTCAAGTTAATGATACGGGCAGCATCAGTAACTAGTAGAGGTTGGAGGCTGGAGGAGTGGAATAGTCCTGCGTAAGTGTTTTGGGGAACTAACATGTGGGAACTGGTAATTTTGTATTGATTTCTATATGTTTGCATGGTATTTCACCTGGAGATGGTGGGTTGCTTTCAGCAACCAAAGTAGATAGGCGAAATACTCCTGGTGGCTAGAGTGCCAGGAGTTAAGCTGGGTAGCAGGATTATCGGAGCACTCGTAATAAGGCCGCTATAGATTTGTTCATGATGTAAATGTATTTGTAATTCACTAGTCAATTATTTAAATTATTGACTGTGTGGAGGATTTATCTCTGTGTTTTGCAAGCATAACTGTATCTATGACAAAGCCAGGGAGTCACCATTGCAGAGCATCACCAGTGCAGGGTATCACCAGTGCAGGGTATCACCAGTGCAGGGTATCACCAGTGCAGGGTATCACCAGTGAGGCAGAAGATTGTTCCTAGAAACAAAAAAAAGCACATACCTAATATAACCTACTGCAGCCTCAACCATCCAGGCCTCACCATCTGAGACACCTTCCAGAACTGAAGGTGAAAGGAGAGATGACCTACTTGTAACTTCGTGTAGGGCAGCCAAAATCCTGCTTTCAGCGACAAAGGTTTCTTTGCTTCATCACTTCCATGACTCATCTGAAAAATTCAGCTAATGATACTGTACATCAGTAAAATAGATAGTTTAAAGATTTGTGGTCATATAAAGTGAGCTCCATCCACCAAAAGCATCAGAAGAAGCTTTCAAAAAGATATGAACATTGGATGGTTAAAAGCCGGTGGTCATCTGAACTTGTACTGATAAGAATAGTACAGTCCTCAGCAAAATGGATTCTCATCTGGCTGACGAGAACCCCTTAGTTGTCTTGTGAAAGAACAATGGTGGTAGGCATCTAAGGAGTGTGAGGGGCAGGGCGGGAACAAAAATAAAAGTAAAGAAATAAAGAATGAAAAAAGAATCCCACTTACTTTTTATGTGCGACATCTTCCTCCCCACTCTGGTCTTCTCCAGGCAGGCAGGCTCCAGGAAACTGCAGTAACTAATCCTGCCTATCACTGGTTTCTGCTGCTGTCTGGCAGGCAGCTGTAGAAATCCCTGCCCCGGATGTATGACGTTACAACGCACACTTTTACAACGCATGCACTTACAACGCATTTTTTACAACGCATAATCCATTACAACGCATGACATTACAACGCATGACACTACAACGCATTTTTAAAAAATACCTTTACAACGCATTTCCATTACAACGCATACTACCTTTACAACGCATACCATTACAACGCATAATATTAAATTACATTTAAGGTAAGTATTAGATAGTATAGGGGTAAAAGTTACTTTTCTAACTCCAGGGGGTGCAACAGTAGGGTAAGTGTTGGATAGTATAGGGGTAAAAATTACTATTCTAACTCCAGGGGGTGCAACAGTAGGGTAAGTGTTGGATAGTATAGGGGTAAAAATTACTATTCTAACTCCAGGGGGTGCAACAGTAGGGTAAGTGTTGGATAGTATAGGGGTAAAAATTACTATTCTAACTCCAGGGGGTGCAACAGTAGGGTAAGTGTTGGATAGTATAGGGGTAAAAATTACTATTCTAACTCCAGGGGGTGCAACAGTAGGGTAAGTGTTGGATAGTATAGGGGTAAAAATTACTATTCTAACTACAGGGGGTGCAACAGTAGGGTAAGTGTTGGATAGTATAGGGGTAAAAATTACTATTCTAACTCCAGGGGGTGCAACAGTAGGGTAAGTGTTGGATAGTATAGGGGTAAAAATTACTATACTAACTCCAGGGGGTGCAACAGTAGGGTAAGTGTTGGATAGTATAGGGGTAAAAATTACTATTCTAACTCCAGGGGGTGCAACAGTAGGGTAAGTGTTGGATAGTATAGGGGTAAACATTACTATTCTAACTCCAGGGGGTGCATCAGTAGGGTAAGTGTTGGATAGTATAGGGGTAAAAATTACTCTTCTAACTCCAGGGGGTGCATCAGTAGGGTAAGTGTTGGATAGTATAGGTGTAAAAATTACTATTCTAACTCCAGGGGGTGCAATAGTAGGGTAAGTGTTGGATAGTGTAGTGTAATATTATGCGTTGTAATGGTATGCGTTGTAATGGTAGTATGCGTTGTAATGGAATGCGTTGTAAAGGTAGTTTTTAAAAATGCGTTGTAGTGTCATGCGTTGTAATGTCATGCGTTGTAATGGATTATGCGTTGTAAAAAATGCGTTGTAAAGGTTGTGCGTTGTAAAAGTTGCGTTGTAAAGGTTGTTCCCCCCCTGCCCCAGTCCTGACGCTCGGCTAGGGATGGGGTGAAACAAAAATAAAATGGTTATGTATTACCATTGTATTTATCTATCCTTTGGGAAATTGTTTTTTTGGGGCAACACTTCTCCGCCTTAACGGAGGAGCAGCCCCTGTGGAAGAATGTAAATAAAAGCATGATAAAGTAGGCAGGCCAGTTGGAGGCAAACATGAACTACCTCAGCAGGCAAGGGATGCCTACCAGGCCCCTATACCCAAAACCCCACCACCAAAGCTATGTACCCACGCATTGCATTCAGTAGTGGAATCCAGGGTTCCTTCAGCGTTGTAGTGCCCAAGTCAAAAGTGACCAGGGGTGCAGTCTGGGCAAGACAGGCCAAGTTTTTCAAAAACATTTACACCCCAACTGATTTTCAGGTGTTAGCCAGGGACAGATGTTACAAAGAGCCAGCAAAATCTGGAAACTCCACTGGCAACACCTACATTTAGGAGACTTTATTTCTTTTTAAGTTTAAAAAGGAAAGTTTATTATCATTTGAAAAAATACAGTTAATAAAATAGATGGGAAAAGAATATCCTACGCATATAAAATCTAAATATGAATATCATTGCTAGGAGATGGCTAAGAAAAATATTTCCATAAATATATATTAACATTGCTAGATATCAAATTGAGAAAATAAATAAATCATATATATATATATATGATACAAGGCAAGTCATTATAATAGTAACAAGAAAATGCTGGGAATTTGGGAACTTCTTCAATTCGAGGATTGTGAAGGGTGGCCAACTTAGCTGAGAAGGTCAAGAAATGTGTCACTGGAAGCCAAAGAAGGTCTCTTTTGATGGCAAGTGTTATGGGGATAATGTATGCTCCATCTAATCTGTGAATGTAGCAAACACTATACCACTGTGCTTGAAAAGATAAATTGGAGGAATCTTTCCAAGATGTAGTTATTTGTTGAAATGCTACTGCCAGGAGTAAATCAAATATGAGAATGTTATCACCCTTTGGGGACTAATCTTCTGGGAGACTACCTAAAAATATATTTTATTAAATTAAAAAGATGTGTGATGAAAATATAATGTATTTGTTTCCAGTCCTTCAGCCAGAATTGATAAGTAGAGGCACCTTCAAGGTGGGGGGGGGGGGGGGGGCGGGGGGGGGGGGGTTATTTTTTAAACTACAAGTCGAGCAAAAAAACCTAGTGGTGGGAATGGGGGGTGTCATGGAGTTTTATGGCTGCCACTCAGGATGCAGAGGGTATACACATGTCATTACTGCATGATATCCCATTCACATTGGGCAGCATATCAGCCTGCAGGGATTGGGAAAATTGACACCAGACTAGGGCTAGTCCCACAGCTGGAACTCTTTTCGTGAAGTCTAAAATTCCCACGCAGGCTATGAAAGCCTGATTCAAAATTTGCCCAGCCCTAGATTAGATCAAATGCCTCAGTAAAATTCATAATGGCTACAAACCACTGTACATCTTTTTGAAATACTTCACGATTAGCTAGTTCAGGAGAAGAAACTGAGCAACTGTACTGAGGCATGGCCTGAAAGTAGGACTGTGCAAAGATGAGAAACCTTATGCTCTGTGACTTCAGACTGTTTTAAAAAACAAATGTTTGCCAGCTTTGAGGATGACTTTTAAAAAAAACAGGAAGAAGAAGCTATGAACAGTAGCTAGAAGTTTCCTGCCACCACTTAGGGTCAAGAGAGTCTGGCACTTAATTCTTAATTCTTGTGGCAAAGTGTAGAGCTTCCATGACATGGAAAAGGATATGACAGGGCCAAACAGTGCTCTCTGTGTTTCGCTGATCAGGTCACAGAGTGATGAAACACAGATCGCTGACACCTAATGTTTGATCATTTTGGATGGAACACCCAGCTGCAGATATTGAACAAATGTAAAATTTGGGAAACGTTGTACAAAATTTGCAAACTTCACTTGACTACATCGCGGTAATTAAAAAGGTGTACATCACTTTCTGAAACCACCCTGAAATGGCACAACACTTGACTAGATTTGTACCTTGTATTTTAGTTGGCTTTGTAACAATTTAGAAATTGCTTCACTGTCAATGAGGGTGAGGGTCTTTTAGACCTGTCAACATTAGGGTGTTTTCCCCAAACACGTTTGCCTCCTTACCTCCATTTGTGGTGCTGAAATTCATTTTTATTGGCCTTAGGACTCGGTGCACTTCACCACTCCTAACCAGTGCTAAATTCCTTGTGCTCACACCCCTAAAGGTGGTTTGATTGGCTTATACCTGATTAGAATATTTAATTTATTTATAAGTCTCTTGTAGTGTGGTATACCATATACACAGGGACTGTAAATTAAATTCTACCAGTGGGCATCCATTACTTCACATATTGTGCCACCCACTGAAGTGGCAGCCTAAAACATGTCCCAAGCCTGCCACTTCAGCCTGAATGCAGTTTTACACTGCTATGTCAACTTGGCATTCAAACCCCCTTGCCAAGCCTTAAACTCCCGATTTATTACATGAAAGTTGCCACTAAGGTAGTCCCCCAGGGAGCTCATCGGGCAGGGTAATATGTCATTTAAATGTTGAACGTGCACCTTTAAGTTTTACATTTCCTGATAGTAAAAGCTTCTAGATTCGTAGTTTTTCACTACAGTAAGCCCTACCCTCCCATAGGATAACATTGGGGATTCCTTATCACATTTATTATGCTGTAATTTCAAATTAGGAGCAGGTAATTATAGCATGTTTGGTATCTATGGAATTGTAAAGATAAATCCTCTTTCGTGGTAAAGTCAGATTTTTTCATTACAATTTTGAAAATGGCCCTTTCAAAAAGTTGCAATTTTCCTGCCCATAGCCTTTTGTGCCTGCAGCCTGTCTTGGTCCACATGACTGGGTGTACCAGACAGTTAAGCTTTGTGGATTCCTCCCAGACAGCCACCCAATTAATAGAGGGATTAAGTGAGCCTCAATGAGCCATCTGCACTTTACTGCCCTAGGCAAGAAAGTCAATACATGTATACCCTTTGTTGCTTCAATAAGCCTAATAAAGCACTAGCTGCACTGATTATTATCAAAACCTTTATTGGTAGTAATTAATAATTGTTTTTACTGATAGTATTGCTTGTATTTAATTATGTTTCAACATACACTGTTGGCAATTGACCCCTTCGATGCCAATTGCCTAATTACAATTTTATGTGTTTTTATTCTGTATGTATGTTTATTCTCACCAACAAGTACGTTCACGGGGATACTTATCTACCGACCCCCTGGGCCCGTGGGTCAATTCCTCTACTCCCTGCCTTATACCTTAGCTAATCTAGCCTGTAATATATCCAACTTTACCCTCCTTGGAGATTTGAATATCCATCTTGACGATGCCACTGATCACATCGCTCTAGAACTGTCTATCAGCCTCTCCGCACTTCAGCTCAAGCAGCTAGTGCAAAAACCCACCCATGCCAAAGGGCATCTTCTGGATCCCATTTTCAGCAACTGCACAGAGCTCTCAGTAGGCACCTCTCTCCCTCTGCCCTGGACAGATCATTTTCTCATTCCCTTCTCCTGGTCAAATCCTCCCCCCCGCTCTTCCCCCACTACAGTCACCCACACGAAACGCAACTAGCCAAAACTTTCCCAGTCTGAGTGGGTAACGAGTCTCGAGACCTACACACCACCTAACACATCCGATCCCACTCTAGCCAATGAAAATTATAATAAATGGATGTCGAACTCACTTGACTCCGTGCTCCCTTTAAAACGAACGGAGTCAAAACTTAATACTCGAACCGCTCCCTGGTACTCCCCTGATTTACGGCAAAAGAAACGCCTCTGCAAAAAACTTGAAAGGAAGTGGCGAATGGATTACTCTCCCTCCGCGAAAACAGCTTACAGAGCCGCAATAAGAACATACAAAAACGACATTCACATCACGCAGGCAACCTTCTTTGAAAACAAAATCAATACAGCCGCCTCTAAACCCAAGGAAATATATAAAATCGCGAAAACCCTTCTCAAGCTGCCAGACAAACCCCCCAACCCCCTTAATGCAGAAACCCGCTGTAACAACCTGGCTGAGTTCTTTTTCCAAAAGATACAAACCATCTACACCTCCTTTCCCCACATCCAACCCCGCATCCCATCCACCAAGCAGGGTGAGCTTAGACTTTGTACCCCAGTAACACTCAGGAATTTTCCACCTCTTGACCCCCACCTCGCTTGAAATTATCATGCGTCAGGTGAAATCCGGCTCTCCCAACGACCCAGCGCCTCCATGCAATCTGCTGACAGTAATCAATCACATCCTAACCACTACCCTCAACCTGCTTAATGTCCACCGGGACTGTCCCATCCCCCTGGAAGCAGGCCATGGTGAAGGCTCTCCTTAAAAAATCCTACCTGGACCCAGACAACCCAGTGAACTACCGGCCAATCTCTCTACTACCATGGCTAAGCAAGATCCTTGATAAACACCTCAATAGCGCTCTGGTTGAATTCCTAGAAAATAACCATCTACTCGACCCCTCCCAGACGGGATTCCGTCCCATGCACGGGACCGAGACCGCCCTCATTGCAGTTACAGAAGAGGCAAGGAAGATCATGGATCAAGGAGAATCTGCTGCCATCATCCTCCTCGACCTAAGTGCCGCCTTTGACACTGTAAATCATACCATCTTACTGCAAAGACTCACAAGCCTAGGAATCTCCGAGAGCACTTTGGCCTGGCTCAAGTCTTTTTTGTCAGACCGCTCATTTAGGGTCTTCGAGGGTGAAACCATCTCCCCTAGTAAGCCCCTCGGGTGCGGAGTGCCACAGGGCTCTTCTTTGAGCCCTACGCTCTTTAACATATACATGAGCCCCCTAGCTGAGATTGTCCGTCCTTTTGGAATTAAAATAATCATATACGCAGATGACACTCAGCTAGTGGTAGACCTCAACCAGCCACCCACCGCACCCAACCATCTGAGGGACTGTCTGGAAGCAGTGTACTCATGGATGACATCGTCTTGTCTCAAATTGAACGGAGACAAGACCGAGCTGATGCTCCTAGGTAACCCCCCCAGTCCTACCATCGATCACCTATGGCCCACCTGCCTCGGTTCCGCCCCCACAACCAAGGACTCCATCAAAAGCCTTGGCATATGGCTGGACAAATCCCTTAACTTCAGTTGCCAAACAGCCAAACTCTCAGCTACGTGTTTCGGTCTACTCAGGCTCATTCGGAAAATCCTCCCTCTTTTACCCTTCCAGGCAAGACAGACTATGATCCAAGGTCTGATTTTGTCGCGCCTCGATTTTGGGAATGCCCTCTACTTGGGAGCCCCTCAGGCCACCCTACATAAACTCCAGGTCATCCAAAATTGCACAGCCCGTACTCTCCTCCAGACCCCTCGCCGACTCTCCATCAAATCCGGACTGAAAAACCTTCACTGGCTACCAGTAAGGCAAAGAATTGAATTTAAAAGCCTATGCATCATCCATCGAGCCTTCTGGAAAACCGGCGCCCTTATTAATCATCCACTGGCCATCCCCTACATACCAAACAGACATCTCAGATCAACTTCTTCTTTCCTCATCACTATCCCCAGGATCAAAAGAGTCAGATGTGGCGGCCGATCATTCTCCTACAACTCGGCCAAACTATGGAACGCTCTTCCCCTTCATCTCCGATCAGAGCCTAGTCTGCTCCCCTTTCGTAAACAGTTAAAAACCCTACTCTTTAACACTTCTGATTAAGCTCTTAATTCTCCACCGCACGTCTGTCCGTTAGCGCTGGGACGCCTCAGGGTAGCTATTGCGCTCAATAAATCCTCATTTCATTTCATTTTATTTAATTTCATTTGTTCTTTTATGGCTTAACCGAAATAAAGATTATGATGACTTTAATGCAACCTTTCTAGAAGCTTCTCCCACCTTCCAGAAGAAGGGTACCAGGGTATAAGAATAGGACCTTCAGACCCATTCTTCTAGCAGCTACTGGACCTGAGGACTCTCAGAGGACTGCCTGATGCTGTGACCTACTGTGCACTCTGCAAGACTGCTGCTGCACCTGGAAGGACTGCTTTGCTGTCTGGAGCCTACCTTGAACCCTCCGAGGCCAGCCCTGCTGTTGAGCCCTGCATCTTCACCTGAACCCAGGGCTACATGAGTGACTACGAGGACTAGTTTGCCGGCCTCCTGTTCAGAGCCAGAGGGACATAAAAGGCTCCCACCATCTTCAACCCACATCTGCACCCAACCTGAGTGAGCCCTGAACCCCCAAGAGATGGTCCACCAGTCCTGGACCCTTAGTGGTGGTGCTAAAAGTGCCTAGATAGCTGAATCCCAAATTTAAGAACTTAGAAACTTTTGGGCCAAAAATTGCCCTGAGAACCAGTAAGACACTGGGACCAATCAGCTCGCCTATCCGCCTGAGGTTGTCAGGGTGCACCAGTCCGGTGTCCACTGACTGCCGGCAATTGTATAGAAAGAGGAGCGGGGACATCGAGAACTACAGCTCCCGGAATTCTTCCTGAAGGGGACATTCTGTGTGATCAGGACGTAGCGTCAGGGACCCCAGATATAGTCGAGGATTGCGAGCAGGATGCTGCCAGTTATTTTGTGTATTCCCGGTTCACAAGCAGATCCGATCCTTCGTGAGCAAGTTGCGGTAAGGGTGCTAAGTGCACCATCGTTACCTTTTTCAACTCATTCCTTGGTTGTTTCCTCCGGTGGATTGTGCGGTTTCTCTGCCGACTCCTCAGTTGGCAAGATTGCGGTTGCGGCAGTCTCATGCAGAGGAGAGCGTGGAGTTACTTTACCTGTGTTCCAGCATTCCTTTCTGTTGGAGAGATCTGCTATTGCGTCGGTCTCATGCCGGGAAGAAACAAAATGACAAATACTTTGTTGAGCCAAATATCGCACGCACACTCTCGTATTGGTACGAGTGGGGAGCGCATTGTTTTGGTTGCTTAAGTGCCTGGTCTTCGTTAATCTTCCTGCGGAGACACCCGGATTAAGTTGTTATTTTATGGGGCATGGCTTAGCTGGCTGCAAGATGGCCGCACTTTGAGTGGGCTCTGCCGGCCAAGCCAAAAATCTAATTAATATCCTGCAGACACTCATCGCTGCTTGAAACCGCACCATCGCCACTCACCCAACCTTGGGACGCAGCTTGAGCCTACTCCTGCTTTCCTGTGACGTCGCTGGGCTGAGATCCGTCGCTGCGTGGGTCCTGGGCCCCAGGGCTCCGCGGCAGGTGTGGCCGACCCAGCCTCTCCGGAGCTGATTACGGGCAACTTCCTGAGCGCCGGATCCTTGCCCTGTGCCTCGCTTCTTCTCCTCTTCCACCGGAGCCGGTAAGTGCCGCTGCTGTGGGGGCGCACTGTGGCGGGATTGGGATCACGCTAGTTGTACCTGTTAAATGGTAGCGGCAGTTTCAGTCGATAACCTTTCAAGTATTGCCCGGCGGTAATCGCCTCTTATACCATTCGATGATTAACCAACAAAAGAGGCAGGCGCCGGAGACTGGAAGGCAGGAAACAAAGTTTTATTCCGTCGGAGCAGAACACATCAGATCGGACAGCAAGGTATCGTATCGAGGTGCTCTAACCACATCTCTGAGGCCTGGCCTCTTCTACACAGGTTTATTGCTTTATTACACGTGACATATTCTTGTTGAGACTTTGATGTACGGAAAGACATCCTTGGAGTCCCCACTTCAAGCTCGTTCCCACACATATCTACAGTGGAAGTCCCCACCCCACCCACAGTAGGAGATGGCTATCACACAGCTGGACATTCCGCCAATTCCCGGGGGTGTGTGCGACTGGTCGGGTCTCAGGGGGTGGGGGCCTTGATCTACTGTAATCCCTTTGATGTGAGGTGTTTCCCTTACAGTAGGGGCAATAAACTGCATCCGCAGGGCTAGGTGATGGCCTGGGATCGGTTCGGACAATCGGGCGCAGAGGAAGGGGGTTATCAAAAGGATGTATGACCATGTATGGGATGAAAGGAGGTGTTGGTCAGGCGCGGGATGTGGTTCCATGGCAGGGTCGCGCAGAAGGAGAGGGTTTATGGCCCATGTATGAGAGAGCGGGGGTGGCCGGCGCGCGGGGGATGTTTGCAGCGCCTGAGGGACGCGCTGGCGATCGGCAATGAGACCATGGTGCCTAAAATGGCCGTCGCGAGTTTTCTGCGTGTGGCGCTTGGGGAGAGACAAGATGGCGCAGATAATGTTCAGATACGAACTAAATTTCCACAGTCCTCCCTTTTAACATATCTCGCCAGCTTGTTTAGTTCGGGTCTATCCCCATAATACCACGTACTTCTACTTCGTACAGGGCTTTCATTCGTTCTGCTTCAAAGTTCAGAGTCTTAGGACAGACAGGAATAATCTGACACAATTGTACATAATTACATGTAGTTGATGTGATAGGCGAGGAGGTAGCGCATACAAAATTACATCAGCTGCGTCATATGTCAGATCCGGAGATGCAATCTTCTGACAGTAATCAATCACATCCTAACCACTACCCTCAACCTGCTTAATGCCTCATTGTCCACCGGGACTGTCCCATCGCCCTGGAAGCAGGCCATGGTGAAGGCTCTCCTTAAAAAATCCTACCTGGACCCAGACAACCCAGTGAACTACCGGCCAATCACGCACCATCTCACAGCGCTTGTCTATGTCTTTCCCTACATGGAGCACGGTGCGGTCTATGTCCACTCCATTCTTCAGTCGGAACTCCGATGTAACCTACAGAGAAGAAAAGAAGGGGGGGGGGGCAGCATTCAAAGCACATCAGCGCGCATAAACACGAAAAAGTTCTACTTACCACGTACCAGACTAGCTGCAGGAACGTATAATACCACAGATCTTGACTATCCTTTTCGCATTTTTTTTTTGTGTACTACATCCTTCCTTTCTACTATACCAAAAATGCTTCATTTTATTTGTCCCTAAATTCGAGTTCCCTCTTCGTGCATTTGTTTCTCAATTAGTCGTATATTATGGGACAAAATACCATACCTTACATTCGGCAGATACCTTAAGCTACAGTCAACCATTTTCTAACAACTCTGGAAAAAGACAGGTGTGATGGATACAAATTTTCATCAATCCAAAATTCAGGCAAAGGGTCTGCATTATCTGTCTTCTATTGTTTGGGAATGACAGCCGTTATTCAAAACCTTACCAACCTAGGCGATTGTTATGACGCTGATTCCATAATTCCTTCGAAAACCCTTTATTGTGAAAATGTCAGTATACAATAACAGGCCTATAACCGTATAGGCCGGCCACGGTGCAAGAGGCGTCGAGTATCATGAGCAACACTACCTTAACGCGAAAATAAAAATAATCAATAATGAGAAGACCAGCATCAATAAGGTTGTTCTACAGTGTCTCCTGGTAATTCAAACAGAAGCTGGCGTCAGCATGAGGGCACCACCATCTCGCAGCAACGCCGTGGTCCTTTCGGAGAGCGGGACAGCAGGCGTGTCTCTCTGCCAACGCCCTGAATCAGTCTCTCTCACGGCACCAAATGGGGACAAAATGGCTGCCGCCCGGGGCAAAGACAAGTTAATGTGGAATGATCGAGCAATAGTGGCGGTTGCCCCCACCGGAAGTCCGTGGGAGTCGAGGGCCAATGACTCCCGTAGAATCTGCAAAGCTGAGAGGACGTCTTCAAGGGTGGGGCCCA
This sequence comes from Triturus cristatus, assembly GCF_964204655.1. Classification (NCBI taxonomy): domain Eukaryota; kingdom Metazoa; phylum Chordata; class Amphibia; order Caudata; family Salamandridae; genus Triturus; species Triturus cristatus. Next base: position 529,592,730 of record NC_140589.1, read on the forward strand.
TGCCCAAGCAGGCAAGCTTCCGAGTTCCAAGGTAGCCCAGAGCCATCTTAGTGGACCAGGCCCGAATCCGAGGAGCCGGCTGCCATTTTGAGAGTCCTGTGGCAGCAGCAGTTCTCCACCACAGCCACCGGAATGGGTCCCCCGACCAACCAACTGCGGGGGCCCACTTCTTGGGTGGAACGCTAAATGGAAACTTGGTGCAGAAAGGAACCTCCGCCTGGGTGGTCGTCCGGCAGGTGAAACGTTAATGGCTGTCCTGCTGCAGCTGGCCGGCGAGTGAAACGCTAAGGGGTGCTCTCTCAGCTGGTCGGCGAGTGAAACGCTAAGGGGTGCTCTCTCAGCTGGTCGGTGAGTGAAACGCTAAGGGGTGCTTCTTTCAGCTGGTCGGCGAGTGAAACGCTAAGGGGTGCCCTACTGCAACTGAGGAGCCTCCACCTGGGGAGGCGGGGGAGGCCCGTTCGCGTCGCCTCCCCCCAGGGCACCCCACGCTGTCTTTCGGCGCAGCATTGTAGGATGGCCAGACCAGCGCAACAACTTGCTGGACACCATCTCGGTGCCGTCCGGATCTCGGCGCGCCGTGTTGCCTCCGGCCTATTCGCACAACAGTCCGCTACTGATGCCGCCTCACAGGCCGATGGATTTTGTAGGCGTGTTTATAGCCCAAAGCCGACTAAAAGACAGACCAAAGCAGCCCAATGTTGCTACTCCGAGGAAGGAGTGGCATGGACTGTGTCAAGCGGACGGTGAATGCTTTGGGATGGATGTTGCAGCAGGCTGCCATGTAAATAGTTGTTTAAAAAGAGTGTTTTAACGTGTTTACCCTGTTGGAGTGTTGCATATACCTACAAGTTTTTAAAGCGTTTTAATCATTCTACTTTGTTGGAGTGTTGTACATATAGGTTGGGAGGAAGCGTATGGAGGGGGCATGTAGATGATCGGAGGACCTAATAGCAATTCATCGTTCGCCCGTTGCTTGGAAGGCAACTCAGGGTAGAGCGTAGAGGGGGTCCTAACAGGGCACTGGCCTGACGTTTCAGATTCTTGTTTTTGTTTAGCTTCCTTTCTCTCCTTTATTTCTTCCTCTAACTTTCTAGCGACAAGGTGAGCTGCCTTTCGTAGTTCTTTTTCTGCCTTTACTTCTTCTCTCTTTTTCCGTTGCGTTGTTTCTTTGCGCCACATGCCGAAACTGTCGAGCATAGTGGGCGTCGTTTTATTGCTACGTAGAGCTATTTCTAGCGTTTCTATTTTATGGTCATCAAAGGATCCCATCAGTGGCCACTGACTTTCGGAGTCCTTCTTTGTATATTTATGCCATAGTTTGCTATAAGCTACAGCGACTAGTCCATATTTAGTAAACATGTCCTTATTAGGGGTGCCTTCCAGTGGAGCCGGATGGTTCATCTCTAATAAGCGGTCCGGGCAGAACCAACTACCAATCAGTGGGGAGAAGATAGGCATGACGGGTTACAACGGGGACAAAAGTCTGCACTGCCTATCTTTTCACTGCTTGCAAAGACTAGACAGAATATCTCTATTCCACGTTATTTGTAAGCAGAGAATACCTCCAAAGAACCAATATCGAACAACCAGTGTTCGGACAATCAAACAATCAAATGGTGAGAAAGAGATAGGCACGACGGGTTACAACGGGGGACAAAAGTCCGCGTTACCTATCCTTCACTATCTGCAAAGACTAGACAGAATATTTCTATTCTACGTTATTTGCAAACAGAGAATATCTCAAAAAGCACTATTCGTCAAAAACAATCAATGTTCGGACAATCAATCAGTGGGGAGAAAAATAGGTACGACAGGTTACAAAGGGGGACAAAAGTCCGCGTTACCTACCCTTCACTATCTGCAAAGGGAGAGAGAGTATTTCTACTCTTCCCCGTTTGTAGGCAGCGAATATCTCAAAAAGAACAATCAAATAAGCAATACTAGTATTTTCAATCAATCAATCAATCGTTTCGCAATTTGTCGTGTTACACGACCTTACCCGGACCGCATGGACAGTTTCTCGTCTTCCGCCTCCAGCGCCCGATCGTCCTCTACTCTCCGTATTTGCCGCGGCACTCCTGATGGTTCCCAGTCAGGACCGTAGATCACTTGAGGGAGGTCTGCTCGGAACCAGTGAAGTTCGGATGATCGGCTGCCAGACGAGGGTCTATCGGGCAGGAGCTCTTCCCGATCGTTGCAGTCGTTCACTCTGTCGTCGGGACCTCTCCCGTTGGATCCACGTGTCACTGATGGGCCCCACGTTTGGGACGCCAATTGTTAAATTGTAGCGGCAGTTTCAGTCGATAACCTTTCAAGTATTGCCCGGCGGTAATCGCCTCTTATACCATTCGATGATTAACCAACAAAAGACGCAGGCGCCGGAGACTGGAAGGCAGGAAACAAAGTTTTATTCCGTCGGAGCAGAACACATCAGATCGGACAGCAAGGTATCGTCTCGAGGTGCTCTAACCACATCTCTGAGGCCTGGCCTCTTATACACAGGTTTATTGCTTTATTACACGTGACATATTCTTGTTGAGACTTTGATGTACGGAAAGACATCCTTGGAGTCCCTACTTCAAGCTCGTTCCCACACATATCTACAGTGGAAGTCCCACCCCACCCACAGTAGGAGATGGCTATCACACAGCTGGACATTCCGGGGGTGTGTGCGACTGGTCGGGTCTCAGGGGGTGGGGGCCTTGATCTACTGTAATCCCTTTGATGTGAGGTGTTTCCCTTACAGTAGGGGCAATAAACTGCATCCGCTAGTGGAGAAGTGTAGCTCACTGGTTAGAGGAGGCATACCCTGAAGCAGAGGTCAGACCCGGGACCAGGGTTCAATTCCCGACGCGGCAGGGTCCGGAGCCCAATTGTCCACGGACTCGATAATTCTCGCTTCGGTGCCCACTCTAAGCACGAGTTCACACTATGCAGCTCTGGGCAACAAGCTTGCTTAATCTCCACAACGGCCCCCCCGCGGCGGGATGCCTGGCTTTCACCTTGGGGATGCCCAGTACAGGTTATCTCACAGGGAAAAACCAGGAAGGGTTCCCAATGCAAGCGCCAAGATGCCCAAGGGTAAGTTGAGCGCTACATAAGAACACATAATAATAATAATAATAATAATAATAGGTGATGGCCTGGGATCGGTTCGGACAATCGGGAGCAGAGGAAGGGGGTTATCAAAAGGATGTATGACCATGTATGGGATGAAAGGAGGTGTTGGTCAGGCGCGGGATGTGGTTCCATGGCAGGGTCGCGCAGAAGGAGAGGGTTTATGGCCCATGTATGAGAGAGCGGGGGTGGCCGGCGCGCGGGGGATGTTTGCAGCGCCTGAGGGACGCGCTGGCGATCGGCAATGAGACCATGGTGCCTAAAATGGCCGTCGCGCGTTTTCTGCGTGTGGCGCTTGGGGAGAGACAAGATGGCGGCCTGCCCACAAACGGGTGCCACGCTCCATCCATAGGCGCCCGCCGGTCAGGCCTTCCCCATTGGGCCTGGCGACGCGAGCGGCACGCTCCCCTTGACTCCCCGCTGCATGCCACCCCCCTTTTGCCGCAGCCCCCCCGGCTCCCTGAGACATCCTGCAGCGGCTGCTGGGTCAGCCCGCTGTCCCTTCTGCTCCGTCTCCGCAGAGGCCTGCTTTACCGGAAGGGGTGTTCTCCCTGCGGCCGTGTGAGTGCTGGGCATCCACCCTTGGATTCCACGCCTGCCCCCTACCGCCACTGCCAGTGGGCACTGCCTGCGATATCCACCGTCTGCTGGTCCCTCCCACCAGGCCCAAGCCGGCCAAAGTCACTCGTTAGGAGCACCTGGGCTACCTTCTCCTCGACCTGGACCTGCGATTGGTCCATTGGGCTGCACTGACCATTCTCCCTCTGCTGGGCCTAGCTGCCACTGTTGCCTGGGGTTTGTGGTGCCTGCACAGTGCCATACCTGCATTCCCACTAGGCCTGAGGCTGGACTGCTTGGTGGGCCTCCTTCCTGTGGGTCTCTTAGCCCGGGCATCGCGCTGTGGCGGAGTGTCTCCCGAACTTACTGTGCCACCGCCTGCCCTTGGTCTGCATCATCCTGACGACACCGGCGGCTGGGCTGGTGCCACTGCACCCTCTGCTCCTCTGGCGGCCCTGCACACAGCTCACCCATTCTGCCGCCACGCCGGTCTGGCCCATCCTCTATACGCCAGGCTCCGTCGCTCTTCCCCCCGACCGGTGGGTCCGTTGGTAATCCGCTGCAGCCAATTGGTGTCGGGCTTGTCGCTTGCGGCCTTTGTGCCTCTCTTACCTCTGGCCTAACTGCAAACTGCCTCTACACGTCATCAAAACAGGCTGCTGGTCCTGCACCTCCGCCTCCTCCTGTGCTGATCTATCGCTCCTGGGTACATTGGTCCTCTCCTCGCACCGTAGCCTCTCTTCTGCTGCCTGACTGCTCCTCTCGCCGGCTTCCCCCAGCCATGGGGAGAATCGACCCTAAGCAGCCTAAAATCACATTCGATCAGCGCCGCCAGACGTGCCAGGAGGGTGCTGGCGCTGATGGAGGGGACCTTCTGGCTTTATCCGACATGGCACCGACACTCGAGGATGACCTAAAGGCCATCTTACTGGACGTCAAGTCTACTGTCACCAACATAGCGGCTCAGCTGGATCAACTGTCAGCCCGCCTGGACACAGTGAAGGCCCGAATCGACTCCCACGATGCCCGCCTTCTACACGTAGAGACCAGGGTATCTGACGCGAAGGATGCCGCCACTCAAGATCACCAGAAACTGCTGCAGATGGACAAGATACTAGATCTCATCCGGAATAAGAACGAGGATTTGGAGGCGCGCTCCGGCAGGAGCAACCTCCGCATTACGGGAGTGCCCGAATCTACCAACATCTCCTGAATGGAAGACTTTGTGCAACAATTGGCTTGTGAGCTCTTCGGCGACATCCTTTCACCTGTCTTCATTGTTGAGCGGGCCCACCTCTCCCTCGGCCCTCGCCCTGGCCCTGGCCTGCCGGCCCGCCACATCATAGCCAAAATTATGAACTTCAGGGACCGTGATGCTATTCTTTGGGCGGCCAGAGAGAAGGGGGGAATTCACCACCAGGGCGACTCCCTTTCGTTCTATCCTGACTACACCACAACGATTCAGGTGGCTCACCGTGTGTTCATACCGGCGAAACGGCTCCTCCAAAAGCACGAGATCTCCTACTCACTAGCATACCCGGCTAAACTGCATGTCAAACAAGGCGCCAAGACTCTCACCTTTCCAGATCGAAGAGAGGCGTTGGCGCTTGCTAAAAAACTTGACAGGTCACATCGCTCTTCGCCTGCCAACTCCCAAGCTGCTGCTGTTGACAATCTAAGTGATAATGGCTGACCTGTTGTCAAGCTCTGTTGTTATGCTATTGGTACTGTTTGTCACACAGGTTCTTAATTTGCATTGAGACCTCTGGGTTCACGTTGCCTCCTAGACCATCCCAGTTCCTATCTTTGCCTTCGGCGTGGTGTCCTTTACTCCTTGATGTTCATTCCTTGTTGTTTGCCATCACTAACGGCTTCGCCACCCTGTCTTCCTGGCAGGGACGTATGCTGAGCATCGCCATGCCCCCACGGGATAATTCCCTTCACAGACACCGACATTTCCCTTCCTAGTTGTGGGTCCTTGGGGTGGGAAAGGGTAGTATCTCAGCCTGATTGGGGGGTTGGCGTAGGAGCGGGGATGTAGGGTCTTCTGGGGTTTTTTGTTTTGTGGGTGGGCTCGGGTAGTTAGGTGTTCTGGGTTGGGATTTGCGGCCTCCTTATGAGGCCATATTGTTCTCTTCAGCACAGGCTCATGTATCGGGCCCTTTCTCGACATGTCTCCTTTCTCCTGTTGTCCAGACTCCTACCGGGGAGTTTGCACTGTCTGAATTGTTGCCTCCTGATGGGGATATCGTAGTTTTTTTTTTTATTGTGCTATGTCAATGCAAATCCACAGTTGCTGCGCTGCTTTCCTTCCTCATTATCTATTGCACTACTCACTACCTCTGCGCGCAGTTCCTACCCTCTTCTTCACCCTTTATAGGCACTCCCTCCCTTGACACAGCACCATGACTGACACTACACTTTGGACCTGGAATATCCGTGGGCTCAATGACCACCGCAAGGCACGTCTGGTCCACGCCCACCTTATTTCGGCACAAGGTGGACATTTGCTTTTTACAAGAGACCCATCTGTTACCGGCTACCTCCTCCAGACTCCTTTCCCGACATTGGGGTGTCCTTCTACTCCAACTATTTGTGGGGGTGTTCATACTGCTGCGCAAAGGGTTCCCATGGCAGACCTCTCAAGTGCTCACTGACTCTGGGGGGCATTTTGTGATTCTTCATGGCACCCTACGGGCCCAGCCTCTGATGCTTGCTGCGCTGGACGGCCCCAATTGCGACGACCCGGACTTCTTTGCGAAAGTCTGGCACCATATCTCATCCTTCGGCCCTGCTGCGCTCCTCTGGGGGGGTGATTTAATGTGACACTGTCCACCACTTTAGACCGGTCTGGCTCACAAGCCCCTCACCCACGTGCGGCTTCACTCCTTAACTCTAGTCTCTTGGCAACTCCCTGTACGACGCGTAGCACCATGCTCATCCCGCTATGCGAGAGGGCACCTGTGTCACTAGTTCCCTCAGCTGCTGGTCCCGTCTGGACTTGTGGATCACTACTCCGGATGCTTTCCCTCAGCTGCTGGTCCCATCTGGACTTGTGGATCACTACTCCAGATGCTTTGGTCTGGCTTACCTCTGTTGATCATATGGCGCGTACTCTCCTGGATCATGCTCCTGTTCGCCTTTCCCTGTGCCTTCTCCTGGCGGCTTCCCCCTAATGTGCTACCGACTCGGTCTTCTGTGACGAGATACAAACCGCAATCATGAATTATTTTGAGCTCAATGAGAGTTCGGTGGACTCCCCATCCACGCTTTTGGAGGGGTTCAAAACCGGCATCCGCGGGAAATGTATCTCTAAGCAGCCTGGTGTCCTACGTTCTATCCGGGGCACTCTGGACAGACTGGAAAGGGAGATTAGGGTGCACGACGCTTCCCATGCCGAGGACCCGCACCCTGACACACTTGCTCAGATACATGGGAAGCTTACTAACTTTGCCGACAAGGCCAACAGAGAACTAGCATTTCTCGGTAGAAAGGCATGGGCACGCCGCTTTGGTGAGGGCGATCGCCCTGGCAAAACCCTTTCCAACCTCCTTTGCCAGCCTCGGCCAGCATCGTACATCACCACCCTTCAGGACGGCAGCCCTGCCAGCACTACCTCCCTTGAAGAAATTAAAGCGCGCTTCACTGCATTTTATGCACAACTCTATACGGCTGGATTGGTACCACCGTGCGAGGTTCTTATTTATTTATTTATTGCGAATTTGTAATGCGCATGGCTGCCTCAGCAACAAGGCGTCCCAGCGCAGACCAAGGACCAGAGACAAGAGCTTAGGAGAGAGACAGAGCAATTAGATAGTAGAAGTAGGGAAAAGCCATGTCTTCAAAGCCTTACGAAATGCCAAATGATTAGGGATCGTTCTGATAGGGGTCGGGAGCGCGTTCCAAAGTTTCGCCGCCAGCCAACAGAAGGAACGCCCCCCGGCCCTAGCTCTCCAAACTCGGGAAGTACAGACCAGAGCTAGGTCGGCGGATCGCAAAGAGCGCTTAGGCACATAGGCCTCCAACAGATGGAATAGCCCCGGCGGAGCCTGTCGTGACAGGATCTTAAGTGAGATACACAGCGCCTTGAATTGTATACGCTTGTCAACCGGCAGCCAATGGAGTTTGGGGAGAACATGCGCTACTGAGCAAGATCTAGGCAATGCGACCAGAATCCGTGCTGCCGCATTCTGAACCCCCTGGAGGCGCTTAATGCTAGCCTTATTAGCACCCAGGTAAAGGGGATTGCCATAGTCCAATCTTGACAAAACAGACACCTGGACAATAGTCTGGCGCACCTTGGGAGAGAAGAACCCGAGCAAAGGTTTTAGGCCACGCAGGAGCCCGAAACAGACCCCCGCAACGACTTTCGTTTGTTTATCGAAAGTCAGGCCATTATCAAACCACACATCCAGATTTTTTACAGTTTCCTTAGGAAGTGGGGCGGGTTTGAGGCGGTCCGGCCAGCATTGCTCAGACCACAGCTCCAGGTCCTTCCCAAATAACAGGATCTCCGATTTGCCGGAATTAAGCTGTAGGCAATTAGCTGCCATCCAATCGGAGATAGCCGATTGATACCCTTCAGCTCCTCTGGCTTGGCAGTTCCCATCGGGAATTCCTGGATGAGCCCTTCTCCAAAGAGGAAATTCTAGCGGCAATCAACAGTATGCCCGGTGACAAGGCCCCCAGCTCTGACGGCCTGACGGCCTCCTTCTATGAGGCCTTCGCCTCGCTTTTGATTCCTCAAGTATAATGAGTCCTTGAAAACGGGTCAGTTCCCCTCTTCTCTGCGTGAGGCATTGTTGACTTTACTCCTAAAGCCGGACATGCTACCCGAGCAGCGTGATTCCTACCGTCCCCTATCCCTCATCAATACAGACAATAAAATTTGTGCTAAATTTCTTGCTTCCCGTCTCCTTCCTCTCATGCCGCTCATCGCCCGCCCAGACCAGTCCGGTTTTATTCTTGGTTGCGCGACCTCTCACAACCTCCGGACCATCTTCTCCGTTCTTCATCAAATTAATCCGGCGCTTCTGGCAGTGGCCGCCCTGCTCAATGCCACTAAGGCCTTCGATACCTTGGAGTGGCCCTTCCTGTTTTACCTCCTCCCCCAATTGGGCTTCAGTCAGGCCTTTGTGCGCAAGGTGCTACTCCTTTACGCTCATCCTACTGCCCATCTCCGTATCAACGGACAAATCCCTGAACCCATCCCCATTGGGCGCGGTACTCGGCAGGGCTGTCCGCTGTGCCCTATGCTATTCGCTGTTGAAATGGAACCCCTCGCAGCTCGTTTCTGACAACATTATACCCAGAGAGTCATCCGATTTGCGGCTCGTGCTCTACTAGTCTCCATTTATGCGGACGACATTACTCTTTATGTCCGTCATCACCAGGAGAACCTCAGCCCACTGGTCCGTGAGGTGATACGCTTTGCTGGCTACTCCGGCATTCAGGTCAACTGGAAAAAGTCTGTACTATTTCCTCTTACAGACGCCACGACACCCTTTGTTCCTGATTATCCCTTTGTGTGGGCATCGGAGCCCATTAGATATTTGGGTATTTGGTTGAGCAGTGACGTGGATGAACTTTGGAAAGTTAACTTTGTCCGTGCAGTGGACTGGTTCGAGTCCAAGATCCCTCTTTGGAACCGGCTGCCTCTTTCTTTAGCCAGACTCATAGCCATCGCCGAAATGGTGGTACTTCCGAAGTTCTTATATTTATTTGTCAATATCCCCATCCCTCTCACCACTCACTTCTTTCACAAGGTTTGCTCTCTGCTAATCACTCTAATTTGGGTCGGACGGCAACCCAGGATCGCGTATAGCATCCTTACCCTCCCGATGTTGCGTGGCGGGCTTGGCGCCCCAGATTTCAAGCTCTATGCCCTCTGCGCTCAGGCCAGGATTCTTCATTTCTGGCTCCACCCCACTCCGTTCCAACCTCACGTCGCGGTGGAGGCCGACCTCACCGCCCCATGGCCGCTCATGACTGCTCTATTTGCCCTGGCGAAACTCCTACGCACTGAAATCGACACGGTAGAGACCTTGCGCTGGGCCTGGGACGGGCTCTGCAAATTTTCTGGTTCTGACATGCTTTCCGCGAAAACAAAGCCAATCGCTCACCACCCCGCCTTTCCTCCTCTTCAGTCTTCTGGGATGGTCAAACACGCCACTCGTCTGGGCCTCTCCACAGTATTGGACCTATACCCAGGGGACACATTCTTCTCCCTTGCTACCGATTCTGGCCCCATGGACACCCAACTCAGGGCTGTTTGCAGGATGCGTCACTCCACTTTTCCCCAGCCTCCCCCTTCGATGACCACTCTCGATCTTCTCTATGCATCCTCCTCTCCTAAGAAATTGGTTACCAAAAATCTATGCTTATACACTAGCAGCATCTTCCATCTCCACTGACTGGGCGCGCGTTGCATGGGGCGAAGACCTGGGGGCCGAAATTTCTCAAGCCGATTGGCTGTATTGTTGTATTCAGATCAAACGCCTCTCCCCAACCTATCGTTTGCGCCTTATTCACTTCAAGTACATACACAGGTTGTATCGGACTCCTGCCCAACTTCATAGGTTAGGACTTATTGCAAGTGACAGATGCCTGCACTGCTCTGCGCCCGCAGCTGATTTCTCTCACCTCGCCTGGCTGTGCCCCCGAATCTTGGAAAACTGGCGCGAGGTCTGCGCTACTATCTCTGAAATCACGTTGTCACCGATTCAACCTAACCCCGTGCTCTGCCTCCTAGGCTTTGTTAAATTTTGTCATTTACAAAAAAGAGGGGGGGGGCCGGGAGCATAATTAGAAAATAGGTCCAGTACCCATGCTCCCTCAAAATCACGTGTTAATATTGAGAGGGTAGCTGTTCCTAAAGATAAGAGTGAAGATTGTGTGTGCTCTGAGTATGGTCGGGCCAAATGAGTGTGGGGAATTTCTCCTTTGAAATATAGTGCCCTCACACACCCTTTCGGGTGTCCTGCTTCATCATGGGGTGTTGCTCCTCGTGGGGGTGGCGCTGCAGTCCCCCACGGGCCCCGCAAGAGGGCTCTTTGTCGGAGATCTTTTTGGAGACGCCGCAGTTGTGCATGGGGGTGTGTGGGTCTATCTAATAGGGAAGTGAGTGGTGCGTTAAAACTACTAGGTAGAAGCCAAGACCTTTATTCACGGCTCTGTCTAGTATAGATTAAAAATGATCCTGGAGGTCCTCAGGGAACAAAATAATGAGGGCAGATATAAAATTAACTGCAACTCTCAGGATAAGGGAGTGAGTAGGGGGTGAGAGTCCTAGAAAAATAGGGTCAACATGTTTCGCGCTTCAGAGTAGGTCCATAAGGGATCCGATCGCGCTTCGTCAGGACCAAATCAAAAAAGTGAGTGTAAAGAATATGAATTACTTGGAATAGGCGCCAGTGAAGTAGAGTACTGTGAACCTATAGTACCTTGATAGTAAGGGGATATAGCGTCCTTGCGCTGGTAGGTGCTCCTTCTTTTAGGAAACCTACACCCAACCTAGTAAGATAAAAACAAGGACAAACACACACATAAACAGAAAAAGGGGAAAAGAAAAACACGGCATCTATCGTATTTATAATTCAAGACATGTTGTGAATTCACTGCACAGTGGCACAACAGGTGTTCATTCACAATAAACATGCTTCCAAAGTTCACATGCAGGTAGAGTAAATTAATGCCAGAGATGAGTTTATTAAGAAAAAGTGAAGGAGACCGCTACGTGGGGTGCATGTGTAAGTTTGTTTAGCTAATCTAGCAAGATCGTGTGCCATAACAAAAAACAACAGGAAAGCATCCTCTAAAGCGGCCATCAGTCTGTGTCACATTTAACTCAAAAACAACACCCTGTGCATGTTGAGAATGCTTCTCGAGAAATGAGAGGGTGTTTAATGAACACACATAAAATACCTAGGGACAAATATGGCATACCCTTTAAGATGTAACGAATGGGCTCCATCAGCGGCTCGGAGTTGGCCGACAGAGAAACTAAAGAAGATCAAAGAATTCGTCTACCTTGTGTCAATCAATTAGAACGACGGCGTTCGCTCTCCCATGACAGATGAGTACTTACAAGTGCTCGTTCGCCCTTGGAGTGGAAACCTACCCCTCCTCCTTGTAGCGCCGGAATTGTTAACGGGGGTGGGAGGAGATGTCTTAAATATGATCTTTAAAGACGCTGAGTGGAGGATCCGTGCGGTCATGGGACGCCGGAGAGTGACGTAATGACGTTCCGTGGGTAGGTAGTCATGGTGATCACCAATCACTTCCTGACGCCGAGAGATGACGCAGAGGCGTTCTCTGAGGAGTTGCCATGACGATCACGTTAGCTTCAGGAGCGTCAGAGTCAGGGCTAGTGTACGGAAGGTTAGAGTGTGAAACCAGGTGACCTTCAATAAAGTATTCAAAAAAAGTTTTTGTGTAAATATGGTGCGCAAAGTAACGGGATATATACTGTCTCGTAAGGATCCTATCTGGGGTGATGATGACGCACCAGACGTTAACGTGGTGACACATTATAAATATATCGATTAAGGAAAGAAAGTGCTCGACGCTGAGGCCATAATCACGGGTAATCTGCCACCAGGAATTAAGATTCTTGAGAGTGGTATTAACTCGAAAAATATCGCTGATGCAGCGTGGTGAAATAGAAATCACATACGGAGGAATGTGAAATACTCGATATTCTTAAAGGTGTAAACAATATTTAAAGGAGTTCTCGTCATAGTGTAGTAGCAAGTCTAGATAGATCTCGCTAATTGATATTAATTACAAATTCAAAATGCATCTCGCATTATTAGCACAAACCCATGGAAGATGAGAGTGAGCCTGAATCTGGGGGGGATGAGATCTGATGTGAAGTATGGCAAGCTGCCATCTGCTTGTCATCTCAAAGTTCATTCTGGGTATTTCAAGGGGAATCAGGTTAGCTCGACCCACGGGATTTCATCATTTAGACCGGTGGTATCACATCTCAACTTATGGACCCATCGTTGTTCTTGTATGAACAGAGTGCGTTTATTCCAATAGGGATTGGAAACTATGATGGTCCACCTAAGACTTTCTGCTGAGTGTCCTAGTTCAGAAAAATGTGTCAATAGTTTGGTATTGATTTTCTTACGTCTTATAGTGCTTTTATGCTCCCCTATGCGTATTTTGACTGCTCGTGTGGTTTCTGTTTATGTGTGTGTTTGTCCTTGTTTTTATCTTACTAGGTTGGGTGTAGGTTTCCTAAAAGAAGGAGCACCTACCAGCGCGAGGAAGCTATATCCCCTTACTATCAAGGTACTATAGGTTCACAGTACTCTACTTCACTGGCGCCTATTCCAAGTAATTCATATTCTTTACACTCACTTTTTTGATTTGGTCCTGACGAAGCGCGATCGGATCCCTTATGGACCTACTCTGAAGCGCGAAACATGTTGACCCTATTTTTCTAGGACTCTCACCCCCTACTCACTCCCTTATCCTGAGAGTTGCAGCAAATTTTATATCTGCCCTCATTATTTTGTTCCCTGAGGACCTCCAGGATCATTTTTAATCTATACTAGACAGAGCCGTGAATAAAGGTCTTGGCTTCTACCTAGTAGTTTTAACGCACCACTCACTTGCCTATTAGATAGACCCACACACCCCCATGCACAACTGCGGCGTCTCCAAAAAGATCTCCGACAAAAAGCCCTCTTGCGGGGCCCGTGGGGGACTGCAGCGCCACCTCCACGAGGAGCAACGCCCCATGATGAAGCAGGACACCCGAAAGGGTGTGTGAGGGCACTATATTTCAAAGGAGAAATTCCCCACACTCATTTGGCCCGACCATACTCAGAGCACACACAATCTTCACTCTTATCTTTAGGAACAGCTACCCTCTCAATATTAACACGTGATTTTGTTAAATTTTGCCCAGACGCCTCCTGCTGTTTGACTGCCATGCTGCTGGTCCTCGCACGGCGTAGGGTCTCCATGTGTTGGGGTCGCAGGCCTGCACCTAAGGTTGCCCTCTGACTCGAGGATGTGTCCCACTGGCAAGCCCTCCTGTCTGAGTTATGGGACATTCTACCAGCCAAGTCTCACCCAATTGACATATAGGGCCCAATTGTAACCTACCTCTTAAGCCATGATTCTCAGCGCCCTGCGACCTCTCCAGCGCTCCCTGCCGGCAGTGGCAGCCGCCGGTGTAGGTCCATGAGCTGCTTCATTTCTGCTCACGCTCCCCTCAACCCCCACTGCCTCTCTCATTTACTCATGGTGCATCTCTCTGTTGTATGTTTCATCCCCGTGTGGTTATATGACAACTCTCCCATACTTTGTCACAAGTTTAAGATTGCCTCTGCTGTGCTGTATTGTGCTGCTGTGCTTAATCCCTTGCTACGGTGGAATCCTGTAACTGTGCTGTGCAATTTTTCTCAATAAAGGTTTTTGAAAAATTAAAAAAAATTAAAAAGTTGTTATTTTATTGTGATATTGCTCACAAGTCTTGGATATTAGAGACAAAACCTCAGTAGGATTCAGAGGGCTAGTAGGACACACTTTGCCCAGTATGCTATTTTGCTTATTTTACTTCCATTGAGAGCGGAGTGCCTAATACAACCAGGCTAACATTGACTGCATATATTGCTTATCATATGAAACTCCCTTACACATGTTACATGGTTCATGAATGCAAATGAAGTCCCATTATAGTGGTATAAGTACAATGAAAGAGATTGAGCTATGGTCTTTCTTTTACATGTTCTTTCATTTATTGATTGTAGGAGAGATTATTAGGGGGTGTCCAGGAAGACAACTGCCTTTGCAAACCAAGCTTTCCAGCACATAGGTGGGAATGTGTCTCATTCCTCTTTTCTTTGGTAAGTGTTATTGCTTTATGAAAGATCTCACACTGCTTGTTGTTTCTTCATGAGAGTATTCGTGTTTGGATTCTGCAAACACCCTCTCATCTCTCCTGATAAAGCTCCTTCTTTCCTTTACAGGTAGTGTGATACAGTTAGTCTTAATGCTCCTATGATTAGTATTGTAGAAACTGTAGGTGTTATGTATTGAGAGAAAGTATTAATTACGGGGCTCCTCTTTTGTCATTCTCAGATATCCCTCCCTGCAGTTCCTGCCCTTTCCTTCCCTCGCTTGACTATCTCACTAGTCCGTGTTAATATAAATTCCGGACTTGGGGCAGTTGAGAGGTGGACCCCATTGAGCATCAGCACAATCCTGAGGATTACAACGGGGAAACCTGACAGAATAATTGGTCCACAAATTACCTATCCTCCTGGTTGTGCTGAATGTGTAATGGCCACCTTGGAAGATGTCCTTGCAGCTTTGGCTCTTGTACAAACAGAGCTTACTGCATAACGTAACGAAACCTCAGCATTGCAGGCTAAAGTTGATAAGATGCAGAGAAATGTTTTTGACGTTGGGGGGCCATCACACCCTGTGTCAACTCCTGTAGTAGTAGAGATGCCTTTGCAAATTCCTTTAGCCCCTCCTGAGCGGTTTTATGGAGACATTACAAAGGTGCAGGTATTCATGACCCAGGTATAACTCCATTTCACATGTAAACCTAAAATGTCGCCACCAACCAGGCCCGTGTGGCTTTTTGATCTCTTATTTGGCCGGCGAGGCAGCACAATGGGCAGTACCCATTGCGAGAAGAGACGACCCATTGCTCAATGACTGGAAAGGATTTAGGGAAGAGTTCGAGAAAAACCTTTGACCGCAGAGCCGAAACCTTCTCAGCAGATAGGGAATTGTTAGAACTCAAACAGGGCAATAGAGAATTGATAGTCTATTTGAATACTTTCTGAAGAATTGATGCAGAAACAGACTGGCCCGAATCAAAGCAAGCTGCTCTCTTTTCTCAAGGGCTTAAGGATGAATTAAAGGATATCATCGCTCAAATAGACACTCAGCCTCGGACATGTATGGCCCTCATTGAGTCAGCCATGCGGCTGGACCATCGTTTAAAAGAACGTAAAGGAGATCAGAAGCCGAAGAACCGGTTCTCACCACAGTATGACAGCCCTAAACCTTTGGAACATGGAACCCCGATGCCGGAGCCAATGAAGATTGGGACCGTGCAAGCTTCCCTAACTCTTAGCAAAAGAGGCTATAGACGCAATCAAGGACTGTTTATATTGCGGGAAAGAAAGGACATTATTTGAGAGACTGTCCCATCAAGACAAAGAAAAGTAATTTCCGAATTGGGAAAGTGGCCACTGTTAGCTTGAGACCACTCACCTGAATACCATGTTGTCTGCAGGAGCAATGATTAATTTCCTGACCGCCCAGAACACCTCTCAAGCAGTGGCGGTGCGTCCATTGGGGCGTTGGGGCGATGCCCCACTAGACTCGTGAGGCCGCGCGCAGCAGGCGCAGTCGGCATTGCACGCTTGCGGAATCGCGGCGCTGAAGTGGGTGGGTGGGGGCGGGGCTGACTGTCTGACTGACACTGCAGTACAGCAGTAGAGGTAGTTGCGCTTAAGCGTTGCTGCATTGTGCGGGTAAGTGCGCATGCTCGATTTTGGGATTTGACCATCCCGAACATGCGCACTACCCTCTTACCCATAGCATTGGCCAATAGGTAGCCACTCAAGCCAGGAAAGCAAGGGGGGGGGAGTCGGAGCCGAGGGTTGCTTCATGCAGCAGCCCCGGTCTCCTAATGGGCGAGCCGTCACCTGTGCTCTAGCCAATCCTGGCACTGCTAATGCAGCGTCTGGATTGGCAGAGACACCGCGCAGCCTGAGCCTGAGGGCAGGCATTTTCCGCATTGGCTGCCGCGCGTGAGGTGGGGTGGCCCTGCCGCTGTGCCGCACCGTAATTGGCCATAGATTCATGATGTGACCTCGCTTGCGCAGGCTCCGTCACGGTCACCGCGTCGGCACGACTGATGAGACGAGACCTCGTGAGGTGTGTGACACGACTGAGTGAGTCTGAGACCACGTCGAGTCGTCGAGTCAAGACCTCGTGTGGTGCAGCCAGGTGCTACTACTCTCTCTGGCAGTGGCGATTCATTTGTCGTGTGTAAAAACGAAGGGTTTTTACGGTAAGGCCTCTCTCTGGGCTCTGGTGATTGATTCATTCTTAAGTGTGACGTCCGCAAAATTGTGGGTAAAAAATAATGGTTTTTAAGGCCTCCTACTGTGCTTGGTCTGCCTCCTCCTCTACTGGAACACAGAGAGGAGGACTCGGAGATTTATGTACTACAGTACAGTACTTATGGTTGCCGTGTGTGCAGTGGGCACCAAAACTCGACGGTTGAACTTCACCATTCTGCCCGTTAGATCTCTGCATCGAGACCACCAAGCAAACACTGGAGTCACATGCAGGTGCGGAGGAACCGTAAGCGATTTACGCAGCTTGCTTTGTGAGTAGCTTATTTGTGGAAATGAACTTAGACAGACCTCAGGCATATTAAAAGACAAGAGCATTTTAATTTCATGAAAAATGCAGGAAATCAGAACAGAATTCTTTGTGAATCTACTGGACCGCTTGTTTTACTGTTGAGTATGGGGCATAGTTCTTATTTATCTCTTTTGTACTGTTTGCACAATGGTTACTGGTATATTTCGATGTTGGGTGTATATGTTTATGCTGCGCTGAGGCTACCTTCGGGAAGCACACGGTGCGATATAAATGAAAAATAAGAACTGAAATGAGCGCAGTAGTTGTTGCAGACTTGATGATTCCAGAGCCGTAAGAGGAACTGAAGGAGGTGTGCCTCGAAACCGCAGGCAGTCAGGCTACCAGCTGTAACCTAGCATTGTGGTGAGCAGGAAAACCTGCTGTTTGAATTGAGAAGCAAAATTGATGGTGGTTTGTTTTCAAGAAACTAGCAGGTATTCATTTCAAACATCGCTTTGCATTGTGGCGGCAGGCAGGTTGTTTGAACAGAAATCAAAGAAGCTTTGAGATAAAACCATATTTCTACTCTATTTATTGAGGGACAGATTTTTGTAAAGCGCTACAAGGCCACATTGTGGTTAATTCCAAGCACTGGAGCTACACAGATAATAGAAACAGAATATGTATTTAACCCCTTCGGCGCTCATGACGGAACGGTTCCGTCATGAGCGTCGGTTGAGCTGTGCTCATGACGGAACCGTTCCGTCATGACCACGCCCGCGCAAGAAACGGTCAACGCTGAGCGGGAATCGGCGCCGCATCGAAGGGGTTAAAGTCGGACTGGGCTCTACCAGCATGCTTCCGATGCTACGACTTTGTAAATGATCTTAGCTAAATGCCAGTCAGAGCTGCTCAGTGTTCAGGGGTTTTCTGAAATATAGGTCTTTGGTTTAACCCCTTCAGTGCCCGCCCCTTTCCCCGCCCAGTGCCGGCCGTTGCATTAGCGGGCGGGGTCTATGACGAGCTGGACTCGTCATGGGCACAGCGCCACCGCGGCCCATGACGAGTCCAGCTCGTCATGGGCACTGAAGGGGTTAAGCCCACAGGTTGAGAGACCCCAGCGCTCCCCAGTTTTTTCATCCCACTTAAAGCCCCGGCTATAATATTTATATCAGTCAGTATTTTTTTTCATTGCCCTTCTCCCATACTGTACACCGAAGCGGAGTTAGTCTGTTCTGAAGTTTATTTATGTTGAGAGAAAGAAGTTCGAGGGTCTCACTGCTCTGGCACAAATGTTAACCCACGACTCTTCAGGAATTTCTTAGGGTAATTTCGCCACCTGATTTGTCCTGTATCTATGTGCAACTGTGGGACACTTGCATTTACGGTGTTGAAGAAGGTGTATTGTGATTCATTGCCCTTCCTCGTTTTCAAGGCCTGTGTTATAGCTTATTACAAGGCCGGTGAATAGGGGCCTTCCGTTACTGCCACCCACCGTCCATCCCGCCTCATTGCACGCTATTATATTAATAATGTCTCCGTATGGCTCTCTGATGAATGTCCCACAGAACATGCGCGGCCATTTTAGTTCCACGCAAGTTCTTCAATGGCCTCATTCTGTAATGGCTCAAATGGCACGTGGGCATTTCAGACTTAATTCCGTCTGTGCGGGCCCATGGCCAAAGCCGAGAATTTATACTGGAAGAAAAAGCTGCTAGAATTAGTGGCTGCACAGGGTGCCAAGGGGAAAATAAATGGGAGTGTTAGACATGTTTTCATTGTACCATAGATGTTTTTTAAGGAGTTGTCAGTTTTTAAGTTGTGTCTTTTAGATTTAGAGGGAGTTTGTCCTATCCGTTGGAACTCAGATGTTATGAAGCTCTGTGGTTATACTGAATAAGCAGCTACCTATGTTATATGACATCTCTTTATTAATGTTATAACTGCACTTTCACAATTGCTTTATTAACCTTCCTGCTTTCTCAAATTTGTTTGAAAATGCACCATTTCTCTTCTCTTTTTTCAAAATTTTCTCGGGGGGAGAACCCCCCCGAACCCTCCTTATAGGGGTTCGGGCACGCTCGCTACGCTCGCTCGCAACGGTGAAGTATACCAATCATCTTACGCCACACCACTTTCAAATGTCACCAGCCGCCCCTGCTCTCAAGACTCCTGAAGTTAACAGGAGTCTCTGGCAGGTGTTCCAAGAGGGAAGGGGGTTTGGAGAGACAAAACAAGAGAAGAAAAGACACAGCTATCTCCTAGCACCTGGACCGGCCGGGTTTCTTATGCTGGGCAACTGTTGTCTGTAACTGAATAATAAGGGGCAATATGTTAAATCTGAAACATATGCATGTGCTTACTTGTGCTACACTTATATTTTACACTAATAAAGTCAAAAGTTCAAATCACCTTTGTGTCTGGTCTTGTGTATTCCTTTGGAGTCGACACGTGCTTCAGAATCAGTAAGAAGCACGTTTTTCTAAGCATTTGCATACACTGTATGTGAGATAATGGCTCTCACCACCTTGCACAAGATACAAAGAGACAGAATTCTTTCTTAACAAGGAGAGCCATGAAAAGGATTATTAACTATACACACAAGTTATCAATTGTCTAATCATGCCATCTGTTTCTTCTTTTCTTACCCTGTAAATCTACTGCTTGAATATTAATTCTTCATTGAGTTTTCATACAGCCGAGAAATAATTATGCACTATGTTCCTTAATTCTTGAACTGTCTCTTTGAGGATTAAATGTGACCTTTTTTCATTGCAAAATTGAACATAAAGAAATCAAAGTGCATTACCAAAAACAAAGCGCATTTATGCAGGAAATGTTTTGTGACCTTTAGATGCCAAGTGTCAAGTCACACCCAAGCACAATGTTTTATTAAAGCTGTTCGTAAAGTGAAACAATCTACAAACACAGTTTAACTTACTGAGTTATGTCTTTGACCTTTAAACTGCCAAGCAATGTCACACAAATATTCAGTGTCAAAATGGAAGCTGTTCGTAATGTGAAACACTCTTCAAAAAAAAGGTTCACTTAACTGAACAGTCCCCGCTCTCCTTGAATGTTCTGTTAGCTGTGGGGCGAGGTCTTCAATCGCAGGCCTGCTTTAGAAACACTTTCGTGGAGGAAGTAGAAAAGCTGGAGCCGGCTCCTTAATCCTTCCTTTCTGGATGATGCCTCCTTGGTTCACACGCATGAAGACTCCTCGCAGTTCTTTAAAGCCAAGCACTGGTAAAATGAGAAGCACGTCTTTTATAGCTTCTCTGGAGTGACGGTTACAGAAACTTGTCTTTGAAGCATGTTACTGACAAGTGTTCAGTAAAGAACGTGCTAAAGACACGTGTTTGACCAGACAAAGAATTTCCTTTAATATATAAATATGCTCCTACTATGCGCAAGACATTGGTTATGTTAACAATACTGGTTTAAAATTAGAAGACAACACATAATACATAGTTTTGTTCTGAATGCTACTTGTGTAGGCATATGGCCACATGATTAATGCGATATCCCTGCGAATGTAAACAAATCATGGAGGTTAAGGCTTTATGCAGGGTGTGCGGACATGAGTCTCTGACAGCCACAGTCACAGCTGACAAGATGGTGGTGATGTAGCGCTTAAAGGTTTGAAAATTGTAGGGGTGCATCATATTCACCGTTAGTTGGCACCCGCATATAATGAGTGTATTTTAGTTATCTCTGTTTGAAACGTATTAAGAAATGTGTTAGCTACATCGTCATGTAAAAGCATTAGGGGACGCGAAAATGTATAATGGATGTATTTAGCAAAATGCATAACGATAAGTTTCTGTTTAATGCAATGTATTAGACTAAAAGTGTAACTCGATTGAAGTAATTCATGTATGTCGTTTATCCACGTATGTGAAAGTAAGAGCACTAATGTTAGAATGTAATTTAATAGTGTGTTTAACCTAGTAGAGGCCCGAAGTCACAAATATCGTCGAGGAGAAAGGCCTGGTATTTCTTATGTTAGCTGAATGCGGTAGGCCGCAAGTGATTTATCCTAGTAGAGGTTTTGGGCTGCAGTAAATTGTAGAAGTTAAAAGATGCGAAGTATTTCTTCACTCTGTGATCTCACCGCAGGTGCAAGGACAGTTGGTTCGTTAGTAAAAAGGTCTTTGTCTAACAGTTGAATTATGGAGGAAGCCAGACATGGGAGTGCATTGGAATGTGCCAATCGCAACTCCTAGTGCCGACGGTGTCTGGGACTCAAGGCCAAGCTGATGGACGATGGAAGATGGACGGAGCCGAATGGAAAATTACTGGAAGAAGACCTGGTTGAGGAGGTGTGCCGGAGGGCCTGTTCTGTGTTTTGGGGTTTCGTATTAGGGACAGCGCCCCGAGGGTAGAGCAGAGAAGAGGTAGGCGAGGAGCTAGAAGGAGCGTTTTAGATCAAGCTCTCCAAGTGAAGACTTCTTAGGAAGTTCACTTCTGACACCTTTTCACGATTTCTTGGGTCTTAAGGGAATGGTAAGCAGGGATGTCATCCAGCATAGAGTAGGGACAGAAATGCTTTGGTTTAATGATTCCTAATATCGACATTAGCTTGGTAGTTATCTACCTCATGCTTTTAGAAGCTGTACTTTTGTTCATATTCAGCCGTATGCGGATTCTTCGTAGAGTGGCATTTGTATTAGTACCCATTTACCTGTTGAGCCTTGTGCTAAGGTGCTTGTATCTGCAGATGTTTTTCCTGATAATAAAATCCCGATAGAAATAGCAATTGACTTCCGAGTCTTCAATTATGTCAAATTGCGGAAAGTATTCTTTGATAATTGTGTTTGCTCCCTCCACGCTATTAGGCAGGTAAAAAGGTCCAGTCGACCAGAGTGGGTTCTTGAGATAAATGGATACAAGAAAATTGGGCCCCAGCAGTTGGTAGCAGAGTCGGATGGTTACTTCCGATAGCGAGGGACGATTAGATGAGATAAGTGATCCTCGAGACCCATAGACGATAAGTAATGGTGAATCATCAGATGGTGAGCAGCGGACGACGGCGGATGATGAACATAGACGGCGAGTAGCAGTGCGGCAGGAAGCAGCAGTTCGTAGAGTGAGTATCAACAGGATGAGATGTTGTAGATTGCGGTGTTGATTTGTTGTGTGATGTCTTGCGGCGTTAGAGTGAATGTTGAGTACTTGTGAGATCAGGCTGTGAGCGCGCGCAGCCCGGGAATTGTGGTGTAGAAGACACCCGTGGTAGATTTTGTTGACAACCCAAAGGAGATCGTGAGGTACCATCGATCACCTGGACCGAGATAGGGGGAGCGAATGTGTGAGTGCATGACAACTCGACGCTGGTCGCGGGTTGCTGTATATGGATTTGAGTATTTGTAACCTATCAGAGGCGCTGCCAACCGAGGTCAACAATTTCGAGAGACTGTGGACGAACAGTCAGAGGCTGTGGACGGACAGCCAGAGAAGTAACTTGTTTGGGATAAACGGTTATTTCAGTGTATGAATGGGACGAGTGCAGGCGTGAAACGTAAACAGTATGGAGAGGGAACTGCTGCGAACGAAGAAAGGTGACGTCAGAGAGTGTCGCACTGTGATAGGTTGGTGTTAGTCGCGCGGTTATTGGAGGGTTTGACATCAAGAGGTAAACAGTGTGTGAGATCGAATTTCTCAATCATGAAGTGTTTTAAGGTTTTTCGAGAAATGTGTAGAGGCGATAAGCATGTGGTTACTCGAGAGGGAGAAGAAGCCCCTCCCGAGGATACTCCAGCACATTATATGGCAAAGAATGTGGGTTTGCATACGATCATTTGGCTTGAGAATTGGCATAAAATGACTCAAAGTGAAGGGGAATTAGCATTCCCGAGGTATGGCTCGTTCAGGCTAGCAGTGTTGTACCAGTTGAAATCTGTAATGGCGGGGTTACGACCTTTGCCAAGGCCAACACAGTTTGAAGCACTACATGCGTGGATTAGAGCAGCGCATGATAGGGATAGAGGGAGGAATCAGGAAAGAGTGAAAAAGTCGATCAGGGCTTATCAGGATGCTAGATGGGACGCAGCAGAGAAAAGATGGAGAGTGCAGGCGATAGAGGGAGAGAGACTTTATCCCTTATTGATCACATCAGAGGGGGTAAGGAATGTAAAGTCAGAAGAAGAGGATGAGAGTGAGATTGACGATGACTTATTGGAAAGATTATTGTCAGAGAGACCACCTCCGTATAACCCAGAGGTCCCAGAAGGGACATTGGTTCAAATAGAAGATACTAGAGGAGTAACAGGCCATCCAGAAATGAGAGTAGAAGGAAGACTCTCAATAGGAACATAGAGTACGAGGAGCCCGTCTGAGGCAAGCGTAAAGGTTGAGAGAGAGGGGAGGTTACCGGATGCTTTTAAGGTATCGGTTACCATTGGACCCATTGTTTCGATTTACCACCCAGATACAGAGGAGGCGAAAACCCAGAGCAGACAGCCGAGGGGGTTAGGTGAGAGGTCACAGAAAATGGCCTGGCGGGTGCAATGACCCGGAATCCAAACCCTATAGAATGGAGTACACCCTTGCCAGCCATGTCGGATTCCTCAGGGGAACAAAGAGAGCAGAGACCAGAGAGGTTGAGGTCCCTGATGGAGTCGAGATCAGATTTACGATCAGGGGTACCGCCCCTGAGAGGCCAGGACCCAAGGGTAAGAATGGCAGAGAGAGAGCAGGTTGGCTTCGGGGATCGGTCCGCTCCAAGGGAAATATTCAGAGAAGGGAGGTCGCAGGACCAGGAATGTGAGGAAGACGGTAGAGGAAGGGTGGTCTGCCGAGAGGTGTTGAAAGGAGCCCTGGGAGCCGGGATGATAGATGTAGTAAGGTTAAAAGCAGAAGTGGATGAGATAATAAGCGGAAGCTTATCCCTTGAAAGATTGGTAACATATGGACCGGATGAAATACTCTTTGTGGCCAAGGATGTGACTCGGAAGGCACGAGTTGCACATGAGAAATTGTCAGAATTGGCTAGGCGATACGAGGTAGATTTGTCTAAAACCAAAGCATTGCAAGGAAGCCATAGGTTGCAGTACAGTGACCAGGAATTGGAGGAGAAAAGGGTCGTCGGATTGAGGGCCCATAGCAGAGATTTGATCCTAGCCATGCGAATATGGATGACGCTTGATAAATGGGAAGAAAAATGGTCCAGGAAGAAAAGCTCCAGAGGAATGATAGGAGAGACCCCACCTCCGGGTGGAGGGCAGGTAAAGATAGGGAATTTCCTTTAAGGGAAGTGCAGAATGGAGGATACGTGTACGTACCCTGGAGCAGGGGCGATTTGGCCGCATTTACCAATGATTTTCCCCGGCTTAGGGAGAAGCCAGTAGAGTGGTATAAGCAAGTTGATCGTTTTGTTAAGATCTCAAAGGTATTGTGGACCGATCTGAATACTTTGTTCGACATCGTGGTCCCGGGAGATTTGTGGGCGGCATGTAAGACTGCCATTGATTGGCCAACTCAAGAGCCTGAGAGAAATGCATACACGAATGGTCCATCACCGGCAGTAATGAGGATGTATGATCGAGTGATTGCCTGGTTAAAGGAGAAGGTTTCACCCCAAGACATCGATTTGGTAAAGATAGACAGGACAGTGCAGGAACCTAAGGAGACGGTGCATGAATTTTATGAGAGACTCTTGCAGGCTTTTAAGCAGTACAGTGGCTTAGATGCGTTGGACACAAAGGATATGGGTCAGTTTGTTTCAAAGTTTGTGTTGGGATTGAGGCCAGAGGTTAGCCTTATGATACAGCAACATTTGATCTGCTGGCAGAATAAACCAGTTGACGAGATTTTGCGGTACGCTAGGTACTGTGCTGATGAGATTGAATCCAAGCATAGGAAATTGAAGGATAACTTGATGCTTGTTCAGATGCAAACCGCTCAGGGACAGCCTAATGGGGGAGCATTGGTAAGGAGACAGGGGAATTATCAGGCAGGAAATCAGAATGTTCAGGGGCAAGGAAGGCCAAGACCAATAGACCCTAGGACAGGGATAGATGTGGCGATATTGAAAAAGATTACAGCATGTCACCAGTGTCACCAGATTGGACACTGGAGACGCAAGTGTCCCCTGAACCCATGGAATCAGACGCAGCCGGAAGCGGAGGTAGTTCAGGTCCCTGGGACGGAGGCGGTACAGACAGTAACCAGACCTAGGACGATGAAAGGGGGGACTGGTGTCCCGCAGATGCAGGTTCCCCAGCCACCCAGAATACAGACTGCACAGCAGGGAGCTCGCACTTATTTGCAGATGCCAATGTTTGAAGTGAGTGAGGGAAATGATATAAGCTTGTTGGCCCGATTAGGGTCTAACAGAGACGCGGATTGTATGCTTAGGGCCATTTTAGAAGTAGATCAAGCAGGACCCTTTGTGGAAGCAGATCTTGACGGTCATCGTACAACCTTTTTGGTTGATACGGGGGCTACTAGATCGACTATAAGGTCGGCAGTGGTTCCACGGTTGGCTCTTTCTGGACAAAGTATCCAGGTCATTGGAGTGGCTAATAAGAAGCTGGTTAGTCCACTGACGGAGCCAATTCCAATCAGGATAGGAAATTTCAGTGACAGACACCAGTTCGTGGTGTGCGACTCTAGTCCGGTTTGCCTGTTAGAAAGAGATCTATTGTGCAAACTCAACTGTACGATCTACTGTACCCCGAAAGGAGTGGAGGTACAGACGAGAGACGATGATGCGACCTTTAAGGTTGCAAATCAGCGTGTGTGCGTGGAAATGTACCCAGCATTAACGGTGGAGGAACTTCCACTCGATCTGAGGGACTCAGTGTCTATTGATGTATGGGACCTTAGTGGTGAGGAGATTGGTTTAGTCAAGGGAGTAGATCCAGTGAAAATCCAGATTAAACCAAATGTAGAATTTCCGAGGACACCCCAGTATAAGTTATCCCCTGAAACTATCGCAGGGATTAAACCTGTGATTGAGTCTATGATTAGGCAGGGAATACTGATGGAGATTATGGGTAGCCCATGTAATTCGCCCATTATGGGACTGCAGAAGCCAAGCGGGAAATTTAGGATTGTGCAAGACTTGCGAAAGATAAACAAAATAGTTGCTCCATGTTGTCCAGTGGTACCGAATCCATCTGTGATCCTATTTCAGATCCCATGTGAAGCTGAATGGTTCACCGTGATTGACTTGTATCAAGCATTTTTCTCGATTCCTTTACATGAGGACAGCCGATTTCTTTTTGCATTTAGGCTGGAAAATCATGTGTTAACGTGGTGTCGTATCCCACAGGGGTACACGGAGAGCCCATCTATTTTTAATCAGATTTTGAAGAAGAATCTCGAAGGTCTTGTGTTGCCACAAAACTCCGTTATAGTGCAATACATTGATGATCTGCTTGTTGCGTCAGAGACGGAAGACGCCTGCAGAATTGACACGGTTGCTCTGTTGAATTACTTGGGAGAGAATGGTCACAAGGTGTCTCCAAACAAGCTGCAATACTGTTTGAGTGAAGTGCAGTATTTGGGGCACCGAATTGAGAAGGGAAAGAGAAAGGTGTCTCCAGATCGTATTGATGCGATTTTGGGAATGCCAGTTCCCTCGACTCAGAGGGAGGTTAGAATGTTTTTGGGAATGGTGGTCTATTGCCGCCAGTGGATCCCAAACTTTTCCTTTGAAGCGAAGCCTTTACAGCGGCTGACGCGAAAGGATGTGAGTGATCCGGTACCATGGGATGACGAGTGTTTAAGGTCATTCTTGAGGCTGAGAGAAGCTTTATGTAGCGCTCCAGCTTTGGGGATGCCAGACTATAACAAGGCATTTGCCTTATTCTGTTGCGAAAAGGAAGGTTGCGCATTAGCAGTGTTGACTCAGAGTCACGGAGGAGTCCGTAGACCAGTTGCCTATTTTTCAGCTACTTTAGATCCAGTTGCTTCTGCGTTGCCCGGATGTCTCAGATCCGTTGCTGCAACAGGTGTCAGTATCGAAAGATGTGAGAGCATTGTGATGGGTCATCCGCTTAGTGTTCATGTGCCACATTCTGTTGAGTTGTTGATGACTAGGACTAAAACACAGCACCTCACAAATAATAGGTTGACTCGTTATGAGCAAGTCATCCTTGCTGCAGATAATGTGACGCTGAAGAGGTGTTCTGTTTTAAATCCTGCTACACTGTTGCCTATTCTAAAGGTAGATGATGATGAAGATTGTGAGGACCATGATTGTCTCGATGTGACGGAACTATGCACCAAACCGAGACCTGACATTGTCGATGAACCGCTCCCAGTTTCAGATGAGATTTTCTTTGTGGACGGTTCATGCTTAAGAGACAGTGTTGGTCGACTGAGAGCAGCGTTTGCTGTGTGTACCATCACAGGGGTGGTTGAAGCCGCTTGTCTTGAAGGAGTACACTCTGCACAGGTGGCTGAGCTTATTGCGCTGACTCGTGCCTGTTTGGCCGCTGATAAGATCCGTGTAACGATTTACACAGATAGCCAATATGGGTTTGGTGTAGTTCACGATTTCGGACAGCTATGGTCCCAGAGAGGGTTTATGACATCTTCTGGTTCACCCATTAGAAATGGGGATTATGTACGACAATTATTGGAAGCCCTACAAAGCCCAGATGAAATTGCTGTTGTTAAATGTTCTGCACACACTAAGGGAACCGATTTTGTCATTGGGCAATAATTACGCAGATGAAGTTGCTCGATTTTGTGCAGAGCAGGGATGTAATTATACTGAAAATCACGTTGTGGAAAGTGAAGAGAAAACAGATTATACTGTGATGTTAGCTATGGCAGACTCATGGGAGGAACTGAAGCAGTTGCAAGATGGGGTCACCGACCAAGAGCGGGACAGTTGGATACGAGCGGAATGGGTAAAAGGAGAGGTGGATATATGGGTTTCGAGTGATAAACGTGCTGTATTGCCGGAATGTTTGTTGAGTCCCATGGCGAGACTGATACATGGTGCTGTGCATCTTGGCAGAGATGCAATGATGCGAGTGTTTCGCCAAACGTGGTACAATCCGAAGTTTCGGACGGTAGCTGAGGCTGTGTGTCAGAGGTGTGTTACCTGTCAACAGATGAATGTAGGAAAAAGAACCGCTGTGACGTTGAGTCACATAGGTAGGTCAGGTGGGCCTTTTAATAGGATGCAGCTGGATTTTATTGAAATGCCGAAGTGTAATGGGTTGAGGTACATATTAGTTATAGTACGTGTCTTTTCCAGGTGGGTGGAGGCTTACCCAACACGTAGGTGTGACACACTCACCGTAGCTAAGTTGTTATTGAGGGAACTAATCCCGAAGTACGGTTTCCCGACCTCTTTTGAATCAGATAGAGGAACTCATTTCCACAGTGAAATTATGAAACTGCTTTGTGCTGCCTTGAATGTAGACCAAAGATTGCACTGCAGTTATCGACCAGAGGCTTCTGGGATCGTGGAGCAAGTTAATGGAACTTTGAAAGCCCGAATGGCAAAAGTATGCTCTTCGACATCTTTGAAATGGCCAGATGCATTACCTTTAGTTCTCATGAGTCTCCGGAGTGTCCCTGATAGGAGGACTGGATTGTCACCCCACGAGATAATAATGGGGAGGGTGATGCGCTTGCCAGCAATACCTGCTACTGCCTTGATTAACATCACTGATGACATGATTTTGGACTATTGTAAAGGCCTGGCTGACGTGGTCCATTCTGTGTCTCAGCAGGTGCAGACAGCAACGGTTCCCGCCGCAAGCGACCTGTGCCACGACCTGTGCCCAGGCGACTGGGTATTGGTGCGCAAACACGTGAGGATGAGTTGCCTGGATGCTCGCTGGCGCGGGCCGTACCAGATAATCCTGATAACGAATACAGCAGTGAAGTGTGGGGGACTGCCGAACTGGGTACACGCTTCCCATACCCGTAGAGTTCCAGCACCCTTGGAAGAAACAGCCCCTCTTGAGAATGAAAACCCAGTTGAGGTGGCAGAGCCATCTGAGAGGGCAAGTCAAGCTGTAGGGGTTGCTGGCGCAGCTGGTTGTGCACTGAACCAAGAACGTGAAGATAACACTGAAAGAGACTCGGAAGAAGAAGATAGAGCTGCAGGGGGCAGTACCGAGTCGGATTCTGCTGAAGAAGAAAGCAGTGCACAGGGTACCAGTAGGGAGCGCGGAGGTGCCACAGAAGCAGAAAGAGTTTGGCCCGTGAGTCAGAGGTGGGGAAACTCGAAATCGGCACCAAGAACAGATCTTGCCCCAGTTTCTGAAGAATCTGAAGCAGAGCAAGAGGACGTAGATCGACCCCAAGGTGCTCTGAGAAGGTCGAAGAGAACAAGAGTGCCATGCCAAAAGTACGCCTCACCAGAGTGGGCATACACAGTGACTGATGCCAAGTTTACTGAACACGGGAAGATTGAGATCGATCACACTGGTCAACAGTCTCCCGTTTCCGAGATTGGAAGTGTTGTTGAAGATCCCAGGCTTGGAGATCGAAGGAGTATTGACCATCAATATTCCGAATCCACCATTCTTGAGTATCATCCGTGGTCTGATTTTGGAAACGCTAGACTTCCCAACCTTTGCAGTCATACCCGCACCCAAAGAACTGACAACCCTTAAGCTTGAAATACTGCAGGCGGTCCTAGAGCTGTTGGGACCGGCAGTGATTCTGGATTGATTGTAAAGTTGTTGTACATAAAAGTTTGATAAGAAGATAACCTAGGCCCGAGAGGAAGAAGAATACATTTAGGGATTTTTCCGGTGAAGAGACGAAGAAGAGTTAGGGAAGTCTTCCCGATCAGAAGAACGAGAAATTGGACTTTGCTAAAGGTTTCCCCGGTTCAAGAGAGTAGCTGGATTGAACTTACTGGATGAGAAAGAGACTTGTGTCCGCAGAGACTGTACTAAACATCGAGAACATTTCAGAGATGGCGGAACCTGGGAATACGCATCGTAGAGCCAAAATAGTGATAGGCACACTGTTAGGAGTAGTGATAGCGGTTTAATTTGCAGTAGTAGTGACTTCATACATGGTGGCCCATAGACAGGAGGGGGAGGTACAGGGAGCACCCACACCTACCACTCTAGGACAGGGAGGGGTCACAATTAGAGATCAGAGAGCTCAGACGCTCGAGGAGAATCGTATGTTTCACATAGATTTGTCCAGAGCCGATTTTAAACTCAATGCTTATGCGAAGTTGTTATATGAATACGTGGATGCGATGGATGCGAAAGATTGTTATGTGTGCATGCAGTTGCCCGCTTCGGTAGATGAGGGTATTAGGTACCATCATCTCCCACTGACATAAGGGATCTCTTGCAGCCTATTGCTTAGTTTGTTTTATGAAAGGAAACAGTTTGAGTACTTTTTCTCAAATTATGACACAGTACTTCCCGAAGTTCCGGCATATAAGCATTTGAATAAGTATGACTATTACAAGTCAGAAGACAGGCTTCGGAAGTATTTTAGACCGACTGTGAAGCTAGATACAGCTTATGCTCATAGACATAATTTGACATGCTGGTTGTCCGAAATGGAAAAGAAGTTCATAGGTCAGATAGAGGATAGGTATAGAAAATTGACCCAGACACGGAATACAGGAGATAGCCCAGTGGATTGGACGGATGAGGAGAGATGGCATAAATCTAAGGGAAGTTATGGACCGATTGCATTAGATGAGGTACAGAAGGGGAAATTGTGTGTTGCCCGGCCTCAAACTACCAAGGAGAAGGTTCTAGTGGGGCATAGTACGTGTGAAGATACCTTTACCATGGAGGACTCTGCTAAGAATTTCTTGCAGAATTCGATACAGGTGATTCCGACTGTGTACTATGTGTGTGGGAGAAATGCATATGTGATATTGCCTGCGAATTGGTATGGTACGTGTTACTTGGCGATTATCTTCCCAAAGATTTATCATACGGAAGATTTGAAGCTATTAGAGACGGGACGCCATTCTAAGGTGCGTAGAGCAGCGAATGCGGGAATGGTGATTGGGGATATATACGGAGTGACAATACCTAGATTGGGAGTGGTTCTGAATGATGTGAAGATAAGAAGGTTGGCGACTGTGGTGGATGAATTGTCAATGAATTCGGCGAGGTCATTGCTGTTGGTGAATGGAGAAATGTTGTCGATACGAAATATGGTTTTGCAGAATAGACTTGCGTTAGACGTATTATTGGCAAAAGAAGGCGGAGTCTGTAAATTGCTGAAGGTCCAAGAATGTTGCACCTATATTCCAGATAACAGTAAGGACCTGGCGAAGTACATTGTCAACATTACCACGATCCATAAGGAAATAGAAGATTTGACGGAAGAGAATGTGTGGGAAAAGATTAGCCAAGGATTTGGTCGAGTGGGGACTTGGTTTGCGAACTTGGGAATGGGATTCCTGGGTTCTGTGTTGAAGCCAATCATAATTGCAGTGGTATGTGTGATCTGTTTGTGGGGACTCTTAAGAGCCTGAAAGTGGTATAGAGGGAATAGGGCCGAAAGAGCCCTCAGAGTAAATGAGCAGAGAATGGAGAGATTACAGGATCGTCAGTATCAGAATCTTAAAAGGATGGATGGGATCCGACATGGTGGGATGGTAGCAACTGCAGTTTAGATCAGCTTTATTCCAGAAGAAATGAGAATGATGGTGTGATGACAGTTGTCATCAAAGGGGGGAACTGATGTAGCGCTTAAAGGTTTGAAAATTGTAGGGGTGCATCATATTCACCGTTAGTTGGCACCCGTATATAATGAGTGTATTTTAGTTATCTCTGTTTGAAACGTATTAAGAAATGTGTTAGCTACATCGTCATGTAAAAGCGTTAGGGGACGCGAAAATGTATAATGGATGTATTTAGCAAAATGCATAACGATAAGTTTCTGTTTAATGCAATGTATTAGACTAAATGTGTAACTCGATTGAAGTAATTCATGTATGTCGTTTATCCACGTATGTGAAAGTAAAAGCACTAATGTTAGAATGTAATTTAATAGTGTGTTTAACCTAGTAGAGGCCCGAAGTCACATATATCGTCGAGGAGAAAGGCCTGGTATTTCTTATGTTAGCTGAATGCGGTAGGCCGCAAGTGATTTATCCTAGTAGAGGTTTTGGGCTGCAGTAAATTGTAGAAGTTAAAAGATGCAAAGTATTTCTTCACTATGTGATCTCACCGCAGGTGCAAGGACAGTTGGTTCGTTAGTAAAAAGGTCTTTGTCTAACAGTTGAATTATGGAGGAAGCCAGACATGGGAGTGCATTGGAATGTGCCAATCGCAACTCCTAGTGCCGACGGTGTCTGGGACTCAAGGCCAAGCTGATGGACGATGGAAGATGGACGGAGCCGAATGGAAAATTACTGGAAGAAGACCTGGTTGAGGAGGTGTGCCGGAGGGCGTGTTCTGTGTTTTGGGGTTTCGTATTAGGGACAGCGCCCCGAGGGTAGAGCAGAGAAGAGGTAGGCGAGGAGCTAGAAGGAGCGTTTTAGATCAAGCTCTCCAAGTGAAGACTTCTTAGGAAGTTCACTTCTGACACCTTTTCACGATTTCTTGGGTCTTAAGGGAATGGTAAGCAGGGATGTCATCCAGCATAGAGTAGGGACAGAAATGCTTTGGTTTAATGATTCCTAATATCGACATTAGCTTGGTAGTTATCTACCTCATGCTTTTAGAAGCTGTACTTTTGTTCATATTCAGCCGTATGCGGATTCTTCGTAGAGTGGCATTTGTATTAGTACCCATTTACCTGTTGAGCCTTGTGCTAAGGTGCTTGTATCTGCAGATGCTTTTCCTGATAATAAAATCCCGATAGAAATAGCAATTGACTTCCGAGTCTTCAATTATGTCAAATTGCGGAAAGTATTCTTTGATAATTGTGTTTGCTCCCTCCACGCTATTAGGCAGGTAAAAAGGTCCAGTCGACCAGAGTGGGTTCTTGAGATAAATGGATACAAGAAAATTGGGCCCCAGCAGTGGAAAACTCCAAAGCTTGAAGGTCAAGGAAGGGGAACCATCAAGCTTTTGTGTAATCCCTTCTGTTAAACAGGATTCCCACATGAATACGGAACACTTTTTTGCTTCAATGGAAATCATGGTTGATCAAGACCCAAAAAGGGTTCATGCCATGGTGGATTCAGGAACAACAGGATGCTTCATGGATGAAACTGAAGCTCAGAGACTCGGGGTGGTCCTCATACCCAGGCACCCCTGAAACAGTGTACGCTATGGATGGAAAGGAGTTGGATTCCGGACCTATCTGTTACGTCACCCAAGAGTATGAGCTCGTATACGAGGAACTTCATTGCGAAAAACTATCATTCAATATCATTCAGGCTCCTCAATATGGACTAATATTAGACCTACCGTGGTTACAAAGACACGATCCTACCATCAAATGGTCCACTAAGATTTTACAGATGAGGTCTGATCATTGTCAAAAGCATTGCCTACGACTGATTTTGATTCATTTGAAGGCTCTAGAATTACGCTACCACATTGCTATGGCTGCTGAAAAATAAGTTGTTTACCTAACTGTTATCAGGAGTATGCAGACGTATTTAGTGACAAATGCAAATACAACAGTTGATGGACAGAATGCAGAACAATGTCATACATTCAACCCAGTACAGAGATCTGGGCCTAAATCCATAGTTTTTTTGCTCACCATGCCATTCCAGCTTGGACCCAGCCATATGCAAATCAGTCTTGACCCTGTGCCTCTTGGGAACAGTCCAGCCCGAACTGCCAAGCCAGGTCCTCCCTGGACTGGAAACAAGCATCCTAGGACCGATTTCGGGGTTTCACCCCTCTTCAGCCAGGATAGCTTGATTCCAGTGGCATGGAGAGCACGGGACTCACGTCTGAGCATACCCGTCCCACTCGGGGTGACAAATGCAAAAACAACAGTTGATTGACAGAATGCAGAACAATGTTATACATTCACCCCAGTACAAAGATCTGGGCCTAAATCCATCGTTTTTTTGCTCACCATGCCGTTCCAGCTTGGACCCAGCCATATGCAAATCAGTCTTGACCCTGTGCCTCATCTGAACAGTCCAGCCCGAACTGCCAAGCCAGGTCCTCCCTGGACTGGAAACAAGCATCCTAGGACCGGTTTCGGGGTTACACCCCTCTTCAGCCAGGATAGCTTGATTCCAGTGGCATGGAGAGCACGGGACTCACGTCTGAGTATGCCCGTCCCACTCGGGGTGACAAATGCAAAAACAACAGTTGATGGACAGAATGTAGAACAATGTCATACATTCACCCCAGTACAGAGATCTGGGCCTAAATCCATCGTTTTTTTGCTCACCATGCCATTCCAGCTTGGACCCAGCCATATTCAAATCAGTCTTGACCCTGTGCCTCATGGGAACAGTCCAGCCCAAACTGCCAAGCCAGGTCCTCCCTGGACTGGAAACAAGCATCCTAGGACCGGTTTCGGGGTTTCACCCCTCTTCAGCCAGGATAGCTTGATTCCAGTGGCATGGAGAGCACGGGACTCACGTCTGAGCATACCCGTCCCACTCGGGGTGACAAATGCAAAAACAAAAGTTGATGGACAGAATGCAGAACAATGTCATACATTCACCCCAGTACAGAGATCTGGGCCTAAATCCATCGTTTTTTTGCTCACCATGCCATTCCAGCTTGGACCCAGCCAATATGTAAATCAGTCTTGGCCCTGTGCCTCATGGGAACAGTCCAGCCCGAACTGCCAAGTCAGGCCCTCCCTGGACTGGAAACAAGCATCCTAGTCCGGTTTCGGGGTTTCACCTCTCTTCAGCCAAGATAGCTTGATTCCAGTGGCATGGAGAGCACGGGACTCACGTCTGAGCATACCCGTCCCACTCAGGGTGACAAAAGCAAAAACAACAGTTGATGGACAGAATGCAGAACAATGTCATACATTCACCCCAGTACAGAGATCTGGGCCTAAATCCATCGTTTTTTTGCTCACCATGCCATTCCAGCTTGGACCCAGCCATATGCAAATCAGTCTTGACCCTGTGCCTCATGGGAACAGTCCAGCCCGAACTGCCAAGCCAGGTCCTCCCTGGACTGGAAACAAGCATCCTAGGACCGGTTTCGGGGTTTCACCCCTCTCCAGCCAGGATAGCTTGATTCCAGTGGCATGGAGAGCACGGGACTCACATCTGAGCATACCCGTCCCACTCGGGGTGACAAATGCAAAAACAACAGTTGATGGACAGAATGCAGAACAATGTCATACATTCACCCCAGTACAGAGATCTGGGCCTAAATCCATTGTTTTTTTGCTCACCATGCCATTCCAGCTTGGACCCAGTTATATGCAAATCAGTCTTGACCCTGTGCCTCATGGGAACAGTCCAGCCCGAACTGCTAAGCCAGGTCCTCCCTGGACTGGAAACAAGCATCCTAGGACCGGTTTCGGGGTTTCACCCCTCTTCAGCCAGGATAGCTTGATTCTAGTGGCATGGAGAGCACGGGACTCACGTCTGAGCATACCAGTCCCACTCGGGGTGACAAATGCAAAAACAACAGTTGATGGACAGAATGCAGAACAATGTCATACATTCACCCCAGTACAGAGATCTGGGCCTAAATCCATTGTTTTTTTGCTCACCATGCCATTCCAGCTTGGACCCAGCCATATGCAAATCAGTCTTGACCCTGTGCCTTATGGGAACAGTCCAGCCCGAACTGCCCAGCCAGGTCCTCCCTGGACTGGAAACAAGCATCCTAGGACTGGTTTCGGGGTTTCACCCCCTCTTCAGCCAGGATAGCTTGATTCCAGTGGCATGGAGAGCACGGGACTCACGTCTGAGCATACCCGTCCCACTCGGGGTGACAAATGCAAAAACAACAGTTGATGGACAGTTAGTGACAGCATGGCAGAGGAGCTACCCCCACATCGGGATTATGATTGCCAGATTGATCTTTTTCCGGGAGCGGTGGTTCCATGCGGAAGAATATATGCCCTCACAGAACCAGAAAATCTTCACCTGAAACTATACCTCGATAAATACCTCTCCATGGGTTTTATCCGTCCCTCCAGATCTCCTGCTGCATCTCCACTGTTTTTTATTCTGAAAGCCAATAGAGAATTGAGGACATGCATCAACTTCAGAGCCTTAAATACGATCACGGTGAAGAACCAGTACCTGTTACCTTTGATACCTGTTCTTTTAGAGCAAGTGAATAATTTCTAGGGGTGATGCTCACCCCTTCTGGACAAGTGATGGCCAAGAGGAAGATCAAAGCAATCCTAGAATGGCCACGCCCCCGCCTTCACCCCCAAAACGTTAAAGATATCCCATGTTTTTTGGATTTTGCCAATTTTTACAGGAGGTTTATCGATCAGTTCTCCAACATAGTAGCTCCAATTACGAGATTGCTGCGAAAGAAGATACCCTTTGACTGCTCTGAAGAAGCACAGATCACTTTTGACTTGCTAAAAAGAGCCTTTCCGTCAGCTCCGATACTAGCGCATGCCAACCCGGAGATATCATTTGTAGTAGACGTGGATGCTTCGGAAGTGGCAGTGGGAACAGTGTTGTCCCAAAGGCATTTTACGACAGGTCAACTTCATCCAATAGCCTTCATGTCAAGAAAACTGAACACCGCAGAGCAGAACTACGCCATTGCCGAAAAATACCTGTTAGCCTTTAAGGACGCTTTTCGGAATGGAGGCATTGGCTAATGGGAGCTAAACACATAGGGGCATATGTATGAAGCCCATTTCCCGTTCGCAAACGGGATAAAGCCTTTTGGGATGTATCATCCCAAAAGGCCCTCGCAAAATAGGGAATCGCAACATTTGTGATTCCTTATTTTGCAAAAGCATTTAAGGAATCGCAAATTGCGATTCCTTAAATGTGATGTAAAAAGCACCAAAGTTGTGCAACTTCAAGTTGGTGGTAATTTGCGATTTATTTGAAAAATTCACTTTTTTGCATTTTTCAAAGTGCCATGTGGCGCACATACAAGCCCCTAGGGCATGTATGTGTGCCACATGTGCACGCATTCACATTTCAGGGGTGCAACAGGGTGTCCTTTTGACACCCTGGCACCCTTGAAATTGCATTCTCAATTTGCGATTCTCTAATTGAGAATCGCAAATTGAGAATGTCTTCCCATTCATTCCTATGGGCCTCTAGGCAATTTGCGATTCGCAATTAAGGAATATGTAGGATTCGCAAAATGATTTGCAATTCCTACATACATAACGTTTTGCAATTCGCAAATAGCGATTCGCAAAAAAACGCTATTTGAGAATCGCAAAAGAACATTTTGATACATATGGCCCCAAGTAACTGTTTATACCAATCATCATAACCTACAGTTCATGAAGGCCGCTCGAAAACTAACTCCACGCCAACTCCGCTGAATGTTATTCTTTGCTGCCTTCCATTTTATTGTCACCTTTCGACCTGGCAAAGATAATAAGAAGGCAGATGCTTTTACCCGACAAGAAACCCCCATGAACCAACCTACGACACTAGAAAGAGCGATAAAAGAACCAAGTAAGGTTCTTTGTGCAGTACAAACCAACGATTTCCTTAGGAAGGTAAGCTGAGGAAGTCATACCTTCACCTGGAAGTACTGGCTAAATCGACATCCGGAATGGCAGTTACATCACGGTATTCCAATGAAAAACAAACAGATGTTGATCCCCACATTGGAAGTGAGAAAACTAGTGTTTCAATGGTGCCATACTCTTCCTTGTGCTGGTCATGTTGGGGAAAAGAAGACTACAGAATGAGTGTTACGCCAGTTTTGGTGGCCAACAGTTCGTCCTGACATCTCATTGTGGATAAAACACTGTTCCATCTGTGCTCAGATGAAGACTGATCACAGTAAAACCCAAGGTCTCCTACAACCCTTGCCTACGCCTGAAACACCATGGGAGAGGTTCTCAGTGGATTTCATAGTGGGGTTGCCCAAGGATCAGGGGTTTACTGCTATAGTAGTGGTCAGAGAGTATTTAACTAAAATGGGTAATTTCATTGCCTGCAAACAGGTTCCAACTGCAGGTCTGCTGGCAAGAATACTACTAGTAAATGTGGTTAGGTTGCATGGCCTCCCACGAGTAATAGTTTCGGATAGGGAAACACAGTTCACTGCTCACTTCTGGAAAACGTGGTGTTCTGAGCTACAGATAGCGTCCTCCTTATCTACTAGTTTTCACCCCCAAACCGATGGCCAAACCGAGAGACTTAAACAAACGCTGAAGCAGTTTCTGAGATGTTATGTAGACAACAACACAGAGGCGGGGGTGGAGTGGGTATGGGCAGCTGAGATCGCTTACAATAGTGCCACACTCAGCTCCACATAACACACACCATTCTATAGTACTTATGGTTTCCATCCCCATTTTATTCCTTTTGTGGTTCCCAGTCACAACACACAACTCCCAGAGGTACATAAGAGGATGGCCCATATCTGTAAAACCTTAACCGATACTCAGAACAACCTCAAACAAGCTAAAGAACAGTATAAAAAACAGGCAGATAGACACCGAAGACCTGGCCCTACTTATAAGAAGGGAGAGCTACTTTGGTTGTCCACTAAAAACATTAGGTTTAAGAGACTTAGTATCTTTAACCCGAAATACATTGGGCCATACAAAGTCATAAAACACATGAACCCTGTAGCAGTGAAATTGCGTTTGCCTGCACATCTATGTATACACCCTGTTTTCCATGTTTCTCTTGTGAAGCCATCCGATAGCCCTGTCAGAAGGCAGCCCATTCCGATATGGGTACACCAGGATCCAGAATATGAGGTCAAGGGCATATTGGAGTCCAGAATAACAAGACGCAAGTTGTGGTATCTTGTGTAATAGAAAGGGTATGGTCCTGAGGAGGAATCTTGGGAGCCTGCTGAGGCGGTGCATGCATCACGCTTGGTGGCTGCTTTCCATAGGATGTACCCAGACAAACCATGCGTCTGTCAGTGTACTCCAGGAGGGGGAAGTACTGTCAGGGTGCACCGGTCCGGTTTCCACTGACTGTCGGCAATCGTATAGAGAGAGGAGCGGGGACAGCGAGAACTACAGCTCCCGGCATTCTTCCTGACGGGGACGTTTTGCGTGATCAGGACGTAACGTCAGGAACCCCAGATATTGTCAAGGATTGCGAGCAGGAAGCTGCTGATTTTTTGGGGTATTCCCGGTTCACGAGCCGATCCGATCCTTCATGAGCAAGTTGCGGTAAGGGTGCTAAGTGCACCATTGTTACCTTTTTCAAAGCATTCCTTGGCTGTTTCCTCCGGCAGATTGTGTGGTTTCTCTGCCGACTCCTCCGTTGGCAAGATTGCGGTTGCGGCAGTCTCATTCGGAAGAGAGTGCGAGTTACTTTATCTGTGTTCCTGCATTCCTTCCCTGTTGGAGAGACCTGCTATTGCGGTGGTCTCATGAAGGGAAGAAACAAAATGACAAATACTTTGTTGAGTCAAATATGGCGCGCACACTCTCGTATTGGTAAGAGTGGGGAGTGCATTGTTTTGGTTGCTTAAGTGCCTGGTCTTCGTTAATCTTCCTGCAGAGACATCCAGATTAAGTTGTTATTTTATTGTGATATTGTTCACAGGTCTTGGATATTAGAGACAAAACCTCAGTAGGTTTCAGAGGGCTAGTTGGACACACTTTGCCCAGTATGCTATTTTGCTTCTTTTACTTCCATTGAGAGCGGAGTGCCTCATACAACCAGGCTAACATTGAGTGCATATATGGCTTATCGTATGAAACTCCCTTACTCATGTTACATGGTTCAGGAATGCAAATGAAGTCCCATTATAGTGGTATAAATACAATTACGTACAATGGAAGAGATTGAGCTATGGTCTTTCTTTTACACGTTCTTTCATTTATTGATTGTAGGAGAGATTAGTAGGGGGTGTCCAGGAAGACAACTGCCTTTGCAAACCAAGCTTTCCAGCACTTAGACAGGGTAGGTGGGAATGTGTGTCATGCCTCTTTTCTTTGGTAACAGTGTTATCGCTGTATGAAAGATCTCACATTGCTTGTTGTTTCTTCATGAGTCGGGATTCTACAAACACCCTCTCATCTGTCCTGGTAAACCTCCT
This sequence comes from Triturus cristatus, assembly GCF_964204655.1. Classification (NCBI taxonomy): domain Eukaryota; kingdom Metazoa; phylum Chordata; class Amphibia; order Caudata; family Salamandridae; genus Triturus; species Triturus cristatus. The sequence goes on from NC_140589.1 coordinate 529,632,788, forward strand.
TCTATCCTTTACAGTTAGTGTGATACAGTCAGTACTAATGATCCTATGATTAGTATTGTAGAAACTGTAGGTGTTATGTATTGTGGGAAAGTATTAATTACGGTGTTCCTCTTTTGACATTCTCAGATCTCCTACCCTGCAGTTCCTACCCTTTTCTTCCCTCACTTGACTATCTCACTAGTCCCTGTTAATATAAATTCCGGACTTGGGGCAGTTGAGAGGTGGACCCCATTGAGCATCAGCACAATCCTGAGGATTACAACGGGGAAACCTGACAAAGGTGCATCGCCGGTTGGATTGACTTTTCGGCTGCTTCTGTTAACGTTCTTCTCCACAGTAGCAAATCCTTTTCAGCAGTCATTCACCAAAGGGGTATCCGACCTCGTGGAACTGACTTCCATTTCAGGGACTAAGTCTACATGTAAAAATCTTCACCTCTGCTTCATTCCAAGCTTATCCGATGGCGACGTATACTCCTTGGACACCACCAGTAGCCTTTCCCTGCTGAATTTTGCCTTCTCAGAACATTTGTTTCAGAAATTCGTCAAAGTCCGAAGGTAAACTCTGACCTGGCCCAATCCACTTCCTGTATCCGAACTGTGCTCCATCGTGGTCGGCCATATTTTTTTACTTTAACGTAGTCTTGCCCTTCTAGATGTCCACGGTTGAAGCTTTGGTCTTTTAGGGGCTAGTTTTTACCAAAACCTTTAAAAACTGGTGTCAAATAATTTATTAAAATGTACTCTATTTGTATAAATTAGTTTGAGATTTTTCTTATGTTGTATTTTAACTTTATTGCTGTTTGTGTGTTGCTTACATTCTTTACACAATGCCTCTAAGATACGTCTGACTGCTTTTTGTGCCAAGCTACCCAGGGGTAAGCACAAGTTAATTTTGTGACTTTTTGTAGTTCACCCTGCAAGGGATTGTGGCTGTTGCTTGACCAGATCTCACACCGCGGTCAACCAACAACCCAATTTCTCACAGGGTCTAAATGATTTTTGCTAATACATGTTTTTCATATTGTATAATGGCACCATTAAGGAGTTAATCCATGATTTTGGAAATCTAGTATTAATGAAACTGTTCCATAACTTTTCCATCAGAATCGGTTGCCATCACTGATGGTCCTATTTATAGGTCATATTTTGAGTAAGAGTTGGACCTTGGTCTTTCTGGTTTATTAGTCCTTCAAAGAACACTTTTTAAAGTTCAACAGTCAATAATCCACTTCTGCAAAGGAGACTTGACGATGTTACAGAGAAGCTTGACATGTGTCCTCTGCACAACTGAAAAGCCAATGGAAATCCTTAAGGGAGATGAGGCAGTATTTTTACTGGATTTTGTAGATTTGGTATATTTGTCATGTCTTTCTTGTGGGTTCTGGCATAAACCTATCTTAGTAGATGATTCACAATAACAGAACAGTCCTGGTCAATTCAATGTGGTACCTGGAGCAGTGGTACTATATTTGTGAGTAACATGATAAAGAAGAAGTATTTGATAACCACCATGCATAAAAGATTAGACATGTGAATTGAATTATACTCCTAGACTCTTTATTGCATGAGTATGAGGTGGAGTTGCTCCTCACCTCCTTATACATCTAGAAGAAAAGATGATGCTATGTAACATCTGGGCCAGCGGATATTTATATAAATATTGACATGTAGCTGTAACAGTGAATATCCCTCAGGGACTCTACATGAAATCTGTTTAATTGATAAAAGGAAGTAGACTCTTGCTAGCTATCTAACAGTATTCATTGCATCAACCCATGGAGGATGAAAGGACGAACTAACTTCAAAACTTTGATTACATGTTTACAAATTGTTCTCTCCTGTGGGAGTATTTGTCAATTAAGCTACAGTACCATCTTTTTTTGCAAGTTTATAGTCATTTATTTTTTAGAGCAAGATCATACAAGGGCCTGCTCTCGCCCCTCAGAAATATTTCCCTAGGATTCCCAGAAAGCCTCATGTTTCAGACAAAAGGTGGGAAAGGAATGAGCAGTGAAAAACAAAACATGTTGCACCAAAAAAAGATCATAAATGCATTTTTCATGGACTATAATAAACTCAATAACCTCTGTTCACTCACTCATGCGATCACCTCTTCTACAACATCAACCAATCAGGCACCTGAATTGTACTCTTTTGCTACTCTAAATTGACTTGAGCAATGAATGTTCCACATGTCATCAGTTCTCTCTCTCAGCTACCCAGAGATGTAGACCTGTGAAATTCTTCTCCATTAACCACTTCTAAACCAAGAGATCTGTCTATCAGGTCATTTGATTATCATAAAATGTGAGCCAACAGAATTCAGTGAGTACAAGCAAATGCTTCAGCAAGTGCTCCCTTTATAACTTAAAGACAATGGCAGTCTCATCACTCCACAGATCAACTAAGCAACACAAACTCCATTAACAATACAAACCTCGACAAGCTATCTCCCTCTATTCTATTTAATGGTTTTGCCAAAGGAAATTCACTTACTCCCCATAATGCTGCACTCTATAAATACATCTTAACTCACCTTATGCTATGAAAGTTAACAAATAACAGACTGACTTATTGTACAATAACACATCACTGAATTCTATGCAAAGACAGCAACACATTGGCTCATCCATTTAGCAAATACTCTTTGACAAAGACATGTGCCAATCACCTCACTCCATTAAAGGAGCACTGGCACCCAAGACGGCACCTGAGGAGAGAGTCTAGACTGGTTCATGCTAAGAGTTCATGGGGGTAGGAGAGCATATAGGGAGGGGGGTGTCACAAACATCCCCCTTCCCCACCAGTTGTTCAGTGAAGAGTCTCCTGTTCGGGGAGGGGTAGAGGGCTATAGCCATGCCTCACCCTTTGCCCTTCACAGCTTTCTTGCTGGGCTGCCTCTGGTTGGAAGTGGCAGCGGGTTCCCTCATTTCCACCATGTGTTGTTCTGAGTCCTTCAAGGTCACTGCCACAGCTTCTGCTGTGGCTGCAGCAGTTGTCACCTTGATGGTCTTCTTCAAGTTTGCCACCGCTGCCTCGATCTGCTGGGTGACGCTCAGGTGCTGCTTCTGATGATTAGCATGGCTGACTTGCTCTTCAATTCCACCAAGCATAGCCTCACATCCCTGGCACCAGTCCTGAAGCATGTGGGAGATGGTGCTTAAGTCCTCCCTCCTGATGTCCCGCCCACTGCTGTAGTCCACCTCAAGCCACTAGTTGCGCTGGTCGAGGGTACCAAGCAGCACATCTGCGTAGATTGCCTCAATAATGAGATCCTCCAGCTGGCGCACATTCTTTAGATGCAGCTTTTCAAGCAGCACAGAGTATGGGATGCACTTCAAATTTGCAGACAGCGTCACCACAGACAGGTGCTTCAGCTTGTTCTTCTGTGCATCGTTGAGTGCTGGAAGGGTCGAGGACTCCGCCATGTAATCACAGTACATCTAAAAGGCAAAGACTGTTAGAAGCAGCAAGGTGGCAGTGTGATCCCCAGATGCCAGCTCTTTCACATTTTGCATGTCAAGAATCTCTCCAAAAACATAGACCCCGGGCGCCTCCAGGACCTGGTAGATGAAGGTAACTAGGGCTGACCCCTTTGCAGAGTTGGCCAGCAAAAGGAACTGCTCTTGGTTCATATTGGACACTCTCACCAGTCACCATTTCTTCCATCATGCCAAGACTGACGCCACTTGACAGCAGATCATAAACATTCAGTCAGCTTCCCTGTGCTAAGCAAGCACGAAACTACAGTGATGGACAGGTTAAGGGGCAGTACAAGGAAAGTCTCACAACCTTACGAGCCCTGCTATTGGTTACAAAACCAACCCACCAGGATGCTACAGTACCGGTTTATAAAACATGAGAGGCTGAGAGTGCAGTCATGATACAAATCGGTGACTCGTAGATGAAACCAAATCTCTAAGCTATGTAATAAGCCCCTGAGTTATCACATCAGATATCTAATACAATGGCATGCACACACTGTAACATGATAACAGTGAAAAGCTTTAAGGTTGTCTCATATGCTGATGACACACAGCTGACTCTTACCATCAACTCTGTAGTGGCCATTACACTAGAAAAATTCAAAACATGCCGGTCTAAAGTTCTGTAATGAATTCGAGACAGCCAACTTCAATGCAACTCGAAAAAAAATGAAATCTTACTCTTTGGACATGCCAAGGAGAATTGGTTCAAGAACTCCTAGCCTGATGAAATGCCACCCCCACCACTGCCTGCTTCAGTGATAAAAAATCTGGGTGAGAAATTTGATGACAAGTTCTCCTTCTGTTCGCAAGTTCTCTCTGTGGTGGGAACAGAAGTCAGTCACCTTCCTTCGCTTGCTCAAAAGATTCTTAACTTTCCTTCCATTATCAGCATACAAAACAGTGGTCCACACCATGATTACCTCCAGGCTGGACTATACTAATATTCTCTATCTTGGTCTACCAGACAAACTGATTAGCTAGGCCAAAATGTGGCTGCATGTCTTATTCTGAATATTCCAAAACAAGCCTCTGTATAGCACCATCTTAACCCATGTCACTGACTTACAATAAAAAAACAAATTGTATTTTAGGCCCTTCTCCTGGTCTATCGAGCTTTTTACAAGTCCAGACTTAAATATCTCTTAGACAGTGACGGTTATTATAAGCCATCTAGAACTCTTAGATCATCCATTTCGGCACAGACTCTCAGGGAGGTGACCCCTGTTCGAGCAACAGTCACAATCCCTGTCAGGGTGAACCACAAAACTCACTAAATTATCTTGTGCATAACCCTCTAGTAACTAGGTACAAAAGCAGTCAGGCTTAACTTAGAGGCAATGTGCAAATTATTTATGCAATACACAAACAGTAACAAAGTGAAAACACAACATAAGAGAAATCCCATACCATTTTAGAAAAATAGGGTACATTTCCATAACATATTTGACACCAGAATGACAAAATGTTATCAGTAGAACCAGAGTTATTTTTTTTTTACGTTTTTGGTAAAAATTTGTACCTACAAGATTAAAGCACCAACCGTGGACATCTAGTTGTGCAAGACCAGGTCAAAGTCGAGAAATATGGCAGATTGCAAAGGTTGAAGACGGTGTACAAGAAGGGAGCATCATCGTTGAGGAGCCGCTGGATTAAGTCACGATGAAGATTTCTTCATTCACATGTAATCATTTTTTTTAAAGTTGAAAATCTCCAGCGGGAGGAGGCAGGAGGCTGTAGCCAATGAGAGTTCTAGCAATCTACAGGGCTACTAAACAGGATTTGCTGTTGTGGAGAAGAATGCAGTATGAGCTGTCGCAAAGTCAGGCTGACCAGCGATGCACCTAGGATGGATGGATGAGCAGGTTGGCCCTGGCATTCTCTCGATTCTCAGAGCAGCTTTTAGCCAAAAATGTTGTAAGTCCCAAGTTTGGATTTTGGCAATCTGGGCACCTTGAGCACCACCACCAAGGGTGCAAAACTGAGGGGCACCACTTGGGAGTTCATGACTCACTCGGGCTGGGTTCAGGTGTGGCTTCAAATGGTAAGAGCCTATTATGTCCCTGTGGTTCTGAACAGAAGACCAGCAAACTAGCCCTTGTAGTCACTCTGGTAGTCCTGGGTTCAAGTGATGAAGCAGGGCTTAAGCAGCAGGGCAGCCCTCTGAGGGTTCAAGGTAGGATCCAGGCAGCAAAGCAGTCCTTCCAGTTTCAGGAAAGCTGTCTTGTGGAGTGCACATCAGGCCACAGAAACAGGCAGTCCTCTGAGTGTCCAGAAAGGGAACTAAAGAGTGGGTCTAAGGGCCCACTTTTTATACATGGTGCCTTCTTTGACGTAGGAGAAGTTTCTAGAGGAGTCCCCTTGAAGTCCTTGATGTTTCCTGACTCCCCTGCCTTGGCTCCAACCTGACTGCATAAACAATGCAGTTGTGACAAGTCTTTTGTGTGAAGACAGGGTACAGCCTAGTCAGTTGCCAGCAGGGTTGTACCCAGATTCGCCCCCCATCCTGCCAGTTGATGGTCCATTCAGGCACACCTAATCCCTATACTGTGTGACTGACTGAGAGAAATTAACAAAGTGTATCTGCCAACTACACCAAGTCATGTGACTTATGACAGGCTGCAGACACCAAATAGCAAGGACCGAAAAATGTCAACTTTCTAAAAGTGGCATTTTCAAAATTGTAATTTAAAATCTGACTTTACCATTAAAGAGGACACCAAACATGAAATGCTTACCTGTTTCTAATCAAATGTTGACAATTATTAAATCTAATGAGGCAACCCAATGTTAGCCTATGGGAAAGGTAGGCCTCACAGTAATGAATTACAAATCTAGGGGTTTTCCACCACCAGGACATGTTAAACATAAAAGTACATGCCCAAACTCTTAATTCCAATGCACCCTGCCCTATAGGTTACCTTGTGGCCTACCTTACGGTTGACATATCCAATATAAGGGGAGTTGAAGGCTTGGCAAGGGTTTTAGATTGCCAAGTCGAATTGACAGCTTAAAAATAAATTCAGGCTGCAATGGCAGGCCTGGGACATGTTTTCAGGAGCTACTTATATGGAATACCACTTTACTAGGGACTTCTAAGTAAATTAGTTATGCCAATCAGGTATAAATCATATTTTCCATGTTTAGGACAGAGAGGACACATTCTTTAGCACTGGTTAGCCATGGTAAAGTGCACAAACTCCTAAAGTCAACAAAAATGACTTCAGAAAAAAGTGGAGGGTGAAGGCAAAATGTTTGGTGGTGACCCTCAAGAGAGGGCCAGGTCCAACACCGATGATATTTGAGCCCTGTGTTTTTACAGTTGGTAATACCATACTGGTCTAACTGCAGTTCATAGCTAGTCTAAAACTCAGGGGCATATTCACAAGGAGCTATTAACTGCACTTTATCGCAGCCAAAGTCGTGATACATTTACTTCCCCATTCACAAGCTGGTGCTAACAGCCCACAGCACCAGTTTACCCGCGATAGCAGGCGCTAAAAACATCACCACAGAGGCCCCCCGCAACAATCACTAATGAGATGCAGAGTGGGTGTTCCCATGCCAAAAGCCGCGACAACATCACACCTCAACATTCTCAACGACCATCCAGAACAGCGACAAAAAACGCAAAACAGGCTATAAGGCACGTTAGCACCAGGAAATCTACACCTGCTCTGACCTGGTATAAAGTCGGACGGCAGCCTGCACCACAAAAGGGAGCACAGCCCAGGGCCACATCGGAAGGGCAACAGATGCCATGGAGCCACCCATCATGCGGCCCGGACACCCAAGAACGCCACAACACCCACCGACACCACCCCAGGACCACAACCCACACCCGGAACCCTCCCAGACCACCACAGATGCAGCGCAGACAAAGACAGCGGACCCTCAGAATGCGTACCAGCCGCACAGACCCAACCTCTGGCAATGTCAGCGTCCATCACAAGCTGAAAGGGACAACCATCCCACGCATCCCGACCATCATCGCCTAACAGGCCTACGGCACCAACACAGCGGACAACAAACATCCCACCCCACACCAAGCTGCAGGCTTGGCTGCACCTGTTGGCCCCTGGCACCCCCTAACCAACACCTGCCAGAGTCGGAGGAGTCTCACAGCCAGCCACATCCAAGTCCCTCACACCTGTCCTGGACATCGCCATCACCTTGGTACCCCAGTCCCCATACATCTAACACAATGCGTAGATCACGCTGGAGACCAAGCAAGGACCATACGCCATAGCAGGATGCACACACGGGTTGGGGGCAACCCACAGCACACATGTCCTATCTGTGGCCCCTGGTGAAACAGCACACAATCACCGCAGCAGAAAGCACACGTCCCACCACAATGTGCAGGCAACAACAGAACACCGTGGAACCTTCAACAATGTCGGCCTCAAATACACAGCCAGTGTGCATGATTCCTTCATCCTCCGACTGTCTATCATCAACCAGCATACCCAGGATGGCAACAAGGGAAAAGCACAGTCCCTTGGCAAGTTCCAAATGAACACCTCACTCACCTCAACTCCACAATTCTGGCAATGCACACATCATAAAATCACAACCAACATGCATAACAACATGCCCACCCACCAGACACGAAAGGACAACTCTATATGGTTACCTGGCCAAGCCGTGAACATGAGCCATCAACGGCATGGCACCTCAGCCACACAATAGCCGAATGTGGAGAGAGGTGACAAACAGGCATGTATGAAGGATGCAGTAGTACCATGATTGGGAAAGTACATAATGCCAAGAGTGGCGGAGATGTGCTGGACAGACCACAGTATGCAGCACACACCCATATCAATGGCGACATACACCTCTGGTGTATGGAGTGTAGTGGACAGTGGACGCAACTATGTCACCACAGCCAGTGCGGGACCTCGCAGAAATCTTTCCTGTGACGCCGCCCCCTAAGCGTGACTGGAGTGGGATGGCCCGGCATATGCCACGCCAGCATAGGGGTGTGAATAAGAAGTACGTAGCCCTGGGCGTGGTCCTCTTCCGGAAAGCACAACGTCTCTGCCAGGGCAACGCCTCCACCCTGCCACGAGGCCGACACCGCCCTCTTGATTGGAGTTGCCTGCGACGCTGTGCGCCTGCTGGACACCGGCACGCTGGACCACGAATCCATCAGGCCTGCAACTGTGCAGCCAGGCCACACTGATTACCTGCCGACACCGGCGTGTGTCAAGGAGGGCCCACCACGGTCCGGCGCAAGCTCCAGGCTCGAGTACCGCGACCGTGACAGCCTTCTCAGACCATCACGTCCTCCACGACACAGGCTCGCTTTACTCCTTTTTTGTTGACATACTCTACTGCCGCCTCAGGCCTTCTCGTTTTTCCCAGTAGATCCCACATGTGAAACTGTGTCCTGAGTTATGAATGGCAGTGACCCCAAATCCAGCCCAGCAGCAACAGCACCAGGCCCCACCCGATCAGTGAGGCATAGTTCCGTATGGGCTTCTTGCGACCACGTGGTTCCACTATCCCTGTTCAACGCCAGCCGGCGACACGTGGTGCCACTAACCCTGTTCAACGCCATCCGACGATACGTGGTGCCACTAACCCTGTTCAACGCCAGCCAGCGATATGTGGATGAGGGACCAGGACTACCCTGCGGACCAGTAGGTCCCACATCCAGCACCTGGGCGCAAATCACGAATGGCAGAGTCCACACCAGTGGTCGCACAGAGAGGAGTAAGAGGAAGATGCAGCTCAGTCCGGATGAAACCCTGGTCACATACACGGAGGTGTCCAAACATGTGGTGCCACTGAACCTGAACTACACAGGCTGGTGGGGCCATCCAACCTATGCCGACGACACTCAGCAAATGGGCTGTGCTGACCGCTGCCTCAGGCCTACACCACGGTCAGGTAGGTCACACATTTGGAACAGAGTCTTGATTACACCATGGCAGTGAACACCATTTAAGGCATAGGACAAGTCACTATACCCCCTTCGATGTGGTGCCAACAAGTCTGTGCATGGCATCACAACCACACGTGTCTGTTGGCCTACGCGGACTACTGCCCTCAGCCTACGCTGCGCACGAGTGGGTCACAGATTTGGAGCTGAACATGGGTTATTCAAAAGGCAGAATACATGTCAACGCACGCACGGAGAGGCGTAAGAGGATGACGCGTTGTAGTCTGGATGGAACAGGATCATCGTTACGGAGGCGATCGAACACTACCGACAACTGCCCTTGTGTCACTAACTCTGTGCCTCGCCAGCCAACGACACGTGGCTGTAGGCAACTGCTGACCGCTGCCTCCAGCCTACATTGTGGTCCAGAAGGTCACAGTCTTGATTTGGCAATGGCGGAGTTCATGTCAGTGTACTGGCATCATCGCAGACTGCATCCCCGCTCAGCACCTGTCCCACTAAGTCTGTTCCCCGACATTCATGGACACTCCCTGGTCGTACATTGGTGGCGTTTGAGTCTATGGACTAGGGGCTAGTTTTCATCCTCATGTAGCTGATACGGAATTGTTGGTGAAAACGAGGGTTGTGCTTGCAACTCCCCCATTTGCTGCTTCCGGATAACATCAAACCTCTGCATCATGCCCTGGAGGACACCTTCCACTGACCCCGGCAACCCTCTGCAACACACACCTCGGACATTGATGGGGACCTGCCCAGGTTGCATGGCCCATCTGACTGCACCGCAAGTCACCGTCCCGTGGCTGGGTGCCTGTGCCGGCCGCAGTGCATCCGGGACCACTAACTCTGTGCTGCTCAGGTCTGTGACCCCTGCTTCTGATATATTGGATGACCTCTATGAAGGTGGTCTTGGGGTCATCAACGCCATGTGTCTGTGGCCCTGCACTTTCCGCAGCCTCCGGCCTCAACTACGGGCCATCAGGGCCCACACACAGATTCGGGTCCTGACCAGCCCGGACGTAGCATCACTGCAGGAGGCACACGCCACCACCGCAAGGACCACTTTCAACCGCCATCTGCCAGAGTTGATACGGTGGTCCTGACAGACCTACGGACTTGCTCAGACCTGTCGTGGATGCCATCATCGGCCTGATACCCTGCTCAGCACTCCAGGTGCCAGTGACTCAGTGCACCGCAAGCCATTGTCCGTTAGTGATTGAGCTTTGTGCTGTGGAGATGTTGCGCAGCTATGTCACCTGATGCAGTGGGGAAGACCTGGGACTATGATGCGGAAGATGTGTCAAGTGTGCGTACGGGAGATGGCACTGACAATGGGAGGGCAGGAGGCAACATCCCCAAGGCAGGAATGCAGACTGGAGGTGGTAGTCAAGCTACACACCCGGAACCATTACTGGGTATTGCGCTGTGGACTGCTGACACAAATGGCAAATCAGGCAGTGTGGGAGACCTGGGACGTTGATGAGGAAGTTGATGCAGGTGCAACCCACCCCACTGCATCTGTATCAGGACTAACCCGTAGGGACACAATCCTGACAATTCCTTCACATGAGCGCGCTCATCTCTAGTGCCCCTACCTTAGTGCACTGCAACTCACGGAACATCCTGACTGAATATTGGGTAACCTCTGTCCTTGCTCCAGCTCCATCCATGTTGCTGTGCAGTTGACTCTGTTATGCATGTGTTTTCTGTTTCCGTTGCACTGGTGTCCAATGTTCAAGTTGTTGCCAGCACCAAGCATTCCGTGCGGACTGGCTTACACTCACCCCACACATGTCCAGCACAGGGGTCACTGTACATGTGGCCCTGCCAATAAAGGGGCCCAGTGCACGTGCCCGTAGCCAGTTTGACATGATATCTACGTGTGTCCCTGTGGTCTTGTTGTATGCATGTGGGCCCTAGGACATTACAGTGTGCTGTGTACATCGGATGCATACATGTCACCGCAGGCAGCGGGTTGGAGCTTGGACATATAGCTTTGTCGTCACCCACTCAATTCGTAAAGGGGGTGGCCAGGGCTGTCGTACGCCACGCCAACGTGGGTATGTGACTGCTATTTGCGTGCCCCTGGGCATTGTTCTGTACTGTGAATGTGTTTCTGCAAGCGTCTCTATGGCAGTGTGGGTCTCCTTTGTGGGGTGTGGGTGGTCCCTGAGGGTGATAGACACCAAAGTATGTGTCCTAGCTCGCCTTCTATGGGTTCGGCACCCACCCCCACCTGTTGGGCCACCTCCTTTTGGCGTGATGACACATGGCATTGGGGTGCCATGTGTGGGTGGGTAAAGTGTTGTGTGCCAGCTGTGCTTGTGTGTGCTTCCTGCTGTGTGGTCTGTTGCAGGGTCTGTGTTCTCCTCTGAGTAGCTTGTCTGCCCTGGTCCTGATGGTGGTTTGCGTGTGATATCCATGGTCTGTTGTAGGGTGTTGATGTCGATGGTGTGGTGGTCCTCTCCGACATCACAGATGTGTTGTCTTCTGTGCTCTGCTGTAGGAATTGTGTGCCCCTCTGCAATGTGAAGGGGAGATGCATGTTGACATTGTGCTGACATGTATGTTGGCACATTGTTCTGGTTTACATGCAGACTGTTTGGCAATGTACATTGTGACTGTTTGTGAGGTGCTGGATTCTTCTACGGGACAGTGTAGATTTGGACTACATGACGGATGTGAGGTCGTACGCGTACCTTTCCATTTCACAGTTTCCTGCTCTGTCAGATGTGGTAGACATGTTTCTGTGCATGTGCGGAGCCAGTTGTGTCCTCTGTTCTGCAGTGTCAGCTATGCGCATTGTACCACGTTGTCGTTGATGTGGGTATGCTGTTCTTGCTATGTGTGTGTGCTGCAGTGTGCCAAGGGGATGTGTGACATGATCCTGGGTAATTGTGTGTGTGCAGTGTGCTACGCCTCATTGTGCATGTGTGTCATTGTGCCCATCTCCTCCCCATCCACCCAGTCCCTGTCCGTTACTTTGCCTGTTGATGTTGTCAGGTCCTCTCGAGCTGTGTCTGTACTCCCTACTCCTTGCACCATCTCCACACTGATGACTGTGGCCTGGGTTTCCTCCAGCTCCTCTTGTGGCGCTGGACTGCCACCTCCTGTCGCCGTTGCTGCCTTCCTGCTGGCAGCGGGTTTGTACCTGGTTTAAGTTGTCACGTCCTACTAGCGCCTCATGGCCTCCACCGTTGGCCTCCTCGACAATCTGGCTGCATTCACGCTAGTCTGCTTGTGGGTCAGTTGCTGGTAGTGTTCTGTCACCTCCGTGACGCTGGTTTTGTCTGCACCCCGTCTTCCTCTCCCTTTTCTCCTTGGCCTTCTCCGTGCCCGTTGTTCCTCGCTGGTGGTCTGTGGGGGTTGTGGGGGGTTTGCGTTGTCCTCTGCGCTGGGTCAGGGTGCATCCATGTTGCTCCGTGCTTAGGCTTGTTTCTGGTGTGTTGTTTCTGTGGCTTTTATGGTGCATTTTCCCGCAAGACGCGTGGGATTTGCAGGCCTGTGGCTGGTTTTGGCTACTTTTTGTACGGCGATTGGACTCATCGCATGAATTTTCGCATTTTGCATTGTTGCGGCGTGGCGTTGATTTTGACGCTGACATTTGACACGTTATCTGGTGTCTATCGCATGCTACTGCCTTGTTGTGAATTCCACGTTGACACGGGGTTATTTTCCCGCGATGGGCTGTGATATTGAAAGTTGCGTTACGCTACTCTTGCGGTAGTTATCACACGTTATTGTGAATATACCCCTCAATCTTTAGTGACAAGATTCCAGGATAATGTTCTGCACTGTATTTGGCACAGCATTGTTTTTTTTCAAAAACCCAGATGTATTTTACTCACACCCCGTGGCTCTTCTTGCTTAGACTTGCTTTTTTGCTGCCTGAGAACATTCAGCTGGAAACACACTGCACCAGGGCTTAATTTGCGCAGGTGGTTGCAGGTGCTGGTCACGTTCACTCGTTTCTGGGAACTAGGACTAATTCCTCATCATCAAACTGATACCCAGAGCGGATGAGAGAGTAGGATGAAAGATAGGATAATAGTGACAAAATGAGAAAATTTAGAGGTAAAAACCTGCACAAGCGAGACAACAGACATGAAGTGTAGGATAGTGGAAGAGAGCGACATGGTCACATGAACTGGAGTTAATATTCAGCAGGCTCGATATTCAACAACTTTGGATTTCACTGAATTGAACTGCAACCATAGCTGAGACACACTAAGGTTAAAGAATTGAAAATGTTGCAAAAGCCTTGTAATCAGACTTAGTAAAGGTATTTTGCAAAAAAACCTCAGCGCTGGAGTTTTGAGGGCAGACATAATGCACACCTCTTTCCCTCGACAATTACATTCTTTTTACTCTTTCAAACTGACTGAATTGCTGGCTCTGACAAAAATGCACTTCTTAAAGTTTCTTATAAATCTGAAAAACGATCGCTACTATCCTGAGTAGGAAGAGAAAAACTGAAGCAAACATTAAACAAATCTGATTTAAATGGAAAATATACTACGCAGGGAAAACGTGCTGGGTTGGCAGTTTCTTTCTGTTGCAACCACAAATAACAGCTATTTCTCTTCAGTATATAAGCTATTTTGCTGACTGGAAAGGAGGCCTATACATTTATGTGACGTTATAGAGATTATCCGACCACATCAAATATGCAGAAATAGAGATTTGGTCCTGCAGTTCCCTAAACCACAACTCGCCCCCTTCCACTACCACTTTGTCTTCTGAATCATGTTTGCTAGAAGCAAGCACAACACCCTACACTGCATGAAATTCGTACCATCTGCTAGCCAAGGATGAGGTCACGAGACTATAATAAGGTGTGGTTATGAGAAGCGCTTCAGGGTTATTATGGAGTGGAGAGCAAGGGACAAGCAGAGACAGAGCATTTGTCACAGCTCCTCCCAAATGACACCAGGCAGTGATTTTGAGAAATAAGGCAAAGCAATATACTAAGCAATAATTATTCTAATAACAGTTTTTTTAGTGTGGTGTTTCAGGGAGAAACGGTGGTGATATGGTTCCAATTTTTGATTGCTCCTTGAGCTTTTGATGCATTTTATGTGCATTGGGAAATAGACCACTGCGGTAGAACCCAAGGTGAATTGATGCTTGTCACTTATTTTACGGCTACATGAAGAAGTGACATCACACATGACCGTCCAGCGGCATCATACCAGCTGCGTTTACGGCCTCCTCAAAAGATCATGGGAATAATTACGTTTATTCACCCCCCCCCCCCCCCCCCGGATGTGGCAGAATTTGAGGATATCCGCAGCAGTATTTGTCACGGAGATCATTAGTGAATAATCCATATCTTGAGCTTCACATCAAACATTACATGGTATACCTGCAGCATTACGTTCCCTGGACGTTTTTAGTAAACTATATGTCTATTTTCATAAATATGTGCTCCCTGAATATGTTCACAGTTGTCTGAGTATAAATATGAGCATAATAGTTGGTGATCTGCAGCCTACACTACACTTTAAAGAAAAGTATAAAAAACAATGATCTATGTTTGAAATGACTAAAAGGAAATTATTTGAAAGTAATTTGTAAAATAAATCAAATTCATTCTAGCCAAATCTAATGGATTTTAATCCCTTTGGTGTATGCGTATACTTTGAGTGAATATTATGAATATTAATATCCCTAATCATAGGTACTACATGACAGCTGCGGCTCCTTCGCTATGGCAAAGGAGCATCGCCCCCCACACCCTGCCAGCCTTAAAAGCTGAAAAAAAAAGATGATAAAAAGGGTTAATAATCGTTTTATTTTTCAGGTTCTTAGGGCTGGGCAGTCTTGGGGGTGGGGCCATTGCGAGGGCAGTGACCAAGGGAGGGGTTGCACTGGGATCAGAGTGCATGTTGGTTTGGCCAGCCGTCTAAGGAGCGCAAATTCACAGTGATGGAGCAGGGTTTTGAGAAGATAAAACCTGACCGAATTGACTCCCCAGTAACATTTACTAATAGTGTGTTGTAAAAATTAACATGCACGAACACATTGGGAAATGCATTGCGCATGCATGCACTAATGATGGGACTAATGGCTGAAAGACAAGTCCGTATTTATCGTTCTGCTTTTAAAATTAATAAAATCATGCTGTCTTTGCACATTAATGATCTTGCTAGGAAACATAACATTGGGCTAGTGCAATGGTGGGAGGTAAACAGTGAAAAGTAAATTTCGTGAAATTAATAAATGTCTGTGTTCCATCCATTGTAGGGAAAACACATGAGCCTACATTTCTGAATGTCTGTAACAGGTTAAAAGGAAAAATCATTTAATAAGCCGAAAACCGAGCTCTGAGAGAGAAGTGGTGGAGGCTAACCTTCAAGAGGCATTTGTTTGTCTGCCACGTAACGGAAAGATGGCCATGATAATGAAAGGAAGTGTACAAACTTCTTCAGTCGAAAGCGGCAGTGCTGAATAATAAAAATGTTGAAATTGTAACTGTTGCCTTCTCGAGGAAATGTGTGGATAGTGTAATGGGAAATTTTATTGGACAAAGAATACTAAGAAAACATGATCATGACTATGGTGGTGTGATAGAACACGCCCGAATCAGCAAATGAGAGACTGAATTTTTGTAAATGTTTCAATTACTGTGGGTTGCACATGTAGGTTTTAGGGTATAACTGGGGTGCCCTAAGGGGTGTGGTATGGTAGCTGAGGAGCCGAAGCTTAGCGGGAGATCGTCGCTGTTAGTCGGTTTGCTGAGGCTACCTGTTTCCTGTTGCTGTCCTGTAACCAGTATCCTGATAAACTTTGTTCCCTGAATCTGTCTCTGGGGACCCCCTGCTATTCCCATGCCAGTGGGTGGTATTTCTATTTCCTTAGGTTAGTATTAGCTAAATGATCAGTACTTTGCATAATAATTTGCAAATGTATTTTGTCTCTAAAACTTTTGTCTCTTCGCCTATGCAATCCTTCATGTGCATTTATTCATTTTGATATGAGTTTGGCACCGTTTGCATTGATATTTGTTCTCTAGCTCCATGATTAATGCATTGTTTGCCTTGTGAATCTGTACATGTTCGAGCTCTAATTTTTACATTATTTGGTGATAAACACTATTAACCTTACACTGAGTTTGTGATTATTTAGTGACATAAATAGATAGATAGTTAGTACTATTATTACCATCAACTTCTCAACTTTAGGCCCATCGACCAGAAGAAAGAAGTTGACATGCAGGCTCAGTTAAGTATTTAGAGTGTTAGATACGAGCCTGTATAATGAACAATTTATTTTATTTGTGTTCATTATAGTCTTGATAACTGAAAAATACAGCGCCATTCAGCGGATTATGTGGGGTAAATGTGTATGGGCCCGTGTTGTTGTGTTGTGTCGATATTGATTATTGATCCCTGATTGGCGCAGGATCAGTTTTTGGTAGCAGAGGATGGTTAATTATTGATTTGTTTGGTCATAATTATTGATTATTTGTTTCCTAACATAAAGAGTTAGTGTTTTGTTCTATGTTGTCTGGAAATGCGGGTACGGAGTTACCTGAGATCCCGGGATAATGATAATGTTTTAGCTTAATATAGGCAGAAGAAGAGTGTGGATAAGTTATCACACTGGAGAAGTACTTTGTCTGTTGTCATAATACTGAACGGCGAAAGGCTGTAGGTGTTATATTAGGGACTATTCGTATGGGAGTAGATTTTTGTGTGTTATAGTGAAGGGTCCACTTCCAAAACTTTAGCCTTAGATCCCAAAAGGAGTGCCAAGACCTCTTTCCATGTGAAAGTCCTCTTCCGAAACTTTGGTTAGTATCCCTAGAGGAGTACCAAGTCCTCCTGTAGCTTGTGGTCGTTGTTTAACTCGAAGTGAAAGAATCTCGTTTTGAAGTGAAAAAAAAAAAGACTATCTCTTTATTTAGTGGAACAGACAAGGTAGCATTGTTTTATGTTGGTATTTACAAGAATTAGGTTAATAAAAACCTAGAAAATACATTGCCATAATATTTTGTAAAGGGAGGGTCAATAGAAGGAGTACTACTGACGTCAGAAAAAGCCGCGCTGGCATTGGTCAGATAGCGGGAGCGTAGAGAGCAGTGATTGGTTGATTCTTGTAAGCTGCATTTGTATTGGTTGGTTGGTGTGAGTCGCGCTAGTATTGGACGATCATTAGCAAATAGAAAATACAGAAGTACGAAGAGTTTTGTTGTTTGCTTACTGAATTAAATTTAGAGTAAAGAGTTAGAAAAATGAAGCTGATTAATAAGATAAAATGTTTCTTTAAAAATGACAAACCAATAGTGACTAGAGATGGGTATTCTTATTCCACCTCCAAGAACGTCTGCTTCTTTCACGATGTCAGAATGTGGTTACCATATGTGTACATGATTAGAGAAATGGATGAAATACACAGAAGATGATGGTGTCTTAGCCTTTCCAGAGCACAGAACATTTAATGTAAGGACTCTACAGAATCTGAGAGATCGAATAAATTCATTAGAACCAAAACCTAGACCTACTCAGTATGAAGCCCTTGATGAATAGGAATATGAGGCATTTGAGTGAGAGAAGTATAGGGGTGGAAGAAGATAAAGAAACATAAAGACTAGATATCCTTTTGAAAATCGGGTAGAAAGAATGAAAAGATGGAGGAGAGCTGTGGTAATGGAGGGTTTAAATCCAGATTTAGTTGCTGAGGAATCGACTGGAGGCAAATGTAAAGAGAAAAAGAAAAATGTAGAGACATCAGCATTACATTTTGACCTGAATGAATCTTATGATGAATTGTTAGATGACATTTTGACGAAAAGACCTCCACCATATAAAGAAAGTCCAAAGGAGACAGTCCCAAATGCAACAGTAATGGGAACACCATTGGTTCCTCAGGTTCCACAAGTTCCAACAGTTACTAGAGTAGTACAAGAGAATGAAATGGATTTGTTAACTAAAGCAAGAGAGGAGTTGACTCAGAAAATTAATCAATTGAGTCTGAATGCAGAAGCATTGACAGTACCAGTAACAATTGGTACTATAGTTCCATTGTAAGGAGATAAACAGAATATATCGAAAGCACATGCATTGACAGTTCCAATGAATAGTGTTAGGAATGAGGTAGTAATGGTAGCTGATCAGGCTGAACAAATTGAGGCAAATATTTTGTTGATTGATCTTCCAGTTTGTGAGTTGATAACTGAAACTCCAAAGAGAGGTGCGCAAATAGAGCCAAGGAGAAAAGTGCAGAATGTCACTCCAGCATCAGGGAGCTCAATGGGTCCGTCACCAGAAGAGTTAGATGACTGGACAAGGGGAATGGAAAGGCGGAAACCTCAACCACTGAATATAGATGTGAGTAAACTGAGAGCGGATTTGGAAGAAATGATTATTGGTACAATAAGTCCTGATAGATTAGGCACTTATCGAGATGAAGAGTTGTTATTTTTGTGTAAAAATATTACCTGGAAAGCAAGAAATCTTCATGAGAAATTGACAGAGGCTGCTTGTGAATATGGAATACATATAGAGAAATCAAAGGTGCTACAGAAAACGTACAGATTGGATTTTACTGAAAAGGATTTGGAGTGTTTGAATGCGTCTGGTAAAAGGTTGCAAATAAAAGAGTTGATGAACATCTTGAAGAAATGGGGAGATGTAGAACGTTGGAAAGGTAGATGGGCGAAAAAGAAAGATGAAATGAACACTGATAAAAGTGTGTCTTTGTTTCCATTGAGGGAGACAGTACAAGCTAAAAGGGTGTGTCCGATGAGAGAAGTTCTAGGTGGTGGATATGTTCACGTTCCTTGGAATAGACAAGATATATTGTCTTTCACAAATGACTTTCCTAGACTGAGGGAAAAACCAGTTGAGTGGTCCAAACAGGTAGAGAGGTTTATGAGGGTTTCAAAGGTCTTGTTGAATGATCTAGATGGTTTGTTTGAGATTGTTGTTCAAGCTGATTTGTGGACTGAGTGTAAGATTACTGTTGATTGGCCTAAAGAAGAATACCCAAGAGATCCAAAAACAGGTGCACCTTCAGATGAAGTGATGAAAATGTACAATCAGGTAATAACTTACCTAAAGAGTAAAATTTCCCCAAAGGAAACAGATTGGGTTACAATAGACAGGACGACACAAGAACCAAAAGAGTCAGTACATGCATGCTATGAAAGGTTGCTACAGGTGTTCAAACAGTACAGTGGACTTGAGAATATCAGAAATAAAGATATGGGACATTTTGTTTATCGTTTTGTGTTTGGTTTGAGACCACAGATTAGTAACATGATTCAGCAACATTTGATTTGTTGGCAGAGCAAGACGATTGATGAGATTTTGAGATATGCTAAATATTGTAGTGATGATATTGAGTCAAGACATAAAAAGTTAAAAGAGAAAATTATGTGGGCACAAGTGAAGGTAGCAGAACAGCAAGAAGCAAACAATGGTTCTCAAACAGATTACCAGATGAAGGGTCAGAATCAGAATGGCCAGGTATCTGGTGGTGGCAGAGGTAGAGGAAAAATGAATAAAGATGATTTGAAAAAGAAATATCCTTGTCATGCGTGCGGAAAGTTTAGACATTGAAAGAACAAGTGTAGATCTGTTCTGAAGAATAATGGGGTGAATCAAAATTTAAATCCACAGATGCAGAATGAGGTGGTTGTGACTCAACAACAGCAATAGCAGCAGCAATTACAGGTGCCACAAGTTCCCATGCCAAATAATGTGAATGCTCAAGTGCAGAGGTACAGTGTGAACACTGGATTTCACACAGGTGAACAAGTTGGTTAGAATCAAAATGTGCAGATGGTTTCACAATATTTGTTACAATGCAATGAGAGTGATTCAGACTCATCTCAATGATGGTGCCTGCGGTGGGAGGAAGAGTTCATGCTTGGTGCAACTCTAGAGGTAGATCAGTCAGGTCCATTTGTTGATGGAAAAGTGGAATTCCTAGTGGATACTGGTGCTACCCGTTCTACTGTGAAAGCAGCAGAAATTCCTAACCTACCCCTCTTAGGAGAAACTATCCAAGTTGTATGCGTGTCTAATAAGCATATTAAAACTCCAATCACAAAGCCAATAGAGGTTCATTTTGGAAGATTCAGAGACATGCATCGGTTCGTGGTATGTGATACGAGTCTGTGAATCTTTTAGGGAGAGATTTACTTTGTAAGATGAATTGTACCATCTATTGTACGCCAGATGGTATTGCTTTCCAAATACCAGATGAGGATGTTGTGTTTAAGAAGATGCTAGCGAAGCAAGGGACAGAAGTGGATGAGTTGTTTTCACTTCTCACTGAAAAAGATTTGCATGCAGAGCTGAGAGTTTCAGTAAGGTCTGATGTATGGGACTTTACTGGAAAAGAAATTGGTCTGATGAAAGGTGTGGATCCAAAACAGGTTACAGTGAAACCTGGTGCAACATATCCTCAGGATAAAATGAGTCCCGAGATAATAGCAGGAGTTTCTCCTGTGATTGACCAAGTGATTGACCAAATGATTGAGCAGGGTATTCTAAAAGAAATACTGAGCAGTCTTTGTAATTCACCTATTATGGGAATTAAAATGCCCAGTGGAAAATATAGAATAGTGCAAGATTTACAAAAAATCAATAAGATAGTGGTACCCTGTTGTCCAATAGTGCCAAATCCAGCAGTAATCCTTTATCAAATTCCTTGTGATGCAGAATGGTACACGGTGATTGATCTGTGTCAAGCATTTTTCTCAATTCCTTTACATCCGGATAGGCAGTATTTATTCACTTTCCGGTTCGGAGACCGCGTTTTGGCTTGGTGCAGAGTTCCTCAATGGTACAAAGAGAGTATTTCAATTTTTAATCAGATTTTGAGAAAGTGTTTGGAGACTTTGATCATGCCAGGAAAATACGTTTTGGTTCAATATATTGATGACCTACTAGTGGAATCAAAAATACGAGAGGCATGTGTGACAGATACAAGTGCCTTACTGAACCATTTGGCAGAAGGTGGACATAAAGTATCACCAGCAAAATTAAAATTTTGTAAACAGAATGCCCAATATTTGGGACATAAAATAGAGGAAGGAGTCAGGAAAGTGACACCAGAACGGATCAGTGCGATTCAGCAAATGAGTCCTCCTAAGACTCAGAAGGACGTGAAAATGTTTCAGGGAATGATTGGATACTGCCGACAGTGGATCAGTGGCTTCTCACTGACTGCAAAACCTCTACAGAGGTTGACACACAAAGATGTGACTGATCCGATTGAGTTGGATGATGAGAGTATGAAAGCTTTTATTGAATTCCGAGACAGTCTTTGTCGAGCACCTGCATTGCGAATGCCAGATTATGCGAAGGATTTTGCATTATACTGTTGTGAGAGAGATGGGTGTACATTATCAGTTTTGACCCGAAAACATAGAATGGCACAACGTCCAGTGGCATCGTTTTCTGCTACTTTAGATTCAGTGGCTGCAGCATTACCAGGTTGTTTGAAAGCAGTGGCTGCAACTTGTGTGAGTCTGGAACAGAGTGAAGCTATTGTGATGGGATATCCAGTTAAAGTATATGTGCCACACTCAGTTGAGATTCTTTTGACCAGAACCAGAACTCAGCACATGACTTATAGTTGGCTGACTAGGTATGAGAGAGTAATTTTGGGTGCTGAAAATGTGACAGTGGTGAGATGTACGACCATAAACCCAGCAACATTGTTGCCTAGCCCATTTTGTGAGGAGATGAAAAGTGAAGCAGATCATGATTGTTTGGATGTGACAGAGTTGTGTACGAAACCCAGGCCGGACATCAAGGAATCGCCACTAGAAGAATCAGATAGCGTGATGTTTGTTGATGGATCGTGTCTGAGAAATGAAAGTGGTATATTGAGTTCTACCTATGCAGTATGTACAGTGGCTGCAGTTCTAGAAGCATCCTGTCTAATTGGGGTAAATTCTGCCAAGAGCTTGCAAAATTAGCAAAAATTTGAGAATAACCATATTTACAGACAGTCAATATGGTTTTGGGGTGCTTCATGATTTTGGGCAGCTATGGATGCAAAGGGGATTTCTGACTTCTTCAGATTCTCCTATTAGAAATGGCAAAAATGTGAAAGATGTATTGGATGCCTTGCAATTGCCAAAAAGGATTGCAGTGGTAAAATGTTCCGCACATAAGTCAGGAAATTATTATGTAACAAGCGGCAACAGATATGCTGATCAAGTAGCGAGTTTCTGTGCACAAAATTCAATGGCCATCAACAGAGGGGCTGAAAAGAAAAATGCTAATTGCCACTTGATGTTTTTCTCTTTAAAAATTTGGGATGAAATTAGGCAGTTACAGGATGAGGCAAGTGATGAAGACAAAGAGCTTTGGATAAATTGAGGCTGCACAGGGAGAGCAGAAGACGAAGTATTGGTGTCCACAGACGATAGGCCAGTCATGCCAGACTCTTTCCCAAAAGGCAAGGGTATACCATGGAATTGCACATGTTGGAAGAGATGCAATGATTAGGCTCTTCAAGCAGTCATGGTGTAACCCTAAATTCAGGGTCATTGCAGAGAGTCCATGCCAGAGGTGTGTCACCTGTCAGCAGCAAAATCCAGGTAGAAAGACAGTTGTTAGTTGGGGACAAATTGTAAAAGCAGCAGGACCATTTACGAGGCTCCAATTGGATTTTGTCAAGCTTCCCCATGTAACAAACTAAAATATATGTTGGTTGTTGTTTGTTTGTTTTCTCGTTGGGTAGAGGCTTATCCCACATGAAGGAATGATAGCCTTACCGTAGCTAAGCTGCTTCTGAGAGAATTGATCCCAAGATACGGATTTCCAGTCACTTTTCAATAATGAAATCATTTGGATGATTTGTGCAGCGTTACAAATTGAGCAAAAGCTGCATTGTGCCTATCGACCAGAGGCTTCTGGAATAGTGGAGCAAATCAATGGCACTATAAAGTCTAGATTGGAAAAAGTGTGTGCATCCACAACACTGAAATGGCCTGATGCTTTACCCCGGGTATTGCTGAGTCTTAGAAGAATTCCTGATAAAAAGACTGGATTGAGTCCTCATGAAGTCCTAATGGGAAGAGCAATGAGACAAGCGATTGTACTAGCAAACAAACTGATGATCTAGTGCTTGAATATTGCAAAGGATTGGCTGATCTGGTGCATTCTGTGTCAGCAGGGTGCAGAAATTGCAACCACAACACAGCGGGATCAAGCACATGATTTGAGTCCAGGAGAGTGGGTTCTTATCAAGAAACACCTGAGGAAGTTGTGTTTAGAACCCAGGTGGCACTGACAATATCAGATCATTCTGGTGACAACGACAGCAGTGAAGTGTGGTGGCTTGCCAAACTGGATACATGCAAGTCATACAAGAAGAGTTCCAAGTTCACTTGAAGATGAGTAGCAACTGGTACAAGACAAGAAGAAACCAGAAGCTGAAGGTTGTGAAACCAAAGAATCTAGATTGACAGATTCTGATGAAATCGCCTTAAGAAGAACCGTGAAAGATTAAGGTGCAACTATTTCCAGTCAAAAATAAATTTAAAGATCAAGTAGAGCTAAAGAAGACTTGAGAAAGACTTAAAAGAAAAAAAAGAGGGGTTAATGAAGAAAGCCTTGAAGCGTTTGGATACACTAAAGCCTTGAAGTGTTTGGATACATTTAATTGATAGGTTTTTGAGAGCCTTGAAGTGTTTGGATTCATTAAATTGGTAGATTTTTGAGTCCCTAGAAAGTTATTAGAGTTTTTCTTAGATTTTTGATATTTTTCTAGTTTTTATTTTTTATAGTATATAAAATGGCAGAAGCTACAGTGACAACATCCAAAACCTAGTCTAAAACGTAGATGTATTAAAGCTTGATTATGTAATGTCTTACTACTAATGTTGATGTGGTTAATCCTAACTGTCATTGTCCCTGTTTTATTGGTGACTAATAACAAAAATAATACTAGTGATGTGATAAGGGATAGGGTGAATGCTGTAACTAAAGAAACACCTAATACTAATATGGAACAAATAGATGAAAGTATTTATCATCAGGATAAATCAATTAATGATTTCTCGTTAAATGTCTTTACAAAATTACTGTATGATACGTAGACACGATGGATGTGAGTGATTGTTACGTCTGCAAGCAATTACCTTTGTCTGTCTCGGAGGGAGTTACTTACCATCACTTACCCTTAACGTATGGTGTGTCATGTAGTGTACTAACAAGTCTTTTCTATGTGATGGGGAAGTTACAGTTCTATTATTCTAACATGGATTTTGTATTTTCAGAATTTCCAATTAATCTCCACATCACAGCTCTTCGCTCATTTGAACCGATGCATCGTCGCTGCTACACAGATCAGGACCGGCGAATCACCCCGTCTGCATGGATCGACACCGATGCATTGCTTGAACTGTGGCTCACATATTCCACATCAATGCAGCCAGGATCAAGATTCTATTGTATAGTGGGACTCACTGGGTCTATGTAGCAGGCCTGCATCCATCGCGGTCGGCCTGAAATGTTGACCTTGTTCCGATCCGGCGCGACCAGATATCTCAAGTAAGCGCTTACTGCTTTTATGCACTATTTTATAGTTTATCCTTTTAAAATTCCTATCTCAAATTCTAATTGAATTTCTATCTGTTTGGTCTTCTTTTATTTATTAAATTAAGTTCTATTGTCTAACCTGGTGTGGAATCTTTTTGTGTGGTGTTTTCACTGTTTTACTGTTTGAAGTGTTGCACAAATACTTTACACATTGCCTCTAAGTTAAGCCTGACTGCTCTGTGCCAAGCTACCAGAGGGTGAGTACAGTTATTTAGGGTGTGCCTGCTTTTTATCCTGACCAGGATTGTGGTTGCTGCTTGAGTAGGGCTCATACCCCAGTCAACCTACAACCCAATTTCTAACATCAGCCTTTTATGAATTCAATGTAACACGGGGCAGACTTTAAACTAGTTGCTGAAATAACACTTCTTATAAGGAACAGTCCATAGAACAATGGCGGTCATATGGGAATATAGAATGAGTGCCTCAATTTGATACAAATGGTAAATAACTCTTTTCAGTATAGTGGGGAACTAACTGAAGATAGTGAGTATGATATTTCCCTTTTATTCTGCAAATGAGGTTTGAATTGCTTAGCTGTAACACTTAATCATCATTAACACCAGGGGAATGGCCAAGAGCTGAGCAAAGTCGAGAAAAGCTCCCACACTGCAAACCCATAATCCAACACTCAACCTGATCAAGCTTAAAATTAAAGGAGCTCCTATTGTCCCAGGATGGAGAGGGTTATGCTGCACAAGCATATATGAATTTCTTATGCAAGAACTGTAACTACCACCCTGACTACCGCCCTGACTGAAGCCCAATAATAAGGATGTACCTCTGAAAATATGGAGTCAATGTATGTTGTATCTGAAATTGTGGCCCTGTGGGGAAATCCTAGAATGCTTTCCTATCAGAGGACCCTCAGTAGAGGTTTGTGATTGACCTTTGCATTTGAATGTTAGCGATAGCACTCTGGATCAGAGACAGATGCTATGGTCTCCCATGTGAACATCCAACTTGAGGGAGTGCCATCTTCAGTATGATAAATGGCAACGTTCACACAAGAGAGGTATTGATGGCCCAGGGAAGGTTACCTGTGGACGTGGACAGGATTCCTCTGACATCTGTCATGACTTGATAGAGAGGGATGTATTTTGCAGTAGCCAAAAAAACAGGTGTGTCGTAACAGGAGCTTCAGGATTTAGGAGTCATTTGAGATGTTATCAGTGATGTCATCAGTGATGTTACTGAGCATGTCACGAGTGATGTAATATGTGACATCATCAGCAGTGCATTGCAGGGGCGCAAGTTATACTTAGCCCAACTAACTATACCGGGCAAATTTCTCTGATTTATATGAGTGAAATGTCCAACTAACTATAACGTCCCTGAAACATGTTTTTTTAAGTGAATTTCTAAGGTTTTTTAAATGCTAATTTCTAAATATAACGTTTTTAAAACCTATTTTTTTTCAGTGAATTTCAAAGGTTTTATAAATGCTAATTTGTAACTACAATGTCCCTGAAACCTATATTGTTTTTAAGTAAATTTTAAAAAGACATGCATACTTTTTGTAGTGAAAAACTAGCTGTAACAGTAGTCTGTTATAATTTATAATTTAACAATGTTTAAAACTTAATTAGCACTAATTAACATATAAGTGTGGAAAAAGTGTGACGCAGCAGCTATGATACCTGACTTCGAACAACAGCGTTCACAGTTCGATTCCCGGCTCCGGCGGCACGTTAGCCCACCACTATGTTACTGTGGGCAATACCTTGCTAAATCTTCTTGACGCCCCGAGTGCCGGTACACCTCTCTGGAGGTAGCTGTACGCTTTACAAATACTGGCATTTTTTAAATTTTAAACCATAGTGATGAGAAATATTAGCACGTATTTTTATTTTCTATTCTGAACGATATTTTGTTTATGTCTTCTATTTGGAATTACGGCAATTAATAGATGTTTTTAGTCACGAGAAAGGAAATGACACGGTTTACCAGGTAACAGTTTTTAAGCTCTCCAACGTATGTACATATTAAGGAGCTTATACGTGTGAGGCTCGAAATCGAAACCTTTACCGCTTCACATATTGTAACTTTTCCCAACACGTGCACAAGTTAAACAGTGAAAACGTGAGCATGTATCAACTGTAAAACATGACATCTAAATGAACGGAGCCGCATGTTCCTTCCATAGACTACTCAATAACCAAAAAGTATATAAACCACAACCGTTGATCCATTAGTTTTGTTTTTGCGAGTTATTTATGCGTGTCCATTCTGTGATGCAGGTTCCGTTTTCTATCGTTGGATTCTTCTTTTGCGACAACAAAACATATTACGGAGTTGTAAGTTGTTTGCTTATGGTATAGTAGATATTTATAATACGTAGCTATTTGTGAATATTTAAAGATTTGTATTTGGAAAAAAGTGTTATTGGTTTTTTTTGCCATTTATATGTAACGTCAGCAGCTTGTATTCAGAAACAGACAGAATAGAGGAAACACTGTTCCTTTTCTGGCTCCTTTGAGCTCTTACAGTGTGACTTTGTATATTATATTATTGACACTATACTTGACCTCAGAGGTGTTGGTGACCCATGGACGCGAAGACTAAAGATTTATAAGTAACGTCAGCAGCTTCTGGTTCTTACTCTGTTTTCCCCCTGGGATCATATAGTGTGAGAATGTATATAGTAATATTCACAGTCAGTATGATCTCAGAGAAGTTTATGACCCGTCGGCGCGAAGACGAAAGATTTCGAAGTCCCGGAGAAAGGAAGCTTTGAACATATTCACCCCTGGAAAATATTTTGTTATTCATCTTGTTTTGTGTTCATGACTTTATATTCCTTTTCCTTTTGTCTGGCATCAGTGACACTCTGTATATTGTAGTACAGTGTCATATTTTCAGACAACAAGAGTTGGAGATTTGTCGGTGCCAGGAGTAAACCATCTGAAATACAGCTTACTGACCTTTATAACTTTCTTGATCAGATATTGTTTCAGTGAGAATATTTTTCGACATTGCAGTTTAAAAAAAGATTGTTTGCCTTTGATAAACCCTACATTTCTGAATGATATTTTGGTATTTCTCTTTTTCTCTGTTGAGGTTCCTATTCTCCTTCTCCCTATAGAATATATAGGAATAGTAGTGTATATTTTACTACTATTCTATATGTTCTTAAAGGAGTACGTGATCTGTTAGCGGAGCAGTGAGTGACCTCTAAGCACTACGACAGAACTTTCCCGAGTTCTACAGAATAGAAATTGTAAAAATGTAAATTTTTTTGTTGTGGTCCTTATTCTTGTTCTCCTGTGGAATACTATAAACCCACCCTGTATTTTTTAATACTGTGACTTACTATAGTAGGTTAAAGGGTTTGGAGATGTATCTGTGCGAGAAATTAACATCTACTACAGTTATTTCCGTTGATTACTTACTACCTCACAATTTGTAACACTGCTAATGTTTTATAAAATAGTAGTTAAAAAAAATTGTATACATAGTGCTTCATTTAATATTTTCATGAAGTGTACATTTTTTCTATGTAATATGAGTCATTTGTGTTTAACTGTTTTTTACTTGTTATTGTTGTTGTGACCTGAGATGATGTAGTGTGGGTGTGTTTCTTGTAGTACTTCTTTTCTACTTTATCTAAAAGTAACTGATGCCCTCTTATATTAACAAGAATATGGGGCAACACTTTTCCAAACTATAGGCGACAAAAAAAAGGGAGGGTGTGTCCACGCTTAAGGGATATTTTATGAATTGCGTTTTTATTTGTCACCCCTCTGATATATACAGCTACACTTTCCTAAGAAAGTATATTTGTGATTGCTTGATAAAAACTGTTTCAAACCTAGACTGAAATGTTTGCAGCGCAACCATACCTACTATTTTGCTGCAAGGAAGTAGCACTCCTCGTGACAGAAGTAAGCACCGCACTATAACTATACATTATAAATAAACATTGCTCCCGAGAAGTGGCCTACTCAGAACCTTATTTAAATGAAGACCGCAACAGCGCGCTTTGTTTTTGCAACCCCCTCCTCCATATTATAATATTTGCTCCAAAGATGTAGCACTCCCGTCAGAAAAGTAAACACCACATTATAAGTAAATTGTGCTCCTGGGAAGAATCCCACTCGCTGACTTAATAAAAAGAAGACCGCAACACACTCTGTTATTTTCCCGCCGTGATTTGTAGGCCCCACGCAAATTATATAAATGGCCCTTAAAATATATAAAAAACAATTTTTACCTTCACAGTCCCTGTCTACCACCTCGTGACCACTGTACAGAGTTCATAGTGTTCCTCCCCTCCCCTCTACTACTTTTTTTCCCCGTACTCCTTTAAAGTGAGTCACAAAATGGCTGACAACAGTGAACCGTTCCCAGCCAATAAGGAGCAAACTTGTACTCGGAACACTTTAGTCAATAAAATGTCCATGGTGTTCCGCAGAGGGGGAGGGAATGGCTGCCAACACTTCTATTTTTAATGCTTCACAGCCAATGAACATTAAGATTGGGAAGGTCCTGCTTGGAACACTTTACCCAATCAGATGTCCCTGATTCTCCGCAGAGGGGGAGGTAATCGCTGACAACACTTCTACCTTCAAAGGTTTACAGCCAATGAACATTAAGCTTGGAAAGGTCCTGCTTGGAACACGTCAGCCAATCAGATGTCCCTGCTACTCCGCGGAGGGGGAGGGAATGGCTGGCAACACTTCTACTTTCAATGGTTCGCAGCCAATGGAATGTCTGACAGAATATCGACGGACAGAAAATCGACCTACAAAAATATCGACACAAAAATATCGATGACAAGAATATCGAGATCCTATCTACAACATGGTAAGTACAAAAATATCGAAAATAAAATATAGAATGACAAAAATATCGTTATTAAAAATATAAAGTATTTTTTAGTTAAAAACAAATATGTAAAATAAACCAAATAATATTTATAAATAAAATAAACATAATTAAATATATGTTACAATGTTTAAAATTAATAATTAATATATATAATGTAATAAAACATTAATTAAACATATACATATAATATATAATATATATACTTACTTAATAATACATTTTAATAATTATTTTAATAACTTATAACTTGTTAAAAATTATTATAAATTACAAATACATCATACACATAAAACAATAACATGAATAAAAATTAAATTATTATATATAACACATTTAAAAAATTACATTTCATTTGAATATTGTTAAAATTAATTATATATTACATTAGCTAAAATAATAAAAAAAATATTAAATAGCACCGACAATAAAACTACTACTCCAGCTCCAAAAAAAACACAGTAAAGAAAATGTTGGATAGCGTAGAGCTAAAAATTACTATTTCCACTCCAGGGAGTGTAACAATAGGGAAAGTGTTGGATAGCGTAGGGGTAAAAATTACTATTCCCACTCCAGAGAGTGCAACAGTAGGGAAAGTGTTGGATAGCGAAGGGGTAAAAATTACTATTCCAACTCCAGAGAGTGCAACAGTAGGGAAAGTGTTGGATAGCGTAGGGGTAAAAATTACTATTCCAACTCCACAGAGTGCAACAGTAGGGAAAGTGTTGGATAGCGTAGTTGTAAAAATTACTATTCCCACTCCAGAGAGTGCAACAGTAGGGAAAGTGTTGGATGGCGTAGGGGTAAAAATTACTATTCCCACTCCAGAGAGTGCAACAGTAGGGAAAGTGTTGGATAGCGTAGGGATAAAAATTACTATTCCAACTCCACAGAGTGCAACAGTAGGGAAAGTGTTGGATAGCGTAGGGGTAAAAATTACTATTCCCACTCCAGAGAGTGCAACAGTAGGGAAAGTGTTGGATAGTGTAGGGGTAAAAATTACTATTCTAACTCCAGAGAGTGCAACAGTAGGGAAAATGTTGGATAGCGAAGGGGAAAAAATTACTATTCCCACTCCAGAGAGTGCAACAGTAGGGAAAGTGTTGGATAGCGTAGGGGTAAAAATTACTATTCCAACTCCAGAGAGTGCAACAGTAGGGAAAGTGTTGGATAGCGTAGGGGTACAAATTACTATTCCAACTCCAGAGAGTGCAACAGTAGGGAAAGTGTTGGATAGCGTAAGGGTAAAAATTACTATTCCAACTCCAGAGAGTGCAACAGTAGGGAAAGTGTTGGATAGCGTAGGGGTAAAAATTACTATTCCCACTCCAGAGAGTGCAACAGTAGGGAAAGTGTTGGATAGTGTAGGGGTAAAAATTACTATTCCAACTCCACAGAGTGCAACAGTAGGGAAAGTGTTGGATAGCGAAGGGGTAAAAATTACTATTCCAACTCCAAAGAGTGCAACAGAAGGGAAAGTGTTGGATAGCGTAGGGGAAAAATTACTATTCCCACTCCAGAGAGTGCAACAGTAGGGCAAGTGTTGGATAGCGTAGGGGTAAAAATTACTATTCCAACTCCAGAGAATGCAACAGTACGGAAAGTGTTGGATAGCGTAGGGATAAAATATAATATTCCAACTCCAGAGGGTGCAACAGTAGGGAAAGTGTTGGATAGCGTAGAAGTTAAAAATATCATAGTTATAAATAAAATAATTATTTAAAATAATTAGTGATTTAATTATTAAATAACTCACAATTATTTACAAATACCAATAAATAATTATTACAAACATAACTACCAAAGAATAATTAATTAACAATACATTAATAATAAATACCAATAAATAATAATTAATAAATATTAATTACCAAATAATAAATATTAAACAATACAATTTTTTTCATAACCAAAAACATATGAATTATTAAAAAGTAAATACCAATTAAAATATATTTAACCATTTAAAAAAATATATACCGCAAAATAATAATTATGAAACATTAATTACCAATTAAAAAATATTGAACTATTAAATATTTTTCATACGCCAAAATAATAAATATTACACATTAATTACCAATTAATAATTACTTATTAATATATTAATTAGAAATATCAATGCATAATATTTAATTAATGATTAATCAACAATTAATTATTTTTCATAACCAAAATATTATAATTTAAAATATTTACCAATTAATAATTATTGTCCAATTAATTAATTATCAATACCCAACAACTAATTTAATAATTACCTAATTAGATTTCAATTACTTCCAACACTATTCCCCTATAAACGCACGACACACTCCACTAATAAAATAATACACTTAACATAATTATCAATTAATCAACTAATTAAAACTAATTGCCAATTAATAAAAATTAATTACCAATTAATACTTAATTAACAATAATATAATTATCAATACCAATAAATGAAAATAAGTTATTAATTAATTACAATTAAATTACTTCCCACCCTATTCCCCTATAAACCCACAACCCGCTACAGAACGTAAACGCAAAAATTTATTAAAATCAATTTATAATTCCTAAAAATGTATAATTAATTCCATATAATTAAATTACTTCCCACCCTATTCCCCTATAAACCCACAACCCGCTACAGAACTTAAACGCAAAAATTAATTAAAATTAATTTATAATTCCTAAAAATGTATAATTAATTCCATAATTAAATTACTTCCCACCCTATTCCCCTATAAACCCACAACCCGCTACGGTACTAAAACACAAAATTGACTTAAAAAACCATTGTTAACATATAAAAATTGTATACATATATGTTAAAACCAGTAGAACACTTAACTACAAACATATAACACATACATATTAAATACATAATAAAATACATAACAATAATATAAATATCGATATTAGTAACATCAATCTTAGTAAAATCGATATATTTGATGTCGATATTACTAACTTCGATATTACTAACATCGATATTAAAATACTTACCTTATGATCGATATTCTGTCCATAGATATTTTTGACATCGATATTCTGTCCCTTCGATATTTAAAACTCGATATTTGTGTAGGTAGATATTTTAGTTTCGATATTTTGGCTGCTCACCCAGCCAATGAACATTTAGCTCGTTGTTGGAACACCTCAGCCAATTAAACCTTAATTTTGTTCCGAGCACAGGGACAGAACACGCCCTCCCACATAATATTAAATTTCCTCTAACAAAGTGACACTATCCGTGATAAAAGTGAACACCGCATTATAAGTAAACATTACTGCGCATTATATTAAAGGAAGGCCGCAATACGGCGCATTGTTGTTTTCCTGATATGATTTCCACAGCCTACTGAACATTGCTGCAATACCGCGCATTGTTGTTTTGCGGTCGTGATTTCCACGGCCTACGCAACATTCACACTACCTGTGTGTGCACCCTACACACTGCTTGCCTCAATAAGGCGCATTGTTTTCCCGACGGGCTTTCCAGAGCCTATGCAACCTTGCCTCAATACCGTGTACCGTTGTTCTGCAGACGTGATTTACACGGCCTACGCAACATCCAAACTCCCTGCCTCTGCACCGTACAGACTGCTTAAACTAAGTCCACAGTGTTCCTACTATACCCTCTGATACAATTTTTCTCTTTTTTCCCCCTACTCCTTTCAACTGAGTCACAAAATGGCTGCCAACACTTCCTGGTTTCAACCGTTCACAGCCAATGAGCCGCAAGCTTGTGCTCGTAATGCCTCAGCCAATCAGATGTCAGAATTCTCAAATATCGATATCTGTAAAACTTGATATTTCTTAAATACTACTGAACGGATTTACCCCATTTAGAAAAAAGCATGCTTTCTAGACCAAGACCTTGCTCCCTGCAAAATTTGGCGTAATTCCGTTCAGCAGTTTGACCTGTAGCCTTGTCTAAAGTTTCCTATGGAAATTGCATGGAGAAAACACGTTTTTGGACCCCCCTTTTTTCTCAGCCCCCCCTTGATGAATCACCCCCAAACTTTAAAGACAGGAGCTGATCTGAAAAGAGAATTTTTGGGGAAAATTTCGTAAAGATTCGTCAAACGATGCCAACGTTATAAGCACATCGAAAAACACTTTTCCTATGGAAACGAGGTCCGAACCATAACTACCTACTGGCGACCGCCAGTAGGTAATAAATATATGCCAAAGGCTTTTCCTATGGAAACTAGGTCCTACCTATACCTACCTGCTGGCGATTGCCAGAAGGCTATAGATATATATATATATATATCTATATTAATAACATTGATTTTTCTCAATGCTAATTCCCTTAGGGATTTGTAACACAACTACAGCTCGAACCGCTAGATGAAATTACACCAAATTTGGCAGACAGCTAGCTCTTGGTCCAGAAAGAGCCCTTTTTGTTATTTGGTGTAAATCTGTTTACTATTTTTAGAGATATTAAAAGAAAAACAAATTTGTATATACAGGGACAAGGATTGACTCGCGATCGCTTGCGGCTCCATACGCCAAACCAAGGGGCTGATTGGCTGGCCACTACCTGACTGGGAAGTTGCGGCCGCCATTTTATGAATTTAGAAATGGTCCCCCAGGGCTGAACATGTCTCTGTAAAGTAAATAAAGGGGTCAGGGTATAGGTACCCTGACCCCATGGGTGTGTTAGAGGGGACCTATAAAGGCCAATAAATTGCCTTATAATGTTTGTTTTCTCAATGCGTGGGAATCTGCGGATCCCAGGCATTGCTTAGCTCAATCCGTGTGGGTCTCCTGCGAAACTGGGAACTCTGCTGCAGCTCAGCAGAGGCTCCGCATCCTTTCTCAACTACTCTGCAAACTCGCCTCCCGCCGCACTACCGGTTGAGGGATGACATCTGCTTGAATGCTGAGGGTTATTGGGGACCAAGAACCCCCATTATTACCACCAGTAAGTCTCAAACAGCGGCACTCCTGAGAACTCGTTGGAGATCCGCGCCCTTTCTCCACCACTCTGCAAACACGCCCCAGGCACTCTACTAGTTAGGGCATGAAGTCCCCTTGTCTGCTGAGGGTCGTTGGGGGCCAGGAACCCCTCCTGTTACCACCAGTAAGCCAAACGCAGGCTCTGCGGAATGGCTGCTCCCTATAGTGCTGCTCTGCCAACCAGATCACAAATCCGACCAAAAATAGCTTATTTGGTCAAAATGCACTCAACTACTTCATAAATATCAGCATCGGAATACAACTGCCAGCAGCAGATGCGGTTGAATGGGGAAAAGACGCACTGTATCCGGAGAAAAAACGAGTGAATCACACGCAGCTCCAACCATCCCAGCCGAGTAAAAATGGCGGAGCGGGACGTTGATTAGACCGAAGCGGCGCTGCTGAGTCCAGCAGTTCCCAGGACCAGTAAAGAGGTCTAAAGCTCCAAATACAACCGCCGACGCCATCGGACCAGTCTGCCTGTGATATGCACGCTGCATAACACATATGTTGCCTCACAAACCATACGGCAGCCAAAAGCGATATTTTTAAATGGCCGCATGACTTGAACATAGCTGGCGTACCCATAAGGGGCGTATTACGCGCACTACATCTACTTTTCGCTCGCCTAGCAGTCTAGTTTCAATATCTCACAGATCGACCCCATAGGACCACAAGCCGTTACTGTGGCACTTGATATCGACGCAACGCCCACAGCGTAAAGCAGGGCTTGCTGTACACTCTCGGCAATATTGCTCTCGGGCATGTAAATCGGATCACAGACAGAACGAACAATGGGCACACAATCAAACAACCTACTCCCATTGGATCCCCTCACCCATAAGAAAGAGGGTCGACATGGTGCCGTGAGAAGGTGATGTAAGAGACAGCACCCACGGC
This sequence comes from Triturus cristatus, assembly GCF_964204655.1. Taxonomy (NCBI): domain Eukaryota; kingdom Metazoa; phylum Chordata; class Amphibia; order Caudata; family Salamandridae; genus Triturus; species Triturus cristatus. The sequence goes on from NC_140589.1 coordinate 529,668,435, forward strand.
AGTTATGAGGACTCAAAGGCCCCGGTGGAGATAACGTATTCTCTAACCACCCTTCACTGTGTGCTGGAGCTGCGGGGTCATTGGGGGTTACATCTGAGGAAGAACTGGGCTGTACTGGGTGGTGGCCTCATGGCGCCGGGGGAGGTCTGAGTTTTACACCAAGGCCAGGATCCCTTGCCTGACCCCAAGATGGCTGTCACAGTGGCCCCTACCATGTTGTGCTACCACTCTGTGAAAAAAATGGACATTGACCAGACCTCAATACCATCCCCCATCCAGCCTACCCATCAGGATACTGAATCTATGAACTTACCTCTGACCGTGAAGACCTAGCTTTTTGGCCGATGCCCGGTGGAGCTACCTGATAGCTAAGGAGAAGATGGTCTGTGGACTTTCCCATTGGCCATCACCTACCCAGCCAGACTTTGGGCAGACATTCCTTCGTCTTTCCGTCGCGTTCTACCTCCTACCCCTTTACTCTACCCCCTTTCCCCTCTATGCTCCATTTATGTCGTTCCCTATGCTCTTTAAATGTTTTTGCCATTGAGACCTAGCTATTTGGCCAATGCCCGGTGGAGCTACCCGATAGCTATAGAGGAGATGGGCTGTGAACTTCCCCCTCGGCCGTCACCTACCCAGCCGGACTTTGGGCAGACTCTCCTTCGTCTCTCCATCCAATTTCCCTCCTTTCCCTTCTAAGCTCCATTTATCTCATCTTCTAGGCTCTTGAAATGTTTTTCTAGTAACTGATGTAACTTGTAACTGATATAATTTTGTAACTTTGTGGAACCTTATGTAAAGGGATCTGATACCTCTGGGTCTAGCCAGCGCTATATAAAACTCAAATAAACATAAACATCACAGGGGGATTGCTGAGAGCTCGTCAGAGGTCCACCCCCTTTTTCCACCACTCTGCAAACGCACCTCCTGGTGCACTACTGATTTGAGGATGGAGTCCCCTTGGATGCTGAGGGTTATTGTGGGGCCAAGAACGTCTCCTGTCCCACCAGTAAGTCCCACACAGTGGGATTGCTGAGAGTTCATTAGAGGCCCCTCCCCCTCTTTCCAGCACTCTGCAAACATGCCTCCTGGTGCACTTCTTGTTGGGAGATGAAGTCTCCTTGGCTGCTGAGGGTCATTGGGGGCCAAGAACCCCTCCTGCAACCACCAGGTAGTCCCACACAGGAGGATTAATAAGAGCTCATCGGAGGCCCCACCCCCTATCTCCACCACTCTGTAAACACGGCCCCTGGTGAACTACAGGTTGGGGGATGAAGTCTCCTTGGCTGCTGAGGATTGTTGGGGGCCAAGAACCCCTCCTGTTACCACCAGTAAGTCCCAAATAGGGGGATTGCTGAGAGCTCATTAGAGCCCTGCCTCCTTTCTCCACCCCTCTGAAAATGCAGCTCCTGGTGCACTATTGGTTGGGGGCTGAAGGCCCCTTAGCAGTTAAGGGTCATTAGGGGCCAACAACCCCACCTGTTACCACCAGTAAGTACCATAGTAGTAAGTATTGCTGAGAGCTTGTCAGAGACCCACCCTTTCTCCACCCGCTGTACAGACCCATACAGGCACTCACAGACCCATACTGCCACTTACAAAATGACTCACACATCCACACAGCTACTCACACACCCACTCACAGACCAATAAAGCCACTTACATACCCACTCGCAAACCCATACAGCCAATCATAAACCCACTCACACACCCATGCACACACCCTCAAAACTACTCACATACCCACTCATACACACATACATACATTCACACACCCACTAACAGACCCATACAGCCACTCACACACCCAGCCAATGACCCATATAGCTACTCACACCTACTCACAGACCCATACAGCTACTCAGACACTCACTCACACACCCACATAACCACTCATGCACCCAGTCACCAAACAATACATCCACTCACACATCCACTCACCGACCTTTACATCCACTCACACACCCACTCTGGAAGGTTACAGGTTATAGTTAGGAAATAAAATTAAAAGAAGCTTCCAAATGCACTAAAAAACAAAAGTTACAGGGACGTTATAGTTAGGAAATAGAATTAAAAAAACTTCCAAATTACATAAATTATGCAATAGAGAAGCAGAGAACTCTGGATAGTTCCCAAGTTCGTAAATGGGCAGAGGTTGATTTAATAACTCTGACCAAGGCGCTACCATCAATGAACCAGTCTTCGGATCTGGAATGTAGTCTGGACCGAGAATACGCGGATCTAACGCGGAGCTTGGCTCAGGCTATCGACCAGATAGCGCCAGTAAGATCACAGCTGATAAAGGGACCTAGTAAGGGGGCTCCCTGGTTTACGCCATCATTAAGGGAGCATAAAAGAAAGCTCAGAGCCTTGGAAAGAGGTTGGAGGAAAACTAAGCAGGATACAGCTAGGAATCTCTATAAAGCCTCCCTTCACTTATATAAAAAGTTCATTGCTCTAGCTAAAGCGGAACACTATGAGTCCCGCTTAAGTAAGGCAGCCAACGTCCAGAAAGAGACGTTCAAAATTCTGTCAGAATTAAGTAAAAAACCTGAAAACCCCAAGTCCCTTATAAATTGTAATTCCTTTCAGGGGTACTTTTTAGAAAAAGTGAAGACCATTATTATGGAAATAAAGAATGGGATGGTAAATGAGACTGCCATAACTCCGGCCTCTTATAACTCAGCTGACTGCACTATCACAGTGTTTCCAGAGCTGGATGCGCTGAGTCTAGAGAAACTGATGGGTAAAATTAAATCTGGCTCTCCAGCAGATCCGTGCCCACCCAGTGTCTTTCGTGTAGCTCGTCCCTTATTGGAGGAATGTATTATCTCCCTCCTTAATAGATCCTTGAAATTAGGGTACCTACCGTTGGAATTCAAGGAGGCACGTGTAAGGCCTCTATTGAAGAAACCTGGTGCGGAACCTGCAGTGTTAAAGAACTACAGGCCTATTTCCCAGCTGCCTTTCCTCTCAAAAATACTGGAACAGCATGTATTAAAGTCCCTGACTTTGTATCTGGAGTCTCACCATCTACTCCATGAGCGACAGGCAGGGTTCCGAGCTCATCACAGCACCGAGCTGGTGATGCTATCGGTGCTGGATGAATTAAGAGGCATGGCTGACTGTAAGAAACCGAGCGCCCTGATTTTGCTAGATCTATCAGCGGCGTTCGACACGGTCAGTCATGCCCTACTCTTGGATAGACTGAATGATTTTGGGATCAAAGGCCTGGCCTTTAAATGGTTGCAATCCTTCCTTTTGGGAAGGACACAAAGGATACAACTGGGGGATGAAACATCGGAGGTGGGGATTTTGGAATGTGGGGTGCCCCAGGGCTCTGCCCTGTCCCCACTCCTATTCAATCTCTACCTACAACCTCTGATTGCATCATTGGCCAGCAGGGGCTGTAGAGTCTTTAATTATGCGGACGACACGCAGCTGTTGCTGAGTATCGATAATACAAGGACCGCACAACTCAACGCCCAGAACATCTTGAGGCACACTGTACAATGGATGACTGAAAATCTGTTGAAGATCAATCCAGATAAGACTGAGGTATTGATGATTCCATCCACCGCCTCACCTTGGAGTGACCTCTATTGGCCAGCGGACCTAGGCCTTGCTCCAAAACCAAGTCTGAATGTAAAGAGCTTGGGGATCAAACTGGATTGTGACCTCTCAATGTCCAGTCAAATTTCTTCCGTGGTGGGAAGCTGTACAAATATCATTCGACAGCTGCGGAAGTTAGCCCCTGTCCTCTCTCAATCGATGATGCGCTCAATCGTAGCAGCAACTGTCATTTCAAGGATAGATTACGGAAACGCTCTCTATCTTGGCCTACCTAAAACTCTGACTAACAGACTACAGGTCGTGATGAATGACGCGGCACGACTCATTTTTAGACTCCCAAGGAGGACTAAGGCCTCCCCCCTGCTACATAGCCTGCATTGGCTCCCCATTAAAGAGCGAGTGGAATTTAAGAACCTATGCACGGCTCATAAAGCAATTTACGGTCAGGCACCAGCCTATATTACAGATCGTTTGAAGGTGTACAGCCTAGTGAGAACACTTAGATCTTCAGATTCTCAGCTATTGGTCTGCCCCCGTTACAAATTAGTAACTAAGGGAGGAAGAGCCTTCTCTGTGTTAGTCCCTCAGCTATGGAACACGCTGCCTGAGGTGCTGCGCAGGGAAGGGAACCTCCTGCGGTTTAGAAAGATGCTAAAAACACTGTTGTTTAGAAGAATCCTGAGTGTAACTTAGACCAGGGAGTGTCTTTCATTCTGTGTTTGCCAAGTTTATTGTTTACCATCGATTTCCGAGCGCCTAGAGACCTGCAGGTGAGTGGGCGCGATATAAATCCAATATAACAATAACAATAACAATAACAAGTTGAGGTGGAGAGCCGCTCCTGTATAGAGCACCCTACAACACCAGTGACACTCTGGATTTGTTCACCTCAAATGTCTGCTTTTCTATCAAATTTTTTAAGAATAGGATTAGCAAAGTGCTATCCACACCAAGATAGAAAATTGTTTTTATAAATACCAAAATGCCATTTTGCAGCTTCAACACCTCTAATTTTTCAAATTGCAGGGCTTGGAACTCCAAAATGGCTCAATACATCTGCCCTCAATCTTTCTTGAGTTTAGTCAATCTTTTGCCAACTCCTGCATTGACTTTTCTGGGATAACACTGCAGAATCTGCATCCTAGCACGCTGTGGACGGCAAATGTGCCTAATTTACGAATATATGACATTACAACGCAAACAATTACAACGCATGCTTTTACAACACGGTTTTTACCTCGCAACTACCATTACGTTGCATGATTTTACTACACATGCCATTACAATGCCTTTTTAAAAACTACCATTACAACGCATTCTATTATACCAAATACTATTACAACACATACCATTACAACACATAATACATTTAGTGCGACAGTAGGGTAAGTGTTGGATAGTGTATGGGTAAAAATTACTATTCCCACTCGGGTGAATGCAACAGTAGGGAAAGTGTTGGATAGTGTAGGGGTAAAAATTACTATTCCCAACTACCCCAAAACCCATACCCAGCCTAAAACTTAAAAATCTCCATTACTTACCTTATAATGCGTTGTAATGGCATGCGTTGTAATGGTATGCATTGTAATGGCATGTGTTGTAGTGACATGCGTTGTAATGGCCTGCCTTGTAATGGCATGTGATGTAAAGGTGGTTGCATTGTAACAGTTGCATTGTAAAAGCAGTGTGATGTAATGACTGCGTTGTAATGGTAGTTTCCCCTCACTTACAGCTCAAAAGGCAGATTACAGCTCAGTCAAAATATTTATCATTTAAGGAACATATGGCCATGGTGCAATAAAAGAGACATGTTTGGATGATCAGTACATCATACACTCAGGGTACACCCAGAGTTGTATGAAAACCCTGATCTATTTGGTAATATATCATAAAACTAGTCCGCTTAACAAATCATCTGATTTCTTTGTGGGAATTCTGTATATAATATTAACTTGAGGTGACAACTTTGTGTTCAAGGAAGAAACATTGGGGTCTGGCTACCACGTGGAAATGTGTGAATTGTAATCACCTTGACCTTGAGCACTATAGAAAAACCCTTGTCATCCACCTGAAAGGCGATAATCCTCAGATAACTAGCTGATTCCTAAAATGTTTGTATATTGTATAGAAATAATTAGAGTACCATGCTAACAAATGAAGTGCAATTGTTTTAGTTGTGATATATTTATTGATCTATATTTATGTGTGGTTTGCATTAAAAATTGTTTTATTTATCTCTTTTTATTTGCTCATCTTTCATGTTATCCGTCTGCAGTGTTCTTAATTCACTATGCAATTAAGTTTTGAAGATGATGATGATAGTCACATTTTGGTACAAGAGGGCGCTAAGTGATTGCCTGATTACATTTGGGGAATTAATGCATGAAGAAAATGCTTCTTAGTGGCTGGTTCGGTAGACATTTACTGAATTTCGATTGGTTTTGGTTTAGAAAGACTTATTTACTTTGAGAAACTCGCTTGAAGCAATGCAAATTGTTGACAACCGTAATCACATTCAGCAATGCAAATTTAAGGACAGTTCAGACTCATTTGAAGTAATTGCTTAGTGAAAGAGCAGAAGGCACAACCTTTCGAGAAAACCTATTTACAGTAACAATCATTATTAGAACAAAAAGTATAGCGTAGTTTATAGCAAGCAATAATGTTATTCTCTCTCTCTCTCTCTGTTTAGGGCAGCAAATATAGAATAAAGTACCCCTTGCCGTACATTAAAGAAAGATTGCAAATGACAGAGGAGTTGCGTGACCATATAAAGTAACTGGGCTGAAGGCTGAGCTCCTTTGTATGGTAATGGAGCTCCAAGATGACTTGCAATACCCTTATAATGCATGCTGGGGGCACTTTATTCCTCATAATACATGATCACATATCACCCTTTCCACAAACTGCCTAAATCTTTGGGGCTAGATTTATAATTCGATTGTGTTGCCCTTGCATCAGGCATGGTGTCGCAAGGGCAACACAATCCTTAACTCTGATTTACAAAGCAGCGCATTGCCACCTTGTGTGTCCCTCTTTTGCTTGGTAAATCTGGACTAACACAAGGCAGAGCAAGCCGCTGCCTTGCATTACTCTGCTCTAAGGAGGCATTCCTTGGCTGGAGCGTGGATGTTCCCACACATCCACCCATGGGTTTTAGCGCATTTCCAGATTTACCAAGACTGGTAAATCTGGCAATGCATCAAAATTGTATGCCTTACCAATAGAAGTGCAACGAGGAGAAATATCTCAATTTCTCCTTGTTGTTTCCTCTTTCTAAGAGTACTGAATTCTGCAGCACACTTAGAAAGAGGAAAATCCCTCTAAGTATTGTTTTTTGCAGGAACGTTTTCCTTCCTGTACAAAAATAATACAGCCTGCAATACAGGCACCCTTGCATCATGACACAAAGGGGCCTGCGTTGATGCTAGGCTGCACTGGGAGTGCCAGCGCAGTGAAAGAGCAGAAATGCACCATATCTTGATAGATGTGATGCATTCTTGCCCTCTCCATTTGATTTATAGCAGCAAGTTGCTTGCTGCGTTGCGCTGCATCAAATGATGCTAAATCTGCCCCTTGGTGTGTTTCTCTTTCATATGAAATAATTAAGATGTTTGTAGACATGATGAATAAAATTTGAATCTGTACAAAAAAAATTAAACAGACCAAAGATCAGCTAGATATTTGTTGTAAAAAAGATGTTAGAATCAGTTAATACAATTCCGATTTTAAAAAACTCTATCTCAGAATGTGTAGAAACACTTATAGAGATTCTTTACTCTAATTTCCTAAAATGTGCAAAAATAAACATATTACCAAAATGTTTTACTTCCTGCTGAACACTTTTCATTCAGAAAAACAGATCAAAAGAAGATAAAGTCATGTTTCGTTTTCACTGTTTAAACTACAGCTTTAAGGATGCTCCATGTCTTGATTTTATGGCACGACACGGAGGCCAACATTATGCAATAAATCCTTTATTGCCACCACTCAGCAGCAACCAGAAATAAATAAATAAACCATGTTCTTAGAATATAGAATTCAGAATCTCTAAGAACATTCCAATAATAACAAAACTGCTCTACAACTACATATCTCCCTTCTTTTATTGCTGCTGCTCAATGAGATAAGTATTACTTTTCATTTGGAAAATTTAAATGAGAGAGATGTATTTGGTGTGATATTTAAAAAAAAAAAAAAAGGTGAATGGTTTAATGTTTACAGGAAATAATATGGTTTAGATGTAAGAAAGGGGACTTGATGAAATATATGTTAAAAAGGTTTAGTGTTTTTTAGGTTGAGAAAAATAGTTAGATGATAAAGGAAGGTAAAAGAACATCGAAGAATTAAATTGAGTTATGAGTATGTGCAAAAAGCTTGGTAAAATGATATTATGAAGGGGGCTTGGTAAATGAGAGGCGAAGAAAAAGGAAATTATAACGATGTATTTTAGTGTTGTATAATGAAATTTTTCTCGAGTATAATTAGGAAATGGCATCGAAAAAAGGGATAAAAGTACTAGAAGGAAGTCGGTTATAACTTACATCGTTGAGATTTGAAATGTGCAGTGTGCGCGAGGCTTTGAAGTTGATTTAAGAGCGAGCGGTGCTCGCGCGCTTACCGAGTGACGTTAGGAAGAATTCTGATGTGAGGAGAGAAGGAAGGCTTCCCGTGCGAACCGCGTTTGATTGCAATGTGGAAATGAAGGAGGGACTTCGCGCGCGAGGAAGATGAGTTTATTTGTCCCTTTCGACTCGCCGTATGAACGTCGGTTGCTAGGCAACGGCGTTTGCAAGGCAGGATCGGAGAGAAAGAGTCGTTTATAGCGTTGTGAGAGGAGCGGAAGGTAGCGGTTGAGAAAGGAATAGATAATTAGAAAGGAAAAGAATAGTGTATTAAGAAGGAAGTAAATAATAAATTGAAGAGGGAGTAAAGGTAAATCTATCTTGTTGAAGAAAGATTTGTTGTGAGGAAAATGGAGCAAGGTGAGGGCTCGTTGGAAGACAGAATTAACAAAGCAATAGATAAAATAACTACTGAGGTTTCAATAAGAATGGAGAAAAAATTGGAAATGATGGCTGCTTCAAAGTCAAAAGGACAGGAGGAGGAAAGTTATTGGTCAGCAAATGAAAATGAAGTAGCGCATTCAAGTAAAAAGGCTTCAAGGAAAAGGAAACATGTTTCAACAAGTGAAAAACATGGAAAGAAGCCAAAATCTACTGTGGTAGAACATATTTGCTGTTCTGACAGGCAAAATGATGATGAAGCGAACAAAGATGAAGGGCAAGAAAGAGGCCCAATGCGAAAACATAAATATGTTATTGTTAGAGTCGGGGATCTCTGGTTGGCGCAAGGTTGCCCTTGTGTCAAGCAGGAACCCTCTCCTCCACGTCAGGGCGCAGGATAACCCCTCGCGAATGACCCTTGCTCACCCTCTAGGTGCGTGGCGTGAGCAGCCAAGGCGATTCCTCAGGCGTTGTTGGTTAAGCACTTACAATCATACACACAGTAAATACATCAATCCCCCCAGAAACGGACACCAGACTTGGATATATATAAAAATACGTTTCTTTATGTAAAAATAAGGTATATATATCTCAGCAGACTTATCACAAGACCAATAACGTTTTCGCTAGGCCACCAGGTTATACAGCAGGCAAATGTTCTCGGTTCGTAGTTTCAAATGGATAATTTGTAGTCTCTTGCAAATGTTACTTGTAGTTCCAGTACTCACAGAGATCGGTTCCTGCGAACGGGGAAATAAGGCGTTGCGGGCCCCGAGCCCGATACTGGAACTTCTTTCGTGATGTGGAGTCGGCACAGGTCGGTGCGACTCTCCGCTTGAGAAGTGGTCTTGGGTCCTCAATCAGCAGGTGTGGGCAAGTAGGCAGGCGCGGCCCGCGACCCTTTGGCACGGCGGTGCAGGAGGGTCTCCACAGCGGGGGCGGCGCGGCCTGAGATGTCCGGGGATAGCGAAGCGGGGTCACAGGGCACAGTCAGTGCAGCTGGATGACCCGGCGTAGATCGCAGTCGTCGGACGGCTTCCGGCGGGAGGGGTGATAGCACGTTCAGCGCGCTCCAATGGCAGGCGGTGACAGGGGTGCAGGCGGCCTGGCCCGGGGACAGAGAGCGGCTCCGGACGGAGCGGGGCTCTCACGGGGTTGCGGCAGGCGAGCTCCTGAGTGTCACGGCCCTAGGAGGGGCGAGGAGGGGCGCAGTCTCTTTTCCAGCGGGATGCCCACACGGCTCGAATTGGAGGATGAGCAAGAAGCACAGAGAACCCACTGTTCCTGGGGTTCAGTTCAGGGGGCAAGCTCAGATCAAGCCCTTGGAGAATGTTCAAGCACAAAGTAGCAAAGTCTTTTCAGTAAGTCTCTTCGTCTCCTTTCTCAGCAAGGCAAGCAGCAGGCCAGCTCCTCCAGCGTCTTCTTCTCCTTCTAGTCGGGCAGAGGTTCTTTGTGGTAAACAGGATTCTGATTTCTTAGGAGCCAGGCTCCTACTTTTATACCATGATTCTTTTGTTCTTTAGCGCCAGGGGGCCTGGGCCTGGCTCAGTCCAGTTCTGGAGCACTTTGTTATGGTGACTCTGCTCTTTCCTTTCAGCAGCAGGGCAGAGACATCAGCCGCTCCACAGGGGGCGGCGCCGGCTTTGTGGTGGCAGAGCACAGGTCTATTCAAGAGTCAAGGTGTACTCCTCCCACCCATCCAGGTGTCACCTCTCTACCCACCACCTGGCAGCCAACCTGTCTCTGGGGATTCCCCAACCCTGCTCCTTACTGTTGCTAGGCAGAACACACACACACACAGCAGAGGCGGACTGAGATGGTCAGGTCAGTAAATACTAACTTTCTAAAAGTAGTATTTACAAACCCAGGATATTAAAATAAACTTGACTACAAGAAGTATTTTATCATCCTGAGTTCAGGCATACTAAACTTGACACTTCTACCATGCTCTCTGAGTCCACTGGGGTCACAGCGTTGGCGTGATCCCGGCAGCCCATTCTGGCCTATGGAGAGCAGGTAGCCTTCAATAGTGAAGAACGGAAATGGCTGTAATTCACTACTAAGACATGCCACACACATCAGGGCATGTCCTACCTTATGCCTACAATGCACCCTGCCCTTGGGCCTACCAGAGGGGTGGCTAATATGTAGGTAAGGGAAGGTTTAGGGACTGGCAAGTGGGGGCACTTGCGCAGTCAGCGCGACGGTCCCAGACCGCGCACAGGGCCTGCGGTGGCAGACCCTAGACACACTTTACAAGGCCGCTTCCGTGGGTGGCGCAACCAGCGCTGCAAGCCCACCAGCAGCATTGGCATTCACAAGCCCTGGCACCCCTGGTGCACTTTACTGGGGACTGACAGTGAATCCAATAAACCAATCATGGACATCACTTACAGGTACACTTTACTTAGGGAGCACTTGCACTGCGGCACGGATTAGCCGTGGCGCAGTGCCCTGAGCGGACAACACCAGCAAAACAATCGAGGCACACCATCAAAAAGTGGAACGGAAACTCACGCCAAGGTGCCAGGTCTAACACGTGTCCCCTCCAGCTGAAATGTGGGGAGAACTACCCTTGCCCAGGGGGTTCCTCGTCACTAAGGCGGAAATACCTGGACAGACCGTCAGCGTTGGCGTGATCTGTACCAGGACGGTGTTCCACCGTAAAGTCCATACCCTGTAGGGAGATGGACCACCTCAACAGCTTCGGGTTCTCACCCCTCATTTGCATCAACCATCTGAGGGGCCTGTGGTCCGTCTGAACCCGGAAGTGAGACCCAAACAAGTAGGGTCTTAGCTTCTTCAGCGCCCAGACCACAGCAAATGCTTCTCGCTCAATTGCACTCCACCTACTTTCCCGTGGAAGTAACCTCCTACTGATGAAGGCTACGGGTTGGTCCCAGCCCTCCTCAGTCATCTGTGAGAGAACAGCCCCTACACCATGCTCTGAAGCGTCTGTCTGTACTAGGAATTCCTTGGAGAAGTCAGGGGCCAAGAGCACGGGCGCCGTGCACATGGCCATCTTCAGGGTGTCGAAAGCTTTCTGACAGGTGTCAGTCCAAATCACGTTCCTGGGCTGCTTCTTCGAAGTAAGCTCTGTCAAGGGGGCAACGATCGTTCCATAGCCCTTGACAAACCTCCTGTAGTACCCAGTGAGCCCCAGGAAGGCCCTCACTGCGGTCTGCGTCTTGGGGGGTTCCCAAGCCAGGATGGTTTCAATTTTGGGTTGCAAGGGTGCCACCTTGCCACTCCCCACTTGGTGTCCCAAGTACACCACGGAACCCTGCCCGATCTGGCACTTGCTTGCCTTGATCGTGAGGCCTGCTCGGCGCAGCGCCATCAACACTTCCCAGAGGTGGCGCAGGTGTTCAGGCCAGGTGGCACTGAACACTGCGATGTCATCCAGGTAGGCGGCACTGAACGCATCCAGCCCACCCAGTACCTGGTTGACCAACCTCTGAAAGGTGGCAGGGGCATTCTTCATCCCAAATGGCATGACTCGGAACTGGAAGTGCCCATCTGGTGTAGAGAATGCTGACCTCTCTTTGGCCCCATCGGTCAAGGCGATCTGCCAGTACCCAGACGTTAAATCAAACGTACTGAGGAACCGGGCAGCCCCCAGCCGATCAATGAGCTCATCAGCTCTGGGGATGGGGTGCGCGTCAGTCTTCGTGACTGAATTGAGTCCTCTGTAGTCCACACAGAACCGGAGTTCAGGTGTGGCTCCCAGCGCAGCAGCCTTTGGGACCAAGACCACGGGGCTGGACCAAGGACTGCTGGAGGACTCAACCACCCCTAGCGCAAGCATTTTGGAGACCTCCTCCTTAATGCAAGCTCTGACCCTGTCAGTTACCCTGTAAGCCTTGTGCTTCACAGGTAAGCTGTCTCCTGTGTCCACATCATGGACGCACCAATCTGTGACACCAGGAACCAGGGAGAATCGGTCGGAAAATTGTCCCAGCAAGTGGCGGCAGTCTTCCTGTTGTTCGGGCGTCAGGGTGGGCGAGAGGTTAACTCCATCCACTGACCCATCTTTCTCAGAGGCCACTAAGAGGTCAGGAAGAGGCTCGGTCTCCTCTTCCATTCCATCATCAGTGGCCAGCAGCATGCCCACTTCGGTCCTCTCTAAGTGGGGCTTAAGGCGGTTAACATGTAGGACCCTCAAAGGGTTCCTGGGAGTCTGCATGTCCACCAAGTAGGTGATAGGACTTTTGCGCTCCACAACCTCGAATGGACCTGTCCACTTATCCTGAAGTGCACACGGCTCCACTGGGGCCAAGACCCACACCTTTTGTCCAGGTTGAAGCTCTACCAGAGTGGCATTCCGGTCGTACCACCGCTTCATCTCCTCCTGGCTGGCTTCCAGATTTGCCTCAGCAAGTTGCCTGAAATGCCGAGTCTGGTTTCGGAAGGCCAGCATGTAACTATATACATTCTGGGGAGGTTTCCTGGGAGATTGCTCCCAGCCTTCCTTTACCAAACTCAGAGGTCCTCTTACCGGGTGACCATACAGAAGCTCAAAGGGGCTGAATCCTAGAGACTTCTGTGGCACCTCTCGGTAAGCGAAGAGCAGGCATGGCAAGAGGACGTCCCACTTACGCCTCATTGGACCGTCCAGGCCCATGATCATGCCTTTGAGGGTTCGGTTGAATCTCTCAACCAACCCATTTCCTTGGGGATGGTAAGGAGTGGTGAACTTGTACGTTACCCCACACTCCTTCCACAGGGATTTCATATATGTGGATATGAAATTGGTCCCCCTGTCGCTCACCACCTCTAGAGGGAATCCCACTCGGGAGAAAATTCCCATCAGTGCCCGTCCCACCACGGGGGCCGTCACTGTCCTCAGAGGGATGGCTTCAGGGTACCGGGTGGCATGGTCCACCAAGACCAGGATGAACCTGTTGCCCAGGGCTGTCTTGGGGTCCAGAGGCCCCACAATATCAATACCCACTCGTTGGAATGGCGTACCGACCACAGGGAAAGGTTGCAGAGGAGCCTTGTGCTTCCCTCCGCTCTTACCACTTGCCTGGCAAGTCTGACAGGTTCTGCAGTAGGAATCTGAATTCTTATGCATTTGGGGCCAGTAAAAGTGGATGACAAGCCTGTCATAGGTCTTGTCCATCCCCAAATGTCCTGCTAAAGGCACATCATGAGCCAGCCCCAGTAGGAAGGTCCTGAACTTCTGGGGTACCACCAGCACACGGGCTGACCCACGTTCAGCAGCCTTAGGCTCGGAATACAGGAGGTCACTCTCCCAGTACACGTAGTGTGTTTTGGCCTGAACACCGTTGGCCTGGTCTGCAGCCTGTTGCCGCATACCCACGAGAGAAGGGCATTCTTTCTGCTCCCTGCAGAATTCCTCCCTGGAGGGACCTCCTTCTTGCTGCCAATGGGTCAGCTCAGGCAGATCTCCCAGTTCGGCAATCTGTTCCCCGGTAGGCTCCAGAGCATCCCCCTCAGGGTCTACTTCCTCCTGGGCCGTGGGAACTTCGGGGGCCGGTTTCCCGCGCCTCCTGCGCCTTCTCCCTAAGGCCGGTTCCTGGACCTCTCCCTCAGGCTCCAGGACCCTCTCAACACCCCTACTGGCTGCCATGGACCGGGTGGTCACGCACGCCCAGTCGGGTAGACCCACCATCCTCAGATGCGTGGTCTTCTCCACCTTTTCCCAAGGGGAACTCTCCAGGTCGTTCCCTAGCAGACAGTCTACAGGCATGTCAGTTCTCACAGCGACTTGTAGAGTACCAGAAACCTCCCCCCACTCAAAGGGAACTTGAGCCATTGGACAACGACTCTCTACGTTGTCAGCATTGACAACCCTACAGTAGGCATTGGGTACAATTTGCTCTTGAGACACCAGGTGTTGCCTCACCGAGGTCACGCTGGCTCCTGTATCTCTAAGAGCCTCAACCTTCTTTCCATTGATGGTCACCACTTGCCCATATTTCTTAGTGTTAGAGGGCAGGTAGGTTACAGGGACCATCTCACTGTCTCCTAGCGAGACTAGGGTCATCTGCCCGGGACCCCCACCCTCCTGGACTGCTACATCCTCCCCAAAGTTAACACTAGCTACTTGCCGGGGTGGAGCACCAGTGGGTGCGGTCTTACCAAACAGGCGACACTTAGGATCAGAGGCAATGTGACCCGGGTCACCACACCTATAACAATTGAAGGGCCCCTTTGGAACAGGTCTACCTGTCGGGGCCCCGTTCTGCTGCGGGGGTGGGGGAGGCTGAGAACCCTTCTGCTGGTTCCCTTGGGAATTACTTTGAGGGCCTTTTTGGAACCCCTTCTGTTTACCCTTGTCCCCCCCACTCTTCTGCTGGGGACCCTGCCCACCTTTGGCGGAGTCTCCCACTTGACCCTTGTGGACCCTGGTGCTGAGCCAGCGGTCCGCCTCCTCAGCAAGCTTCCTCGGGTTGGACAGCTTGCTATCTATCAGGTGCTGGCGTAGCTCAGGAAAACATTGACTGGACAAGTGCTCCCATGCAATTAAATCAAGCAGCCCTTGATAATCATTCACTTTGCTACCCTTCACCCAACCATCCAGCGCTCTGCAGAAAAAGGTCACATATTCCACATACGTACTCTCAGGGATCTTCTTGGTCTCCCTGAACCTCTGTCTATATAGCTCAGGAGTTAACCCATACCTGGTCATTAAAGCTTCCTTCATATGGGGGTATGAGGTCTGGACTTCTAAGGGCAAATCTAACAGTGTGTCCCGCCCTTCCGCAAGGAACCTTCCCCACAACCCCGCTCCCCAGTCTTTCTCAGGGACCCGGTGTGAGGACATGGCCACCTCGTAGGCTCTAAACCACTGCCCTATGTCATCCTTTCTAAAATACTCCTTTACTACATCTTTGGGGATGTACACCTTGGACTCTACCTGCGCTGGTGGAGTGCTGCCACCAGAAGGAGCGGTGTCCAAACTTTTCGCCTTCAGCTCCAACTCCTTCAATCTGATATCATGATCCATTTGGCGTTGTTGTGCCTCCAGGGCCAACTTCTGCTTTTCCATTTCCATTTGTCCGGCCAACTTTGCCATCTCCATTGCATGCGCCCTGTCGGCTGCCCTGTCTGCCAGCTCCTCTGGCGACCGGACTCTGCTGGGCTCCTCAAGGTTGTCGGGTGGAACGATGTCCCCCGCATTCCGTGGGTCTCGTGACTCCCTCCAGGCTCTCAGCGCCTTGGCGTACTGGGTTCTCCTCTTGAATCCAGCATGGGGGACTCGGAATTTTACACTGTAGCCTTTCAATTGCTCTATCGTGTAGCCTTCCAGTCTCTCCCAATCCACCTCATCTATTCCGGAAATCACAGAGAGTGCTCTTCCAGCGGAGAGTGAGCCAGGCATGGTTGCAGTAATGGCAGATGTCTCAACAAAGTTCAACAATTACAAACCTGTGGCTGCGTTATTTGGTCTGCTCTCACTATCTGGTGATTAATAATTCACTGTATGCAAATTACAAGTGCAAATCCGAAATCCCAACCGCTGCCACCAATGTTAGAGTCGGGGATCTCTGGTTGGCGCAAGGTTGCCCTTGTGTCAAGCAGGAACCCTCTCCTCCACGTCAGGGCGCAGGATAACCCCTCGCGAATGACCCTTGCTCACCCTCTAGGTGCGTGGCGTGAGCAGCCAAGGCGATTCCTCAGGCGTTGTTGGTTAAGCACTTACAATCATACACACAGTAAATACATCAATCCCCCCAGAAACGGACACCAGACTTGGATATATATAAAAATACGTTTCTTTATGTAAAAATAAGGTATATATATCTCAGCAGACTTATCACAAGACCAATAACGTTTTCGCTAGGCCACCAGGTTATACAGTAGGCAAATGTTCTCGGTTCGTAGTTTCAAATGGATAATTTGTAGTCTCTTGCAAATGTTACTTGTAGTTCCAGTACTCACAGAGATCGGTTCCTGCGAACGGGGAAATAAGGCGTTGCGGGCCCCGAGCCCGATACTGGAACTTCTTTCGTGATGTGGAGAGTCGGCACAGGTCGGTGCGACTCTCCGCTTGTGAAGTGGTCTTGGGTCCTCAATCAGCAGGTGTGGGCAAGTAGGCAGGCGCGGCCCGCGACCCTTTGGCACGGCGGTGCAGGAGGGTCTCCACAGCGGGGGCGGCGCGGCCTGAGATGTCCGGGGATAGCGAAGCGGGGTCACAGGGCACAGTCAGTGCAGCTGGATGACCCGGCGTAGATCGCAGTCGTCGGACGGCTTCCGGCGGGAGGGGTGATAGCACGTTCAGCGCGCTCCAATGGCAGGCGGTGACAGGGGTGCAGGCGGCCTGGCCCGGGGACAGAGAGCGGCTCCGGACGGAGCGGGGCTCTCACGGGGTTGCGGCAGGCGAGCTCCTGAGTGTCACGGCCCTAGGAGGGGCGAGGAGGGGCGCAGTCTCTTTTCCAGCGGGATGCCCACACGGCTCGAATTGGAGGATGAGCAAGAAGCACAGAGAACCCACTGTTCCTGGGGTTCAGTTCAGGGGGCAAGCTCAGATCAAGCCCTTGGAGAATGTTCAAGCACAAAGTAGCAAAGTCTTTTCAGTAAGTCTCTTCCTCTCCTTTCTCAGCAAGGCAAGCAGCAGGCCAGCTCCTCCAGCGTCTTCTTCTCCTTCTAGTCGGGCAGAGGTTCTTTGTGGTAAACAGGATTCTGATTTCTTAGGAGCCAGGCTCCTACTTTTATACCATGATTCTTTTGTTCTTTAGCGCCAGGGGGCCTGGGCCTGGCTCAGTCCAGTTCTGGAGCACTTTGTTATGGTGACTCTGCTCTTTCCTTTCAGCAGCAGGGCAGAGACATCAGCCGCTCCACAGGGGGCGGCGCCGGCTTTGTGGTGGCAGAGCACAGGTCTATTCAAGAGTCAAGGTGTACTCCTCCCACCCATCCAGGTGTCACCTCTCTACCCACCACCTGGCAGCCAACCTGTCTCTGGGGATTCCCCAACCCTGCTCCTTACTGTTGCTAGGCAGAACACACACACACACAGCAGAGGCGGACTGAGATGGTCAGGTCAGTAAATACTAACTTTCTAAAAGTAGTATTTACAAACCCAGGATATTAAAATAAACTTGACTACAAGAAGTATTTTATCATCCTGAGTTCAGGCATACTAAACTTGACACTTCTACCATGCTCTCTGAGTCCACTGGGGTCACAGCGTTGGCGTGATCCCGGCAGCCCATTCTGGCCTATGGAGAGCAGGTAGCCTTCAATAGTGAAGAACGGAAATGGCTGTAATTCACTACTAAGACATGCCACACACATCAGGGCATGTCCTACCTTATGCCTACAATGCACCCTGCCCTTGGGCCTACCAGAGGGGTGGCTAATATGTAGGTAAGGGAAGGTTTAGGAACTGGCAAGTGGGGGCACTTGCGCAGTCAGCGCGACGGTCCCAGACCGCGCACAGGGCCTGCGGTGGCAGACCCTAGACACACTTTACAAGGCCGCTTCCGTGGGTGGCGCAACCAGCGCTGCAAGCCCACCAGCAGCATTGGCATTCACAAGCCCTGGCACCCCTGGTGCACTTTACTGGGGACTGACAGTGAATCCAATAAACCAATCATGGACATCACTTACAGGTACACTTTACTTAGGGAGCACTTGCACTGCGGCACGGATTAGCCGTGGCGCAGTGCCCTGAGCGGACAACACCAGCAAAACAATCGAGGCACACCATCAAAAAGTGGAAGGGAAACTCACGCCAAGGTGCCAGGTCTAACAGTTATGTGTGAGGATTCCTCTGAGAGTGCAGAGGTAGAAATAAGTTGTAGTTCGGATTTTGAATCTGAGGAAGAGGTGCATGTAAAAAAGGGTAAAAAGGATGAAAGAACAGGATCGGACTATAAAAATATTAAAGATCCAATGGGTAATGATATGTTTGACCCATTAATGATAAAACATCCTTTTTCACCCGAATGGACACCGTCTGATCATGTTGCTAAATACTTAGAATATTGGATCAGAAGAGAAATACCAAAAGAGGTACGTGTTCGTCTAAGATCAGAATGCCCTCGGCCTATTGTGGAGAACAAGGTTCTGATGACACCAGAACTTGATTAAAAAATGATAGCTTTTATTGCAAAAGGGGGACGTGACCCAAGGAAAGGAATAGATCGTGGATTAAAATCATGCCAGGATAGACTACTCGATGTTGTTGGCCCAGTCTCGAAAATATTTGATATGGCAGAAGAGGCCTTTGTTAGTAAAGAAAATATTGATGTGCAAGAACTTAGAGAATGGGTACAAAGAGTGATATGTTTATTGGGCAACGCTAATACAGCGTTATCAATTGAGAGAAGAAAGAGTTTATTACTAAAAATAGACCCAAAGTTGGTAGACCTTGCGACTAAGGAAGAAGGACCTTTAGCAAAAGGTCTTCTGTTTGGAGACGAATTCATTAAAGATCTATCAAGATATGTAGGGGCGTTCAGCAGCCTACAAAAGTCTCAAAGAGAGATAAAGAAGGTGTTTGGTGAGCGTGTTTTTGGTTCGGCCGGGAGAACACGGAGTCGGTTTCCCGGCCGAGGACAGGGAATCACAAGAGGCTCCTTTTCAAGAGGATTTGGGTCAAGAGGCTACCAGGGTCAGCAATTCTATAGAGGTGGTGGATTTTTCCCGCAACGTCAACGTGCAAGAGGAAGATTTAATAGAGGAGAGAGACGTGGAAGAGGCTCAGGTGGTAAGTCAAGACCATACTGTTATCCAGGAAAAATTGGGCGGCAGACTTGCCCAGTTTTTAGAGGTTTGGAAGTCAATTACAAAGGACTTATGGGTTTTGGAGACGGTTCTGGGTTACAGAATAGAGTTTATAGAGGAACCAAAACAAAGTGTTGTTCCAGGACGAATGGTTTTCAAAGAGGAACAGATGCGGTTGATAGACGTAGAGGTAGAAGAATTGATAAAGAAAGGTGCAATAGAAAGAGAGAGAGAATGTGTAGAAGGATTTGTAAGCAATATTTTTCTGGTAGAGAAGAAAGACAAAGGAGGCATGCGTCCAGTAATAAATTTACGTCAGTTGAACGACTGGGTGGTATATCATCATTTCAAAATGGAGGGAATACATCTGTTGAAAGATGTGTTGGTGAAAGGAGATTGGATGACAAGATTGGATTTGAAAGATGCTTATCTGACAATTCCAATTTGGAAAGATCATCAGAGATACTTGAGGTTTGTGTGGAGAGAAAGAATTTGGAAGTTTGTGTGTCTACCTTTCGGCCTGTCATCCGCACCGTGGTGTTTCACGAAGATGCTTCGTCCAGTGGCGGCATTCCTGAGAGAGAGGGGTATACGATTGATAATTTATTTGGACGATATATTGATAATGGATCAGGACAGGAATACGCTTCTACATCATACAAAGTTAGCAATAGGTTTGCTAGAGTCACTGGGTTTTGTTGTAAACAGGTTAAAGTCTCAGTATGTACCCAGTCAGGAGACACAGTTTTTAGGTTTTATGGTGAACACAAAGGAAGCTGTACTGAAACTCCCAAAAGAGAAACTGAAAAGAATTCGAAAGGAATTGAAGAATGTATTGAAAATGAACAGTATATCTTTGAGAATGTTGGCTCGAGTAGTTGGACTTTTGTCCTCTACAATTCAGGCTATTTTTCCAGGTCCATTACACTACCGAGCTTTACAGAGGCTGAAGACTTTGCATTTGAGGAATGGTTTGAAATACTCGGAGAGTATTTGTCTTTCTCAAGAGGCAAGGGAGGAGTTGATTTGGTGGCTAAGGAATATGGAAGCGTGGAATGGGAGAGCAATTTTTGGAGAAAATGCGGATCTGATTATAGAGTCAGATGCAAGCTTGGATGGTTGGGGTGCAAGATGCGGATTGTTAAGAACTGGAGGTCGTTGGACGAATCAGGAAAGAAGAATGCATATAAATTGTTTAGAGTTATTGGCTGGATCATTTGCAATAAAATGTTTTGGGAATCGGACTGCAAAATGTTGTGTGATTTTGAGGATGGACAATGTTTCAGCAGTAAGGTATGTCAACAGGATGGGAGGTCCAAGATCAAAAGGTTTGGCGGATTTAGCGAGAATATTTTGGAATTATTGTTTGGAGAGGAATATTTCTGTTCAGGCAGAACATATTTCAGGGATTTCGAATTCTGTGGCAGATTGGTATTCAAGGAACTTTTACGACTCAAGCGACTGGATGTTAGACAGGTTGGTTTTTATGAGATTGAACGAATTTTGGGGTCCTTTTCAGGTGGATCTTTTTGCGAACAGAATAAACACTCAACTTCAGAGGTTTTTCAGTTGGCATCCGGATCCGGAAGCGATGGGAATAGATGCTTTCCTGCAAGATTGGAGAGGTCTACGCCCTTATGCTTTTCCACCGTTTTCAATGATAAGCAGGGTGACGGGGATGATTCGGAAGTGGAAGGAAGCGGTAGTGATAATCACCCCTTTTTGGAACTCACAAGCTTGGTACCCGATGATGTTGGAGTTGAGTGTGGATCTTCCAATTCTTCTACCTATGTTTCAAGGGATTTTGAGGGGTCCGCAGGGAGAGGTCCACACACTGGTGAACTCAGGTCAGCTTCATCTGTTGGCATGGAGACTTTCAGGAGAGTCTGGTTTAAGCCAGGGCTTTCGTCAGAGGCTTCAAAGCTCATTGAGGAGTCCTGGTCTCATGGAACAAGGAAGGTTTATAAGTCGGCTTGGAATAGGTGGAATGGTTGGTGTGTGGAAAGGAACTTGGATCCCGTATCAGCAGATGTAGTCCATGTTTTGAATTATTTAACAGATTTACATAAGTCAGGTTTGGCTTATAGATCAGTGAATTTGCATAGGTCAGCAATCTCAGCAGGTCATGTTTTGGTAAATAGTATTTCGGTTGGACAAGATGTTATGGTGAAAAGATTATTGAGGAGCATGAGGTTAGCTAACCCACCTGGATCAAGGTATACTTCTCTATGGGATGTGACTTTGGTTTTGCGTTTATTTGAATCTTGGGATGATAATAATTTTTTGGACCTGAAGGATTTGACCTTTAAGCTTACAATGTTGTTGTGTCTTTTATCATTTAGGAGAGTGTCTGATGTGCGTGCATTAGAGATTTCAAACAGATGTTTTACTCCTGAGGGAATTTGTTTTTATATAAAACAAAGAACAAAAACTAATTCTACTTCTGTTTTTTATCCATAGGGAAAGAAAAACTTTGTGTGGCACGTTGTGTCAAGGAGTATGAATGTAGAACTAAGCATTTGAGGCCTGTTGGAGTGGATCAGTTACTTATTTCTTTCAGGTATCCTTATAAAGCAGTTTCATCACCAACTCTGGCAAGATGGGTGAAGTGTATAATGGAAAGAGCAGGTGTGGATATAAGTATGTTTGGTGCACATTCTGTGAGAGGTGCAGCTGCATCAAAGGCACGAATATTAGGTGGTAGTTTGCAAGATATTTTAAAATGTGCAGATTGGTCATCTGATTGTGTGTTTAGAAGATTTTATTTTAAACCAATTGAGAGTGCAGCTCAATGTATTGTCGATAAGCTTTAAACTTGCATAATGTTGGCCTCCGTGTCGTGCCATAAAATGTAGATTTTCCACAGCCTTGGTGGGAAGAAAATCTGGATTTTATTAAGGACACGGAGGCTAATATTATCCCTCCACATCCCATCCCTGATGTGGTTTGTTTTGTATTTGTACAGGTCAGAATTAAGATGATTGAATTCGGAAGATCACGGTCAAACCTCATCTATGCGATTGGGAAAAGAAAGAAGAAGATGTCTTTTTGGTGGATTTGTTTCGAGTTTAAAGACTGATGACATGGAAAAGAAAGAAGAAGATGTCTTTTTGGTGGATTTGTTTCGAGTTTAAAGACTGATGTTATGGAAAGGTTTTAAGTATTTCTCTCTTTTCGCAGGCAATACAAGAAGGGAGATATGTAGTTGTAGAGCAGTTTTGTTATTATTGGAATGTTCTTAGAGATTCTGAATTCTATATTCTAAGAACATGGTTTATTTATTTATTTCTGGTTGCTGCTGAGTGGTGGCAATAAAGGATTTATTGCATAATATTAGCCTCCGTGTCCTTAATAAAATCCAGATTTTCTTCCCACCAAGGCTGTGGAAAATCTACATTTTACTCTTGATTGCTGGCTCTGGGAGCAGGCATTATGATGAAAAAGCTATTGGAGCCTCGTCAGGCTCCAAGCACAGGATGCACAGCCAGTGGCGGCTCGCCGAGGGAGTGCTGCGGGGCGGCGGAGCAGGGGAGTGGCAGGGTGGGGGGTAGTGGAGTCCGACATACGGTAAGTAAGCGCGCAAGGTAAAAATTTTTATTTATTTAATTACTTACCTTAATCCCTCGGCGAGCTGCCACTGTGCACAGCCGAATGAATCAGAATCATTGGACAGAATTCCAAACAATGAATCCCTATTTTTTAATCCAGTATTTTCACAGGTAATTTATATTTTTCACAGCCTGTTGGGCAGAAAATCTGGATTTTATTATGGACACGGAGGCTAATATTATGCAAATCTCCTTTATTGCCACAGCTCAGCAGCAACAATTGAAGAACATAGAACTTCAATGAACATTCTGATGAAGTATAAAGTCCCTTTGTGACCAGCCATCTTTCTTCTTTGTTTGACTGCGAGGAAAGATCAACGTGCAGAAGAAAAAAAAGAAAAAAACACAGGAATAAAATGAAGATAGCTTTCCAAATACGGTCCGAAGGAAAGGAGATTCTTATTCTGAAAGAAAAGAATACCATTTTATAATATCTTGACATAATATAAATATAAGTATATAAAAATACATAAAAGGGAGGGTTATATCCCAAAGAGGAGGGATAATATTAGCCTCCGTGTCCTTAATAAAATCCAGATTTTCTGCCCAGCAGGCTGTGAAAAATCTACATTTTATGGCACGACACGGAGGCCATATTATGCAAGTTCAAAGTGCATTAAGAACATTATCAATCACATTAGAGATTGGTCTGAAGTAGCAACTTTTAAACATACTATCATTCGACCAGTCTGCTGCCCAAAGGATATCTTGTAATCCACCTCCTAGAAAAAATGCCTTAGAAGCCGAAGCACCTCTGAGGGAGTGAGCTCCAAAAACAGATATGTCTACACCGCTCTCATGCATGACATCTTTAACCCAACGAGCTACATTTGGGGAAGAGACTCCTTTATGAAGAGATCTGTAGTAAATCAATAATTGACATTCACTCATTCTTAAATTTTTAGTTCTTTTCTCGTACTCTTTCAAACATTTAACCACGCACAGTCTCTCATTCTGAGGAAAAAAGGGTAAAAGATAGAAGACATCGTTTTGGTTCTTTTTTTGAGGTAAAGGCAAATACCTTCTGGTTGGAAAGCCCTGCTAGACACATCTAAAGTTTTAACATCTGAAGTTCTTCTGAAAGAAACTAGACATAATAAAACAGTAAGTTTATATGAGATGCGTTTAAGGGAGAGGGAAGTATTATCTCCCCAAGAAGAAAGAGTCCGGAGAACGAGGGTAACATCCCAGAGGGTAGTGTATTTAGCAAAAGGAGGGTTCAGAACTCTCACACTTCTCATTATCTTTTTAGTCAAAAGAGTTTGTCCGACGGAGACACCGTTAATTAAAGAATGCCCAGCTGAAATAGCAGATCTATAAACGTTAAACGGTTCTATAAGATAGACCTGATGTAAACAATTCTGAAAGATAGTTAATAACGTGAACTAGATCAGATGAAATGGGATCATAATGTCGTTGAATGCACCAGCGAACCCATTTGTTCCATGCCAATCGATAAGCTTTTCTTGTACCAGATGCCCATGACTCAGAAATGAGTCTGAAAGCATTTGACGAAAGCCCAGGGATTCGCCATTGTCTCCTGAAATCTTCCATGCCGTCAGGACCAGAAGACCCTGTTCTACAAGGGGATGGATCTCTCCCTCGGGACCTAGGAATATTTCCTTGAATGAAGGAATTAAAATAGGGAAGTCTACGCTCATTTCTAGAATGATTGGGAACCAGGCCTGAGATCTCCAAGAGGAGTTATTACGACCATGCTCTGTCGGTAACGTCGAGCATGAAGTAGCAGGCAAGGAAGCATTGCAAATGGCGGGAAAGCATAAGGTGCTAACCCCCTCCAATCTTGAAGGAAGGCATCAACCTTTTGAGCTGAAGGGTCCGGTCTCCAACTGAAGAAATTCTTCAATTGAGTATTCCCACGGTCTGCAAATAGGTCTATCTTGAAGGGACCCCATCTGGATTGAATGGCCAAGAATACCTGTCTGACAAGTCTCGAGTTGCTGGAGTCCTTGAAATTCCTCGAGTACCAATCTGCCACCCCATTCTTCAACCCAGGAATGTGTTCTGCTATGACCGAAATTCCTTTGTTCAAACAATAGCTCCATAAGCCTTTGGCTAGGTCTGTTAGGACCCCCTAGTTTTCTGACATATCGTACTGCGGACACATTGTCCATCCGTAACGTTACACAGCATTTCATCGATTTCTGGGTGAAACAACGAATCGCAAATGAATCTGCTAGTAATTCTAAGCAGTTGATATGCAACTTCTTCTCTTGAGGGGTCCAACGACCCCCTGTTGATGAGTTCCCATATCTCACTCCCCATTTGTCCAAACTCGCGTCTGATTCTATTATCAAATCCGGTTCCTCCCCAAAGATGGCTCTGCCATTCCATGCTTGTACATTCTTTAACCACCAAAGGAGTTCGGTTCTTGATTCCTGGTCTAGGGAAATCATTTGGGAGTAAGATTGGTTCGATCTCAGAGATACTGCTTTCAATCTCTGAAGTGCCCGATAGTGTAATGGACCTGGGAAAATTGCTTGAATTGTTGACGAAAGTAAGCCCAGGATCCTTGCTAGGATTCTTAAGGGAAAGGTCTTTAGTGCAAGTAACTTTCTCAGTTCTTTCCTCACTTTCCTTACTTTGTCGCTCGGTAGTCTCAGTTCTGTCTTCACAGTATCCACTAAGAAACCCAGAAACTGGGTTTGTTGAGATGGAATTACGCAGGATTTTTTCATGTTTATAATTAAGCCTAGGTGTTCTAAAAGATGTATTGTAAGATCAGTGTGAAGTGAGACGGTCTCTTTTGAATGAGCCATTATGAGGATATCGTCCAGATATATGATTAGCCTCACTCCCCTTTGTCTGAGCCAAGCAATGACGGGTCGGAGTACCTTGGTGAAGCACCAAGGGGCAGACGATAGGCCGAAGGGAAGGCTGCAAAACTGGTATAGTTGTTCCTCCCAAGTGAATTGGAGAAACTTTTGGTGGGGTTCCCAGATAGGAATTGTCAGATAAGCATCTTTTAGGTCCAGTCTTGTTGACCAGTCTCCTTTTCTTAAAATGTCCCTTAGGAGGTGTATCCCTTCCATTTTGAAATGTTGGTAGACTACCCATTGATTTAACTCTTTTAAGTTTATGACTGGCCTTTGTTCCTTGTTTTTCTTTTCTACTAGAAAAATATTGCTGAGGAAGCCTAAGTGAGAGCCTTTGACAATCGCACCTTTCTTTAATAAGTCTCATACCTCTTCAGAGACCATGAGGTTGTGTTTGGTAGAAAAGACAATCTCTCGGGCATATCTTGTTTGGAAGGGAATACCAATGAAGTCTATTTTGTACCCTTTCACTGTGTCTAGAACCCAAATATCCTTGGTTACCATATTCCAATTCCCAGCAAATTGAAATAGTCTCCCTCCCACCTTTGGAGGGGTATCTGAAAGGTCTCTCCAGGTTCCTACCTGATGTAAAGGAGCATTGTCTCCGTTCGCCTCTGAAGGGACGTCCTCGGCTCCTTTGTCTCTGAGGGTTGAATTGTTGAGACCCTCCGACGTTGTTGTTATATCTCCCGCCACCACGGGCCATGAAGGGTCTCGAATTTGAGTTTCCTCGGCCGGGGAAACGACCCCGTATTCTCCCGGCCCGGGTAAAAACCCGATCTTGAAATAACTTTTTTATTTCTTTTTGGGACTTTTGTATTGAGCTAAAGGCCCCAACATATTTGGCCATGTCTTTAATAAAGTCTTCGCCAAAGAGAAAGCCTTGTGAATTGGGTCCACCATCATTCTTGGCTAGTTCGATTAGTTTAGGGTCGATCTTTAACAACATCCCTTTTCTTCTCTCTGTAGAGATAGCCGTGTTAGCATTACCGATAAGGCATATAGCCCTTTGGACCCATTCCCTGAGTTCTTTAGGGTCAACTGGGGAGTCTCCAAGATAGGCTGATTCATCCATTTCAAAAATGTTTGTAAGTGGGCCTATGGTGTCAAGGAGGCGGTCCTGACAGGATTTCAATCCTTTATCCATGCCCTTTCTTGGGTCTCTTGAGGTTTGGCTATGAAGGCTACCACCTTGGGGTCCAATTCAGGGGTTGCAGCTACTTTGTTTGGAAGGGAGGGTCTCGGGCATTCAGAACGGAGTCTAGATCTAACCTCCTTTGGGATTTCTCTTCTCAATCAGAATGAGAGGTAGTCTGCTACGTGTTGGGAGGGAGTCCATTCTGGGGACAGAGGGTGTTTAATTAATAAAGGGTCGAACATTAAGTCTCCAAATGGGTCCAAGAGTCCCATGTTAGGTTCTGAGGCCTTGCAAGCCTCTTCTGAGCTCCCCGTTCCCCTTGGTGTCTCTTCAACGTCTGTGTTAAAACCAGAAGAATAGAATAGATCTATTTCAGGGTCAGAAGTCTCGTCACTATCAATATCAATAGGGGGCTTAGGGCCTTGCTCTTGCCCATAATGGGTGCCCGAGGCACCATTCCTGTCACCGCCTTGAGATCGTGAGGGAGGGGCGAAGGTCTTAGCTTTTTTAGAGTCTTTGCGCTCTTTACCTCCAATCGCCCGTTTCTTTGGAGCCTTAACTGCTCTTGGTTGTTGGTTGCTAGTAGAAGGGTGTGGGGAGATCTTTTGGGATAAAGATTCCATTGTTTTATTAATAGTGTCATCAATTGACCCAAGTACTTATTCCAGAGCCTTATTTACTTGCTCTTCTAGATGTCTTTCAATATTAATCTGGGGTGTAGACATCTTAAATGGTTAATTTAATTAAAGGTAATTATTGGGGTCAAAATAATATTATTAACTCACTTGAAATATTGGCAAAAGGTATTAGGTTATTGAAAAGGAAAAAAAGCTTCAAAAAAATCGTTGGGAGGAAGAAAAAACTCTTGGATATCGTCATAGCGTGTGAACAGCTGATCGCAAAGGCAGGTGAAGTAAACTGTCAAAGAGGATCTTGACACGGGACGGTTGTCCGATCCCAATTATGTAAAATGGTGGTCTAATTAAATGGATAGAGGTAATCCCAAGCTCCTAAAAAGGCCGCCACGCACGTAAATGTGTGCGCGGTTGGCCCTAAGGTGCATTCCTTTAATTTCCCAATCCGGCCCATCTCGAGCGCAAGCAGCGTGCCGAGCGGGCCAGTGAAAGTTTCCTAAAATACGCTGTTCTGGTGAAAGCGTTGGGGCGATAGAAGATGAAGTGCGGGAGGCAACGATGAAAGGGCGCGTTTCGTCCGGTGTAGAAAAAGGAAGGTAGGTGCGCATGAGAGCGATCGGTTTTGATTTGAAGGTACACCGAGAGAATAATGAGTCTAATCCAGTTCAAAGTAAAACCGGTAGGGGTACAGTGAATCCATAACAGGGAGATTAGGTCACAAGATGTGAAGCATTGAAGATAAAGAAGATACACATTGAGTGTAAATGAATATTAGCCTAATAGAAGAGAGCTAAATAAATAGAAAGATGTATGAATACTATAAATATAGTAGTAGCTATTACACAAATACATACAAAAAAGACAAATGGTGATAATATCAGCAGTAGCTTGAAAAAGGGGTACTTATATTTCTGAGCAGCAGCAACAAAGAAGGAAGATGGCTGGTCACAAAGGGACTTTATACTTCTTCAGAATGTTTATTGAAGTTCTATGTTCTTCAATTGTTGCTGCTGAGCTGTGGC
Source organism: Triturus cristatus (assembly GCF_964204655.1). NCBI lineage: Eukaryota > Metazoa > Chordata > Amphibia > Caudata > Salamandridae > Triturus > Triturus cristatus. The sequence goes on from NC_140589.1 coordinate 529,696,952, forward strand.
AATAAAGGAGATTTGCATAATATGGCCTCCGTGTCGTGCCATAAAATCCAGTTTTATGACAAACATCATTGGCTCTCAGTTTCTGCAAAGTTCAACGAGTGCCCATGGGCTTTACTCCAAAACGCTGAAGGTTCATGATCCCATATAGTTCAACATTTCGATGGTACTCCCAATGCATTTCGGGCAGGTCTACCATTCTTCAGGGGAAAACAACATTTGAGGAGAATCACATAAGTGCCACATAACACATGATAACAGACAAATCCACTCAGCAAAAAAAAGAACATTTCATATTGTTTTAGTATTCATTTGTGCGTTGAATTTCAGCCTGTTTTTTTTCTCATAACTCGCCATTCTCTTTTCCAAAAAACTAGGTGCTCAACCAGAACAGGATGCAATAACACAAAAATCCAATGCGCTGTGGGTGTACCACATGCTGAGTGTGTCTGTTCTTACCCCATGTATCTGCCAAAACCCCAGTCATGAAACATAACCATGCAAGATAATGATTCTACTCGCTTTGAAAACAAAACCCTGAACGATGACTCACCTATAGACCTAAAACAGAACGTGCAAATAAAACTGTAAAAACGAAAACATAAAAGCAAAAACGTACCTCCACCACTTCATTGTTCCGCGCTTCACCAAACCATGTGTGCATGTACTCGAGAGCCCACAAGTGAATCGAAGTTTATCTAAACTGCGTCACGTGATGAACAAGCATCACGTTTTTAAAACAGACTTTTAACATGTATCTCAAATACAATTGAAACATTTACTCATAATGATATTCTGTAAACATGATCCTATAATCATACCTGCTAGATGGTTTGCAACATTTTTAGCTAAAGGATAACACATCAGTGAGCCTACTCATATTGTCTAATTGCGACTTGAAAACTGGGGAATTGAGTCCCCTGGGGTGGTAAGGTCCATTGGAGGCCAAAAACACCTCTGTCTCCCATGATGGGGTCCTGTGTAGCGGGATTGCAGTGGGCACTTGTAGCGCATCTTGTGGCCCACCTCCTTCAAACAATACTCTGCGGGAGTACCTCCTGGCCCGTTGTAAAGTTGGGATTTGAGTGCCCTAGGGTTGAAAGGTCGGTTGGAGACTAAGAACGCCTCTGAATCCCATGATGGGGTCCCGCACAGCAGGATTGCAGTGGGCACTTATAGCGTGTTGTATGGCCCTGCCCCCTTCAGTGCTTCTTGGCGTGTCATTGTTAGAACTGGGGGTCTCTAATTGGTAGAGGTAGGTATCTTTGTCAAAGTAGGGACCCTTGCTTATACTAAGGGTAAGGGGGATACACACTTTAGATAACCCCCGCTCACCCCCTTAGTAGCTTGGCACGAGCAGACAGGCTTATTCCATAGGCAATGTGTAAAGTGTTTGTACTCAAAGCACACAGTAATATAGTGAAAACACCAAAAATGGACACTACACTAGTTTAGAATATCTTTATCTAAACTCAACAAGACCAAAACGACAAAAATTAAACAAATATGTAGAAAAATAGCACTTAAAAACTGTCATTTCCAAAATAAAGCTTGTAGAATACAGACAGCTCCACCTGGGGCTATTATGACGTCGTGACAGCAATAAATCCAAAGTATGGTGCCGACCGCAAGGTGCGCTGCGTCGGGCATGGAGTCACATGGACCCCCACACAAACAGTACCTTGGAAAATGAAGTACATGATAATGCATAGCGTCATGAAGGTGAGACGTCGGTGCCAAGGTTGCGGCCAGCTCCCTGCCTGCCACAGGGAAGCAACGTGTCGTATTCGCGAGGAGGCGACTTGTCGAACCCAGGAAGTTGGTTGCATTGTCGGTGAGGCATCGGTTCCAGTGAGGCGGTGCAAAGTCAGCGAGTTTGTGGAGTCAACCTCAGCGGTTATCCGCACCGCAATAAATAGATGCAGGCACGGCAGGGACAGTGTCGGAGTGAGCGCTTGCCTTGGGAAGGCCGATAACTACAGGCGTCGAAGGGCATCGGAGCTGCGGTACAGGCCGGGGGTGCAACATGTACTTCACGAGCGGGGCCCCTGGCCTTGGTGCAGGTCACTGCATCACGGCAGCATCGCTTACGGCATCAGAGAGTGCTTTTCTTGCTTCTTATAGGTTTCTTCCAGCTTCCAACATCAGGAACAACCTCCGGAGGCCCAAAACTGGAAAAGGCACTTTCTGGCAGGTCAGAACTCTCAGCAGTAGAGTTCAGGGGGGCTTGGGGTGAAGTTTTTATGCCCCTGGACTTCAGAACAGGAGGCCAGCACACACAAGCCCCTGGAGATTTTTCTTCAAGCAGGTTTGTCAGCTATGTTCCAGTCTTAGTCCTTTCCTTGGCAGAAGCATCAACTGCAGGCCAATGCCACACAGCACACAGAAAAGGGCAGTACTGCTCCTCGCAGCTCTTCTCCTTGGCAAAGGTTCCTCTTGAGTCTAGAAGTGATCTAAAGTTCTGGGGTTTAAGATCCACTACTTGAACCCCATTTTGTCTTCTTTGTGCAAGGGTTTCTGAGCCCAGTCCAACCCAGTTCTGTCCCCACTGGTGCAAGGAAAAACTCCTCCCACTACTTTAAATGCAGCCAAGGTCTATTCAGCTCAACTCTGAGTCATTCAAGAAGGGCCAAGCACACCTCACCCTCCCCCCCCCCCCCCAGTGGCTGTCTACAGTGAATGCACATCCCCAGTCCCTGTCACTCCAAAACCAGACAGTAAATCCACAAACAGGCAGAGGCACACAGAATAGTTAGACAAGAAGATGCCTACTTTCTAAAAGTGACATTTTCAAACACCGAATTAAAAAAACATCTTTACTAAAAGATGTGTTATTAAATTCTGATTTCAGAGAGCCTAAATGTTATTCCTCTATCTTGTCCCAATGGGAAGTTAAACTTGTAAGATGTTACAAAGTATCTCCCCTGTTAGCCTATGGGTCAGATAGCCTTTCAATAGTGAAAAACACATTTGACAGTATTTCATCATCAGGACATGTCACAAACACCAGTACATGTCATATATTTCCCATACTCTACACCCTGTCAATGGGGGTAATCTGGGCCTACCTGAGGGGTGCCTAACATTTAAGAAAAGGGAAGGTTATGGCCTGGCAAGTGGGTGCACTTGCCAGGTCGACATGGAAGATCCAAAATGTATGCAACTGTATGCAAACTGTATGCAGACACTGCAGTGACAGGTCTAAGATACCTTTACAGGTATCTCAGAAAGGTATCTCAGACCTGTCACTGCAGTGTCTGCATACAGTTTGGAACTTCCATGTCGACCTGGCAAGTGCACCCACTTGCCAGGCCCTAACCTTCCCTTTTCTTAAATGTTAGGCACCCCTCAAGTAGGTCCAGTGTACCATCATGCTGCATTCTGGGACCAGCAGTTCTGACATTTGGACTGCGGTAACGATCTGCAAGGAAGATGTGGTGCAGGTGTGCCCTACGTCATTGGACAAGGAGGGGCCTATATAAGACACCTATCAGGAGTCTCGGCACTGAACTAAGGCATTTGAAAAAGGCGCACAGCTGAAACCGGTCATCCCGTCCAGCTTTTCAATAAAAGACCGAAGCAACCCCAGTTGTGTCCTCTGATCTACTCTGAAGGGAGGAGGTTTGGTGTGATATATATTTATATATATATATTATCTACTGGCGGTCGCCAGTAGATAGTTATAGTTACAACCTAGTTTCCATAGGAATTCTCAAAATTCTATTTTGAATAACTTTGGCGCCGGTTGACGAATCCTCGCGAAATTTTCAAAACTAATGGGGCGCTCTGTTCAGCTCCTACCCTGAAAGTCTCGGGGTGATTCGTCAAGCAGGGGCCGAGAAAAAAGGGGGGTCCCAAAACGCGTTTTCCCCATGCATTTTTCCATAGGACCTTTAGACACAGCTACAGCCCGAACGGCTGAACAGAATTACTTGAAATTTGGCAGAGAGGTAGCCATAAGGTCAAGGAAGTGCCTTTTGCAGGTCTGGTGTAAATCTGTTCAGTATTTCCTGAGAAAATAGCATTTAAAAGCATATATATATGTGGGCGGAGCCTAACCACACATCTCATCCTGAGATCTGATTGGCTGTCAGCACTTCATCCAAGAAGTGTTGGCAGCCATCTTGGGACCAATATACATGAAAGCACCTCATTAAAAAGCATTGCAGTTAATAGAAGGTTTTAAGACTTTAGTTACATTATAAATCATTTGTTGATGGTACCATACTCATTTTAGGAATTGTGGTATGTTCTAAGGTGATTTCACCATGTGAAAAAGCCTTCTGCTGGGATATCATGATTGAGAGAAAAATATTTTCTCATGCTTTTACCACAGAGGTTTGGAAGGTGATCTATAAGCTAAACTGAGAGCTTATTTTCTGTAAATTCACATTATCTTTCTCAGTCATGTGAGAATGAAGTCTGACATTCTCAGTAAAACATGTACATCCAACAAGGGCAGAGACTGTCAGTTGATTCCTTTGTGTACTACTGCAGCTTCCCAGAGTGTTCCAAAGAACTACTAGAGCGCTAACAGTCCTACTTATGATAAACGTATGGCACACCTGAAGCCATCTTGCTTGGATTAAAGTGGTAACTCTTAAAACATTTCATTTAAAAAGGGACAAAATGAGGGGGTTCATTTTTCCATAAAAAGTATGATTAGTGCTGCAGAAAGAAAAAATAGGGCACATTTTGAGTGACTTCTCAAATCCTCTTCTATTTCATTAAAAAATTCTGACATGCAGACTGAAACATGCACTTTCAATACCAGCAGCAGTTTTCCCTGGTGAGCAGTAGCTTTACTACAGTGATCTAATGAGCAAAAAGAGTGCTAACATTCTGAATTTATGACAAATGTGTGACACATCTGAATGCCTTCTTGATGGAATCAAAGTAAAAAACTGAAAGTATTTCCTACTGAGGAGACTGCAGTAAATGAGGAAATTAGGAAACTTCATAACAAATAAGTCTCCCAAGATGGCCACCAGAGACAAAAGAGCCCAAATGTAGCCCAAATATCACCCAGATGTAGCCCAAGTATAGCCCAATGACAGAATGTCCCAGAATGTTCTTAAAAACAACTAGAGCTTACTGTCTTCATTATGACAAAAGTATGGCACACCTGAAGCCATCTTGATTGGAATAAACTGGTAACACTTAAAACATTTAATTTAAAAAGGAACACAATGAGGGGGTTCATTTTGCCATAGAAATTATGATTAATGCTGAAGAAAGAAAATGAGGGCACATTTTGAGTGACTTCTCAAATCCTCTTCTACTTCATTAAAAAATTCTGACATGCAGACTGAAACATGCACTTTTAATACCAGGAGCAGACTTCCATGGTGAACAGTAGTTTTACTACAGTGATCTAATGAGCAACTAGAGTGCTAACATTCAGAATTTATGGCAAATGTGTGACATATCTGAATACCTTCATGATGGAATCAAAGTAAAAAACTGAAAGCATTTCCTACTGAGGAGACTGCACTACATGAGGAAATTAGGAAACTTCATAACAAATAAATCTCCCAAGATGGCCACCGGAGACAAAAGAGCCCAAATGTAGCCCAAAATCACCCAGATGTAGCCCAAATATAGCCCAATGACAGAAGTGTGCAAAACACTTATTATTTTGTGTTTTTGCAGTGTTATATAGTGCAGACTTGTCAGGTATTGGAGTGTTTTACATGAGCATTGGTTACATCACACAAGAACAAATTCATTTTGGTTGTAGACATGGGGAGGCTAAGTGATTTGACCAGAATCACAGAATGTCGAGCTGAAGCAGAAACTTCAACCTGGTTCCCCAGTTGCAAAGTCTGCAGTTCTGGAAGTAACACCACATCCTCTCCCCTAAGTGCAACATTTAATCAAGTGGTCAACTGGATAAAAAAACATAAAGATAACAAATAATTTAAAAGTGCTTTGTCGCTATTTGAAAACTCAGAAAATAAGTCCTTATTTTAGTCTTTTAGAGCACTAACCATAATTTTGATGCCAATAAGACCCTCTCATATATGTAATTTCTAAAGGAAATGCTCTAGGTATTACAGTTTTGATTACATCAAGATGATGTCAGGCGTTCCACACTTTTGTAATAAATATAGAATGTTAGCAATCTAGTTGTTCAGTAGGATACTGTTGAGAGGCAGAGGCCAGGGGCACGGACTCTGAAAATTGAAGGCAGGTAGGAGGGTGCAAAGGCAACAATTTAACCACACTGAGCAGGCAGGAAGGGCCGTGGAAGCACAACAGACTATGGAGGGCAGTGGAAAGGGGGGCAGGGGCAACAAACCAACAATACAGGACTTGCAAGAGAGGATGTGGCAATGTAATAGACCATTGTGGGCAGAAGGAAGAGGCAATGGTAGTACAACCATACATGCCAACAGACCCGATTCAGCCAGGAAACGTCCAATGTTTTTAAGCTCAAATGGGCTTTATTTGATCTGTCTCCTGTCTACAATCTCCTCTTTTTCAATGTAACTTAAAGGGGAAAATCAATACCCCAGTTTTTTTTCAAAATCTCCCTCTTACCAAGTTCAAAATGTTCGCAAGTATGGTACATTGGATCATGGAAGGAAATGGGAAAGGGACATGGACTTGGATAACAGAGGACAGGAGGGACATGGAGAGGTGCACCAAACTGACCCTGCAGGGCAGGCATCAGGGTTTGCAGCAGCACAATACACCACACAGTGCATGCAGGACGGGAGTGCAGCACAACAATCCATAGAAAGCAAGAGGGAGGGGACAGGACCATGCACATGGACAACAGAGAACAGAGGGGCAAGAGGCAATGGTAGCTAGCTGACCATAATGGACAGACAGGAGAGAAAGCTGCAGCATAACAGACCATAAAGGGCAGGAGGGACGGATCAGGGGCATTACAATGGAACAGACAAGCCAGGAGGGAGGGAGTAGGGGTCTGCACATGTAAACAGAGGGCTGGGGGCAAGGGGGCAGGGCAGGATCAGCAAGATAGCCATGGAGGTCAGGCAGGATGGGCACTAGAAGCAAGACACACCATGAAGAGCAACAGTGAGACTGTGATGGCATACACACAGACCATGGAGGGAAGGTGGGAGGGGGCCAGGGGCAGCTAACTGACCACACAGGGAAGGTGGGAGGGGCCATGGCAGCACAGAAGACCATGCATGGCAAGTGGGAGGGTTAGTGGCAGCACAATGGCTATGATGGGCAAGAAGGAGGGTGCAGGGGCATGCACAAAGGACGATGGAGGATAGAAGGGAGGGTCAGGACCTGTGCACAGACAAGAAAGTTCAGGGGAAGGGGCCTCACAACAGACCACACGGGGCAGGCAGGAGGAGCAGTTGCAGCACAACAGACCAGGGAGGGCAGAAGGGTGTGGCAGTACAATGGACCATGTAGGACAGGAGGAAGAGGATAGGGGCATGGCATGTGGACAGGCAGGGTGGAGGTGGCAGGGACAGGTTACAGTCATCTGACAATGCTAGGCAGGTGGGAGGGGAGTGGCAGCTCAACAGAACACTCAGAGTAGGTAGGAGTGGCAGGTCCATGGGACATGGTGGGCAAAAAGGATGGAGCAGGGGCATGCACAAAGACATCGGAGGGCAGGGGGAAGGAGAATAGGGGCAGCAAGCTAAGCACAGAGTTTAAGCAGGAGGTCAATGATGGGGCATAGAATTGGGCAATGGAGGGCAGGAGGAGTGGACTGGTACATCATACTAAATTGAGGGCAGTAGCAGCACATCAGACCATGCATGGCAGGAGGGAGGAGGCTAGTCCATGGATTCACACAACAGAGGATAGGGAGGAGGGGGATGGGGCAGCAAGCTAACTGTTCAGAGAAGGCGGGTATTAGGAACTTTATTGTTTTTAAAACATTGTGTCTGTGCGAACTACTTAAAATATGAACAAGTATGCAGCATAATCTCACTTTTATTCAGGAAGAAGAGGACGTTTGTGACTGTGACTCCGGGCTCACTTGGCAGAAACACCCCCTGACCCTCCACCCCCTATCGCAAAATGTAATGCCCGTGAAAAGGGTAGGTGAACACAGTGTTATATAGAACATAGTCCTGAGAGCACGATTGAAAATGAAAACTAAATATAGTGTATGGTATAAACTATGCACCAATAAGTGTGAGATGAACCGGGCGTGAAATATAATATGCAATACATTGTGCGCAATTACAGATTCATTGGAGAGTGCGAGATAGCGCAGGCACTAGCGCGTGCTATGCGATATGCGCCTTGGAGTGTAATATGCACAGGGCAGTGTTGTGTAACCTAACTAGTCTCTAAAGTTGTAATATAAAATATGTGCTGGGGAGTGTAACGTTGCATATGCACTGTGACAAAGATATGGATCCCAGATTGTAATATGTATGGCATAGCACTGTGCGTTATAACATAGGCATCGAGGAAGGCACGTTAGATGGGGCAATATAACCCGTGCGAAGACAAGTGTGGCATGACATATTCACGGGGTGGTGTTACAGTGCACATGGGCTAGAGAGTGTCATAGCATATGCACTAGCTAGTGGAATACAACACAGAGGTGTGTGGCACTCGGCAGGCAATGGTGGGTGTAACACAGCATTGGGCTCTGTCAGGAGCGCGCTGTGACTCTTAAGTGATGTTCGTCCCCTTTCCAGAGAGTAAAATAAAAAGTATTACACATCCGGCAGTGGATGTGTGTTTTATTAACCGTGAGGGGGGTTTCTTGCATAGTTTTGGTCGAATTTTTGTCGAATCCCCTTTGAATGGCTTGGTGTGCATGTGTATTAAATGTGCCCGTCAATAGCTCCCCATGTTTGTATAAATAAACGACAAGGGTGTCTACCGGGATTAGGCACGGTAGGGCATCAGACATGTCAGAGCTTCACTAGTGGTGTAAATACATTCCACGTGGATTCATTGCATGCATAGTCGCCTTTTAATGAATATCACGCAAATCGTCATGGTGATAGGTACGTACGGTTTGTCCAGCATGTCCTAGGTGTGTCTATAACTATATATTTTTTTAAAATAATAAAAAACAGTGGCCGGCCCTGGGGATTGGGGTCAAAAAAATATAATTAGGAGACAGGCCCTGGGGGATGGGGTCATCAGGGCCAATAAATTAGAATAAGAAGGGGAACCACACAGCCCCCCTTCTTAAAAAATTAAAATAAATAAAAGACTGGCATCGTGCCGGAGGCCATGCCCCCTCCGTGTAGCACTCTGCAAACGCGCCCCCAACAGGCATCTCCAGTATGCGCCAGGGAGCTGCGCTGCAGACAGGTGTTCTGAGGCCAAGCCCCTTTTTACACCTCTCTGCAACGCAGCTCTGTGGCGCTTACTGGAGGTACCTAGTGGTCTAGTTTGACCCTAGGGACCCTTAGGATTCAAGGGGACTTAATCTCTCAACTTAGAACAGCCACAGGGCACGTTTACACAGTGGTGAAGGGAGGGGACGGGGCCTGAGGTGACGTGTGCAAACACGCACTATGGCACGTTTTAAATTGGGGATATAATTTCCCTTCAATACTGAGGGCCCCTGGGGGCTAACTAGCCCACCAAGTGCTTCCAGTAAGCGCCACTGAGCTGCATTGCAGAGAGGTGGTCCAGGCCGTGCCACTTTTTACACCTCTCTGCAACGCAGCTCTGTGGCACTTACTGGAGGTACCTAGTGGGCTAGTTGGACCCTAGGGACCCTCAGGATTCAAATGAACTTAATCTCCCAACTAAAAACGGACACAGGGCGTGTTTACACAGTGGTGAAGGGAGGGGACGGGGCCTGAGTTAACGTGTGCAAAAACGCCCTGTGGCCTGTTTTAAGAGGTAGTTTTAATCCCCACGCCCTATTATATACTAGGGGCTTACAGAGGAGGTCATACTAATCACAGGGGGACCCCAACGCATAATGTTCCCTAGTGTATGTAGGGGTTTTCACTGTATTCTAAGTGTCTTTTAACATAGCACTGGCTCTAGGACTGGTTAGTCAGACTCAGTTACCACCAGTATCCGTCTGAAAAAGTTGAGGGTACAGGATGATTTTGCAACAAGGCTTCTTTCTGCTCCTCTTTTTGTTCTTTCTGCACGTTATCCTTCTTCCTGCACTTATCTTCGTATTTGAGGACTTCTGTTGCTTCTTTCTGCACTTCTTTTGTTTCTTTCTGTGCATTTTTTCTTCTTTCTTCACATGTCCTATCTCTGTAGGCATAGTTAGAAATTAGCATTTAAAAAACCTTTGAAATTCACAGAAAAAACCATAGGTTTCAGGCACGTTATAGTTGGGAATTAGCATTAAAAAAACCTCAGAAATTCACTGAAAAAAACATAGGTTTCAGGGGTGTTATAGTTAGCTGGACTTTTCACTTGTACAAAACCATTGAAATTCCCCCGTTATAGTTAGTTCAGCTAACTATAACTCGCGCGCCCGCAATGCACTGCTGATGACGTCACATATTACATCACTCATGACATGGTCAGTGACATCACTCATGACATCACTGATGACATCTCAAATGACATCACTGATGACATCATCCTTGTGATAGAGTGGCAGACCTCCTCTCACCCTAATATAACCTTTGATACACACATTCAAAAATAGAGACAAAATTTTTCAAAACAATGGGCATACCAATACCAGTTACAACAACCTCTTAAGTAATTCTAAGATCCACATACACATCCACTCATTCACCAACAGTCCTATACAGTCACTCATACATGTACTCACTCATCATATGTACTCATACACCTATACATTCTGTTACACAATGCCACTCATCCATAGAGTTACTCACACACATAGTCACTCATGCTAATAATGAATCAAACATACATTTACTTGCATATACAGTTATACACACACCACCACACTTACTTCTACGGAAACTTACACATACTTAGTCTTTTAAACAATCACTTATAGAAACACATACTTATTCATACAGGAACTCTTTCAATCTCTCCCTCCCACATATACTCACATATATACACCAATAGTCACATATACTAGTTTAAAACATATGTAGTTACTCATAAAGACACTATTGAGACAGTCATTCACTCACTAACACACCCATACACACACTCATCCACCCATACAGTCCTGCACACATGCTGTCTTCAACACAAACAAAGAGTGAGTCACTCATTCATGCACCTATGCACTACGTAATACCCCCCACCGAACCATGCAGACACTCAGACTGATACTCAAAAAACCAACTAATAACCTATATAGACACCCATGTAGCTACTCACCAACCCATGCAGCCACTTACACACAAAGTGAGAGACTGATACAGATATTTACATATTTAGACATTACTCACTAAGCCATGTATTCACTATGATACACTTAATCAGTCAGTTACACAATCAATTTTTCAAAAACAAATCATCCATTTAGACACTTATATACCCATTTATTCTTCCATCGACCTTGAGATATACATATATAAAACATATTTAATTTTCAGAAAAACACACATTCACTGGATGATGTCATCAGTGATATCATTTGAGATGTCATCAGTGATGTCATGAGTGATGTCACTGACCATGTCATGAGTGATGTAATATGTGACGTCATCAGCAGTGCATTGCGGGCGCGTGAGTTATAGTTAGCTGAACTAACTATAACGGGGGAATTTCAATGGTTTTGTACAAGTGAAAAGTCCAGCTAACTATAACACCCCTGAAACCTATGTTTTTTTCAGTGAATTTCTGAGGTTTTTTAAATGCTAATTCCTAACTATAACGTGCCTGAAACCTATGGTTTTTTCTGTGAATATATATATATATATATATATATATTCACTGAAAAAACCATAGGTTTCAGAGACGTTATAGTTAGAAATTAGCATTTAAAAAGCCTTAGAAATTCACAGAAAAAAACATAGGTTTCAGGGGTGTTATAGTTAGCTGGACATTTCACTCGTACACAACCATAGAAATTCCTCCGTTATAGTTAGTTCTGCTAACTATAACTCGCGCGCCCGCAATGCACTGCTGATGATGTCACATATTACATCATTCATGACATGGTCAGTGACATCACTGATGACATCACTGATGACATCATCCAGTGAATGTGGTTTAGTTTGAAATTTAAATATGTATTATATATATACCAATCTGTATTGAAGATTGAGTGGATATATAACTGTCTGGATGGAGCATTTAGTAGCTGTCTGACTGTCTGTTTAAGTGAGTGATTAAAAGTGTCTCACTTAATACATGGATTAGTAACTAAACTATGTGAATGTGTGCATCCCTGTCTCTGTCGTTGTGTAACATGCTGCATCAGTTGGTCACTAACTACATGAGTGTGTATATTAGTTATTGATTAGTTGGGTGAGTATTTGTATGGGACACTGAGTTTGTGTGTGGTTGGATAGGGTGTGTGTAACTCTATGCATAGATGTGTGAATGGTTGATTGACTAGGTGTATAGGTTTAAGAGTTTGCAAACAGTTGGAAACAGTTGTTTGGGTGACTGAGTGTATTTATTTGTGTGTTGGTGAGCAAATATATGGTTTAGTTGTACATCTTCAACAAAGTAAAAAAATAAAAGGCATTGAATGTGAGAGTTGGTGTATATAAATAAGTATATATAAGAGTCAGTGATTGTGAGAGTAACTATATGAATGAGTGTATAATTGTAATGGTGATTTCTTAACATATTAACTATGAGTTACTATGTGTTTGAATAAATGAGGTGTGTGTATAATTGTGTAAGTGAGTAAATGTAAGTGTGATTAATTTTTTTCATGAGTAGGTAGCATGACTGCATAACCGACTAAGATGACTGCTGATGTGTCAATGTCTATATATGTGTACTAGTGCATTTGATAGTGTTGTATTAATTAGTGACTGCATGTATAAGTGATTCTGTTGCTGAATGGGTAGTTGTGCGTGTAGACCTAGGAATCAGTGAGTGGGTATGTAGTAACTGGTATTGGTGTGTCAATGGTTTCAAATATTGTATTTTACAGCGAGTGATGAAAGGTTATACTAGTGTATGATGAGGTGTATCAGATTGTCACGTGGATGATGTCATCAGTGATGTCATCAGTGATGTCATTTAAGATGTCATCAGTGATGTCACTGACCATGTCATGAATGATGTAATATGTGACATCATCAGCAGTGCATTGCGGGCGCCCGAGTTATAGTTAGCAGAACTAACTATAACAGAGGAATTTCTATGGTTTTGTACGAGTGAAATGTCCAGCTAACTAGAACACCCCTGAAACCTATGGTTTTTTCTGTGAATTTCTAAGGTTTTTTAAATGCTAATTTCTAACTATAACGTCTCTAAAACCTATGGTTTTTTCAGTGTATCAATAGTATGTAGCTAGTTAGAGGTCGGCTTGGATAGTGCACAAAATATTATAGATGTACTTGTGTTAGTAGCTAGGCCATTCCATAAGTTCATGACTAGTAACTAGAATAATTACAATATTACAAACAGAGTGTATAGTGAATTTATAAGTGCTTAGGTATTGGTGGAGTAATAGGATAAGTAGATAGTGCTGGATGGGTGATTTGAGAAATGCATGGGACAGACAGGAGGATTCCTACACTGCATAGGTACTAACTGGGTATTTAGAAGAGCTTATTAATAGTTTGTAGCTGGTTAGAGGTGTGCATGCATAGTGTACAAAATATTGTACCTGCACTTGTGTTTTTGACTACGCCATTCCTTAAGTATATGACTAATAACTGGAGTAATTTCAGCGTTGCAAAGAAAGTGCGTGTTGAATTTATAAGTGCTTAGGTATTGGTGGTGTGATAGGATACGTAGATAGTGCTGGATGGTTGAATGGAGAAGTGCATGGGACAGACAGAAGGATTCCTAGACTGCATAGGTACTAACTGAGTATTTAAAAGACTGTATCAAAGCTATGTAGCTGATTAGAGGTCTGCATGCATAGTGCACAGAATATTGTCGCTGTACTAGTTTTACTTGCTAGGCCATTCCTTAGGTACATGACTAGTAACAGAATAATTTCAGTGCTGCAAAGAGAGTACATGTTGAATCTATAAGTGCTTAGGTATTGTGGAGTGATAGGATACTTAGATAGGGCTGGATGGGTGACTGGAGAAGTGCATGGGACAGACAGGAGGATTCCTAGGTTGCATGGGTAGTACTTTACTTAGTAGATGGTAAGAGGTTTATATATATAGTGCACAGCTGAATGTAGTTGTGCATTGATAGTGTTTGGATTACTTAATCTTACCTTGACAGTAGTACATATCAAAAAATGCTAAACTTTTTTTCAGTTATTATAGGTGCTTAGGTATTGGTGGAGTGATAGGATAAGTAGCTAGTGCTGGATGGGTGATATGAGAAATGCATGTGACAGACAGGAGGATTCCTACACTGCAGGGGTACTAACTAGATATTTAGAAGAGCGTATCAATAGTATGTAGGTGGTTAAAGGTCTGCATGCATAGTATACAAAGTATTGTACCTGCACTTGTATGTAATGGCTAGGCCATTCTTTAAGTATATGACTAATAACTGGAGTAATTTCAGTGCTGCAAAGAGAGTGCATGCTCAATTTATAAGTGCTTAGGTATTGGTGAAGTGATAGGATACGTAGATAGTGCTGGATCGATGAATGGAGAACTGCATGGGACAGACAGAAGGATTCCTAGACTGTATAGGTACTAACTGGGTATTTAAAAGACTCTGTCAATGGAATGTAGCTGATTAGAGGTCTGCATGCATAGTGCACAGAATATTGTAGCTGTACTAGTTTTTCTGGCTAGGCCATTCCTTAGGTACATGACTAGTAACTAGAATAATTTCAGTGCTGCAAAGAGAGTACATGTTGAATTTATAAGTGCTTAGGTATTGGCGGAGTGATAGGATAAGTAGATAGTGCTGGATGGGTGATTGGAGAAATACATGGCACAGACAGAAGGATTCCAACACTGCATAGGTATTAACTGGGTATTTACAAGAGCATATTAATAGTATGAAGGTTGTTAAAGATCTGCATGCATAGTGTACAAAACTTTGTACCTGTACTTGGGTTAGTGGCTAGGCCATTCCTTAAGTATATGACTAATAACTGGAGTAATTTCAGTGCTGCAAAGAGAGTGCATGCTAAATTTATAAGTGCTTAGGTATTGGCAGAGTGATACGATACGTACATCGTGCTGGATGGGTGAATGGACAAGTGCATGGGACAGACAGAAGGATTCCTAGACTGCATAGGTACTAATTGAGTATTTAAAAGACTGTATCGAGGGAGGAGCCAAGATGGCGATCGGGACGGCAGCGTAGGCTCCCGGCTCCGTGAACCTCCACATCCCGCACAGATATCCTGCATGAGATCCTTAGCATACGCTATATGCCCGTGTTGGTGGCTGAGAGCGGCAACCGATCGTGTGATCCTGAAGTTTCTGGCGGCGGTACCGCCGGAGAAATGTCCATGTGAAGTTTGCGGCCTGTGCAACCCTGGAACCGGGACCTCGGGTGGACAACAAGGCCGGGCGGCAGTTCAACAACAGCGGCCATTGGTGACTGGGTGGAGTCGGAGTACCGGAGCGGTGCGAATATTGGCCTGAATTTCGCTGTGGTCATTCCTACCACTGAACGTAGCGGAACGAGTGCATGCCCGGGGTGGCAATTCCAGGATTCTCCGGTAATTGCCTGAGCCTTCGCCGGTGAGCTGCCCGGACGCTGCCCGTAACGCGTCCCTATTTCCGCGGGCTGCTCCCGGATTCTCGCGGGCGCTGGTCCGTGGTGGGGATGACTGTTACCTGTGGCCACACACTGTGTATATATTTTTGTCTGCCCCCGGAACCCTGTTTCCAGTGACATGGAACTTGATGCGCCTGTGCCTGCGTCCCGGTCCCACTCTGGGATGAACCTACCCGGCGGCCATCTTGCTAGGATGGAGTCTATCATCCTGTGCACTGGGTCTCCGCAAGATTGGGAGTGTGTGCCTAAGAGGAGCGTAGCGGAGCGGGCGCCGAGGGCTGGGCTGGGGTACGGTGACCTTCTCGAAGCTCTCGGTGCCCTTCATTCCACCCTGGTTCACGGCGCCTCGGTATTGGGGAGAAAGCTTGATAGTGTTGCTTCAGCGTCGGAACAGTTGCGGTCTGCCGGTCCCCAGACACACAGGGACTTGTCACACTCCACACAGGAGGACAGTGTCGTGGCCGCCCCTGTGAATAGGGGAAAGCTGGAAACTTCGGACGATGTGCCAACGTGTGATCGGCTGGCTGTGGGTCCGGTCTGTTCCGGAGGTTTTGGATTTGAGCGGGGGGTGGTAGCTTTGTCCCACGCGCAACCTCCGGTGACCCAGGCAATATTCCAGCAACAGTCGCCTGCCCTGGCTGATTCCGCCTTCCTGGACCTTGTGTGCAGTACAGATCCTGGGGCAGTACTGGGAAAGATGGTCCTCCATAATGTCGACTGTGTTGGTGTCCAGAGACGTTCATCCTACATGTGTGTGTCGCTTCCTGGTCTTTTTTGGACGCTCCTCTTCCTCGTAACATTGGACATGGCACTGGGTCGATGGGTATGCATGGGTGGATTCGCAAAGAGTGGCCAAGGATAAGGCTGATCCTTCAGAGGTTGTCATCTAGCAGGCGGGCGGGCACAGGGGTTGCGTGCTCTCACGACATAACTAATAGTGTAGTAGGTGCATAATGCTCCCCATTTTTCTTTGACATGATCGATTTTGTGTTTGTTTACTGTTTGCATTGGGGAGGAACATATTGTGCGGGAGGGAGAAGCCGGGGGCATGTTTTGAAGGCCCTCCTCCAGTTTATTAATATTCTCTTTACTCCCCCGTCTGGAGGGGTTTCCTTTCTTACTCCATTTTCTCTGTTTCTTCTATATTTCGGGTCTGGTTCCGGGGCGACAGGCACACTGCTGGGGGGGGGGGGGCCGTACTCATCTGCAGAGGTGCAGGGTGGGGGGTTGGGGGGAGGGGATTCTTTAGTTTTTACTTTGTTTCTATGGCCTCCTTTTTCTTCTCTTATTCTTCTTTGTCTTTTTCTGGGGTCAGCACGGTAGATCTCCTTTGCTGCCAATCACTGCTTTTTATGTGTGCCTCAATTTCCGTGGTGATTTCTGGGTCTTCGGGCAGGGGACTGCAGGCGCAAATGGCCGTGATATTCCTCCACATCCTGAACCTTCGGTTTTAGCGCCATTGCCTGGATAGATTGCTGTTTATTGTTGGCGTTTACTATTCTGCCTGCCATTTTTTGCTGTTGGGAAATTGTTTGGCACCTGATCCTTCTATCCCTTATTATAAAATGAAAACCTTTAGTATCCTGGTCCCTATTTGGGCTGCTTAGTGGCCGAGAGTATGCTAGCATGGAGAATCTGCTCCCCGAGGTCCTGCCTGTGATTAAAATGTGCTTCTGTTACTCTGACTGCTTAGCGGCCGGCCCCGGGGGTTGTAGGCCCATACTTGTCTTTTGTTTGAAATGTCAATAAAGGTTTTTACAAAAAAAAAAATAAAAAAAAAATAAAAGACTGTATCAATGCTATATAGCTGATTAGAGGTCTGCATGCATAGTGCACAGAATATTGTAGCTGTACTAGTATTGGTGTGTCTATGGTTTCGAGAATGGTAGTCTGTATTTTAAGATGTGAGGAGGAGCATCAGATGATCACGTAGATGATGTCATCATTGATGACATTTGAGATGTCTTCAGTGATGTCACTGACCATGTCATGAGTGATGTAATATGTGATGTCATCAGCATTGCATTGCTGGGGCGCGAGTTATAGTTAGCACAACTAACTATAACGGCCGAATTTCTCTTGTTTTGTATGAGTGAAATGTCCAACTAACTATGATGTCCATGAAACCTGTGTTTTTTTCAGTGAATTTTATATATATGTATTTAATCTCCTCTCACTCTTACAAGGAAGGAATCAGCACTCAGGTTGTAGTTTGGAAGTATTTAATCAGCAGAGGACGTGATCCATGCGTTTCGGCTCGTCCGAACCTTGATAACGATACAAGACGTCATTGTAACACCCTTATTTAAATGTACAAATGCCTCCAGTTGCCAATATTAACAAAGGACTACATATTACTTTAATCCAAAAAGCTGGTGGCCATATTGGCCTGGTCATGATGTGAAAATTCAGGAATTGATACAATAAAGAAAAGAAAACAAGTGTTAATATGCACACAATGTCATTTCAGCATATGTTGCCCCGTGACTGCCATACCTGTTTTTTCGTCAACGTGACTTATTCATAATAAACATACTTAGAATTGCAAACATCAACATAAACCATGGACTTCACATTACTTTAAAGTGAAAGGCTATCGGCCATATTAATCTGGGCACGTTGCGTATTATAATGGTTCTTACACGAAAGAAAAGGAAAAAAAGGGGTGTTAATATACACACACTGTCCCTAAATTAAGTTCTAGCGATTATAGTTCCATTCCATTCACAGCTCATTTGATATGTCACGAGTGATGTCATGAGTGATGTAACTGACCATGTCATGAATGATGTAATGGCTGAGGTTATTAGCAGTACATTGTGGGGGCGTAAGTTATAGTTCGCTCAGGTAACTATTACTGCTCAATTTCACTGGTTGTGTATGAGTGAAATCTGAGTCTAACTGTACCGTCCCTGTAATCTTTGTTTTTTTCAGCAAATGTCTAGGTTTTTATTTAACGTTAAGTAAGATGCATATCACAATGGATGGTGGGGGTTTGGAAGCAGGGCCTGGCATTGTGCTGCCCCCACCCAAGCTTGCTGCTCCTGCCTTCCCTCCTCTTAGCTATCCATTGTCCAAGTCCATGTCCCTGCTCCTTTATTACAGCCCTGTGTAGCCGTTGTTCTGCCACTGGCCTTCCCGCCTTTTCTGAACCGTTAGCTTGCTGCCCCATCCACCTCCTCCCTATCCTCTGTTGTCTGAATCCATGGACTAGCCTCCTCCCTCCTGCCATGCATGGTCTGATGTGCTGCCACTGCCCTCCATTTAGCATGATGTACCAGTCCACTCCTCCTGCCCTCCATTGCCCAATTCTATGCCCCATCATTGACCTCCTGCTTAGCCTGTGCTTAGCTTGCTGCCCCTATTCTCCTTCCCCCTGCCCTCCGATGTCTTTGTGCTTGCCCCTTCTCCATCCTTTTTGCCCACCATGTTCCATGGACCTGCCACTCCTATCTACTCTGAGTGTTCTGTTGAGCTGCCACTCCCCTCCCACCTGCCTAGCATTGTCAGATGACTATAACCTGTCCCTGCTACCTCCACCCTGCCTGTCCACATTCCATGCACATTTCCCCTTCCTCCTGTCCTCCATGGTTCATTTTACTGCCACACCCTTCTGCCCTCCCTGGTCTATTGTGCTGCAACTGCTCCTCCTGCCTGCCCCGCGTGGTCTGTTGTGAGGCCCCTTCCCCTGAACTCTCTTGTCTGTGCCCAGGTCCTGACCCTCCCTTCTATCCTCCATGGTCCTTTGTGCATGCCCCTGCACCCTCCTTCCTGCCCATCATAGCCATTGTGCTGCCACTAACCCTCCCGCTTGCCATGCATGGTCTTCTGTGCTGCCACGGCACCTCTCACCTTCCCTGTGTGGTCAGCTAGCTGCCCCTGACCCCCTCCCACCTTCCCTCCATGGTCTGTGTGTATGCCATCATAGTCTCACTGTTGCTCTCCATGGTGTGTCTTACTTCTAGTGCCCATCCTGCCTGACCTCCATGGTCATCTTGCTGCTCCTGCCCTGCCCCCTTGCCCCCAGCCCTCTGTTTCCATGTGCAGACCCCTATTCCCTCCCTCCTGGCTTGTCTGTTCCATTGTAATGCCCCCGATCCATCCCTCCTGCCCTTTATGGTCTGTTATGCTGCAGCTTTCTCTCCTGTCTGTCCATTATGGTCAGCTAGCTACCATTGCCTCTTTTCCCTCTGTTCTCTGTTGTCCATGTGCATGGTCCTGTCCCCTCCCTATTGCTTTCTATGGATTGCTGTGCTGCACTCCCGTCCCGCATGCCCTGTGTGGTGTATTGTGCTGTTGCAAACCCTGATGCCTGCCCTGTAGGGTCAGTTTGGTGCACCTCTCCATGTCCCTCCTGTCCTCTGTTATCCGAGTCCATGTCCCTACCCCAATTCCTCCTGCCTTCCATGATCCAATGTATCATACTTGCTAACATTTTGAACTTGGTAAGAGGGAGATTTTGAAAAAAACTGGGGTATTGATTTTCCCCTTTGACTTACATTGAAAAAGTGGATATTGTAGACATGAGACAGATCAAATAAAGCCCATTTGGGCTTAAAAACATTGGACGTTTCCTGGTTGAATCGGGTCTGTTGGCATGTATGGTTGTACTACCACTGCCTCTTCCTTCTGCCCACAATGGTCTATTATATTGCCACAGCCTCTCTTGCCAGTCCTGTATTGTTTGGGTTGTTGCCCCTGCCCCCCTTTCCATTGCCCTCCATAGTCTTTTGTGCTGCCACTGCCCTTCCTGCCTGCCAAGTGTGGTCAAATTGTTGCCTCTGAACCCTCCTACCTGCCTTCAATTTTCAGAGTCCGTGCCCCTGGCCGCTGCCTGTCAAAAGTATCCTAATGAACAACTAGATTGCTAACATTCTATATTTATTAAAAAAGTGTGAAACACCGACGTAATCTTGATATAATCAAAACTGTTAATACCTAGAGCATTTCCTTTAGAAATTACATATATGAGAGGGTCTTATTTGCATCAAAATTATGGTTAGTGCTCTAAAAACACTAAAATGAGGACATATTTTCTGAGTTTTCAAATAGCGACAAAGCACTTTTAAATTATTTGTTATCTTTATGTTTTTTTATCCAGTTGACCACTTGATTAAATGTTGCACTTAGGGGAGAGGATGTGGTGTTACTTCCAGAGCTTCAGACTTTGCAACTGGGGAACCAGGTTGAAGTTTCTGCTTCAGCTCGACGTTCTGTGATTCTGTCCAAATCACTTAATCTCCCCATGTCTACAACCAAAATGAATTTTTTCTTGTGTGATGTAAGTAAGTAAGTAGTAATATGTTTATTGTGCAGTTCATTAAAACCATTACACAAAAGTTGGCCATCTCTTTTAAACAATAAAACATTTATTTAAAAGGCTGATAGCCACAGTTAAACACACACATTAAGATTGCGGAAAAGATCCACTCCCCCGGCCTTAGTGACCCATAGTCCTGTTTCTTCATTTTTGTTTGCAGAGATTAGCAGCAGTTCATGAGAGAAAATTACCCCCCTTGTCAGAGTCTTGGCTACAAAGTGAGGGCAGGCAAATAGGTGCAAGTTTAAAGTGCATAGTGCCGCATCAACATCCATTGATGTGTGCAAAAATATCCTATGGTTAGCCTATTGATGCTTTTCCTTGAGGCTTACATGTGCAAAAATGCTTAAAATTACGTGCTTAAAACGCTGTTACGGTTGTTGCACAAAGGGTTAACAGGACGTCTCCAACTCAGTTCCAGTCAACTTCTTTAAAGATCCGGCGGTATCGGTTTTAAACGGAGATCAGCTGCAGTTAAAAATTTTACCAGGCAGCAGCTTAGTTGAGTGTCTTCGCCAGAGAAGCTTGCAAGCACCGCTTGTCTGCACGACCGTATTTGTTTTTTGTTAAAGATAGGTCTGAGTAGTAACCGGCGCTCCCGCATCAGCTCACGGCAAATGGTTATGATATGGACTAGATCCTCCTCTCCTTCCCCGCAGAGACGACACATTGCTGGCTTCGGAGGGCGCAGCTACGGGGGCAGATGGTAATAAACCTAACCTGAATTTCAAAAACTTCTCTTTGGTGGTTCTGGAGAAGTTAGAGAGGAGGTAAGCTTGAGTTGCTTTACTGTAAGATTGTATAGTGAGCCAGCCATGTGAGCGTTCTGTCAAGGCCGCTTTGTCTTGTAAGATATATTCTTTTTTGACAATGTTATTTACAATTTTTTTTAAGCTTGCCATGGTCCCCGACGTTGCACAGAGTTGCCGTAACCCCAACTGGTCCAGTGCAGTGTCCAAGAGGTGTCTAGCTGGGCAGGTTTCTGAAGTTTCTACTTCTCTCCACAAGTAGGAGCTTAACGTTTCTGGCTGACCTTTTTTGATCTTAAACCAGGTTTTAACAAAAGCTCCTTTTCGGGCCAGCTCTTGTCTTTGTATCCAGAATTCAAGCCTCATTTGCACCAGAGATGTATATCTCAGTGTTCTTGCGATGGTGCCGTTCAGTGTTTCCGCTTCCCTCCCTCTCATGGCTTCACTTCCATAGGTGGAATCAGTTTAGCCTGTATCACCTTGGTCCGAGGGAGAAAGCTTGGTCCAGCGGTCATATTTTTCAGGTTTCTTAATGCTACCGCTGTTGTTAATCCCCTCTTTTTTATTGCCTCGCATTGTGCTTTGTAATTGTCTTTATCGTCGATCATGACCCCCAGATATTTGTAGTCTTGTACGACTTCAAGCTTGACTTTTGCCAGGTACCAGTTGTATTTTATTTTTATTTTCCGGTGATTTACACACATGACTTTTGTTTTATCTTGATTAATGCTTAGTTTGTTGGTCTCTGAGTATTGAGATGTAATGTCCAGCAGGCGTTGTAATCCTACGGGTGTCCGACTGATGAGAACTAAGTCGTCTGCGTATAGGAGGTTGGATAGCTGACGGCCTCCTAGCTTCGGGGCATGCAAATTGCTTCCATTAAGTTGGACTGAAAGCTCGGCCATAAATAGATTAAAAAGTGTTGGGGCAAGTACACACCCTTGTTTTAATCCTGAAGTTGTGTTCATCTTTTTCGTTAAATGGTCTCCTGCCCCCAGCTTTACTTGTACCCAGGTGTTACTATGCAGAAGGATTAGTTGTTTTAGGAGCAATGATGGAATACCTAACGTTTTTGCCTCCGAATATTTCTGTTTATATGATTAAACACTGAACTGTAATCAATGAAGCAGATGTACAGGGGCTGTTTAATTACAAGTGCAGCGTCTATCATTAGTGAGAGGGCGGAGATGTTAGTGGCAGTGCCCATGTCTCTGCAGAAACCGGTTTGATTGTAGGGTATTGCTTTAATTTCTGTGGCCCATGTTGTTAGTTCTTGAAGGAGTACCCCGGCATAATATTTGGCTTCATTGTCCAAAAGAGCTACCAACCGATAGCACTTTGGATCACTCCTGTTGCCTTTTTTATAGATGAGAGAGATTATCGAGCCCCTCCACGATGATGGTACTGTTGATGTCTGCAGGATTCTGTCAAAGATCGGTTTTAGGACTGTAGCCCAAAATTCAGGGTCTTGTTTGAATAGTATGGGCGGAATCCCGTTTGGGCCTGGAGCTCCCTCACGTCTGCCTTTCGAGATTCTTTTGCGGACTTGGGTGTTTGTGAGGTTCTGTCCATGTTCTGCATTAGAGTTTGGCTGGAATGGTTGAATTTCCATTCTAGGCGCAGGGTTATTTAAGCCAATTTGGGGAGTCTGTTCTTTGTTAAAGTGTGGTTCGAGGTAAGTTATCCATGCTTCTTCTGTGACGTTGGAGCTGATGCACTGACCTTGCGGGTTAGATAGGGCATTAATCTTCTTCCAAAATTGTGCGCTATTGTTGTTTTTGATGTCGTACAGGAGTCTGGCCCAAAGAGATTCTTCGGCTTCCTTTTTGTTTTGCCAAATAAGATTTTTACGGGTGGCTTATAACTGCCTCAGTTCTTGTAATGCCGAGGGGTCTTTCTTCAACCTCTGTAGTGTAAAGTTTGTCCGTGCTTTTAGCTGTTTTAATTTGGCGTTATTCCATAGGTTGGAGCCTGGCCGTAGGTTTTGATGGCATGTTATTCTCCTGTTTCGAGAGTGTCCCTTTATATCTCTGTGGCTGTTTCGTAGGGCTTTTGTGAATGCCTCCCAGCCTCCAATTATGTCGGGGTTGGCTGCTTCCCCTTCTTCCCAGAGTTGTTTCGCAAAAGAGAGGAGGCCTTCGGGATCATTGGTGCTGCATTTTACTCTTCTCTCATTGATGGTATATTCTGAGCAGAGTGTATTTGCTGGGGGCAATTTATATGTTGATGGCTCTTCTACCGTGATTTCCTGGGGTAAGTGATCACTGAAATCTATGCTCCCAATGCAATAGTTTTTTACTTTTGTGAACATGCAGCGAGAGCAGAATGTATAGTCAATTGTGGACCTTGTTACTGCGTTGTTAAATATTGTTGTTTGTGGGCGGTCTCCAGGAAATCTGCTGTTTAATGCACGTGAGCCCAGCTGCTCTAAGAGCGATAATAGATTTTACGAGATGTTTGTGAGTCTTCCGTCTGTGTTGATGTCTTGAGACATTTCCTCCCAAGCAAATGGATCCTCCTCTGAGTAGATGTCATCAGCTCTTTTCCTGAGCATGTTTAGGTTGAAGTCCCCTGTGATTATCCAGTTATTTGTTTTCTCTTCTGTTATTATTTTCACCAGTTCCTCCTTTAGTTGTTGACTCCCTTTGTTTTTATCACGTGGGTGCAGATAGAGGTTCACAAGTATTATATGTTCTTTACTTGTCTTCCCCTGTAGGGTAATTCGAGTTACTTGCATTTCATTTGGTAGCGCTAAGTTGTATGGTAAAGATTCTACTGCGTAAATGCTACTTATGGAGCTGTATGTAGCTAGGCCTCCCTTATTGTGGCCGAATTTAGCGCTTCTTGTTGCCGGTAGATAGAGCATGTTAAAGCCGTGCAATGCTGTTGGTACTTCACTCCATGTTTCTTGGAGCGAAATTATATCAAATTTCTGCAGATAAGATAGCAGTTCTGGGTCCGAGGTCTTGTCTCCCAGCCCATTGATGTTCCAGGAACAGATTTTCAGAGAGTTCTTATATGGGGGTGCATTATGCTTAGAGTGTCACGGTTTTTCAATTTTGATGTTTATTGTCCTGGAAACCCTGCTCCACTGCGGTGTGTGTTTACTTCTGTCCGAGTGTGCCCTTAGTGCATTATGTCCTCCGTTTCCCCTGTACTCTGTGTTGTTGCTGCGTGCCCCTCACAGTACTGAGAATAATCTTGGGCTTGGTTGTCCAGAACTAGGGTTTACTTCTTGCACTTTGATTCGGCCAGTAAGTGATCAGGATACCTTGGTTTTGCAAGTGGCCGAAGTTTAATACCCCATTCGTTAAATCTAGTTTGTTCCTTTAGGACTCTCTCGGCTAGGTCTGGTGTAGCCCAGACTGTTTTCATTAGCTGTGTTCCTGGACAATCAGGTGATTCTTTAAACTCAACTGACTCCAGGTCGGTGGTTTTTATGTTCTTTAAGGTGTTAATGGACCTTAGTAAACGCAGGATGCTGCCCCTGTTTAGTGTATCAACCCGTCCCTTTGATACATACTCTGGGTAAAACATGACTGTTGTTGTTGCGCCTGAGTGCCCTATTTGTTGGTCCTGGATGTTCTCTGTCACTGTTGAGACATCTGTTAACAGTGATGGCCCCCGTGATGGTATAGTCAGGCCGAGTAGCTCGCTATTGCTTACTGAAGCTTTCTCTGTACTTAACGCTGACGTTATAATTATCTCCCCCTCCGTGCAGATGCTACTCTGTGGGGCTGTGTTTTTTTACCTGCTGACTCCGTCGGCCCTATTGTTAATGATGTTGCTAAGCATCGTGTTGCCTTGTTGAGTGCCCATTCCTTTATTATTGTTATTGGTGGTTCCCCTGTAGAGCTCCTACTTTTGTTCCCCGGTTTCTGCTCCAGTCCATCAATTATTAATTAATTGGCAGTTGTTCGCTCAATATTTTCTAGTGCTTTTTCCTGGATTGGTCTCTTTTTTCTCTTCCCGACCCGGGACTGTATTTTCTTCCTCCCTACTAGAAGAGACTTGTTAGTTATCTATTGGTGCATCCCGGGGACTATAAATTCCATCCATGCTGTGCCGCAATGCCTGCGTGGGTTTTTGGTTTCGCCCCTTCCTCCTTTGTTTTCTCCGCTGTTTGGAGGATAATTGTGCACCTTCAGTCGGTACCTATTTTTCCTGGGGTTTGCTGGGTTGCGAGGTGTTGCTCGTCAATCGTACTGTTGCTCCTTGGGTTGGTGCACTGTTGTTTAGCCCTGATATGGGTAAGTCCCCATCCTCACAAAGCTTCCTGCCATCTGGTATCTAGGCCGCAATTGCAGTTTGCTTAGCCTGTGCCTTGGGTCTTTGTACTTTAATAAGGTTTGTTGTTGGTTGCCCATTGATGCTGGTGTGGGCCAAGCCCAGCGCTGGTTGGGCTTGCAGTACTTTCCTTATATCGGCAAGGAGGTTATCCAGTGCTGATGGTAATGTTGCTAGCTTATCCACAATTGTTATGCAGGTTTGGCTGGAATGGTTGAATTTCCATTCTAGGCGCAGGGTTATTTAAGCAGATTTGTGGAGTCTGTTCTTTGTTAAAGGGTGGTTCGAGGTAAGTTATCCATGCTTCTTCTGTGACGTTGGAGCTGATGCACTGACCTTGCGGGTTAGCTAGGGCATTAATCTTCTTCCAAAATTGTGCGCTATTGTTGTTTTTGATGTCGTACAGGAGTCTGGCCCAAAGAGATTCTTCGGCTTCCTTTTTGTTTTGCCAAATAAGATTTTTACGGGTGGCTTATAACTGCCTCAGTTCTTGTAATGCCGAGGGGTCTTTCTTCAACCTCCGTAGTGTAAAGTTTGTCCGTGCTTTTAGCTGTTTTAATTTGGCGTTATTCCATAGGTTGGAGCCTGGCCGTAGGTTTTGATGGCACGTTATTCTCCTGTTTCGAGAGTGTCCCTTTATATCTCTGTGGCTGTTTCGTAGGGCTTTTGTGAATGCCTCCCAGCCTCCAATTATGTCGGGGTTGGCTGCTTCCCCTTCTTCCCAGAGTTGTTTCGCAAAAGAGAGGAGGCCTTCGGGATCATTGGTGCTGCATTTTACTCTTCTCTCATTGTTGGTATATTCTGAGCAGAGTGTATTTGCTGGGGGCAATTTATATGTTGATGGCTCTTCTACCGTGATTTCCTGGGGTAAGTGATCACTGAAATCTATGCTCCCAATGCGATAGTTTTTTACTTTTGTGAACATGCAGCGAGAGCAGAATGTATAGTCAATTGTGGACCTTGTTACTGCGTTGTTAAATGTTGTTGTTTGTGGGCGGTCTCCAGGAAATCTGCCGTTTAATGCACGTGAGCGCAGCTGCTCTAAGAGCGATAATAGATTTTACGAGATGTTTGTGAGTCTTCCGTCTGTGTTGATGTCTTGAGACATTTCCTCCCAAGCAAATGGATCCTCCTCTGAGTAGATGTCATCAGCTCTTTTCCTGAGCATGTTTAGGTTGAAGTCCCCTGTGATTATCCAGTTATTTGTTTTCTCTTCTGTTATTATTTTCACCAGTTCCTCCTTTAGTTGTTGACTCCCTTTGTTTTTATCACGTGGGTGCAGATAGAGGTTCACAAGTATTATATGTTCTTTACTTGTCTTCCCCTGTAGGGTAATTCGAGTTACTTGCATTTCATTTGGTAGCGCTAAGTTGTATGGTAAAGATTCTACTGCGTAAATGCTACTTATGGAGCTGTATGTAGCTAGGCCTCCCTTATTGTGGCCGAATTTAGCGCTTCTTGTTGCCGGTAGATAGAGCATGTTAAAGCTGTGCAATGCCGTTGGTACTTCACTCCATGTTTCTTGGAGCGAAATTATATCAAATTTCTGCAGATAAGATAGCAGTTCTGGGTCCGAGGTCTTGTCTCCCAGCCCATTGATGTTCCAGGAACAGATTTTCAGAGAGTTCTTATATGGGGGTGCATTATGCTTAGAGTGTCACGGTTTTTCAATTTTGATGTTTATTGTCCTGGAAACCCTGCTCCACTGCGGTGTGGGTTTACTTCTGTCCGAGTGTGCCCTTAGTGCATTATGTCCTCCGTTTCCCCTGTACTCTGTGTTGTTGCTGCGTGCCCCTCACAGTACTGAGAATAATCGTGGGCTTGGTTGTCCAGAACTAGGGTTTACTTCTTGCACTTTGATTCGGCCAGTAAGTGATCAGGATACCTTGGTTTTGCAAGTGGCCGAAGTTTGCTACCCCATTCGTTAAATCTAGTTTGTTCCTTTAGGACTCTCTCGGCTAGGTCTGGTGTAGCCCAGACTGTTTTCATTAGCTCTGTTCCTGGACAATCAGGTGATTCTTTAAACTCAACTGACTCCAGGTCGGTGGTTTTTATGTTCTTTAAGGTGTTAATGGACCTTAGTAAACGCAGGATGCTGCCCCTGTTTAGTGTATCAACCCGTCCCTTTGATACATACTCTGGGTAAAACATGACTGTTGTTGTTGCGCCTGAGTGCCCTATTTGTTGGTCCAGGATGTTCTCTGTCACTGTTGAGACATCTGTTAACAGTGATGGCCCCCGTGATGGTATAGTCAGGCCGAGTAGCTCGCTATTGCTTACTGAAGCTTTCTCTGTACTTAACGCTGACGTTATAATTATCTCCCCCTCCGTGCAGATGCTACTCTGTGGGGCTGTGTTTTTTTACCTGCTAACTCCGTCGGCCCTATTGTTAATGATGTTGCTAAGCATTGTGTTGCCTTGTTGAGTGCCCATTCCTTTATTATTGTTATTGGTGGTTCCCCTGTAGAGCTCTTACTTTTGTTCCCCGGTTTCTGCTCCAGTCCATCAATTATTAATTCATTGGCAGTTGTTCGTTCAATATTTTCTAGTGCTTTTTCCTGGATTGGTCTCTTTTTTCTCTTCCTGACCCGGGACTGTATTTTCTTCCTCCCTACTAGAAGAGACTTGTTAGTTATCTATTGGTGCATCCCGGGGACTATAAATTCCATCCATGCTGTGCCGCAATGCCTGCGTGGGTTTTTGGTTTCGCCCCTTCCTCCTTTGTTTTCTCCGCTGTTTGGAGGATAATTGTGCACCTTCAGTCGGTACCTATTTTTCCAGGGGTTTGCTGGGTTGCGAGGTGTTGCTCGTCAATCGTACTGTTGCTCCTTGGGTTGGTGCACTGTTGTTTAGCCCTGATATGGGTAAGTCCCCACCCTCACAAAGCTTCCTGCCATCTGGTATCTGGGCCGCAATTGCAGTTTGCTTAGCCTGTGCCTTGGGTCTTTGTACTTTAATAAGGTTTGTTGTTGGTTGCCCATTGATGCTGGTGTGGGCCAAGCCCAGCGCTGGTTGGGCTGGCACTGCTTTCCTTATATCGGCAAGGAGGTTATCCAGTGCTGATGGTAATGTTGCTAGCTTATCCACAATTGTTATGCAGGTGCAGCTAGCCAGGGCAAATTGCGTCTCTGACTGTGCCCTCTTGATCAGATTGTTAAGGTCTGCTAGCTTATCATCTATGCTAGCAACAAAAATGGAGAGTGAGTTGAGGACTGACAACTGGAGGTCCATCTTATCTGATTGATACTGCAATGCGTTCACAGACGTTTGCATTGTGTGCAGCAGAGTGGACCAGATATCATCTTTGTCTTGTGATTTATCCTTTTTGATGTTAAGTTTCGGAGAGCTGCTATTTCTTCTTTCTGGCTAACCTCCGGTGGCAATGGAATATGACGCGACTAATTCCTCCCATTCTTCAAGTGTAAGATATGATGACTCTGGTTCAATTTCTTGAGACATTAGTAATCGTGTTGGCGCCCATTGTGTATTACAGTTAGGTTGAGCTGCGACAACGCAGAGACCATGTTGAGTTTTAGGTTTTCCCCGGGTTGGTTGTGTGATGTAACCAATGCTCATGTAAAGCACTCCAATACCTGACAATTATGCACTATATAAAACTGCAAAAACACAAAAAATAAAAAGTGTTTTGCACAATTCTGTCATTGGGCTACATGTGGGCTACATATGGGTG
Organism: Triturus cristatus; assembly: GCF_964204655.1. Lineage (NCBI taxonomy): Eukaryota > Metazoa > Chordata > Amphibia > Caudata > Salamandridae > Triturus > Triturus cristatus. Next base: position 529,726,704 of record NC_140589.1, read on the forward strand.
ATATTTGTGCTATATTTGGGCTCTTTTGTCTCTGGTGGCCATCTTGGGAGATTTATTTGTTAAGTTTCCTAATTTCCTCATTTACTGCAGTCTCCTCAGTGGGAAATGCTTTCAGTTTTTTACTTTGATTCCATCAAGAAGGCATTCAGATGTCACACATTTGCCATAAATTCAGAATGTTAGCACTCTAGTTGCTCATTAGATCACTGTAGTAAAGCTACTGCTCACCACGGAAGTCTGCTGCTGGTGTTTAAAGGGGTACAGATCTGGGTTTGATCCATCACCGTTCTTTAGCCCACTCTGCCACCCCAGTTCAGACATGGCCATATGCAAATCAGTCTGACCCTGTGCCTCATGGGAACAGTCCAGCCCGAACTGCCAAGCCATGCCTTCCCTGGAACGGAAACAAGCTTCCTAGGACCGGTTTCTGACATTTCAGCCGTCTTCAGTCCAGGGAAGGCATGGCTTGGCAGTTCGGGCTGGACTGTTCCCATGAGGCACAGGCTCAGACTTATTTGCATATGGCCATGTCTGAACTGGGGTGGCAGAGTGGGCTAAAGAACGGTGATGGATTAAACCCAGATCTGTTGACTGGGTGTGAGTGCTTGATTGGTTCTGATGCTCCGTCCATCACCACCCCCTTTTGTACCGCTGTCACTCAAAATGTGCCCTAATTTTTCTTTCTTCAGCACTAATCATAATTTCTATGGCAAAATGAACCCCCTGTTTGTGTTCCTTTTTAAAGTAAATGTTTTAACTGTTACCAGTTTATTCCAATCAAGATGGCTTCAGGTGTGCCATACTTTTGTCATAAGTAAGACAGTAAGCGCTCTAGTTGTTCTTAAGAACACTCTGGGACACTCTGTCATTGAGCTATACGTGGACTACATCTGGATGATATTTGTGCTAAATTTGGGCTCGTTTGTCTCTGGTGGCCATCTTGGGAGACTTATTTGTTATGAAGTTTCCTAATTTCCTCATTTACTACAGTCTCCTCAGCAGGAAATACTTTCAGTTTTTTACTTTGATTCCATCAAGAAGGCATTCAGATGTGTCACACATTTGCCATAAATTCAGAATGTTAGCACTCTAGTTGCTCATTAGATCACTGTAGTAAAGCTACTGCTCACCAGGGAATTTTTTAATGAAATAGAAGAGGATTTTAGAAGTCACTCAAAATGTGCCCTCATTTTTCTTTCTGCAGCACTAATCATACTTTCTATGGCAAAATGAACCCCCTCATTTTGTTCCTTTTTAAATTAAATGTTTTAAGAGTTACCACTTTATTCCAATCAAGATGGCTTCAGGTGTGCAATACGTTTGTCATAAGTAGGACTGTTAGCGCTCTAGTTGCTCTTTAGAACACTCTGGGAAGCTGCAGTAGAACACAAAGGAATCAATTGACAGTCTCTGCCCTTGTTGGATGTACATGTTTTACTGAGAATGTCACTCTTCATTCTCACATGACTGAGAAAGATAATGTGAATTTACAGAAAATATGCTCTCAGTTTAGCTTATAGATCACCTTCCAAACCTCTGTGGGAAAAGCATGAGAAAATAGTTCTCTCAAACATGATTCATGATATCACAGCAGGCGGCTTTTTCACATGGTAAAATCACCTTAGAACACACCACAATTCCTAAAATGAGTATGGTAAAATCAACAAATGATTTATAATGTAACTAAAGTCTTAAAACCTTCAATTAACTGCAATGCTTTTTTATGAGGTGCTATCATGTATATTGGTCCCAAGATGGCTGCCAACACTTCTTGGATGAAGTGCTGACAGCCAATCAGATCGCACAATGAGATGTGTGGTTAGGCTCCGCCCAGATATATATGTGATTTTACTTTTGATTTTCTCAGGAACTACTGAACGGATTTACACCATTTAAGCAAAAGGCACATGCCTGACCTGAGGACTACCTCTTTGCTAAATTTCCCGCCGAGAGATGGCACTGCCGTCTAATGCTGAGGCCAAGAATTGCTAAGTGGAGCAGTAAAGGGCACCCTCTCATGGCAGCGCCTCTGAGGGGCACTGTGCTGTTCTGCCAATCATGCCAGTGGAGCAGGAACCCCATCTGCAATACATCACTAGCGCTCGGCAGCCGCTGCACACACCCCTCCTACAGCCTCTGAGGAACAGCTCCCCCAGGAGGCGGAGGCTCCACAACCACTCATTTGTAGACGTGGGGGCAGTGGGAGAGAGGTGCGCTGTCTTCAGTGCATGAGTAATTAACAGAACAGCAGCCTGCAGCCAGGGGCGTAACACAGGCCCCCGCAGCCTCCGCAGTGGGGGAGGGGGGGGGGGGGGCAAGCTCCAGGGGGCCCCCTCAGCACAGCACTCTGGTTGCAAAACTCCTGATTGAGCCCGGAGGGTCCCCCCCACGTGCCTTGCAGCGAGGCCCCCTCATGTTTCGTTACACCAGTGCCTGCAGCGATGTCCCGGCAGTGGGAGGCAACTCTCTGCATCAACTGTGCATCCAGAGGGATAGCGCTGCTGTCCCATCTGCACCTGCTGTGTTACGTATGTAACCCGAGAACACGTTCTGCAAGTCTTTAACTCCTGTGTATCCCAAGAGGTGGCTAAACTATAATTTACAGCCTCCGTATCATTTATGTAACCTGAGCGACAACGCTGCAACCTACGGTGCACGCCATTACCCCCCATGGATCCTGAGAGGCAGTTCTTGTCTGATTTACTCTCTATATCATCAATGTAACATGAGGGACAGCCCTGCTGTCTAAGGTGCAAGCCTTTAACTCCTGGGCACCCTGAAGCATAGCTGTCCTTTTATTGGTACCCACCAAGTAAACAGAGAGAGTCCTGCTGTCTTAGGTGCATACCTTTAAAACCCTGTAACCCTGAGACACCCCTGCATCTAAGGTGCAGGCCTGTAGCATATGTGCACTTTCGGGATTAGCAATGCTGCCTGGGGCCACACGTGTTACTTTTCTGCGAACTGTATCAAGTACACACAACATAAGTTCTATGTTGATAGAAACTGTAAAGATTAATATTTGTACCTTATGTGAATTTTGGTGTCATGAGGGCGGAATGATTCCTTGGGGCTTGACTGAGTAACCTGCATTCCATTCTCCACATATTAGTGGATTTTTCACATTCTCTGCTGCATGTACTGTCAGACTTTCATAACAATAGAAAAACTGCTTTCAACCTCAGGCCTTTCAAGGGTTAGTGCACTCTCTACACACGGGGATCAAAACATACCAAGCACTTTGAAACTGTCGGTCAGCTTCACCTTCAGATTACTGTATTCAGCATTAAAGAGGTGAGAATTGTGCCGGTCTGGGTTATATATCCTAATTCAACAGACTTTCTGCTGCAGGAAGTGACAGCTCAGCACACTTGAACAGTGCTGTCTGGGTGTAAACTATGGGATTTTCCTCCACATGAAAATATCTTGCTCCACGATTCACATAAATGTATGTTTACATCCCAGAGTCGGCTTTCTGGAAGCATCATTTACCATAAGAGGGCTTTGAGAGTTTAGAAGAATTCCAAATATATGGAATCCGTTTAAGGGTCTGATGTCACATATTCCAATGTGAGTCCAAGTGCAACTCCCACATAATGAAGATGTATTGTTTGCACAACTGTGGTTAGTGCTAGAAAGATATACTTGTAGAAATCCTAAAATGCCAACACACAGGAATCCAAAACTAAAGACAAAATAAAATAAAAAGTTAAATGGGCAAAATAAAATACACACATTTTCCCTGCCAGCAGCAATATGCATATACTTTGGATAAGTATTTTACTCTGAAAAGTGGAAAGGCCAGAATTAATAAAAATACTGTGTCTGAGCACATGCAAGACAGGATCATGGAAAAAACAACTTGTATATAGGATCTGCTGGGATGAAGTTTAAAAATAAAACAATATACATTTCCCATAGCATCGGGATCCCCTTTATCTCAAAACCTTAAATCAACTTTAAAGTCAAATTGTGGAAATCGAAAATAATTGCTGTAAGTATGATCTGAAGCCATCTTGGTTGTGGCATCCATTTTGTTAGCCATGTGACTATTCAGTATTCACTGTTGCTTGCCTTTCTATTCTGCTTGAGTCATCAGCTTTGGTTAACTCCTTCTATTCTAAACTCAAGCAATGTATGAGCTCAGAAAGGCCTGTAGCTGCTATAATGCACCTGTTTGAAAATGTAACTGTCCATTATGTCCTACTGATAAGCAGTTCTGTTTCCCCTCCCACCTTGACGAAGTAATTTCCCATTTGCCCATGTTTGTCGGTAGTTATTCTTGTGTAGGCCTGTATCTTCTATTCGTAACTACATGCTTACCAGTGCAGAAAACTCAATATATAAGGCCCATGGTCTGTGTATTCAAGCCACTACCTCCTGGAACACGTGAGGGTGTTGTATGGACGTGGTCTCACTCATGAGTGAATAAACTTGGTCTTTGAATTCCAGCTTCAGTGCCAATCTCTTCTTTGTTGGTTTAAGGACCCGGGGACAGATAAGGGTGAAACCCTGCACCGGTGGGCCCCTAAAAAGGCTCATTTCCACAGTTTGGCGCCGAAACGTGGGGCTCATCGGAGATGCAGCCGCCCGGAGTGGTCTTGACAGAGGAATGGAATATTGCTGAGGAGGTACCTTCATGAGGAGACCCTCGTCTTTGCAGACCAAAGTGACTATTTCGGTTTTCCTGATCTGACTCTCGGGGTGGTGGCCGGTCCCAACTGAGATTTCCTTTGGCACACGTTTTTGCAGTGACCATTAGGTCAAACAAGAGATTGGCAGTTGGAGGCTGGAGACTTTTGTTTGGTAAGGTCGCTGAAGCAGCCCTCTTGATTTTGGATTGGTATGGCCAAGATTCTGGTTTTGTTTGTTTATTTATTGCAATAAATAAAGGCAGGTAATGTGGGGATTTTTCTCCTTATGATATAAGAACATGCTTGCATTTAGTAAAATTCATAAGTGGTGATACGAAGCGCTTGAGTGTTCCGCCAGGCCAATTGGTAATTAGGTCTCTTCTTGCAAAGGCTAGGGGGGTTTTAGCCTATCTTGTTTTGGTTGGGTCTGCAGACCCCTGTAATAGGCATGCCTTCTGGAATAAGTATGATTTGGTAAAGACACAGTGTTTGTGAACACTCAGCCAGACCAACTGGTAATTCGGCGTATTTTGGACAAGGTCTGTCTTCTTGAACATGGAACAGTCTCTGGGCTGTTTTACTTGTCTTGGTGCAGTCTCTGGACAGCTTTTGAGAGCTCTTTTGTTTGTAAATATGATTTACAATTGGTTTGGTTTGAGTGCAGTCTGTGGGCTGCCGTTTGTTTTTGTCCTGGTGTTGATTTGTGGTTTGATTGTGTGTTTGAGTGTCTATGAGGTTTGTGGACTGACACCGGTGGTGATGCTTGTGAAGTACTTGTTTGAGTGAATAGCGACTGTGCTCTTTGTGTAAGGATGGCTTGCCTCAGCAAGCTGTCTTGTGTGTTACGAGTGTGTGGCCCCGTCTTGAAAATGTCTGGAATGAGCTCAATTTGGTTTGTTGTCGTCATTGTGTTCTGCAGATGCCAGTGGAAGAATTACACTTTAAATTTTGAAGAATGAATAATAATACATAAATAAAAAATATGGTTTGATCAGAAACACTAGTAATAATGTCCATTCGTTTTTACATAGGAAAAGTGCAACTTTTGAAAAATGAAAAGAATGCGCGTTTAAATTAAACAGTGCTGTTTATTTCTGTGCTTAGAAAAACAAGTATTTTAAAAGTGCATGTAGGAATGTGCTCTCTTTCTCTATGAAAAAGAAGGGGGGGGGGGGGGAGAAAGAGACCAGCGCAGACGAAGGAGGGTTTTTTTTGGTAGGCTTGCTCTAGCACTTCGACCTTGGAAAACATTCCGAAGGAGGGGGCCAGAATGTAGAGAGAGAGGGGAGGCTCTGCTTATTATTTTTGGCAAAAGACAAAGGCAGGTTCTATGAAGCCATAAGAGAGAAGGAGGGGCAGCAGCGTCTGTGGGCCATGTGCAGCTCCTGACACAGAGTAGCTTTGCCAGGCATGCAGAATAATGGTTTCAATTCAAGGTTGCTGTGCCAGGGCCAGATGAGGAGGCAATAAAATAAAGTTTGCATTAATGCGCCATCATGTTGAACAGCAAAATAAGCTAAAGGAATTGGTAGTTGGTCATTGGCTTAATGTTTTCTAGTTAGCTCAATGTGCTTGTACAGCAAAATTTACAAAGTGATACAGTCCAATTGTATTGGACATGGCATCCTTTGTGTGGTTTCCCCTAGCTATTTTCCTCCTACAAGTGTGTTCATGCCCAGCTGCCAAAAGGGGTGAGTATTGTCCACAGGAGGTCACCTGCTTAGGTCAACTACTGTCGAAGGGTGGTAGGAGACTAGCTACTGGGCAAATTAAGGGTAAGCAAAATTAAGTAACACACTGCGTTTTGCTGATTTTTGTGCTTGGTATGTGTATTATTGTGTCCTTTTTCTTGGTTTATGTGCCTATTAAGTATATTATTGTGAGCTATTCTGTATGGAAAGTACGCAGGGCAGCTTATTGTTGTGTACTCTCTCTCTCGCCTGCCTGAGCGGTCTATGAATGGCCATGAGACAACCGGTTGGGCTCGCTTTAGTCATTTATTTCACAGGATGCTGTGAATAGGTTCTTGAATAGAGACAAAGTACCTCACCTGCGCACGTCTAATTGGCTATTAAGTAATACGGTTTGAACAAATTGTAAGAATTAACAAAATGAATAAATACACCAGGTTACTGCCCCTCCTGTCTGTAAACTGATGAAATTGGATAAGGATGAAAGGATGGGTAGAATAGACTGATATTACCTTATTTGACCTTTAAGGGTACTATATGTTGGTGGTTTTTGTTCCAAATTCCCAGGTGGCAACACCATTATTGTTGAGGTTATTGCAGCACTAAATAAGTCGCAGCGGCATCACAAGTCCCTTATCAGTTAGTCTATGTAATCGAGCTGACAGCCCTTGCTAGAGCTGTTGAATAAGTTTCTCCCCTGAACATGATATTACATGGCCCAGATAGCGAAAACTATGATGTATATGGTTCACAATGCTAGGAAAGTTGCCCATATGCCCTTAGCACACATTTTGAAGAAGAAAATGTTCTTTGCTTGTTATCTTGTCTACCACAAAGTTCTGCTGGAAAATTCATGTACCTATTAGGTTATGTTTAATTTATCAGTTATTCATGTAATATGGACCTCTGTTACATTCACAGTTTTAGAGTTTCCCGCTACACCTATAATATGAGAGCATGGTCATAAGAGTAAAACATGGTTGTTCTTATGCAAGGAAAATAATTTTAGAGGTGTCTGCAGTTTTGCACAATAGTGAAGGTTCACAAAGTAGAAGCTGTATCGTGATTTCTAGGACTTAAGTACAAGTTTGTTAAAAGAATAGTGGTTTTGAAATTCCTTTTCTTTTAGGTTCTTTAGAAGAATAATATAGGGGCGTTTCTGAAATTGAATATCCTCTTTTGCTTATTTGTATGTTGTGTCTAAAGATTTCCGTTCTGTTCACAAACAGATATCTGCTGCCCTACAACCATTGCCAGAGGGGCCAGGATATCGGATCCAACCAGGGGACTAAGTGCAAGTCTAATTTGGAGCCGAGGTGAAGGGACCACGCCCAGGTATTGCTGGCCACTATAACAGAGGAGAAGGTGGAAGGCCGGAAGAAACGTGTACCCCTACCACTGTCGGATAATTCTTGGGGGAAAGACGGGGGTCACAAAGCAGGACGGAGAGCCGATTCCTCGATTTGTTCCTTTTTTTGATGCCTGGCTAAGAGAGGCACAGACCGATAACAAGAGCAAGGAGGTTTTGCCTAAGGAGACCCCCTTTGAAACAAGGGTTGCTTCAGATACTCCAGTTTCTGTGCATCAGGCCTCTGAGTCTCGGTCCCCAAGTGAATGCAAGTCTGCACCTTTGTTGCTGATAAAGAGGTGCCTGGGCACACTAGGTACAATCTGCGGCCCAGACGAAAGAGCAGTGTGCCAGCAGGTTAACACAGGAGTTAGGGAAGGACTAGAGTTTAGGGTACAGGTGCTGTCTCTTTGGTGCCTGGTAAATTAGAGTGAAAAATGGCCGGATGCCCTGCCCTTAGCACTGCTCTCCATTAGATAGTTACCCCATACTCGATCTGGCCTTACACCTTATGAGGTTGTTTTTGGCAGACCCATGAATATTTGGGGGTCCCAAAGCCACGCCCTATATATGATGTTCCCCAGGTGTTGAGTGACTACTTGTCACAGTTGACTGACAGCTTGCTTTCCATTCAACAGGTCCGAGAAGCTCTTCCTGACAGGTCGCAAGGTGATGTTCATGATCTGCGGCCCAGTGACCAGGTGATTGTGAAGGCGTTCCAGAGGTCGAGCAGCCTGGAACCTCTGTGGCGGGGACCTGAGCAAGTTCCTCTGGCGATCAGAACTGCAGTCTGAGTGACCAATCGGAAGAACTGGTCCCATTTCACCCACTGTAAGAAGGTGCCATCCGCCTTGGTGGAACCTGCTGCGCTGAAAGATCACCACGATATCCTGGACACCGAGAAAGGCCAAGCTGCGTCACCTGAAGGATCGGAGGAAGTCTTCCCAGACCACACAATTCCTGGTACATCTCGATATCAGCTGCGACCCCGGAAGAAAGACACTTCACTGCTGAAAGACTGTTTGAGCCACTGTCCTGGGTTAGTGAAAGTCTGAGTAGCAAGGGGGGGGGGGGGGGGGAGGGAACTCTTTTAGTGATACTCGTCTCAACCTCAGTGAAGAAACCAACGGCTGCCCAGGACTTTAGGGCCCCATCTGCTTTGTTGTTCAACGTCGAGATGAACATGCCTACGGAGAAGAAATCAACTGCTGCAAGTCTGTGATCGAAAAACTATATCCATTATTGGACTCACTCCGATTATTCTGATCGCTGTAATAACATGGGTTGTAGAGGGAGTAGCTCCTGCTCGAAATCTGACTGCTGCTACTACTATAGGGAAGAGTTGTGGCGCAGCAGCCAGGGTGACTGACGCCGGACGCTGGGGATCACGGTTCGTTTCCAAACCTCTATACATGGAGGAGGAGCAAGTCGGAAGAAGAGCACACTTTGGCTGTTTGTTTCTAAACTTCCCTGCATTAAGAAAAGGCGAGTCGAAAGAAGATGTGATCATCCCAATTGGTGTCTGGCCACTGACGACCTGTAGGAACGCATGACCAATTCCCATTTCTACTGTATCTTTGAAGCCTGTTCATCGTCGAATTAGAGCGGCGTTCTGTTAACATTAAATCACTAAATCCTTCCTTCTTGCTACTGTTTGGAACTCCCACGAAAGAGACCGTTGAATCTTTTTCCCAGACCTACGACTCCCTCTAGTGGATGAGCGTCATTTCATTTCTTTACTCGTCCCTTAAAGATTGTTACAGTTTGTTAACTTGGCCCATCAATACCCATTTCCTTACGGTCCCATGGATATCGGACACGAATAAGTTCACGCCCTGAAGAAGGTGTTACCCCAGGAAAGGGGGTGTCACACCGAAACGCGCGTCGGCGTCTTGAATTGATTTGCTCTTTAGCTTCGTATTATACGGATGTTAGCTTTATAGATTCATTGAGACTTTGTGCCTTATCTATATAGATTCAAAGGATAACTCCTTGTCCTTTTTTTCCTTCTTCTTTTGAATTTTCCTGATCATAAACTTTTACCAACAATATATTAATCCTCGTCCCTCTTTAGGGACAAAAACAAGATATGCCAGGTATTTTGGGCCTCTGAATTATTACTTTCCAGATTTTAGGATGTATGTGTAGTATGTTTTCATGGTTTGAATGGATTTAAGTGAGAGTGAGAATGTTTGAATAATCTGTGTCTAAGATTTTTCCATGGGTATTATTGTTCGTAGGATCCTTATGTCTTCTGCTAGTTGAGCTGTTTGTTAACACATGATTTATGCATCTATGATCTGTTTCCAATTAACTTGAAAATAAAAAAGTTAAAATATGGCAACCTGATTAGTGTTACAATTTATATGCATGGTTTAGCAAGAGTGGCCTTTATCAGAAATGGACTTAATTGCGTATTGTCAAAGCATATAGGTACAGCAGACTTCTTCCTGTTAACTCTTGATCACGGTTCGATCCCCAGCACCGGTGGCAGGTCAGTCCAGCACCATGTGACTCTGTACAGTATCTCGCTTAATCTTCCCAACAGCCCACCGGGATGCCTACAGGTAGTTGTGCGCTTTTCAAATACTGGATTTACATTTTTTTTTTTACTTTTACTCGTCCCTATTGAACACCACTACTTCACTCTTACTCATCATGAGAAAAAGCACTGAATGTCCCATCTCAACAATACGTTCATCCAGATGTTGCATCACACCCATAATGCTACGAACATTACCAACTGTTGGGTGTGTGGAATGATGCCAGCTCTTCAGAAAAAGGGAAGAGCGGCTTTTATTCCTTGGCCGTTTTCACACAGTGGCTCTTGCAGGGCCTGGTTTGCGCTGCTGTGGGCTACTCATGTTGCTAACATTACTGACTTTGGTGTAGGAAGACTTAATGCCCAACTAAACAGAGCATGTTACCCTGATGGAGAGCCACAAGCTAAAGGAACTGTATGGGAAATGGAGTATCGCCAAGGAAATTCCTCCACACACTGTTTTCCCTAACACTCAAACTGCCAAGGGTAATGGACCTCCTGTTATAGCTGTTACTAGAGCTCAAGCAGACAACTGTGGGGAAAAAGTGATTGTACTCTGGTGTTGAATATTACTGGAGTGAACAATACCAGTTTTGTCATCACACTTCAATTTTTTTTTTGTGGGAATGAGGGTTAGTATCATTTACCCATTGGTTGGTCAGTAACACGCTTTGTGTCCTTTTTGCTACTACCTTTGTTCTTAGCACCTGCATCCTACCATAAAGACTATAAACTGTGTAATGACATTTCTAAAAACCAATTCAAATGGGCAATAAATCATGTGGTGGCTCAAACTGATACTGCACTGCAGCAATACGTTGACTTGAATTTGGGACTGTGGTTTGTTGGTGCGGCCTTAAACAGCAGAAAGATAAGGTGCTTGACACGTGTTGTAGTGGCTGTAACCAATCAGACCGCTATGGCCCTTGGAAATCTCACGGAAGAACTGCAAATTGCAAGGACAGTGGCGCTCCAAAACAGGATGGTCCTCGACATGGTCCTGGCCGACCGTGGTGGAGCATGCCGCATCATCGGAAGCAGTTTCTGCGTCTATATCCCGGACCATGCCCCTTCAGTTGGAGGCAATTTCCAAGCTGGATAAAATAGCCACTGAAATCCATCACGATTCAGGGACATGAACTTTGACTGGATGGTTGTGGACTTTGTTAATATTTTCCAGCCCCAGGTAGTGAACAGTCCTATGTATATTTTTTGCGATCCATTTTACCTATTGCTTATGTATACAATGTGGCCCGATGCGCTGTTCCCTCTGTATTTCTACCTGCACCTCATGTATACCAGCTAAACAAAATGCCAAGAATGTAAATGCCAGACTAGTAACAGACCAAGAAATTATTGAGTTAATGATGATTGACATCCACGATATCTTCCATGCTCCTTCTAAATCATAGAGATTTCTTCCGCTAATGCTAAAAGGGCCGTCTGTGGAAATCGAAAATAATTGCTGTTAGCATGAGCTGAAGTCATCTTGGTTGTGGCATCCATTTTGTTAGCCATGTGATTCTTCCATGTTCACTGTTGCTTGCCTTTCTATTCTGCTTGAGTGGTCAGCTTTAGTTAACTCCTTGCATTCTAAGCTCAAGCAATGTATGAGCTCAGAAAGGCCTGTAGCTGCTAGAATGCACCTGTCTGAAAATGAAACTGTCCATCATGTCTTACTGATGTAAGCAGTTCTGTTTCCCCTCCCACTTTGCTGACGAAGTGATTTCCTATTTTCCCACGTTTGTCAGTATTTATTCTTGTGTAGGCATGTACGTTCGATTTGTAACTACATGCTTACCAGTGCAGAAAACTCAGTATAAAGGCCCATGGTCTGTGTATTCAAGGCACTGCCTACTGGAACACTTGAGGGTGTTGTATGGACGTAGTCTTACTCATGAGTGAATAAACTTGTTCTTTGAATTCCAGCTTCAGTGCCAATCTTTGTTGGTTTAAGGACCCGTGGACAAATAAGGGTGAACCCCTGCACCGGTGGGCCCCTATAAAAGGCTCATTTGCACAAAACTACATTCCACGTGGTCTGATATTAATATCTAGCTAGTTTGAAATTATCTGCCCATCCCTTGCCACAAAATATAATCAGCAAAGCCCCATATTGTGGTGATCCATTATTGAATAGGTTTCAGTGGCCATGGCTGCACGGCTCATAGAAACTGAAACCAGAGTACAACATGCCATGGTTTGCTTTCGTCAAATTCCTATTTTAGGGAGCTTGGATGCTATTTTACTAATCCAAAATCTGCACCAATTCATAAGGCTCGGCACATGCTAATATTGTATTCTTTGTATTGATTGTGTGTATTCAGTGTTCAATGTGTGGACTGCAGAGGACTAGCATAGCAGTGAGGGCTGGACTATTCTTATAGGACCATGAACAAGACTGATTTGCATATGGCCGGCCTCGGTTTAGTGCGACACAAAGGGTGAAAAACCTATGACCTGGGATGCATTCCGACAGATTGCCAGAAGCTGAGATTCAGTTAGGGTGATCATAGGGCAGCGGTTCTGATTAGACATCGGTCCCATGCTCACTCTGCCACAGCACTCGTACTAGATGGATGAGGCCTAGCAAGGTCGAAACCATTCTCAGGCTGTTTATATCCTCGCATGGACCAGGCCTGGCAGCTGACACTGTATGGTTCTTATTGAGGGGACACTGATTTGCATATGCCTGCTCTCTGAAGTAGCATACTGGGTGTTAGAACTGGGGGGGGGGGGGGGGTCTCTAGTTGGCAGAGGTAGGTACCTTTGACCAAATAGGGAACCTTGCTTCTAGTCAGGGTAAGGGGTAAACACACTGTAGATAACCCCTGCTCACCCCCTTGGAAGCTTGGCAAGAGCAGACAGGCTTATCCCCAAGGTAATGTGTAAAGTATTTGTACCAACACTCACAGTAACCACGAAACACCACAAATGGGTGAAACACCACAAATGGACACCACACAGGTTGTTATAAAAATATAGATATCTTATCTAATTTAGGCAAGACTAAAATGACAAATCCAACATACATAATTAGCTCTTCTTTAGAAAGGTCTTTGATAGGGTTTCTTTTGGTAGGTAAAAGAAAATAAGCTTGTAGATTCGGTATTCAGACTTATAGTTAGTTCAATTGTCACAACACAGTACACGTTCCCGCTGACACTAGGTGCGCTCATCACGCTCGTAACTGACCTACGCGTCAGTTACAAGCGTGATGGAAAAAGGAATCAAAAGGCACCAAGGCGGCCCCAGTACTGCAGTCATGTTCCTCGGCAAGTACAGGCCGTCCGAAGGACTCAGAATAGAGGCGCAATGAAGCGGGGAGGACCGGAGCAGATTCTCCGATTACCAGCTCGCCCCCAGGTGACACACACAGCGGCTCGGGACTGGAGTCCAAGCCTTACCTGGGGGGTGCTCCACACTCCTCTTACTGCACGTCGGCCGTCCTGCTGGCCAGCTCCGATATTAGCAGCGGCTCTGCGGCTGAAGCACTGTAGCCAGACTGGTTACGCGCTTCCTCTTCTTCTTTCACAATCTCAGGCAAGATTCGAGGCAGCGGAGGTGACGTTCACTCTCAGCTCTTCAAGTCCTCGGCTCGCAGAAATCCTTTTGCGCGTTGCGGGTCAGGTCGTTGACGGGCACTTGCAGTTCCGTTACAGATGACTGGCTGGGGCAGTGAATCAGAAGCGATACAACGATTTACGTTGCAGGGGCAATGCAGTTACACTGCGCTTCAAGTGCAGGCACCAGAGACCCCCCTAGAGTCTCAGGCTGCAATAGCACACGCACACAGCACCGCAGAGACAGGGATGGAAACTTTGATGTTCCTGAGGTTCCACAACAGGAGGCCAGCTCTGGTCAGGCCCTTGGAGACTTGTTCCTTCAGGACACAGCACACCGTAAAGTCCTTCAAGCAGGGGGGACACAGCAAAATCCCTTGCCCTCTTCAGTTAAATCAGAAAACTGCAGGCCAGTCCCAGAACACTCAGCAAGGGCAGTACTTCTCCTCAGTCTCTTCAGCTGTTTTTTGGCAGAGGTTCCTCTTGATCACAAAGTAGTCAAAGTTTCAAGGGTTTCAGCTCTCATATTTATACCCCAAAAGTCTTTGTTCTCTATGTGTTAGGCACCCTGGACCCAGTCCAAACCAGTTCTGGGTGCCCTCTGCAAGTGCACAACTTCTTCCTTTGTCAGTGTAGGCCAGGGTCTTCAGACGCACCGCAGGAGGTGGAGCCAGCATTGTGGAAGGCAGGCACAGCCCTATTCAGGCCCAAGTGCTACTCCTCCCACCACTAAATGCAGATCCGCCTATTCAGCCTAGTGCTGACTCACCCAGACTCCTGAAGCCACCCCAGCCCCTGTCACTCTCAAACCAGACAGTCAATCCACAAACAGGCAGAGGCACACAGAAAGGTCAAACAAGAAAACAGCCTTTTTCTAAAAGTGCTATTTTCAAACACAGAATTTAAAAACCATCCTTCCTAAAAGATGTGTTATTAAATTCTGAGTTCAGGGATACCAGACTCCTATTTTCCATCTCACTCCTATGGGAAGATATGCAGGTAAACATGTTACTCTGAGCACTCTTTTCAGGGCTACTTATGTGGGTGGCAAAATCAGTGCTGCAAGCCCACTAGTAGCATTTGAATTACCAGCCCTGGCACAATTAGTGCACTTTACTAGGGACCTACTGGTAAAACATATCACATATCACAATAACATATCACAATAACAATTTACATGGAGAGCATATGCACTTTAGCATTGATCAGCAGTGGTAAAGGGCCCAGAGTCCTATAGTCAACAGCCACAGGTCAGGAAAAACAAAGGAGGAAGAGGCAAAACGTTTTGGGTAAACCTTGCAAAAAAGGGCCATTTCCAACACTGGGTGAAAATGATTGACAGGAATCCGGCTCCATGTGATTGCTAGTGGCCAGGATTAATACAAGCATTTTTCTCATCACTTTGAAGGTTGTTGAATCTTGTAAACAGCCATCATCTACTCTCGCTTAGGCAAAAGGCAGGGAAACAACCATCTCCCCATGGAGGATCTCACAAGAGCAAATCCGTGTCCTGCTCATTAGAGCAGGAAGAACGACATTCGTAAATAATAGCAATTATTTACATATGTGCTACTTAAAAATAGTGTAAGTTTACATAACACACCTGTCAGGGATTTCTAAGGGTAACTAGTGAATCATATGGGATCGCACACTTCCAACTAAGGAATAGCTCAGCTGCAGACCTACTTAGTCAACAATCAAGAAAATGCTAAAGGCATCAGAAGGCTTATGGGAAAATCGTTTTAAAGACCACTACAATGCAACAAAGTTTGAGAGACAGCTATGCTACCCCCAGATGGAGAAGCCATTCGTGTACTCTACAGTGCTCTGCTGCCTAGTATTAGAGATATATAAACAGGCACATAATGCTAACCAACAGCCAGCGGAGTACCACACATAAAAGGTGAAACATTAATAAATTAGGAACATGTTAAGATGAGTAGGTTTATTTGGGTCTCCTCAGCTGCCCTTAACTCCTCTGCAGGGAAAGCTGGCCCCCACCCGGAACACGGCAAAACGGGTCACCTACATACACTGTGTGCTGGGGCAGGGTCCCTGGAGGAGTCAGTGTTACTGTTAGTCAACAGAGGTGCACCTTGGTGGTTCAAAGGTCACGCGTTGCAGGTACCCCCCCAAAAGTAACAAACACGAGAAAGCCTGGGCAGTAAAGTGTGAGGGGTACCGCGGATCTTCCCTCAGTGCATGGGCGCACTTTTTAAAACAGTGGATAGCTTTTGACCTGTTCTGCAAGTCCATTAGCTTTTTTTTTCCCCCTCTCTCCGCAGAATTCGTCGCTGTGTATCTGTAGTTTTGAAGCGTAGAACTTAACTGCTTAGTGGTTCAAGAAGTCTGTACCTACGGGCTGGGGTGGGATTGAGGAGTGGGGGCTCAGGGGGGCACGGTTTACAGCCTGTGTGCTTAGTTTGGCTGTTACACCATCAGCCTGTAACAGAACGAATTTCAAAAAGACAAACTTAACGTTCCCCTTTCTTTCTAGAAACGGCCCTATATGTGCTCCCTTAAGGTCGAAAAGTTGCATGGTAGAGTGTCGTGTCGGAACTGTCAAATATCTCGGAATATTGTCTTCATTTTGCAATTGGAAAAAAAAATATTATATTATCTAATTTCTTTACATTCTGGCATTTCCAATTTTCCAAAACATTATACCGTAGAAGTGTTCTGGGGAGGGAAGCTTGCGCTTCAGAAGCGATTGCCTTATATTAATTTGCGTGGTGTTTTTTTTTTTGTTAAACATTCCTTGTATTTGCAATTCAGAAATACAAACAGCAATTAACAAGTCGCAGCTCACAACAATAAATCAAAGCTCCCTGTGCGGGGGGGGTGGTGTGGAGGGGGGGGGGGGGGGGTGGACAGCACCGAGCCCTGTTCATGAAGGGCGGGCTTATAGTATTAAAAATGTAGCATTAACACATTTGTAGATTACACTGTACTTGCAAACAAAAATAGAAACTGGCACATGTCTACGAGATTGGTTTGTTGTAAAATAAATATAACCAGTGCCCATGTTGTGTAGAGGCTAGAATTTTCACTTGTTTTGGCGTTATGTGCTTTTTGAAGATTGATCACAGAGGACAAGAGGAAAAGTCGGAATACAACTGGAAACGAGCAGGAAAAGCAAATAGAAAAATATCAAACACTTTAGCCGCTCTAAACTATTTGCTTTGAAAACTACTTATGTGGAACCTGAGAGAGCCCCATGACTGACTGGAAGGGAGGGGGAGGGACAGCAGAGAGTGGGGTGGAGGAGTGCGGGAAGACACATGAGAGGGAAAGCCAAACCAGGGATGTGCTTGTGAAAGGGCACTGCACTGATAGGAGCCTGCCTGCCAGAAGATAAATACAATACAAAGTACCTACCTAGAGCAGTGCCCCCAGCTCTGAAGCGTACGTCTGGCTCCACTGCTCTGCTATGAGGCAGGTCTGACCGAAGCCTGCTGACTGATTGAGAGGGGTACATTGCTGATGGATAATGTCCACAATTATTAACAAGCAACCCAGGAGAGGCAGGGCAGCAGTAACACAACTGTGGTGTTAAGAGGCAGGAAGAATGCTACATTTAAATGTAAACAGCTAGGGCACTGAACCTAGAAACAATAACAGAGCAGGAAACCAAGAGAGGGGGGGGGGGGGGGGGGCAAATAAATAAATTAAAAAATAGGAGTCCCCCAGAGAACAGATAAAGAGACATAGCGGAATGAGACAGTGCTAAGTCCCTGCTCTGAGGGAGGTACAGAGGAGCTAAAGGAGGTACAAAGAGACAGGGCTGACCTCTAGCAAGCAAGGGTTTTTAAAGGACAATGACAGACAAATGAAAAGCAATGGCAAAAAAGGGGATGACTTGATGCACAGACAGCACAGCTGTCTCTCCGAGACCTGCAGTAATCTGTCTTGCTCGACCTAAAAAGGACTCTGTTGAAGGTCAACAATATTTACGCTGCACCCAGACAAATAGGCAAAATAGGAAAGACATAACAAATAAGAAGCAATGTCGGACTGTTTTATTTGTCAGTCTGTGTAATACATTTTAATAAATATTGATCCCTAAAGAGAATCCAGCTTTTAGGAGGAGTCGGTCCCTGAAGAATTGCACTCAGATGGGCAAACAGGTACTGGCAAACGTTAAGTTGACAAACTGTAGACTGGAATCAATTCCGTTTTTTGGGCATAGCAGCGCTGAAGAGTTCAAATAAAGCATACCCTGTTCCTGTAATAAGAACAACAGTGTTAGTAAGAGAATGTTGATTGCATTCCCAACATTCCAATTAAATACATGAATATCTGTGGCTTGAAAAACACAAGCAAGGCTAAACAGGAATAAAATGGTAATAGCTGTCATGCCCACTTATACATATGAATCACTACCATAGGGCATTGACAGCCCAATCCTTAGGTCCATGCTTTTTGCCTGGAAACTGACACAAATCTGAAGATGCAAAAATGGCACTAGGCAGGTATAAAGGCGGTCAGTCGTAAACGCAAATACCATATGGGAATTTTTGTATATAAGAGGAAGGGAAAAAGTCATCCCTGGGTCATGGAGATTGGGATTAAATCCAAAACATATATAAAACATTTTACTTAATTACATACGACAAATACATTGGCTACAGTCACTTAACCAATAGGCGGCGACAAATATTGGGAAAGCTGTGCAACTAAGACATGCTAAATATACGAGTAGCAATGCAGAAGAATTTGAATGTTTCGAAATGTACAAATCAGTCAGAACCTGTATGGCTCTACAGAACATGTGGCAATTACATGTTAATTTCAAAAGTCTTGGCAGGTAGTACACTTGCAAGGTATAGCATGCTATACATGGACTATTAGTAAACTACTAAATAGGAATTAGAAATAAAAAAGTCTGGCAAACGTACCTGCAAGTGAGAGAACCATTGTGAGTCTGTAGAGTAATGCATCACTTAATCCTCCCTTTAGATACACTGGCCTGCCATTATCCTCCTGAACAAAGGTTTTGGAAATAATGGAAAAAATAAAAGCATATTATTTATATCCATGCAATTTTAATTTCTATGCCAAAACATTTCTTAAAACCAGTAAAGAAAGGAAAAGTTACTTCCCCGAAACAGACAGTTTCTAGTTCCCTTGCACAGTTTTATTCTGTTGATGAGGAACTTTAAAAGTAAAGTCCTAGTTTAGTTTACTTCATCTTCTACAAAGAGAGCACCGTCCACCCTGCAGTAAATGACTACTTGGTGCAAAACATTGCGGCAATGGTATTCTGACAGCCCCCAAGGCATGAACAGATGCTTTCTAGTCCATCATATACCTCTTGCATGAAGACCAACTCTTGCCCTGTAAGCTACAGCTGGCACTTTCCTACTGCCAAAGTGCTCAGGTTATCCTTCCATCTCCTAACGGATACCTCACCCCACATTGAATAGAGGCTACTGGCTACCTAGGACTGGCATTGAAACTGCGGCCTGGTAGGCTAGTGTGACCCTTGCTGTACAGAGTCTCGCACTGGATCCACAATGGACTGTGCATCCACTACGTGCTACAACCCTGCAAGATAACGCCGCCACTCTGCTGTATCCAATCTACTCTGCCTAGAATGCCCCACTGAAGGCATTGTTAGTACAGGAAGGCCAGAGGACCACTAGCTGTGCATCTGCAGGGCTCGAAAAAAATCCACTCATCCACTGGCATCTGCGAGTCAGATTCCAAAAAGGAGGAGCTATTTTTAAGGTCCTACTCGCCCCTACACTTCCGGGGGGTTAAGACATTCAACTGGGACGTGGCAAATGCATAAGGGGGGCTTATGGCTCGCTTGTAACCTCACAGCTTTCCAAGGACAGGCAACAGAAGGACGTTATTGGCGCCGGGGCTCGTCTCTACCATCACCACTTTTTAGAAGAGACTTACTACAGAAGGACGGTACAGGCGTCCTTTTTTCAGGGAACATACATGGCAATTACATGAAACTACGCCTATAAGCCACTTCCCTTTACTAAGATTACTACTACAAAAGGGCTTCACACATATTACAAAGGTCTCTTCGGAAACCTAGATCGTATCAGCCATTACTTAGTCTAGACTACTCAACCTGAGTGCCATACAGGATCAGTGGCTTTGTACCACTGCTTTAGCCTTATAAATGTCACTGGCCTGACGAAACGTGTCGGCTGTACTTACCTGACTGGCTGTTTTCCACCAATTGAAAATACAAGCTTCTGTGACAAAAACACTTGGCCGCGGTTCTCAAATTATTGAATGTACGGAACACAGGGAGCCCCATCCGCTCTGCCATTTTCAGCAAAGGAAAGCTTTCCCGAGGAGCCGGAGTCGAGTGAGAGTGCCGGACCCTCCTCTTGCTCCAGACAACAGGCTGGGCGGGAGGGGAGCAGGCGGTGCTTGACTGCACCGCGGCGTCGGCTGGAGGAGGCGCGGTGGCCCCGGGACTTTGACTGGCCGCCCAGGGAGTGTGGGGGCCGCTGGAGAGAGACGACCTCCGTCTGTGTGAGGCGCTGTGGAACCGGAGATCGCCGATCCGGGTCTGCGACTTCTTGGGGGCGCCGAGATCCGTGCGGTGGCAGGAGGACGGGACTTTGTGCGCCTCCCGCCTGGCGTTCCCGGCCCTGTCTGGTCGTTGTTCACCCGCAGAGCTGCCCCCCACCACCAGGGAGAAGGGACTGTAAAGCGGAGGGAGGTGAGTGATCGAGGCTCAGCCCCCTCCTGAAGACCAGGGGGTAGAGATCCAAGTGTTGGGGCGGGGAAGGATGCAGCATTGTAGGGACTTTGGATGCTTTCATCATAAGAGCAGAATCCCTGGTGCCACATCACATCCAGCTGACGGAAAGCAGGGTGTCGACTGAACTGGCGCAGGCACAGACGCTCATCGCTCGGGCATATTGCCCTGTCAAAATCACCAATCGCGAGTAGGCGGAGCCAGTCTGTGATCCCAGAGGGGGATCCGTGTTGTACTATAGAATCACAGTCACGCCCTTCAAGTCCATCACAGTGTCCGCCACAGTGTCCAGGGAGGGTCAAGGATGGTACTGGTATTAGTCACAATCAAGGGTCAAAGGGGGAGGAGGGTAAAGAGGCCCATAATTCAGTTAAGGCGGGCAAGAGTGCGATTGTTAAGATCCATGAGGAAATGGATGACAGTATGATTGAGGGTGTTAATGAAAATGCTGCGGTCCCGATTTTAGCCAGGGGAAATAGGTCAGTTACGACACGGTCTCAGAAAAAAGCAAGTCCAGCAGTTTGTGAGCCGGTGGCGAAAGGGGGTGGGAATAAAAATCGAAATTAACCAAACAGCCCAGGCAAAAAAACAAAGGGGGCACCCCCAAGAAACATAAGTAAGCACTCGACTGGTGCAGCTGGGGCGAGGGAGGAGGGGGCAGATGATTTAAACAAAGTAGCTCAATGTCCCAATGTGGTGCACGAGGAGATTGGTTTAGAACTTGGTTTAGAACTTGTCAGGAACAGCGCACTTGGGGCAAAATCGAGCATCTCCTTATCCTTGCCTTAAAACCCTTATTATCTAAATTAGACCAGATTGAGTCTCACTTGATGGAGATGGGAAATTGGAGAAAGGGTCCCGAGTTGCACCAGGAGAGTTTGACAAGTGGGAAAAGTGTGGATATTACAGGGAGGACCGTTAGTGATCATGTGGAGGCAGAGATAAGGCCTTCTGATGGGAAGAATGGACTAGGAGCACAGAGGGTCAAACAAGTGCACGGTACTGGAAAAAACCAGGACCAAGGAAATGCAATTAATGAGGGTGAGACAGAGGCAAGAACCTACTCCGGATCAGGCTACTAGGGGGATCACGAGTAAGGAATATAACAGGGACTCAGAGGGCGAAGGCTGTGTGCAGGGATCGAAGGGATTGATACACCTAGATCTCCCTCCTGCATGCAGCCCATACACATTGGTTCTCGTGGGCGTGCCGGCACCCAAAGGGAACACCCGGGAAACGACAAACATTAATAAACAAGACGGCACACTGGCTAAGTCAGAATGCAAGGTTTAATGGTATAGACCTTAGGCATATTTTAATGGCGAGGCGAGTAGCATGGGTAGGGAAGTCAAAAAATATACCCAGGGGACTGTGTTGTAGTAACCCTCAGGCACCCTAACCTGGTGGACAAAGCACTTCGCTGCTTCAGAGATCGAGCGTGGGAGGAACGATTAGCGATCGGCTTGTTGCCCCTGGAATTTTTTTTATAGAAAGCCGGCAAGATTAGCATTGGAGGCTAGCATTGAGCAGGGAGAGTGAGATATCCCCTTACGCAACAGGTTCGAGCCACTGCTTAGAGGGAGAGTTTTAAGTGAGGTGGATTGACGGTGGGCGAAAAATGGAAGGGCACAGCAGCTAGACCAAACAAAAGAATAAGGTAGGGTCCCACAGGGTGTTGACGCGGGGTATGGGAAGAACATGGACCTGTTAATGGAAAATGTAGGGATGGCAGGGAGGATTGCCACTACGGTAGCACTGGAAGAGGGAATCACACTAGAAAGAGTAGCACAGGACCCCATAAACTTGTCACAGTTGGAATTACACAAGGTTAAAAATTCCAATATAATAAAAATAACATCTTGGAATATTGCAGGGCTTGCGTCCAAAATAGAGGACCCCGATTGGCTGCAATATATTCAGGGTTTCCAGATATGTTTACAGGAAACCTGGATAATAGATTGTAGTAATATTCACTTAGTAGGTTACAAGCGCTTTGCTGTCCCGGCACGAAAGTCCAGCTCAGGGAGAGCCATGGGGGATGGTGTATTTTTGTGGACCTACAATTGGGAAGCACTTGGACCGATCTAAAATGGTCCTCTGCTTGTATGCAGGCCCTTAGGTTCTCCAATTATGGGGACTGTATTCTCTTGGTTAATTTTTATAACCCAACATCACAAAAAAAGACAGGGTCTGGTGTGGAAGAGTTAGATGCTAGGCTCACTGCAGGGATTTGGGTCTACAAGGGGGCGGTGGCCCCGTTGGTAGCCGTTGTGGGTGATTTTAACTGTCATCTTTGCCCTGTCTTGAGACTGGCTCAAGGAAATTGGTCTTCGTGCCCGGTTAGGATCGGACCACACTTTGAGCACTCAATTGAGGGCAATGAGCTGGGAAGGGTGTTAAGCAAACACGCCCTTGAGCACACTGTGGATTTGATAACCAAAGAGAGATTAATCCCACTTTTAAGGGGAGGGGGTGCTCCTCTTTCATTGATTTTATAGTAGTCTCTAAATTTTTTAAAAGACCGGGTTAGTGGGGCTGATATTGACCCAAGTGCTTTTAGTGACCACAACCCTCCAACATTGGTGGTTGAGGGTGTGGTCACTAAAAAAAAAAAAAAAAAAAAAAAAAAAAATAATCTAAAAAGAAGGGAAGAGGTGGCAGCTTAGAGAAAATAACAGACCAGGGGAGAAGGTTAAAATGGGCCAAAGTGGATGGATGTACCTTTTATAAAAAAACTCATAAGAGAAGGCAAGAGAGAGCTAGAAAGGTGCCTGGACCCCGTGGTTGAGGGTCCAGAAGTAGGTAAATGCTTTGAGGCAGTTGCCCATCTAGTGGACAAGTTGTTGTGCTCCACCCACCATGGTCCAGTTATGGATAATCCAAGATGGTTCGACAAATCCTGCACTTTAGCCCTTAAAAATTTTAAAAGTTGTTTACAAATCTCACCAAGGGATAAGTTGAAAGTAAAAGAGTCGAGGCTGATTTATAATCAGGCCGTTAAATGCAGGAAAGAGCCATTCAAACACAGGCCTGGGAAGACCTAAGGGAGGCTGCCTTAAGGAGGGACACATCCGCTTTCTGGAAAATAATTAATAATCCATGCTTCCAGGATGCTAGTGTTCCCGCACTCGGCACCAATATCTTGCCGGAAGATTGGGTAGCTCATTGCAAAGGCCTTTATAATTATGTAGCGGATAGCACAATCCCCTCTGAGGTGGAGGCAGGGGAGGTACCTGCAATTATGTTTACGTTGGAGGAGATCATTGGGGGAAGACAGGGTCTATCCCCTAATAAAGCGCCAGGACCGGATGGCATTCCCCCGGATCTTTTTCTAAGTAATATTGAGTTGTGGGCGCCCATAATGACAAGAGTGATTAATGCTGCAGTAATGTTTGGCTGTCCCAGTTCGTGGTCCACAGCGATAAATTGTCCCTATTGTCAAAAAAGGGCGTAGGGACAATCCTCAATGTTATCACCCAATCTCTCTGATCTACGTCACAGCGAAAGTTATGAGACGTGTGATTTTTAGCACGATTGATGGATTGGTCGGAGGAGAATCGGATCTCATTACTGATGTTCAATATGGTTTTAGACCGGGGAAATCTACATCCGACCAGTGTATAAATCTATATTTACTAGTGGCTAAATATACTCTAGCAAGTGAGGGGGTCGGTCTATTTAGGCTTTATGGACCCAACGGCCGCATTTGACCATGTAAACAGGGAAAAAATATGGGCCCTTTTAAGTAGGTTGGGGCTGGATGGGGGACTTATAAATATACTTGGGGACCTACATTGTAATACATCTGCTAGAGTCCGATATAACGCGAGGGGAACCTATCAGCATTGTTCTCATGCACCAGTGGGGTTAGACAAGGGTGCATTTTGGCCCCCTTTCTGTTCTACCTATATATTAATGGATTGGAGCAAGCATTACTTGATCTAAAGGTGGATTCCCCCAGGGTAGGATCTAGGCCAATCCCGGTTCTGCTCTACGCAGACGACGCGGTACTTCTAGCACGCACACCCAGGGGCTTGCAGCGTCTAATAGACGGTTTTGTTAATTTCATGGACACGCTGGATTTGTCGGGCAATCTTTCTAAATCTTTGTTATGGAGGTTGGACGCAAACCCATTAAGAAATTTGCTTATAAAATGGGTGACAATAGTATAGGGAAAGTACAATATTTCTCATATCTAGGCATTTTATTTGATGGGCGTTTAAATTTTAAAATTTTACTGGAGGAACGATGCATAAAGTTAGTCTCGGCCACAGGATCCATTATGAATTATGGACGCAGGCTGGGACGGTGGTCCCCGGAGCAGATAGCAAGATTGTACACCTCAATTTGCTGTGCTAAGGTGTTATATGGAGCTGAACTTTGGGGCTGTAAAGAAGTCCATCAGCTTCAGACAGAGGAGAATAAATACCAGAGATCCCTACTAAACATTCCCCAAAGTTACTCGTCTTAGGTCACCCATGAGGAATTAGGATTGGCTTATATAGAGGATGTGGTTCATTTGAAGCAGATTATGGCCTGGATTAGGATATGGGTAAACCCAGAGGCTGAACTAAACCGGCAAATAATTATGGACAGCATCAGTAGGGATAAAGGGTTGTCCATTCCTTGGTTGAGACATGTAAAGTCCTCTCTTGAGTCCATTGGATGTAAAAACCTCTTTAGTACCCCCATGGTAATTACCCGTTTGGACAGGAAATTGGTGATGAAAATATATTTTATATATGTCCAATTGCAGAGAGAAACGAAAGAAGGGGGAAAGAACTCTGTGATAGCTTACAATATGTTGAAAACGGTGGTGGGGATGGAACCGTATTTGATCCATGTGTAATGCTCAGGATAGGTTTTTAATCACCCGTTTTAGGCTCAATCTTTTACATCACTTGTTATCTGTACCTCACGGTTTTACTGTTTCGGTTGAGCAGAAGGGTCCCTGTGGCTGCGATCTACGATCTCCTCAGGATACCCTTCATTTTGTATTGTTATGCCCATTTTATTCAGTGCCGAGACGTCGATTTTTAGTTGGTATTTTAAAACAGGCTAAATTCTAGCAGGCCAGGGTCACCTTGTTACACCTACAAATGGTAAATGACTCTCAGACTCAGTTTTGTGTGGTGAATTTCCTGAAGATGGCCTTAAGAATAAGGAAAACAAGACGGGTTTGCAGAAGCAAAAATTAGTACTGTATTTGATGTATAACAGCATGGATTTTAATTGCTATGTGCTTTTATGGTGTTTTCTAGATGCCGAATAAAGATTTGATTGATTGAATGTACTAATTACTAAAGAACAGTGGAAACACTTTGTGGATTGTTTTTTAAAAATGTATTTTGAGTTTAAGAACATTCAACTGCGAGACAGCAATACAGTATTACGTGCACTTAATACACTTTGTGAGCAGGCGGTTAATAATTCCAATTTCAAACGGAACAGATAACCAATACAGACCCCCATATGTACAGCTCTACATCAGAACACACTTAGTACTTGTAGAATCTGTTTAAATTGTGGAAGAGTAGGTCGCACACTGCTCGTCACACCAGCAAGTTGCCCCAAAGGACTGTGGGAAGTGTAGTGGCGACGGCGGGTACGCCTACGCCTATGCCACGAAATGTAAATAGAACAGTATGTGTAGCGTTAGCCATCCCTAGACACGTGTTTCGAGGCAGTTGCCTCTCGTCAGCAGGGAGCAGGTCAATGTAAGGGGTGCCGTGTGGACTGCCAAAATGTAATTAAAAGCAGGTCAAGTACCTCTACAGTCCTTTGGGGCAACTTGCTGGTGTGACGAGCAGTGCGCGACCAACCTTTGCACAATTTATTATGGCTCCCTTGAGCCAACGGGCTGACGAGCCTTGGATCTGCACCTGCGCGCCATGAGAGGTACTTGACCTGTTTTAATTACATTTTGGCAGTCCACACGGCACCCCTTTACACTGACCTGCTCCCTGCTGACGAGAGGCAACTACCTCGAAACACGTGTCCAGGGATGGCTAACGCAACACATACTGTTCTTTATACATCGTGGCATAGGCGTACCCGCCGTCGCCACTACATTTACCACAGTCCTTTGGGGCAACTTGCTGGTGTGACGAGCAGTGTGCGACCAACCTTTGCACAATTTATTATGGCTCCCTTGAGCCAACGGGCTGACGAGCCTTGGATCTGCACCTGCGCGCCATGAGAGGTACTTGACCTGTTTTAATTACATTTTGGCAGTCCACACGGCACCCCTTTACACGGACCTGCTCCCTGCTGACGAGAGGCAACTACCTCGAAACACGTGTCCAGGGATGGCTAACGCAACACATACTGTTCTTTATACATCGTGGCATAGGCGTACCCGCCGTCGCCACTACATTTACCACAGTCCTTTGGGGCAACTTGCTGGTGTGACGAGCAGTGTGCGACCAACCTTTGCACAATTTATTATGGCTCACTTGTAGAATCTATTGGCAGGCATACCTTCTAGGGCATTACTTCATGCTGAATTAAACCTATACATTCTAAGTGCATGAACTGCAGACCTCATCTCGATCCCACGTACTGCATGATATCAACTGGTGAATCGTCACTGTTGTCAGAGTATGTCGGTAAATATTATACAATTTCCTAAAGTTTGTTGGCCTATTGCATGGGGGGGGGGGGGGGGGGGGGGGGGGAGATGAGGATGCTGAAGAGTTCTGTCTGCGTGCTGCAATATGTCATGTCTTTTTTCCACTGCTGGATCGTGGGTAGTGGGCCACAAGACCAATTAATCGCCACCCTGTGCTTGGCCAGCAGCATTCCCATTTCAATCACGTGTCGAACCCCTTTTGGTATTGATTTAGAATAGCCCAATAATGCCAGGGTTGGGTCAGGGTCCAGCGTTATCTTAGTGATGTGACTTAATTCTTAAAATAGAGATACCCAGTATGCCGCAATGCCAGGACACACCCAGGAGAGGTGGAGGAAGTCGGCCGACTGTCCATGACGACGGTCGCAGGCGTCTATATCTCTTAACCCGCATCTATGCAGCTTCTCAGGGTTGTAATATACCCGATTTAAATATTTAAAGTGAACCAGCCGGTGTGTACCATTAAGAGACACACTGGGTACTAGTGCAGCAGTAGGTCCACATAGCATCGTCTATTTCTATGGTTAAATCGCGCTGCCATGCCAAGCGGGCCTTTGTATAATGATTGGCTCTATAGGACATGGATATGGTATAAAGTTTAGATACTATACGCTTTGGGGAAGTAGAACGTATAATGTATGTGAATGCCAGTAGCTCCGGAGGTTTAAGGTAATCATCCTCAAGTAAGTCTCTCAGCGCAGTGCGAGTTCTATAAAATTGAAATTGCGTCAAGGTGTTAAGCGCCGGTTCGGCAGTACTAAAATCGTCCCATCTTTTGGAGACCCCATCCTCAAACAGATCCCCAACTGTGTGTACGCCCATAGTGTTTAGTGCGCATATGACTCCTTTTTATTTACAAGGTGCAAGCCACCGCACCATTCTAGTCGGGGCTTATGGCCAAGAAAGAATCACTCCAGCCTGCTGCTGCAATAGGTAGTCCCAGGCATGCGTTGTGGAATTTATAGAATCTAAAATACATGTTCTCCAGTCAGCTGACTGATACAGCATAGATGGGAGTGGTGTTGCCACCTATGTTTCAATTCTAAGATGCAGTATGGCAGGGGAACCATGTATCCAATAATGAGCGTGTGTGCATTGTGCCATTCTGTAATATAAATCAAAATCTGGTGCACTCAGAGCTCCCAAAGAATATGGTAAAACCAGTATTTTCCACATGACATGCGGTTGCTTACCTGCCCATGCCAATCTAACCAACGTTGTGAGGCAGTCAAAGAAAGCCCGGGCTATCACCATGGGAATATTGGTGAATAAAAATAATAGACGTGGCAAAACCACCATTTTCCTAATGGATATTCTACCCAGCAGGGATAGAGGAAGTTTAATCCATATTTCAATATAGTCTTCAAGTTTGCTAAAGGTCACCCCATAATTTTCCCTGAACACTGTCCGAGTCGGTGTGTATTTTGATGCCCAAATAACGTACCGCTTCAGTTGTCCATAAGAGAGGGTAATCTAGGTCAAATTAAGGAATGCATGGTGTAAGTGGGAAGATAATGGATTTCGGCCAGTTAACGTGAAGGCCAGACAATGCTCCGAAGCGCACTACCTTACGGAGTACTGCCGAGAGATTGGATTCAGGGTGTCTGACGTAAAGGAGTGTTTCATCCACGTACGTAGAAACTAATTTTATAGTGCGGAAAGCATATACCCCGGTTTTGATAGTATTCCCGTAGCGCACATGCCAATGGCTCTGCCACCAAGGCATAAAGCAATGGAGACAACGGGCAGCCTTGCCGCGTGTCCCTGGAGATATGTATTGGGTCTGTGACAATGTTGCCTATTTTGATCCTGTCGTGGGTTTACTATAAAGAATGCCTAATAGCTGTAGGAATACAGGTCCCACTCCCATCCTAGTCAGCACCTGTGACATGAACGGCCATTCAACCACAGTACCAGTGACGCACATATCATCAAAAAGCGTAGCCAGGTGTGGGAGCAATAAATCAATGAATGTCTTATAGAACGTAACAGTAAGGCCAGCAGAACCAGGAGCACTAACTGTTCGCATGCTGGCTTAGGCTAGCAATATTTTGTCTCTATGGGTCTCATAAGGAATTCCCTGTGCGTGTTAGTCAGCCGCGGTAACTTGATATGTGCCAAGTAATCAATAATATCTTCTTCTGAGGCTGTGTCCCTTGCGGTATATAGCTCAGTATAATATTGCCGGAATCTGGCCGCTATCTTTTTCATCCGATAAGCACGTGCCCTCAGCCGACCTAATACCCACCATTTGCGTAGCCTCCCTTCTTTTTTTGAGTAACTGTGCTAATATCGCTCCGGGTCTCTCATTCACCATATGCTGTAGCTGTGGCATATTTGCCCAGATGTTTAATTTCGTCATCCGCCACAGTATTGTATTCTTCCAGTAATTCTGCCAGTTCCCTATCTGCCGTATCATCCATCACCCAACAAGAGGCGACGCTCAGTAACCTTAATCTTCCCCTCTAAATCAGTTAGACGGTTGCGTATGGATCTAAGGATCCCCGAATGCTTTGATATGGTGATCCCCCTAATATAGACTTTAAAGGATTCCCAAACAATTTGATAGTCGTTGACTTAGCCTACATTCTTGTCAAAAAATCTCTGTAGCCTCGGCCAGTTCTTCTTTAAAAACAGTGTCCAGTAGGGAGGAAACCTCCAGGTGAATGGGGGAATGCTCCTGCGGGGCATGTCCAACACCAGAGGATCGGGGAGTGATCAGAGAGTGTACGAGGCAACACTTGGCAAGTATGGACCCTATCGCAGAGTGAACTAGCTGCGAGCAAATAATCTATACGTGTGTATATTATGATAAGCAGAATAATGTGTATAGCCCCCCTGTTGTGGGTGCGTCCTTCGCCATACATCGTGTAAATCAAACCTAACTAACAGACATTCAATGTCCCTGGCAGCAGCAGAGGTGCGTCTCATGGGGCCTCTCGATCTGTCTAATCTGGGGTCCCGGATCAAATTAAGGTTCCCCCCCATAGTTGTGGATCCCACAGTGACAGCTCACTCTTCCGGCCAACTCAGTAAAAAAATTATAATAATTCCGGGTTGTCAAAGTTCGGGCCACAAATATTGACCAGAAGTATATCCATGCCCTTCCCACCACACTTAGTGAGCACATACCTGCCTTCAGTGTCAGTCGCCAGCAGAGTGAAAGTTAGGGCTGACTTGGTATTAACCCATGTAAGGACCCCTCGCGCGTGCGTGGTGAAGCCTGCAGCATGGACGTTGCCAAGTAGGCCTCCATAACTTAACATAGGGGAATTGAGTAGTAGATGCGTTTCTTGCAATAATGCCACATCAATGGAGTGCCTCTTCAAATGCCAGGACTTTGCGGATTTTCCTGTGATCATTCAGGCCTCTGACGTTCCATGTGAGTATTCTAAGTGTGCCTACATCGGAGTCATGCCCGCTCTCCGTCGTTAGTGTCATCCAGTGTAACCATAGCTCAGTTTTATGCAGTACAATAGTCTTGCAGTGAACAGAAAAGCTTATTGTTTGCTTATAACATTGGCTGAGTCCCAACTCCCTCCCGCCCCCCACCTCGAGGCCCCCCAAACCAGGACCCGACGAAAAAAAGACCCAACATGCCCCACAAATCCAAACAGTCATACTTTTGATCCAAACCAATTTGAACCCACCTCCTGCTGTCCCTCCCAACAAGAGATGTCAAAAACAATCTCCCCAGTGTGTGATTCACACACAGGCAGAGGTTGCCAACAGTATGATATTGATCCGACCGTTCGAAATGAATGGTCCCCTCCGCACTTCAACTAAACAATATTATGCATCAACGTGTAGCATACATATCCTACAGACCGCAGTGATATTATCAATCAGGTGGCCGTGCCTGCCCAACTATCGTACCTTAGCACCACCAACACCCTGAGGGAATAGGTATATACAGAGAAGCTGTGTTACTTCAAAATCATATATGGACCTCAAGGAGCCCCCAGAATACACCAATATACAGTGTAAGTCGGTCAATAACAATCGTCAGACCCAACAAGCACACATGGCTTATCTGAATCATGGTCGATCTTGTTTTCAGTCCTGCCCTTCCAAAGAGCCTCCCACCGCTCCAGACCAATCGCCCTTATCCGGGCTTTTTGTAGAAGTTTCGGGTCCGTGAAAATTAGCGATCTTACTTGACGTTTGACACTGAGACGAGGCGGAAAAAGCAGCGCATAGTCAATATTCTGGTCCTTTAACTGTTTCTTCAGGGGGGCAAATTGACGACGTGCCAACCTTAATGGTGAAATCAGGAAACAAGGCAAGTGTAGATCCCTCGTAGTGCAAAGTCTGTTTTTCTCTAGTGACTCCACGCCGCATCCCTGTCGCGATAGTGGAGTAATTTTGATATTATTGGTCGTGGAGGGGCACCTGAAGCCGGCCTCAGGCCCAAGGATCGATGCGCCTTCCTGACCACAAACATGGACGAGAAGGGGTCTGTGCCCAGCAGTATGATCAGCAATTTCTCCACAAACTGTTCCATATTGCCAGTGATCCGCAGGTTACTTATCCGGGACCTCGCCTCCAAATCTTCAGTCTTGTCCTGCAGCCTCTGAAGCGACTTTTCCATACTTTTGCGGCCTTCTTCCATGTCCGTCTGCACCTCCTCCACCTCCGTGACACGACGTTCAGACATGTCGATGCGTTCCACGTGTTTGTCTATTCTTTCAGACATCCTATCCATGCGGTAAGAGAGGGAGTCTATGTTCGTGCCCAAGACTGTTAGCGAGTTTTGAAGGCCCTTCTCCATCGAGGCTAGCATGGTCTTGATGTCGCCATCTTGCTGACCCAGCTCCCTCTCCCCACCTGTGTCTCTATCGTCCCGAGTGCGCATGGTCCCTTGGCTTGCGCTGTTCGAAGGACAATTTTTGTTGTGTTTTTTCCATTCTGCCCATATCGATTGTTCGTTATCACACTCACCAGGAAGCTGGAGGTCATACGCGGAACCCACCAGTAGCAATACAGAGCGTGGTAGGTATGGGCACCGCAAGGAGGAGGAGGGGGGGGGGGGGGGGGGGGTAAGGGGGAGAAGGGAGTATCAATACAGATCGTCTCGCTTCCCTCAGATGTACTGTTCAGCTTAGGCAGCCACCCTCAGAGGACCAGCTCCACCAGCGGAGGCAACGTTGTGACAGTGAGCACCTCAGTTCGTGCCACGCAAGTTTCCGCGCCGGCCAGTACACAGCAACGGTGGTTGAGCGGTCTCCCAGCAGGGAAGATAGCAGAAGCTGCGCAGTAAGGGCAACAAAACACTGTGTGCGCGAGCCACTGAGAGTGCACAAGTGGCAGCCGGTACCAACGGCGAGAATGACCTCGCCCTGCCAGTTCACACAAGGATGTCTGGGCACTCAGGGCTCCTGGGTAGATGCAGATCAAGCCAGGCTAAACTGTATTGGGGAAAAAGGAATCTCAGCCAGTGTTAATCCCAAGGGGGTGGGGGGTAGGAGGAGGATTATACCACACTCCTCCACAGCCCCACAAGCTCCGTCATGACTCCATAAGGGAGAGGCCACACAGCAGGGATCTCCGCTCACAGGGCACAGGCCAGACTGTAGTGTCCGCCCCATGCTTGTACAGATCCCCAGATGCCAACCCCGGCGGGCCACCGCAGCAATCTTCATGTCACTCCCGTATACCTGAGAGTCTACTATGCGTCCCGAATGCACCGCCAAACCATACAATGGGGCGCTATGTGCTTATCCTCCTCCGCCACCGACAGCTGTAAGCAGAGCGTGTCTGCGACGCTCCAACATCTGGGCCGACTCGTGTGGGCTCGCACACCCAGCAGAGTCCCACTTCCGGTCAGCTATGGACGTACCCGGGCATGTGCGGCCTAGTCGGCACGACGCTGCCAGCTGATGTGCACCGCACTCATGCACCTCCCAGGAGGGAGCTGAAGGGCTTTGCTGAAAGAAGACCGGTTCCACACTGCAGGGTTGTGATCAGCGGGGTTTATGTCCCACACTAATGCCGGATTATTTCAGGATATTATGTTGTAAGTGCGGAGCCCTTCCCTCAAGCGGCCATCTTCGGTGCTGACAAGCTCCGCCCCCCACCCCCACTTTGTGGATTGTTATAAGGAGTGCTATGGTACTGGTCTTTCATGTTGGTACGGAGGCCCAAGGCTAAAGTATGTTATGCATTTGGGGTAGTCTGATGCATACGTCAACGGCGGCCTACCTCTTTCCGGGTAGCAGCATCACTATTTGACCCTGAAGCGCCCAGGGCCCCCCTACCACTGGGATCCTGCTCAAATGCCCAACACTCACTACTGTTGCTGAAAATGGGGAAGATCTGCGGACTCGGGAATGGTTCCTTCCACCTCTCCTCTCACCACTCTTGACCTGGGGGCGAGCTGGAGGATGAGGCGGATGGTGTTTGCCAGCAGCACTGTAAGCGATGCTCTTGATGAAACTTTGACGATGCCCCATGGGCGGAAACCATAAGGGTCTGTACCTACCGCGGTGCCCAAGCAACCTTGGCTGATACTCGGTGGAGCTGTCCTATGCAGCTATAGAGGAATTTGTCTCTGGTTCACCCCTCAGCCGGCACCTACCCAGCCGGACATCGGACTTTGTTTCTCACCTTCCCGTTGTGTTTCCTACCTGCATTCCTCACCCCTTTACCATTCCCCCTCTACCGTTTCACTCCCCATAAGACGTGTGAACGCGCTAAATCAATCACATTATTGTGTAATCTCATGTTTTTTTTCTCCTATGTCTATACTTGGCTAAGTAATTATGTAACCTGCAACTCGCTGATCCTCATGTAAAGCGCTCCGATACCTCCGGGTCTAGCTAGCGCTATAAAAAACATTGCAAATAAATAAATATGTACCACACAGCACTATATTGAAAGAAATTTTGTGTGACAATATTGTTTAACGGCACAACTGCACATTACGAGAGGTGCAATCTGATTTCGATCACTACTCGTTTCAAGTTATTGTAAAATGTGACAAGATAACAAAATTTAAAGGCATCTTTATTGCTCACAAAAAGTGAATGAGCAACAAAACCGCTTTTAAATCTTGTTAACTTGTCACATTTGCTCAGCTTTCAGAGACCGAGGTCAAGTGCATTTTAGTTAGGTCAAGTAGATGTTTCACCATACTAGACCTGCAGGTCTAGTGAAATGTTCATGATTTTTCGAGCCCGGATCTCAGCCAGAATAATCAGACACAGACCGAAGCCTTTCGATTCACTGGAAATCACTTGTTCATACATTCCTTAGATACAAACAAGACCACCTCCCTCTTCTTATGAGGCTCTATATTGCTCAAAATTAATGAAACTGCACAATAATAAGAGTCATTTCTCTGACCACAGTGGGGCCCCACTTTGTCACTGGAACGTATGGACTTGCTTGAAGGCAAAATGTCTAAAGAAGAAATTGTCAAAGTCATCCCTTCACGCAAATACCCTTGGGAGACTGGCTTACATAAGGAATTCTATCATACTAGTAGCCATCTAGTGACACCCCGGCTGTATGATGCATGGAAGGAGGCAGAATGGGCTGCTCCCTTGCCCCCACCTCGGATTCCGCTACATCTCTCCCAAATATGGCAAGGATCTCCTCAGCTGTTCCAGCTACCACACCATATCCTTAAAAGCGGACACAAAAATATTGACAATTTCTTACCATCCAGCTGTGCAAGGTTATCTGATCCCCTCACAAGTGGGAGATTGGATCATTTAATCCAGTCACTGAAGAATAACTGAATGAGTCTCTTGTGACTTCAAAAACAAAGTTTTGTTGGAAAAAATAAATAAACACACACAATTGGCATAGGACTCCACTGGAGTTAGAGAGCTACTCAATTATCCACTAACTTTTGCTGATGGTCAGGGAGACTGGCTTGATCCATGTACTTTTAGGGATGGCTTACTGGTTACAGGTGTGGAAAAGACTGTCACAGGATATCAAGATTATCTTACCCATCTCAGGACACATGGATCTACTGCAAGATGTCACTTAGGTAGAGGAAAGGTCAGTTCATAGACTGCAATGGATAAACATTTCACTATCACCTGCAAAATTATGCATCCTATGGCACTGACGTAAAGGCACTTTACCTACAGTGGATGAACAGTAATTAGAGCTTTGTAGCACATCTTGTAAGTACATGGTTTATAAATTCAGAGAATAACTAGGAGTATTCGACAAATGTATACAACCACCCCATGATGCATCTGGGGTATTTCTGATAATACTACTGGGTTGATCAACTGATCCATTAACAACCGGATGTTTAGAGACAAAAAAAAAAACAAACGGACCAGAAATCAGAAGTACTAGATTTTACCTATGAGGTAGCTACACCACATACACTGCAGACGCCACATAAACCCCCACCACCTGCAAAGCTTGCACCACAAGCAGTGGGATGGATCAGATCGGAGGCAAAGCCTCCCTGCGAAGCCATCCCATGGCATGCAACATGGTTGGCCCACGTGGCATGCCTAAACGGTTTAAACCAAGGGACGTAATTGGAATTACATAACTGGGCGACATCTGGGAGGGTAAATAAATGAAATCCTTCAATCTAGTGGCATTAGAATTCTCCCTTCGCTAGTCCATAATATTCTGAAACTAACAGCTACATCACGCATTGAAGGTACGCATGACAAACCCAACAGCTGTTCCCAACTTCAATGCACCAGAGCCAAAAGGGACAATGGAACAGATAGGCAAAAAAGGAGTCTCTAGAATTTACAAGAGCCTGGCATTAAACATGCCTGACCCACTGGAAGAGATAGGAGCTAGATGAGATATCTACTTTGGTGGCACCGAATACAAAGAATGGACAAAGGCTTCATTCACTCATCATTCCACCTTGGCCTCACAGTTTAAATGCTTCTATGGTGTTTACTACAGAAAAGCTATGCATAATGAACAGAAGCCATGATCCTCACTCCTAGAGATGTAGAATGGTCAAAGGATAATACAGACAATATGGTGAATATTGGTCACAAATAAATAATAGGTCTCGAGAAATCTAGTCGCCCGCTCGCTATGGGGAGTCAGATTTTATTTGGTCAAGCATTTTTAGGACCTACTGTCCCCATCTGGCGAGCTGGTAAAGAACTTGTGTTCTGTTAATTCCGAAAGTGAATTAGCACACTACATTTTATTAGCTTGTAAATGAACAGTACAAATGTTTCAAAATACATAGGAGTAGTTTGGAAAGCACTTTGTTATTCTGACCCGAGTTGGAAACAAAGATTAGAATTTGATAAAACTAATAAGAATACTTTGCTTGATAATGTGCAAAATATAAAATACTTGCTGAAACACGATTTCAACACATTGTATCATTATAGCTTTTATCAGTAAAACTGCATGTCAGTGGGAAAGTTTGTGGTAATTTCAATTAAAAAATTTTTTGTCTGTAAATGACAGTGTGCTACCAAATCATGCTTTAGTGATCTATTTATTAAAATAGAGAGTTTTTAAATATGACCTGAGAAACATTTCTGCCCCTGCCCCGATGACAATGCTATTAGTAAACTAAGAGGGAGGTCAGGCCTCATATGTACTGTATATGTTGAATACTTTGATTTAATAAGCTAACCTTTTGTTCCATGTTTAATATTTTTCCATACATGTTAAACTCGCATATTTGAAAGTGGTCTTGAATGTGGTAATAAAGTGAAATGTGATTTGGTGAAACAATATTTGCCCAGGAACAGATGAGTTTATGGGTCAAGAACATTACAGTTAGGTCAAGTAGATTATTCAAGTCACTAGACCTAGAGGTCTGATATTGTTTTTCTGATTTTGAGGGTCCCGAATTCCCTTGGGAGATTGGAGAGGAATGCCTGCAGCACTTTACCCATGTTAAAGCGTTTAAAAAAATGCTAATATCGTGTGAAAATTATTTTTGGGATTTTAGATTTGACGCATAGGTTTGTAACCGATGAGACTGCACCTGAAACAAGTTAAATAGATCATGTAGAGGCTATGAACTTATACCACACTCATGTAAAACGCCATTATTATAAAATGGATGCATATTTTAGTGTTCATTTCAACTTCTCCTGCTCATTTCCCCTCCCAATCAGTGTTGCACTGCAAAGCCATCTCTCCCACAGAGCATCAACCAAATGACGTCAATATAATAGCGATGAACAACATTTGTTAGGAAGTGAATATTGTGAATGAAGTTTCCATGAGTAACCCAAAGTATATCCAAGGACTTCTGTTGGAGACTTGCAGGGGTTAGTGGTTTGCATTATTGTTTAAAGAAATGTTCGGAGTGCAGTTGCTGAGGAAGCAAATGGAAGATCTTTTACCTTTGGAAATGGGTTAGGGCTAAATAATTCCCTGGTTTGAATTGTGTTGCTTCTGATTTGCCAAATGTGACCCAAACTATTATCATACCATGCTGATTTTGTATAATCTATTACTAGCTGGTGTGATTTTTCCATAAAATCTCTGGAATTTATGCAGAATTACTTTGCTTTTTTCATTGTAGGTGACCTGCTATGCTGTCTGTACTCTTTATGAGACAACATTTAGAATATGCTTAACTAGGGTGTTACATTCTCACATTTACCTTTTGCCATACTGGTTCTTTTGTTCTACATTCTAAGTCCATTTAGAACCAACCTTTAGAACTTCAGCTTAGTCTGAGCCAGTTGCACTGGGTCTGCCTGAGCATCTGAATGTTGCTGTGCTGCATTTATCTACAATAAACCTTTTTAATCACTTTTGGATATCAGTTTCTTTCAATGGCGACGAGAGGAGGAACACTATTCTCATCATCAAGAAGTAGCACAGAAGATTAGTGTTCCAGAACCCTATTGGATTATTTAAGAAAATAACAAAAGAAGAAAAAAAAAATTTAACTAAAAAGAAGACGAAACTTTAAAGGAAAAGAGGCTCGGTAATTATTCATTTTGTAGTAAGAGACTGGCCTTCACCTAGATTACAAGGAAAAAGAATAAAGAAGAAAAAAGAATTAAAAAGATATATGTCTAGAGAGATCGGAAACCATCTTGACAGACGAACCGAATCAAAAATAAAAAGAAAGAAGAGGATGAAAATAATTAAGAGTTCCGATTGACGGAAGTTACACGGAATTGAAACAACAGCGTGTAACTGGGATCGTTAAGTACCTGCGGAATTTAAAGCCATCAACGGATCGGGCATCTTTTGAAATTTCTCCATGGTTTTTGCGAGCTGCCTCGGGAGTTAACATCGTCATTGTTGCCTAGCGTTCAACATGCGCAATGCATTCTGGGAGCCGCAATGAATGCTGGGAACGTGCACGGATGACGTAAACGACGTGGGGGGGCATTTTGTTATCCCTAGTTACACCCTTAGCTACAAATACGATCGAAAAACCGGAATCTCACCAGTAAGCTGGGTTTAATTTGGATCTGGTTTTTTTTGGTTGGTGCATCATAGTTTTCCTAGTATACTTATCAGAATTAACACCAACATATGGAAAAGACTGGACCTTCAGTAAGCGGAAAACTTTGAATACTTTAAAAATGAAGAAATACCGTTAGCTCTTTTTTTTCCACGGTATTTACATTACACGTAACACGGAGAATAATTCATTTTCCATCAGTTTAAAAAAAAAAAAGTATTTCTTTTTGCCTGCTGAATAATATATATCCAGGTTTATCATTAAAAAAAAAAAAAATTATAAGAAGAGAAGGTTGACTATCCAAAGTTAGTGGACAAATTGTTTTTAGGGTGTGTTTGGCACATTTACAAGAAAGAATATAGTAGTTGTACAGTAAACTGACAATATGCAGTTTGAACCGCCAGCCAAGTTTTTGCAATCGAAAAGGTGATCCACCACTTCCATGGGCTAGGTGGAAGGAAGAATTCATTAATTACATGAAAGCTATCGATGGGGAAAGAATGGGAGTTACACTGTTTAGGTTCAGAAGGACAAACGGTGTTTAGAGCTTTACCATAAATAACTATTACAGAAAATGGAGAAGCAACTAATGTTTACACTGAAGCCTTGCTTAGGATGGAAAAGAGGTTTAAACCCAGAACTAATATAGCCTTGAATAGGTTTAAATTTTATACTAGGGTACAAGAAGAAGGGGAGTCGTTTGATAATTTTTTTAACAGGTTTACGCACTTCAAGTTTACATTGCAATTTTGGTAACATCTCAGATGAAATGATAAGAGACCAAATCATAGTTCATGTAAGATGTAAAGTAACACAAAAAACAACTATGGGTGATCCCAAATTATCAGAAGCCATTTCTACAGCAAAAGCTTTTGAGCAAACGGAAAAATGGATCCATGTGGTAAAGAATATTAGAACATTGGAATGTTGGAAGCTTCATTGAAAACAATGGAGTGCTCCGGGCTTATAATGGCTGGTATAAGCCCGGAGTGCCAACATTCCAATGTGTCTTTGTTCACAGCTCTGGCTGTGAACAAAGACTTCAGGGAGCCGGAGGGGATTTGAATCCCCTCGCGCTCCCTGAAGGCTTCGTTTTGTTAGAACATTCTGCCCTCTAGTGGCAGAATGTTCCAATAGCCTTATAGCCTTTCGTAGCAGGGCTATACTGGCTTTTAAAGTCCCGCTGCTTTGTTAAAGTGCCTCGCCTTCGGCTCGGGCCTTTAACGCTGCAGCGGGCCTTTAATAGCCGGTATAGCCCGCTATGGCGGGCTATAAGGCTATAATAGTAACAAGTCTGATAAACAGGAAGCGATTGCTGCTGTCAAACGTCAGGATGAAGTTAAAAATGAACCTCATAATTTGAATTCACTTTGGACCCAAAACACTAATTTCAATATCCCTAAAAGGTTTGATAGAATGGGGAAGAACATGGCTTGCTACAGATGTGGAAACAGAAACCATATGGCTTCATTTGCAGGTTGTCCAGCCATAAAAAAAAAAAAATTGTAAGAACTGTGGAAGGATTGGTCACTTTGCAAAACATGTGCAGGGATCAGAGGAAATATTCTACTCAATATCGCCCCAGAATTTCATGCACATTACAAGGACCTGCACAAGGCATAAATGATGGAGGAAATGGTACTAGGTCACAAAGTTCGGGTTTTGTGGTGTCTGTTCTAGATAGCATTGCAAACCTTGAAGGTGAGGACATTCCCATTAAAAAAAAATAATAAAAAAAACACTGTGTGTGGTTCAGATATACAATGTGAATTTAGATCTCATGGCTGATTCTGGATCACCGTGGACCGTCATATTCAAACAATATTTTGAAGAAAAACTTACTAGTGTTCGATGTAAATAAGATCTATTCGCCGGACATTAATCCTGTAAGCTATGATGGTTCACGTATGGACTTGATGGGTTATTTTAAAACATCATTAGTTTTCAACAGCAGAAGGGCCGATATAAACCTATATGTTGCGGTCAAAGGTATAAATGTACTAGGTTGGAGGGAATCAATGGAAGCTTGTAATAATGTTGAATCCAAGACTTAAAGGACCTGTGGTATTGGACGAATCTGTTAATAATAATTATATCTCAGCTACAGGGTCTGAGGACATGGAAAGATTCATAAAAAGATTCCTACAAGGAAGGTTTCACTGACTCTTTGGGGAAACAAAGAGTATTCTCATCAGATAAAGCTCAAAAGTAATGCTACACCAGTGAGACAAAGAATTAGACCTGTACCGATAAATGTAAGAGATGAGTTAAAAGAGATGTTAACAGACCTTGTCTCAGAGGGCATCATTGAACCAATTAACTCATCTGAATGGGTTTCACCCATCGTTTTGGTCCGCAAACCCGATAAAAAAAATTTAAAAAAATAATTGAGGTTGTGTGTGGACTTAAGAGCATTGAATTCAGAAATTGTGGATTGTCACCCATTACCAAATATAAACGAAGTGGTGTCATTGTTAGAGGGTTCAAAAGTATTTTCTACTTTTGACTTGGTCAGCGTACCATCAAGTTTCTCTAACAAAAGATTCAAAAATGTTAACAGCATTTATTACGCCACAAGGTTTATATCAATACAACAGAATGCCCTTTGGTTTGGCCTCTGCGGCATCGGTATTTCAAAGAATCATGTTTAAAATCTTCAAGGACATTGATGACTTCGTGAAATGCTTTCAAGATATTTTAATTTTTTCTCCCAATGATGAAGAGCATCTGAAACATCGGTCTGAAGTGTGCGATTATATATATATATATATATATAAATAAATCTATCTACTGGCGGTCGCCAGTAGATGGTTATAGTTAGGACCCTGTTTCCATAGGAAATCCGCAACATTCTATTTGGAATAACTTTGGCGCCGGTCGACGAATCCTCACGAAATTTTCAAAATAGGTGGGGCGTTGAGCTCCGCTCCTACCCTGAAAGTCTCGGGGGGATTCGTCAAGCGGGGGCTGAGAAAAAAGGGGGGTCCCAAAATGCGTTTTCCCCATGCATTTTTCCATAGGACCTTTAGACACAGCTACAGCCCGAACGGCTGAACAGAATTACTTGTAATTTGGCAGAGAGGTAGTCTGCAGGTCAAGGAAGTGCCTTTTGTAGGTCTGGTGCAAATCTGTTCAGTAGTTTCTGAGAAAATAGCATTTAAATCAATATATATATATATATCTGTAAGCGCGCTCCATGCGCTTACGGTAAGCTTACTGTACGCGTACGGTGACGTGCGCGATTCTGATTGGTTGTTAGATCAAAGTAAACATTCGAAATCGGCCGAAACCAGGAAGTATCGGCCGCCATTTTCTGTCTCTCGCACTGAAAAACAAAGGTTGATAACATGAAAAGGGGGCAACGAAGAGAGGTGCAGACCCCCTAGCGTTCGTCAGGGGTTTCACAAAGGACCAAAAAGTATGAAAAATAAAATTTAATATTTTTTTTTTAAAAAACGCGGAGTTCGCGTACGGTAAGCTTACCGTACGCGTACGGTAAAAAAAAATTTAAAAAAAATAAAATTAACAATCACATTTAATATATAAATCTAAGGACCCTCAAGGGAGAAAAAAACAATTGATATTTTGTAAAAAAATGGCGTGGCGTGCACGGTACGAAATGCGCAAGGTGGGCGCTCGGTGCACGAAGCGCACCGTGCGCACAAAAATTAACAATAAATAGATAACTTAGCATTTTAAAAAACGTACAAATTCACTGAAAAAACCATAGGTTTCACACACGTTATAGTTAGCTGTACATTTCACTCGTAAAAAACCAATGAAATTCCACGTTATAGTTAGATCAGGTAACTATAACTTGCGCGACCGCAATCCACTGCTGATGACGTCACATATTACATCACTCATGACATGGTCAGTGACATCACTCATCACATCAATGATGACATCTCAAATGACACATTGTGGATTGCGGTCGCGCAAGTTATAGTTACCTGATCTAACTATAACGTGGAATTTCATTGGTTTTTTACGAGTGAAATGTACAGCTAACTATAACTTGTGTGAAACCTATGGTTTTTTAAGTGAAATATATATATATATATATATATATATATATATATATATATATATATATATAGTTTGACACTTAACCCCTTCGATGCT
This sequence comes from Triturus cristatus, assembly GCF_964204655.1. Classification (NCBI taxonomy): domain Eukaryota; kingdom Metazoa; phylum Chordata; class Amphibia; order Caudata; family Salamandridae; genus Triturus; species Triturus cristatus. Next base: position 529,769,366 of record NC_140589.1, read on the forward strand.
CATGACGGAGCGGTTCCGTCATGAGCAACGGTTGGGCTGTGCTTATGACGGAACCGCTCCGTCATGAGCATAGCCCCTGGGGGAAGCGCTGGCGCTCCCCCCCTGGGGCATCGATCGTGCCCCCACAGAGGGGGGATGGCAGCGGAAGAGTTTCCGCTGCCACCCCCGAGCCGCCCCACGCTTCCCCATGACGTCAGCACGCACAAAACGTAGTGAGGCAAAATCAACATTGCCTATCAAAAAAATGTTGGGCCCTTGCCTGCCGCGGGTACTTGGGCCTCCCACACAAGTGAGGCACCATTTTTACCGGGAGACCTGGGGGAACGCTGGGTGGTGGTAAATTTGTGTGAGGCCGGTGATGCCACAACTTTCCCACACCAAAATGTGTGAAAAAAGTGATTTTTTTCAGCTAAAATTGAGGTTTGCAGGGGATTCTGGGTAAGGAAACGTTGGGGGATCAACGCAAGCCATACCTCCATGGAGGCCGCCGGGTGTCTAGTTTTCAGAAATGCGTGGGTTTGGTAGGTTTCCCTATGTGCCGGCAGAACTAGGGTTCAAAAACTACAGCTAGTCACTTTGCCAAAAAAGGGTCATTTTTCACTGCAAAATTGAAGTGTGACCACGTTGCGTTTTACGCCGTATCCTGTCGCGGGCACCAAGTTGACCTGCACAAGTGAGATACCATTTTTCTCGTAGGACTTTGGGGAACGCGGGGTGGGTGGAAATTTGTGGATCCACGCAGATTCCAGAATTTTCCATCACAGAAATGTGGGGAAAATGTGTTTTTTTTGTCACTTTTTTACCTTTGCAAGGGATTCTGGGTAACAGACCATGGTGGGAGGCAGTCAAGTCACCCCATCCTGGATTCCCCTGGGTGTCTAGTTTTAAAAAATGTATAGGTTTGCTAGGTTTCCCTAGGTGCCGGCAGGGCTTGGGTTCAAAAACTACAACTAGACTTAGCAAAAAATGTGTAAATTCAGTGTGAAAATGTGGTGTGTTCACCTTAGGTTTTGAGCCACTTCCTGTCATGGGCACTATGCCTACCCACACAAGTGAGATACCATTTTTATCGGGAGACTTAGGGTAGTTCAGATTTGTAAAGCAACTGTTTTTACCTATTGATTTTTGATGCATTTCTCCCTTCCAAATGAAAGACATTGTGTAAAAAAAAAATCATTTTGAAAAATGACCAATAATTGTCATGCAAGTATGAGTATTCCCAATTTCGAAAATGTGCAAATATGCACTGTTTCTAAACTCTGTAATTTGTTCCCATTTCAGAAATACATAGGTGTCTTTCATACCTATTTTTCCATGTAAACATTTTCCCACAATAATTGCTATATACCCGGAACAAAAAAAAAAAAAAAAAAAAAAAATTACAAAATGCTGCTCAGTGTTTTACTCTGGGTTCGTTGGGCTCTTGGTGAACCTACAAGTCCTATATATCCCCACAACCAGGAAGGTCCACCGGATGTAACGGTACATTGCTTTCATAGAGAGGTCATAATTAGAAGAAGGTACAGGTGAAAATGTTGACTCAAAAGGCTGTTTCTCAACAAATTTTTAATTTTTCCAATATTTACCTGTTAGTTTCTATAAAGAAACCTTGATGGATCTACACAAATGACCCCTTGCTGAATTCAGAATTTTGTCTACTTTTCAAAAATGTATAGCTTTCCAGGATCCATTATCGCTTTTCTACCCATTTCTACCATTATCTGGAAGGAGGTTGAAAGCACAAAAAAAAGCAAAAATAGGGTATGTCCCAGAAAAACGTCAAAACTGTAAAAATTTTTGGGTCTGACAAAAATCTGTCATTCCCTAAAAGCTGGAGAAATGGTGATTTCAGCCCCACAAACCATTTTTTGATATCATTTGCAGAGAAAAACCCAGGCGCTTTCATTTGCAGCCACTTTTCCCCATTTTTCACAAAAAAAACTGAATGTTCCTGTATTTTGACTAATTTCTGGGAACCCTCTAGGAGAATCCACAAACCCAGGGTACCTTTAGAATACCCATGATGTTGGAAGAAAAGGACGCAAATTTGGCGTGGATACCTACTGTGGTCAAAACGTTAGAGGGGCCTAAGCGCGCACTACCCCAAATAGCCCAAAAAAGGCTTAGCACAGGAGGGGAAAAGGCCTAGCAGCGAAGGGGTTAAAGCTCATAAATGTAAAATGTTTAAAAATACTGTGGAATATTTGGGTCATACCCTTACTGTGGATGGAATTTTAAATGCTCCCTCTCCAAAGAACAGTTACTATGTTTTGCAGGAATGTGCAAGTATTATTATAAGTTTGTCAAATTTTGCTACTAAAATGGAGCCTTTGAGGAAGTTGTTACGACAAAAAGCCATTTTTGAATGGTCAGAAGAGCAACAAGATGCTTTCAATATGATTAAGCAGGATATCATAAATGCTCCTATTTTAAGACCTTTTTGCATGAACAAACATTGTATTACTGCTGATGCAAGTTTATATGGAATTGGGGGTGTCCTCTCGCAGAAAATCTGGAAATGAAGAATGCAATGTGTGTTTTGCATCTAGAACTCTAAATGAGACTGAAAGGAGTTATGATGTTATAGAAAAAGAGTTACTGGCATGTGTCTGGGCAATTGAACATTATAGGAACTACATTTGGGGCGGAAAGTTTACATTGAGGACAGATCACAAACCTTTAGTGAACATACTTTCACCAGGTGGAGGGTGGAATTCCACGGCTAGGATTGCAAGGTTAATATCAAGATTGCAAGAATATTGTTTTAAAACGGAATTTGTCCCAGGAAAAAAAAAAAATGTTACTGCTGACTTTATTTCGCGTCATCCCTGTCACTCATGCTTGGAAAAAAAAAAAAAAAAAAAAAAAAAAAAAAAAAAAAAAAATAGATGAATTAGATATTGTTACCACTATTCAGGATGTTGTATTAGGCGCATTTTCAGATATATCAGAAGAGTCATGTAAATCCAGTGAGGAAATTGATTCTCTGTGGAAATTAGTGACGAAATATATTGTGGAAGGCTGGCCTAAGAGAAAGGACATTAGTGAAGAATTCATGCCCATGTTTAATGTAGCAGATCAGTTAGAATTGGAAAGGGATTTTGTTTACAAAAGTGGAAAAAGTGTTCCACCTTTTGGCGTGCGTGAGATAATCCTTAAATATTCTCATAAATCACATCCAGGAATGGCTGCTATGAAACGCTTAATTAGATCCTATTTTTGGTGGCCAGAAATGGATCACATGGCAGATCGTGTGGTTAGAGAATGTGATTTTTGTATTTCAAAATGAGAAAATGCTTATAATCAATGTCCCGCCTCTTAAAAGTACTGACTGGCCAGAAGAACCCTGGAAGAAATTGGCCTTTGATATTTCTGGCCCTTTCTTAAATCTTCCATTGGGTTCATGGTATGCTTTGGTATTAGTAGATTACCACTTAATATGGCCAGAGGTAAAGTGCGTCCCAATGGCTACTACTAATAGAGGGTTAGATTTCTTTAAGGAAATTTTTGCAAGTGAAGGATGTCCATCAATCATTGTCACTGATAATGGTGTTCAGTTGACTTTAAGAGATATGGAGGTATATCTTAAATGTCACAATATTATACATGTCACCACATCTTTGTATGCAGCACATGAAAATGGTCAGGTTGAACGCTTCAATCGTGTATTAAAGGGTTACATTTCTGAGGTTGTTAAGCAGACACAGGATTGGAAAAATGCTTTAAGGGAAAGATTATGGATGTATAGAATTACTCCACATTCTGTTACTGAAGTCAGCCCATTTCGTCTTTTGAAAGGGAGAGATCCTGTTTCTCATATTTGTCCATGGTAGCTTAAAGAGAAATGTAACAACAACATTAGGAATGATATTAATATAATGGATACTAGCATTAGGGTTAAGGAAAAACAAAAAAGAAGTACAAAGAACGGTATGACAAGAAATGAAATACAAAGCAACACAATTTTAAAGTAGGGGAATGTAGCTGGCAAGTTGAAGCCAATGTAATGAATGTTGCGGCTGTCCAAGGTAAAGAGAAATCCAGTAACCAATTTAGGATAGGATGACTGCTTGAACCACTGAATAGTGCTGTGGAGGAAGCAAGAGACGGAACTTCTTTAACATCCAAAAGTAATTTTTTTTAAAAGTTACATTTTTGAGCTGTCAAGGAAACAGAAGCATCCAAACACCACTACGTTGGAGATGGGGCTTCTCCCACATTACAGGGGCATCTGGAAGACGACAAATTGGTGGAGTTTCCTCCAGAAAGGGGAGCAAATCCTTCTTGCCATTCAATTTTAGTGAATGTTTGCTCATCTAAGATGCCACAGTTGTCAAACAGTGATGCAGCAACAAATGATGGACGGAATGCTGAATGAATCAAACATTCAACCCCAGCCAAGAGATCTGGGTTAAATCTATTGTACTTTTGCTCATTACGCCACCTCAGTTTAGACCCAGTCATATGCAAGTCAGTCTTGACCCTGTTCCTCATGGGAACAGTCCAGCCCCCCCCCCCCCGACTGAGCATAGACATTGAGGTAATACAGATGTTAAACAGATTAGGGCTAAATGAGAATCACCGCGGCACCCCACGTACCAGAGATATAAACTGGGACTGGTAGGATGGCAAAGTTACAGATTCACAAAAATCTTTTAAGAAGGATAGCAAATAGAGAGCCTTTTCTAGAATACCTTCTTTGTCCAGCATCATGGGGACGTCGTCTGGTAAAGCTAGTATGGCCATCTGCTATGTAGAGACTGAAAACCAGCCTGCGAAACATCAAAGATGCGGTTAGTTTCAATAAATGTAGGGAGCTGGACATTTACTCCCATTTCCAAAATCTCAGAAAGTAATCAATCAACATTTGTATAGCGCAACACTGTCACCCCTAGGGGTATCTGGGCGCTGTGGGAGCAACATCTCCATCGAAGAGGCATGTCTTGAGTTTCTTCCTGAAGTCCACCAGGGAGGGTGCTGTTTAAAGATGATGGGGTAGGTCGTTCCAGGTCTTGGTGGTGATGTAGAAGAAGGCACAGCCCGATGAGACTAATGCAAGGGGTGTGGGCACAGGCTAGTAAGGAGGAGCGCAGGTGTCTTGCAGGTAGGTGGACATTCAGACGATGGCAGATGTAGACAGTCCTTGATCATGCAGAGCTTGGTAGGCGTGTGTAAGGACCTTGAACTGGCATCTCTTCTGGATGGCGAGTCAGTGAAGCTTTCGGAGCTGAGGGGCGATATGGCTCTGCTTGGGGAGGTCCTGGATGACTGGCTGCAGCATTCTGTATGGTCTGGACTCTTGAGGAGCACAGAAGAAAGGCTGGCATAGAGAGCACATTGCCATAGTCAAGGTGGCTGGTGACAAGGGCCTCAGTGACGGTCTTTCTGGTGTCGAGTGGGATACATCTGAAGATTCTGCAGAGCATACGAAGGGAGGGGAAGCAGGAGGCGGCGACTGCTTGGACTGGTTTAATGGTTAGTTCACTGTAGAGGATGATACCTAGGTTGCGTACATGGTCTGCAAGTGTCGGTGATTGTCAGAGTTCTGCAGGCCACTAGCTGTGGTCCCATACGATGTGTTCTTCCCGAAAAGCAGTACTTCAGCCTTTTTAGGAGTGGAGTTCAATGCAACTGTCTCTCATCCAGTTGCCTACATTGGGCATGGCAGCGCAGAAGTTGATGTTGCTGTTGGAGGGATCTTTGAGGAGCGAGAGGATGAGTAGAGTGTCGTCTGCGAAGAAAATTATGTTCAGGTCGGGGGATCCGACTAGGTCTGCGAGGGGGGGGGGGGGTTATGTAGGTGATGTACAAGGTGGGGCTGAGGGATGATCCTAGGGGTCCGCTGCATAAGATGTCCTTGGGTTCAGATTTGAAGGGAGGCAGCCAGATCTCTATGCATCCTCCGAGGAAGGACTCGATCCATATGAGGGAGATTTTGCTGAAGCCTGATGCTGTAGAGTCCGTTGTGGAGGGTGTGCTGGGAAACTGTCGAAAGCAGCAGAGGTGGAGGAGGAGGAGGGCCACAGTCCCTCTGCAGTCGAGGAGGGTTTGTATGCAGTCTGTGGTAGCGATCAAGGCGGTCTCATTGCTCTGGCTGGCACAGAATCCAGATTGTGCAGGAACAAGTAGGTGGTTTCGATCCAGGCATTAAGTAAGCTGTTTGTTAATGCCCTTAGAGTACTTTGGCCAGGTAAGGGAGCAGGTTGATGGGTTGTTAGTTTTGGAGTTTGCTGGGGTGGGCGGAAGGTTTCTTTAAGAGGTGTCTGGCCTCTGCGCGTTTCCATCTGCCCGGAAAGGCTCCTGTGGTGATGGAGGTGTCTATGATGCTGGTGAGTTCTGTACTGATTGGGTCGATTCTGAAGTTGAAAAGACAGTGGGGGCAGGGTTCGGTGGGTGCCCCAGAGTAAACGGATTACATGATGGCAGTAGTGGTCTGAGTGGTGAGAGGAGACCAAGTGGTGTTCTTTCGGCTGGTTGACCGAGGGTGTTGAGGTTGACAGCAGTGGGTTAGGCTGCAAAGTTTGAGGATGGTGGCAATCTTGCTGTGGAAGTCGTCTCAGAAGGTGTCACAGAGTTCTTGGTGGGGGTGTGTGGGGGGGGGGGGGGGGTTGGGGTGTTGTCTGTTGCTGCTGGGTTGGAGAATTCCTTTACAATTTTGAAGAGTTCTTTCGTGTGGTTGGCCGATGTATCGGTGATGGCTGGATGGAAATAAGGCAATGGGGCAATAACTGGCAAGCACCGATATACCTGCCACAGTTACAAATTAGTCGTAATGCAGTTTCAAAAACACCAATAAAAACCTTTTTTTTCATTTTTAAGCTCTAAACAGGAAGGGGCAGTGCTTCTATCTCAAGGGGACAACTTTGGTAGGAGAAATGCACCAACTTTATCTCCGTCTTCTTTACCCATAATTAAGTTTCCTTAATGCAAGTTAAGCCATATATTGCATTAAACCGTAACAAGGCAATCTCAAGCTCAACATCGTAGGCAGTTTCACAGGATTACAGTGGGGGTGGGGTGTTTGGAATGGAAAGCATACTCTGTTGATGGTCTATGATACTGGTCTTGAATGCCGATTTGTTCCAACCAAAACATTTGTGGCCGGAATATCCGTGCCTCACTACTTAGGGGGCAGGGGTGTACGAATCCTCTTACAGTAAGCTGTTGGGCAGGTCCCCAGAAAGTATTCAACAGCCTGCCTAGCAACAATACGTTTAAACTAGCGTGTGGTAAAAGGTCAGCAGCTTTCTCTTGTATGGGCGTTCTTCACTCTTCCTGGTTCTCGTCAGATCAGGCACGCCAATGTCCCAAGTAGGGCTAAATCCAAATGTCCCTTTGAACAAAGTCAGTTAACTGGATTGGGACCGAGAGGGATACATTTAAGGATACTTTTTATCATCTCGTCCAATGTTCTCCTGGTAGAGATCAAGGTTTCTTTTCAGCGTGCATTGGTATTAGTGAAGTGGAGCAATGCCTAAAAACATCCCAAGCTCTACACGCCCACTTTTACAAGTGTAATGTTTGCCACTTCTAAGTATTTCCTTATGGTACTAGAAACTTCAAAGGAACTGGTGCAACAGAAATCCAACAGGTCTGCTTTCAAAAAGAGTGCATTCACCCTTTTGAATCCAAGTCAGCCAAGTTCACTTCAAGGGCACTTCCATGTCTTCTCGCTGTTCTCTCAAAGAATACCCTTGCCATCACATGAATAAGATTCGGCAACAGAAGGGCTAGTCTTTAGTAAATGTCTAAATTTACAGCTGGCTTAAAATGGGCTGATTAAGCTTTCTCCACTGTTAAGATGCGACCACAATACAAAGTCAAGCAAGTCTCACTGTACTAAGAGGGCAACTTATAAGAAACACATGTATAGTAGCATATATCTGTGTCCCAATTAGCAGATGCATGAAATATCCAGAGATAAACAAGCATTTGCAATGCAATAGGTCTCGCATTTACGCAAGTGTAAACTATTGCCATTGTAAATGACAATGCCTTTTATTTAGGTTTTAAAAAGCCAAAATATAAATAAAAGGCATTGCCATTTACAATGCCAATAACTCTAACTTGCATAAAATGTGAGACCTATTGCATTGCAAATGCTTGTTTTTGTGAAGGCAAGGGTACACAATCTGCAACTTCACTGGACCCGGAGCACAAATAAATTGCGAACATTCTTGTTTGAGTTGGATGATGGTCGCGGGGTTTTATACTCTTCTAGAATAAACTGTTTTCTGTTTTTATTCCAGAATTATTGTTCACGCACCCAAACAGATCAGAGAGGGTACAAAGAGAAACTGGAGCAGAGGACAGGGGTGGGGGAATCATATCGCCCGACGCCCGAGCCATGTTGATTTTTACCATGGGCAAGAAGATTTAATGTCTATTTTGTCCGATGGACAAGAAGACATTAAATCGCGTACATAATACAGGCTTTAGGCAATCTGGGACTCACAACCAATCAGAAAGGCCGGAGACTGTTTTGAGGCCTCTGATTCGCTAGCAGCCCATGACTGGCTCTAGCCAGTGATTGGCTGGGGGATTGGAACGTCAGTCTCAACAAGCAGCAGTCTCAGCGATCTGTTGTCTCGCTTTCTCAATATCAATGGTTTGGACTGCAAAACCACGAGGAAGCTGTCTCCGTTTTAACACAAGAGGGTAGCACAAATAGCTCGTTGCTGGGGCACGACCTGTAGACCGAGGTGAGGAGAAAGTGTGGCATTAATGTTACCAGGCTAATGCAGAGGGAACTTGTGGCATTCAGGGACGTAGGAATACAATTAACTTTATCGTTTCAGCTCGCAAAGGGAAAAAGAAATGCAAACTTCCTGCTGAGAGCTCAACTGATTGCAGTCAAAATAACGCATTACGCTAGTGCCCAGTTCAGATTCCACTAGAGAAAACAGAGCGCGCTAACTTGGTGTTTGGGGCGGACTATTCTTTAAGTGGAGCTCAGCTATGCAACTACGCATATTATATTAAATTTGCCATTAAAGAATGGTACCGGGCCGAAAACACTTAAAAAATCCCGCGCTCAGTATCTCCGCATCACCACACGGTAGCATTAGACCAAATGAGCGATATGTTTGTTTTTACCTCGTATTGTCTGTGACAGCTGGTGGATTTTAAAACTGGTGGGGGTGGGGGGGGGTTAGGTGATTTGAATTAATTTCCTTTAGGGACAGGAGTTGCAATCCGTTACCTGCACAGTGCCTGATCGAAGTCATCTACTTTTTGCCGGGATGAGAATTGAGGTGGTGAACAGTGAGCCTCTGTATGCTGCTATATATGTATAGACGAAGAGATGTTGAAATTCCAGTGTCCTGAATCAGTCACATAGCGCAGACGCTCATTCATTGGTGGGCTAATAGAGTGTGCGCCTTACATTGCACACAATGTGATATGAGTTAACACTATCTGTCTCATTCTCTCTTCCTCGCCTTATCTTTCTCTCACGCGCCAACGTTTCATGCTCTCTTTCCTGCTATTTTTCAGGACCATGTACCAATGTAACCATATTTTGAAATAACTGCTTAGCTCGTGAGGATTGTGAGTGCTGCGTGCAGCCACGTACTACAAGCGCCTCAGCCCTGTCTCTTCCTCCTCGAAGACCCCTCCTAAGACGATTCTCCTATCTCATTACTTGCAGTTTAACTGGGTGACTTGTATAGATCAAACCACACCAGTCCAGTCAGAGGACGCCTGGCACCCTCTCCCATGTGCACATTACATGTTGCATGTTCGGAGGACCACATTGTCTGCTTTCTTCCAGGATATCAGAAAGAAGAGTATTTCCAACTAGTGCTCTTACGTCATTAGTGATAATTGGGTGTATTCACGAGCTACTACGGAACTGGTGAAATTAATTTTATAGCACTGAAAATTGGGCAATTTCCCCTAACACTCACCTGGCACAGAATATCCTGCGTGTGGGCTGCACAGGAGGCATGCAGAGTTTGCAAGAGACATCCCAGCACTCTGTAGTAGCAGTCCATGAACTCCCAGTCACGAGACCGCTCGCAGCAGCCGAACTCCCTTACTTGATCATAATGAAATGTACTCCTTTCAGTCTTGGAACCCGCACACCTTGGTTATTTTCTGGTTTTAGCAGGTGTAATACTGCTCTAAAATGATTCTCTCTCTCTCCTTGTTGCTCAGACAGTGCGTCATAGAAAAATTGAAAAATATCAAAACGAACTGCACATGAGTGCACAACCCAGTAATTCCCCACTACTAGTCCTCGCACCCTATTCAGACTCCATGCACACAAATCGGTTCTTGCTAAAGCACCTCAAGTAAGGCTGTTCCTGCTGTTATAAAAATGTTCCTGGAATCCCCCCGTTGCTCCAGGGAGTTAGACTATATCAACTACTAAACATGCAGTAAAGATACCAACGACTCCACAATTCCTTGCACTAATACACGCTCTCTTGCAGGCTACTGCTCACATTCTCCCCCTTGCCCTCTCCCCCCTCCCCTACTCCCTTTCCCCCTCTCCAGCAGGTGCATTAACCCTTCAAACTAGCATACTGGCTTTGGAGCCTGAGACAGGCAGATTGTAAACAGATCACAGAAGAAAAGACTCAGCCTGCTGATCTAACCCACTGGGATAGGAGCAGGGGAACAGCAGGTGTCTCTTTACATTGTATGTGGTAGCAGGTTCAATAGCCCACCAAACTACTGTGCTTGTATCTATCTATGACACGTAGGTTACAAACCGATCACTGCAGCAGACTTTCGACCTCATTGGCTGTCCTATCGGGATTGGAGGATGTAATCAGAAAGTGTCACAGTAGCCTGTGATGTGATCAGATTTTCTCAAGCTCTATTTAGGCAAAGAGCCCTCAATACTTGGGTACGTTAGAGATACATGGAGAATTTTTAGACTGTTGTCCTCCCCCCCCCCCCCTATTGCCACCCCTGAACCTCATGCCCAGCCTAAAACCCCACTCAATGCCTGCACTCGCCCATCCATATTATTTGTTATTCTGACTACAGAAATGATTTTCAGTGGCTCTCAGTGTCGTAACCCCTCATGGTCACTGGTTCAGTGTCACCACTAGGCGGCATCAAAGCCTCCAGGACAGGCCCCTGCGGATACAGAGCCGTTTCATTTCCCCTTCCATCTCTGGTGACCAGAACCTCCTTCTGCAGAGACCCAGTGGCATCTCACAGACTCCACCTCAACCCCAGCCACTCAAAGGTTTGTCCGGCTCTTTTGACAGTTTGATGTGGTCTCTGGTGGAGTTCAGTGGCCTGCAGGATGGCTGCCTGTTGCTAGCATCAGAAGTCTGCAGTGAAACTTGCACAGCTACCTGTGCACAGGGCTGCATGTGCAGTCTGCACATGTGGGTGCATGTGCCTAGGACGGTCTGTCAGAGAGATTCCTGCCTGCTGTGCTAAATGTTCATCGATGGGTCGGTGCATGAACTAATAGAGGTTTCATAATGTCTCACTTATTAACATAACTTTTATTTCAATAAAGATGTCCATTATTATACACGAGACTCCAGAGTGGGTAAAGGGAGCAAAGAGTCACCTTATTACGAAGAGCGAGTGGGGCTGCCCCACCATTTTACCAAGCACCATCCCTATGCCCTTCACACACACCCACCCCGCTCCTGACTCCCCTGTTACAGCAAGAGCTGCCAACTTTGAACCTTGGGGACCAGGTTTGAGTCTCAGCATTGCTAAACATCCTGTGATTCTGGGCAGCTCACTTAATCTGCTCTGGCATAAAAAAAAAAATGAACATGATCTTGTGTAATGTACCTGGTGCTCATGAGAAGCGCTGCAATACCTTTGGGTCGTGATAGTGCTATATAAACAAACTGCAAAAAATAAATGCCCTCACCAGGCTCACACGACAAGCACGGTGCTTTCCTTTCACAGATGAAACAGACTCTGAAGCTTTCCCATTTTTAAAGGTAAAAGGAAATAATCCTGCATCTTGAATTCAGACATTACCACCATCAGTGCAAGAGGTGCAGGGAAAGTGCCTCAGTGTTTAGGCCTGTGTCCTGGCTTGATAACATAACATGCATTTATAAAGCACACATTCACCCAGAAGGGTATTTTTGCGCTTAATATTATATGTTTATTGTTATCCACCTCACTGGTACTAATTTTATCGACCTCAGAAGGATGAAAGGCTAAGTGGGCCCGGCAGGATGTGAACGTGTGATCATAAGGTCAAACACAGGGCCCTGCAATGGACGCATTAGTCCACTAAGCCACCAGACCCGATATGTCACTAGAGAAAATAAAATTAGTGGCACTTTTGGGTGTTTGTTCAACTATTATTGGATTTCTAAATCCACTGAAGAATAAACAAACTTAACCCGCCAGATAGCATTTGACTATCCAAGAGGCCAGGACAGTGTTTCCAACTCTATTGTGACTGAGCCTAGGCGTCCTTGCTAGGTGTGACATGAAATGCTGGGTGGTTGCAGTAACTCGCTAGCCCCCATCTCAATGATGTGCAGCTCTCCACTTCTAGATTTACTGTCTTTTCAACTTTACACTCCTTCCCTTCGCCGTGAGGCTAGCTCTTGCTTTCCAGCTGTGTGAGTGTGAAGATTTCACAGGTGCTACATGTCCTACATATCTGAGGGAGACAAACTTGAACATAAGTTGCTGAGCTGCACCTCTTCATGTTAGGGTAGCTTACTCTGCTGCTGCCATTACTATATGCATGAGGGAACCCTGTACTGCTACTGCCAGTGCTGCATATGCTCTTTGTGTGGGAGAAGAATGTGGCGATGTAGCAGTGAGTGCACAATAATATAAACACACCAGACAGAAGTGTAAAAGGAGATATTGATTTAACTGCCCATTACTGCCTCTTGTGTATTTGTACTTGCGGATACTGCCTTAGTGAACCACAGCACACCTGCTACGTGATTTTGCTGCCCCACGAACTGTTCATAAGCTCTGCCAAGAAGGGCAGTTATTCCCATCCACAAGTTTATCAGAGCATCACATCTGAGTATTTTTGAAGCTGGACAGCTATGAGTTGGCCCTATGATGAAGAACACCCTTCTATCCTACAGATTTAAATTTCAACACAGTCTGGTCTGTGCCAAAAACACTTCAAGAAATGTAGTCAATTACCAGTCTGCACTCTGCCTTTAGACACTATTTCTCAACATAGGAAAATGTGTTACATGCACACTAGTTGATAATTGGGTGCAGTGCACACTGACATCTGCACGCATGCTGTACAACCACCCAGTACAACAGTTGCATTTGAGAGTGCATGACCATGCACAGCATAATTAGACTTGCACTTGAAATATATATTGCTCAGTATGTTGCACTGATTGCAGTGCAGGTTCTGTCCGTGCAGACCAACCTTAGTGATTTATGGAGTAGGCTGTCCTCCATTGGTAACGTTGCAGCTTGGATGAGGCTACGGAATTTGGGGAACAAGTATAGCAGACTGTCGACTGCAAAAACTCGCAGTTGTTCATTAAGTAGCCCCTAGTCGGCCTAACTGTTAGGGAGGGGAGGGGGGGGGGGGGGGGGGGGAGAAACAGGAGAATGAAAGCGAAACCAGCGCAGTGCTCGTGAAAGGGAACCGTGTGGATAAAAAGAGCTTGCCGATAAATATAATAGAAAGAACCTGCCATTCTCTGTGGAGACCAGACCCAGTCCTGGGCCCAAGCAGCTGTAAGGAGCAGGAAAGGCACAGACAGCAGTGCCCCCTGCTCGGAGGCAGCCTGCAGAAGAACCCTAACTCTCCATCCGCCGGGCTCTGCTGCTAAGAGGCAGGCTGGATCCCCGTGACTGATTGAGAAGGGGGAGGGAGAGAAGAGAAAGTGGACAGAGGAGCCAGGAAATACACAAAAAATGAAACCAGCACAGCACTTATGAAACGGTAGCAGCACTGATGTCAATTATTATTAACAAGCAACCCGGCAGGGGAGGCAGCAGTAACACAACTGGGGTGTTAAGAAGGGTGGGAGAAAGAATGCTATATTTAAATTCAAGAAGCTAGAGTGATAAAGCTGAGCACAGACAAACAGTAAAAGAGCAGGAAACCAAGAAAGAAAAGAGTCTCCCGGAGAACTGATAAAGAACCACAGAGGAATGAGACAGTGCTAAGCCCCTGCTCCGTGAGAGGAACAGAAGAGAGAAAGGAGGTACAAAGAGGCTGCACTTACCACGAGCAAGCAAGGATTTTTAAAGGACATTGACAGACAAATTAGAAGAAATAGCAAAAAAGGGGATTGACTTTATGCACACAGACTGATTACTGCAGGTCTTTTAGAGACAGCTGCGCTGTCTAGCTCGACCTAAAAACAAATTAAATTGGGTAGGGGAGATGGGTCTTTGAGAGAGTTACAATGCTATTCAAACAAAATTCTTTACAACTACGGTATAGCTAACCACTCCTTGTGTAGCATTAGATGTACAGAATAGTTTAACTTACTGATGTAAAACGTTTAAGACTTTAAGACTGACATATGCCAGAGTCCTAAACAAGTCTACGCCGGAAATCCTTCAATGCAAAGCCTGCTCCCACATTTTGGACATAACCGCAATTCTTCAGCTAACTACCAATGACCATGTTAATACAGCTATTCAATACCTATAAACTTCATTCAGTCTGCCACTTGCAATTGGAAAACGGGGTTATTTAAAGCCCCGTATGAATCGCTAACAATCTTAGGTATCTGATTTGGAGAACGGGAGGACTATTGCGGAGGGGATCAAACCTTTGATGAGAAAGTGAGTATGCTGGTGGACTACGGGTTATAGACAATGAAACATACTGGCTCTCTAACGGATATGTATGGTTTAGCAGTCGAAGATGCATTGGATTTTTTTTTTTGTGGTATTGTTTTTTTCAGTTGTCTCCCTTTCTCCTGTCGGTCGTTTGTTCATCTGACGACGTTGTTAAACATTGTATATAGGGAGATATTCATAAACGATTCTCGACATTTGCAATTTGAAAACGGAGTTATTTCAAGCTTGGTAGCACTTAATAAAAAGTGAATGTACTATATTTACGATTCATGCGCGCTAGAAACTGAAACTTGGATTGAAATTTGAACTAAAAAGCAAAAGGGTCAGCTACATAGTTGCTTAAACTTCATCTTTAGGTGCTGCAGTAAGAGACAATAGGGACATAACCATATTTTATCCAGAGAAAACAGGGATATCAGTATTGCATTATTTACAACGGCAAAAAATTGTATGGCAAAAAGCAGTCTACATAATGTTTTTTTTTTTTCATTTTAAGTTGCGAAGAAAGACATGAAAACTATGTTTAGATCATTCTCTAAAGGTGAATGATATTGATGAACTACTATCATTGACCTGGCCAGATTTAAGTTTTGGGGGTTACTCATGTTTCTGCGCTGTTTGCTATTTGTAGGCACCGATGGAATTATATGAAGTGTTTCTGCGCTGTCTGCTACTTGTAGGCACCGATGGAACTATATGTAGTAGGGCAAAATTGGATACTTAGGCCGGCTAATAGATGGATCTACATTAGGTACTAAGATAGGTATGATGATTGATTACCATTGGTTTTTTCTTTAAAGGAAATAGAACTATCGTCTAAGCCAAGATATGGCATGGAAGCAGAACATGGTTTGACGATCAAGAATTTTAAAAAGGAATTGGAAGTGCATCTCCTTCTAACTTGGTTGGGTTAGTATTTGGGGCCCTTTCTTCTTGTTAAATAGAAACGTGGTAATTTGTACAAATTAATAATATGCATGACAATTCTATGTGTGGTTATTATCATATTTTTTCAGGACCAATGTGGACCCCCCTCGTTTAGTACCTTGGATTAAAGAAGAGAGAGAATAAATCGGCACAACTTTGGTAAAGGAATTTTCTTTCGGTAAGGATACATAGGAACTAAGGATATGCGCACTATATACGTGAGTGTCTAGTGAATAATATCATTCTCTAATGATTGACTATTATCTGGACAGATTTAGAGGATCTCTATGCTGAATATAGTGAAAGAAGCCACCATATAGCATATGACTACTTGAAAAACTACAGACGGATAGATTCTGGAAATATTTCTTATCTTGTGAACGTGTGAGTAATGTTGTGAACCTCCTAGAAATAGGGCTAGAAAGTTGGAAATACTACAAAGATATAGGACAAGGACCCCTATTCCTCTTTGAGTTCTCTTTTCTGCTTATCTTTCCTTTTTCTTTTTTTGTGTTTTTTCTCGTTTCCTCTATTGCTTTTTTCTTTTCCTGCTTTTTTCTCTTTTTTCTTGATAATTCTTCTTTTTCTGCTTTCTTGTTTTCTTTCCCTTTTGGTTTTTCCCTTATGTTCCTGGTCTTTTAAATGGCTTTATTGTAGTTTGGTGGCAACGAATGGCACACGCATTAAACCTTTGGCGAGGGTTGGGGCCCTTTGTTGGGTAAGATAAAAGAAAGAAGTATAAAAGAATCAAGTAGAATACTCTCCCAAAGAAACGGAAAAAAAACGAAAAATATATGCTTTTTGCCCATATTAGTTCTTTGGATAGTGGGAACTCCATAGGTATTGGGAGGGGTCTTGACTGACACAATGACGACTATTTTGTATGTATTTTTTAGGTCCCTTGATTGCTATGGTACGGATGAATTTGACTACTGTATAGGTCCTGATGAAGGTGGTTTAATCATCGTTCCTACACCACCGAAACGCGCGTCGACCGTTTATTGAACCTTTGCTCTTCAAATACAAAATCTTATTGGTCACAGAGGTGTTATTTATTACAACATAACCTTATCCTATGCACAGTTGTCTTTTTGTATGAATCCTTGGGAGAGTATGGATGTGTTGGAATGAATGTGGTAGGATTGTATTTATTCAAATCAAATGTAGGGACATTTTTCTATTTTGAAAGGAATTATTGATATGAATTTGTATATTAATTGTGTCTTTGTATATACATTGTTATTATTAGTCTAATTGAAAAAGAAGGATATATACAATAAGGAAAATGAATATGTTATGGTGTATATTCAAAGAAATTGAAATAATAAAATGATAAAACTCATGTTTTGTTGTCACTATTGTGAGTGTATTGATAATTTAAATTGGTAAGAACCAAGTCTCAATGGTAGTTATAAACAGGCTATGAGGGAACATATCTAATTGTCTGCCACCTTAACACAGCTAAAAATGATACACCTATAATATAAATAAAAAATTGACACCTTAAAAAAAAAAAAAAGATACAAAAATTAATAGCACTCCAGGTACTCTCAGCTTAACTAGGAGAAAGAATGGGAAATCTCACTTCGAGAAAAAGGTGCAGAACCACAATACACTAAAAATCCTAGGACAGGCTCTTGCAAATTATTGTTAAGGCTTGAACTAGCATAAAATATCGGAGGCAAGACAACAACCATCAAAACAAAGCATACACTATTACAGTAAGACAGTCTTCTTCCCCACGATTTTTATCAATAGCCCTTACACGTCCCCTAAGAGAGCAAGTGGCCACCATCAAGTAGTTGCCACTGACTAGTAACCAAGTTTCCAGCATAGTGCCAACGTTGACTGACTACATCACAAGATCATCCCTATTACCTGCTCATTCTTAACTACCACTTTAGGACAGTTTCACGTCATACGAGTATGCCCCAAGATGTGCTTACAACACCATATATTCCTGCAGCATTTGCGCACACAACACTCCCGTCACAAGCACTGCAACATGCTGCCCCAAAATCAATGCGCAACCTTACCCTGGAAAATTAATAAAGACTTTCTCCCAGATAACTTACCATTCCTCCCATTCCACCCGCAGAAAGGGCCTGGCCTAAAGTCTTCCCATTTCGGAGTTCTTGAATCCTCTCCGAGATAACACCTGGCCACTATCAAGATCTTATTTATGTTAGTCATCTCCAGGCGCATGTAAAAATGTAAAATGGTTATTCATCCAGAGTTTACATCTTTTTTTCTGACATAAAATCACAAAGACGTGTGCATGTCTTCTCTACTGCAGCTTCCAACATGTCAGTGCCATTCTCCCTTGCCATCTTCCACCCCAAATGACCCTTTGTCTCTACAAATGACCCCATCTACATTATTTTCGTACACACTTTTTGTCGAGACTGAAAAACATAGTTCGCAGTGTAAAATGGTATCACTAATCATAAACTAGCAAAAGTACCTGAAAAAGCTTCTGTTTCTCTAGAACTTTGTTTTCAAGCCGTTTCCTTGAAGTTGTGGTAATCATTCTCCGAGAAATCTGACGCAGCGCCTGAAAGAGGGTACCTTATTAAAAAACAGTATGCAATCGCAATCTCTATGTTTTTCCATACTAGCTCTCCACTGGCAGGAGCGCTAGCATATAAACACAATAACTACCATAATACCTCTACTGCTGGGATATCTCTAAATTTGGTAACCGTTTTCTTAACTTTCTTTTTAATGTTCCCAAACAGCTAAAGTAAAATAATTCAACAGAAATAAAGACTATGTATATGAACTTACTACTCACAATGTATGCAGCCTTTAGACAAGTAACTATGGGGGATGTAGGTGGAGAACATTTATTAATTCGGAAGCTGAGTGAATTGTATCAATTATTGAGTTAAATGTGATGCACTGCATTGAAAATAGACAGATTCACAAACTCAGGACAACTACTTAACCGACTACCAGTTGACAAAAAGCCCTACAACATTTGGCAATGTAATCGGCTGAGTTACTATAATAGCCTAAAACCAAAACATGTATATTAAGGTGTCTGTGCGAAGGTAATGAGGTTCTGTCCAGACTATATCATACGTAGGCGAGTCAGCTCTGCAGTGAGCAATTCAAGCTCTAGTTAACATTTATTGATTTCTGACAAAAGAAATACAAAGGCTATCTCCAACACACGTGATTTTGGTTTAAATATTTACCATATCACAAATCGAAGTTACTGTTCTTTGTTACCCAAATGCAAAGATGAGACTTGTGTTTGGCTATAAATCTATGATCGCAAGGCACAACCTTTTCTTTACTCAAATTTTTGTATTTAATAGAACACATGATAGTGCTTTGCATTTGTAATTCTTGGTATTTGCTATACTAAAGCACGAGGTGCTCAACTACTGACTTAGGATATATTTCATTTTTTGTACGAAAATTCATGCAAGTAAATTCAGTCCTTTAAACACCAAAACACTGCTTGGTACCTTTTCTCTCGGTGCATAACCTGTATAGACACATTAACTGTAAAGTACTTGAGCAATCGTTCACACATACTCTTACAATTTAGCATTCCAACTTATTTGTGAACTCATACAGACTTCCATGTGTACTCACCCTCTAATAAACTTACTCCTGTGGACAATCCGTTGAGTGGCTCAGGGTTTCAAGAAAAATGTTCCATGCAGAGAATACCCTTTGTGTACAATCATATATTTGGCAATAGTAATGTTTCCCTTTGGGCCCCGTAAACACAACTACTTCTGCGGCAAAAGTTCCTTAGCAGAAAAATGTCTGTAAACTTCAGCAAACTTATGCACTTGCGGGTGGCGATTAATTTTGAATTAACACGTGTCTCCTTGCGTACCTCTTTCCAGATCTTATATGTATACAGTACAGTACTAAAACCCATCTAAATTACATATCTCAAGTTTACCAGGATTTCAAAATGTATGTCCGCAGATTGTTTTTATATTTTCATCAAGCAAATATAAGCTTACTTAGATAACATATTAAAGTGTGCCCCAAAATCTAAACTGAATCTGCATATTCAAAAACTGCCTATAAACTGAAAAGGTTTTGAGGTAAACTACCCATTTAAAGGCCATCAGACAAGAGGACATCCTACTAAAAATCTTTCATTTTAAAATGTGCAGCTTCTGCAAAGTTTGATCATCACAATGGATATTTAGACATCTGGAGACTGCTGGATAAACAACCAGGAAACACTTCTGTGCCAGTTTTATCATAGGGATTCTGAGAACAGCTATGAACATGTGTTCTTGCTGAGCTAAATATGCCCAGTTTATGTCTCTAATTAGGACTGATACCAACGTAGAAGTTCAGGGCTCTTTTCTGTTGCAACAACAAGACAGGGAGGATTTGTTTTTCAAAATGTCTTTTTTAACATGAAGAGTTTGAAAATATTACTAGATGCCATGGAAACCGCACTCCGAAAGAAGCTAAATGTTTCACTCTGGTTATGCCTTTTAATTTGAAGGTAATACTGTTTACCTTCAACTGATACAATCTTCACCTAGAACATTCTAGAGGACCTCATGTTTGTACACGGTTTCGAAATCTAGTTATGGATCAGCCCATATGAAGGTACAATCTCGCTCACAAACTGTTTTTTTTTTTTAAATATATTTACAAGAAAACCTCTTGTGCACCCTAGTTTAAGGTTATTAATTCTACAAAGATTTGGAATAAGTTATAGGACCTTTTCCAAAACTTTTCATATTCAAGCTGCACTGCAGATGTTTTGAGAAGAAATGCCACAACACTCATTGGAGAAGTTAAACAAATATCAGAGTACTGTGGAAAAAAAAAAAGTCTTGTGTCAAAACTTGAGCGTGGGGTCTGTAGACTCACTCACAGGTTTTCCACCTGTCTTGGGCTGGACTTAAAAAAAAAGCTCTATCAAAGCTTACAGGGAATTACAACATGTAGCTCCATTTTTCCCCCATGCCAATGTACACAAAATTGTGCAAGATCTAACTTTAGTTACCTGCAGCAAGTGCAGAGCAGAGTGATCTTGAGATCCTACAAGCCATGTCTCCACAGAACTTAGCTTTACATTATGAGAGCAAACAAAAAACTCCAAACCACTGGTAGACACTTTAGATATTCTTCAGATAAAACAAAGAAGCAATTTAGAAAAGGCATGAGCAGATTATTATACCCGCTGACAAAGTGAAGCTCATAGTAACACAAAAAAGAAACATTATGAGCTTCCAAAACCTGGAGCGGGGTATCAAGACTGCAGCATTCACGTATTTAAGTGTTCTGTAACGTCAGGTTACAAAATTATGAGGAAAAGACCCGACTTGCATAATACGCTGACCAAATCTGCAGAATACAGATTAAACAGTTGTGCAGTCCTTTCAATTAACGCACATACACAAAGTACCCTTCAAGTTAAAGGTGCCAACAAGAACCCCAACGTTTTCATTTTCCCCTCCAAAATTGAATGTAACCACTTAAAATAAAACATTTATAAAATGTACAAATAGGCATAGAGCAGGGGGCTGGGCAGTTAAAATCCATCACACCCGAATGCTTACCCAAAATAAAGAGAGAAAAAAAAAAAAGAACAATTTGACTGTATAATTTTGTTCTTATGTTTACTCCTACTGATAAATCTGTAACGGTAGTGCCCTTGATTTTTAGGACTATGCAAAGACGCTCTTCCCATCGTGGTTGCATAATACACAGCCATCGAGGACGAAATTGAGAGCAACACATTTCATTTACCCACATCGTGCTTACTGTTGTGAGGTGGGTGGGTCTCTCAAGAGACCTTCATTTAGACTTTTCGATCCTAACGTGCTCAGTTATTACTATAAAAGTAAACGTCGATAAATCATTAAGGCTAATGACAATGAATGGGCAGTAGTCGCTATAGTGTCGTGATACTGTAAAGCAAACTTTAAAGTAATACTGTAGACCAGCCTTAATGTGAAGAGCTAGTTTCTCTCTTTCAACCCCACAGCCCTGGAGACACTGCTGAAAGTTGAGCCACATCGAAAGAAATAGCACTGGCTTCAAGGACAGAGTGAACTATCCCAGCTTCCAAACGCTCGCCCAATTCCCAACACCCATACGAAACAAAATATTCGCTCTGTGCCTCGGAGTGCGCCATTAGCTTACCATAAGGTTCCGCAACATCTTAGCTCACACTTGACCGGACTTCAATGAAGGAAAACCTTCTCGCACAGTCCTAGCAAGGGCACCTACAAAAAGGAAGCGGAAGTAGACAAGGTACTAAATCCGCTCCTGCGCAACTACAGCAGTCACGCACAATTTATTAGATTCGGGACTTGCGTCCCGAAAAGCGGCCTTCTTAAGGTCAGGCAACTTTGGATTTGTTTCTATTGCTATAGTTGACGTTACTCGATGGTTAAGTTAAGTACTTTGTGCCTGAATACAAAATGAATGCCGAGCAGGTTAAACGTAGCCTCTGTCAATTTGTGTGACGCCCTCGTCTTCATCATATAGATACGTTGTCATTAATGCTGAAACAATCGCTACGGAATCGTGGTAGTCGTCCCCTGCAACGCTAACCGTGGCACAAAAGAGAATAATTGACGTTTTTATAATTTGAGTGTAATTATGAGTGACATTTCAACGACTATGAGTGACTTTTCAAAATAAAAAAAGAAGACGAGGGAAACATTGATACATGCACATTTGTCACTATTGCCTTATGTAACGTAACGTTTGCTTTTGTAACATGCTCACTTGTAATTTTTCTCCACATGTATCATCACTGTTCCTATTGTGAAGCGCTCTGACACCTTCGGGAAAGTCCGCCCTATATAAAAACGCATTAAATAAATAAATATCGGACATTGTGCCCGTTTGCGCATCGAGATTGTCTGAATCATGTTCAAACACATGTAAAACCCAAACATGTTTAAAATTATCCCCGGTGAAATTGAGATACAAACCGCAAAAGTAAGCGGAGGCCTGAAAGTTGGCTGCACTCTCCAAGCGCTTGAAAATAATATCCCGATTTGAGTTGGTAAAATAGGAATATTCGCAATTAATTCCTACTGTTACGACATGCACCGAATAATCCGGCACACTAAAAACATGGTTACTTTAGAAGTACACACTCAGAATGTTAAATTAATCGGCCTTTGGAGCCCACTCTTTGGACCAAGACACTTAGTGCAGTTGCGTGAGATGTATGTTGACTAGCTAGTAATTCTATGTCAGGACAGGAGGCTCCGATTATGCTTTCTCATTTCTTTATTAGAAATGCCCAGCAGCCAATCAGAACCGTTTATGAAACGAAAAAACTACAGTACCCATGAGCACCAGGGTACCACGTGACCAACCATAGAGTCTCTCATATAAAAGGTACAATAGGAGAAAGTACGTCCTCTTTCTTTGCTGCTCCGCAGCCAGTTAAGTGCCTTTTTTCTATTATTCTTGATACATTGTTGCATTATTCTCTGTGCGATACCGCTTTGACGCGCTCGCTTGCTAATCATTGTTTATTGCTTATACATTGTTGCGCGCTGTCTCACGCGGTTTATTTACTTATCTCCGCTTGTCGTGCGGTGCACATGCAGGGAGCGTGGTCTCACCTCCCCAGGGCGTGACGCTCGCTCGAGCGTCGGTGTCCGTGTTTTGGTGGAGTGGGAGTAAAGGGGCTGAGAAGCTCGCGCTAGCGCGCGTGCTTTTCTGGTTTTCAACTGAATCTGAGGCGGCCGTTACCGCGCATGCGCGGCGGCCATTTTGTTTGTTTACAAAGCGTGTTTTCACACGGACCTTCACAGAATCGGTTGTTCCTCACACCGCTGCCCACTGCCTCAGTTTATCTTCCGCCCCATCGACGCCCTTTGCTGTTTAAAGGCCTGGGGCTGTACAATAACGCATAGGCTCTGCCTAGAGTGACTGTCAGCAAGCCCTCCCTCCACAATTAATTAATTTATTTATTTTTTGGTCAGGTTTTTTCTGTCCTTCTAAGTGGCTTGCTGTGGGGTTTTTCACTCCCCCTGAATTGTGCCTTTGGCATTGTGATATTTATTGACATTGAAGTGTCATTTTGTGGGCATTACTTTCACTTTCCTGTGAAGCAAGGTAAAATGGAGGAGTATTTTGATGAAGATGATTACTCCTTTGAGGATGAGGGCTCTAGTTTCCTCGAGCAGGATTTAGTAGAAGCTTTGGACCAAGGAGTTCAGCACTCCGTTAATAAAGCCCTGGTCCACGCCATTAATCCTCTGAAGCGTCATTTGACGCAATATGCCAAGCAACAGGGTTGGTTGCCTTCTTCTCGTTCTTCCAAGTCCCCAGTAAATCCGCATAGGTCGGATTTCAAACGTTTGGCTAAATCTCTAGCCTCAGAAAAGGCTTCCTCCATTCCATTGGTAGGCGCTTCTACCTCTGCAGGCTGCCAGACTGACACTGAAGGTCCTCCTTCTTCCTCTTCTGACCAGGATGTCCCTCCACCACGCAAGAAGGCTCGCAAGGAGCATTACGTGGACGCTCCTACTCACCCTCAGGTCCTAACCTTTGAACCATCGGAGCTCTATCACCCCCATTCGTCTTCATGGCTTCCTTCTCCTGCAGTAGCGGAATATGTCCAGGCTCACATCCGTCAACCCTTTGAAAAGGATGTTAGGGCTCGCCTCCGCTCCGAGTGCCCTCGCCCGGATCTTGCAGATCACCTGGCAGACACTCCTGAAATTGACCCCACAATGCTTTCCTATTTGAAAAAATTTGCAAAGGATCCAAAAAAGGGTCTAGACAGATCCTGGCGTTCCTGTCAGGATAAAATGCTGGATTTAATGGGACCCCTTACCAAGATTCTTGATCTTGGCTTTCAGGCCAAGGAAGCTGACTCCCTTGTGGATCCGGATGAACTCATAGAATGGGCTCAGAGGGCTATTTGCCAGTTAGGCAACGCAAATTGTGCAATTTCAAGTGAGCGCCGCCGCTCTATTCTTCTAAAAATTGATCCCAAATTGGCGGAACTCTCTACTTCCGAATCTGGTCCGGTGGCACAAGGTCTTTTATTCGGCCAACCGTTTCTTAAGGAACTCACTAAGTTTGTTGCAACCTTCAGCGGTTTGGATAAGGCTCAAGCTTCCATCAAGCGTGCACTTCGTCCGGTTTTTGCCAGGGCCGGACGACATAGGGGACGCTCGTTCGGCCGTGGCTCCAATAACCCCTCCCAGAGGGGTTATCAGTCCCAGAGAGGCGGTGGTCAGGACTCCGGCTACAACTCCCGCTCAAACTTCTATCCTTCCCGAAAAGGGAGAGGCCAATTCCGGAAAGGCCGCTCCGGTGGCAACCAAGGTGCTTATCAAGACTCTAACACCTCAGGTGAGTTTGATTCCTTTTTCCGAAGTGGTTCTGGGGGGCAGAATACGTTTTTTTCTCCAGAACTGGCGTCAAATCTCCAACGATGCTTGGGTTCTGCAAACTGTTCAAGGTTTCAAAATAGAATTCTATCAGACCCAACATCAATCCCTCCCCCCAACTCCTCTCCATTTTTCTCTACAGGACCAAAAGTTTATTTCGGCAGAGATAGAATCCCTTCTCGCCAAAGGTGCAATAATTTCAACTGTCCCCCACCCACACGGGTTCATCAGCAATGTTTTCTTGGTTCAGAAAAAAGGGGGTGGCAATCGTCTGGTCCTCAACTTGAAGGATTTCAACGGAAGTGTCGTTTACAGACACTTCAAAATGGAAGGGATCCATCTTTTGCGCGATCTTCTTCGCGAGGGGGACTGGATGGTTCGGCTCGACCTCAAGGATGCGTATCTTTCCATTCCCATTTACGAGCCTCATCGTCGTTTTCTTCAATTCAGTTGGCAGGGGATTTGGTACGAATACACGGTTCTCCCTTTCGGCCTCTCGTCAGCACCCTGGTGCTTCACGAAACTTCTGAGGCCCGTAGTGGAATGTCTGCGTGCTCGGGGTGTCCGCCTGATAATCTATCTCGACGACATTCTTCTCATGGCGGACAAACCCCTCACAGTATTAACACACCTGGAATGGTCTATTGACCTTTTACAAACCCTGGGTTTTCTAGTCAATCCGCAGAAGTCTATCTTGAACCCTACTCAAGTAATCGAGTTTCTGGGTTTCCAAGTGAATTCCCTATCCTGTCAACTTTTATTACCACACCAAAAGATTCGGTACATCAAGAGGGAATTGAGGTCTGTTCTTTCCAGACAGACTGTGTCGTTGAGATCGTTAGCACGTGTAGTCGGTCTATTGGCGTCCTCCATTCAGGCGATATTCCCAGGTCCTCTGCACTACAGAGCACTTCAGAGATTGAAGATTCGTCATCTCCAAAAAGGTCTTCGTTATTCAGATCTGATTCCTCTTTCAGAGGATGCGAAGAGCGAGATGCAATGGTGGTTAGACCACATGGAGGCCTGGAATGGACGAGCCCTGTTCGGCTCCGCTCCGGATCTGGTGATAGAATCCGATGCCAGTCTTTGGGGTTGGGGAGCCCGGTGCGGTCCCATCTCCACCGGGGGTCGCTGGTCCCCCCAGGAACTGTCTCTTCACATCAATTGCCTAGAACTTCTAGCGGGTTCCTTTGCGATTCGGTGCTTCTCCCCTCATCAGACCAATTGCTGTATCCTTCTCCGCATGGACAACGTTTCAGCGGTCCGGTATGACAACAAGTTGGGGGGAACACGATCCAAGATTTTGGCGGAGATCGCCAAGGATTTTTGGCACTTCTGTCTTCAACAGAAGATCACAGTTATTGCCGAATATCTTTCCGGTTGCCGCAATCAGATTGCGGACTGGAACTCTCGCCATCTTCGCGACTTCAGCGATTGGCGCCTTCACCTGCGCATTTTTCGCATTCTCCGTCGGACTTGGGGTCAATGTCACCTGGATCTGTTTGCGTCTCGCCTAAATACTCAACTCCCTCTATTCTTCAGCTGGAGGCCGGATACGAAAGCCCTGGCCACAGATGCATTTCTTCAGACTTGGCCGTCCACTCTGTGTTACGCCTTTCCCCCGTTCATGTTGATTCCCAGGGTTCTGGCCTACTCGAAACGTTTTCAAACAGAGCTAATTCTCATTGCTCCGCTGTGGAGAGCTCAAGCATGGTTCCCAGATCTTCTGGAGATGTGTTGTGCGGTTCCGTTCCTTCTTCCCCAGAAGTGGAATCTGTTGTTGGATCCCCTAGGCGATCCGCATCCCCTGGTTCTATCCGGCAATCTCCTTCTGTTGGCGTGCCGAGTTTCGGGGATCGCTGGTCGCTCCCAGGCCTTTCATGCGACGCTTCCAAATTCATCAGTGACGCCTGGTCTCCCAGTACTCACAAACGATATAGAGCCTCATGGAAACGTTGGTGTGACTGGTGTGTTCAGCGGGAAGTTGATCCCGCTTCAGCAGATGTGGCTCTGATTATTAATTTTCTAGCTTCTCTCGCTTCCTCAGGTTTGGCTTATCGTACGGTCAACAACTTCCGTTCCGCCATCTCTGCCGCCCACGTTCCCATCAATGGCAAACCGGCGGGTGAACATCCCTTAATTTCCAAATTGCTTAAGGGCATTCGTTTGGCGAATCCTCCGTGCCCTAAATATGTCTCGCTTTGGGATGTCTCCATTGTTTTGAGATTTTTGGAGGCTTGGCCTTCTAATTCTTTACTTTCTCGCAAGCAGCTCTCTGCTAAATTGACTATGCTGTTATGTCTCGTTTCTTGCAAACGAGTTTCTGATGTGCGTGCGTTAGACTTAGCAGGTCGCAGATTTACACCTGAGGGTGTCACTTTTCTAATTTCTAAACGCACCAAGACTGCTACCTCTTCGGTTACTTACCCTTCTTTTCCTCATCACCCCAACCTTTGCGTTGTTCAATGTGTCAAGGACTACGAGGTATGTACTGCCCCTTTACGTTCTGATACACAGGGTCAACTACTTATTGCTTTGCAGAAACCTTTTCGTCCTGTTACTCCTGCTACTTTAGCTCGCTGGGTTCGATGGCTCTTGTCTGAGGCTGGAATTGATGTTTCCATTTTTGGTGCTCATTCGGCTCGCGGGGCCATGGCCTCTAAAGCGTTCTCGATGGGTGTTTCATTACTGGACATCATGAAAACCGCAGATTGGTCTTCTGATTCTATGTTCAAGACCTTTTATTACAAGCCTATCGAACATATTGCTTCTGTAGTGGTGGATCAGCTTTGAACAAGCATAATCGGAGCCTCCTGTCCTGACATAGAATTAAAAATTTGCAAACATTCGTGACAAGAATTTTCAATTCTATTAAGGACAAGGAGGCGAGGATTATCCCACCCAAAGTCATGTTTGATTCTCATGTTTCTCATTGTTACAGTTGCATTTGATTTATGACAATGCATTGATTTCTCTCTGTTTACCCTTCCCTTTTATTGCCTTCACTCTCTTTATCGGATGAGTATTACGGCTGTACTTTCTTTTCAGGTTCTGACCCGAAATAGTGATTCTGCTGTTTATCCTGCTTACTCCGCTTGGATGGTTTGCTGCTTCCTCTGTTCGGCGTTTGCTGTGTTTCTAGCGTCAGGATGCTCACCGGCTGTGGCTGATGGACTCTGTTTCCTGGCATTCTTCGTTTTCCATTGGACTTCATTTTTCCCTGTGAACTGTTCCTCACCAAAGAAAGAGGACGTACTTTCTCCTATTGTACCTTTTATATGAGAGACTCTATGGTTGGTCACGTGGTATCCTGGTGCTCATGGGTACTGTAGTTTTTTCGTTTCATAAACGGTTCTGATTGGCTGCTGGGCATTTCTAATAAAGAAATGAGAAATCATAATCCTCGCCTCCTTGTCCTTAATAGAATTGAAAATTCTTGTCACGAATGTTTGCAAATTTTTAATTGAGCTCCGACCGAGCTCATACTAATGCGTTTGTGTTGTATCCCTCTAAGTGTTTTATGTTTGCAATTTAATATCATTTAGGTTCTGTATTCTGTTACCTTGGTACTGAATGTTGCCCAGGTTGACATTTTTCCTTGGATCTCCTACTGGACAGCAGTTTCACCAAGGTGCTCTTCATGGGTTTTTATCCTCGGACTCAAATTTAAAGAAATAAACAACTTTGGAACTAAAACCTCTACGAGTTTTGTATTTATGTTGTTATCGTTACAACAGTGATTACGCCAAATTATATTCCCTGCTTTGTCTACTAAATTTGACTGATGGTCTTTTATTTGCTTGCTAAAAGTGGTGAAGGGGAGTAAAACAAGTCAAGGTTATACTTTCAATTTAGTCATACTCTAAATGACCACAGGCTTATTATAAGGCCAAAATAATTGAATATAAACACACCTCGGTATCAGAGTATATAGAACATGAAAATCAATACAGAGCCGAGTCTATGAATATAATTCATTTGGCATAAAAGGCATTAAGTGATGAACTCCAAAATCAGAATACAGCATAGAAGCGGAGTCCAATTCCCTTTTCATCTGGGAGGAAAACAAAAACAAAATCTCTTTCCTACACTGCTCTAACTGAGGGTCCTGCCAATCTCTCTTGTCTTATCCCAAAAGTGTCAGCACGTGTTGACTTCCTAAGAAGTACTCACGTCAAATGGGTCGGATAGCTATAAAGCTATGGAGCTCGTTCTAAGAAGCTCCTTCTCCAAAGTAAACAAGCAGAAGACTCTGGAATTTGTCCCTGTGCATCATACAAAAAGACAATGTTCAACCCACAATACGTCACAAGATGAACTTTTTCCATTGCAGTGTTTTCAGTAGCTTTCCACTGGAGCTTTAATTACTTTTTCTTCGTCTTCCAGTGGCCTTGGGTTTCAGATAGGCCAGGCATGAAAGGAGCCCTCCCTTCTCACCTTCCAGACTTCTTCAAAGACATTCCGGGTATCTCCTTAAATCTAAGAATAACTAGGCCGAATTCCTGCACCTGCAGTAGGATGAGAACATACTGTCTTCGAGCACAAAAAGGATTCATTTAATTAATTCTTGAGCAAGCAAGGAGAAACGAAACTCAAAACAACTTACAGTTTGGGCCTACAATTCAGGCAATTTAAACTAAATACAGTATATACTGCACAAGTATAATTTCATCCTGCATATTACACATACAGGAATTATTAGTGCCTCTAATACATGTAAAATACTACTTGAATGTGCACACTACAATTTAGTGCTACTAGAACGTGAATAAATGCATCTTAATAATTTTAAAGCACTGCAAACAACAAAATACATGTGAGTGCGTTTCAACCATGAGTATAGTGCACCCATACAATTTAGAGTGCTGTAAGCGCTCTATCAGTTCCCCCCTCTTATGACTAGTGTCATAACAGCAACATTCTATCCTCTCACAGATTTCTCCTTGTAGAAAAGACCGACCTAAGCAGAAGTTGTAGCTTGCCGTCCCTGTCTAAATCTTTCTAACCCCTTAAGGTGCAGATTATGACTGTCCTGCAGTCGTTCTAACTGCTGCTCACGCTTTTTCAGGGAATTTTCATTATGTCGGGCCCTTTGCCATTTGTAAGCCTATAGTACGATTATACAAATGACAGCTATTATGATAGGTTTCAAGATGTATCCTATTATTCCTTGTCCCATATTTCCAAACCAGCTTCCAACCTTTCCAAACCCCTTACCAATTTGTTCCCAGAGTCCCTCAGCAGCCAAATCACGTAAATCTTGATGTATCTCTGAAATGTTACTAATGTACTTCCTTACATCCCGACTATTGTCAGGAATATAAGTACAGCACTGTTGAACTTTCAATAATTTACAGACTCCTCCGGCCTTTGCTAATAACACATCTAAAGCAAGACGATTTTGAAGAACCATAGCCCTTATCAAAACCATCTCTCCATCAACAAGTAATATAATTTGGGTCGTATTTATAGAGAGCTTATCCACCAACGTTGCCAGCTTTCTAATTTTCACATCGTTCAAAATCACACCCACACTAGGTATCATGGCTCCAAATACATCCCTAACAATTTCTCCCGCACTTACACCACGTTTTCCTCTGTGAGATCTTTTCCCTTCCAAAGGCCATAAATCATCTGCATGGAATATTTTGGGAAATAACACAGCCAAATAACATTTACCATACCAATTCTTAGGCAGTTTCACATAAGCATTTTTTCCACACACAAAATACACATTTGGCACTATCGTTAATTTATCCAATGGCGCCTTTCTAATCGACTCCTCAATCAAGAAAATGTGTTCACAATCACTCCAACCCACAAATATCTTGTCATAATATGTTGACGGGTGTCTAATGCACAGTTTCCCTTTTTGCTGAAAGTCTAAAGCTATTGGACCAGAACTTACCTTTGCTTTATGATCTAATTCTTCCTGTGTCCATGGAATAACCTTATGTTTCGGATCTGGTCTAAATAAGGTCTGCCTATGCCGATCTTCTATCTGATCCACAAACTTCTTTTCGATGTCAGATAGCATGCAGGTCAAATTATGTCTTTGGGCATAGGATGCATCTAAGGTAATAGTAGGCACAAAATACTTAGACATCCTCTCGACTTAGTATTTATTTAGGTTATTAAGCACTGGAACTTCTGAGAGTACCACATCATAATTTGAGAAGTAGTACTCAAAATGTGCCTTACTATAAAACATGCTCAACAGTACACTACATTGCGAGCAGCCCGGTGGCAGTGGGCTTGCTCGTAGGAGCTGAGGGCTGCGTTTGAGCGTCTAAGTGTTTTTAGCGCGTTGTCATGCCGATCAAAGCGGCGACACGCACCCGTTTTTAAATTGTTTGCTTGTGTTGTTTAACCTGCACTGAAAATTCACAGGTACCTTTTTGCTTCTCCTGGGGCCCAGCGAGGCTGGCTGGCAGCTGATCCCACCTCAGGCGCCTAGCGGTAGTGGCCGCCATCTTGGATCGGGCTGGCTCGCCCGACCCCACCCACGCCACTCCCCCCACGCTGCTCCTCTATTTAGGAGTACTTCACAGTTTCCCCAGCGATTGCGAGCAGCCCGGTGGCAGTGGGCTTGCTCGTAGGAGCTGAGGGCTGCGTTTGAGCGTCTAAGTGTTTTTAGCGCGTTGTCATGCCGATCAAAGCGGCGACACGCACCCGTTTTTAAATTGTTTGCTTGTGTTGTTTAACCTGCACTGAAAATTCACAGGTACCTTTTTGCTTCTCCTGGGGCCCAGCGAGGCTGGCTGGCAGCTGATCCCACCTCAGGCGCCTAGCGGTAGTGGCCGCCATCTTGGATCGGGCTGGCTCGCCCGACCCCACCCACGCCACTCCCCCCACGCTGCTCCTCTATTTAAACGTCCCCTATGTGTCAGCGCAGCGGACGAGCGCAGCGGGCGCGCCGTAGGCTCGCCGGAGTCAAGCCAGAGTCCTGCCCGTCTGCGCCCGTCCGCGGCAGGCCGGGGCAGGGGGCTCTTCCTTATGCCCTCCCGCTGTCATACACATCCTCCGATCTCCTGTCTCACTGGATCCCTGGCACCATTAGTCCCATTGTGTCTAACTCATTACAACATTTAAATCTCCTTACGAGCCCCCCCGTTGCACCCCCCGCCGTTATTCAAAGTTGTCTTCTTCGGCCTCGGGCCGCCGCGCCTATCCATTCCATCTTGCCTGCTTCCCATACGTCGTCCTATAATACCACTGCCATGCTCCTCAATACCAGATCTGTCGCTAGTCATCAGCACGAGCTACACGACCTTCTTGACAGCCACAACCCGGACCTCTTGTTCTTAACAGAGACCTGGCTCAAGGCAGACTCCCTCCCCAACGTCCTAGCCGCACTCCCCCCCTCTTATTCCATCATTCGTGCGGATCGCCCGGAGGGCAGGAGAGGCGGTGGAGTAGCTTTGATAACACATACTGACTCCCCCTTTCAAATACTCCCCTCTCCTCTTATCCCTGAGGTAGACTGTCTAATAATTTGTGCTAGCTCTCACTCTACCCCCCTCACTGCTGTTCTTATCTATCGACCCCCTCACACAACCTCCAATTTTGTTTCCTCCCTTCAGGACATCCTCGCCACACTGGTTATTAACAACTCCTCAGTGTTGGTGTTGGGTGATTTTAATTTTTGGCCCAACGACCCCGGCGAAACCCCCCTTTCCAAGGAATTCACCAGCCTCATGACCAGTCTCAACTTTTGTCCCCTCGTTCACAGCCCCACCCATGTTCATGGCCACTCGCTCGACCAGGTTTGGACCCTAAATATCCCCACCACTTCTCCTGTCATCTCCCCCTGTTCTTGGTCGGACCATTTTTCAATCTCCTTCTCCCTCGCGTTAGCCCCTGTGCCTATACCTCTTCTCCCAAAGAACATCTGGGCTAGAAAATGGGGTAAGGCAGACATGCCATCGTTTTGCTCATCCTTGGCCAACTCTTGCCCTGACCTCTCGGGCCTCGCCGCCCTGGACCAGCTGACTACCATTGATGGCTGGCTAACCCAGGCAGGCGATGAGTTTGCTCCCCTGAGACGGGTCACGGTGAAGCGTGCCCATGCTGCCAATCGCTGGTTTACCCCCGATCTTAAGGAGAAGAAATTAGCCGCACGTAGAGCAGAGCGCGCATGGAGAAGAGAATATAGTCCCGCCAAAAAAATCATCTACCTCTCTGTGCTCAAAGTATACAAACAAAGCATACTTGACGCAAAGACCCTGTTCTACTCTAACAGGATACTAGCAGCTGAATCTCAATCTAAAGAGATTTTTGCTACAGTACATGAGCTTGCCTCGTCTAATAGAGCCACGGCCTCGATCCCCCCTTCTCAACCGCTTTGCGACTCCCTCAACGACTTCTTCGTTGATAAGGTCGCAACAATCAAGGCTAATATCTCCCCCCCTTCCCTCACCTTCACTAATCCCTCCCCCCCTGCTATCACTTCCAAATTCACTACCTTCCCCCCTCTGACCACAGTTACACTCCCCCCCCTGCTCCAAAAGGTAAAGTCAGGTTCCCCCCTAGACTTTGCCCCTGCTCGTATCCTGCGAGAAGTCTTCCTACACTGCCCTACCCCTTCCCTTACACTTTTAAATGACTCACTCAAATCTGGAGTGGTCCCCACTGCCCATAAATTTGCGGCAGTCATTCCCATTTTAAAAAAACCCGGTGCCGACCCTTCATCCCCTTCCAATTACCGTCCCATTTCCCTGTTACCCTACCTGGCCAAGGTTTTGGAGACCCATGTAACCAGCACCCTGAGCACCTATGTGGAAGCCAACCACTGCCTCTCCCCCCGGCAGGCGGGCTTTCGCCCCCTCCACTCGACGGAGAAGGTAGTGATCTCAGTGATGGACAGCCTACGTGAGGGCATTGATACCAACGTCCCTCAGGCCCTCATTCTCTTAGACCTATCCGCCGCATTTGACACGGTGGACCACTCCATCCTCCTCACCCGTGTCAAGGCGGCGGGTATAGAGGGCCCGGCCCTCACCTGGCTTAAGTCCTTCCTAAGTGACAGGGCTCAGGCAGTCCACCTTGTTGGCTTCACCGCTGCCCCTTGTAAGGTTGCATGTGGAGTTCCCCAAGGCTCCTCCCTCTCCCCTCTTTTGTTCAATTTATACATTTACCCCCTCATTTTTATGTTACAGCAGCTCGAGGTCACGGTGTTCAATTACGCCGATGACCTCCAGCTAATTTTTGACCTTTCCCACTCCACTTCCTCTGCCTCAAATGTCCAATCCGTCATGCTGTTCATCCAGGATTGGATGAACTGCAACCACCTCAAACTCAATCCGGACAAGACGGAATTAGTCCTGACCAGAGGTGGTAGCAGTCCCTGGTCCCCCTCTCACTGGCCCCCCTCACTTGGTGTTCCCCCGCTCCCAGTTCCTAAGGTCAAGACCCTTGGCATCCTTCTGGATCCCTCACTTTCTGTTCACTCTCAGGTCAATTCAGTTGTTTCTTCCTGTTTTTTTTCCCTCCGAATCATTAGGAAGATTTCTCGTTTTTTCTCTTTACCTGCCCTAAAAATTATAGTGATGGCCATGGTGCTCTCGCGCCTCGACTACGGGAACATCATCTATAATGGCGCTCCAGCCTACGCCACTCACCGTTTGCAGCTAGTGCAGAATCAGGCTGCCCGCCTGATCCACGGCCTGCCCAAACACCATCGAGTTACTCCCCTACTGCAGGCCTTGCACTGGCTGCCGGTGAAAGAGCGTGCTCTGTTCAAGCTTGGCTGTACTACTTTCCAGGCTAAAACAGGCACTGCCCCGGAATATATCTGTTCTGCCATCACCCCCTACATACCTGGACGAGAGCTTAGATCTACTCATCAGGCTTTGTTAACCATCCCCCGCTTCAGCAAGAAAAAGACTGGCGGTACGAAATTCGCAGTGCTCGCTCCTGCATTTTGGAACTCCCTCCCTCCGGAACTCCGCATGTCATCTTCCTACATTGAGTTCCGGAAGGGTCTTAAAACTTTTCTCTTTTCCCGCACTTACAATGTTTAAATTCCCCTTTGCTCCTGCCTGCTTCTCACAATCCAACAGCGCCAAGAAACCGCTTGGTAAAAGTGCGCTATAGAAATGTTTTTAAATTCAAATTAAATTCAAACTACATGTAATGCCATACGTCACAGGTAAATGATGATATTGAATTCCTTCTTCTACTGATGCTGGCAGTTGCATACACACGTAACAGTCTTTCGCTTCGATTGTGTCAACGTACTCATACAACCAATGAGCATATGCATACAGCGTGAAATCACCTTTTGACAAATCTACGTGTAACATCCGACTAGTTTCCCTGATCATCTCTATCTTTTGCGGATGTACCCCCTTCTAAGTCTGAGACAGGTGATGTAAGTGTCCCCTGTTCCCCCTTCCCTTCAGCATTTAGAGACTCAACCAAAGATGTAACAATCACCACAGTTATGACAATAAGTACCTTTTGGACTTGGCCCTTTTTGGCAGGTCCACCCCTGAACTTTTTGCCTTAAACTCTGACATGGTGGTAGTGATTTTAGGCCTCTGAGCACTTTTGTGGTGTGGCCCAGTGTAAAGTGCGTGTGGTGAGATTGGCCTGCCCTCCCATAGGAATGCATGGGGGATATGAGTGTCCATGGTAATTCCTGGTATGCGGGGAGTGCAAGGTCAAGTTTAGTATGTGCGAACTCGTAAGAATAAATGCTGCGCGATAGTGTGCGCAGATTTATTGTGGTTAGGTTAGAAATGCCACTTTTAGAAGTTGGCATTTTTGTGTCCTATGTGTCTGCCTGCATGATGTGAGTTGCATGTCTGGTTTGTGATTGACAGGAGCTGAGAGGGCTGGGGAATTCCAGGAGCCAGGATGAGTCTGCCCAGTGGTGAATGGAGAAATCTGCATGTAGATGGGAGGGAGGAGTTGCACCTGGGACCTGAATAGCACTGTGCCTTCCCTCCACAATGCCGGCTCCGCCCCCCTGTGGTGCGTCTAATCCCTGACCCCCACCTGACAAAGGAGAGACGAGCTGAGCAAAACAAAGTGCTCCAAAGCTCCCCTGAACCAGTTGCATCTGGTTCCCCCATACCCTGCACCTTTACACAAAGGGAGTTGCTAATATAAATATAGGGCTGTGTCCCCATAAAATGGTGTCAGTTCTTGGTTGCTGTTCCTGCGGGGGCGTGCTGCTTCTGGGGCCCAGGGGGGGCTGCCACGAGGGCTGCCTCCCTGGGCCCTGCATTGCTCCTAGATGCCTAAAAAGACTTTTGGGACCTTCTGCTCCTTTTTCATCCCCCCCCTCCCCTCCCCCCCGCCAGGACTTGGCTGCATCTTGCACTCTGGGAGCTCTTTAATTTTTCCTGTCACCAAGGAGGAACAAGAGGTCTCCGCAGCGTTGCGCTGCTTGGAGAGAGAGAGAAAGAGAGAGGGAATCCCCAGATTAGGGATTCCCCCGTGAAGCCCTGAGAGCGGGTGCCCACCCTGCAATATTACCGCTATGGCCATGTGTCTTATTTTGAGAGCGAGTGCCCACCCCGCGATATTGCCGCTATGGCCATGGGTTTTATTTTGACTGCGGGTGCCCACCCCGCTCTAGATTTAAACTTTGGAGGGAGCCTACCCTCTTATCACCGCTGCGGCCCGAGTTGTGGCAAAAGCAGAAGTCAGGCAGCAATGTGCCTGGTGGCGGGCGGGACTTCTGGTTTTGCGGAGGATGTGCCGCGAACGCCCCGGCAGCCTGAGGAGGTGTCGGGAGCCTCTCAGGCTCCATGCTGAAGTCCCGGTCCCAGGAGAGGGACCGGGCGAAGAGTGGAGTGCCCGCCCTGGGCCCCGCCAAGAGGCCCAGAGGAGGTCGGCGCAACGAATGAAGAGGCCGGACGGAGCCTCCCAGCTGAGTGAAGCCGCCCGAGTGGTGAGGAGGCCAAGAGCAGCGTCAGAGAGAGCCCGGTGAGTAAGGGCTGAATCCTACGGTGGTTGGGGGGTGGTGTCGGGGCACATTGTCGGTGCCCGCCCCCTGTGCCCATGCCAGTGCTTTGGTCCCCTGAGCGGCCCGCTTGCTAGAGGGCCGCTCCAACATGGCCACCATTTGTTTTCAAAGTCCCCGTGGGGGCTTGGGGGCATAATTCGTTTACAGAGCCCCAGGTGGCTCCAACGAAGGGGGCACATTTGCTTTAAGGGCCAGAGGGGCCTGAGTTTGCTCCAGTAGTAGTGGCCATATGTTTTTCTACAGTTGACCCACTTGACAGTGGGTAACTGCAACGTTAAAGGGGCAACATTATTTTAGAGAAGCCCCAGTGAGGCCCCTTAGGCACAAATGTGCCAGGGCCCCCTTTTTCCTGATTCTCAGCTGCACCGCACCAGCGCGGGCAGCTGCAACCCTTTTGCATTTGTTCTAAGGGCACCTTGAGAGCCCAAGCCGCATTTTAATATTTCCAGCTGCCCAGCAAGTAGTGGGCAGCTGCACCGTTTAGGTTATTCTTTCTTTGGGTGACATGTGTTTCAAGTTAGGAGTGAGACGCACGCCTTCGCCCCTATCCCCTCACAGCTGCGCAGCACTTAGTGCCAGCTGCAACGTTTAGGCCTGTGCAAAGTGCGCACCCTTGACTTTTGCTGCTTTGGCAGCGCGCCCTGACTTTTGGGACATAGGGCATTTGAGCCCCTTAGAGATGGCCAGTTGGCCAGGGGAACTTTTAGGTTTGTAGGGTGCCAGGCCATAATGTGATTTATGTAGGTGCGCAGGAAATGTCTTCATGTACTGTTTTATGCACCCTGATTTATGCTTCTAGATGTGATTTTATGATTATGAGGTTTTACCTACTGTGTTATGTTATATTTTATTCTATATTGTGGTTTAGGTATGAGTAATTCCCTACTGTGGTTCATGTTAGTAAGTTTATTTCCTAATGCGAGTTATGTTTAGGAGATTATGGTCTACTATGTTTAGGCCTATGAGGTTGGCACATAATATATTTCTCACCTGATTTGATACTGTGCATGATATGATTTATGTTACAGGATGATGCTGAGTATAGTGTTTGCCAGTAATTACTGGTTGTGGTCTATGTTTATGATATGTTTTTACTTTTACTCTTTTTACCAAGTGATGATTCTGACAGTGGCCCACGTGGCCCTGTCATGTGTAAATAATCCCCTGTAAATATTGCCCAGGGCCAGTTGGCACAGTGTATATTGTGTGATTACCATCTAATGTGTTTTATGATAATACAAAGGCAATTTTCATATATTACCTTGTGTGGAGTTCCTTTTGTGGTGTGCCTAGTATGTTGTTGCTGTATGTGTTGCGCAAATGCTTTACACATCGCCACCGGGATAAGCCTGACTGCTCATGCCAAGCTACCAAGGGGGTGAGCAGGGGTTATCTTTGGCGTGTAACTCCCTCGCCCTGACTAGAGGGGTGGTCTCTGCCTGGCTTTGGCACAAGCCTTATCCAACCAGAGATCCCATTTCTAACATTGGTTGTCAGCGGTTAGGATAGGACTTGCGTTTGCTCAATACCGCAGTGACAACTGGCTGCTCTACTGACTCTGCATTTTAGATAGTCACATGTTTAGGGATTATTGTCTTTGAGTTTGTTTTAAATGTCATTTTTGTTAAAATATGTTTTATGTTGCACTATGAGTTGGGTGTCCTGCCAAGGACAGAAACCAGAGAATCTGGAGGAGTGACTGCCCTTGTGCAGACTGCTATCTTGGGTTGGCCTAAAGCTGAAGGAGTTTTGTACTGCCCTTGTACAGATTGTTATTTATGGGGTTGGCCTGCAGCGCAAGCTAAAGAAGTTGTTACTGCCCCTGTACTGTCTGCTATTTCTTGGGTTGGCCTGAAGCTGAAGGAGTTTTGTACTGCCCCTGTGCTGTCTGCTATTTCTAGGGTTGGCCTACAGTGGTAACTTAATTGGCATGGAGTAACTAGCTCGGGAGGGTAGATTATCCCCTAAGTGCAGTATTAGTTTTCTGGAATTCCCAGTAAGGATGGGATCCAGTGGTGGCAGCAATATGTTGTCCAGTGCAGGTAGTCCCATTCCCAGTTCCCAGAGTATGGTACCTGGTTCCCAGTTAAGAGGGGTGCAGGTTGTGTTTCAGGGGCAGTAAAGTTGCTGTCTCACCAGTCTTGTGGGGATGAATGTTGTGGTGCACTGGACGTTTGGGTGATTGGTATTAAAGGGCGCTTCAATCTGTTCTGTCAGAGAGATCCTACCCCGTAATTGTTTTCCGGAGTCGCGCCAATATCCATTGGAGTGTGTAAGTTCATTGATTCTAGGGAGGCTAGCCTGTCTTGTTGGACTGTTCTTGGTGGGGAATCTCCCTTGTTAGGTGAGCTGTGAGTGTCTGTAATCAGGCCTCCATCAGTTCTGGTGTCTGGCGGTTCCACTCCTAAGTGGAGGGTGCAGAGGTCCAGATTGAGGGGTGAGAGGGGGAAGAGTCCCCAGTGGAAGAACCAGTGGGTCAGGGGCCAGCCATAAGGGCTGAGTTCCCATTGATTGGCCATGGTGATGCCACTTCTGTCCTGGGGCATCTTCACACACTGTCAGATGGACAGGGGGTCGTGAGCTCTGCACCAGGCAGACTGTCACACGACACATTAGTTATGTGTCACCGTCAGGAAGTCCTGGTTCACCGGGCATTTGTCTGACCAAAGAGTACCATCCCAAGGTTGGGGAGCTAGGAGCAGGTGTTTCCTGACCTGGACGTAAGGACAACTGTAATCAGTGTCCTGACCGGTCTTGCCTTCTAGGGGTACCACTCCAGTTGAGGGGGGTAATAGTGCTCTGGAAGGGGGTGCAGAGGGAGGGAGTCGTCGCCTCTGACCCAAATGCAGCCGGTGATTTTACATCCCAGGTGGTAGACCAGTTTGTGGAGAGAGGTCCTGAACTGGTGGGTGAGTTGTGTTCTGGGGGTGCTTCTCCTGGGAGAGTGCGGAACGTCAGAAGGGAGGTAGGGTGAGGAGATGCTTCACCCGTGATCTCTGGTCAGCCAGAGGGTGCGGACCATAAGTTGGAGAATTGGTGGTAGTTTGGAACTACACTTAGAGGAAGAGTGGAGATTGGCTATTATGTGCCAGGGGTTACTGCCCCCCACTCTGTGGATTGGCAAGGACCAGTGGTATCTGGATGGTTTAGGGCCTGGTCCTGGCCGTGGACAAATAGGCAGTACCAGTGGGGTAGCCTAGTTGGGCCTGAGGTTTTTTTTCAGATGGAACCACGTTGGTTCAGAGTGGCGTGAAACCGGAGGGTGTCCCTGCTGTTGCGGGCCCGCGTCTGTGTTTTCTCGCCCAAAGCAGGGAAGCCCATCAAGGGAATGATTGGTCTCCCCTGCGTTTTGGCTGGAAGGGGGTTGTGTTGGACTTGGCCATATTTGGCCTGTCCACCCCTGAACTTTTTGCCTTAAACTCTGACATGGTGGTAGTGATTTTAGGCCTCTGCGCACTTTTGCGCTGTGGCCCAGTGTAAAGTACATGTGGTGAGATTGGCCTGCCCTCCCATAGTAATGCATGGGGGATATGAGTGTCCATGGTAATTCCTGGTATGAGGGGAGTGCAGGTTCAAGTGTAGTATGTGTGAACTCGTGAGAATAAATGCTGCGCAATAGTGTGTGCAGATTTATTGTGATTATGTTAGAAATGCCACTTTTAGAAGTTGGCATTTCTGTGTCCTATGTGTCTTCCTGCATGATGTGAATTGCATGTCTGGCTTGTGATTGACAGGAGCTGAGGGGGCTGGGGAATTCCAGGAGCCAGGATGAGTCTGCACAGTGGTGAATGGAGAAATCTGCATGTAGATGGGAGGGAGGAGTTCCACCTGGGACCTGAATAGGACTGTGCCTTCCCTCCACAATGATGGCTCCGCCCCCTGTGGTGCGTCTAATCCCTGAGCCCCCACCTGACAAAGGAGAGAGGAGCTGAGCAAAACAAAGTGTACCAAAGCTCCCCTGAACCGGTTGCATCTGGTTCCCCCATACCCTGCACCTTTACACAAAGGGAGTTGCAAATATAAATATAGGGGCTGTGTCCCCATGAAATGGTGTCAGTTCTTGGTTGCTGTTCCTGCAGGGGCATGCTGCTGCTGGGGCCCAGTGGGGGCTGCCATGAGGGCTGCCTCCCTGGGCCCTGCATTGTTCCTAGATGCCTAAAAGGACTTTTGGGACCTTCTGCTCCTTTTTCATCCCCTCCCAGGACTTGGCTGCATCTTGCGCTCTGGGAGCGCTTTCATTTTTCCTGTCACCAAGGAGGAACAAGAGGTCTCCGTAGCATCGCGCTGCTTGGAGAAAGAGAGAGAGAGGGAATCCCCAGATTAGGGATTCCCCCGTGATGCCCTGAGAGCGGGTGCCCACCCCACGATATTACCGCTATGGCCATGGGTCTTATTTTGAGAGCGGGTGCCCACCCCGCGATATTGCCGCTATGGCCATGGGTTTTATTTCGACTGCGGGTGCCCACCCCGCTCTAGATTTAAACTTTGGAGGGAACTTACCTCTCTTATCACCGCTGCGGCCCAAGTGGCGGCAAAAGCGGAAGTCAGGCAGCAATGTGCCTGGTGGCGGGCGGGACTTCCGGTTTTGCATAGGAAGTCCCGCGCACGCCCCGGCAGCCTGAGGAGACGTCAGGAGCCCCGCAGGCTCCATGCTGAAGTTCTGGTCCCAGGAGAGGGACCGGGCGAAGAGCGGAGTGCCGGCCCTGGGGCCTGCGAGGAGGCCCAAAGGAGGTCGGCGCCAGGAGTGAAGAGGCCGGACGGAGCTGAGTGAAGCCACCCGAGTGGTGAGGAGACCAAGAGCAGCGTCAGAGATAGCCCGGTGAGTAAGGGCTGAATCCTACGGTGGTTGGGGGTGGTGTCGGGGCACATTGTCGGTGCCCGCCCCCTGTGCCCATGCCAGTGCTTTGGTCCCCTGAGCGGCCCGCTTGCTAGAGGGCCGCTCCAACGTGGCCACCATTTGTTTTCAAAGTCCCCGTGGGGGCTTGGGGGCATAATTTGTTTACAGAGCCCCAGGTGGCTCCAACGAAGGGGGCACATTTGATTTAAGGGCCAGAGGGGTCCGTGTTTGCTCCAGTAGTGGCCATATGTTTTTTTCCAGTTGCCCCACTTGACAGTGGGCAACTGCAACGTTAAAGGGGCAATATTATTTTAGAGAAGCCCCAGTGAGGCCCCGTAGGCACAGATGTGCCAGGGCCCCCTTTTTCCTGATTCTCAGCTGCACCGCACCAGCGCAGGCAGCTGCAACCCTTTTGCATTTGTTCTGAGGGCACCTTGAGAGCCCAAGACACATTTTAATATTCCCAGCTGCCCAGCAAGTAGTGGGCAGCTGCACCGTTTAGGTTATTCTTTCTTTGGGGGACATGTGTTTTAGGAGTGAGACACACTCCTTCGCCCCCATCCCCTCACAGCTGCGCAGCACTTAGTGCCAGCTGCAACGTTTAGGCCTGCGCAAAGTGCGCACCCTTGACTTTCGCTGCTTTGGCAGCGCGCCCTGACTTTTGGGACAGAGGGCATTTGAGCCCCTTAGAGATGGCCAGTTGGCCAGGAGGACTGTTAGGTTTGTAGGGCGCCAGGCCCTAATGTGATTTATGTAGGTGCGCAGGAAATGTCATTCATGTACTGTTTTATGCACGCTGATTTATGCTTCTAGATGTGATTTTATGATTATTAGGTTTTACCTACTGTGTTATGTTTTATTTTATTCCCTACTGTGGTTTAGGTATGAGTAATTCCCTACTGCCGTTCACGTTAGTAAGTTTATTTCCTAATGCGAGTTATATTTAGGAGATTATGGTCTACTATGTTTAGGCCTATGAGGTTGGCGCAGAATATATTTCTCGCCTGATGTGATACTGTGCATGATAATGTTTATGTTACAGGAAGATGCTGAGCATAGTGTTTGCCAGTAATTACAGGATGTGGTCTACGTTTATGATATGTTCTTACTTTTACTATTTTTACCAAGTGATAATTCTGACAGTGGCCCACGTGGCCCTGTCATGTGTAAATAATCCCCTGTAAATATTGCCCAGTGCCAGTTGGCACAGTGTATATTGTGTGATTACCATCTAATGTGTTTTATGATAATACAAAGGCTATTTTTATAGCGGTATAAAGTCTCGTCCCAAAAGTTAATTGGGCTTGAATCACACACAAAAAAATTGTGTAAATCCTCAAAAGAGCCAATTTACACAGGTTCAGGTTCAATAACTAGGTTTGACATCAGTCCATTTGCAACTCCTACAACTTGAATTCTTTCTCCTGAGAGGGGTAGGTTTGAAAATTCCGCTGTTCTCATAGTGAAACGGGTAACACCAGTGTCAACAAGAAATGAGACTGGAGTCCCATTCACCTTGCCATCAGGATTACTATGGTCTACCTCCAATGATGTGCTAAGCACCAATTCGTTCTCCACTCCTAGGCGCCGTCATTGTGACAGGTCTGAGTCAGTGTAATCTACCTGGACCAAACAATATTGCTGAGACACATTCTGATTTGTATTAGATCTTGGATCAATGTGAAACCCTTTATTGGAATTGTATTTCTGAACCCGACCATTCATATGAGGCATCGGGGCTTGAGGTACATTCTGATTTTAATTTCTGTCTGTGAACCTGTTGAGTCTGTACCATGCCATCTCCTTGTGATTGTGCATTACCAATATTCTGGACCTGTCCCCCATT
Organism: Triturus cristatus; assembly: GCF_964204655.1. Taxonomy (NCBI): domain Eukaryota; kingdom Metazoa; phylum Chordata; class Amphibia; order Caudata; family Salamandridae; genus Triturus; species Triturus cristatus. Next base: position 529,813,072 of record NC_140589.1, read on the forward strand.
TTCTTGAGTAATCAGATTAACTCGACATTTGCGCTTCCAATGCCCCAACTTGCTGCAAACATGACACGGATTGGTCCTTTTTAAAGTATCTATTGACACACCGCGATCTCTACCATGGGGCTTCATACCATGCTATTGTCCTCCGCTCACCCCTCGCATTCTCGGGGGCTGCTGATAATCTCCGTGCACAATGAACATGGGATCAACACCTGCTTCACCCCGACCTTTCTGAACAATCATTAGTTCCTCCTTCAGCTTCTTATGTTTTGAATCAATTTCATCTCCATAGTATTTCGCATAATGCAGTAGTTTATCTATGGGCTTACTCCACCAGCAAATTAGATGCAGCTGAATCATGTGGCTAATATCAGGCCTCAATCCCTACACAAACCGATAAACAAAATGTGCTATATCCTTTTCAGACACATTCTCCACCCCACTATACTGCGTGAATGCCTGCAAGAGTCTTGGATAACAAGCATGAACTGTTTCTTTCAGCTCCTGGGTTGTTGTCAATCTTGACCCAATCAATCTCTTTGGGGGAAATTTTCCCTTTGAAATTGGTGATGGCTTGGTTATATTTCTGTATCACCTCAGGAGATGGTGCCCCTATACAAGCATTCCTTGTTGGTTCTGCTTCAGGCCAATCAACAGCAATTTTACATTCTGGCCACAAATCACTCCGGGCTAAAATGTCAAAGAGTCCTTCAGCAGGGCCGTTGAAATCTTCACAAACTGTCCAACTTCCTTATACTATTAAACCGTATTCTCTCTCAATTTTGGGAAATCATTTGTAAGGGACAAGATGTCTGGTCCATGGGACCTGAACATATCCTCATCCAGGGATCTCTCTCATAGGAAGCATCCTCACTCCGTTGCACCCATCGCCCAAGAATACCAGAAACATTTGCATGCTTACCCTTTTGGTTTCCTTCTTTTTGGCCCATCAACTATCCCATTTTTCTAGTTCTCCCCCATTTTCTGAGAAGGGCCAGAAATTCTTTAATCTGTAACCTCATTCCTGAAGGACTCATGTGTTCAATGTCTTTGTCACTAACGTTTATTCTATAAGTTTTTTGCAATGTTTCTGATCGCTGTACATCTACTCCATATTTTTGTGCCAATTCAGATAATTTTTCATGTGTATTTCGAGCACGTCTTTTAATATCTTTACAGATGAACAGCAATTCATCATCCTGATCAGCAACTATTCTAGCAGGGTTTATGGTACCTATAATCATTCCCTCTAATTCTACAATGAGCCTGGCAATATCAAGGAACCTATCCTTTTTCACTCCCAAAGTATTTGTGCCCTTTGCTCCCGCACCTGTGTCGTTTGCAGGTGTAACTATACTTTTGAGCCAGTAGATTTCTTGAGAAAGTAGGAGTTGTTTGTCCTTCTGCTGCATTCCCTAACAAGTTCTCATCCTGACTTTCCATTCTTGCAATAGGAGTGGAGAAGGGACACGTCAGAATCTGGCGTTCCCAACCGGAGACTATTTCCTGTAGTATTCTGTGTTGCCTGGGTGGAGTCACCATACTATTTTCAGGCACGTAAAAAGTCTTACTTTGTCCTGCCCTTCCAATGGAAGAGTTTAATCGTGTGCAACGTAGACTCGACCCATTGCTGGCTCCACGAGGAGTGTCAGCTGCGGTCAGAATTAAAGGTACCTGTGTAGGCTGCCTCAATCTCACATCTGCAGAAGCTAAGGTTGTACCATTTATCCCAGCAGGGACAGCCAATGTGTGTGCATTCTTTTCGCTATTCCCAAATTGGTACAAGGGAACAACAGGATCTACAATCACTGGAACTTTCAAGGCATCAAGTGCGTTCAAACCAGTCTGATTATCCACACCAGGAGTCTCTGCATTACCACCCACTCTGGGGCTGGTCTTCATTATAAGGTGGTGGAAGATTCCGTAGCAATTAATTTGGTGATTCATCATCAAATAAATGATCACTATCTGTAGCTGGATCTAATGTTTTTAGTTCTTCTAGATGTTTTTTGTTTTTCTTGCTCATTACTCCTTCTTCCTTTCCTGGCACTAGCTCAGTTCCCTCTGCTATAGCTGTTCTCTAAGCCTTCTGTTGAGCATCTCACCTAGCCTGAACATATAGGTTCAAAGTATTCCTCCACCTTCCCTGACATTTCGGTTTATCTTTTTGATGAGCTATATGCTCCCATTCGCTGAGTGCCTCAAACTGCATGGGTCTAGGAGACGGCGTAATCTTGTATAATTGTCTCCTCAAGTTTTCACGGGTTTGTATATTAAATGATCCATATTGTGGAAAGCTAATGGCCCATCATTTTTGGTGTACTTCTTCCAATTCTCAAGCCATATACACATGTGATATCCTCTTTTTTGGGTCATATATAAGGCTGGGGTACCCTATGGGTGGTAAGGGTGGTATGGGTACACTTCCCCCAGTGGGTATTGGTGCATCCCCCTGCATTGAACTTTAAAAATTTCTCATAATTTAAAATTTTCCCTGAATTTAAATTAGTCCTTGTTTTTCTCCTATAAATCCAATAACAGCGCGGCACACAGTGCCTTAGTCAACTTAGCGCAGCGCAGCGTTACACCAACCGACCAATACCAGCACAACACTTTATGACTTTGATCTCACTCCTTGCAGCAGCTACCCCTCCTTTACAATCTTTTGTGCGTGTTTTCTCTAAGCCAAATCCTCACACAAAGCAAGCTTATTTAAATTACTCTGTCAATTACCTACAACAATAATCCAATCTAATTTCCCATACACTTCAAATGAAATCTCGACCAGCACAATCTCACTTAAGCTGTTATAATATGTTTCCAGTGCACTGGAAACAATCATAACAACCATAATCCTCACTCACACACAGAATTTCCCTTCACTTAATGGTACTGCCAACGACGTCTCATGAACAGCAACTTCGAAACACAACAGACAACTTACTCAGCATATGGCACACTGAGGCCACACATAGGTGTGTATCCAGGGATCTTAGGTCACGACGGCCCCGATAACTCTTCTGCACCAAGCGCATAACTCAAACATGAATTCTAACCACTTCGCGTAACCTCATGCAGCCATTTCACCACACTGCAATCTAAACTTTAAGCATTTGCAACGCACAACTGTATTGATATTCATGGCACTGCATTAAACTGTCTTCCCCAAACTCCTCCTCTGATACCAGCACTTGGACTCCTTCAACCGGACATGAACTTTAAGCTTGGGCTGGGATGGGTAATCTTAAGGCAGGGAATGTCGATAGGAATCTCAGTAGGGAACCCCCTATGTTCTTACTTCTACGGACGGATAAACCTTCCGACACGCTACCAGACATAATTGCTATAGCGCCACTGGGCCCATTTATTTAGATCTCACGTTTCCTGGCACTACACCTCATTATCATTTATTTTGGTCCTCCGATGGATCTTGAACCATGCAGAGAGGGGTCGTACATAGGGGATCCAATCCAGCTATCCAATGAGGACCAGGAAATGAATAACTAACTTATAAGCTAGTAATTAGATTCATGTATATGACTCAATACTACACTGTACAGGTACAGAATTATAACTGCTAACCCCGATCTCCTGAAGAAATGTAGACAAGCTAGGATCATACAAACAAGGAACTCAGTTAAAGCTATACAAAATAATAACATTAGTACCTCTTCACTAGAGATCTCTCCATTGACCTCGCTTCGAGGTTCGGGAAGCCAATGTGGATGAGTCGAGCAGAGGCTGCTCAAAAGTGCACATTGCAGTGTTAAACAGTGTTGGGTCCTTGGTCTTTGAGGTTATGAGATAAGCACTAATTGGACGTGCTTTAATATTACTTTTCAAAATGTTTATCGAAAGTGCTCTATAACCATTTTTGAGAAAATGTATCCCTTAACAAATATGTGTCAGATTTCTAAATCTGATTTAATCATCTGCATTTTATCTCTTGCTTTATATTATCTCTTTATATGTATTTTGGTAGGTGTGATGGGGTTTAATTAGTGTGCGGTGCTGAAGGAGGCGTGTGTACATTCTACACATACTTAATGCCTGAAATGTTCAGAATTTGCATCAATAATTATCTTGAAAGTTAAGGCATGCAGGGATAGGGCCTAATAGAATAGTTTTCAGATTACATGGCAGTTTAAAGGGCCAAAGTAAAAAATAACAAACAAATACTGCTTGTTCAGTGATTCCACATTATAGACCCATTTTATAATTCAGGCAAATGCTTTGTCAATCAAACACTATAGGCTTATTCTTTGTGCTCGTTTTTCTTTTTTTAATGAACAAATGACATTGCCTATGGATGCTCCTAACGCTCAGTTCAAACATTGGGAATGAAAGCCGGATGGCTTGTTTTAGGCAGCTTGGTTGCTGGGTCCTTCAGATATTATATGATGCCAGCAGGTCTAAGCAAATTATCTTCTGGTTTAAGTCCCTTACAAAACTCAGAACCCCAATGCCAGTGTGATAACTCACCTGCAGCCACAGCTCGGTTGTTCCCTTTCACTTTGAAATTACAGAAGATGAATTGAATTTTGCTTGGATAATCCAGAATCCAGAGTGTTCTCATCACAATAATGTGAACAGATTAAGATTATGTTTTTAATAATGAATATGAATCTTATTATTACCTAGTCATTACGAAGTTCAGGCCTAACCAAAGGAAAAGCAAATCTCAAAACAAAACACACATTTCATGTTGGACCATATGTGCAAAGTTTTTGCAACTCGGTAATCAGTCACATACTAGTTACCTGTCGCAGAAACACAATTTTGGTATGTATGCAATGCACTCGCCGCCGAATGAATAAGGATTCCGTATTTTACCGACTCCATATAGCGATTTGCTATTAAGAAATAGTTACTAGCAAATTGCTATTCCTATGCACACTGCATTTGCAAATAGCGACTGGTTTCAAAACCACCATTTTGCACATGGAATTAGGTGGTAACTGTGTGCAAATTATAAAAGCTGGCTCAGAATGCATCAGCGGTTTCCCAAAATGGCTGCTCTGTATGTGATGGAAAGGAGAATGTGTAGTCTGGCTGGTTTGCAGAGAAGGAGCCGACTGGAAAGGATCTTCACACTGAGGATTACACCATTTGAGCAAACTGAGGATGAAATATTTGCAAAGTACAGGCTAAGTAGGGCTGTTATCCAGGAGCTCATAGTGGATTTAAAACCTCATTTTGAGAGACACACCTTGTGCAGTAAGTCCAACCCCACCCACGTGTAGGTGTTTTGTAGTTTGCATCTGCTAGCCTCTCGTGTGTCAGTGCTCTTTCTTGTTGTGTTCTTGCATTTCTAGATGCTAAAAAGGAAGAAATAACTGTTACATTGTACGAATATGACTCAGATGAGGAAAAAAAAAAAAAAGCAATCGCACAATCTCCCACACATGAAGAAACTCGAGCTACAGATGAGCATTTGAGACATGCTACTATAACCAATCATTACTGTTAGACCTGGCACCATTCACGTGGGTCTCCCTTCCATTTTTGCTGTTTCCGCCTGCATTTTTGCTATGTGTTTTGCTGGTCTAGAATCTTTTTGCATTTTGCCACTGCCATTCAGTACCAAAGTGCAAGTGCTCCCTATTGTAAGTTGTTGTAATGGATTAGTGACTCCATGATTGGCTTATTTGATTTACTTGTCAGACCCTAGTAGAGTGCACCATGTGTGCCCAGGGCCTCTAAATCAAATGCTGCTGGTGGGCTTGCAGCACTGGTTGTGCCACCCACAGAAACAGCTTGTAAAATGTGGCTCAGGCCTGCCATTGCAGAGCCTGTGTGCAGCCTGGGGCTGCCATGTTGACTTGGCAAGTGCACACACTTGCCAGTCCCTAAACCTTCCCTTTTCTAAATATTAGTCACCCCTAAGGTAGGCCCAAGGGTGGGGTGCATTGTATGTAAAAGGTAGGACATGCCCTGATGTGTGTGGCATGCCCTGATAGTGAATTACAGCCAATTTCGTTTTTCACTATTGCAAGGCTATCTGTTCCCATAGGCCAGAATGGGCAGCTTCCTTATAACATCATATAATCCTAACTGACTCAGGGAACTAGGTAGAAATGTGAGTTTAGTATGCCTGAACTCAGTATGTTAAAATACACTTTTAGTGAAGGTGGTTTTTACATTCTGTGTTTGAAAATACCACTTTAGAAAGTAGGTATTTTCTTGCCTAACCATCAAGCATGCCTCTGCTAGGTTTGTGTATTCCATGTCTGGTTTGTGAGTGACAGGGGGCTGGAGCCTTGGCTCCAGCAAACTGATGGGTCAGGGCTGGGCTGAATAGGACCTGCATTGAATAGAGATTGGGGGATGGAGATTTCCTTTCACTGACCCGAGCCTTGATAGAATAGAAAGTAGGAGGAGGAGATTTCCTTTCAGCTACCTGGGCCAGGTGCCAATGCTGTCTCCTCCTCATGTCTGGTTTGTGAGTGACAGGGGGCTGGCTTGGCTCCAGCAGTCTAGGCTGAATAGGACCTGCAGTGAATAGAGAGTGGGGGGGCGGAGATTTCCTTTTACTGACCTGAGCCTTCATAGAATAGAGAGTAGGGGGAGGGGATTTCCTTTCAGCTACCTGGGCCAGGTCAGCTTTCAACGATGCTTTATCCACCTCCTACCAGGAAGCTGCAAAGAACTGGTTTTGGCTGGGCACAGGCACTCTCTGCCTTCAGAGGACAGAGGATTTACTGGTATAAAAATTGGGGTCTAGACCTCAGAACTTTAGATGACTTCTGGGAATCAAGACAAACCTTTGCCAAGGAGAAAAACCAAGGAAGCCCCTGTGCTGTGTTGCTATTTCTGGGGTCGGCCTGCAGTGGTTACTTCATTGCCAAGGAAAGGAGAAAAATAGCTTTGTGTGTACTTTTACTATCTTGAGGAAGATTCCCTAGGGCTTGAAGCTGAGCTTGTCTCCTGTTCTGAACTCTCAGGGACACAAAGACTTCACCACCAGCTCCCCCTGAATTCCCTTGCTGGGAATTCTACCTGCAGAGAGGTGCCTACTGTTGTTTGGGCCCTCTGAGAAGACTGAGTGTCGCTGGGAGCTGGAAGCGCGACGCAACGAGGAGAAGCGTGTCACCACCGCAGCAGTTGCCGTTGCATTGCCGAAGAAGCGTGCCGCCGCCGCAGCTGTTCGCCGTTGCATCACCAACTAAGCATGTCGCATCCCCGGAGTAGCATGTCGCCGAAGCAGAGGTTGCCTTCGCATCACCGGAGAAGTTACTGAATTCGCCGCGCGGCTGTCAGGCGTGCACGCATCGCATCCAACGTTGTCGCATCGCATCAAGGACGCCATTTTGTCGCATCGCGCCGGATCGTCACATCGAGGCGCCATCTTGTCGCATCGTCACTGGGCCACAGTAAGAAACGACGCATCAACTCCCCACACAGTAAGGAAGCGAGCCTCGACTCCCCTGCGCAGCACTCCCCTGAGTGTAAGGAACAGGGCATCAACTTCCCTGCCACCCTTTTGCTTGTTTTGCGTGACGCATCTAAGGTACTTTGAAAGTAAAGTGTCGCGTTTCCCATCTGCATTGAACGAAGCTATTTCTACCATTTTAAAGTCTATTTTTGATTACAGTATTGTGGATTTTTGTTGTTTGGTCTTGTGTTAAGTCTAGTAAAGATTACTTATTTTTCTAAACTGGTGTGGTGTCCATTTGTAGTGTTTTCACGGTGTTACTGTACAAATTCTTTAAACACTGCCTCGGAGATAAGCCTATGTGCTCGTGCCAAGCTACCAAGGGTGTGAGCAGAGGTTATTTTAGAAGGGTAGCCCCTTACCCTGACTAGAAGCAAGGGTCCCTATTTGGTCAAAGGTACCTACCTCTGCCAACTAGAGACCCCCATTTCTAACATTGGTGGCAGCGGTGAAGATTTGGACCTGCATTTGTGACTCATATACAGTGAGTGCAGACCCTAACGCGAGCACATACTTTTTGGTAGAATTTTCCTTGGAACTTCTTTTTGCATTTTGAGAACTGCCAACTGTTTTTCACCATGAGCAAAGCAGCATCCATTGCATCTGTTGACATTGATTTTGAAGAAGATAGGATTGACACTTACACTGTGTCTTACCTCAAACCTGCTTGCAGGAAATTTAAAGTCTCTATGAAAGGCCTCACCAAGAAAGAGGAACAACAGAAGGTGCTGAAGGCCTGGGTAGTATCTAGGAATGCCAGTGAGCATCCTGAAGAGCCTAGGGAGGAGGTAGAGAATTTAGATGGGCAGCTAGAGGTGCCAGTGGGCCTGGATGGGAGGAAAGTGCCTTCCAGAGCAGGCAGCAGTGTTTCTTCAAAGGATCTGTCCCCAAGAGAGTTGGAGGACAGGGCGAGAGATGGAGCTGACCAAGCTTCAACTAGGTAGTCAGATGGAGTTGGAGAGTAAGAAGTTGGCCTTTGAGGAAAAAGGAATGCATTTAGAGCATGAGAGAATGTTGAGGGGAATTGGAGCTCAAGGCTAAGAGCTTAGAAATTAGTCCCTCTGGTGGAAGGGCACCATCCGTGCCTGTAGAAGCAAGAGGGTTTATTCCCATCGATGTCATTAAGGAACTTCCTAAGGGTGGAGATATTGGGCAATAGTTTAAGGCCTATGAGGTTGCTATGACCTCCCACCGGGTCCCTGAGAAGGATTGGGGAGCGGGGTTGTGGGGGCGGTTCCTCAGTGATGGGCGAGATACCTTATTAGAATTGCCTTCTGAGGATCAGAATTATTATGTACAAATGAAGGAAGCCTTAATGATCAGGTATGGGTTGACCCCTGAGCTTTATAGCCAAGGGTTTAGGAATTGTAAGAAACTGAAGTTTAGCACTTGGGTAGAATATGTGACTTTTTTTTTTTTGCAGAGCATTGGATGATTGGGTGAACAGTAGCAAAGTGAATGATTATCAGGGGCTCTATGATTTATTGGCATGGGAGCACTTGTCTAGTTCTTTTTTTCCAGAGCTACGCCAGCACCTTATTGATAGCAAGCTGACTAACCCTAGGAAGCTTGCTGAGGAGGCGAACCGCTGGGTGAGTACCCAGGCCCACAAGGGTCATGTGGGAGACTTCGCCAAAGGTGGGCAGGGTCCCCAGCAGAAGAGTGGGGGGGACAAGGGTAAACAGAGGGAGTTCCAGAAAGGGCCCCAAAGTAATCCCCAAGGGAACTAAGGGAAGGGTTCCCAGCCTCCCCCTGAGAAGAAGCCAGGGGCCCCAACAGGTAGCCCTGTTCATAGGGGACCCATGAACTGTTATCAGTGCGGTGAGGTGGGCCTCCGGTACTATGATCCCAAGTGCCCACAGAGAGAAAAGACAGCATCCACTGGTGCACCACCCCAGCAGATATCTAGTGTAGCCCTGGGGGAGGAGATGGGTGCCCAAGGTGGGTGGGGTCCTGCAGAGATGTCCCTAGTTTTTTTTAGGAGACTGTGAGGTAGTTCCCAGGACCCAGCTGCCTGATCACACTAACAAGTACAGGCAGTGGGGACCAGCAATGGCCATAGAGTGGAGGCTCTTAGAGACACCGGAGCCAGTGTGACAACTGTCAGTTCTCGGCTGGTGTCTGAGGAGCAGGTGGTCCCCAATGCATTTTACCCAGTTGTTGCCGCTGACAACACAGAGAGCCACTGCAAGGTGGCTCAGGTTCCCTTTGAGTGGGGGGGGGGGGGTCTCTGGTACTCTTCGAGTAGCTGTGAGGCCAGCCATGCCTGTTGTCTGTTGGGTAACAACTTGGAGAGATCCCCTTGGGCTAAGGTGGAGCGAAGCGCTCATTTGAAGATGTTGGGTCTGCTTGAGTGGGCGTTTGTGACCACTGGGTCCATGGCCGCCAGTAAGGGTGTTCAAGAGGCCCTGGAGCCTGAAAGAGTGGCCCACGTGCCTGCCTTAAAGAGAAGAGGCTGGGGGCACGGGAAACCCGCCCCCACAGTTCCCACGGCTCAGAAGGAGGCAGACCTTGAAGAGGATGCCCTGGAACCTACAGGGGAGCAGGTACCTGAACCGGGGGACCTACCTGAGCTGACCCATTGGCAGCAGGAAGGAGGACCCTCCAGGGAAGAGTTCTGTGAGGAGCAGAAGAAGTGCCCTTCTCTTGTGGGTTTGTGGCAAGGGCACAAACCAGGCAGCAGGTGATCATACTGGATCTACTGGGAGAATGGTCTCCTGTATAGTGAGCCTAAGGTTGCTGAACCTGGGTCAGCCTGTCTGCTGGTGGTACCCCAGCGCTTCAGAGCCTTCCTACTGGTGCTGGCTCATGATGTGCCTTTAGCAGGACATTTGGGGCAGGACAAGAACTTTGAAAGGCTTGTCACCCACATTCATTGTCCCCAAATGCGCAAGAGTTCAGATACTCATTGCAGGACCTGTCAGACTTGCCCGGCAAGTGGAAAGAGTGGGAGGAAGCACAAGGCTCCTCTCCAGCCATTCCCTGTGGTCAGCACCTCCTTTGAAAGGGTGGGCATTGAAATTGTGGGACCTCTGGATCCCAAGACAGCCTTGGGCAACAGGTTCATCCTGGTCCTGGTGGACCATGCCACCCGGTTACCGGAAGCAATCCCTCTCCGGACTGCGACGCCCCCCATGGTGGGTCATGCATTGATGGGGATTTTCTCCCATGTGGGGTTCCCCAGAGAGGTGGTGTCAGACCGTGGTACAAACTTCATTTCCATGTATATGAAGTCCCTGTGGCAGGAGTGTGGGGTAACTTATTAGTTTACCACTCCTTACCACCCCCAAGGCAATGGGCTGGTTGAGAGATTCAACCGGACCCTCAAAGGCATGATTATGGGTCTTGAGGCATAAGTGGGACGTCCTCTTGCCATGCCTTATCTCTGCTTACAGGGAGGTGCCACAGAAGTCCTTCGGGTTCAGCCCCTTTGAACTGCTGTATGGTCACACTGTGAGAGGACCTCTGAGTTTGGTAAAGGTGTGGAAATTTAGTTCGTAACTGAACATTATCTGCGCCATCTTGTCTCTCCCCAAGCGCCACATGCAGAAAACGCGCGACGGCCATTTTAGGCACCATGACCTCATTGCCGATCGCCAGTGCGTCCCTCTGGCGCTGCGAACATCCCCCTGCGCGCCGGCCACCCCCGCTCTCTCATACATGGGCCATAAACCCTCTCCTTCTGCGCGACCCTGCCATGGAACCACATCCCACGCCTGACCGACACAGTCTTTCATCCCATACATGGTCATACATCCCTTTGATAACCCCCTTCCTCTGCGCCCGATTGTCCGAACCGATCCCAGGCCATCACCTAGCCCTGCGGATGCAGTTTATTGCCCCTACTGTAAAGGAAACACCTCACTTCAAAGGGATTACAGTAGATCAAGGCCCCCCCACCCCCTGAGACCCGACCAGTCGCACACACCCCCGGGAATTGGCGGAATGTCCAGCTGTGTGATAGCCATCTCCTACTGTGGGTGGGGTGGGGACTTCCACTGTAGATATGTGTGGGAACGAGCCTGAAGTGGGGATTCCAAGGATGTTTTTCCATACATCAAAGTCTCAACAAGAATGTGTAACATGTAATAAAGCAATAAACCTGTGTATAAGAGGCCAGGCCTCAGAAATGTGGGGAGAGCACCTCGTGACGATACCTTGTTGTCTGATCTGATGTGTTCTGCTCCGACGGAATAAAACTTTGTTTCCTGCCTTCCAGTCTCTGGCGCCTGCCTCTTTTGTTGGTTAATTATCGAATGGTATAAGAGGCGATTACCGCCGGGCAATACTTGAAGGTTATCAACTGAAGGTGCCACTACCATTTAACAATTGGCGTCCCAAACGTGGGGCCCATCAGCGACACGTGGATCCAATGAGAGAGGTCCCAACGACAGAGTGAACGACTGCAACGATCGGGAAGAGCTCCTGCCCGATAGACCCTCGTCTGGCAGCCGATCATCCGAACTTCACTGGTTCCGAGCAGACCTCTCTCGAGTGATCTACGGTCCTGACTGGGAACCATCAGGAGTGCCGCGGCAAATACGGAGAGTAGAGGACGATCGGGCGCTGGAGGCGGAAGACGAGAAACTGTCCATGCAGTCCGGGTAAGGTCGTGTAACACGACAAATTGCGAAACGATTGATTGATTGATTGAAAATACTAGTATTGCTTATTGGTTGTTCTTTTTGAGGTATTCGGTGCCTACAAACAGGGAAGAGTAGAAATACTCTCTCTCCCTTTGCAGATAGTGAAGGGTAGGTAACGCGGACTTTTATCCCCCATTGTAATCTGTTGTGTCTATTTTCCTCCCCACTGATTGATTGTCCGAATATTGATTGTTTTGAAGAATAGTACTTCTTGAGATATTCTCTGTTTGCAAATAACGTAGAATAGAAATATTCTGTCTAGTCTTTGCAGATAGTGAAGGATAGGTAACGCGGACTTTTGTCCCCCGTTGTAACCCGTCGTGCCTATCTCTTTCTCACCATTGATTGATTGATTGTCCGAACACTAGTTGTTCGATATTGGTTCTTTGGAGGTATTCTCTGCTTGCAAATAACGTGGAATAGAGATATTCTGTCTAGTCTTTGCAAGCAGTGAAAAGGTAGGTATTGCAGACTTTTGTCCCCGTTGTAACCCGTCATGCCTATCTTCTCCCCACTGATTGGTAGTTGGTTCTGCCCGGACCCTTATTAGAGGTGAACCATCCGGCTCCACTGGAAGGCACCCCTAATAAGGACATGTTCACTAAATATGACCTAGTCGCTGTAGCTTATAGCAAGCTATGGCATAAATATACAAAGAAGGACCCCGAGAGTCAGTGGCCACTGATGGGATCCTTTGATTATCATAAAATAGAAACGCTAGAAATAGCTCTACGTAGTAATAAAACGACGCCCACTATGCTCGACAGTTTCGGCATGTGGCGCAAAGAAACAACGCAACGGAAAAAGAGAGAAGAAGTAAAGGCAGAAAAAGAACTACAAAAGGCAGCTCACCTTGTCGCTAGAAAGTTAGAGGAAGAAATAAAGGAGAGAAAGGAAGCTAAACAAAAACAAGAATCTGAAACGTCAAGCCAGTGCCCTGTTAGGACCCCCTCTACGCCCTACCCTGAGTTACCTTCCAAGCAACGAGTGAATGACGAATTACTATTAGGTCCTCCGATCGCCTATATGCCCCCTCCATACGCTCCCTCCCAACATATATATGCCACACTCCGACAAAATAGTATGATTAAAACGCTTTAATAACTTGTAGGTATATGCAACACTTCAACAGGGTAAAACACGTTAAAACACAACTATTTACATGGCAGCCTGCTGCAACATCCACCCCCAAAGCATTTACCGTCCGCGTAACAGTCCCCGCCCCTCCTTCTTCGAAGTAGCAACATTGCTGTCTCTTAGTCGGCTTTGGGCTATAAAAAGGGCCTACAAAATCCATCCGCCTGTGAGACGGCATCAGTGACGGTCCGTTGTGCGAAGAGGCCGGAGGCAACACGATGCGCCGATACCCGGACGGCATCGAGGTGGTGTCCAGCAAGCTGTAGTGCCGGCCTGGCCGTCCTACAATACAGCACCGAAAGACTGCGTGGGGTGCCCTGGGGGGGGGGGGAGGAGACGCGAACGGGCCTCCCCCGCCACCCCAGGTGGAGGCTCACCAGTTGCAGTAGGGCACCCCTTGACGCTTCACTCACCAGTCAGCTGCAGCAGGGCAGCCATTAAACGTTTCACCTGCCGGACGACCACCCAGGCGGAAGTTCCTTTCTGCACCAAGATTGCCACTAGCGTTCGACGCAAGAAGTGGGCCCCCGCAGCCAAGCGGTCGGGGGGACCCACCCCGGTGGCTGTAATGAAGAGCTGCTGCTGCCACTGGATTCTCAAAATGGCGGTCGGCTCTCCGGATTCGGGCCTGGTCCACTAAGATGGCTCTGGGCTACCTTGGAACTTGGAAGCTTGCCTGCTCGGGCGTGGGCCCCACCCTTGAAAACGTCCTCTCAGCTTTGCAGATTTTGCGGAAGTCATTGGCCCTCGACTCCCGCGGACTTCCGGTAGGGGCAACCGCCACTATCGCTCGATCATTCCACATTAACATGCCTTTGCCCCGGGCGGCAGCCACCTTGTCCCCGTTTGGTGCCGTGAGAGAGGCTGATTCAGGGTATCGGCGGAGAGACACGCCTGCTGTCCCGCTCTCCGAAAGGACCACGGCATCGCTGCAAGATGGTGGTGCCCTCATGCTGACGCCAGTTTCTGTTTGAATTACCAGGAGACACTGTAGTCTACCAACCCGAAGCAGTTCTGGTGGAACCTCAGCACGATCCGGTAGGAAACAACTTTGCTTTCCCCACCTTCGAGTCACGATTCATGCTGTCTGTTCTTTCTGTTGGCATTAATGGAAACTTTTTGGACTGCCGAAAGGGATTCTGGTCCGACCGTTAGCTAGTGGAAACATCTAGACTGTACACTGGACCCACCCGACCTCGCCCCAAAATGGCGCCGATGTAGGAGGGGCCTACAACTCCTTATGGCGTTCCAGGTTACTTGGCATTTGATGTTAAGGGATATGTATACGGTCTTTTTGCACATGGCGGGCGGGGGACAGGGAGGATACTGACTGGACATGCGGACAACCTTATTGATGCTGGTCTTCTCATTATTGATTATTTTTATTTTCGCATTAAGGTATTATTGCTCATGATACTCGACGCCTCTTGCACCGTGGCCGGCCTATACGGTTGTAGGCCCGTATTTGTATACTGACATTTTTACAATAAAGGGTTTTCGAAGGAATTATGGAATCAGCGTCATAACAATCGTCTAGGTTGGTAAGGTTTTGGATAACGGCTGTCATTCCCAAACAATAGAAGACAGATAATGCAGACCCTTTGCCTGAATTTTGGATTGATGAAAAATTTGTAGCCATGTAAGGTATGGTATTTTGTCCAATAATATAGGGCTAATTGAGAAACAAATGCACGAAGAGGGAACTCGAATTTAGGGAAAAATAAAAATGAAGAAATTTTGGTATAGTAGAAAAGAAGGATATAGCACACAGAAAGAAAAATGCGAAGGGGATAGTCAAGATCTGTGGTATTGTACGTTCCTGCAGCTAGTCTGGTACGTGGTAAGTAGAACTTTTTCGTGTCTATGCGCGCCGATGTGCTTTGTATGCTGCCCCCCCCTTCTTTTCTTCTCTGTAGGTTACATCGGAGTTCCGACTGAAGAATGGAGTGGACATAGACCGCACCGTGTTCCATGTAGGGAAAGACATAGACAAGCGCTGTGAGATGGTGCGTGGAGTGCAGACCATCACTGGGAACGTGAAAAACTGTATGGTATGACTGTGCGTATGTGCCCTGATTGAACGGTATGAATGTGTATGTATTGCATATGCCTGAGTCGCTGGAGAGAACGTCTTTGTATGACTGAAATACTTGTCTATCGATCAAGGGGATGGGAAAATAAGCCCGAATATGGTAACTCCTCGTTTGTAGAAACGACTCTCCATCTCCCGGAAGCTAGTAAATTGGAGGGTGACTTACACCAGAAACTTGCTGTGCTTGATGTATGTACTGTTACACCCTATCCGGTATTTGTGTGTACGTGAACGTTGAATTTATGTTTTCCCCCAGCTTGTGTTTTTGTACGAAAAACTGACCCGTGCTGCTCTATGTTGTGTGTACACCAAGTGGCCTATTATCGTACACGTCTGTATCTGTCTCTGTCTGTCTCTCTCTCTCTCTGTGTCTCTCTCTCTCTCTGTCTCTCTATTAGATGACAACACTGTACCTCCTCGGTATATGTATAATTGGCCTAAACACGACAGTGTTCGAACAAATTGACAGAAGCAAAACGACCGTATTTTGCCACACTACTACCTCTCCTTTCTGTAAATGATGGAACTTAATTGGCTGAGAAAGAAAGGACAGGTAAGATGACTGATGTCTCCCAATCTGGCCCTTATAACGGGAACTATATGTCAGTGGTTTTTGTTGTTTTATGGCTCCAACGACCACCTCCATCACTCAGAATCGCCCCGCCCATTGCACAGAAATAGAGCGCCTGAACACCCCGTCCTTCCAGAATAGTCCTAGTTATATTTTAAGCAATACAGCTGATGACCTTCTTTTTAAAGATACATCGCCTAGAACTGATAAAGGTTAACTATTGTCTCCAGCAAGAAAAATGTTTAGCGCGTGTTCCTTCCCGAAACAGATATTTGTGAGCCCATGACAGTAGCACCTCGCACTTTTTCATAAACTTAGCAGTCCCTGGAGAAAAATATGAATCAGCAGGGCTTGCGTTAGAAAGACGAGTCTCTGCCGGAGAAGCCGGTTCGAATTTTGATAGACCAGGAAGTTGATAGATGTCAGACTTCTTGCTACGTTTATAAGGTACAGGAATCAACACCTAGCAGACCTGGTGATGGAAATTTGCAGGAGCACTCGCAAACCTGCACCACAGCAATGATTAATGAGTTAGTAGCGTACACCGACATAAGAGTTAATAGACATCCACCATAGAGTGACCGATAAACGTTTCCCCCACTACTTGGGGTTGGGAGAGAGAATGAAGTATGTAAACGTCTTCCCTACCAGTTCTCTAAGATTTTGTTTCTTGTACTCATTCAAAGATAACATGCGGTCATCGGAGGAGAGGGGTCGGACGTGACGCACAGCCTGGCTGCGGATCATGGAACATCTATGGCCTCGACCAAGGAGGAGCCACGGAGCAAAAAGATGCGGGACGAGGCACCATTCTCAGCATGGAAAGCGATAGAAAGAAGGGCTATCCCGAAGCCCCTGCTCACTGATCAGCTCGTGCCTGAAGTCCCAGCCTGTCGAGCCCGATTGATGGGCTCAGTGCTAAAAGATTCTGCTCCCCTTGGTCTGCCTTTTGATCCGATCCCACTCCACCCCCTCTTCCCTCGGCCTCCCAAAGCACGCCCCTATCCCCCCCCCTCTTTCATATGGGATTTTGAACTTGACTTAACAAAAGAAGAACGAAATGCGGGTACCCCGTCTCAAGGTACCTATGATAAAATGAGTTAGGGAATAGGACTGTGATCCGAGAGCAACGAATGGTCACACCCTGCTACGTGAAAAACTTGGATTTGAGCTGGACCTTAGCTCCACCGCCGGTGCTCAACAGTGCCAACGAAAGAAGAACAATGAGAACTTACCAGTGATGGCTCGCTATAATAGGACACTGGAAAGAAGAACTCCCTTCCCTGACTGTAACTCATGTTGAGTTGAATTCCTCTCCCAACCGCTTTCGTATTGACTATCTTCCAATCGAGTTCTCATGATATTACATCGGTCACTTCGAACTGTACACTGATAGTTAAGAAACATTAACTTTGTATAATGACACTTGTATAACACCAGCCGTGCACATGACTATGATGTCTTGTTTGATCTACACGAAGTCTAGGCCTTAAATAATGTACGTAAAATTCCTTGTTTTGCCAGAACATTTTTTACTTTACGGTATCATGTTTGTGTTCAAGCGAGCTTCCCTCCTCCTATCTCCGGGTCTGACATATGACGCAGCTGATGTAATTTTGTATGCGCTACCTCCTCGCCTATCACATCAACTACATGTAATTATGTACAATTGTGTCAGATTATTCCTGTCCGCCCCAAGACTCTGAACTTTGAAGCAGAACATATGAAAGCTCTGTACGAGGTAGAAGTTTGTGGTATTATGGGGATAGATCCGAACTAAACAAGCTGGCGAGATATGTTAAAAGGGAGGACTGTGGAAATTTAGTTCGTAACTGAACATTATCTGCGCCATCTTGTCTCTCCCCAAGCGCCACACGCAGAAAACGCGCGACGGCCATTTTAGGCACCATGACCTCATTGCCGATCGCCAGCGCGTCCCTCAGGCGCTGCAAACATCCCCCCGCGCGCCGGCCACCCCCGCTCGCTCATACATGGGCCATAAACCCTCTCCTTCTGTGCGACCCTGCCATGGAACCACATCCCACGCCTGACCGACACCTTCTTTCATCCCATACATGGTCATACATCCCTTTAATAACCCCCTTCCTCTGCGCCAGATTGTCCGAACCGATCCCAGGCCATCACCTAGCCCTGCGGATGCAGTTTATTGCCCCTACTGTAAAGGAAACACCTCACTTCAAAGGGATTACAGTAGATCAAGGCCCCCCCCACCCCCTGAGACCCGACCAGTCGCACACACCCCCGGGAATTGGCGGAATGTCCAGCTGTGTGATAGCCATCTCCTACTGTGGGTGGGGTGGGGACTTCCACTGTAGATATGTGTGGGAACGAGCCTGAAGTGGGGATTCCAAGGATGTCTTTCCATACATCAAAGTCTCAACAAGAATGTGTAACATGTAATAAAGCAATAAACCTGTGTATAAGAGGCCAGGCCTCAGAAATGTGGGGAGAGCACCTCGTGACAATACCTTGTTGTCTGATCTGATGTGTTCTGCTCCGACGGAATAAAACGTTGTTTCCTGCCTTCCAGTCTCCGGCGCCTGCCTCTTTTGTTGGTTAATTATCGAATGGTATAAGAGGCGATTACCACCGGGCAATACTTGAAGGTTATCAACTGAAGGTGCCGCTACCATTTAACAAAGGAAGGCTGCGAGAAAGCTCCCAGGAAACCTCCCCAGGATGTATATAGCTACATGCTGGCCTTCAGAAACCAAACCCGGTGTTTCAGGCAACTCGCTCAGGCAAATCTGGAAGCCAGTCAGGAAGAGATGAAGCGGTGGTACGATCAGAATGCCACTCTGAGCTTCAGCCTGGTCAGAAAGTTTGGGTCGTGGAGCCCTGTGCGCTCCAGAATAAGTGAACCAGACCATTTGAGGTGGTGGAACGCAAGATCAATGTCACCTACTTGGTGGATTTGCAGTCTCCCAGGAACCCTTTGTGGGTCCTACATGTCAACCGCCTGAAGCCCCACTTAGAGAGATCCGAAGTGGGCATGCTCCTAGCTACAGATGATAGAATGGAGGAGGAGACTGAGCCTCTTCCTGACCTCCTGTCTGCAACAGAGCAAGGTGGGTCAGTGGATGGTGTAAACCTCTCTTCCACCCCGACCCCTTAGCAGCAGAATGACTGTCACCAGTTGTTGGGACAGTTTTCTGATCTGTTCTCCCAGTGTCACTGATTGATGTGTCCATGATGTAGACACTTGGGACAGTCCTCCTGTTAAGCACAAAATGTATAGAGTGACTGACAGGGTGAGAGCTTGCATCAAGATGGAGGTCTCCAAGATGCTTGCATTAGGGGTGATCGAGTCCTCGGACAGTCCTTGGGCCAGCCAGTGGTCTTGGTCCCAAAGGCTGCTGCACCGGGTGCCACGCCAGAACTCCGGTTCTGTGTGGACTACCGAGGGCTCAATTCAGTCACCAGGACTGACGCGCACCCCATCCCCAGAGCTGATGAACTCATTTATCGGTTAGGTACCTCAGTACGTTTGATTTGACATCTGGGTACTGGCAGATTGCCATAACGAATGGGGCAAAAGAGAGGTCCGCATTCTCCACCCCAGATGGGCACTACCAATTCCGGGTTATGCCCTTTGGGATGAAGAATGCCCCTGCCACCTTTCAGAGGTTGGTCAACCATGTGTTGGCTGGACTGGAAGATTTCAGCGCCGCCCACCTGGATGAGATTGCTGTGTTCAGCGCCAGTTGGGAAGAACATCTGTGCCACCTCTGGGAAGTGTTGATGGCGCTGCGGAGAGCAGGCCTCACGATCAAGGCAAGTAAGGGCCAGATCGGGCAGGGTTCAGTGGTGTACTTGGGATACCCAGTTGGGAGCGGCCAGGTGGCACCCATACAGCCCAAGATTGAGACCATCCTGGCTTGGGAACCCCCAAGACCCAGACAGAGGTGAGAGCCTTTTTAGGACTCACTGGGTACTACAGGATGTTTGTCAAGGGGTATGGCAGCATTGTTGCACCCTTGACAGAGCTGACTTCCAGAAGCAGCCCAAGAAAGTGAACTGGACCGACACCTGTCAGAAAGCTTTTGATGCCCTGAAGGCTGCCATGTGCACAGCGCCCGTGCTTCTTGCGCCCAACTTCTCTAGAGAGTTCCTTGTACAGACAGACGCTTCAGAACATGGTGTGGGGTCTGTTCTTTCACAGATGAATGAGAAGGGCCTAGACCAACCTGTAGCCTTCATCAGTAGGAGGTTACTTCCACGGGAACAGAGGTGGAGTGCAATTGAGCGTGAGGCATTTGCTGTTGTCTGTGCTCTGAATAAGTTGTGACCATACTTGTTTAGGACTCACTTCCGGGTTGACAGACCACAGGCCCCGCAGAAGGTTGATGCAGATGAGGGATGAGAATCCAAAGGTGCTGAGGTAGTCCATTTCCCTACAGGGGATGGACTTCACGGTGGAACACAGCCCTGGTACAGAACATACCAATGCTGATGTCTGTCCAGATTTTCCGCCTTAGTGAAGAGAACTCCCAAGGGGTGGGTAGTTCTCCCCACATTTCAGGTGGAGGGGACACGTGTTAGACCTGGCATCATTGGCGTGGGTCTCCCTTCCATTTTTGCTGTTGCCTCCTGTATTTTTGCTAAGTCTAGATGCTTTTGGCACTTTGCCACTGCTTTTCAGTGCCAAAGTGCAAGTGCTCCCTATTGTAAATTGTTGTAATGGATTAGTGACTCCATGATTGGTTTATTTTATTTACTGGTCAGACCCTAGTAGAGTGCACCGTGTGTGCCCAGGGCCTCTAAATCAAATTCTGCTGGTGGGTTTGCAGCACTGGTTGTGCCACCCACAGAAGCAGCTTGTAAAATGTGGCTCAGGCCTGCCATTGCAGAGCCTGTGTGCAGCCTGGGGCTGCCATGTCGACTTGGCAAGTGCACACACTTGCCAGTCCCTAAATCTTCCCTTTTCTAAATATTAGTCACCCCTAAGGTAGGCCCAAGGGTGGGGTGCATTGTATGTAAAAAGTAGGACATGCCCTGATGTGTGTGGCATGCCCTGATAGTGAATTACAGCCAATTTTGTTTTTCACTAGTGCAAGGCTATCTGTTCCCATAGGCCAGAATGGGCAGTTTCATTATAGCGTCTTATAACCCTAACTGACTCAGGGAACTAGGTAGAAATGTGAGTTTAGTATGCCTGAACTCAGTATGTTAAAATACATCTTTTAGTGAAGGTGGTTTTTACATTCTGTGTTTGAAAATACCACTTTTAGAAAGTAGGTATTTTCTTACCTAACCATCCAGCATGCCTCGGATAGGTTTGTGTATTCCATGTCTGGTTTGTGAGTGACAGGGGGCTGGAGCCTTGGCTCCAGCAGTCTGATGGGTCAGGGCTGGGCTGAATAGGACCTGCATTGAATAGAGAGTGGGGGGCGGAGATTTCCTTTCACTGACCCTTCATAGAATAGAGAGTAGGGGGAGGAGATTTCCTTTCAGCTACCTGGGCCAGGTGTCAATGCGGTCTCCACCTCCTGCCAGGAAGCTGCACAGAACTGGTTTTGGATGGGCACAGGCACCCTCTGAATTCAGAGGAATTTTGTTTTTACTGGTATAAATATTGGGGCCCAGAACTTTAGATCACTTCTGGGAATCAAGATGAACCTTTGCCAAGGAGAAGAACCAAGGAAACTGAAGGAGGAGACTGCCCCTGTGCTGTTTTGCTATTTCTGCGGTTGGCCTGCAGTGGTTACTTTATTGCCAAAGAAAGGAAAAAAGGAACTTTGAGTGTACTTTTACTATCTTGAGGAAAATCTCCAAGGGCTTGAAGCTGAGCTTGCCTCCTGTTCTGAAGTCTCAGGGACACAAAGACTTCACCACCAGCTCCCCCTGAATTTCCGTGCTGGGAATTCTAGCTGCAGAGAGGTGCCTACTGGTGCTTGGGCCCTCTGAGAAGACTGCGTGTCGCTGGAAGCGCAACGCAACGAGGAGAAGCATGTCGCCGCCACAGCAGTTGCCGAAGAAGCGTGCCGCCGCCGCAGCTGTTTACCATCACTTCACCGACCAAGCGTGTCGCATCCTTGGAGAAGCGTGTCGCCGCCGCAGAGATCGCCGTTGCATCACCGGAGAAGCGTGTCGCAGGGCCTGTCGTGGCTCAGAAGTTACAGAGTTCACCGCATGGCCGTCGGGCATGCACGCTTTGCATCCAACGTTGGTCGCATCGCATCAAGGACGCCATTTTGTCGTATCGCACCGGGTCGTCGCATCGAGGTGCCATCTTGTCGCATCGTCACCGGGCCGCAGTAAGAAACGACGCATCAACTCCCCACACAGTAAGGAAGCGAGCCTCAACTCCCCTGCGCAGCAGTAAGGAACCAACGCATCCACTCCCCTGAGTGTAAGGAACGGCGCATCAACTTTCCTGCAACTCTTCTGCTTGTTTTGCATGATGCATCAAAGGTACTTTACTCTCAAAGTGTTGCATTTACCATCTACATTGAACTAAGCTATTTCTACCAATTTAAAGTCTATTTTTGATTAAAGTATTGGGGATTTTTGTCGTTTGGTCTTGTGTTAAGCCTAGTAAAGATTACTTATTTTTCTAAACTGGTGTGGTGTCCACTTGTAGTGTTATCACTGTATTACTGTATGTGTTCACAAATGCTTTACACACTGCCTCTGAGATAAGCCTGTCTGCTCATGCCAAGCTACAAAGGGGGTGAGCAGGGGTTATTTTAGAAGGGTAGCCCCTTACCCTGACTAGAAGCAAGGGTCCCTATTTGGTCAAAGGTACCTACCTCTGTCAACTAGAGAACCCCATTTCTAACAATTACTTTTCGTGGTAAGTATGTAAATGCATTCAATGTTACATAAAGAATTAGAAAGAGCCATTGTGGGTTGAATTACTAAATATACCCAAAACATAATGTATATCTGAAAAGATGCTTCTCTTTCCAGACTGTTGTTTTGAGAAACAAAACGATATGCAATTTCATGCAATGTTGTGATGGAACAGTTCTTCCTTTCTAAGGCTTGCGTTTGGTGCGGGCTGATGTTTTTGCCCTAAAAATGTCAGCAGCACCACTATGACTCCTGCTTCACAGCAGATTCAAACTGTCTATAGCTGAAATGCTGACGACACTTAAATGGGTCTCACGTTCTCCCACTCATACCATTGTGCCTCTTGCATTGCTAGTTGCTTACATTGTCTATACAGCATTGGTCACCTGTATTAATCCTCTTGCGACATTTGCACTGTGATGCTCCATTTCCACCTGTGCACTTACGGTACGGTGAGAGAAGATGGTTGTGGCTTGTGCTATGCGATTAATAGCATGAGCTAACCTATTAATGCGGGAGGATTATGTCTCTCCCTATACCTTTGCTGGATGCTTTTAGGATGCAGTTCCTGACATAAGATCTTTATGGCATGATTGAGGCAAAATTGTCATTCATTGCCATCTGTTTGGCAGCTCGGGTACTTGAGGCACTTTCAAACCTAGTTGTGATGCATTTATCTAGGGTGAATCATTTTGCTCTGCTTCTGTTGCAGGTGCTGAACCTTTACCATATAGATTTCTAAACCTCCAGAGCATTGGTTTTTAAGACTTGTTATATTTGTAACAGGGGACTGTGATTGAGTGTATGAAGGACGACAAGTGGCAAGTCGATATCTTCCCCGCAGTTGGTGCAGCCTCACTATAGGTTCCTGTGCAACAATTGATGGGATTTCCTCATTCCCTTCTTCAGCTGTGTCTTTATGCTCTGTAGCTGCAGGAGCCACTGGAGTCAGGCTATCCTGGATGATGAGGGGTGAAACCCCGAAACCGGTCCTAGGATGCTGGTTTCCAGTCCAGGGAGGGCCTGTCATGGCAGTTTGTGCTGGACTTTTCTATTGGGCGCAGGGTCAAGACTGATTTGAATATGGTTGGGTCCAAACTGGAATGGCATGGGGAGCAAAAAAACGATGGAATTAGACCCAGATCTCTGTACTGGGGTGAATGTTTGACATTGCTCTTCATTCTGTCCATCAATTGTTCTTTTTGCATTTGTCACCCCAAGCGGGCCGGGTATGCCCGGACGTGGGTCCCGTGCCCTCCATGCCACTGGAGTCAGGCTATCCTGGCTGATGAGGGGTGAAACCCGAAACCGGTCCTAGCATGCTTTTTTCCAGTCCAGTGAGGACCTGACCTAGCAGTTCAGGCTGGACTGTTACGGGTATGCACAGACGTGGGTTTCATGCTCTCCATGCCACGGGAGTCAGGCTTTCCTGGTTGATGAGGGGTGAAACCCCGAAACCGGTCCTAGGATGCTTGTTAAGACTAATTTGCATATGGATGGGTTCACACTGGAATGGCATGAGTAACAAAAAAACGATGGATCTCTTTACTGCGGTGAATGTATGACATTGTTCAGCGTGCTGTCCGTCAATTGTTCCTTTTGGAGTTAGATTTACAGCATGTGTTGGACTGACCTATCTGCAGCAATCACAGGGGTCAGCTACATGCATGTGTATATCTTCAGGCCATTCCCCTTCTAAATGGTCATTGTCTTGAGGTGGATTTTCTGTGGAAAAATGGATTGAAAATACTTTAGCGTTTTGTATTTAGTTGCACTTTGACTAAATTTGTAACATTTACTATTACATTTTCTGCCCTTCTATTTGTTGGTAATTTCTTTTTGCACTACATGTCCCACAACACACCTTGAAAGTACATAGACCATTACTACTGTATATCTGACATTAGGACTTCGTTTTATTTTTAAATCAATACATTACTATGGTTTAACAATATGATTACTTGTCTGACTGACACCCTTCACATACTCTGTTCAGTAGCACAATTCCATATTTGACTGACCTTGTGAGGTTACAGGAGGTTTAAGGCATCAATTGCCCCCCAAAAAAACTGATGGCTTCTGGCTCCAAGGTGCTTTGCACAAGTTCCTCTATGGTAGTTGGGGGTGGGACATGGAGGGGCCTCCTTCTGTTCCTCTTGCCTCAGGCAGACAGCTTGCCACCTTCTCCTTGATACAAGTTTTGAGAGCGTGCCATCTCTTCCTAATCTCCTAAATTGATCTCTGTGTCACTCCATCCACATTGAGCTTCTCATGCATCACCTTCTATATAATTTTCTTCTGGGCCTCGGGCACTACCAGTGATAACTTGCAAACAGTTTGTCATGGTGTCCAACACATTCCTTTGTGAGGATTTAAAGTTCCTTTTCAGAGAACGTTAGCTTACTCTTCCTGCTGCCAGCATCCTTCTCACTGTTTTTTGTGACATATTGCTGTGAAAAAGGTTGTATGGCAAACACACCATGGGATCCAAAATGGATTCTCCTAAGGAGCTACTGCTCCAAATCTCTCCAACTTTAAACCAAGGCCTACGTCCTGCTGCCGATGCCATCACTGTATACCAAATTGAGACTCTGGTCGGTATATAGGAGACCGGTAAATGATATTTCCTATATACTTAATGGTCTAGATAATGAATTTACATTTTTCCGATTACCAAATAGCGATTTACAAAAGTAGATTTTTAGTATTCGCTATTCAGTCATTTTGTACAAATGACCTTTAGTCACTTATTTAAGGAAAAAGATAGGGACATTCAGCAGCTCTCTATTAAAACAAGCCCAGCTTTGAAAGTGGTGCGTGTGTTTGCACAAATGTTTGCAATTAACGCGAGACGCGGCGGGGGAGGGGCGGAGGAGCGTTGAGAAAGCAATTGAGAAAGCAATCAAGTGAGAGGAAAACAAGATGGCGCCTGATCGGGTGCTGAAATTTGGCAGCTGCGCGCGTGCACGCGTGTGTAACCGCAAGCGCTAGGCCACCCAAAGCTTGTGGTAGCACTTTGAAAAGCCACTAACTAAATGTCTCGCAGAGCAGCGCATGTTCTGGCTCAGGCAAGACCTACAAAGGTGTACTCAGTAATGTGTGGCATCCCATTAGAAGCCGTTACATGAAATAAATGTTTCCTTTAAGAGTTTATGGGTCATTCACATTAGCTGTGAAGAATTATGGACCGCTCCATAGCATAGCAAAGGCATTTGTTTATGGACAGCTCTGTTTCGGTCTCACCACAGCATCTCAATGGGGTTGCAGGTCTGAACTGTCTTTTTCAGCCATCCAGTTGTAAATTTACAGGTGCCTTCTTTAGCGTTATTCTGTTGCATGATCTATTTACGGATAAGCTTTAACTGTTGGACAGATGGTCTCAGATTTTCCTATAGAACGTGATGGTATAGAGACAAATTCATGTTAGATTCTGATTGTGAGGCCATCATGCTTGGCAGTTAGGTATGAGGATATATTGGTGATACAGTCTGCAGTTTTTGCCAAATACGCTGCTGTGTAAACAATTCCACACTGGTCTCATCTGTCCAAAGAATACTGTTCCTAAAATCTGTGCAGTTCTTTCAGATGCGGTTTTGAAAAACTAAGCTGTGCAACAATGTTTTTGGGGGTTTTATTTGTGGAGGAAAATATTTTTCTGATGCACGAAAGCCACACTTCAGTCTTTTCCCAATAGCAGAATCGTGAACTCTGTCTACCACATTGGCACAGGCATGTAGTTCCCTGCGACACTCGCTTCTGGTTAGACTGGCAACTGTCTTGTTCTTTCTGACTGGGGAATGATGGATTTGTTTGGTTTGAAAGATTCTTTATAATAACCCCTCAGATGGATAAGCACTAGCAATGTTTACTCTAAGAACATCACAATATTGTATATTACTACAAATCAGAATGCCCCAGACCAAACTGACAAAAATTCTTATTCAATATACAAGTGGTAGTACTTCCTGGCGATCAAGGAAGCAGTGTGCTTGTTTAGCAGCAACCAAATCTAGTTACCTGCTTACCTGATATGGAGGCAGCAAGGGCACACTTGTTTTTTCATACTAGGCTTCTGAATATTAGCTGTTATTATGACAAAATAAAATGTGTCACATGAGTTTGAATGTATCTACTGTTAGGACTTTGTGACTACTCAATCATTGTTAGATACGGGCTAATATGTAAAATCCTGGTATCTTAAGAGGACATACTTTCATTATCAAAGCACTGAATGGCACTCATCTATTTTGGGTACAGACTAGTCCTTATTTTTATCATGTTCCAAGAATAGTGTCCAAAAATTGATTCTTTTCAATGGTCACACTGTAGCGCTCCTACCTGCCCAGCTCACCAACTGTCCACCTCCCCTCCTCATGCCCCGTTTCATCTACAACCCGACCTCCACCCTGCTTGTTCTCCCAGGCCAGCAGCACTCTAACACAACAGTCATGAGCACTTTGGACCCAAATCTCAATCTCTTGGATAAATTACACTGGATCTACAACTACTTAAGGCAGACCTACAAAACCGAATAAGCATGACCTCAGAGCTGGCAAACAACAGATGGATCTACAAAACTTCTGAGGAAAATAAACACAACCATGCACTAGATACCAATTCCCACACTAGAGCATCGTCACACCCCACAACCAACGGGACCTCAACTTTCTCTGCCATCTCAGGTGGAGACCCATACCCTACCCTGTACACCTACACTGTGCCCATCAGCCGCAATGATCCTCTCTCCGATAGTGACGTTCCCACCCTCCTCTTCTCAAATAATTCTACAGATTCCGCTCACAGAGCCAATTTGGACCAAATCCAAACAATTCTTACAAACTCACAAAGAGAACCAGGGCTCAATCACAGAACTAGAAACAAGTCTAACCTTAAGCAAGTGTCCATCGCTCATGCAACCAGTGAGGACACCAAACCACACCTAAAAATGCATGCTACTCAACTGCAGATCGGCAGTGAAACATGCACCCGGCATCGCAGACCTCATCCTTGTACATGAGTTGGACCTATTAATCCTGACTGAAACTTGGCTAAATGATGCCTCCACTCCTACTCCTGACTTGACTTAATAGTTCCACCTAACCACAATATCATAAAATAAGATAGACCGAGCAGACCAAAAGGAGGTATTGCTTACACATACCAAAACAAACTCTAAGTGAAACAGTCACACAACATTGCCCTAGCCTTATGAGGATACGTATGCATTGATATTCTGAATAACAACAATCCATTGTGCAAACTGCACTCAATTTACCACCCACTAGGCTAGAGCAGTACATCCATAGAACAAATAGTGGAAACCATCTCCACCAACGCAGGACAACACTGTCCCCAAATCATCTTCGGTGATTTCAACCTCCACTGAAATGACCCTATTGATCCTGCAGTCAACAGACTTAAATCCTTTGTAGCGGACCTTAACTTGACCCACTTCTGT
This sequence comes from Triturus cristatus, assembly GCF_964204655.1. NCBI lineage: Eukaryota > Metazoa > Chordata > Amphibia > Caudata > Salamandridae > Triturus > Triturus cristatus. The sequence continues at coordinate 529,841,224 of NC_140589.1, forward strand.
GACAGTCCTACCCACAACTTGGGGCGACCTTAAAAATAATAAGAAATATCTAAAATATAGATCACTTCCGTAAAAGGCCTTGTTATTCAGGTAATTCACATTATAGAGTGCTAGTGCGTGGGTTCTTCAAACGAGCAGACTTGTGCACATTCAACTAGTTGATTGATAAAAACGTTCTAAAGCTAAGGTCTCTTCAATAAGAATCCTGAATATACATGATTGAAGTCCTGGTGCTTAACTTTGTACACCTTAAAAGATTTTACTCAGATAAAAAATAAAAATTGTCTAAAACCGAGATAGGTTCTGTAAAAGACCTATTTGATGAGATCATTCACATTAAAAAGTGCTAGTGCATGGATTCATTGAATAAGTAGACTGGGTGCACAATTAAACTTGTTGTTTGATTAATAAAACTATACATTTTTTTCTCATACTACATTGTGAGTCTGCCATCAAAGATCAGTTGAGGGGCGGAATATAATCTGCCACCAGTGGCTTGTTTCTAGACAATTTAGAATGCAGCCCGAGAGCTGTTTTATGTAAGTTCATGAAAGATACACACACAAAAAAAAATCAACATGGTTCGGCTCAAAGTAAGGCAATAGAGTAAAGTTGTGATGAATACTAGACTTTTGTACAATAATTAAACAATATTCCATTTAATGGGGCCCCTGTAAACCATGCTGTACGTCTAGATGTTTCCAGGTTTCTTGGAGTAGTAGTCGGTAATATGTTTTTGAACATAACCGATGGTTAGGAATTGGCAGATTAACATTGGAGTGAATCTCTAAAAACCTTGATGAATTTTGCGCACCTTGATAAGGATATTCCATCAGATTGAGAAAACATATTGAAGATGCCCCCACACAAGTGCGGGCACCCTTTGTCAGGAAGATTGGTTTTAATAGAGCCCTCCTTGCATCGTTGAGTGCTGGGCAGCAGCACAGAAGGTGTAGCCATGATTTCTGCTTGAAATTATATAATCTACAAGCCTCTTTCTTGCCTGAGTTGGCCCATGCAGGGTTTAAATCTACTATTGGCAGGCCGAGTCAGTGCATATACATAATGTCACTGCGCACCCGGCTGTTGATGGAATTTAAGAGGTATGGCTGAGGTCACCCAACCAGATAGGATACATTTAATGGGAGTAAAATCTCTAAGGACCTTAGAGAAGCAGAACCTTGCTGGAATGAGACTAGCCAGAACTGTCTGTTAATTACCTTTTTCCACGCTAGAAATGAAATGGAGTCAAGAGTGAGCGCTATTGCTTCAATTTGCAAGGAAGCAATTGCCCTCTGTAGTTGTCTGTGCCATGGGTTTCCTGGGGTCTCAAATATAATTCTAAGACAGGCCTTACGAGAGTTCTCTTGATCATTCAGTGTGCGTATATAATATTCCAGAGCATCAGCCTTTTGTGAGCTTATTCTCTGTTGACAATTTTCCCAGCTTGTTCAAGAGTGGCTAGGAATAGATCTGATGGGAATTCTCCAACTGATTTCACCCATTGATGTTGTAACTTTTTGACAAGGATCTTACGTTTCTTTGGCTATTGGCACATGATATTTCTAAAGAGTTAGTGGTTTTCAAGGCACTTGAAAGCCAGTCATGGGTGGCGCCCCATGCACCATTCAATATCCTTCTATTCAGTATGCTTCTATGCCGCACAATAGATTCCTGCGCCAATAGCACATGGGGGTATTTTAGTGAATGTAGCTTTAGCAGCTCAATGCCCCATTCCTTAAAGATGTTTGATTCACTCAGGTTGTCATACTTGATATTAGCCATTTCCCATAAAGTGATCGTAGCTTCCGCAATTCCTTTTCCCGGGATTTGAGCAAACTTTACAGAGGTTAGTTCAGCCGATGTAAAATCCTTCAGGGTTGGAATTTGTTGGAATAAGCAAAACAAATTGTCTCTGTTAAGTATATCATGGGTCCCCTTAGTGGTATAGTGTGGAATAAATGCCAGACCAGGGTAATCCGTAAAGCCTGCATGTGTGGCTGCCCCTGGTCCGGTGGCTTGAGACTCCGATCCCCGTTGTGGCTGGGCAAATGTGGCCTTGGTACCACCTAAGTAACAACTCGATTGAGTATATGAGAGCTTACTAATAAGGCCAGCTTGATTCCTGTTGGGGGGTGGATCTTGTTGTTGTGTGTGGCTGACTGCACACCCCCGCCACAGTGCTTCCAGACATTTGACCGCTGGACTTGCTGTTGATTAGGGTTGGCTGACTCAAGCTCTTATTGTTGGGTATGGGATGGGCCCGCAGCTTATATTGGACTGCTCTGGATTGACGTTCAGTCAATCATGTGTTTAGGCTAAGTTGTTAGTGGCAATCTGGCAGTGGGTATTTTGGCGGCTGCTTGCCAACTGGTGGGGGGGATGGCAGTCAGGCCGTTAATAAAAATAACCCTGGAGGTTGCATCAGTGTGGTGAGAGGCTAAATTTGGGGGTGATCTTCAGCGAGTCTGAATGTGGTTGAGGCTGAGGTGGAGCTCAGTGAGGTGGCTTCAACGAGCTATCCAGCTGATCCTATGACAGACGTGGGGTTAGGTTCCAGTACATGTGATGCACCCGCAACTGTTCTGGAGTCTTTCCGGGTTTTCTTGTATTCTGTTGGCAGCTCAGTAGCGGTTGTGGGTCTTGGTGTGGCCTCGGGTATGTGGTGGCTCTGACTTAGTGCCTGGGCCATGTTGGCCTCCTAGACAGTAACTTTTATGTTATTTTTAGGCCTGTTAAGTGAAGTTGGAGCAGCGGCTGTTTTTTGGTGTGGCGCCTGGACTAGAGTCCAGGTGGGTGGGGGCGCACAGCATATTTTGCAGGCAACTTGGAGGTCTTATGGTTTTTGTATGTCCGCTGCTTGGTTTAAGGACTGAATAAAATATTGAAAAGAAGTTAGTGGCACTGTCCTTTTTGTTCCTGTGGGATGCAGTGCTGGTGTGAGAGGCACATGTGCGAATGTTTGTTGAAAGATGGAGCCTCAGTTTGGTTCCTGGTGGAGCCAATAAATCCACATCCGGAGAACAATGGTCATCAAGGTCAGTTAGGTTGGTTTAAGGATTCTGTCCAAAGATGAATCATGAGAGCTTTTTCCCAGAGCATCTGTTGAACTCTTAACACTGTCGACAAGGGACCAAAGTATTTCCGGTAATGAGCAAATTTCTCAATCAGTGGTGAGCATGAGCAAGGTTAGATCACATTCCCAGACTTGAAGTGAAAGTCTCATCTGAGAGATCAGTTTGTTTTTTCCAGCCCAGAACTTTCCTTTTAACCATGTTGTCAGAAAGAGAGATGGTTTTCAGCCGTTGTTTGTAGGGTTTGTACAGGAGGTTGAAGTGTGACAGTTCACAGATTTTGTCCTTAGAGTGTAAATTACAGGGAGTCAAAAAATAAAGTAAAATGACGTGTGGCGTTGCTTGTTGATGTGTGTGGTAAATGTGGAGGCAGTGCCGCCTTTCCTCTCAGTTAATTGCCCCCCTGCCCCACAAGGCACTAATCTGGGTAAGGAGAGAGGCAAGAGCATGCTATTTGCCATGCAGAAGTTCACACCCACACACCTTGGCTCCTGAGCTTGCCCTCATGGGGTTCAAATTGCCGCTTGTCTCAGGAATTTTGCAGCTATCCCTGGGTTTTTTGCTGAGCTTCACTCCCATTTACCACCATGCCTTTGTGTTCCTTGGCATGTTGGCGTCTACTGGCTGTCTTTTTATGATGGCATTCAAGGATGCTAGTTGTCCTGTGCCCATTGTCCCCCAAAATCAGTTTTGGGATTGTGGCTGCCTGGTGGGGCCCTTGACAGGCACAAGCCACACCAGCCTAATGTTGGTTGCTTTCATGCACCGCCAGGCACTGTGGCTGCCTGGAGCCTCACCAGCAAACCCCCTGCAGGACAGGAGCACGGAGTTGGAAGGGAAGCTAACGGCAAAAGGAAGAGAGGCTTAAATGCGGGTAGCTTAGGTCCTTCCTGAGAGCCAAATGTAGTTTGCACTGTGCACTTGGCTCCTAGAGCACAGTTCAGGGGTTTATGTATAAGCCCATATATATTATTGCTATTCCCTGGGCATGAGGTCCACTTGGAGACCGGGCGAGGGGCAACAGAACAGTACAGTATAGTGGAGTGACAGGGCAGCAACCACAGCACTCCGCCGCAACCGCACCAAACTCCGACTGCCTTCTCAGTGATTGTTAATTTGCCCCCCCTTGGCACCGCTCACCTGTTGTCTGCTGTCCCGCCGTCTCCAGGGGGTCTGCAGTGTCACTCAATGGGACTCCTCAGGCCCCTCCTCAGTCCTCTAGTCTGTGCTCAGACTCCGCTCAATCGATCGCTGGCCACGCCTCTCGTCACACGTCAGAGTCTACCAATAGAAAAGGAGCATGCAAAGTACCAACCTGAGTAGTCTGACATTCCTCAGCAACAACATCTTGCCCCTTCCCTTGGATATGGCAGATATCCATGACAGCACAACCCACTACGACTCAATGCTGAACAATCTTTACTCAATAGCACCCGTAAAAGTAAAAAGAATGTCCACCAAAGAATCCAAACCATGGTTCAATGGCAGCCAAAATGCAGAACGACGTAAGCTCAGACTAGCTGAATGATTGTGGAGATTTTCTCCCTCCCTTAACATCTTAAACACCTGAGATCATTGAGGAGCACTTACAACAAATGCATCAGAAGTTCGAAAACAAATGTCTTCAGAAACCAATTAGAAAAAGATAGAAATCGTCCAAAAAACAGTCAAACTTGTCAAGCTACAATCCAACAATCCAATTGGCAACTCCAACCTTGCCACTACAGGCTCTAATCCACAGCTAAACTGTGAGGATTTTGCTCCTCCTTCGTGGAAAGATGGAAAGAGACCTGCAGACAACTAAGGAGCACCTTACTTTCACATCTCCCCCCTCCACCCCACTCTGCCCAGGATTGCTGAGGGACTAAGTTTCTCAGCCCACACCCCTAAAACAATGCTTCATGGAGCACATTCAATACCTTTGATGAAAACACCAATCTCTAAATCCTAACAGCACTGAAACCTTCAAACCACTTTAATAACTATAGAGACCATCTACCAGTGAATGTCTTCAGTGAAGTCAAAATGTCCCTACTCCCTCTCTGGACCAAGATAGTTAATGCCTCACTACTCCAATGATCGATCCCGGACTGTCTTAAGGTTGGGAAGGTTACCCCTATTTTGAAAAAACCCACTGTGGATCACATAGCTCTAAACAATTTCCACCTAATCTCTAATATTCTGACCCTGGCAAAGCTCCTTAAGAAATGTGTTCATGTACAACTGTGCAACCACATTGAACAATTTAGTCTCCTAGATAAATTCCAATCCACCTTCTATCAGGGCCACAGTACTGAATAAGTGCTCACACAGTTGATGATGCCTTAAAAAAAATGTTAAATCAAAAGGAATCCTGCCTCCCTATCCTTTTATCCTCCTCGACATCTCATCAGCCTTCGAAACGGACACACATGACAGCCTCCTGGACATAGTTGAATGTAGGATGGGGTTATCGGGGTCCGTTCTTAACTGGTTCACTTCTTATCTCCCTATCCAATCCTACACAGGTCAAATTAGGGGTCCCAAAGAGGCCCTCACTCTCACCCACTCTCTTTAACCTGTTCATGGATCCTTTAACCAAATTGTTGAACTCATGTAGCATCCGCTATCATATGGACGCTGACAACACCCAACTGTACCTGAAAATCTCTTCCCCCGAAGATATTAGGTCTCTCAACACAACCTTACAAAAAAAAAAAACTGGCTGACCAGTAACCACCTCAAACTCAACGCTCTAAAAACAGAATCCGTCTTAATTGTACCACCCAGACACTCACCGGACATAGCAGAATGGATTAAACAACAGTAGTTAGCTGCTTACCGCACATCAAATATTCAATGATATCTCTGTGAACAACGCTTGACAAGAACCTGAACATACAGGAGCATAGCCGCTCTATTGCCAAAGGAATGAACTTCCACATGAACATAAATGAAAGCCTTCCTTACGTCAGCTTGCACCAGCTGTTCAAGCACTAGTGATTTACAGGTTGGACTACTTCCAGTCTACCCAGATGTAAGTTGGAGTCACTAAGGGCGTCTTAACTCGGCTCTTAGACTCATCACAGGATCTAAAAGAAACAATACCATCATTCCCGATCTGAAATCTTTAAACTGGCTCCCTTATGAGGCAAGGATTCACTTAGAAAATTGCATGCATGACCCACAAAGACCTACACTTCAACACACCCTACCCTACTGTTGACACCACCGAACTTCTATAAAAAGAAAACATATAACCGAGCATTCTCTGGTATTGCCTAAATAACTGGAACAACCTAACCCCCGAAATCAGACTGAACACCTGAACTGCTTCATTCAAGAAAGAAGTGAAAGTGATACTGACAAACAACTTTCGGCCTTAGAATCCTTGATCTCTACTCCTGAACAAGTTGTGTCCCTTAGTCTGCATACATGCTTATCTTTAACAGGTAATGCTCTGATTTTTTGTTTGTATCCGTCTTAAACCCTGTTGTGGTTTCTCTTGGGGATTCTGTCATAACTTGTTCTGTCCTTGATGATGTTGTTCTTTATACTACCTATCTCCTTAAACATTGTAAAGCGCTCTAATAGATGCTTGGGTCATGTTCTCCCTATATAAAACTTTATAAATAAAATACAAATAAATAAAAGAAGGACTGTTCACAGAAAGCTTGTAAACCAACAGAAAAGGAAGCACATGATTAAAAAGGCCAAAGGTCCAAAGTAGTCATGATGGATTGGTGACAGTCCAGGCAAAAATATAATGAAACTGATTCTAAAAAGGAATGTCAGCAAAATGCTTCAACAAAAAAACGTAATGGTATGAATTTGTATACATAACCTAAACCTAAGTCGGGTATAACACAATGATTTATTTACACCTTTATGACTACTTTCGGATAACATTTTTAACCAGAGGGAGATAAAGTGATTTACCCAACATCACTCACTTTTCATTCAAGAGCTGCAGCCAGTATTGAAGTACAAAGGCGGGAATTTAGTCCTTAGAAAACATTTCCGCCTCAATGACTAGAACAGTGCTAAAGCATTGATTTAGTCCCATAGGTTAATCCTGCAGCTACTTTAGCAAAACAAGTCTTGGCTGGTAAGAAGATGTCAAAAATGTTTTGACAATACTCACAATATAAATACCACAATTTCTTGGAAGCGCGGCTAAAGATGTTTCCTGCCTTTTACTCACCCTATGAACGGTTATGACCTAGGCTGTGTTCATTTATGACCCATTTAGGATATTCTACAGATTTGTACCTTTGTGTGACTAATGTTGATCCTTTTTCAGCCGATATAACGCTTGTTGGCTCGCCTAAAGATGTTTCCTGCCTATTACTCACCCTATGTACGGTTATGACCTAGGCTGTGTTTATTTATGACCCATTTAGGATATTCATACCTTTATGTGTGACTAATGTTGATTCTCTGTCTGAGTTATCCCCTGATCCTTTTCCTTATGTTGCATTTTCCTTTACCTGCTTCCTGGTTTGTGCACACCGCTAACTGTCACTACACATGGTGCTGATATGCAATTGTTTTCAACTTAGACGATGTTTATCTTGCACTTTTTGGTAACCTGACCTTTTCAACCGTGAACCACCTTCCCTCACGGGCCTCCCTCCTCCCCCTATGCCTCACCCTTTTACTTACTCTTACTTACTTATTTATTTATATAATCAGCCTTGAAAAAAAACGCCTTGACCAGCAGGACTCAGGGCGAAACACATGTCGGCTGTTTCTTGTTCCTAGTTCTCATCTACACTATAGAGGATGGATTACGGATAAAAGAAAAGAATTAAAATAACCTGTGGTCTTGTTCTACATACTACCAACCGTAATTCTAGAATCACATTAACCCTGAGAATAGAGTTAATTCTGAAGGCACCAAACACTTTCACTTTGTGAACATTTGTCTTTTCTGGTGGCCTCTGAGTGAAAGCCACCGATTAGGGTGTGCCTATAACCATAATTCGGTCCTGTCTAGTTGTGTGTGAACCCTGGTGGCACCCACCTCTTCCTCTCATGAACGCACTTTGGGAACATGTCTGGAGGCCATCGACCAGTAGGTCATGACCAATGTTCCCTCTAATTTTGTTCCTCTGTGTGCGGCAAAGAAGGATGTTTGTGCACCACAGGTAAGGCTACGTGCGCAGACATACAAAGAATCCCTACACAAGCAAATGCTGTCTATAAACGAACAAGTGCTTAATGTGTGTTTTGATTTAATTCCAATCACCCCCTCAGTCGTCATAGGGAGACAAACATATTCAAATTCATTTGTAGGCTGGTCTGTCACCTCAAGGTGTCTCTGGATTTAAACAATGGAATATTTAAGATCCACCAATGTGGAATCCATTGAAGAAATGACGTAACTCCACTACTAGTTCAATTTCAGAGGATCTCAAGCTCTGGTCAACCCTCCTGGAACGAGTAAGGATAATCAACAATTGTCAAGATCACCAAAAAGCAAATAACTAACTGTTCCCTAGCAAACGATCCATCAGGTGCTGGTGACAGGATCTAACAGGAGGTGTAGGCAACCCAATGTGCTATTTCTCACTGACATTCACTTCCATGTATAAATGCTCCTATAGGCTGACTGCATCTCAATTGGAGCACACCTTCAACCTCGCTTATGACACCAAACATAATACATTTAGGTCAGTGCAAACAAACACTCTGCCAGTTATGCCGCACTACAACAGCATTTCTTACTCAAACATCCAGAAAACTCTTTGGGGCCTCCTGAGGGTTATCGTTTGCTGGACAAATGCTACAGTACAATAATATATGATAAAACACTTATGTATCAATTCAACCAATTAAATGAGATCACTTGAAAATTAAGGTGCATTTCTGTGGAAGAAATTGGGGTTCGGGAATTAACCATCCATGAGGGCTTAGAATAATTAAGGAGACAGATTGAGGCTATAAATAGGGGTGCAAACCTCAACTGGGACACAGTGCATGGCTCTCCAGGCTGAGACATGGTCCAGCTTCATCAAGTCCTTGGCTGATGTTCTGTCCCACATGAAGACATAGCTGTACAAAACAAATGGGAACACCCATGTAACACCTCCTTAACGCAAAGTAATGCAAAGCAGCATTTAGCACTGCTTTGTGTTACTTTTCCATACAAACCAATGCAAATATTTTTTTGCTTTAGTTTTTTAAATCCCAAAACGGGCTTTGTGTCGGGTTAGCATTGAAAAAGTAATGCTAACCGGACTCCAAACCTTTGAGAATCTGGGCCTTAGTATATTATTTATTGTTAACCCCTTCGTTGCTAGGCCTTTACCCCCCCCCCCCCCCCCCGTGCTAAGCCTTTTTTTGGCTATTTGGGTTAGGTCACGCTTGGGCCCCTGTAACGTTTTGACCACATAAGGTATACACACCAAATTTGTGTCCTTTTCTTCCAACATCATCATGGGGATTCTAAAGGTACCCAGGGTTTGTGGATTTCCCTGGAGGGGTCCCAGAAATTAGCCAAAATACAGCCATTTTTTTTGGGGGGGGGGGGAAATGGGGAAAAAGTGCTGCAAATGAAAGCGTCTGGGTCTTTCCCTGCAAATGGTATCAAAAAAGGGTTTGTGGGGCAGAAATCACCATTTCCCCAGCTTTTAGGGAATGAAAGACTTTTGTCAGAAAACCAAAATGTTTTACACCGTTTTGGCATTTTTCTGGGACATAGCCTATTTTTGCAATATTTTCTGCTTACAACCTCATTCCAGTTAATGGTAGAAATGGGTATAAAAGCAATAATGGAACCTGAAAAGCTATACATTTTTGAAAAGTAGACAATTCTAAATTCAGTAAGAGGTCATTAGTGTAGATCCTTCAAGGTTTCTTAATAGACACTAACCGTTAAATATATGAAAAATTTTAAATTAGTTGAAAAAAACTGCTTTTTGTGTCAACGTTTTTACCTGCAGAACAAGTTACTTACCTTCGGTAACGATGTATCTGTAAGAAACATTAGTTAGTTAGATTCCTCAACTTAGAATATCCCCAGGCGTCAGACTGGATCCGGAAGATTTTTTCGTCAGCAATACCCCTTGCGCGTCGCTAGGCGTCGTCTGCGGCTCCGCGTCAGTCGTCGTCGTGCGCCGGGATGACGTCGGAGTACTTAGACGCCGCCCTCGCGCGCTGAGGTCAGTTCTTGTACATAGCTTTCCGCGCCAGGAACGCAGAGCCATGCAAGAGACCGACACTGGTGCCAAAAATAAAATCTAGGGGCCTGAAAAGGATAACCTTAACCCTAGATGTCAGTTCGCAGAACGGGGAGGATGGGTGGGTCGGTGAGGAATCTAACTAACTAATGTTTCTTACAGATACATCGTTACCGAAGGTAAGTAACTTGTTCATCTGAAAGAAACACGTTAGTTAGATTCCTCACCTTAGAATAGATACCCAAGCAATACCATCCCCGGTGGTGGGTCTGCGAACCAAGATCACACCAGAAAGTCCTGGAGGACAGAACGGCCAAAGAAGCCATCCCTCCGGACTTGGCTGTCAAGGCAATAATGCCTGGGAAACGTGTGTAGCGAAGCCCACGTTGCCGCCTGACAGATGTCCTGCAAAGGGACACCCCGTCCCAAAGCAGTAGTAGCCGCTGTGGCCCGAGTAGAATGGGCGCGCAGCCCAACAGGAGGGTCCTTTTTTGCCAAAGAGTAACAAATTTTGATGCACAAAACGACCCACCGAGAGATGGTCCGTTTGTGCACAGCTTTCCCCTTCTTAGCACCCACGTATCCAACGAAAAGTTGGTCGTCCACCCGGAACTGCTTTGTGCGGTCCAGATAAAAGGAGAGCGCACGTTTTGGGTCCAGACGGTGGAGCCTCTCTTCCTCTTTGGAAGGATGCGGAGGCGGAAAGAAGGTGGGCAAGGTGACAGACTGCCCAAGATGAAAGGGGGTCACCACTTTCGGAAGAAAGGAGGGACGAGGCCGAAGGACAACCTTGTCCGGATGAACAGAGGGAAAAGGAGGCTTTGATGATAAAGCCTGGAGCTCACTCACCCGTCTAGCCGAGGTGATGGCTACCAGAAAAGCAGTCTTAAGCTTCAGCAGACGAAGAGGACAATTATGAAGCTCAAAGGGAGCGCACATTAGAAATGTGAGAACAAGATTCAAGTCCCACTGAGGCATTACAAAAGGGACAGGAGGGAACGTGTGAGTAATGCCTTTTAGAAAGCGTGTAACTACAGTGGACTTGAAAAGAGAAGGCTGATCAGGAAGCCGCAAGAAGGCAGAGATGGCAGCAAGATAACCTTTCAAGGTGCCCAGGGCAGAGCCCTGCTGGGCCAAAGAAAGAAGAAAGAGGAGAACCTCAGAAAGAGGGGCGGAAAGGGGATCCACAGCCTTTGCTGTGCACCATGCCACAAATTTGATCCACCGGCAGGCGTATACCGTCTTTGTGGAGGGACGCCTGGCTGCCAGAATGATATCACAGACTTCAGGAGGCAAGTCAAATGGCATCAACTGCCGCCGCTCAATCTCCACGCATGGAGGTGGAGGCTGGACAGGTTCGGGTGGAGGACCGTCCCCTGCTGCTGCGACAGAAGATCCTCCCGAAGGGGCAGACGTATCGGAGGATCGGTCAACATACTGAGTAGCTCGGGATACCAGTACCTTCGTGCCCAGTCCGGAGCCACCAAGATGACTTGGGCCCGGTCGCGCCTGATCTTCTTCAGCACTCTGGGCAGAAGTGGTATAGGCGGAAAGGCGTACAACAGACCGCAACTCCACTCGTGACGAAAAGCGTCGTCCGAGCGAGTGCCGCCTTGGAAATTCCAACGCGCAGAACTGCTGACATTGCGCGTTCTCTTCGGTGGCGAATAAATCTAACCAAGGCTCTCCCCACTGCTGAAAGAGACCTTGCGCCACTTCGGAGTTCAGACGCCATTCGTGATCCATCATGCACCGGCGGCTGAGTTCGTCTGCTCTGGCGTTCAGAGAGCCCGCCCTGGTGTTCCAGCCATGTCCAGAGGCGCAGAGCCTCCTGACAAAGGGTCCACGACCCCACCCCGCCCTGTTTGTTGCAATACCACATGGCGGTGGTGTTGTCCGTGAACACCTGCACGACACTTCCCCTGACAGAGGGAAGGAAGGCTTTCAGTGCAAGTCGGATCGCTCTCAACTCCAACAGGTTGATGTGGAGACGAGACTCCGCCGGAGACCAGAGGCCTCTGATCTCCGCCTCTCCCATATGGCCACCCCATCCCAGGAGGGACGCATCCGTCACTACGACATGCTCCGGTTGGGGAAGGGAGAGGCTCTTGCCCGTGACCCAATCGCGGTCCGTGAGCCACCACTGCAACTGCTGCACAGTGCCCTCCGAGATCAAGACATGGTCGGACAGGTTGCCGTGATGCTGGGCCCACTGAAACTTCAGGTCCCACTGCAGAGCCCGCATGCGCCGCCTGGCGTGATGCACTAGTAGGATGCAGGAGGCCATCAGCCCCAGAAGCCGCAACACTAGCCTGACCGAAACCCAGGATAGAGGCCGAAAGATGGGAATCAGGGCCTGTATATCCCGGACCCGCTGTTCCCGAGGATAAGCCCGGAACTGCGCCGAATCGAGAACCGCTCCGATGAAGAGGAGCTTCTGAGAGGGACTCAGGTGTGACTTCGGCACGTTGATGGAAAACCCCAGCAAATGCAGGAGATCCGCCGTAGTCTGGAGGTGGGAGACGACTGCCTGGGGCGAGCCCGCCTTCAACAACCAGTCGTCAAGATAGGGGAAGACTGGAACCCCTGATCTGCGCAGATGAGCTGCGATCACCGCCATCACTTTCGTGAACATCCGAGGGGCACTGGTGAGGCCGAAGGGGAGCACAGTGAACTGAAAGTGCTCCTGGCCCACCGTGAACCGCAGGTAACGCCGGCGGGCCGGCAGGACGGGGATGTGGAAATAAGCGTCCTGCAAGTCCAACGCTACCATCCAGTCTCCAGGGTCTAGGGCAGCTAGAACCTGAGCCAAAGTTAACATCTTGAACCGTTCCTTCCGAAGGAAGGCATTGACGTTCCGGAGGTCCAAGATAGGGCGTAGGCCCCCCTTGCCCTTCTTGGGAACCAGAAAGTAGTGGGAATAACAACCACGACCTACTTCTGGGCTCGGAACGCGCTCGACGGCCCCCTTGGCCAAGAGGGCCGAAACTTCCTCTCGCAGAAGATTCAAATGATCCTCCGAGATACGGTGGTGCTGCAGTGGCATGGCTGGAGGGGGTCGTCTCGAAGGGGAGGGAGTAGCCCCTTCGGACGATCTGCAGCACCCACCTGTCCGAAGTGATGGTATGCCAGTGGAGCAGGTGATGGCGAACTCTGCCGCCCACTGGCGAGGAATGGGCCGGAAAGCTCGGACTAGGAAGGCTTGGAGGCGGATGCTGCCGGGGTGGATGTGGGCTGACCGCGTCGTCCTCCAGAACCGCCTCGGCAGAAACCACGTCCGCGACCGCGCGCAGGTTGGTTCTGTGGCTGGTGGCTAGGCGGACGTGAGGAGGCACCCCTTCCTTGGCCACGAAAGGGGCGAAAGGCGGAAGTTTGCGACCGCGGGGCCGAGAGGCCCAAGGACATGGCCGTAGCCCAGGAGTCCTTAAAGCGATTCAGCGCACTGTCCGCTTTCTCACCAAAAAGGCGAGTGCCATCAAAGGGCATGTCCATGAGAGTGCTCTGGACATCCCCCGAAAAGGACGTGAACCGCAGCCAGGCGTGACGTCTAAGCGCCACCGTGGTAGAAATCGCCCTACCCAGCGAGTCCGTAGTGTCAAGCCCACATCGGATTGCATGTCGTGCTGCGTCCCTCCCATCGGCCAGAGCCTGGGTAAGTCGTGTCTGGGCCTCCTCCGGGCACAGGGGCAGCACGTCCTCCACCGTATCCCACAGAGAGTGGGAATAACGGTCCAAAAGACAGGCGGTGTTCAAGGACCGCAGACCCAAACTAAGGGAGGAGAACAGCTTTTTGCCAAACTGTTCCAGTCTCTTGGAATCCCGGTCTGGCGGAGTGGTCGGGAAGGAGGATTGGGAGGTAGAAGCCTGGATAACCAGGCTGTCGGGGTGGGGTGTTGGGACAGAAAACTGGGGTCACCCGGAGCAGGGCGGTGGCACCTGGCGACGTTCCTGTCCACAGGAAGGACTGTGGAGGGCTTGGACCAGGTGCCCTGCAGAACGTCAATGAGGGCCTCATTCATGCAGGGGTGCAGGGAGGGGGGAGTTTTGTTGGGGTGGGTGGGCAGGGATGGGGTGTTGTTTGTTATTATCACAAGGCAACCCTTTTTTTGTGTTGGTTCTACTGTGCTCTCGGGGGGTCGAATGATGGTTTCTGTGTTTGTCTTGGAACGTCAATGGACTGGGGGACAGGATCAAACGAGGTGTGGTCCTACAATATCTGAAGCGACTTTCGCCTGATGTGGTCTTCCTGCAGGAGACACACCTTATTGGCAATTCCTTCTGCGCCATGAATCGGCGTGGCTACCGCCTCGTGGCCCATTCGGGCTTCACGTCAGGCTCGAGGGGTGTGGGTATCATGGTAAAGAACTCGCTCCCGTTAGAAATTGATGAGGTGCTCCACGATGACAGGGGACGTTACGCTGTCTTGGTGGGGAGAATGGAGGGCAAAGTGGTTGTCTTTGTGTCAGTGTACGTCCCACCGGGGTTGCAGTCGACCACCTTTGCAGATCTGGGGCGCCTCCTCCTTGGCCTTCCGGGGGGGCTTCTGGTGGTGGGGGGGGGGGATTTCAACGCGGTGGTTTCTGGGACTGTGGACCTCCCCCGGGCACAGGCGTGGCTGTCCGGCCTCTTGGATACACTGGGATTGGTGGACTGCTGGCGCTTAAAACATCCCACGCAGTTGCAATACACTTTCCACTCGGGGGCCCATGGTAGTCTCTCACGGCTTGATTATGTCCTTGTCCCGGCGGCCCATGTCGGGAGGGTGGGGGAGGTGCGCCATTTGGCACGGGGTATCTCGGACCACTCCACGCTATTGTTGCATTTTGATGTCTTTCCGAGGGCTGAGAGCAGGGTGGTCCCAATCAATTCCTGGTACCTGCGCGACCCCACCATTCGCGCTGACGTGATTAAATCCCTCCAGCGCTATTTTGAGGAGAATGTGGGGTCAGTGCCTTCAGCTATCTCCCTGTGGGAGGCCTTCAAAACAGTACTTAGAGGGGAGGCCCTATCCCTTATTTCCCACGCCCGGAGGCGCGAGCGGGAGGTGACCCGGGTGGAGGCTGAAATAGCGGAGCTGGAGGGTAATCTAGAAGATGGGGTGACGGACGCTGCACTACATGTCCTCCAGCTCAAGCAGGCGGCTTATAGGGCCCTCGTTACGGAGGCGGCCAGGGGCCTTAGTAGAGAGCAACAGGGGCGACTGTATGATGTGGGTGATAAGGCTGGTAAACTGATAGCGTGGTTGGATAAAAAGGAAAGAGCGAATCGTGTGGTCCCGCTGATTGAGAAAACGAATGGTGTGTGTGTAACTGAGCCAGAAGAAATTGTCTCCTGTTTCGCGGAGTATTTCCGCGAGGTGTATTCCCCGGTCTCTTCTTGCTCGGAAGAGGATTCCTGTGCCCTGCTCAGGGATATCGCGCTGCCTTCCCTGTCCGGGGAGGACAGGGTGTCGCTGGACGCCGCTCCCACCTCCGACGAAATCGCCCTCGCCATACGCTCGGTCGCTTCCGGCAAGGCCATGGGCCCGAACGGTATCCCTATCGAGCTGTATAAGCTGCGACCGGATACATTGGCGCCTCACCTCCGCGCAATGTTCCTCGCGGCCCACTCGTTGGGCTCCCTCCCGCCTGACCAGCGTCTGGCTACAATCGTGGTGATCCATAAGGAGGGGAGACCTCGGGATCGGGTTACTTCTTATCGGCCTATCTCACTACTGAATGCGGAGCCCAAAATTCTCGCTAAGGTACTCGCCAATCGGCTGGTCGGTGTGGTGGGAGATCTGGTTCATCAGGACCAGTCTGGCTTTATTCCCCATCGCAATACAGCCCTTAATCTGCGGCGTTTGCATGGGGTGCTTGCGCGCGTCCCATTTATGCGGGAACCGGCCATTTTGGCGTCCTTAGACGCCACCATGGCGTTTGACACGCTTGAGTGGCCATACATCTGGGCGATGCTCGCGAAGTTCGGATTTGGCCCAGGATTCATCAGTTGGGTCAAATTGTTGTATGCGGGCCCAATGACGCAGGTGGTCGTGAACGGAAGAGTATCGGCCCCGTTTGAGCTGGGCCGGGGCACGCGACAGGGCTGTCCCTTGTCGCCGCTTCTTTTTGCGCTTGCCTTGGAGCCCCTGGCGGAGTGGCTGCGGTGGGAGCCTTCCATCCGTGGTCTCCGTTGGACCCCCGAGTATGAGGACCGCGTATCCCTATACGCTGATGACATCCTTCTGTACCTAGCCTCCCCACGTAAATCACTTATAGTGCTAGTTGATGTTTTACACTCGTTTGGTCGTAACTCCGGTCTCGTCATCAACTGGGCTAAATCGTGTGTGTATGTTCTCTCTGGGGAGGCTCCTATTCTCCCGCGGGGCTGTCCGATCCAGATCGCCCCGCAGGGATTTCGGTACTTGGGTGTCTTCATTACTCTGGACCCGGAGGCCCGGTATGAACGGAATCTGCTTCCCCCCCTCCAGCGTCTGCGGGTAGATGTCGCACGCTGGCGGCGCCTGCCGCTTTCGCCGCTCGGCCGGGCGGCATTGTTCAAGATGATGTCTCTGCCGCGTTTTCTGTACGCTTTGCAGAACACTATGGACTTGGTTCCGGCGCGCTACTTCCGTGAGGTGGAGAGTCTGCAACGCCGCCTGTTCTGGGACGGGAGGCCGCGCATTGCTCTGGCTAAGCTGACGCTCCCATGGTTTGACGGGGGGATTGCTCTCCCGGATATTAAACGGTACTATTGGGCCTCCCAGCTCGCCGCCATTAACCATGGCCTCTTCGGGCCCGCCTTAAACCCGGCATTTGAAATGGACAAGATGCTCCTGCCAGGTGGCGACTACAATCGAGCGCTCTACTCTAGCGCGCCCGACGCTCGTCTGACGGGCCCCACGCGTGTCATGGTGCAAGTCTGGCACGCGGCCAATGCAGCTATGGGGTGGAAGGACCGTTTGACCCGGGCATCACCACTATACGCGTCTGAGCGGTTAGGTTCCCTGTGGACCTCTAAGGGCTTCGAGAAGTGGGACATAATAGGTATCAGTACAGTTGGGGATCTTTGGACGAGGGGAGGATTTAAAACGTTCGATATGCTACAGACGGAGTTTCAGTTGCAGGGCAGTGAATACTTTCGGTATTTGCAGGTCCGTCATGCGCTGGGCTCCGTCTTCTCGGACGTTGCCTCCATCCCGGAATATTCCCCCCCTGGAGGATAGAATGCTGGATGGGCACGTCCCGGACAGCACGGTCTCACTTATATACAAAAAGCTCATAAACGACCGCTCGGGCCTGTTGACTGCCCTTCGTGCAGCTTGGGTTGCCGACGGGCTGGAGTTGGACGACGAGGACTGGACCTCCGCGGTGGCCTCCCCGAAGGAGGTGGCCATACCGGCTCGCCTTCGCTTCGTCCAGCTCAAGATACTCCACCGGGTCTACATGACGGGGCCAAATGCTGGAGATGGGTTGTGTAAGCGTGGGTGTGGTGCTTTGGGGACCTTTATGCATATTTTGTGGGAGTGCCCGGAGGTAGAGGGGTTCTGGCGTGGTGTACATGAGGTGCTGCGATTGGTTACGCGTGTGGCGTTGTTGCCTGAAGCGAGGAGATGCCTGTTGAATGTGTGGGAACCGACTGATTACTCGGCGCCGCAGACGTGGTGGGTGACTCTGGGATATATGATAGCCAAGCGTGATATTGCTCAACTGTGGGGATCCCAGAGGCCCCCGACGGTCTCGGCCTGGAAAGAACACATGGACTGGTGCATGTTTCGCGAAAAGGTGGTGTATGTGGCGAGGGGTAAGCCTGGGACATGGGTGAAAGTATGGGGCCCCTGGAACGCCTACCGAGGGGGTATCTGCGCACCACCGCTGCTGCCTGATGCCTCGCCAGCCCCATCCCCTTAGCCGACTCATTCCTCCGCTGCCGGGCATTGGGTTCCCCCAGTCCTCGCTCTGTTCTCTTCCCCCTCCTCACACTTGTGTATAGTGGGGATCCCCCCTCTAGGGGAGCACGTGCTGCTATTTTTGATTGTGGGTTGCCTTGTGGGTGTGGTTTTAATTTTTGTTGTTCTTAATTTAAAATGAAACCGCATACTGGGGCCTGGATGATATGGCTTTGACATTGTTACATACGGAGAAATGCTCCTCCTGTAATACCACATGTTCCATAAATGTATGTCGTATGTTCCTACCATTGCTAGCGGCCGGCCGGAAGGTTGTGGGCCCATACTTGTATACTTTTAAGGTCTGTAATAAACGGTTTAAAAAAAAAATAAAAAAAAATGAGGGCCTCATTGAATTGCAGCAGAGGCTCAGTGGAGCTTGCTGCAGACTGAAGCACCTCAGTGAGGATGTTAGTCCTCACAGCCACGGCAGGCAGCTCGAGCCCAAGGGCTGCGGCCGCCTTGCGCAGCACCACAGAGAAAGCAGCACCCTCCTCCGAAGCCACAGTCGGAGGAGAGATGAATCCAGTGTCTGGTGAGGTATCCAGACCACTGGCCTCCCCCAGTTCATCTGCCCAGTCCTGTGACAGCTGAGCCTGAATGGCCATAGGATCCTCGGACCCCTCCCATTCGCCCCCGTCATCCGATTCCTGGTAAACAGGAGGAAGGAGCGGAGCCGGACGATAGACATAATGTGTCTCTAACGGCGCCGTACGCGGCGCCCATCGACGCCGCAACGGCGCCGGATCCGGAGCGGGGCTAAACTGGGGCTCGACGCCGAGCGGAGCCGGCGTCGGAGGTGGAACCGGTGTCGACGCCGGCGGAGGAGGCGTGACGAGGTCGACCGGCGTCGACGGGGACTCGGGGGCGAGTCCCTCGGGAACCTGCGGCGTCGTGGCCGGAGCCGGCGACGGAGCCGCCGGCATGCAAGGTTGCCCAGTCGGGTCCGCGGGGACCGAAGGCGCGCCAGCGGGCGTCGACGGCGGAGCCAGGCTCCTCATGGCCGAGAGGAAGGCACTGACTTCCGCCGGCGTCGCGCCAATCCCAGGGACCGGCGGGTATGGGGACTTGCGCGGCGCCTGCGGCACCGCTGGAGCCGCGGGGGTGGAACCACCCTGACCCTCGGCCGAGTCGCGCGACCGGCGAGGGGAGTCCGAAGAGCGGTGTCGCCTCTTGGACTTCTTGGAGTGCTTCGACTTACCCGAAGACTTGGAGCCAGACGAGCGATGATGACGTCGGCTGCGGCTCCGCGACCGATCCTTGGACCTCCTCCTGGACCGGGATCGAGAGGGGCGCGGAGCAGAGTGGCGAATCTCGAGGAGCTTACGGGACTGCTCCCGTCTAGCCTTCGAGGTCAGGGCCTTGCAGTCCGAACACGACTCCGCGTCGTGGTCGAGGCCCAAACAGTAAAGGCACCGGCGGTGATGATCCGTAACCGACATCAAGCGGTTACAGTCAGCACAGGCTTTGAAACCAGGCATCCTACCGGCACCGAGTCGAGACAAGATCAAAAAGGATCAAAAAACGTAGTCAAAAGAAACTAAAAGGGGCAGCTCTCCCGGATCTGCGCTTACTGGCGCGGAAAAAAGAAGAAGAACTGACGTCAGCGCGCGAGGGCGGCGTCTAAGTACTCAGACGACGTCATCCCGGTGCACGACGCCGACAACGGACGCGGAGCCGCAGACGACGCCTAGCGACGCGCAAGGGGTATTGCTGACGAAAAAATCTTCCGGATCCAGTCTGACGCCTGGGGATATTCTAAGGTGAGGAATCTAACTAACGTGTTTCTTTCAGATACTTCTTCTAATTATGACAGCTCTTTGAAAGCAATATACCGTTACATCCGCAGAACCTTACTGGTTGTGGGGATATATAGGACTTGTAGGTTCACAAAGAACCTGACGAACCCAGAGCCAAAAACTGAGCTGCGACTTGCAATGGTTTTTTATTATGTAGCGGGTATATAGCAATTACTCTGGGAAAATGTATACATGGAAAAATTGGTATGAAAGACACCTATGTATTACTGAAATGGGAACAACATATAGAGTTTAGAATCAGTAGATATTTGCACATTTCGGAAATTGGGAACACTCATACTAGCATGAGAATTATTGGTCATTTTTCAAAATGACTTTTTTTTTTACACATGGTCTTTCATTTGGAAGGCAGAAATGCATTGAAAGTCAATAGGTAATAACAGTTGCTTTACAAATCTGAATTACCCTAAGTCTCCCGATAAAAATGGTACATCACTTGTGTGGGTAGGCATAGTGCCCACGACAGGAAACGGCTCAAAACGCAACGTGAACACACCACATTTTCACAATGAAAATTACCCTTTTTTTGCTAAGTGCCTAGCTGTAGTTTTTGAACCCTAGCTCTGCCGGCACCTAGGGAAACATAGCAAACCTATACATTTCTGAAAAATAGACACCCAGGGAACACAGGATGGGGTGACTTGACTGGCTCTCACCAGGTTCTGTTACCCAGAATCCCTTGCAAACCTAAAACAATGTCCAAAAAACCAAATTTTCCTCACATTTCTGTTGTGGAAAGTTCTGGAATCTGCGTGGATCCACAAATTTCCACCCACCCCTCGTTCCCCAAAGTATTCCCCAAAAAATGGTACCTCACTTGCGTGGGTAGACCTAGTGCCCGTGACATGAAACGGCACAAAACACAACATGGACACACCACTATTTAAAAGTGAAAAATGACCCTTTGCTGGAAAAATGCCTAGCTGTAGTTTTTTAACCCAAGCTCTGCCGCCACCTAGGGAAACCTAGCAAACCTATACATTTTTGAAAAATAGACACCCAGGTGAATCCAGGATGGAGTGACTTGACTGGCTCTCACCATGTTCTGTTACCCAGAATCCCTTGCAAACCAAATATTGTCCCCCAAAAATATTTTCCTCATATTTCTGTGTTGGAAAGTTCTTGAATCTGCGTGGATCCACAAATTTCCACCCACCCCGCTTCCCCCAAAGTCTTCCAAGAAAAATGGTACCTCACATGTGTGGGTAGGCCTAGTGCCCGCGACAGGAAACGGCGCAAAACGCAACGTGGACACACCACAATTTCACAGTGAAAAATGACCCTTTTTTGGCAAACTGCCTAGCTGTAGTTTTTTAACCCTAGCTCTGCCGGGACCTAGGGAAACCTACCAAACCCACACATTTATGAAAACTAGACACCTGGGGGATTCCAGGGAGGCATGGCTTGCGTGGATTCCCCAACGATTCCTTATCCAGAATCCCCTGCAAACCTCAATTTTAGCTGAAAAAAATCACTTTTGTCACACATTTTTTTTTTTTTAAAGACCTTTATTGCATTGTTTCATGATACACAGCTTCCAGCCTACAACCCCTCGGGCTGGCCGCACAGTATGTAGCACATGCATTGCTTCGTATAGTACACAGCCCATTGCCGTCAACCCGGGTGTACGGCAGCGTTTTAAAGTGCAAGTGTCTCACAGTTTGAAGGAGGATAGTGAAGGTCTCATTTTCCTCTTTGTTATAGCCATAAAACGAGAACATGTTTCAAGAGTAGCGGCAAGTGAGCCTAACAATCGAACAACCCCCCCTCCCCCCCCCCAACAAACTAACCCGGTCACCACGTTTAGCACAGTAAGTCAGCTATGTCAGATGCAACTATAGTGCCCCAATCTAAAGCATCCGGAGCCACAAAGTCGTTAGGGCCCTTACAAATCGTCTGAGCCGGCTTGCGTGGTGGACGGAGGCTCGCAGATGCCTCCCCTGAAATCGTTCCAGTTGGACCATACCTCCACCCATTTCCGGGGACACCCTCTCGCTACATACGCAGTCTTTTCCTGTAGCATACACCAGTCCATATCGCTGTGCCAGTCTGTTAGTTGTGGTGGATTAGGGCTTCCCCAGCGTCTGGCAAGGTTTCTTTTCGCTACCATTTGTCCGAGCGTCACCCAGAGCCTCCCTTTCGGTGGCAGGTCCGTTGGCTCCCATATATTAAGGAGACACCTCTTGGCCTCATCTCCACCTCCCATACCTCCTGCATACACTGCACCACCCTTCACCAATACCGCTGAATCTTCGGGCAGTCCCATAATACATGGAAGAAGGTACCCGTGTCCCCACATCGCCGGCTGCAGAGTGCCGTGTCAGCCCTCCCCATTAAGTGTAGCCTAGTACAAGAGATGTATATTCTATGCAGTATCTTCAATTGGATTAGTCGCAATCGGGCTGATATCGCGACCTCACGAGGTGAAGCCAAAGCATACAGCCAGTCTTCGTCGTCTATCTCCAGCCCATCAGCTGCCCATTTCTCTCTAAGGGGTATGAGCATGTTAGGGGTGTTATTGATCAATTTTTTATATGCAAGTGATATGGCGTGTTCAGTAATGTGCCCATCAAGTAGTCTATCCTCAAGCGGGGAGGTTTGTGGTAGTTTAGTCTCAGGTGGGATATTAGCCTGAAGGGAGTGTCGCACCTGTAAGTATCTAAAGTAGCCCTTGGTTCGTCCCAGATTGCCTAGTTTTTCTGAGGCCCAAAGTGGCGTGGCCATTGTAAGGACTCCTGACCATCCGAGCTTCCTCTGAGCAATGTGCCATACCTGTACCGAGTGTAGTGTAGGTCCAGTAAGTTGACGTGTACCCCGTTTGGAGTAGAGTGCTATCTCATAATTCCCCCCGGGAAGCAGCCATCTGTCCATACCGGAGGCGGGATCATTCCCATCGCCATACGTCCCTTGATTGATCGCTGAGAGGTGGGCTGCCCAGTAATATTTGCAAATGTCTGGGAGGGCTATACCGCCATCGTACCACCCCAGCGTGAGTTTGGTCAATGCGATTCGGGGCGACCCGGCCCAGAGGAGGTCGCGCTGCGCCGCCTCAATCGCTGCAAAGTAGGTGTTAGGAACTAAGTCTGGATAATTTTGTAGCGCATAGAGAAAACGTGGTAGCGCTAGCATCTTAAATAGGGCTGCCCGGCCCAATAGAGACCGTGGTAGGTGTTGCCAGGATTTGGCCTCCCTTTGGAGCCGACTTAGTGGCTGTTTGAGGTTTCGATCATATAGTAGGGCCTTGTCAGTGGTAATGTATACTCCCAGGTACTTGAACCCGTCCTCCGCCACCGTGATTGGGCACGTGTCAGGGAGTCTCGGAGGGTCGCCATGTAAGACGTAGAGATACGATTTGTTCCAGTTGACCCGGAAGCCAGAGTTACGACCGAAGCTTGCAAGTATGTCGAGCGCCGCCATTATCGACCTGCGCGGCCTGCAAAGGTACAGGAGGATATCGTCGGCGTAAAGGGATATTTTGTCCTCCCACCCTTCCGCCCAGACTATACCCTTCAGGTAGACGTCCTGCCTTATCCAGGCTGCGAGCGGTTCAAGGGAAAGGGCGAAGAGAAGGGGAGAGAGGGGGCAACCCTGTCTAGTTCCCCTCTCAAGTGTGAAAACCTCAGACACCTTGTTGTTCACTAGTACCTGCGCCAGGGGCTCTGCATACAAAAGACGCACCCACGCTATAAAGTGAGGTCCAAAGCCCAGTTTGCGCAGGACTGCGAACATATATGGCCACTCTAGGGTGTCGAAGGCCATGGCGGCGTCCAGAGAGACCACCACCGCGTCCTCCTGCAATCTGTGGCGCTGCCCCAATACGCCATTTAGCCGTCGAATGTTGAGGGCCGTGCTGCGATGGGGCATGAACCCCGACTGGTCAGGGTGGACCAGTGAAGGAAGTACCGATTTGAGCCTATTGGCAAGCGTTTTGGCCAGTATTTTGGGCTCCGCGTTAAGGAGCGAGATTGGTCTATATGACGCACGAGTCTCTGGGTTTTCCCTCTTTCGGTATCGCCACTATGGTCGCTATGCGCTGATCACGAGGCAGCACCCCTATCTCCTTACTCCCTTCGAACATGAGTCTCAAATACTTACTGATGGCGTCGGGTTTCAGCTTGTAAATCTCTATTGGGAGGCCATTGGGTCCTAAAGCCTTACCAGGGCGGAGGTCTCCTATTGCACGCTGTAGTTCTTCATCTGATAGGGAAGGCATTCGAATATCGGTGAGGAGGTCTATAGAGTCCTCCTCCGGGCGGTCCGATTCCCGCCTGTGGACCTGTTGGTAATGTCTCGCAAACTCTTCCACTATCCCCCGGGGCTCTGTAACTACGATTCCTGACTCGGTGCGTATTTCTGACACCACCTTTCTGGCCTGTTGTTTTTTCTCGAGCCAGGCTATAAGTTTACCGGCTTTATCACCCTGATCATAAAGTCTACCCATCTTATGCCGAGCCACAGTCTGAGCCTCTCGGGTAACCAGTGCCCTGTACTCCGCCGCCTTTAACTGCAGTTTGTGTCTGACTTCCCTGGCCCCAGTGTCTGCCGCCTCCCTCTCTAGATCTTCCAGATCTGCCTCAAGTGTTGTGACCTGCCGACGGGTTTAAACGCCTCCCACAAGGTGACGGGGGAGTCCACTGAGCCAGCATTGTTGTCGAAGTACTGTGTGATGGAGTTGGATATCTGCTTTCTGGTGTCCTCGTGTTTTAAATGCCAGGCGTTTATTGGTGCTATGCATCCCTCACGGCTGTTTCCAACTGTTATGTGCGTCAGGACCGGTGAGTGGTCTGAAATGCCTCTAGGGAGAAGTGCTGCTTCTCGTATTGTCATGTCTTGTTGTAGCAAGGTAAGGATGTAATCTAAGCGCGAAAAGGAGTGATGCGACCCAGAGAAAAAGGTAAAGTGGCTGTCTGTAGGATGAAGCAGGCGCCAGACGTCCGTGAGCCCGAAGGCCTCAAGAAAGTCCGCCAACCACCTCTGCCCCTGGGGCAGGTCTCTGGGGGGCTGCCTATCCTGGGTCCCTAACACCACGGCGTTAAAGTCCCCCCCAGCACCAATTGACCATCGGGAAGGGAAAGGAGTAGCGTGCCCAGGTCCGCGAAGGCCCGAGGTTGGAGGCCAGGCGGAATGTAGACAGAGAGTAGGTTAAGTGTGCGGCCCTCCCACCGTCCAGAGACAGCCGTGAAGCGGCCCTGTGGGTCAGTTTTAGTAAGGTCTATATGGAGGGGCAGCGAGCGACGCAGGAGGATCCCCACCCCTCTAGAGCCGGAGGTGAATCCAGAGTGAGCTGCTAGAGTGTAGCCCCATCTGTTGAGGGCCTGACAGACATTCCCCATCAAGTGAGTTTCTTGCATTAGTACTACGTCTGGCTGGTGCCGTTTGATGAATTGTAGGACTATAGTGCGTTTAAGTCTGTCCCCTAATCCGTTGACGTTCCAGCTGAGGACTTTCAAATGTTTTTCCCATCTCCTAGCCATATCCGTTGCTTTGTAAGGTGCTTCGTCCCACCACCCCGGCATTCCGGCTGACTCCATGACAACATAATTTGTGTGACCGTGAAGGATCCCCAACTCTCCACCCCTCCCTGGTTCCCACCCCACATGTGTATTCAGTGCAAGCGATCAAGGATCCGACAACCCATTCGTCCCACCCCCCCCCCGCGTCCGTCCCCAACATCCCTCCCCCCCCTCTGCAAAAACCAACCCCCTCCCTCCCTGCCCCCTGCTCCGTGGGTTCCAAACTACCCACCACCCCAATTAGCAGAGCGCCTGTCGCCCAACCCTACCCCGGTGAGAACCCACCGAGGAACTCTACGTGGGAAGTACGTGAGCCAGCCCCATCCTGGCACTTTTGTCACACATTTATGTGTGGGAAAGTTGTGGCATCACTGGGCTGACACAAATTTCCTACCACCCAGCGTTCCCCCGGGTCGTCCGATAAAAAACGGTGCCTCGCTCGTGTGGGAAGCCCAAGTACCCGTGACAGGCAAGGGCCCAAAACGTATTGAGGCAACATCAAAATTGCCCATCACAAAATGTTTTGGGCCCGCCTGTCGCAGGCACTTGGGCCTCCTACGCGAGTGAGGCACTATTTTATCGGGAGACCTTGGGGAACGCTGGGTGGTAGAAAACGGATAAGGGCTTAGTTTCCAAAAAGCCAGGTCTTCAACTTTTTGCGGAAACAGCGGTGTTCAGAAATGCTGCGCAGATGTGAGGGCATTTTGTTCCAGGATGCCGGTGCCAGAAAGGAGAAAGATCAACCTCCTTGCCTAGCAGTTTGAATTCTGAGGGGAGTAAGCAATGCCTCATTGCTGGATGTAAGCACTCTCTGTGGCTGATACCAGCGTAGCTTTTGCGACCAATATTTTGGACCGCTTCCATACATATGCTTATGAGTTAAGCATAGGATTTTAAAAAGGATTTGCTTTCTCACTGGAAGCCAATGGAGAGTTTTTAAACAAGAGGCAGAAGAGGATCTTTGCGGGAGGTCAAGGACTAACCTGGCTGCAGTATTCTGCAGGACCTAAGCCTATTTAAAAGGTTTTCGTTTATTGAAAGCAATAGGGCGTTACCGTAGTCCATTCTATTTATAATCAATCCCTGTATTAGTGGTTTCCGCGCCTCAGTAGGGATCCATTTAAAAACCTTCCGCAGACTGCGCATAACGCCAAAACAAGTGCCAATGACATGGTTTATTTGGCCCTTCATGGACAATCGGTTATCCATGTAAAAACTAAGATTACAAACCATATCCATGGGAGTGGGACTAGGGCCTAACTTAGATGGCCACCAGTTATGTGTCCAATGCTCCATAGCCTTGCCAAAGAGCACGATCTCTGACTTACCACCATTTAGTTGGAGATAGTTAGCCCTCATCCACTTGTCGACATGAGTCATGCAGTTCTTGAAACGCTGCTTGGTTTCTGTGGGGTCTGGGCCTAAGGTGATCAGAATCGGAGTGTCATCCGCATAGGATATGTCATCAAAACCATAGGTTCAGATCACCTTAGCCAATTGGGTCATATACAGATTGAAGAGCGTTAGGCTCAAGATAGAGCCCTGCGGGACTCCCATCTTGACCGGTCTCTCACGTGATATGGTATTTCCCATCTGAACAGTTGTTACATGTTCAGATAGGTAGCTATTGAACCATTTAAGGGCGTTCCCTCTGACACCAATCACCCAATGCCGCTGTTCTAAAATGTTATGGGAGATGGTGTCAAAGGCGGCAGACAAATCGAGCAGGACGAGGATGACTGACTGGTGTTTGTCTAAAGCCAGTCTGATGTTATCGGTGACCTCGACCAGCGCCGTCTCAGTGCTATGTGCCGTCCTAAAGCCAGACTGGGAGAGGTCTAAGAGTCTGTGGTTTTCAAGATGGTCTACAATCTGTTGGTTTACAAGGGACTCCAACATCTTCCCAAAATAGGGGAGTAAATAGATAGGACGGTAATTTAGGAGAAGTTTTGGATCAGCTGTCGGTTTCTTTAGGATCGGCCTAACTCTGGCTGCTTTCCAGATTGTAGGAAAGTCAGCTTCCGAAAATGACTTATTAAATAAGTCGATCAGTCTTTCCAATAGTACTGGAGCGATAATGGAGTAAATTTGGGAGTGACAGGGTCTGTAGGGGAGCCCGACTTTATCTTCTGCATAACAGAGGTAACAGACTTAGTCACATTTTACAAATTCATTTAGAATATGAGTAGGGTCGGGAGAGGGCAAGGCAGATCTTCAGGGTAAGTACTATTATGTAGCGATATAAGAGAATGGTGAATAGCTGTAACTTTCCTAAAAAAAATTAGAAAAGAGTCAGTACAATTTTGAGAGGCAGGCATTGAAGGCTGATTACTGGGAATTGTGAATTCTTTTAAGATTTGGTGTAGTTCCTTAGAAGAATTTTCTGCCTTATTTATCCGATCTATAAGGAATGTTTTTTTTGCCACTTTTATTTCCCTCATTTAACCATGATGCAGTTCTTGTATTTTTCGCGATTGGCTAGATCTTTACTTTTACGCCACTGTCTTTCAGCGGTTCTACATGACAACGTTGTCATTTTTAGTTGGTCAGTAAACCAGGGATAGGTTCTAGTCTTGATCTTGACATTACTGAAGGGGGCAATTTTATCTAATGCAGTCAGGATAGCTATGTCAAGATGCTGTGCTGTTTGATTTACGCTGGCTTCTGGATCTATCTGATCTGGGCAGAAATGCTTTAGGAAAAGAGGCAAGGTGACTTTGCGCCATGATCTGCGCAATAGGAGTTCGCTTTCCAAGTTAGTTTTAGCTGCAATTATAGGAATAGTGAGTTTCAGTAGGTAGTGATCTGTCCATAATAAAGGCGTTAGGGATTCCACCGTCATTCCAGACGAATTAGTAAAAAGAAGATCCAAAGTATGGCCTGAGCTATGTGTGGGGCCTACGACCAGCTGAACAAGACCAAGGGTGTTAACGTTAGAGATCAGTTTCTCAGTGTCAAGGTTTGATAGCATTTCAGCATGATAATTAAAATCTCCGATTAAGAGAAAATTATCGGAGGCTAAAACATGCGGTGCAATAGTTTCTAATAATTTATCTGTAAAGTCCCCTTTTGTTCCTGGGGGTCGGTAAATTAAAGCCCCTCTCCAGGAGCCGTTGGAGAGGCCGTTGATCTTAAAAATACACATTTCTATATGACTATGTATGAAACTTTCTAAGACAGTAATATTTAAATCATGTTTAGAGGCAATTAGTAGGCCACTCCCTCTAGTCTCTTTCCGGTTTATTCGAGTGACTTTATATTGCGAAGGGAAGGAAAATATGCACATCATGGGAAGCATGCTCATGTATCCAGGTCTCTGTAACAAAACGGATGTCAGGGTATGTTAAATCTAAAAGGCTCCATATCTCTATTGAATGTTTAGAGATGGAGCGTGCATTAAAATAGATTGCACTGTGTTGTCTAGGAGCACTGGGCTGATTTGGACATAAAGGTGTAGTGGTCTTTTTGAGACTAGTGAGATAGGCTGAGCGCCTGATTTCTGGAATACTAGATATTTCCGTTTCAAGTACATCAGTAAGTTCTGTCGAAGGGGTATTTAAATCTTTTATTTCTTTGCTTGAATTTTTAATATATACCATATTACCTCTAGATCAGAAGATGTCCCGAGAAGTATAAATGGATCAAGAGCAGGGGACAACGATGCAGGGGTCCTGGCGTCTGGCGACGGTCAGGCGCGTACGGATGCAGACGGGCTTGCCTTTGGCGCGCCTTCGGCACTTCATCCGCACTGAGAGTAGCTTTAAAGTTAACCATGATGCAGTTTCTTGTATTTTTCGCGATTGGCTAGATCTTTACTTTCACGCCACTGTTTTTCAGCGGTTCTACATGACAACGTTGTCATTTTTAGTTGGTCAGTAAACCAGGGATAGGTTCTAGTCTTGATCTTGACATTACTGAAGGGGGCAATTTTATCTAATGCAGTCAGGATAGCTTTGTCAAGATGCTGTGCTGTTTGATTTACGCTGGCTTCTGGATCTATCTGATCTGGGCAGAAATGCTTTAGGAAAAGAGGCAAGGTGACTTTGCGCCATGATCTGCACAATAGGAGTTCGCTTTCCAAGTTAGTTTTAGCTGCAATTATAGGAATAGCGAGTTTCAGTAGGTAGTGATCTGTCCATAATAACGGCGTTAGGGATTCCACCGTCATTCCAGACAAATTAGTAAAAAGAAGATCCAAAGTATGGCCTGCGCTATGTGTGGGGCCTACGACCAGCTGAACAAGACCAAGGGTGTTCACGTTAGAGATCAGTTTCTCAGTGTCAAGGTTTGATAGCATTTCAGCATGATAATTAAAATCTCCGATCTTCGGCACTTCATCCGCACTGAGAGTAGCTTCATCCACACCGAGAGTAGCTTCATCCGCACCGAGAGTAGCTTCATCCGCACTGAGAGTAGCTTCATCATCCGATAATTCCATGAGGAGAGAAAACTCACTGCCTGAATCTTCCCCTGCCTCCTCTGCCTCAGATGCAGAGTCAGTCTCTGAACCATGGCAGGGGAAGACTCAAAAGCATACCAACAACCTGCTGAGCAGTAATCCTGCGGCTAGCCATAATCCTTACTAAGAAAGGAGACTGCACAAACATGTCAACAACAACCAACACTGTGCAAAATAAGTAAAAAAATGTGTGCCTTTATCACAAAGATCTATATACTCAAAAACTATACGATTCACTTATAAGAGACAGCTACACTCACCAGCACCTCCTCTGCAGAGACACAGCAAAAACCCACTAGAAAGAAAAAACACAAAACCAATTACTCACAAGACAACAAAATACACATCAAGCACAAATGCAAAAAGTTTTTGACACTCAAAAAACAGAAGCCACACATACTGGTATTATTACACGATTTGCAAAAAACACATTCATGCAGAGGAATGAAACTCATTTACATTGTACAAAAAACGTCTCTTACCAAACACATGCAACTACACAAACAGCAGAACCACTATTAACGAAACCGCAACCTGCAGCAGTCTAAAGGGCAAAAGCCTTGAACTAGAACAAAAAGGGAGAAATAAAGCATTACAATTGCAATTCACAAGAAATAAAACAGTTCACATTATAACACGCTATGTCACTACCCAAATGGGGGCAAAAAGGCCAAATAAACAGCCAGATCTGCCCCCACGGGGGGTGGGGGGGGGGGGGGCAGAATACACGTAAAAAAATATATGTCCCCTGGAAGCGACCAATTTATTTATTTTTAAATCCCTGGCTCTAGTGGGCTTTTCTGCCCCCCTCCCCCCCCCCCGGGCCAGAAACGCCAAAAAAATGTAGGTGATCTGTCCCCAGGGGGGCAGAAAAGTCAAAAATTATTTAGGCCCATAAGGAAGCAACCCTTGCCCAAGGGGTCGCTTCCATTTAAAACTCTCCCTGGTGTCTAGTGGGGTTTTCTGCCCTTCCCCCCGGGGGCATAAAGGCCAAATAAACAAACCGATCTGCCCCCAGGGGGGCAAAATATACTTTAAAAAAAATATGGCCCCTGGAAGCGACCCTTGCCCAAGGGGTCGCTTCCAATGTAAAAAAAACAAATTCCCTGGTTCTAGGGGGCTTTTCTGCCCCCCTTGGGGCCAGAAATGCCCCCCCAAAAAATCAGGCTATCTGTCCCCATGGGGGCAGAATATAATTTTTAAATAAATTTGGCCCCTGGAAGCGACCCCTGCCCAAGGTGTCACTTCCATTTAAAAATATACAAATTCCCTGGTGTCTAGTGGGGTTTTGTGCCCCCCCTGAGGGCAGAGAGGCAAAATAAAAAAAATGATCTGTCCCCAGAGGGAGCAGAATATACCTTAAAAATAATTTGGGCCCTTGGAAGCAACCCTTGCCCAAGGTGTCGCTTCCGATTTAAAAAAAAAAATTCTCTGGCTCTAGTGGGCTTTTCTGCCCCCCCCGGTCCAGAAACGGCCAAAAGTCGGCCGATGTGTCCACAGGGGGGGCAGAAAAGTCTGAAATAAAAGCTCATCCTTAGGAAGGGACCCTTGCCCAAGGGGTTGCTTCCTTTGCATTAAAAAACAAATCCCTGGTGTCTAGTGTGGCATTCCTGGTGCACGATCACGACACTGCACGATCATGCACCAGGAATGCCCTGCATAGAGACATCAGGGGAGAGGAAACAATGTTTCCTCTCCCCCGATGCCTCAAGGCGTCCAGATTTGACCCCACCACCCCACCGGAGAACAAAACCTACCTCCTCCTCATCTTGGACGCGCTGGAAACAAATGGTTTCCAGCGTGTCCATCGCTTCCAGATGACAACGGCACGCATGGTGCGTGCTGACGTCATGGGAAAGCGTGGTGGGTCGGGGTGGCAGCGGAAACTCTTCCGCTGCCATCCCCCTCTGTGTGGGCAAGATCGTTACCCCAGGGAGGGAGCGCCAGCACTTCCCCCAGGAGCTGTGCTCATGACGGAGCGGTTCCGTCATGAGCACAGCCCAACCGATGCTCATGACGGAACCGCTCTGTCATGAGCATCGAAGGGGATTAAACAGACACACAGCAACTCTCATATCCGGTATAATGTCCAAACAAATGACCATTAAATTGATATTTCTATTGCCATATAATACACCATCAACATTGCAAACAGGCATACAGCTGGCACACAGCTATTAATTACATTAACAATTGGACTGCACAGAAGTTTGAACATAATAATGTATTGCTACAGAAGCAAAGGCTGATCTTGCATTTGCAATAAAATAGACATAGAACTATCTGCATTTACAAGAGCAACTAGGGTTGGACTGGCTGATAGGGCAGTCAGGATGCGTCCAATGAGCTGGCCTGACAGGCCTGTGTTTAAGCCAATCTGTTGGTTGTTTTGGGGCCTGTTTTATGGTGTGGTGGGTCAGTTTTTACTATTTATTTCCCGGATATTAAAACCCATTGCCTGCAGCAAGCTCATATCCATACAGTCTTCCATAACTTGCAAAACACTTGAGTTAAAAACTGCCTCAATTCGTAAACATATATTCTTTCCCAGTCCAATCCAGAGAGGAACCACACTTGGTAAAGGAAAAAGAAATGGCTTTACTTTGAACCACAAACCAATGCTACTTGAAGCACAAATACAATTTTTCTGCTTCTATAACGGCCACAAAAATCTCAGAAAGTTCAAACCTCCTTGCTCCCATGCTCTCTAATGTTTTGGTAATAAAATACCTTTGACTATCTTGCATGTAGTCCCTCATTCAGGAAATAAAATTATATTTATGAAACAAATTACTGTTTGCTTTCCCAAAAGTTAACAATATACAGATAAAAAGAGTGAGTACGGTTTCAATGGCAACAAAGATGGCCTGCATTCAGAGGAGTGATTGCGATGGGAGGCAGTGAGTAACGTAAGACAAGAGAGGGTTGACAGTGCCTAATTTCAGTAGTCACCTGTTTTAAGTTAGAATCTCATCAGCTGCTAAGAGGGCAACCTGCATAGCCTACTGTCTCTACTGGGTGCTGTTCATTGACCTCTAAATCAAGGGCAGGGCCACTGGAATTATGTGATTGTGCTAGGCCAGCTTTTTTTCGCATGATTATGGATATGCTGCATTTGTCACAATCCATCATCTACTGCATAATCAGCAAATTTTAACGTAAAAAATGTGTTTCTAGCTCAAACAGTTCAAAAGATACTAAAAATGCAACAGCATGTGTTAATTGCAGTGGAAGGCCCTTTAAAAAGGTTGAATGGCCACCTTTCTGTTGCTTTTGTTTTCCAATAAACTTTATTGATTTTGGGTAAAGCTACATAATCCGTATAAATGTAGGAGCCTCAGTTTAATACAGAATATCACATTCCACTGCTGAAGCTCTACAAACATGAAAAATAAACAGGAATTTCAAATTCAACACAGATGAAATGCTTATTATTTGTTTTGGGGTCGACAAAATACTCGAACAAGAACCATGTTTTCCTGGCTCTAATTGAACACAAATAAGTAAGCAGGATATCAGGATGATAGCAATAATAGTAGCAGCTGAGCATTATTGGTTATGTGAGGCAAACAACCCTAAAACCAAAACCTAAAAGATAAAAAAACAACCAAAAACAGACTAACCCGCCCTCGCTCCCCTCGCTCTTGTGTATAGTCCCAATGTCATAAGGGGAGACATAACCCTCCGTCAACTAGGGAACGTTCTGTTGCTTATTGCTAAATGTGAGTACTAAACCACTACTAATGAGGTGCAACTTATGTCCAAATAGTGTTAACAGATGTAAAAAGGGACAAAACAATGAGGTAATACTTTCACTAAATTGAAAGAAAAAAGCTAAAACCTTGGCTCTTTCAACAGTAGAGGAGACACTTGCTGTTGGGCTCCAACTGTTCTGTCAATAGGGTTAAGGCTAGCGCCGGGACACTTTCCGGAGTAGCTGCGTGCTCTACAAATACCCTATGACATAACATAATAGAACATAAATGTTCAGCAGTATGCAACAAAATTTGCCTTTTCACGACACATAATTTATTCAACCCTGCCGCATAATTTGGCCCTCTCCTGCCTCATAATTCCAGTGGTCCTCGCCAGGGGCTACATTTATGCTTTGCTCAGTCTGTCCCATTTATATTCCGCAGTGGCATCTAAGTGCTTCAGTACCTCGTTAGGTTTGGGGAGGCTTCAAAAATACTGTACCATATAATTTTCATGTGATGTACTTTCTTGGTACACAATGCATAATGGACTGCAGCAAGAGTAGCCACCTGGCTTGTTTTCTACCACTGGTATTGTAACATCTGGTCGGTACAAAAATAAGCAGAATCACTTAAAGCTATTATTTTTAGCCCTTATCTGTAAAACTTCAAACAGGAAATATAAATAGAAAACTTTTTCAAAGGTGTTCCAGAGTGGAGTTAACAATGCCTTAAAAATAATTAAGGTAAATAAAGGCAGAACATTCATGTACCTAAGGAGTACATTCCATTTTGTTTCCAGTCCTATTTAGTATCATGCCCTTGCAGACTCTTCAAAATGGCTGGTATGTTTCCCCTTGAAAGATGATGAACCTTACTGTAGCTCCTTCTTGACAACAGCCCTGTGAAAAATCGCTGTCCTGCTAAAATGCTGTTTGTAGAAAACCTTAAAAGTGACAGAGCTGTGAAGTACAGCTCTGTAACTTTTAATGTTTTCTAAAAACAGGACATCTTTTGCTCAATACCAAGCAGATGTGGCAGAAGGCAGACCTGGCAAAAGCCCCTCTGTGCAGCTCACACTCCCAGGCTAATAGTTTTTTTTTAAAAAAGCAGGAACAGGCCGTGTAATGTAACACAAATGCCTGCTCGGTCCCTCTGTAGCTCCCCCCCACCCTCCCTTGTGCGCTGTGCACACCCAGAATCTTGTGCAGCTTTCTACCACCACAAGGGTCCGACACCTCCGAGACCCTTCCCAGCGGGTTTGCTTTCTCTTTCTCAGCAACACTGCCTTTCACGTGGATCGTCTTTCCAAAAGATGATCTGCTAACAAAAGGCAGGCTCTCTCCTTCCTAATTTCTTGAGCGATCTGCGCGCTTTGAGATTAGTTCTGAGCGCTTGGTGAAGTCAGTGTGCACGCACGCGCGCCGAGGCGCGCAGCTTGGGGGGGAACATAGGTCATGACAGAGTTCCCTCCAGAGCCTTAAATCGTCCTCTAATTTTTCATCCCTGCAACATCTCTTCATGTGCACCTCCTCAGCTAGCGGCCACTCATGCACATCCCGAATTCATTCCGAGAGCTCAGGCGCCCGCACCCCCATCCAAATAATTGCAATTCTGCGCCTCGCCAGCACCAAAAGTAGTTGCTGGAGCCTATATGCCATCTTACTTTGCTTTTTGGGTTTTCGTATCAACCCAGTAGACAGTGGTTGGGTGTCAAATGCACTCGCCTATTCACGCTGCCTCTTATCCGCTCCACTACCTCCAACCAGAAGCTATTGACCTCAGGACATTCCTAAGCCAAGTGCAAGAAATTGGCTCCTTTATGGCACGTAGAACATGTGTTTGGCCTATTGGGGGCCATGCAATATAGTCTCTCTTGGGTCATATATGTGCGATGTGTATAGTTGTAGTGGATTAACCGCAAGCGAGCGTTGCAGGAGATCATATGCGTGAGTGTACCTACTATCCTCAGTCCTTGTCCTCGGGAGGCTCCGCCAGGTCCTCATTCCAAGCTACGAATGATCCAGGAGGGCGAGCACTGGCGTCTGCCCTCATTGCCCTATACAGTAATGATATAGTGCACCTACCCACCCCACACATGAGTAAGACGTCCAATGTCTGTGTGGGCTCGATGGATATGTAGGCCATATTTCTTTAAATAAATTAGCTAAAGCGGGGTATTGTAGGTTTAGTCCCTGACCCAGACCAAAGTCGCCACAGGGCTGTTGAAATGTGATAAAGCTCTCACTTGGATACAGATCCGCAAGCATGTCACAACTCCCCACCACGATATGACATATCGGACATCACCCTGCTGACCGGCGCAAGATCCAACACCTACAACTCCCGGTGGAATGGAGCGTGCCTCACGATTCGCTCCACAAACGTTTTGCCAGATACGCGCGGTCTATCTGACCAGATAGGACACCACTTCAGGAGTGCCCGCGCCCTCCAAAGCACAAGTTACTACTTGTGTAACAATATATCTGTCAGAGACATTAGTTAGTGATAGATTCCTTACCTTAGAATATCCCCCGGCCGTCAGGTGGGATCCAGAATGTTTCGCTTAGCAGTACCCTTGCGCGTCAGTAGGTGGCGTTGTGCGGCTCCGCGTCCGTCATTGGCGTCGTAAGCGCCGAGACAACACCATGGAGAGCACTTAGGCGCCACCCACGCGCGCTGACGTCCGTTCTTTACACCACACCGCACCATGAACGCAGAGCCATGCAAGATACTGACCATTGGTGCAGAAAACTAGGGCCCAAAGAGGGATGACCTTAACCCTAGTAACCAGTTAGCCGATCGGGGAGGACAGGTGGGGCGGTAAGGAATCTATCACTAACTAATGTCTCTTACAGATATATTGTTACACAAGTAGTAACTTGTACATCTGAAAGAGACACGTTAGTGATAGATTCCTTACCTTAGAATAGATACCCCAGCAATACCAACCCCAGTGGTGGGTCTGCAAACAAGATTACACCAGAAAGTCACAGAGCACGGAACGGCCAAAGAAGCCGTCCCTCCGGACTTGACTGTCAGTAGTACTTGGTAAACGTGTGCAGCGAGGCCCACGTAGCTGCCTGACAAATGTCCTGCAAGGGGACGCCGCGTCCCAAGGCAATAATGGCTGCTGTTGCCCTGGTGGAATGGGCACGCAGCCACATAGGAGGCGCCTTCTTAGCCAACAAATAACAGGCCCTGATGCACAGAACGACTCACCGAGAGATGGTCCACTTGTGCACGGCCCGACCTTTTTTGGCGCCCATGTAGCCAACAAAGAGCTGGTCATCCACCCGGAACCGCTGTGTACGCTTCAGATAGAACGAGAGCGCACGTTACGGGTCCAGACAGTGGAGCCTCTCCTCCTCTTTTGAAGGATGTGGAGGCGGAATGAAGGTGGGCAAAGTGATGGTTTGTTAACCACAATTAAATTACTCAGACTGTTAGAGTAATTTAATTGTGGTTAACTGATTACATTAAGGAGGAGTTACTCTGACTCAGAATCCTCTCTACCCTCTAGGCATTGAATAAGTGTTTCATTAGCCCTTGATGTGAATATACAAAGTGATGGTCTGCCTGATGTGGAAGGGCGCAACAACCTTCTGCAAGAGAGAAGGACGGGTCCTTAAAACCACCTTGTCCGAATGAACAGAAAGGAAATGAGGTTTGGAAGAAAGGGTCTGGAGCGCACTCACTCTTCTGGCAGAGGTGATAGCAACCAGGAAAGCAGTCTTTAAGGTGAGAAGACGCAAAGGACAGTTGTGAAGCGGCTCAAAGGCGTATACAGTTTTAGTGGAGGGACGCCTGGCTGCCAAGATGACATCACAGACTTGGGGAGGAAGATCGAAAGCTGTCAACTGTCACCGCTCAATCTCCACGCATGGATGTGGAGGCTGGACAGGTTCAGGTGGAGGACCATCCCCTGCTGCTGCGACAGAAGATCCCCCCGAAGAGGCAGTTGGATCGGGGGATCGATCGCCATGCTGAGTAGCTCGGGATACCAGTACCTTTGTGCCCAATCCAGAGCCACAAGGGTGACTTGGGCCCAGTCGCGCCTGATCTTCAGCACTCTGGGCAGAAGTGGTATAGGCGGAAAGAAGTACAACAGACCGCAACTCCACTCGCGGCGAAAAGCGTCGCCGAGCTAGTGCCGCCTTGGAAATTCCAACATGCAGAACTGATGACATTGTGCGTTCTCTTCGGTGGCGAATAGATCTAACCAAGGCTCTCCCCACTGCTGAAAGAGACCTTGCACCACGTCAGAGTTCAGATGCCATTCGTGATCCATCATGGACCGGCAGCTGAGTTCGTCCACCCTAGTGTTCAGAGAACCTGCTAGGTGTTGAACCACCAAGGTGATGCCTTGATGTTCCAGACATGTCCAGAGGCGCAGAGCCTCCTGACATAGGGTCCAGGACCCCACCCACCCTGTTTGTTGCAATACCACATGGCGGTGGTGTTGTCAATGAACACCTGCACCACACTTCCCCGGACATAGGGAAGGAATGCCTTCAGTGCAAGTCGGATCGCCCGAAGCTCCAAGAGGTTGATATGGAGCCAGAACTACGCCGGAGACCAGAGACCTCTGATCTCCGCCTCTCCCAAGTGGCCTCCCCATCCCAGGAGGGACGCATCTGTCACTACTGTGTGCTCCGGTGGGGGAAGGGAGGGATCTGCCATTGACCCAATCGCGATTCGTGAGCCACTACTGCAATTGTTATGCAGTGCCCTCTGAGATCTGGACATGATCGGGCAGGTTGCCCTGATGCTGCGCCCACTGGAACTTCAGGTTCCACAGCAGAGCCCGCATATGCCATCTGGCATGTTGCACCAGCAGGATGCCATTAGGCCCAAGAGCCGGAGGGTCATCCTGACTGAAACCCGGGACCGAGGTTAAAAGATCGGAATCATAGCCTGAATATCCCAGACTCGCTGCTCGGGAGGATAAACCCAAAACCGCGTTGAATCCAGAACCGCTCCTATGAAGGGGAGCTTCTGAGAGGGACCCGGTGCGACTTCGGAACGTTGATGGAGAACCCCAGCAAATGCAGGAGGTCAGCCTTAGTCTGAAGGTGGAAGACGACTGCCTGGAGCAAGCCCGCCTTCAACAACCAGTCGTCGAGGTAGGGGAAGACTGACACCCCGACCTGCGTAGATAAGCTGTAACCGCCGCCATCACTTTCATGAACACCTGAGGGGCACTGGTAAGGCCGAAGGGGAGCACAGCAAACTGAAAATGCTCCTGGCCTACCATGAACCGCCAGTAACGCCGGTGGGCCGGCAGGACGGGAATGTGAAAATATCCTGCAAGTCCAACTCTACAATCCAGACTCCAGGGTCGAGGGCAGCTAAGACCTGAGCCAGAGTCACCATCTTGAACTTCTCCTTCCGGAGGACCAGAAAGTAGTGGGAACAACAACCACCCCCTACCTCCGGTCCAGGAATGCACTCGATGGCCCCCTTGGCCAAGAGGGCCGTGATTTCCTGTCGGAGAAGAGCCGCCAAGTGATCCCCAGACATGCGGTGGCATAGCAGGAGGGGAGGACTGAAAGGGAAGGGAGTAACCGTGGCGGATTTTCTGCAGCACCCATTTGTCTGATGTAATCTCGTGCCAGTGAGGGAGGTGGTGACGGATCCTGCCACCCACCAGCGTAGGGTGCTCCCCGAAGCTCAGATTAGGAAGGTTTGGAGGTGGAATCAACGGGGGTGGAGGTGGACGGACCCGTATGCTGGTTCCCCGCCCCGCCCCTGCGGAAACCGCGACATCGGCTGCGCTGGGGCTGGTTCTGCACAGGCTTAGGGGACAGGCGCGCCTGACTGCCTCTACCTTGGCCACGAAAGGAACGAAAACCAAGCGAGGCCGAACTCTTAGCAGAAAGGCCCAAGGACTTGGCCCAAGGACTTGGCCGTAGCCCGCAAATCCTTAAAGCGCTCCAGGGCACTGTCAGCCTTGTCGCCAAACAGGTGGGTGCCATCTAAGGGCATGTCCATGGCAAGCTTTGGATATCGGGCGAGAACCCAGTCAAACGCAACCAGGCGTGACGGCGCAACGCCACAGTGGTAGAAATCGCCCTGCCCAATGAGTCAGCGGTGTCCAACCCACACCGAATGGCGAACTTATCCGCATCCTTACCCTCAGCAATTGCCAGAGAAAGGACAGTCTGCACTTCCTCAGGACACTGAGGCAACACCTGAGCAACGGAATCCCACACCGCGTGGGAGTAGCAGCCCAACAAGCAGGCAGTGTTCACCGACCGCAGCCCTAAGCTGGCCGAAGAGAACAACCGCTTCCCAAACTGGTCCAGTCGTTTAGAGTCCTTATCTGGCGGGCCGTAGGAAAAGCACTCTGTGACGTCGAGGCCTGAATGACCAGGCTCTCAGGCGTAGGGTGAGTAGTCAAAAAGGCGGGGTCACCGGGCGCCCGTCGGTGGCGCTTGGTAACGTTTTTATCCACTGGTGCCCCCGTGGCCAGCCTCGACCAAGTGCCCAAGAGGACGGCGGGAAGGGCGTCATTGAAGGGAAGCAACGGCTCCGACGAAGTAGACACCGTCTGGAGCACCTCGGTGAGGAGGTTGGTCTTGAGGGCCACTGCGGGGAGGTCAAGATTGAGGGCCTCAGCCAACCGACAGAGGACCAGCGTGTAGGAGGAACCTTCCTCCATTGTAGGCGGGGGAGGCGAACCCTGGGTCAGAGGAGACATGGAGGTCGCCTGCCCACTCCAAGTCGTCCACCCCATCCTGCTCGGAGTCACATTGCCGGGCAAGAGGGTCCGAGGACCCTTCCCAGTCTTTGTCCGCCTCGGGCGTAGAGTGAGCCGGTTGCGGTGGCAAAGCTGGAGCCGGAGATGGGACGAGCAGTATCGGGAACGGCGCCGAGAACGGCACCGGCCGAGGTCGGACCAGCGCCATCTCCCAATGCGGATCCCAAGCCGGAACAAAATGGTCCTGGAACCGGTGCAAGGGAGGAATAAACGGCACCCAGTGTGGCGCCGAGGGTGGCGCCGGGGCCGGAGTCGGCAACGCCGCACCTCGTGGCACCAGGGCCGGAGCCACTGGCGCAGGATCCTGTGGCGCCAGGGCTGGAGCCGGTGGCGGAGCCGCCGGGCCAACAGGATCTGGACACGGGACCGTGGGGCCCGAAGGCACGCCGGCGGGAGCCCGAGGCCTAAAAAGGCGGCCCATGGTAGCAAGGAATTCTTGCACCTGTTCAGGAGTCGCCGACGGACCCGGGTATGGTGGGTAGGCCGCGGGACTCCCAGGCTCCAGTGAAGCCACTGGGGCGAAGTCCCCGTCCCCCGCATCCAGGGAGCAACGAGGGGGGGGGGGACGTCAGAGAGCAGACACGCTTCTTCGACTTCTTTTTATGGCGTCGCTTACCGGAATCCGAAGACTTGGAGCCTGAGGAGCGATGACTCCGGTCCCGCAAGCGTTCCCACGAACGGCCCTGGACCCGGAGCGGCAGCGTGACGAATGCCAGAGCTCCAGCAACTTCCTACGCCGCTCCCACAAGGCCTTGGGGGCCATGGCTCGACAATCCCGGGAGTCGTGGGCAGTCTCCAGGCAGTAGAGACAAACATCGTGGGGTTCCGCCACCGACATATTCCGGCGGCAGGCCCCACAGGACTTAAAGCCGGGCATCCCTAAGTGCACCAGGAGAAAAGAGAGGAGACAAAAAGTCTCAAAATAGTAGTCAAAAAGTGACTAAGGTACGTGCTCAATCCGGATCTGCGCTTGCTGGCACAGAAAATTAAAGAACTGATGTCAGCACGCATGGGTGGCGCCTAAGTACTCTCCATGGCGTCATCCCGGCGCTTATGATGCCAGTAACAGACGCGGAGCCGCACGATGCCACCTACCTATGCGCAGGGGTACTGCTAAGCGAAACTTTCCAGATCCAGCCTGATGCCTGGGGATATTCTAAGGTACGGAATCTATCACTAACGTGACTCTTTCAGATAATAGAGACGGCAGGTCAGTAACTGTTACTCTAACCTGGAGTAGCAGTTTCTCCCAGTTGTGCCCCTCGGCGAACCATCTTGAAGCATGCTGTAGTTGAGAGGCATAGTAGTAGAGCTCCAATCTGGGAGCCTCATCGTACATGCGATTCAGTGAGGTGAGCGCCACTCTGCTGCGACGACCTGCCCAGTACAAGTCTATCAAAATGGAATCCAGAGCCCGAAATATTCGCTTGGGTATGTGACACCGAGCGTTCAGTAGCATATAAAGGCAGCGAGGCACTACCACCATTTTAGCTATTGCCAACCTGCCCATTAAGGAGAGGGGAAGAGTGTTCCAAAAGCCCACTGATCCCAGACAGACGTTAAGTTGTAATATCTGCGGGTCCTCACTCTCCACCTGTATGCCCAAGTACCTGAAGTCCTCCGTCTCCCATTGTAGGCCCAATTAAGGAAGAGGATCCGTGGAATGGCCCGCCAGTCGAGCCAGGGGGGTATATCAATGATTTCGCAGCCCCGAACACACCAGTGTCTCTTTAGAATGTCCACCCACAGAGAAGGACAAATTGAAGAGGGAAGCAGAGTTCAGCTAAAATATAACCAATTAAAAAAAAAACCAAAGCTTCAAAGTCTGAAGCATTCCACTAACCTCACACTTCAAATCCACAGGTTGCTATAGCGCTCACATTCACTTGGCAAACGAGGCAAATCCTTTCATCTCAATGACAGCTCACAGCTCAAGACAGATTCTATACAGCAACAGTCTGGAAAGTTATTGCTTCACCACTGAACAGGTTGTGATACCTCAAAAAAAAAAATAAGTGCAAATTGTGTGCTATGCAAAAGAGAAATGACGAGAAAAGCGATTATCTTGGTTCTCATGTGCAATACATAAGCATTATATTGCCTAAGTCATCCATAGACCAGTTAAATATAGCAGACAGTGGCATATGAGAGATAGCATATGCAAGACCAGGCATTTTCAGGTTTCTTTGTGAAAAGCTGGTGGGTCTTCGGCAGTCAGCTACACGCTATACGTCCCTTTGAGACTCTCGTATGCCAGTTATGAAAGACAAAGTCAGCAGAGAGAAACAGCTTCTTTTAACTTCAAGAGGTTGTTATCAACGGGGCAGTCAAACATAGTTAAAAAGTGGGTTGTTAGTTGATTGGGGTGTGAGCCCTAGTCAAGCAGCAACCACAATCCTAGTCCGGGTAAGGCACAGGCAAACCCCAAATTAACCTGCGCTCAACCCTTTGGTAGCTCGGCACAGTGCCCCCAGGCTTAACTTAGAAGCAATGTGAAAAGTATGTGCAACATTTTCAAAAAAGTAAAACAGTGATAGCACCACAAAAACTATTCCCACGCCAGGTTAGAACCATCTAGCTCAATTTAATAAATAAAACAAGTTCAAAACTACAAAAATTAAATCAGTAGAGCTGCAGTTAAGAATTTTTAAAGAATAAAGTGAAAAATAGCACCTAAAAGCATAAAGCGCCAACCGGGGACATCTGGTCGTGCTGGACCAGGTCAAAGTCAAACGTTCAGGCCGACCACAATGGAACTTAGGTCAGATACAGTCCCAGATTAGTCCAGCTGAAAGTTTATCTTCACAAGTTTTATGCCAAGAGTCTTGTTCGCACTAGAAGGGGTTGGGGGGGATCAAGGAGAGCGTTGCTGAAGGTGGTCGGCATAGTGCGAAGACCATGCTGAGAATTGCAGATGGTCAGACTAGAGCTTTGCACTGGTGGGCTTTTTTCGCCGTAAGTTGGCAGGGTATGCCCAGACGTGGGTCTTTTGCTCACTTTGCCACTGAATTCAAACCAGCCTGGCTGATGAGGGGTGTTACCCCGAAACCGGTCCCAGG
Organism: Triturus cristatus; assembly: GCF_964204655.1. NCBI lineage: Eukaryota > Metazoa > Chordata > Amphibia > Caudata > Salamandridae > Triturus > Triturus cristatus. Next base: position 529,884,697 of record NC_140589.1, read on the forward strand.
ATGCTTGTTTACGGTCCGGGCAGACCTGTCCCTGGACTGTTTGTAACATGTGTACATGTGTATATACACATGCTTTACATAGACTATAAAGCAGTACCCTTCAATTAGCAGTGGCTGGTGTGTGAATGATGCAGATGCCTGAAATAAACTTTTTAGGACCGTCTGGCCAACCATAGCCTGCTGTCTATCTAGGATATCCACAGAATAATGTTTAGGGTTGACCAGGTGGCTCCTTTATATATATCAGGTAAGAGGATATTTCCCAGGCAGGCTTTAGGGGTGGGGTGTTTCTTGGCTTTATGATGGCAAGCTTGAATGCACATGACTAGCCAGCTAGCAATGCCTACTTTAGATATAGGCTGGCCCTTGTGAGGTTTTGCAAAGGCTACAGATAGTCTGTTTTGTCGAAAGACTTGGTTGTATCAATGTGATGCATGATAGCATGTTTAACATCTAGGGTGGAAAGAGCTCTCTCTGCTCCCGAGCCTCTTTGGGGAAAGAAGACGGAGAGTTCCATAATTTGGTTAAGTGGAAATTGGAAATAACTTAGGGTTAGTTCTGAGTACTATGTCCTTGTGAACCTGAATAAAGGGTTCCTGAGGTGTAAGGGTTTGCAGCTCACTGATACATTTAAGACAAGTTATTGCGACAGAGAAGGCCACTTGTCAGGAAAGGTACTCGTGAGGTTAAGAGTTTAAGGATTCAAAAGGAGGACCCACGAGTCAGGTGAGGGCTACGTTCCACACTAGGACAGGGAGGGCTCTGGGGAAAATAACCCTTCTGACACCTTTCATAAAGGCATTATTCACAGGTATGCAGAAGAGGGAGCAATGGTCCCTGTTTTGCATGTAAGCTGCTAGGTGGAATCATATTGAGGTACAGACTAAATCTGATTTTGAAAGGTGGAGCAAGTAGCACATGATATCTTGAACTGTAGGCTTTAGGGGATCCAGGTGACTGGAATTTAACAGTGGACACATTTTTTTTCCTTCCACTCTGCAGCATAGCAGGCACATGTGGTTGGTTTGCGAGATACTCATAGGATGCCCATGCACTCCAGGGGGAGATGTAGGAAGCCAGACACTAGGACCTCAGGTGCCAAATGACTAGATTGATTTGATGGGCTCTGAGTGCCAGATCTGGCCTTTACTCCTGGTGAGGTCAGGCCTGTTGGGGAGCTTCTTGTGACGACTGATCGACATCTGGAGGATATCTTGCCCAGGTGGGGGCTACAAGGATGAGGTTATCAGAGGTTTACGCCATCTTTTGCACCACAAAGAGAAGGAGAGGAAGAGGCAGAAAAGCTTAAGAAAAGATCCATGACCAATTCATCCACAGTGCGTTTCCCACAGACTGTGGGTGTTAGTACCTGGAGGTAAAGCTTGAGCATTTTAAGTTCCCGGGGATGGCAAAGAGTTCTATGTCTGGAGTGCCATAGCATTAGAAGTACAGTAGCAGGACCTATGGATGCAGTTCCGACTCATGAATTTCTTGATGCGTCCTGCTGACCAGGTCCACCAGGTCATTGTCCACCCCAGAAGGTACTCTGCCATCGGGTGAATGCGGTAATACAGTGCCCAATGGCAGATAGTTTGAGCCAGAAGTGAGAGTGAGATGGATTGAGTGTCACCTGTTTTCTACAAGTAAAACATGGCAATCATGTTGTCCATCCCGACTGGGACTACCTTCCCCCGATGTCTGGGAGGAAGTCCGTGAGTGAAAGGTTAATATCCAGGAGCTCGGGGTAGTTGTTGTGGTGGTCCTGCTGGTGGGAGGACCATACTCCCTGTACTGTGGTTTAATTGAGATGGGTGCCCCACCTGGCTTGAGAGGCGTCTGTGATAATAGCGACTTGCAGAATAGTGTCTAGAAAAGGTCTGTCCTGCAACAGATTGTTTCTGTTCCACCACTGCAGTGATGCACGCTAGCCTTCACCAACACTAGATCCTCCATCTGACCCTTCACCTGTGACTACTGAGTCGCTAGGCACTGCTGCAGCTGGTGAAAGTGTAGCCAGGTTTGGGTACAGTGGCAGTACATAAGGCCATCATGCCCAAGAGGTGCATTACAGCTCTGACTGTGAGATGACAATGTGACTAAAAAAGAGATACATGCTGTTGAAATGTGGAAACCCTCTGCAGGGAAGCGCAGCTAGTGTCAGCTGACTGGATGAGTGTAGATCTGGAAGAAGGCATCCTTGAAGACACCTTGTTGAAGCAGAGGGATAACATTCTGCAGCATCATCACATGGAAACGTTTGGAGAGGATGCATCAGTGAGAGGTCTGAGGGGGCTGAGATGTTCGCTGCTGAGAATGTGTCTGCAAGATGGGATGCTGAATGGGGGTGTGAGAATTTCTAGGTAGTAGCCATGGCAGACCACTGCTACGATCCACTAGTCTGATGCGATTACCTGCCAGCGAGGGAGGAAATCTGGGAGCCTGCCTCTGACAGGTGTTCTGTGATCGGGGCAAAGCGAAGAGTCACTGAATAGAGATGTACGCTTTACTGGAACCACCTCTGTGCCTGCTATTGACTCTGTGGGCACCTCTGGTGTACACATATGGTGACTGCTGTTGGTAGATGTGCTGCTGCCTCCGGTAGGAGGGTGTAGGCTGGTGAGGTGATATTGGAACCTGCCCTATACTGGTTGCCTCTGAACGGAGTTTCTAGGGATTGAGGTCTGAAGGGCACCCATGGCTTTGGCTTTGTACGGGTCCTTTATCTTTTCCAGCATTTGGTCAACCTGCAGGGCAATGAGGTGTTCACCATCAAAGGGCAGGTTAAGTATATGCTGTTGGACAGGTCTAAAACCCAAGATACGGAACCAGGCATGACGTCTAATCAGGACACTAGTAGTAACCCTCGGAATGTAGTATCAGCTACCAAATCCTACCCCCTTTTATTATACTCATCTGGAAGGTGCTTGATGCGCTGCTGCGCATCATCTCAATGTGCTCTACCATACCTGGAGAGCAGGCCGACAGAGGAGGCAATCCCCCAGTGGGTGGCAGGTCAGCACCCACCGCTACCCTTTTCCCGGCACCATCTAGCTTCTTGCTCTCCTTGTTGGGCAGGGGATTATCACGCTTGGCCTGAGCTATGGTGCAGGCTTCCAGGGGACTGGAGAAACATTACCCCTGATGTAAGGTGGGAAGTTGGAGGAAGGTTTTTACTTCCTCTCTGCGCAGGGAGGGAACACCCTCACCTTGGCCGGTTCGTTCAAGGTGTCTGTGATGGACTTCAAAGAGAAAAGGTTATAGAAGAAATGCCTGCAATAAGTCTAACCGCTGGCAATCGCTTGGGGGGGGGGGGGGGGAAGCATTTCAACCAATCATTCTTTTGCCCACCATGCCACATCAGTTTCAACCCAGCCATATGTAAATCAGTCTTGACTGCTCAAATTTGAACAGTCCATCTCAAGCTGTAGAATGTGGCTGTCCTCTTTATCATTTTGTGATATGCCATGCTATTGTCTGGGGGTGATTTCATAACTAGATAGTGATCCAGTTCAGGATTTCCTGAGGGTATCAACATCATAGTTATCTAGCAGGTTGTGAGTGGGCACCGGATTGAACGCCGCATCATAATAGGCAAAAGGGTGTAAAGGACTAACTTCTCTGTAACAAGAGCCTCTGAAGTGTAGGGCCCTTGACTTATGCAGTATCTTTGGGATCAGCGACTGTGTGTAGGAGCGTTGTCAGCTCCGAAGCCTTAGGTCGGTGCATACCAGAACTATAGGGCAGGGAAGGCCTGTAAGGCTGAATATCTGTAAAAGGGTACGACGCCCAACTCCTCGCAGTGGTGCTCGGCCACAACTTATTAAACATTTTTTTATTAAGGTTTTTAGGTACAGCATATGTCCACATGAAGAAGGAAATAAGGCTATAAGGCAAATTAATAAACCTTAAGAAGAAAGGATCGGATATATGAGAATGGCAGGAGTTGCGGGGGGGAAGGGGGGGGCAAACAGTAACAATAACAAACGCTCCAACTAAATACTACAGGAGTGGTTCCATAATAAGAATATTCTAAAGAAATATCGGGTGTAGATCCAGGGAAAAGGAAAGCGAGCCCCAGGCTCTTCGGTCATTCATCCAACTTACATTACTTACAGGCAGAGTCAGATCTTCTGGTAAGTAATGGGCACCAAAGCTAGGATACATCAAGCAGTCACTCACAGAGGATTCCCCATCAGAGGATAGAACACAGCTACCCATCAACCCATATGAGCAGGCAGTCCTGGAGAAATGTCTCCCATGCCTTCACATGGTTGGGACTGCACAGACCCTATTGAGCCTCTAAGGTCAGCACAGCCTCTTCACATTCAGCCCATTTAGTTACTTCCTCTCTCCACCCCTTGAGGGTATAGCCCAGAGATTTCCAAAACATAGACAACTGTTGCCAGGCCACGATACGAGCCAGGTCTGTGAATCTTGGGGTCACTAGTTTAGTCAGAGGTTTTGGGAACAGTACCAATAGGCAGACTGCTGGGGTTTTGTGAAAGTTGCGAGCAGTGGAGACATTAATAAGGTTCAATACCTTATCCCTGCATAGCGTAAGAGTTGGGCAGTCCCACATCATATGCTAAAAATCCTCCCCATCCAGGTGACATTGTGGTCAGGCCACCTATGCTCCAGGGAACATGAAGTTTATTAGTTTGGGAGTTAGATAAACCATGTTTAAGTAACAGTACTGGATTCATTTAAATAGGGAAAGGGGTGTATGCTAGGATATTGGTCCAATCAGTATATGTAAGCGATTGCCCCAGATCAGTGGCCCATTGCTCATGTAGCCCAGTCTGCTAAATCTGCGTGAACCAAGAGTGAAAGATAAAGGAGAGTAATTGCTCCTGTGCGGCCGGGTGATGGTACGGATATCTTTAAAAAAACATGTTCCTCATGCTCACCGACTCTTGAGCTAGCCACATGGCAGAAGCCACTGTTTAGTACAGTATAAAGTGTTGCGGGGCATCATAAACATGTCCATCAGTTCATGGAAGCTCTGCAGCTGCCTATTTGCATACTAGTCACCTAGAGTGGTTATGCCCTTGCAGACAGACGTGTGCAGCCCCGACCTGCCACCCTCATGGGGGAGGTGCAACTAAGCCAAGCAGCTAAGCTGTGCAAATAAGCCATGAGGTAACAGTCCCTTGGTTAGGGAAGCCTTGTCCTCGTGTGTTGGATGGCATGGGCCCAGTTGTACTAAAGAGTGGAGAGTAAAAGCCCAGCCAGCTTCTCTCGCCATCGGGACTGAAGTTTAAGCAGCAAGGATAGCACAGTTAGAGGCAAATCAAGTGTCAGCAGTCAACCCACTCCAGAGCCCATCCCTCCAGGAAGCCATCCATTTTAGCTGAGCAGCTAGATAGTAAAGATTCAGATCAGGGAACCACATGCCAAATTAGTCAGGAGTTCAGGTTTTGTCTGTGATTCTACGACTGCTCATCCCCCCCCCCCCATATAGAATGAATAAGTAGGCTATCCATCTCATGAAAGAGGGATTTAGGAAAGCGATTCAAGAGGGCAAAAAAATGACAGCATGCGAGGGAGGAAAAAACACCTTAGACAGTGAGATCCACCCCTTCACACACAGAGGTAAAAACGAGAAATGCACGGATTGGCAAAGGGCAGCAAATGCAGCTCGAATGTTGCCCTCAAGTAAGTCAGTTTTAATGTGATAAATGTTAACTCGCAAATACCAGAAACACAGGATTCCCAGTGGAGGGAGTGGCCTAATTCAAAGGGTGACACCCACATAGTCTGGGAGTACAGTTCACATGCAGGCCAGGGAGATGGCTAAAATCCTCAAACACACTAATGGCACCCTTCAACTCCATCTGTATTGCAGTAGGTCATTTGCATAGAGGGGACATAAAGGGGGTGGGGAGCATCAAACTGTAGGACTCAATAGTGCCAAACTATGCGGAGTGTTAGGGTCAGCACTTCCATGGCAAAAAGTACCTGTGAAAGAGGGCAACCCTGTTGCATGCCTCTGCGTTCAGAGAGGACAGTGCTAGTCTTAATTCAAGCCATCGGGCATGTAAAGATGGCGTGTCCAGCCAAGGAAGTTCCCACCAATGCCTATCCTGCGCAATGTTACAAAGGAAACCCCACTGCAAGGAATCAAAGGCCTTCTCAATGGTTTTAGAGAGGGCGTTCAGCACCTGTACCCTTTGGCAGATATTAGGAGTCCTACTCCGCTTGGGAATAACACCTGTCTGATCAGGACGAATGCGGTTGCCCACATATGGGGCCAATCTGTTGGCCAAGATCAATTTGTAATCTACATTAAGGCTAGACAATGGTCTATGAAAGGTTACCAGATAGTCAGTCTTGCCTTTCTTTAAGAAGGGACCAGTAAGGCCTCGTGGTGCATTGGTGGGAGACAGCCAGCAGCCCTAGACACATTGTATAGTTTGGTTAGGGCAGAAGCATGGGCTTCAATAAAGATGATGCAGGCACCTTACCCAGTGCCAATGCCTTAATGGTACCCCTCACCTCCTGGATGGCGATTTCCCCGTCGAATGAGGTTGCCGCTGTAGCTGGCAATCTTTGTGTACTGGCAGATATGACAGTTGTGGAAAGCCTGCATGTCCGCCAGGACCTGGTGCGCATAAAGATGGGCATAGTATGCTGAAAACAAGCTTCATTAATCTTAGGCTGAGTGCACATCGGGTGGTCGTTCGCATTGTTTATTTGAAGACTCAAGGATACCTGTTTGCTGGGGTTGGCCAACCAGGCCAACAGTCTCCTAGCTTTAGCACACTAATTCTGGGCTTTAACAATATAAGCCTGTTAGTTATAGATTTTGAGTTGCTCGATCAATTCAAAGAGCTTTTACCTTTCAGCTTTTAAGCGATCCGGGGATGCTGGAGTGCAAGGCCAGGCCGGCTCTAGCCTAGTTAAACAGTCCTCTTGCAAAGATATTCTATCGATTTGGCAATGTAATGCCTTCACACGACCATTTTGAAGGGCTCCCACTCTACCAAAGGGGAGGAGGATGTACCCTAATTCTCCTGGAATTGGTTAATCGTGTCTCCCAAGGTCTGTTTGAAAAACTGGGTGATGTAGGGTAGCAACAGGGATATTACAAATAGAGTACAGGATGGAGGTACGTCCCAAGTGAACATTAGGAATAAGGAGTTCTAGTAGAGTGCCTCTTTCGGAGGTATTCAACTCACAACATTCGTTCATGCAATTGAGAAGTGCACAAGAACGTTGAAACAAAGTGAGATACTGTGCATACATGAGTAATAGGAGTAGGCATGGCTCATGGAGGTATGGGCTCTCTAGGAGTCCACCAGGCCTCACTAAGCGATCCAACAGTGGAAGAAACGGGCAGACAGTGATTGGAGAGAAAGGCAAGTGGGAGATGTGATGGATCTGGGGGAAATATCAGCAACACAGTTAAAATCCCACCCTATTAGTAGAGGAAATTGTAGCACTGCAGTAATGTTGGGCATTAGAGCCATCAGAAAAGTCAGCTGATCACAGGTTAGGGGCGTAAACATTAAGGAAGGCTATATCCCTGCTTTCTAGCTTGCCCCTCCCACCCCCAACCTCTATGTAGCACCCATCCCGGTCAGTATTCTCAGCTTGCAGGAAAAATGGAATGAAGAAAATATCCAGATTAGTACTCCCCTTCCAGGAGCAAAATATGCTATAGCATAGATTTTTCCCTGCCATCTCCAGCCCTCTGCCCGGGTAAGGCGGGTTTCGTTGAAAAAAAGTGATCTGTGCTCTGCGCTGTTTGATTAATGTTAACACTATATACCTTTTACTCAGAGAGTTCAGGTTGCATACATTGCAAGTGATCACCTTCAAATGAGAAGGAGTGTTGACCATAGAATAAAGTATGTAGCCTGGTGTAGCGGGCCCCACCCACAGTAATTGGTCAAGTGGAAAACCACACTCTAGAGAAGAACAAGAGTAAAATCTTATTGTAGTGATGTAAACATGAACACACCCCAACAAAACCCCTCAGACTAGTCGCGCCGTGGCGTTCCAATCAAACAGTGTAGAAACATAACCTATCGCCCCCCAAGTCAGGTCTCACTGAACCTATCACTCAGGACTAGAAAACAAGAGGGGGAGAGCTGGATGAGCACTTAAGAAGAATGCTGGTCCTCTCACCATAAATCGTGAACACCACAAAGGATTAAGGAGCCTGGGCCCAACTAGCATACGGAGGCGCAAACAATTGTCCACAAAGTCCCACCAAACCCCACAGGGAACGCAGGGAGAGAGGACAAACCATCATATATGGTCATCTGAAGGTCTGGGTGTAACTCTGGGGAGCAAAAAGAATAAGTCAGATCCAGGGAGGACACTCAGTTCCTGAGCCATCAAAAGAGGTGCGTCACTCCCCCCTCTGCTCTTATAGTGTTGCCCACCAGTGCAGCCGGAGGATTTTACTAGCTATTCAAAGCTTTATGTTGTGAGGATCAAAAATGTTTGCGCCTCTTCGAACGGGTGTGTTTGTAGCTGTGTGGCACGGGAGTATGATTCCAACAGCCGCTTTGGGCGTGTTCACCTACTGCAGGTGTCGATCCAGTCCCTGGCCTCCATAGAGTTATCAAAAAAGATTGATTTCACCATGAAACTGTACCTGCAGTCTGACACAGCCTTTTTGTTTTTTTAACGCAGTGAAAAATTTTCTGAGCTTTTGCACAGCTGCTATGTAATGACTTGCTAGTAAGTCTATGTTCCTTGGGATAGCCCATTTCCATAGCTCCTGGGCTAGGATTGACAGTATTAATGATGGGGTTACTCCTTGCTTGTTGATGTAAAACATTGTGGTTGTATTGCCTGTTTGAATCAACAATCTCTTTCCGTAGAGCTCTTTCTGAAAGGATTTTAAGGCTAGGAACACTGTCTAACTTCAGGAAGTTGATGTGCTTTATCGCATCCTGCTGAGACCATAAACCCCTCACCTTGAGGTTGTTCATGTGGGCTCCCCACCCTAGTTGGGAAGTGTCTGTTGTAATGGTCACTTTAGGAGTTGGTTGTGTGAAAGGTCTCCCCTGCGTTATGTTCTTCCTGTTTCACCATGTCATCACCTGAAGAACCGTTTGTGTAACAACCACTAGATCCTCCCAACTCCCTGTTTGCTGTGACCATTGTTGTTGAATCCATTCCTGGAATGGTCTCATGTGCAGTCAAATGTTTGGGACTAAATGAATGCATGAAGCCATCATCCCTAGCAGTTTCCCCACTGTCCTCACTGTCAGAGCTTGCCCCTTGCGGTATAGCAGTATCACTACTGTCCTCTTTGTGCTCAGGAACACCTTTCTTCTGTTGTGTTGAGTTCAGCCCCTAAGAATATCTTTACCTGCTCTGGTGTTATTGATGACTTTTCCCAATGTATTGAGAAACCGAGCTGGACCAAAGTCTCTATGACCCTTTGTATGTGTTGTTTGCAAAGGTTGTATGTGCTTGCTCTTACTAACCAGTAATCTAGGTATGGATAGACATGGATTCCCTGCCTTCTTAGGTGGGCTGCTACTGCTGCTAGGCATTTTGTGAAGACTCTTGGTGCTGAATTGAGTCAGAAGGCTAGCACCGTGAATTGATAGTGCATTTCGTTTATTACAAATCTGAGTAGCTTTTTGTGTCTGCTGTTCATGGGGATGTGCAAGTAAGAGTCTTTTTGATCTATAGTTGCCATGTAGTCCCCTACCTGTATCTGAGGTATTACTTCTTGAAAGGCTGTCATCTTGAATTTTTGAGTCTTTATGAACTATCTATCTTCTGTATGAGGAGGTTTGTTGAATACACCAAACCCCCTTGTTCCTTTCCTTGTAAGGTACCCTCTCTATGGTCCCCTTCTGTAGAATTTCTTGTGCTTCTTCGAGCCAATGAGACATTTTTCTTTTGGAATGAACCTTGTTCCTTGGTTTTCTGCATGGCAGTTGTATTGCCAGTTCTATGCAGTATCCGTGTCGTATTATGTTTACTTTCAATTTGTCGGTTGGAATCCTCTTTCAATCCTGGAAGAAGTTTCCTATTCTGCCTCCGACTGGGGTTGCATGTTGGAGGTATTCCTTGTTATCTGGGCCCTGATGTTTTGTATGTCTATTTTTTGTTGCACCCTCAGATCTTTTTAGAGTGTGCGCCCAGGTTGTAGTGCAGTCACTTGGAGGTGGGTTGCTGCCCCTCTCTTTGCTGTTTGCATCTCTCTCGAGTGCACCCTCAAAAGGACTGCCTCCTCTGTTGGTATTGCCAACCTTATAACCTTGCTGAAAGGTCTGGCATCTGGCTGGTGGTTTCCCCTGCCAGCTGGTCTTCGTGATGGTGTCCCCCTACGCATACCTCTGAATTGTAGTGCCCCCATGGACCTTGCAGTTTCATTTTCCTTCTTCAGCTGAGTTAGCTTGTCGTCCACAGCTGTTCCGAACAGTTGTTCCCCATTGAACGGTGTGTTCAAGATATTACTCTGCAACTCTGGTTTGAACCTGGAGATTCTTAGCCAGGCGTGTCTTCTCTCCGTAACCCCAATCATCCTCTGCCTGCTTGATATCTCTGCAGCATCTAGGGCTGATTTCAAACATGCATTGGCCATGTTCTTCCCCGCTTCCACCAAACGCTTACTTCCTCCCAGTGCTGGTATTGATGCCTATTGATTAGTGCATTTGAATTAGCTATGCGCCACTGAATGGCGGCATTTCGTTCCATCTTCCTTCTTGTGAGATCCATCCTTTTGCTCCCCTTGTCTGGTGGTGGGCCCACGCTAGTGGGCACACTAGCCCTTTTTCTGGCTGTGGAAGCTATTATAGAGTCCGCAGGTACTGAACCTCTGATGTACATAGGGTCCTTGGAGGAGTGTTTGTATTTTTTCTCTCCCCTTGGTGTCACTGCCTTGCATGCGGCAGGCTCCTTAAAGAACAAGTTACTACTTGTGTAACGACATATCTGTAAGAGACATTAGTTAGTGATAGAATCCTTACCTTTGAATATCCCCAGGCGTCAGACTGGATCCGGAAAGTTTTGCTAGCAGTACCCATGCGCATCAGTAGGTAGCGTCGTACGGCTCCGCGTCCGTCGCTGGCATCGTATGTGCGCCGAGATGACGTCACGGAGACTACTTAAGCGCCACCCATGTGCGCTGACAGTTCTGTACACGACTTTCCGCGACAGGAACACAGAGATATGCAAGAAACTGACCACTGGTGCCAAGAAACTAGGGCCCTGAAGGGGATGACCTTAACCATAGAAATCAGTTCGCAGAACGGGGAGGATGGGTGGGGCGGTAAGGAATCTATCACTAACTAATGTCTCTTACAGATATATCGTTACACAAGTAATAACTTGTGCATCTGAAAGAGACACGTTAGTGATAGATTCCTTACCTTAGAATAGATACCCCAGCAATACCAACCCCGGTGGTGGGTCTGCAAATAGATTACACCAGAAAGTCACAGAGAACAGAACGGCCAAAGAAGCAGTCTCTCCGGACTGGACTGTCAAGGCAGTAATGCTTGGTAAACGTGTGCAGCGAGGCCCAGCTGCCTGACAAATATCCTGCAAGGGAACACCGCGTCCCAAGGCAGTAGTGGCTGCCGTCGCCCTGGTAGAATGGACACGCAGCCCCACAGGAGGCTCCTTCTTAGCCAACGAATATAACGCTTTGATGCACAGAACAACCCACCAAGATATGGTTCGTTTCTGCACGGCCCGAACTTTTTGGACACCCACGTAGCCAACAAAGAGCTGGTCGTCCACCCCGAACTGTTGTGTGCGCTTCAGATAGAACGAGAGCGCACATTTTGGGCCCAGACAGTGGAGCCTCTCTTCCTCTTTTGAAGGATGCGGAAAAAGGTGGGCAAAGTGATGGTCTACCCGATGTGGAAGGGCGTGACCTTTGGCAAGAAAGAAGGGCGGGTACTTAAAACCACCTTGTCCGGATGAACAGAAAGGAAAGGAGGTTTAGAAGAAAGAGCCAGGAGCTCACTCACCCTCCTGGCAGAGGTGATAGCTACCAGAAAAGCAGTCATGAGACTGAGAAGATGTAAAGGACAGTTATGAAGGGGCTCAATAGGAGCGCACATCAGATAGGTCAAGACAAGATTTAGGTCCCATTGAGGCATTATGAAAGGCACCGGAGGAAACGTGTGCGTAATGCCTTTCAGGAAGCGGTTAACAACCGGGGACTTAAAGAGAGAAGGCTGATCTGGAAGCCTTAGAAACGCAGAGATGGCCGAAAGATAACCTTTGAGAGTGCCCAGAGCAGAACCCTGCAGGGCCAAGGGTAGGAGGAACAGAAGGACCTCAGAAAGAGGGGCAGAAAGGGGATCCACAGACTTTGCTGCACACCATGCCACAATTTTGTTCCACTGGCAGGCGTATACAGTCTTAGTGGAGGGACGCCTGACTGCCAGAATGACATCACAGACTTCGGGAGGGAGATCGAAAGCTGTCAACTGTCGCCGCTCAATCTCCACGCATGGAGGTGGAGGCTGGACAGGTTCGGGTGGAGAACCGTCCCCTGCTGCTGCGACAGAAGATCCTCCCGAAGAGGCAGACGGATCGGGGGATCGATCGCCATGCTGAGTAGCTCGGGATACCAGTATCTTCGTGCCCAATCAGGAGCCACAAGGATGACTTCGGCCCGGTCGCACCGAATCTTCTTCAGCACTCTGGGCAGGAGTGGTATAGGCAGAAAGGCGTACAACAGACCGCAACTCCACTCGCTGCGAAAAGCGTCGCCGAGCGAGTGCCGCCTTGGAAATGCCAACATGCAGAACTGGTGACATTGTGCGTTCTCTTCGGTGGCGAATAGATCTAACCAAGGCTCTCCCCACTGCAGAGAGACCTTGCCCCACGTCTGAGTGCAGAGGCCATTCGTGATCCATCAAGCACCGTCGGCTGAGCTCGTCCGCCCTGGCGTTCAGAGAACCTGCCAGGTGTTGAACCACCAAGGTAATAATGATGTTCCAGCCACGCAGAGCCTCCTGACATAGGGTCCTCGACCCCACCCCACCCTGCTTGTTGCAATACCACATCGCAGTGGTGTTGTCCATAAACACCTGCACTACACTTCCCCGGACAGAGGGAAGGAATGCTTTCAGTGAAAGTCTGATAGCGCGAAGTTCCAAAAGATTGATATGGAGCCGGGACTCCGCCAGAGGCCTCTGATCTCTGCCTTTACCAAGTGGAGACCCCATCTCAGGAGGGACGCATCCGTCACCACTGTGTGCTCCAGTTGGGGAAGGGTGAGGGATCTGCCATTGACCCAATCGCGATTCGTGAGCGACCACTGCAATTGTCGTGCAGTGCCCTCCGAAATCTGGACATGATCGGACAGGTTGCCCTCATGCTGTGCCCACTGGAACTTCAGGTCCCACTGCAGAGCCCGCATATGCCATCTGGCACGCTGCATCAGCAGGATGCAGGAGGCCATCAGGCCCAGGAGCCGGAGGGTCATCCTGACTGAAACCCGGGATAGAGGCTGAAAGATCGGAATCATAGCCTGAATATCCCGGACTCGTTGCTTGGGAGGATAAACCCGAAACGCGTCTAATCCAGAACCGCTCCGATGAAGGGGAGCTTCTGAGAGGGACTCAGGTGCGACTTCGGCACGTTGATGGAGAACCCCAACAAATGCAGGAGGTCGGCCGTAGTCTGAAGGTGGGAGACGACTGCCTGGGACGAGCCCGCCTTCAACAACCAGTCGTCGAGGTAGGGGAAGGCTGCCACCTCTGACCTGCGCAGATGAGCTGCGACCACCGCCATCACTTTCGTGAAGACCCGAGGGGCGCTGGTAAGGCCGAAGGGGAGCACAGCAAACTGAAAATGCTCCTGGCCTACCGTGAACCGCAGGTAACGCCAGTGGGCTGTCAGGACTGGGAGTGAAAATATGCGTCCTGCAAGACCAACGCTACCATTCAGTCTCCAGGGTCGAGGGCAGCCATGACCTGAGCCAGCATTTTGAACTTCTCCTTCCGGGGGAAGCGATTGACGTTTCGCAGGTCTAAGATGGGACGCATGCCCCCTTTGTTCTTCTTGGGGACCAGAAAGTAGTGGGAACCACTCCCTACTTCTGGCCCAGGAACGCACTCGATGGCCCCCTTGGCCAAGAGGGTCGTAACCTCCTGCTGGATGGCTGCTAAGTGTTCCCCAGACATGCGGTGGTACCAAGGTGGCATGGCTGGAGGGGTGGACTGAAAGGGAAGGGAGTAACCCTTGCGGATGATCTGCAACACCCACTTGTCCGATGTGATAACGTGCCAGCGGGGGAGGTGGCGGTGGATCCTGCCACCCACCGGAATGGGGTGCTCCACAAAGCTCGGATTAGGAAGGTTTGGAGGTAGAAGCAGCAGGGGCGGAGGTGGACTGACCCCCACGCTGATTCCCAGACCCACCCCTGCAGAAGCCGCGGCGAGGCAGATTCTGCACAGGCTTGCTGAAGGAACGTGCCTGGGTGCCTCTGTCGTGGCCACGAAAGGAACGAAAACCAGTAGTGGCCGGGCTTTTTGCATAATGACCTAAGGACTTGGCCGTGTTGCCAGCAAATCCTTAAAACGCTCTGAGTGCCATCAAAGGGCATGTCCATGAGTGAGCTTTGGACATCTGGCGAGAACCCAGTAGATCTCAACCAGGCACGACGACGAAGTGCCACAGTCGTAGAAATTGCTCTACCCAGTGAGTCCGTGGTGTCCAAATCACACCGAATGGCGAACTTAGCCGCATCCATAAGTTGGCAGGGTATGCTCAGACGCGAGTCCCTTGCTCACTTTGCCACTGGATTCAAGCAAGCCTGGCTGAAGACGGCTGAAATGCCAGAAACCGGTCCTAGGGAGCTTGTTTCCGGTCCAGGGAAGGCATGGCTTGGCAGTTCGGGCTGGACTGTTCCCATGAGGCACAGGGTCAGACTGATTTGCATATGGCCATGTCTGAACTGGGGTGGTAGAGTGGGCCAAAGAACGGTGATGGATCAAACCCAGATCTGTTGACTGGGTGTGAGTGTTTGATTGGTTCTGATGCTCCGTCCATCACCACCCTCTTTTGTACCGCTTTGTTCGCCATAAGTTGGCAGGGTATGCTCAGACGTGAGTCCCTTGCTCACTTTGCCACTGGATTCAAGCAAGCCTGGCTGAAGACGGCTGAAATGCCAGAAACTGGTCCTAGGAAGCTTGTTTCCGGTCCAGGGAAGGCATGGCTTGGCAGTTCGGGCTGGACTGTTCCCATGAGGCACAGGGTCAGACTGATTTGCATATGGCCATGTCTGAACTGGGGTGGCAGAGTGGGCTAAAGAACGGTGATGGATCAAACCCAGATCTGTTGACTGGGTGTGAGTGTAAGATTGGTTCTGATGCTCCGTCCATCACCATCCCCTTTTGTACTGCATCCTTACCCTCGGCAACAGCTTGGGACAGCACAGCTTGGGTCTCTACAGGACAACACCTGTGCAACTGTATCCCACACTGCGTGGGAATAGCGGGCCAATAGGCAGGCGGTGTTCACCGACCGCAGCCCCAAGCTGGCCGAAGAGAAAACCGCTTACCGAACTGCTCCAGCTTCTTACAGTCCTTATCTGGCAGAGCCAGGGGAAAGGCACTCTGCGACGTCAAGGCTTGGATGACCAGGCCTCAGGCATAAGATGAGTGGTCAGAAAAGCAGGCGACATTCTTATCCACAGGGGCCTCTGTGGCTGGCCACGACCAAGAGCCCAACTAGACGTCAGTGAGGGCGTTGTTAAATGGGAGCAGGGGCCGCGACGAAGTGGACGCTGTCTGGAGCACTTCAGTGAGGAGATTAGTTTTGAGGGCCACCATAGTGAGATCAAGGTTGAGGACCTCAGCTGCCCGAAAGAGCAATATCGTGTAGGAGGCACCCTCCTCCATGGTAGGCGGGGAGAGGCAAACCCCAGGTCAGAGTAGACGTCGAGGAAGCCGGCATCCTCCAAGTCGCCCGCCCAGTCCTGCTCGGAGTCACACTGACGGGCAAGAGGGTCCTCGGATCCCTCCCAGTCGTCCTCCACCTCTGTTGCATGGGGAACAGACCGCGGCGGCAGAGCTGGACCTTGTGGCGCCGGGGCAGGAGCCAACGGCGCAGGATTCAGTGGCGCCGGAACTGAATCCTCCGGCAGCCCAACAGGATCCGTACATGGGACCGCGGGGCCTTAAGGCGCGCTGGCGGGAGCCTGAGGCCTAAAGAAATAGCCATGGTAGCAAGAAATTCTTGCACCTGTTTGGGAGTCACTGACAGGACCCAGGCAACGTGGGTAGGCCGCGGGACTCCCGGGCTCCGAAGGAGCCGCAGGGGCAAAAACCCCGTTCCCCTCGTCCGCATCCGTGGACCGATGGGGGGACGTCTGAGAGCGAACACGCTTCTTCGACTTCTTTTTGTGTCGGCTCTTACCCGAATCAGAGGGTGAAGACTTCGAGCCCGAGGAGCAACTACTGCGGCAACGCGAGCGTACCCTGGAGCAGCCTCTGGACCGGGAATGGCGCTGGGACGAGTGACGGACCTCCAGCAGCTTCCGGCGCCGCTCCCTCAAGGCCTTCGGGGCCATGGCCCGACAGTCCATACAGGACCGGGAGTCGTGGTCGGTCTCCAGGCAGTAGAGGCAGACATCGTGGGGGTCCGCCACCGACATATTGCGGCGGCAGGCCCCACAAGACTTAAATCCAGGCATCCCTACGTGCACCAAGGAAACCAAGGGTAGTCCAAAAATGACTAAGGTACGTGCTCTAACCGGATCTGCGCTTTCTGGCGCAGAAAAAGAAAGAACTGACGTCAGCGCGCAGGGGTGGCGCCCAAGTAGTCTCCGTGATGTCATCTCGGCGATTACGCCACCTCCTGACGCGCAGGGGTACTGCTAGCAAAACTTTCCGGATCCAGTCTGACTCCTGGGGATATTCAAAGGTAAGGAATCTATGACTAACGTGTCTCTTTCAGATAGCTTCATTTCCCTGGTCCAACACACTTGGGAGCATGGGCAGGAATTGGCTTCTTGTCTGTGTGGGCAGCAAGGTCTCTAGGAGGAAGCAGGACTGTGGCTTTTCCTCCTCCAGCTGCATTCCATAGGTCTCTGCAGCCTTCTTAATCACCTGGTTGTACGTCCTGATGTTGTAGGGGGGGTGAGGGCCTCGAAGGGTATGAGTCTATCCCTTCTTCTGGCGAGTCGGCGTCAAGATCTTGCCACTGTATGTCTTGTGTCTCTGAGGCTGCTGAACCGTGATAGGTTTGGTCCTCTTCTTCTCCCTCGGCTTCGAAGTAGTATTCTTCTTCCTCCTCCTCTTCATCAGCCGGCTCTGGGGTCATAGGAACCTGCAACCCCTAGAGGTCTTTTTCGGGTAGTGTCAAGGTCTTCGGCGGGATCTTGAATTGCCTCATCAAAATCTTTCTTGCGCTGCAAGATACTTGCCATTTCGGCTTCAAGCCTCTTTTTTCCTCTTGAGCTCCAACGCTTGTGATTCGGCATCGACATTTTCGGGCTTTCTCTTGGCGCTTGTCGACAATGATGTCGAAACTTGCTTTACCCTCTCTTTCTTCGACGTCCAGGAGTCCTTTACTTGACTGCTATTCGAGGACTTTGTCTTATCAAGGGTTTTCGCCGTCTGGGAGTCCTTATAAAAGGAACAGACGGACTGTTTGACCTTAGATGAGCTCGCGGATGACGAATGCTTCAACGCCGGGGCTGTTCGAGGACTTAAGAGTCACTCTTTCGGGGCTCGTGAGACTGTTTAGGGGCAGTCGTCTCTCTTACCTCCTTTGGAGTGCTTTTTTCAGCATTGACGACTTGGTTGTGCGTGTCCTCCTCGCCCTCGAGCCCTTCGGTAACGTGGTCGTCCTCCTCGCTGGAGAGGCCCAGGTCTCGATGGTGGAGGCCCCCGATCCTGCATATTGTAATTTGCTCTTCTTTACCTCACCCTCACCCTCAAGGTCTTTGGGGTGAACGCCGAGCACGCGTTGCAATCTTCGGAGTGATGGTGGAGCGGCAGACAAAGGTTACAGACCGGGTGCTGCGCGTACTTGTGGTGGCAGTTGTCGCAGAACTTTAATGGTGTCTTGTCCATTACCGCACTCAGGTAGCCCCCTGTGTGCGCATTCTCTGTTGGACGTCGAAGTTTTGATGATTTTCTACCTTCTCTGAGTCCCGGTTCACCGTCTCGAAAGTTCTTTTCCTGGTTTTGTAGTTGATTTCTGTGGATTCTTCTCTCCAAAGTTCAGGAGCTCCTTCCGTCTCGATCCAGACCCAACGGCAGGAAAATAGAATCTGAAGATGGCGACCAAAGGTGGGAGCTTCCGGAGGAAGCACGTCGATGTCACAGGACACCCAATGGTGTTACGACGATGCCCATCAGGCAACGATAAAAAAACAATGAAAAAATACTACAATTCCGGACCCAACCACTAGATGGCGGAATAATGCACAGCATAGTGAATCCAGAAAAGATTCACGTTGCAAAACCGGTTTCAATGGTGCATCAGGTGCAGGGGCTGAACTGACACTGTTCACTCTCTCAAGGACGTAGAATTTGGATAAGCCCTCAAGGGCGACCATCTCCTGTAGCCAATCTCAAGGAAGGCGACCATAGCTCCTTCCTTCAATCTTGTGCAGCAGTCACACAAGTCAAAAGTTATTGTGTTCTTTTTGCCTGATATCTGATGCACTTTCAGGTTCCCTCTGCCAGTGTTCTTTCCTGTTCTTTCCCAAAACTGTAACTTTGTTTCCGCAATTGGCACACCTTAGGCTCACCAGTGGTAACAAGGGCCTTGTTACCACAGAGTGTCTGTAAGGGCTGCAGCATGGATTGTGCCATACTCAGAGTCCCTTCACCAAACACATACACCCTGCCACTGCAGACTGTTTTGGTGCAGACAAAACTTAAGAGTCGACATTGCACACATACATGTGTGTCATATCCACCAACCACTGCCTGTGGCATAGGAAAGTCACCACTCTTGCAGGCCTCACAGCCCTAAGGCAGGGTGCATTATACCACAGGTGAGGGCACAGCTACAGGAGCAATGTCCCCTACAGTGTCTGTGCCATTCACAGACATAAGTGCAGTTGAGCCATGTTGAGTACAGGGGGCGGAGAGTTTGTCATTACGAACTCCACAGCTCCATAATGGCTTTACTGAACGCTAAGGCGCTTGGTACCAAACTCCTCAGCATAATAAATCCACACTGATGCTAGTGTTGCATTTACTACAAAATTCACTCAGAGGGCATCTTCGAGATGTCCCCGAAAAAACAACCAACTCCCTCGTGTCCAGCTGACTGGTCTGCACCAGCCTGCCACACACAGACATGTTTCTGACCCCCTGAGGTGGGAGCCGTAGTGCTCTCGTGGATCAGGAACAAAAGCTGCTTGGAGTATAGGTGCTTCACACCTACCCCCAAGCAGGAACAGCATTTATGGTGGTGAGCTTCTAAGGCTTGATACGCTAGCCAGGGCCTCTCCAGCTAGTGGAGATGCCCGCATCCTTGATCAAGCCCCACTTTTGGTGGGCGTGAGAGAGAGTGTGGGGGAGAGAGTGTGGGAGAGAGAGAGAGAGAGAGAGAGAGTGTGGGAGAGAGAGAGAGAGAGAGAGAGAGTGTGGGAGAGAGAGAGAGAGAGAGTGTGGGAGAGAGAGAGTGTGGGAGAGAGAGAGAGAGAGAGAGTGTGGGAGAGAGAGAGAGAGAGAGAGAGAGAGAGAGAGAGTGTGGGGGAGAGAGAGAGAGAGAGTGTGGGAGAGAGAGAGAGAGTGTGGGAGAGAGAGAGAGAGAGAGAGTGTGGGAGAGAGAGAGAGTGTGGGAGAGAGAGAGAGTGTGGGAGAGAGAGAGAGTGTGGGGAGAGAGAGAGAGTGTGGGAGAGAGAGAGAGAGTGGGAGAGAGAGAGAGTGTGGGAGAGAGAGAGAGAGTGTGGGAGAGAGAGTGTGGGGAGAGAGAGTGTGGGGAGAGAGAGTGTGGGGAGAGAGAGTGTGGGGAGAGAGAGTGTGGGGAGAGAGAGTGTGGGGAGAGAGAGTGTGGGGAGAGAGAGTGTGGGGAGAGAGAGTGTGGGGAGAGAGAGTGTGTGGGAGAGAGTGTGGGAGAGAGTGTGGGAGAGAGTGTGGGAGAGAGTGTGGGAGAGAGTGTGGGAGAGAGTGTGGGAGAGAGAGAGAGTGTGGGAGAGAGAGAGTGTGGGAGAGAGTGTGGGAGAGAGAGAGAGTGTGGGAGAGAGTGTGGGAGAGAGAGAGAGTGTGGGAGAGAGAGAGAGTGTGGGAGAGAGAGAGAGTGTGGGAGAGAGAGAGAGTGTGGGAGAGAGAGAGAGTGTGGGAGAGAGAGAGAGTGTGGGAGAGAGAGAGAGTGTGGGAGAGAGAGAGAGTGTGGGAGAGAGAGAGAGTGTGGGAGAGAGAGAGAGTGTGGGAGAGAGAGAGAGTGTGGGAGAGAGAGAGAGTGTGGGAGAGAGAGAGAGTGTGGGAGAGAGAGAGAGTGTGGGAGAGAGAGAGAGTGTGGGAGAGAGAGAGAGTGTGGGAGAGAGAGAGAGTGTGGGAGAGAGAGAGAGTGTGGGAGAGAGAGAGAGTGTGGGAGAGAGAGAGAGTGTGGGGAGAGAGAGTGTGGGGAGAGAGAGTGTGGGGAGAGAGAGTGTGGGGAGAGAGAGAGTGTGGGAGAGAGAGTGTGGGAGAGAGAGTGTGGGAGAGAGAGTGTGGGAGAGAGAGTGTGGGAGAGAGAGTGTGGGAGAGAGAGTGTGGGAGAGAGAGTGTGGGAGAGAGAGTGTGGGAGAGAGAGTGTGGGAGAGAGAGTGTGGGAGAGAGAATGTGGGAGAGAGAGTGTGGGAGAGAGAGTGTGGGAGAGAGAGTGTGGGAGAGAGAGTGTGGGAGAGAGAGTGTGGGAGAGAGAGTGTGGGAGAGAGAGTGTGGGAGAGAGAGTGTGGGAGAGTGAGTGTGGGAGAGTGAGTGTGGGAGAGTGAGTGTGGGAGAGTGAGTGTGGGAGAGTGAGTGTGGGAGAGTGAGTGTGGGAGAGTGAGTGTGGGAGAGTGAGTGTGGGAGAGTGAGTGTGGGAGAGTGAGTGAGTGTTGGAGAGAGAGAGTGTGTTGGAGAAAGAGAGAGTGTGGGAGAGAGTGTTGGAGAGAGTGTGGGAGAGAGAATGTAGGAGAGAGAGAGTGTGGGAGAGAGAGAGAGTGTGGGAGAGAGAATGTAAGAGAGAGAGAGTGTGGAAGAGAGAGAGTGTGGGAGAGAGAGAGAGTGTGGGAGAGGGTGTGGGAGAGAGAATGTAAGAGAGAGAGAGTGTGGAAGAGAGAGAGTGTGGGAGAGAGAGAGTGAGTGTGTGTGTGTGTGTTTATTCTCTGCCAGGACCACCACAAAGGTGCCCTGGACTGAGGTGACACCCCCTTAGAAAATCCTTCGTCTTGAATGGAAGGCTTAGACCCAATCAGGTTAGGGGGATGCCCCCTTCCCAAAGCATGGGGGACATTACAGGGGGTAGTCACCCTAAAGGTAAGGAGACCATTGGCTATCATCGGTCATGACCTGTGCCCCTAAATACAGTTTTTAGCGGCACCCCTGAACCTTGAAACTCAGATTCGACAGACCAAATAAGATGGAAGAGGACCGCTGCCGGACCAGGAACTGAACTGCTGCAGACAGAACTCGACAAGAACCCCGCCACCTGCAACCGGTTCGACAACTGGACCAGCGGTCTTTTCAGAAACAGGGCAGGCCTCCAAGAAACCACAGATTTTTCAGCCTTCACTTAATCGCCAAGAACTTCCCTTTGGGCTAGAGGCTCTAGACCCCGGCATCCGCCAGTACAGGAACCACAGCAATTGAGGACCAGCACATGTGTTGACGCAACTCTGTCCTGCCAGAACAAAGCACCACAGCTTGATGGCTTCCACGACCTAGAGAGATCCTCTCAGCCCAGCGACCCCAGCTCCTCACAGCGTCGTTCCCGAGAGCCCATACCCTCCTGCAAGTGCCTGGTCAGCCTCCTCCTGCACCGCTTGCACGGCCGCTGCCTCTCCATGATGGAACGACAACGGCAGAACTCCTCCATCACCTGCACATCTCCATCCCCACAACCGTTGGTTTGGCGGTGCCTCCATTTGATCTAAAGTAACTTGCAGACCGCAGTGGTAATGGTGTTGGTGGTCAACTGAATCCTATCGATCCTCATTGCTCTCCGCTGACCACAAGGGTAAATATAATCGCTGGGATCGACCGCCACGGCGCAGATACTGAATCCCGCAACTCTTTGGGTGCTCCCAGTCTCCACTGACTAACATTGGGCTCAGTGACCTCTCCACCCGGCTGCCCCAGTGCCGCTGGTAGTGCAGTACATATGTTAAAGTAAACCCTGCCCCATGTTGTTCTAACCCTCAAAGTGCAAGTCATGCACTTATTTGTTAATGCACAACACTGTTTTCCTCTCATGGGATTGCATTGCATTTTTCATCCTGTTGAATACAAAAGTCTAGCTATTTCTCTTGCAAAGTTCTAGTGATCTAAACTGATATCACTCAAGTATTTCTATAACTGTAAAGCATTGTCCACAGCTTTGCAGAACCATTCCTACTGCATTTAAAAATTATTGCTACTTTTAAACTGCAACTGAATTCCTCTCTGTTCTAAAATAAAAATACAAAAGTAATAATTTCGGATGCAAGGTAATTGGCAAAGCAATTGGCCTGGATTCAATCTTTGAGTGTGTGCAATCATTTCTTGCCTGAGTGTGTACAATAAATGCTTAACCCTGCCCTCTGATAAGCCTAACTGCTCAACCACACTACCACAAATAGAGCTTTTGGTATTATCTACTTAAGCATCTGTAAACCTCTGGGGCTCTACTGGACTCTATGCACACTACACCTTTCTTTGATATAGTATATACTAAGCCAGCTTCCTACAAATGTCTATTGTATTCACTTGATCAGCCATTTTCCGATGGTCATCCCTCAAGATTTAGGATCCACCACTAGAGTGCCAATTTTATTTCCCAGCACCTCCCTCGTGGAGGCCATGCCATCAAGGATAGCATCCAGCTTGTCTCTGGGATCATGGCCCTGGCCAGTAGTCACGGAGGAGGGGTTGATGTCGCTCCCTCAGCAGGAGGGAACATAGGATGGCCATCACTGGGCTTGAGTGTGTGCCCAATCGCGCTGAGGGGTGGCAAGATGAGAAGAAAAAGGAGAAAAGGAGCAAACAGCCTCACCCAATAAGCCAGATTTTAGCACAATAAAGGTGGCAGGATCAGTAAAGCTTTTGCAGGTCCATAGTGCCTAGTTTCCAAATCGCAGTCCAATCATGGGGCAAGTGGGGCACTCATTTTGTGGAAATATGGATTTTTCTGGTCAGTTATGTCCCCTATCTTGGACCCCAACGGTTTCATGTATAAATCACAAGTACATGTATGTTCCCTCCAGTTCCAGTTATGAAGACGCAAACACATGTGTGTCCACCGCCAACATGTCCTCTTTCAGATTCGCCATGAATGGGCCGGATATTCCATTCCTAAGTATGAAAGGCCACCGGCTTTATATGGTTCACTTATGCCATTTTACAGTCCAGGCAAGTAGGCCCTGATTCTGCCATCAAGCTTTTCCTGCCTTCTGCCTCTGAAAGCTTCAGTCTGAGCTCGCATCTGTATCCATGAACTTTGTCCTCATTCTCTGCGCAGCTAACGGTGCCTGACATCAGCCTGTTGCCTGCCAAAAACTGTATTTCACCTTCGAGATTATCTGCTCCGCTCCCTACCCAATGCATTCCTGTCTAGTAGTTTAAGTAAACATTCTTCCAGCTACCGAGCAAAAGGCCCGGCTTCTCTGTCATTATGCAAGTAATTCATAGCCCTGTTACTATGGAAGATTCCTGCCCTCGCATCTAGTGTAGACACTTAGACGCTTGTACACGCACTAATAGTCAGTATAGTCAGTATAGAATAAGATTCTACTCTAAGAGACCTCTCTTTTGGATAACATAGTTCTCTAAACATAGGATGTTAGATATGATTTGGGATTAGGTTGACTTGACCCTCCAGACTTCTGTCGCCACATGTAGAGCTAAATGTCAAGTCCCCTTCACCCCCTAGTTGCACGTCAATCACACGTCATGCTGCTGCGCGCGCATTTCTGCCAAGTATTTCTGCTGACATTGCGAAATTCTTTCATGGAACCACCCTATTATGACATCATACCTGATGACGTTCTTTAGTTACGCCCAGTTACACCCACTTTTGCTACGCATGTATGTTTTATCTTTACTATCAATTGTTACGCCTCCTCCATTTGTTTCACTGTAATGCCTATTGTATAAAAATGATTACCTATCAATAAAGTACGGTCTTCACTTCCTGAACCTTCGTGGTGATGGAATCTGGAGCTCATCGATTTAAATTGATTATGGAATAAAGCCCGTTCCAAACCTCTAATACCACGGATTCTGCCTCTTATTTTACTGAGCTATTGTTATAGATTTTCCGCATCAAATTAAGTCCCGGTAATTAAATTATTTACCACATATATGGCGCCCGAACAGGGACACTTTCTCATCTCACGCGCTGGCGGTGCGTTGCAGGCCCGGTCTCCTGTCACAGCTGGACGGACAACAACGCGTACCCACAGGATTTCCTGTATCTCCCTCCTGCCGAGCGGGGGTAACTGAGGCTGCGATCAACACCCAGACGAGGCGGTGAGAAGTGCGAAGTATCCCGACCAGAGCCTAGCTGAGAGAGCAAGATCCGAGGTATACAGAGGCCCACCAGTTCCCGAAGTTTCCGAAGTTCCGAGTCGAGTCCAGTCCGGTTCAAGTTCAGTTCAGTTCCAAAGCCTTCCGTTCCGAGCTACCCGGTGAGTACCATTGTCGGGGAGGCGTTCTGACGTGCACATAGGTTGTGCCGGTCAAGACGGGTTTGGGTACACAAATCCGGTCCGCACTGTTTCAGCAGTGTATCTGTACTGTTTAGCAGTATATCAAGTATGTCTAGTATATAATTCAGAATTTATCCAGTTAGTATCGAGTTAGTATCGAGTATTCTGCTTAGTGACTAGTTCCCTAAATGACCATCATTGTTCATTCATTAAATGTTAAATGTTAAAATGTTTTAAATACGTTCTGTATATTGTGGTGTGAATGACTGTTCGTTATTGTGTTTTATGGTATTAAACGTGTTCAAAATTAGGTATCAGATCAGATCAGTTCTCAATATGCCGCTCTTTTCGAAATTAAGACAGATCACAACTAGAAAAGGGGTACTCGAAGAAGCTGTTCCCATTCCTCCTAGGGACACTCCAGGGTACTTCATGTATCATAAACATGGCCTAGACGCCATATTATTTCTTGATCTATGGGTAGACTACACCAAGGAATTACCAGAATGTCAGAGGTGGCCCGCAGCTGGGACCTGGGATGCAGATTGCATCGTGAAAGTAGAGGAAGAATTATGGAAAAAGAAAGCTAGACAGTCACAGAAAGATGCCATTGAATTATGGCGTAAAGAATCATATAGACGTACAGAAAAAGCACGTAGACAGGAAGAGAAAAGTAAGGAGAATTCAAATAAAGTTCGAGAAAGTGTATTAATTGAAGAAGGTACTCGAGTAAAGTCAGAACAAACAGACAGACAAAGAAATGCCCTTGTGAATGGTATGTATCCTCTTCTGGCCGACGGACTACCTAAGGCTACTCCGGAGATACCAAGAGACTTGCCACCCCCATTGTTTCCGATAAAAGCACATCCCAAAGGGCATCCCAGAACCGCAGAAGATGTTTTTCTTTCCTCTTATTTAGACGACGCAGCTCCCGCGTATGCTAATGCTGCGCCACATAGACCGCCTGCCGAGGGGGTTCAACGCCAAGACCCTCCTTCGTCTGTACCTCTGCAACAGCAAACTCCGACACAAGTTCCGGCAAGCACATCTGTTTCTACATCCGCATCCACACCTATGGTTGCTATATCCCGTTCAACGAATCCTTTCACATCCAGCACCCCAGGTGGTGCTACCGGAGGTACATCAAGCATTTTTTCTACGCCACCCAGAACAAATAAACTTTCCTTTCAAGAAATAGCCCACCAACGTACGCCCAAACTAGTAACTCCCAACACGCTCAAGGAACTTCTAATAGACTGTAGATATGACCCTGTGCCCGGAAAAGGGGACGAAATGATGCTGGCATCATTACGTATCCGACGAGCTGCAATATATTTAGGGAAGCTACCAGGAATGACTGCACATTTAGAAAATATATATCATTTTGTTCAGTCAGGGCGAGACCCTGAGAGTATTAACAGAGCCATGGAGTACCAAAAGGTGGAAATACAGGGGGAACTGTTACGTTTCCTCATAAACTGTGTGATCAGAAATCAAGATCAACCGGGGGTAAATCCGGAAGAAATGCAGATTCTTACCACATGGGGTAAGAATATATCAGAGGGGAGACACGATAAACGATCATGCATAGTAGCTATGAGCCGAAAGATCCGCAAAGAAATAGAACGAATACACGAAGAAAGATTAGCAGTAGACGAACCTGAACAAACCGAGGACGAGGAAGAACTAGAACTGCCCACAGGACAGTTAGAAACCATGGCCTATGTAGGTAGAGGAAGATCTTGCAATAATACTAGATGCTTTACTGATCCGATATGTCCGATACGTCAAGATAATAACAGAAAATTCCCTCCTATAATAAATCTAAGGTCCCCCGAACATTCATTCCAAGCCGCTGACAAATTACTCCGAGAACGAAGGGGTTATCATATACTAGATTCTATGGACGAACAAGAATTAGCCAGGTCAGCCGTTCACTGGGTTGATAGTCCTGGAAAATATGGTGATGATACACTAGTACATACGTTTTTGAACCTCGCCCCAGATGAACAGCGTTTAGCTGGTATCTATATGATTCAACAACTCCTTATATTCTATAAAAGCCAACACTCCGATCCTGGCCCCTTACCTGATATATTGACTGAATTACTCACGAATAAATGGAGAGGTTCCGGTATTAAGTTAATTAGAGAAATACTAGAATCCAGAAAGCAGTACATCCTTTTTGTATGTCCTGAACATGTCTCGCTGCCCATCAAGGAAAGAACGACGCATTACATGGATAGACAGAATCCCTTACGCGAAGTGCACCCGATAAAGGGTGATGACAATGAGTTTAAACGTGTGTTTGTATACACACCCATATCTAAAATAGAACTATTAGAAATGAAGAAAGTGGTACCCAGTCATGACAAAGACCCAGCAGGTTTCCATCGTGAAATTAAAGACATGTTACTCATGGGAGAATATACCTACCCCGACATTATGACAATATTGAAGGTATTAATGCCTGCGGGCATTTACGAAAAACTCAAGGAAAAGGATTGGGAGGTGGGAGACCAGAAGATAGATTGGACAGCATTAGAAAACGAAGAAAAAGCTCGAGGTCCAGGTTCAGGGCTCGGGGACAAGATCAAAGCACTACCAGGTCTACTAGTACAGGTACTGCCACGTTTATTAACTACGAAAAAGGAAGACTGGGGTGCAATCTCAGCCTGTAAACAGAAATCGGACGAAGACACTAGTGATTTCTATTCCCGATTTGAGAAATGTTTTGGTATAAATAGTGGAATAAAAGCAAGTAGCGAGTCGTATCCACATCTGTTTGTGACAAAGTTAGTTGAAAATGCCTTGCCCCAAGTTAAGAATAGAGTATTGAAGTTCGAGAGTACCTGGCAAGGTAACACTCCGTCACAAATATTACAAATGCTACAGTATCATCACAATAGAATTAGAGAAGAACAAGAACATGAACATAGACGCATGAAAGACACGAAAATGAAAATGCTAGTTTCCCAGACAGTACCAACTGACGGTCATAAGAAGGGTATAACACAGTCCAGTGTTTCAACAGGTCCTGTTAAAGGGACATGCAACTATTGTAAACAGCCAGGTCATTATGTACACGATTGTCCCGTTTTAAAACATAATATCGCCATAGGTAACACAAAAGAAAGATCAAGACCACTTAGACAGGATCAGAATGAACAAGGAACTCCGCAGCATGCACAGTCCATGCCAGCTCCGCAACAGTCTATGCCAGCTCCACCACCGCAGCCTATTGCTGCCACACAAACAACGACCCGACAGATGTATCAGACTGCACAGTATGACTATCCTGATTATCAACGATACTCATGAAACAGCCTAGAGAGGGAAGTTGGCTTACCCCTTATTGAGGTCCCTGTAGATCAAGAAGGACCTTATGTACACAGTGAACTGTTAGGTCAAGATAGAAAATTCTTACTTGATACAGGGGCAAGTCGAACAACAATAAAACGTAGTGAAGTTCCAGGGGCACCCCTCTCAGGCACACAGAATATTTCCCTTGGTTTTTCAGGAAAACCTATCATTAACGAAGTAACACAGCCTCTTCCACTTACGATTGGTCCCTTGACACGAACTACAGATTTATTACTTACTAAATCATGTCCAGAAAACTTGTTAGGCATAAAAACTTTGAAAGCTCTAGGAGCTATAATATGTTGTTCTCCAGAAGGAGTAAGATTATTTTTACGTGATTTCAAAGGGCACTACGTGTCCCGAGACATGGATCACCGACTACAGACTTTACCGACACATTTATGGGCACAAGGCCCTACAGATGTTGGTTGCATGAACATTACACCATATCGAGTCACACTAAAGGCAGGAGTGGTACTTCCACGAATGCGACAATACAAGTTACCCCCAGATGCTGTAGTGGCTTTACTACAAATAATTGACGAGCTTATTACCCAAGGAGTGGTTGTGGAAACTGACTCCAATGTATGTAATTCCCCGATAATTCCGATTCTTAAACGAACCGATCCAACAGCCCCGCCAGTATATCGATTGGTTATTGATCTGCGCGAATTAAATAAATGCATAGTACCACAATACCCCGTAGTCCCAGACATTTCTTCATTACTGACAGCCATTGATTCCGAAGCAACATTCTTTACTGTAATTGATCTCAAGAATGCCTTCTTCAGCGTCCCAATAGATCCGGAAAGCCAATACTTGTTCGGATTTAGTTTAAATGGACGAAGCTTTAAATTCACACGCGCACCTCAAGGATTTACAGAAAGCCCCAGCATTTATAGCCAAGCACTGAAACGAGAACTTGACAGTATCCACATGCCAGTCAACACTGCCCTGCTTCAATATGTCGATGATCTGCTGATCACCGCTAGAAGCGAACTTGAATGTGAGAAAGCCTCACTGACGGTATTACAATTTTTGGCCGAAAAGGGGCACAAGGTGTCCCCTTCTAAGCTGCAATTCTGTGTCCAGCGAGTTGTTTACCTTGGTCACTCGCTGTCCAAGGAGGGAAGGCAGCTTACACCAGATCGCATCCAGCTAATTGCTAATATGCCAATACCCAAGACACAAAAGGAGGTGCGGGCTTTCATAGGCCTCACTTCATATTGTAGGCAGTGGATCCCTCAGTATGCATTTCTAGCAAAACCCCTCATTCAATTGACAACACAGGAGGCAGCCACATCGACTGTTCTCCCTTGGACTCAGGAACATACACAAGCTTTTGAAAACCTAAAGAAAGCCTTATGCCAAGCACCTGTTTTAGCAACACCATGTTACAATAAACAGTTTACACTCTTCGTTACAGAACGCGAAGGTACTGCCTTGTCAGTACTCACACAGGAACAAGCAGGATCACACAAACCATGTGCTTATTTTTCTAGTACATTAGATCCCGTAGCTCAGGCTTTGCCTGCGTGCCTGAAATCAGTGGCAGCAACAGCTTTAGCAATCAGACAAAGCGATGCCATAGTATTAGGACATCCATTGACAGTACAAGTACCACATGCAGTGGAGGTTCTCTTGAACCGCACACAAACACAACACTTGACTATAGCACGACTTACTGGTTACGAATTAACATTGTTTCAGCCACATATAGAAATCAGACGTTGTAGTACATTGAATCCTGCCACACTGTTACCTATAAATGGAACAGACCCACTTGCACATGATTGTATTGAAGTTATCACTATCACGACGAAACCCAGACAAGATTTGACAGACGTCCCATTGTCAGACCCAGACCTGACGTTGTATGTAGATGGTTCATGTATGAGAACAGGTACAGGAGAGCTAGTGGCCGCTTACGCAGTCACAACAGACACTGAAATCATTGAAACAAATTGCATAAATACCTTGTCCGCTCAAGCAGCAGAGCTCATCGCTCTGACACAAGCCTGTATTCAAGCAACAAATAAAAAAGTCAACATATACACTGATTCACGTTATGCATTCGGAGTTGTACATGACTTCGGCGTGCTGTGGCGAGAGAGAGGTTATTTAACTTCTCACGGTGCCCACATTCAGCACGGACCCCTTATTCATGCCTTATTAGATGCAATACATCTACCCACTGCAATATCAATTATGAAATGTAAAGCTCATACGAAAGTTACTGATATCATTTCTCAAGGCAATGATCTAGCTGACAGAACAGCTAAACAGACTGCTCAAACTCAAACATCCGACATGACAAAGACAATAGTCCTGACACCAACATATTGCATGACGGTTAAGGATCCCGCTCTTGACGTAATTGACATACAGACACATGCTACTCCAGACGAAATAAAGAAATGGACTGAATTAGGAGGGATCCAAACGGATCAAGGATGGATGACGAAGGAAAAATCTGTGTGGTTCCTTCCTGATTCAATGGTCCAAGTCGTTATTAACACTGTACATAGTCCAGCACATCTAGGAGAAAAAGCTATGCTAGACAGCATTCAACACATTTGGTTCAACAAACATTTACGAGCAGCAGCTAAACAAAAAGTCCGTACCTGTATGATCTGTTGTCAGTTTAACCCAGGTAAAAGCATTCCCGTAGAGCAGGGTGGATTTCAGCCTCCTGATCACCCTTTTGAAGTCCTCCAGATGGATTATATCCAGATGGAACGATGTCGAGGATTCAAATATGTTCTCGTAGTTGTCTGTGCTCTTTCCCGTTGGACAGAGGCATACCCGGTTTCAGATTACACTGCCCCGACTACTGCCAAACAGTTAGTTCGAGAATTCTTCCCACGGTACGGTTTACCACGTGTTGTCTACTCAGATAACGGCCAGCCGTTCTCATCCGAACTAATGAAACACGTTTCACTTTTGTTAGGCTATCAGTGGAAGTTTCACTGTGTCCGACACCCCGAGGCAGCAGGTCTCGTGGAAAGACATAATCAGACCCTGAAAATTAGATTGTCCAAAATTTGTAGAGAGAAAGGTGTCGACTGGGTAGTAGCCTTACCCGTTGCACTCTTTTACATGAGAATGGTAGCACACTCTCGAACAGGGCTATCCCCTTATGAGGTGATCTTCGGTAGACCACCAAATATGTTGGGGACGCCTATACCACGCAAAATAACTGATATTGACTGTAATATGCTGACAGATTACTTGGCTTCCTTGATGTCTGCACTACAATCTTGTCGTTCACAGGTAGCTGCAGCCTTTCCCGACAACACCGAGGTGAAACCCCATGACGTAATTCCAGGGGATTTGGTTTTAGTGAGGAACTTTGATCGGAAGTCTCAGCTGGATCCTAGGTGGAAATCACTTCAGCTCGTACTGCTAACGACGAGGACAGCCGTAAAGATCGAAGGACGAAAAGGCTGGATACATTCAAGTCATATCAAGAAATTTCATGGACTACCGTCAGACGTAAACGACACACCTTGCGTGTCTTCCCCGATTGACTCAAAACTTCCTTTGGTTGAACTGAATAGCCATGAACTATATAAACTAAAACTTAGGTCTAACAAGTCAGGCAATTTGATTGTTTAAGTCCTCTCCAAGGTGAATCGGTCGAATTTGTCTCTGACATGTACCCCTTAGACCTGTATAGAGAAAGAAACAAAAGGATAAAGCTGAAACGACATGCGTACTGTAAATCACTGCGTAGTCATTGCACAGTGACGTTATTAATTCTGTTTTCCTTAAGTCTTTTAATAATTACTGCAAGTATATTGTTGCACATATATTATCCTATTTCTAGACATGTTTATAATGTTACTGCTGAACATTCTTTTAGTGAATTACCTCCGCATGAATTGTCTTATAGATTTGCGCTGCGCAATAACACTTTTATTAGTATGTTACATCATTCCCATCAGGTTAGCAATGCTACAAATTGTTGGATATGTGGCCGACTCCCTCCCTATCAGAACGATAAAGGAATTCTACCTCTCTTTCCATACCCGTTCACACACAACGGCTCCTGTGGAGCATGGTTTAGTCTAATTAATTCCCTAGATTCGAATTCTGCAGTTTACCAGAATAACTGGGTATGGGGAAATCTGAACTTAGTTTTACTCAAAGCCTGCCACCCCAACAAGGAGGGACTTCCCAAAAGAACAGGAACTGATCTAGAAAATGAAGTGTATGGATTAGGTAATTTTACGCTTAATCTCATGATCTTAAATGTCGAATCCGAAGCTACTCCAATTTTGTCCGCCATGTCAGTATTTCCAGTAAAAGGTGAATTATGTGTAAGAAAGAATGGTTCCATACATATGGGCCATAGTAGATGCACCACTGTAATAGAAATTAGTGATCAAGGCAAGTCTACATTTAGAGCTTCCCGCCATTCCTACTTCATATGTGGTCAGACGGCATACATACGTTTGCCACTAGATTGGGATGGTACCTGCTACATCGGATTCCTTTTGCCACCTGTTTTCCTAGCTCCTCCTGATTATCACAGAAATACTCATTTAGTACACAATAGAGAAAGGAGAGATCTCCCAATAGTCGATTATACTGAGACAGCCTGGGAAAAATACACAGATTTCAATAAAGGTCTCTTTCCCTATATAGGTACAGTTACCAATAGTAAGCTGATACGTAGATTAACCAGAACCCTTGAAGCAGTAGTGAACGAAACTATTTCCGCCTTAGGCAATTTAACAGAAGAGCAGTCTGCTATGCGGATTGTTGTGCTTCAAAATCGTCTTGTCCTTGACGTCATCCTGGCCGATAGGGGCGGAGCTTGTAGGGTCATCGGATCAAGTTGTTGCATTTTCATACCAGAAAATTCGCCATCTGTATATAAAGCCATAACTCGCCTTCATAAGATTGTAAGCCAGATACACCAGAATCCAGGCACCTGGACTTGGTCCGGTTGGTTTTGGAGTGTATTATCTACCTTTGGATGGAAGGTCCTATCCTTCCTAGGTATTGGCTTTCTCATATTATTCAGTTGCTGTCTATGTCTACAATGTGGACCAGCGATCTGTGGTCTGTGTGCCACATCATGTATTCCACCACCAAGATTTCATTCATCACGGAAGAAGAAAGAAGAACAAATGATGCTATATGAACAGATCGATGGATTAATGAAGATTGATATCTCTTGACGGGCAAGTAGGGGACAAGGAGGGAATGTGGAAATATGGATTTTTCTGGTCAGTTATGTCCCCTATCTTGGACCCCAACGGTTTCATGTATAAATCACAAGTACATGTATGTTCCCTCCAGTTCCAGTTATGAAGACGCAAACACATGTGTGTCCACCGCCAACATGTCCTCTTTCAGATTCGCCATGAATGGGCCGGATATTCCATTCCTAAGTATGAAAGGCCACCGGCTTTATATGGTTCACTTATGCCATTTTACAGTCCAGGCAAGTAGGCCCTGATTCTGCCATCAAGCTTTTCCTGCCTTCTGCCTCTGAAAGCTTCAGTCTGAGCTCGCATCTGTATCCATGAACTTTGTCCTCATTCTCTGCGCAGCTAACGGTGCCTGACATCAGCCTGTTGCCTGCCAAAAACTGTATTTCACCTTCGAGATTATCTGCTCCGCTCCCTACCCAATGCATTCCTGTCTAGTAGTTTAAGTAAACATTCTTCCAGCTACCGAGCAAAAGGCCCGGCTTCTCTGTCATTATGCAAGTAATTCATAGCCCTGTTACTATGGAAGATTCCTGCCCTCGCATCTAGTGTAGACACTTAGACGCTTGTACACGCACTAATAGTCAGTATAGTCAGTATAGTCAGTATAGAATAAGATTCTACTCTAAGAGACCTCTCTTTTGGATAACATAGTTCTCTAAACATAGGATGTTAGATATGATTTGGGATTAGGTTGACTTGACCCTCCAGACTTCTGTCGCCACATGTAGAGCTAAATGTCAAGTCCCCTTCACCCCCTAGTTGCACGTCAATCACACGTCATGCTGCTGCGCGCGCATTTCTGCCAAGTATTTCTGCTGACATTGCGAAATTCTTTCATGGAACCACCCTATTATGACATCATACCTGATGACGTTCTTTAGTTACGCCCAGTTACACCCACTTTTGCTACGCATGTATGTTTTATCTTTACTATCAATTGTTACGCCTCCTCCATTTGTTTCACTGTAATGCCTATTGTATAAAAATGATTACCTATCAATAAAGTACGGTCTTCACTTCCTGAACCTTCGTGGTGATGGAATCTGGAGCTCATCGATTTAAATTGATTATGGAATAAAGCCCGTTCCAAACCTCTAATACCACGGATTCTGCCTCTTATTTTACTGAGCTATTGTTATAGATTTTCCGCATCAAATTAAGTCCCGGTAATTAAATTATTTACCACAATTTGATGGACGAGGATGTTGAGGGTACCCGCCAGATTCAGTAGCACAGCTAGGGGCAGCAGTCCGCGCTGTGTGCAGCAGCTCCGCAGAGGGGCGGGGGCTCCGCAGTACAAATAAATTAGTCCACCAAAAGCTTTGTAGGTGGCACATGGATGGAGAACACCCAAGGAGGGGACGGGGGAGGCAATTTCAAGCAGTGATGTCCAAAAATGGGTGGGCCCCCATCAATGTGGACTCCCAAGCAGCAGTTCAAAGCGCCAGCAACAGACTAATGGTGGGGGAAGGGGGAACCCCAGACATCACGGGGGAGACACCGCACCAGTGAAGGAACAGAAAGAAAGAGGGCAAAATCCTCACCAGATGTCAGAGCCAAGCGGTAAGTCCGCTCTCCAGGATTGGATTTCTTTCAGGGCACAGCGCACCTCAGTAAATTATCAGCAGCACCTCTCACCGATAAAGCTGGGGCCCTAAGCAGTTTGTCTAACGCGGCATGTCCAACACTGTGCCAGATCCACAGGGCCAGGCCTCTGTCACACTCCGGTGTCATCACCGTCCCAAGCTGCTTGTCGTGGCTGCCACCCTGTAAAATGAAAGGGAGCAGCGGCCGTGATCTTTCAGGTGCAGCAGCATGGCCTCTAGCAATCTTCCAGCCTCCAGCACGCTCTGCAGACCAGGTTAAGAGACCCCCTGGTGTTCCGGTGGAGCCCAGGCAGCAAGAATGGCCCCAGGGAAATGAGAGAGCTCTATAAAGCATGGCGGCTAGCCCCACCCTCACTCTGCCTCAACTTGAGGATGTTTGTGAGGCCTGGTGAGCATTTGGTGCTGATCATACTCACGTTTCTGACCAAAGGTTTTGGTCTGTGGACCAGATGGCCAAATACGATGGGAGCCTCTTGTTCCTCTTCCTTGAGGTTGGAGTCATAGAGAAAGGCACCTCTGGGTTGGGAGACAGCTGGTAGGGCAGAAAACCCGAGCTGCTTCACTGAGGAATGTTCCCAGAAAATATCAGGTGTGTCGTTGGAGGCCTGTCTCCTCTTGGGTGCCCATCTTCTGCCCGGTTGAGACAGAAGAGTCTTCTTTGAATAGACGTTAAGGAAGGCCTTGCAGACAATGTAGTCATGGTCAGTTGAGGCTTTACGCCTTGTTGTTGTCTGCCTACTGGACCTTCGCATAGCACTAAGGACAATGCTGAAAGGGCGTCCTTTCCATCACTCTACGTAGATTAGCCACAAAGACGTTCAAGGAGAGGGGCTCACAGCCCCGAAATGGGCCCCAGCTCCTGATGGTTAGGCATCAATGGTATGGCAGTGTTCGAGAAGCAACACCTGGAAATCGAAGGCAAGTAAACTTTCTTCTACTGAAATTTAAACAAATGTTTGGGCCCAACTGAAAGAAAGAATTTGCTTAACTTTGAGCCCAGTCTGTACACGATCGAACCAGATGGCTGAAAAAAACTATCTAACAATGGAGTTTGTGCCCATGCACACTGCCAACTAATGGAGGAGTGTCCATATACCTCGTGAAGCGAAATACTTATTTGAAGAAGAAAAAAAAAAAACCACTTGTAAACGTCCAAGCCCAGCAGTAGATGGCAAGAGTATGCAGAGAATGTGCATCTGCAACAACACATGCTATGAACATTAATATTTTAATACAATGCAGCAACTAAATTGACACATTTCGGCCACTCAACTATTTTCATGGCAAGTACCCCCATTTTGGTTCCTGGCTGCATACACCTCACACCATGTCATGTAATAGCAACAGACATAGAAAAAATATTACCTATATGACCAGAGAAATGCCCAAGTATTCTAGGCTTATATCTTAAAAATATATCTGCAGTTTCAACTGGAATTAACGTCAAGTAATCTGAAAAAAGTCTAACTATATCCCATTAATGTTGCAATCATCAAAGTCTATAGTGTCCATGTGGACTAATGCTCATAAAAACATAATTCCTGCTCTACTCAATGTCTTTTCAAGTGCTTCATTGGTATTTATTGGACTGTTAGGGTTGGTACACCATCTATCTCATGGCAACCCTTTCATTCCTGATTATCAATGGGACTTGTCATAGAAACGGTTTCCAACCAGGTTCCAATCCAGGAATAATGGACATGGTGGGAGAGTGAGACTCTGGCCCAGTTAGTCATATGTTGGGCCTCTTGTAGACTGGAACTGCTGAGTGACAGGTCATGTTGTGCTAATGGATGGTTGGTGGTGCAAACAGCTTCCTGTCAGGGTCTCTGCAAGTTAGTGGTTGTACCAGTCTGAACAGATGCTGGACACATGCCTCGGGTGGATAGTGGGAAGTGACAGGCTAGAGATGAAGGGTTGGCAGTCAAAATAAATACTCGCGAAGCTGTAATGACTGTTCAACCTACCTTTCAGTACTGAAGCGTTGCACGCACCTATAGTCACCAGTCATGTTGTACAGTTTGTCTTGAAGTTACCTTTGTATACCGTAACATTTAGATCTTGAAGCAGTATAAAAGACCCGAAACATGTTCGGTCCACAGACTGTCCTTTGGTTTCTTGAGCCTGTGGCAGTCGTGTCAGTAACACATGTAATTCTTGGCTAGTTTCTCCAACATAATTGTCTCGGTTAGGGCACTTCACATGATTAAGTAAGCCACACTGATGCTCATAGGAATCTTCCCCATATCATTTATTCCTATGATCGCATATGAAATGTGGATAGGATGGCAGTTAAGATGCAGTTTTTACATGAAATGGCTCCATTCTTTGTGGCATAGGCAGAACGTTATTTGATATAAAGTGGTAGTGTAAAGTCAAGCAGGGACCTAGTTTTAACGTGTACAATTTGCCATAGGGTAGATTGCAACCCATATGCAGTGCCATCCGGACTTCTACAAAATAAGTTGTGTAATAACCAATGGAATGCAATCTTTGGCCTCTTTTTTCAAGCGGTTGCTTGAGGTTATACCGTGGACAATTTAGTTGTAGCCATCGGTTAAAAAAACACATGAGATCAAACGGTTTATGTTTTCACACCACACTTTTGTATCATTTAGCATGGCTGACTTTTGTGGCACGCTTATTGTGCACTGGGTGTCAACTTTCAAGCTTGAGATATACTGTGGTTTGCAGCTGACCATCATTTAAATCGATGGTGGTATCCACCTAATCAACTAGACACATTTAAATTGAGGGTTGAGTGAAAAAACAAAATGTCCTGTGGAATTATGTGAGGCTCTACTCCCCAGGAGTTAAAAATCAGGAATGAGTCGCCAACATAGTACAAGTCTCTTAACTGACTTACCATCTGTATCATGAATAGGTGCATAAACTGTGGAAGCATCCACTTCTGCGCTGCAGTTTTAGTAAATAAATCAATTGCAAAGGTGAAATATCTAATCGCCAAGATGAAGACTCAGAACTTGGCTGCCGTGTCAAAGTGGGTTCTGCACTCCCTCCAAAAGCATTTTTAGAGTGGTATTCAGTGATTCTTTACACATGGTTGCCAGTAATGTTTTCAATGGGAGAACGGTAACCATTTTTTCACCACTAACCAGACTTCAACAAAATAATGAATGCCTCTGCCTTATCCATCTCAAAGGTTAATTTGACATGCGGGGTGGGAGGGGGGGGGTGGGAGGGTGTGTGTGTGGGGGGGCTGGGGGAGGATGTGTGTAAATGTTCTAGAGAAGACTTGGATAACTAGACATTCTTAGCACTACACTTGCAAGCTCAGATAATGCTGTAGGCATTTCTTTTTAGAATCCAGCAAAATATGAAGTCAACTATGTATTCCTTTTCAGACTGTCCTTGCACGAGGAAGCTTGCAGATTAATTTGCTAGATAAACTAAGATATCAATCTGTTATTACCTACTTGTCATTTATATTACGCTTGGCCAACAATGTACATGCACCTTGAACAAAAAGAAGGTGAGCGATGGAGATGAAAACAGAAAAGGGGAGACACAATGGGAGACGGCAGAGAGTATGGAATAAGGAGTGAGGGAGAAGCACCCAATGCAGACCCCGACTTTGGAGACATCAGTTAAGATTTATGTGAAAACAACAATGCAAGCATTTAAAAGGACTGTTTAACATTTTCTTAACAGTAAAATTACTATTTAACATTTTCTTAACAGGAAACAAATAGTTCAAATCTCCAACAGCACAATGGTTACATTAAAAAACAAAACAAAAGTAAAAGCACACTAATTAGTAAATATTTGCATTCTACATCTGAAATCAGAGTGTCTTGATCTTAAACAATAAACATCATCAATAGAGTAGAAATAAATGACAGCAAAGCTATTAAATCGAAGTGCAAATTATTTTCAAGAAAACAACTATATGTCCACATTCCTCCAAGGAGCAAACTGTTTTTTGTCCATATATTGCCTCTTTCGGGGCCAAATATGAGTTTCACTATTCAAAAGGTGGTGTTTGTGCGCAATTGACAACATTCTGATATTCTTAAAATGAAGGAGAGAATTGTCTTTAGAACTATTCGAATTAAACTCAGCCCTCCGTGTTATAATCTAAAGAAAAAAAGGATCACAATCTCCAATAAAAAAAATAGAGCTGAAATCCTCAACAAAGGTACATCAGATGCTACAAGAGTATGCTAAGGCACCCAGTGGAAATCCCCCCTCCCTCCCCAACCCCCTCCCCCCAGAGAAATTCTCAATGTTAAGGCAATAATTTCAATCTCAGCAGCTTTGGGGAACAAAATCCCTCCGGTTCGCAACGTGAGCCATGGAAGCTTGCATAAAAATGCACAGTAGTCGTTTAAACCACACATGGCAGCGCTGTAAAAGAGTGACTTTTAAACACCTTTGCTCAAAAACATGGGTTACTCACATGCATGCGTTTTATTTATAACATTTTTCTTCTTTGTTTAATCACATTATGTACAGTGAGGCATTATTAATTAGAATATAACAAATATAAAGCATTCAACTTAAATCTGATTTAAATACGCTGACAAAACAGAACTTTTGATACAGGAACAGGTAACAAGACATTTGATGGCAACTACCATATGAACAGGCCGAAATGAAAACTGCTCATCTGATACTAGAGTTATCTATTGCGAATTCTGTGAGTAATGTCAACTTCAGTTATGTTTTAGCAAGTGAGCATCTGGAGAGAAAAAGGAGATTATTTCCATACCTCTGGTTAAAAGTTATAGAATGTTTCCGTATTAGAATCCAGAGTCAAATGACCACCCCATTTCATTAACAGTGGTATAGATTTGTTGTGGTTTTGTTTAGGGTGGAGTCGACTCTCCAACACCTGTTCCTACCTAGTTTTACGGGCAATGTAAAGAGATGCACAAAACAGGCAACTGTGTAATATTCAGTAGTGACACTTTTTTTTTTTAAAGTAAGCCCTCCACTTGTGTCTCTAGGTGTCTGTTAATTGTTTTGATTGACAGAACACTTAAAATTTACATTCACTTCAAGAATAAAACACATTGTTGCTAAAAAGAAATCTTTAAAATAGCACTGAATATCCACAATCACTAGCAGGCTAACTACATAAAACATCTATCACGATAAACATTAAAACAGATATAATCAATTGAACTGAAAATGCCAGACATGACAGCAAAACAGGACTTAGCAAAAATTTCTCATTCCTAGATCATTACCCTTTTCAATAACAAAATTTCAAGATTCACACAGAGTGATGCATCTGTGTCACCCAACAAACAAGAAAGGAAACTTCTGATTAACAAGAAAGGAAACTTCTGATTGTAGACCTTGGAGAAAAATAAATGCAAATGTCCATTTTCAGATATACATAATACTGGGGGAAGTTTCGCATGTCTCGAGTGGTTTGATGTGCTACATCAGAAAAGCGTAAACCTTCTTTCTTCCGTTTATGCTTGTTGTAATTGTAGGAACCAAAACGCATCTCCAGCACAGTCCTGTCTCAACATCTTTATTAAAAAAAATATTTTAAAGGATTTCTTTTGTCAACCAAAAATGAAACAGAATTCCTAATTGCACTGTATCTTCTCCACTGTGGAAGGATGTGGACATAAAATAGAAGCAACACAGATTTCTAGTTCCTCATGTTATCACAATCCACAACATAGGTTTTAAATATAAAAAGGATAACGCCCCCTGTATGAATATTTGCCTTACAAACTTAAAACCAGTTAAAACATTCTTTAAAGAGTGAATGTCATAACCCTGCATTTGACTATAAAATGTGAAGTCGAATTTGCTGCTGTGTTAATCACTGCAGACCAACATTCTTTGCCTATTCAGACATGAAAAAATGAACTACAGAAACAAGAATGTGAATCAAAGACTTAACAATTAGCCTGGTCTTCAAAAACAGGAATGCTTCTTTAGATAAAGGCAGACAACAACAATCAAAGCAGTTGATCAAACCTTTCATCTTAAATACCTTGCATATACATAAATTTGCAGGACAACAACGAACCTGTCTGGTAACTAATCAGGAAAACGTGTGCAATAGTGAGCAGGGCAGGGAACTTCTTCTGACGGATGATCTTTAAAGAAAGGAACAAATACATAAAAAGACCTTGGAAGCTCGAAGGGAGCTAAAATAATAAACTATTGAAGCAATGACAATGATGGCTTGGTTCATATCACTAATTCTACTACAATCCCCTCGCTGTTTTTGCTTTTCAGGTCAAGCAGCAATCAAACAAAAAACTATGCAGCCTTTTTTTGAGACAATGACATGTATTAAGAAGACGTAACAGACAAAAGCCAGGCCCATTCTGGCCTTGCTTTGGTGCACATGCAGAATACCATATTCAAGCAGAAGCTAATTTGGAATGTCAGCACTACTATTTCGGTTTCCGTATTTATGGTGAATAATCAGTAGTACAACTCCTAAAAAGAAGCAAATGGAGCCAACAGTGATGTAAGCAATTCCCAGGAAAGGGTTCTTCCCTCCCATCCAGGAAATGGTGCTCAGGATCATTCTTTTCCGTCCATCAAATGATTTTACAGGGTAATCTGAACAGTACATAGGAAAACAATCAATAAGGATACAATGATTATACTGAATTACTGTCACACCACACAATAATTCCCAGTGTAGATTCGCTGAACAGTTAACGTTCCACCTTTCCATCACACTTCAACATGTAGTTTTATAAAGTGCAGTGATGCCTAAGCCTTCAAACAAAATTATACCCCTTTTGATACACATAATTGTTTTACTCCAATGCCAGCAACTTACACACACAAACGTATATTATATATATATATATATATATACACACATACATACATACATACACACACACACACATTTTATCTTTATGACATTTATTCTTTTAAGTCACGCAAGTTAAATAGTGCACTCCATCCACCAGCCGTGTTTCAAGTTTGGCGAAAGTAAACTGTACATGGTTAACAAAACAAAAGTAGATTTTTCCATTCTTTCATTAATTATGGTCTACTTAACTTCACCAAATGTAATGTGGAAAAAAAATACCCCTCTACCATCCAGCAGTTACAAAATTGAACGTTGTAAATCGGGGAAATACAATATGGTAAATATAAAGCAATCCAGTTGTATTTTCTCATGAACACATGAGACTGAAATCTGATTACCTGTTTACTTGGAGGAAAACCCGAAGCAAATCATATTTTTGGTTGATGACTCAAACCTCCTTTGGAGCTTTCTTGCACACTTCTGCAGCTATTGCTACTGACGGCCTCATTCAAAGCCATGAACATTTCTTATCTTGGTTATTGCTTTCTGTGGATACTTTAACCACAGATTCCTCCCCTTGCCAGAATGGATGGGGAGAATTGGACTCCGTGGTGGCTCAGTTCCTCCTGAAGTGATCAGAACTGCCTCTAGGTGCCACCCATGTGCGCGGATGATTGTTTATTAAAAACCATCTCTGTAACCTCAGACATGGAGCTACTGACCCCGTGGGATGTCAACAGCGTGCCCACTCGAACCTGAAACCTTATAACCTACCAGAAGCCCACATAACACAGCGAAGCGGTGGGATGGGTGGAGAAGAATTTGCAGTTAAGAATATCAAGCAGAAGGAAAATGCTACTTACCCAGTATGCATCTGTTCTTGGCATATAAAGCTGTAGATTCATATGTGTTAGCATAGATCGCCATCTGGTGTTGGGCCCAGGTGTTTGCACTTTGTTTGGAGAAGTCTTTGTAGTCACGAGGTAGGCGACTCCTCCCTTTGGTGATAGTGCGCCTGGGCATCGACTCCATCCCCAGATTGTTTTGCCATGAGGGTTGATGATGGAGTTAGTAAGGGTAGAAAAAGATGTCCATGTATAGTGTATCTAAGTAAGAGAATACTGCAAAAGATAAAAGGTACCCGGGGAGGCGGGTGGGTGCATATGAATCTACAGCTTTATATGCGAAGAACAGCTGCATACTGGGTAAGTAGCATTTTCCGTTCGAGGCATACGAACTGTAGATCATATGCGTTAGCATAGACTATACAGCAGTTATCTTCCCAGCTGTGGCTAACCTGTATCTGTTGCAGTGGTTTGAAATAGTGTTCTTAAAACTGCCTGTCCTACACTAGCTTGTTGTTTTGCTAACACATCTACACAAAAGTACTTTGTGAATGTGTGTGGTGTAGACCATGTTGCAGCCTTGCAAATGTCATCTAAGGGTATGTCCCATAAAAATGCCATAGAAGTCCTTAGTTTGCGTGTAGAGGGCACTCTAGGGGGAATTGTTAAGGTGCGTTTAACCTTGAGGTAGCATATTTGGATGTATTGAAGTGCTTTTGAAATGGGATTGCCTTTATGTGGTGGGGAAAAAGCAACAAAGAGCTGTTTAGTTTTCCTAAAAGATTTGGTTCTTTCAATATAATAAAGTATCGTTCTTTTCACATCTAACGTGTGAAGAGCACGTTCTGCTACTGAGTCTGGTTGAGGGAAAAACACAGGTAACTCAACAGACGGGTTAAGGTGAAAGGCCGAAACTACTTTGGGTAAAATTTTTGGGTTAGTCCTAAGAACAACTTTATTGTGGTGAATCTGTAAAAATGGTACTTGTATGATTAGTGCCTGGAGCTCACCAACTCTTCTAAGAGATATGATGGCTATAAGGAAGGCTACATTCCAAGTCGGGTCTGGTGGCTCAGTGGACTAATGCGTCTATTGCAGGGGCCTGTGATCGACCTCATGGTCACAGGTTCAAATCCCTGCGGGTCCACTCAGCCTTTCATCCATCGGAGGTCGATAAAATGAGTACCACTGAGTTGGGTAACAATAACCATCTGTTATTCAGTGCCAAGAGACCTCTGGGTGAACGTGCGATTTACAAATACACATTTTATGTTAAGTCAGAAACTGTAGTTCACATTTATGCAAAGGCACAAATGGCGGGCCCATGAGTCTTGTAA
Source organism: Triturus cristatus (assembly GCF_964204655.1). Classification (NCBI taxonomy): domain Eukaryota; kingdom Metazoa; phylum Chordata; class Amphibia; order Caudata; family Salamandridae; genus Triturus; species Triturus cristatus. The sequence continues at coordinate 529,928,612 of NC_140589.1, forward strand.
GGACTATGTTAAAATTCCACAAGGGAGAAGGTGGAAGTCTAGGAGGAATAATTCTTTTGAGTCCTTCCACAAGGGTTTTGATAGCAGGTACCCGAAACAAAGACAAGTGTTGCAATCGTATAGATGTATATGCCAAGTTAGCACTTTGTAAATGCAAATTATGTTTTGAATAGAAGCATCCAAGGGATTGATTTTTTTGTTAGGACAATACATTACAAAACGTTTCCATTTTGCTGCATAACATGCTGTAGTGGTAGGGCGTCTAGCCTTTTTAATGACATTCATGCAGTCTGGCGGGATATTAAGATAGCCAAATTCTATGATTTCAGGTGCCAGTTCGCAAGGTTGAGTTGACTGGGATCTGGATGCCTCATCTCTCCATGGTTCTGAGTGAGAAGCTTGGGGGAGAGGTGTAATTTTTGATGATTAACTACTCATCGTTCCAACAGGGTTGTGTACCATGGTTGTCGAGCCCATGTGGGAGCAACCAGGATCATTGTTAGGGAATGTTGCTTAAGCTTCCGAACCACTAATGGAATTAGCAGGAGAGGTGGAAAAGCGCAAGCAAATTTCCTTGACCAATTCATCCATAGCGCATTGCCTTTGGGCAGTGCGTGTGGATACCTGGACACAAAGTTTGGACATTTTGCGTTGAAGTGTGTGGCAAACAGATCTATTTCTGGGCAGCCCCACATCTGAAAGAATGGGAGGAGTACTTGCAGATGTAGTTTCCATTCGTGGATCTGCTGCCTTTGACAACTGAGCAGATCTGCAATCTGATTGTTTACTCGTGGGAGATGTTCTGCAAGGAGATGTATCTTTTGAGGTATGGCCCATCTCCATATGCTATGAGCTAGGTGTGAAAGCTGTGTAGAGCATGTCCCATTGTTTTTTTATGTAGTACATTGCTGTCATATTGTCTGTACGGACTAGGACAGCCTTGCCTACTATGTGTAGTTGAAAAGCTTTCAATGCTAGAAAAATAGTTAGCAGCTCTAGATGGTTTATGTTGAGTTGCTTTGGCTTTAGTGTCCATATGTCGTGAATGGTATATTGTTGAAGATGAGCTCCCCAACCAGTGAGGGATGCATCTGCTGGGAGCACTATTTGTGGAACCAGGTTGAGGAATGGCCACCCTTTGGAAAGGTTTTGTGTGTTCCACCACTGCAGAGAACGAGGAGTGCGGCCGTCCACCACCAGATCGGTTAACTGACCTTGAGTCTGGTTCCACTGACGTGCTAAGCATTCCTGTAGGGGACGCATTTGGAGTCTTGCGTAAGGAACAATTAGAATACAAGACACCATCATTCCGATTAACTGCATAAACACTGGGGCTGGTAGTGAGTGTTTATCTTTTATTTATTAAAAAAAAATGTTTTATGGCATCCCATGACAACAACTCTTCCTGTACAATATTAACAGTATTTTACAAAGTTCTAACCCCAGCCCCCGCATTCTCGATGTCGTCATTACGTGTCCAGTTGTAGGAATTTAATAACGAACTATAAACTATAACCCCTTCCCTTACCTCCCCTCCCCGGTAGTGAGTGTTGCAGTTGAAATTGTGATATCAGTGTTTGCATGTTGCGTATTCTGACTGGGTTGGGGTACGCTAGAGCTTTGCGGGTGTCTATTCTAGCTCCTAGATACTGTGGTGTTAGAGGGATGCAGATGAGACTTCGTGAGGTTCACAGTGAGTCCCAAGTCGTGAAGTAGTTGAACTGTTTTGTGAGTGTGGCGTAGGCAGCTGTGTTGCGACTTGGCTTTTATTTAGCCAGTCGTCTAAGTAAGGGAAGACGTGAATATGTTGTCTTCTTAAATGAGCTGCTACTACTGCTAGGCACTTGGTGAATACTCTTGGTGCTGTAGTGACCCCGAATGGGAGCACTTTGAGTTGGTAGTGTTGTCCGTCTACCACGAACTTGAGATATTTCCTGTGAGCTGGGTGAATGGGAAAATGAAATTAGGCGTCCTTTAAATCTAGAGTGGAAAGAATGTCGCCTTGCTGAAGCAGTGGGAGCACTTGTTGTAGGCTGACCATATGGAAGCTGTCTGACAATGCAGAGGTTTAGCTGTCTGAGGTCCAGTATGGGCCTGAGAGAGCCATCCTTTTTGGAAATTATAAAGTATAGGGAGTACACTCCTGTTACTTGGTGGTGTAAGGGGCTGGTTCTATTGCATGTTTTTGTAAGAGAGAGAGGAACTCTTGTTTTAAGAGGGTGAGATGTTCTGGTGACATTGCCCTCTTTCTTGGAAGGATTGTTGGTGGAGTGCTGGTAAGTTCCAGGCAATAACCATTTTGGATCATTAGTATGACCCACTTGTCTGTGGTGACTGAATTCGAGACAGGTAGGAACTGTGAGAAACGTCCCCCCGACGGACGTGGAATGGTCGGGGGGTATTGAGGGGAAGTCACCATTTGTTGGCAGGGGAAGTGCGGGTGGAGTTGCCTCCTCCTCAGTCCTAGTTATTGTTTCCTCTGTACCTTCCGCAAAAATAGCCTCTGGAGGGGCTAGATTGGTTGTCTACCTTGTAAGAAGAGGAAGATTTTCTGACGACATTGTTTTTGAGCCACCCTGTACAAGGAGCAACAAAAGGAACCCCTGCTAGAAGGTAATTGTAGGGCTCCCATGGATTTTGCAGTGTCAGTATCTTTCTTCATCTTTTCTAATGAAGTATCCACTGTTGGCCCGAAAAGATGCTCTTTATTGAAGGGCTGATTAAGTATGGAGGATTGTACCTCCTGCTTGAATACAGAGATTCAAAGCCAATTGTGTCTCCGCAGGAGTATGCTAGTGTTAATAGCACGTGAAGCTGTGTCTGCAGCATCTAGGGCGCATTTTATGGAAGTGTTTGTGATGAGCTTCCCTTCCTGAATGAGGAAGTAAGCTTTGGCCTTATATTCTTCTGGCAAATGTTGTAGAAGTTTCTAATTTGTCATAATGTGCCCTGTCGTAACGTGCCAATAGAGCTTGAGCATTGGCAATGCGCCACGAGTTGGCAGCCTGGAAAGCTACCCTCTTGCCCGATGAATCAAGAAGTTTTGACTCCTTATCAGGAGGAGGAGCGTCACCAATTGTTTGAGAGTTAGCTCTCTTGCGGGCATTAGGCACAACAAGAGAGTCTAGTGGTAACTGACCTCTTATGTATACAGGGTCTGAAGGAGTGGCCTCGTATTTTTTTATCTACCCGAGGTGTTCGTATTCTGGCTCTAACTGGATCCTTGAATACCTCATTAGTATGTTTTAACATGCCTTTTAGCATGGGTAGAGTGTTAATAGACCTCTGGGAATGTGTGAACATTTCTACAAGAAAATCCTCTTCTAGAGGCTCACTATGTAGTTCCACCCCGTGATAATGGGCAGCCCTGTTGATGAGTTGCGCAAAGCAAATGTCATCAGGTGGGGAAGGCCTAGAGGGATATAGATCAGGGTCATTTGGTATATCTATATCCTTATCGTAATCATCCCATGGGTCAGTGTCATGTGGTAAGACTGGGTCTTGCGGGATACGATGATCATCATCCCTAATGCCATCCCCATCCTCGAAATTGTCATCCTGCGAGTCTGGTGACATTGGAGGTGGTGAATTTGAAGGTGTGATGTTTGGAATACGAGGAGATGGAAGGAGGAAAAGGGTTGGTACCCATGTTTTTTTTTGCTTAAGAGGTATAGGGGCCTCTAGTAGGAGGTCTGACTTCCCTTTCTTGGGAAGAGTAGCCATAAGGTGCCCAGTTTTGGGCTCAATACTGAGTTTTTTCTGTTTTGGTAGTTCTTCAGATGGAATCTCTTTGGAAGGAGTCTGTTCCTTTTGGAGTGGATTTCGGCATTAAAGATTTTTGTTCAGAGTCTTTGGGAGCGAGTGTTTGGGATCTAGTTCTTTAGTTTTAGCCGGTTTATGCTGTGTAGATTTCAGTGGTTTGTTTCTGCTTTGAACATTGAAACGCAGGTTGTCGGCTCCGGGCTTTTAGGTGTGGAGCGTTTCGACTCTGAGGATTTCGGCTTGGACGACTTCGGTTGTGGCTCTTTTGGCTTGGAGGGTTTCGGAACCGAAGCTTTCAGTGCCAAAGATGTCCTCGGTACCGACGACATGGGAGAAGTCCCATGTTTGTCCTTATGTTTCGTTGTTGAAGGTGTTGGTTGGTCACCGTACTGGGGTCGGCTCAAGCCGGAAGGCTTGACTTTGTGTTTCATTGCCGGGCCAGAGGGTGGGGCATCTGAAACTTTTTCAAGGTGTCGACCCGAGGGCGAGGGTGAGGGTGATACCGGAGCCTTACCCTTAGGTTGAGTGGGCACCTGGGGGTTTGCACTCACGGTCCTTTGAGCCGAACGGACGCTCAGATCTTTTTCCATGTTGGAGTCTGCTTCGGACACAGAGACCAGTTTTTCTTCTTCGGCTTCTGCTGCAGGACAGCGTGTTTCGTCCGGTACGGAGCCGCTGCCGCGTTGCATCTTGTGGCGTCGAGCCAGATGATCACGGATGGTCTTTTTCGACCGGAATGATCGACATGCTTTACAGGATGATTCTTCGAGTTCCGGGGATCGAGACAGGTTGCAGACCTCGTGCAGGTCGGTGCGTGGCAAATTAGCACAACACCCGGGATATAGTTTGAATGCAGTCCATTCCATCGACTGCTCCCGAAAGTTCCCGATCAAAATTTTCACAGTTTGGACGATACGCGAAGAATGGGAAAGCCCCAAAGACAATACCGTAGAGGATTGCACGTCGAAGGGGTTCGAGAACGATACCGGAGTGCAGCAATACACATCGGAACCAGATGGTGGAAAAAAACAATCTGGGGATGGAGTCGATGCCCAAGCGCACTATCACCAAAGGGAGGAGTCACCTACCTTGTGACTACAAAGACTTCTCTGAAGAAAAACAGAGTGCAAACATCTGGGCCCAACACCAGATGGCGATCTATGCTAACACATATGATCTACAGCTCATAAGCCTCGAACAGAGTGTTACCAAAGGCAAATAACATCTAGTTTCTTACCTGTCAGTGTAGTTTTGCAGCTTGAAGACTTTCTGGATTCACTATGCCGTGCATTATTCCGCCATCTAGTCGTTGGGTCTGGAATGGTCGTATTTCTTCTGTATTTTTTTTTCGTGGCCCAGGTGGGCATTGACATACCACCATTTGGTGCCTCCGGAAGCTCCCACCTTTGGTCGCAATCTTCGGATTCTTTTTATTTTTTTAAGTTGTCTTTTAATAGTCTTCCTCCTGTCTCATCTTTCTGGCGGAGGAGGGTGGGATCGCTAGTGAATCCAGAAAGTCTTCAAGCAGCAAAACTAAACCGACCGGTAAGAAACTATACGTTTTGCAGCGTGAATCTTTCTGGATTCACTACGCTGTGCATGGACTTTGTAGCGGTTTGCTAGGTTTGTGGTGGCTGGGTGGAAGATGAGAGTTGGTTACTGAATATGTGTTGTAAGACCTTCTGTCCCACTTGTGCTTCCTTGTTCAGTCTGAATATCTACGCAATAGTGCTTAGTGAAGGTATGCACGGAGGACCATGTTGTTGCTTGGCAAATATTTTGAATAGGCGTATTTGCTAGAAATACACTTTTTGCTCCTTTCTTCATTGTTGAGTGAGCATGTTCTGCTCCTTGTAATTCTTGCCCTGCCAGTTTATGGCAGAATTGTATGGTTTGTGCAATCCATCGTGCAATGGTATTTTTGGTAACTGGTCGTCCCAGAAAACTGTTGGCAAAAGACACAAAGAATTGCTTTGTTTTCCTGTATTCTTTTATTCTTTCTATATACTGTGTGTAACGCCTTTTATGTGCTTGGTTTTAGGAAAAAAACGTGGTATTTGTATTGTCTGGTTTATGTGGAACCTTGACACCACCTTTAGCATGAAATGTAGGTCAGTTCTCATTACGATCCGGTCATTGTGTATTTGTAGGTAGGGCTCTTGCAGTGTTAGCGCTTGTAAATCGCTTACTCTTTGTAGTGATGTGATAGCCACTAAGAAGGCTGTTTTTAGCGTGAACACATGCAGTGTTGCTTTATGAATAGGCTCAAATGGTGTCTTCATCAATTGAGTCAGCACTACATTGGGGTTCCATGCTGGAGGTGGCATTGTTTGGCGGTGCGATCCTTTTTGCCCCTTCTAGAAACCTCTTTACTACTTGGGAAGTAAAGAAACTTTTCCCCGTTTCTCCTCTTGTGTAAGCCACTATTGCCGCTAAGTGCACTCTTAGTAAGGTGTAGCTTAGTTTATTTTTTACTAGATGTGTCAAGTACTTCAGTACTGTTGATTACTTGGTAATCCTCTGTAGTTTCTCCTTAATGCACCATTCGGAGAATCTTTTCCACTTTGCTATGTAGCACTTCCTTGTGGTAGGCCTCCTTTCCTCTCTTAGCACCGCCATTGCGCTTGCTGGTAGTTTGAGGTGTGCAAACTCTACATCTTCAGGAGCCATGCTGCTAGGCTGAGTCTCTCAGGCTGTAGCACCCTTCTGTTTTGCATTGTTAACAGGTCCTTTCTTGTGGGGAACCTGTGTGCAGGTGCTTGCGCCATCTCCATTATCTGTGAGAACCAGGTTTGTCTGGCCCACTGAGGTGCTATTAGTATTAGCGTCATGTTGCTGATTCTGCATTTGTTTAGTACCCTGTGTAGTAGTGGCATCGGTGGAAAAGCATAGATAAATGTCCATGGACAGCTTATCCATAGCGCATTCCCTAGGGACGGTTTGCACGGTTGTCTGGATGCGAAGTTTTGGCATTTTGCATTTTGGTGTTTTGCAAATATGTCTTTTTGCGGAGTTCCCCAACTGTTGAATATCTTCTGGATTTCTTGTTGACCGATTTCCCATTCGTGGGATGCTGACGTCTGTCTGCTGAGCCTGTCTGCTTCCACATTGTCCTTGCCTGGTAGATGTATTGCTAGCAAGTCTATTTGCCTGGGAATTGCCCATCTCCATATCTCCTGTATTAGCATTGATAATGTCACCGACTGTGTTCCTCCTTGTTGGTTGTATTGGCTGTTTGGATTAGTACCCTGTGTCCGTACAGTTGTTTCTGAAAGGATTTTAAGGCTAGGAACACTGTCTCCAGCTCTAGGTAGTTGTGTTTTATAGCATCCTGTTATGACCACAATCCCCTTACCTTGAGGGTGTTTGTGTGTGCTCCCCACCCCAGCTGGGAGGCATCTGTTTTGATGGTCACTGTAGGAGTTGGTTGTGTGAATGGTTTCCCTTGTGTTATGTTTTTCTTGTTCCACAACAATATTTCTTGATGTACTACTTGCGTGACAACCACTAGATCTTCCCAACTCCCTGTTGCCTGTGACCATTGTTGTTGGATCCAGTTTTGGAATGGTTTCATGTGGAGGCGGATATTCGGGACCAAATGTATGCATGACGCCATCATTCCCAGCAGTTTGCCCACTGTCCTCACTGTCGGAGCTTGCCCCTTGTGGTAAAGACGTATTTCCTTCAATATTGCCAATGTTCTTTTTGTGCTCGGAAACACCTTGCCCTGTATGGTGTTGATCTACGCCCCTATGAATATCTTCACCTGTTCTGGTTCTATTGATGATTTTCCCCCAATGGATTGAAAACCCTAGTTGGACTAGAGTTTGTATGACCTCTTGCATGTGCCGCTTGCATTGGTTGTAAGAGCTTGCTTTTAGCAGCCGGTCGTCGAGGTATGGGTATACATGTATTCCTTGCCTCCTTAAGTGTGCTGCTACTGCTGCAAGGCATTTTTTGAAAATCCTTGGTGCGGATTGGAGTCTAAATGCCAGCACTGTGAACTGGTAGTGAGTCTTGTTGATCATAAATCTTAGTAGATGTTTGTGTTTGTTGTTGATGGGGAAATGTAAGTATGCGTCTTTTAAGTCGATAGTTGCCATGTAATCCCCTTCCTGTATCTGGGGTATTACTTCTTGAAGAGATGTCATTTTGAATCTGAGTTTTTATTAACTGTTTAAGAACCTTAGATCCAGAATTGGTCGTGAGGTTTCGTCTACCTATGGTATGAGGAGGTAGGTGGAGTTGACTTCCTTGTTCAGTTCCCTGTATGGTACTTTTTCTATGGACCTTTTGCTTAAAAGTTCCTGTGCTTCTTGTAGCAAATGAGAACGCTTGTTTGCGGAGTCTACTCTGCTGTTTGGTCTCTTGTTTGTAGGTTGTTTTTCTAGCTCTATACAGTAACCGTATTGTATGAGGTTTAGTATCCATTTGTCTGATGTGATCTTCCTCCACTCCTGGAAGAAGTGTTTTATCCTGCCTCCTACTGGTGTTATATGCTGGAGGAACTGTTGTTCGTTTTGAATTCGTTTTTGTTCTGGTCTCATCCTTTGCTGCACCCCTAGAGATGTTGACTGGGTGTGCGTTAGTCTTACAGCAAAGTCACTTGGATGTGGGTTGTTTACCCCCCCCCCCTCTCTCTGTCCGTTTCCTCTTCCTCGTGTGCACCCTCGAAAGGATTGTCCTCCGGGCTGGTACTGCCAGTTTTGCAGCTGCTGTTTGCCCTGGTTACCTCCTTGATAACCCTGTTGGAAGGTTTGGTGTGGTGTGGTGCGACAGGTTGGTGGCTCCCTCTACCTGCTGGTCTTCTTGAAGGAGTTCCTCTTCTCATTCCTCTAAACTGTAGAGCCCCCATGGACCGAGCTGTCTCATTGTCCTTCTTGAGCTGCATTGAGTTTTTAGTCAACTGGAGCACCGAAAAGCTATTCCCCGTTGAAGGCTATGTTTCTGATGTTGTTTTGAACTTCTGTCTTGAAACCCGAAATTCTTAGCCAGGCATGCCTTCTCTCTGTTACCGCAAGCATCATCTGCCTGCTGGATGTCTCCACTGCATCCAGGGCCGACTTCAGACATGTATTAGCCATGTTCTTTCCTTCCTCTAACAAGTGGCTCGCAATTCTTTGGTATTGCTCTGGCAGATGTTTTAGGAGTTCGCCCACTTCCCCCCAGTGCTGGTATGCGTGCCTGTTGATGAGCGCATTAGAATTGGCGATGCGCCATTGGATTACCGTACTCCTTTCCAGTTTCCTCCCCATCTGGTCCGTTCTCCTGCTCTCCTGGTGGTCCTGTATTTGTGGGTCTATTGGCCCTTTTACTAGCCGTAGATGTTATGACTGAATCTGCTGGTACTGATCCCCTAATATACATAGGGTCCTTAGATGAGTGATTGTATTTCTTTTCAGTTCTTGGAGTTACTGCTTTACACATAGCAGGTGCCCTGAAGGCCTCCTTCCCATGGTCCAGCACACTTGGGCACATCGGTAGGAACTGGCTTCTTGTCTGGAATGGTAACAATGTCCCGAACAGGAAGCAAGATTGAGGTTTCTCCTCTCTAGCTGCAGTCCATATGTGTCTGCAGCCTTCTTTATGACCTGGTTGTAGATTCCTATGCAGTCCGGCGGTGAAGTCCTCGAAGAATAGGATTCTACTACCTCTTCCGGGGATTCGGCGTCAAGATCCTGCCACTGCAAGTCTTGCGCCTCCAAGGATGTTGAACCTTGGTAAGTTTGTTAGTCTTCCTAACCTTCGGCATCACCGCAATACAGGTCTTCCTCCTCCTATTCCTCGACTGGCTCTGGTGTTGTCAGTGGTTGAAGGTCCTCGACGCACCTCTGGACTTCGGCCGTGGGCTTTGGTGAAACAGGGAACAGCCTCATCTTCTCATCGAAGTCCCTCTTGCGTTGCAAGATGCCCGGCAACTCGGCCTCAAGCCTTTTTCTTTTTCTGCTCCATCTCGGACGCGTGGTCGGCATCGAGAGTTTCAGCCTTTCTCTTTGAGGTTGTGGACGTCGAAGTTGTAGCCGCTTTAAACCCTTCATTATTTAACGAAGAGCTTTTTTCCTGACCGCTCTTAGATGCCTTTGCCTTATCTTGGGTTTTCGCCATCTGGGAGTCCTTGTCAAGGGAACCGACGGGCTGTTTGTCCTTGGATGCAGTTGTGGTCGTCGAGTGTTTCGATAGCAATGCTCCTTTGGAGGACTTGGACTCTGTAGAGTATCAGTGGAGTGCCTGGGGTTCGATAACTCTTACCTCCATCGGGTTTTCTTTTCGACCTATTAGATTGTGGCGTCCTCTGGTTCTTCGGCGATGTTGTCCTCTTCTCCGCTGGAGAGGCCCAAATCTCAGAGCGATGGAGGTATCCCCTGCATGCTGTAGTTTTCCCTTCTTTGCCTCTCTCTTACTCGGAGGGTCTTTGGTGTGAATGCCGCGCAGGCGTTGCAGTCCTCGCTTCGATGTTTGAGCGGAAGGCAGAGATTGCAAACTGGTGTTGGTCCTTCTGCGCGTACTTGTGGTGGCAGTTTGCGCAAAATTGAAAGGGTGTTTTGTCCATCACTGTGCCCATGGAGCCCCGTGTGCGCATTCTCCGTAGAACATCGAAGTTCTCAAAATGTTCCTCCTCTTTCGTCGTCCCAGTTACCGGACTCGTAGTCCGGTATGTTGTAAGGTGATTTTAATCGTTTTCCAGTTGGTTTCCGTGAATTTTTCTTTCCAAAGTTCTGGAGCTCCTTTACTGACAATCCAGACCAACGGCAAAAAAAAAAATAATCTGAAGATGGCGAAAAGGTGGGAGCTTCCAGAGGAAGCGCGTCGACGTCACGAAGAGGCACCAAATGGTGGTATGTCGATGCCCACCTGGGCCATGGATTTTTTTTTTTTTTTTTAAACAGAAGAAATACGACAATTCCTGACCCAACCACTAGATGGAGGAATAATGCACAGCATAATGAATCCAGAAAGATTCACGCTGCAAAACTTGTTCTTCTGATGGATATGTCTATCCATCAGTATGTAGCCATATTAGAAACCAGTGTGAAATTACAACTGAGTGCTATCAATGGTGGTTTAGACTTTGTGGTTATCTTTAGGTCATGGTCTGCTCCAACACCCATTACTACTTAGAGTTATGGGCAAACTAAAAAGATGCACAAAACAGGTGAGTATGTAATATCCAGTGAGACAGCCTTCCACTTGTGTTCCCTAGGTGTTTGTTAATGGCGTTGATTGATAGGAAACTTCAAATTTACATTCATGTCAAGAATAAAATACTCTTTAAAACGTGCTGAATATCCACATCGCCTAGCAGACTAATTACATAAAACATCTGTCACCATACACAGTACAACCCTAACACAACCAAGAGGTGGATGGGTGGTGAAGAATCAGCAGTTAAGAGTGTACACCAGGAAGAGCGTTACCAAAGGCAAGTAAGTAGTCCTTCTGATGGATACTTTTAACTGCAGATCTCACACCTTTTGAATTAACAAAAAACAAAAACTTTGAGAAGGGTACTTTACACTACGGATCTTGCAAGACCAATTGCTTGAAAAGACACAGGCCTCAAAGAGGCTTCAATAGCAGCTGGTGAAGTTATGGACAGATGTCAGGTAGCAGTATGACAGATGTCCAATACCATAATGCCTCTAGTTAGGCACAAGTATTGGCCTTCACCCTGGCGGAATTAGCTCAAAGGCCCATAGTAGGCTTATTTTTGGCAAGAGCACAGTACATCTTAATCCTACCCACCTTGATAAGATTCCTTTCAGAACAGCCTTTCCTTGCATCGACGAATCTAATAAATAGTTGTTCGTCCATCGGTGCATCTTATTACTATCAACAGAAAAACTAAAGCACCGAATCCAACTGGTGCAGTCTGAAGTTCTCAGATGGCTGTTTTCGGAAGAGGAATGCAGTGAGCAAGAGGGACTGCCCCATGTGAAAAGGCAACACCACCTTTGGAGAAAAGATGCCAGTCTGAAGCACCAAAGTGCTAGGGAAAAAGGAGGTTATATAGTGGCTAAGCACAGCGCCTACAACTTACTGATGGCTATGAGAAAAACAGTCATGAAGGTCAGGAGAAGGACCAAAGTAAGGTACCACAGAAGCAGAACAAAATGAGAAGGGCAAAACAATAAAAAAAAAGTTTCAAGAAACAGGGCTAATGAGGCAACTAAGAATGGCCAAAAGGGCAAGTAACCACTAAATGTGTCCATAACAAAGCTTTGCTACGTCAATGCGAAAACAAACAGAATAACATCAGAGGACTTGGGTAGAAAGTATCCAAACTGAATGCTCTTTCAACAGCTAAATATAGACCTGGGGGCAGAGATGGATGCCAGAAATGTGTACACTACCTCCGGAGGGAGAGTAAAGTCACTCACTTTAGTTCTGCACAATTCCCATGCATGAAGGTGTAGCTTGTGGAGATTCAGCCGTAGGACTCTACCCTCCTGCTTGGACAGCAAATCCTAAAAAAAAAAGTAGCTGAAATGGAGGGCAGATGCTCACATTCAGTAGGTTGTGGTTGTGGTCCCAATATCTCCGAACCCTATCCGGGAGTATCAAGATGAGCAGGTTCTGGTTCCTCATGGCTTTTTTTTGGACCCGTGGGTTTAGCAGCAGAGGCGGGAAAGCATAAAGGACGCTGGAGATCCTACTGAAGGTGGACACTTTTCTTAGACTGTCTTCATGGTACAAAAGGCTGGACACTAAGCGTTCTCCGGATTACTGAACAGATCTACTGATGACACACCCCTCTACATGACAACGTTCTGTTCTCCACCAGGATTAGATGCCACTCATGATGGGTAAGAGGACACCTACTGGGTAGATCTGACCTGACATTCAAAGAACCTGCCAGATGACTAACCGCCAGGAATGTCCTGTGGGGGCGCAGGCCCCATCACAGCCTCAGAGCCTATAGGGAGAGCGGGGGGGAAACACCCTGCCCTTCTTTTTGTAATACAACACCGCTATCTTGTTACCAGTAAGGATCAGGGCGAGCTGTCCTTCACAGAAGGCAGGCAAACTATGTAGCTCTAAAAGGTTGATAGGGTAAAGCTGTTCCACTGGAAATTAGAGGCCTCCATACAACACATTGCCCAGGTGACTTCCCCAGCCCAGAGAAAAGGTGTCCTTCAGTACGGTGAGCTCTGAATGTGGCAAGCAGAATGGTTTGAGGCACATCAGTTTGGCATCGGACATCCACCAATAAAGCTCTTCATCTACCACTTTTTTTTCCACTTAAAGTGACTATACTTAAAGAAAATACAAACAAGTGTTCAACAGAAATGTGGGCAACATACACAAGGAGTGAACGTTCTTATATATAACACAATGTAAGTCGTCATTGCGTAGCTACACGAGAGTCAGAGTTTCCATAGGAAAAAACAAAAGTTAAGTGGAGTTCTACATAGGTCTTCCCATAATAAAAAAAACCTAGAGTTTTTAAACAAAAATAAATGGACTGGCGTCAGTACAACTTGCATCGCTATGGTGCACTGCATAGGACTGCACATATTACATCATGTATGATGTCTGTAATTTACAGCAGTGCAATATTGCTAATATCAATTGCATACTAACTGGTGAATTTCATTTTTTTTGTTGCTTAAAAACTGTATTTTTTTATTAGAAGACATATGTATAACTGCACTTTAAACCACGCATAGCTGAAGGGACACAGGATTAGGTGCAGGAGATCTGTATGACATGCTTCTTGGCCAATTTGGGGCAATGAGAATGGCTTTAGCCTAGCATTGGCAAATGTTCCTCAGAACTCAAGGAATGAAGGAAATGTTTATTTAAGTGGAAATTTCCACCTCAACTGAAACTCATGCCTCAAGACCAGTGGCGGTGCGTCCATTGGGGGCGCTGGGGCGTTGCCCCACTAGCCACATCGCCCTAAATCCGTGCAAGCAAAGGAAGCAATTCTCAACTCGTCCACTCTCGCGCTGCTGGGACACGCGCGCACGGCAATCAGCCGCTGAAGGGGGCGGGGCTGCGACAGCACTCACACGGTTTGAGTGACAGTCAGACTGTCACTGACAGCGGCGCGTAGTGCGCATGTTCGGGTTTGGGCTGGTCATTTTTATAACCAGCCCGTACATGTGCACTGTCAGCCACTACCATACCTTTAGTAGCAGAGCGAGGGAGGGGGGAACCGGAGAGACCGTCGCAGCCCCCCCAGTCTTCTAGTGGGCGTGCCGTATCCGTGCCCTAGCCAATCCTGGTGCTGCTAATGCAGCATCTGGATTGGCTGAGAGTGAGACACCGGCCGCACAGTCTGAAGTTGTTCCTGCTCCAGACTGGCCCAGACCTGTTCCTGCTCCGGAGTCCGGATCGGCCCAGGAACTGGACTGGGCGCTCCATATGCACGATGTCCAGAGCTGCTCAAAACGGTTTCTCATCGTTTAAAAGGTGCAGGTTTAGATAAATGTCAAGGTAACCCACCCCCACAAAATACTTCCGCTTAAAATAGCTGCCTACTACCATCCTCCAACTCCGCTGGGCCCCTCTAAAGTTCTTTGTGGGCGTGGTTCCACTCGTGTGTACCTTTAGCTGTATTTTGCCATTCCTTTCTATTCCCTCGTTTCTCCGCGCTCTTCTTCCACACCACCGCTCCTCTGATCATTTTATCCACCACTCAGGGGCTGCAGTCCTTCCGGTTCGCCTTCCCAGTTTCTACCCTATCACTGCCCTTCCCACTCTGGCTTGCTTTCCTCTCAGCCCCACCATCCCTTTGTGTCAGCCCAATGCAGCACCCGGCGCAGGATCAGGCCCTCTCTCCTCGTGTCCTTTTCTCCCAATCTGCACCCCCACTGCACTTGCTGTCACCTTTCGCCTCTACTTTCTTCTCTTGCAGCCCTCCTCATAGTTGTTCCTATTATCCTCCTCCAGTGTTTTACTTCTGCACCCCGTTCTTTCTTCCAACAAATACTTTTCCTGGCTGTATATTCTACTCTTGCACTATTCTGGATTTATTTTATTGCACCCCTTCATTCTCTCACTGGAAAAACTTTCAGGCCGCATTTTGTAGATAATAGACAAGCCGATGGCAACCAGTGTATTATAATGCGCTGCAAATAATGCACTTTGGCGCCTATCAAAAATGGCATAGGAAGTGAAGTTAATTAATTTTCTTTTTCAACAGACCTTCACTTTGTTGAAGTGCTAACAATGCCTGCAATGGCACGCCGCGGTGCCACCCACCCTAATGCAGACAACACAACCACTAGTTCTAGCTCTCTGCCTTTTTTAATTGTATATTGCGTCTAAAAGCTGGAGCTTGGCACTTGTTGCTCATTACAAACAATAGATAATTACAATTGGGGATATAATATTTTGAAAGAGCAGGTTGAAAAGATTATTTTATTGATATTCTGTCCACTTAAGTAGTGCTACAACCAGGCCATAATGGGCGGAGCTGGTGTGAAAATATGAATTGCACAGGGCAAGTATCAAAGAGGTTTACGGTTCAAATTGGTACTGGTCTGAGGTAGGAGGAAGGGAGTAATTTACAGCAGCTTTCATTTGAGACAACTTGTGAGTCACTTTGAAACCTAAAGAAATGAGATAAAAAGCACCAAACTGAGTTTTCCTTTGACAGTAACAGTTGTTAGTAAGCCCTTAGTCATACAGCAATGCAGATGACTTGAGAAGTGAGAACTGTTGGTAACAATCTGTATTTAAACTGTTTTCGGAGTTCTAATTTCATGACAACGGCTCATTTAATATATTTGGAGCGAACCTCAGGTCAGGAAAAGAAAATGTGCACATGATTGTGACAACACGGTTCAGCAGCAAGCAAGCCAATTATGCTTTTGTCTACCTTTTTGTGTGAATGTTCAGTTTTCAGTTTATTTATGTGTGCACTGTATAAAGTAGTGACCTAGGCAGGATTTTGATGTTCTTTTGCGCTGTTTATGTTTAGTGCGGCTCGAAACTGGATGGTAAAATGGACTTTGGCGTGGGTGTGTCACAGGGAAGCACTGCTGCCAGTCTCATGCCAGCTCCAGAGCCCTAATCTTCCCTCTCCAGTGCTTTCCAACCCTGTGCCTCACTAGTGGCAATATGAAAAGGAAAGCATGCACTGTGTTCTCGTGTACAGGCCTGTGAGTTAGCATAGCAGTTCTCAGATTATACAGAAGGAGTAGTTTCTTTTCTGTAACTCCAGTTCTGTAGTAGGGGTATCTCTGTTATAGTCAATCTAGTGAATAGTCCCGCCCATGTGCGCGGACCCTGGAGCAATAAAAAATAATCTCTAAAAGGTGACAAATCATGCAGACCTGCATACACCTTTAAGAGAGAATTTAATTTAAAGACAGATAATGCAGCCTATACCCACAGGCTACACTGTCCAGTACTTCAACTAGAATTCCACCAATATCCACAAACAGCACTGCCTGTCCAGTTTTTCTCCACATAGGAAAAAACCCTGCCTCTACCAGCAAAAGCCTCTGGAATGATGGAGAGGAAGGAGTGGACAGACAAGCCCCATAGGCTGCCATTATGTGGCTTGGAACAGGATACTGTGCCTTTAAGAAAACTTTCCAGTTTTCCAGAACTTTCCCCAGTATCCCAGAATGCCCAGCAGGTCCCATTTACTTTCAGTTCTTTTTGAAGGCGTAGCACGCCAGACCTGTAGCATTCTACATATGAATAAGTATCTCTCCACCGGGGAGGAGGGCGGGCGCTTATGACTATAACAGAGATACCCCTACTACAGAACTGGAGTTACAGAAAAGAAACTACTCCTTCTGTAGTAGGGGAATCTCTGTGTATAGTCATAATCTAGTGAATAGAATGGCAAGCCCATCCCCACACAACAAAAGCGGTGGAGAACACATAAGACACTACCACTACTGTGCGAACAAATTTCGCAGCGAAGCCTGCCCAACCTGAGCATCTGCCCTGGCATCCGTGTCCAGACAGTAATGCGCAGCAAAGGTATGGACCGACTTCCAAGTGGCCGCCTTACAGATTTCCGCAATCGGAACATTACGCAGCAAAGCCGTCGTGGCAGCTTTGCCCCTGGTGGAATGAGCCTTAGGTTTACCCCCTAAGGTCTTATTAGCCTTTTGGTAACACAACTGTATACAAGACACAATCCACCGAGAGATGGACTGTTTGGAGGTAGCAAGACCGGTCCTGACTGAGCCATAATTAACAAACAATTGGTCAGACCTACGAATATCCTTGGTCTTATCCAGATAAAATTTCAACACCCTTCGGACATCCAGGGAATGGAGAGCCCTTTCCGCTGGTGAAGAGGGATTCTGAAAGAACGTAGGTAAAGTTATGGTCTGATTGACATGAAAGTCAGAGATAACCTTAGGAAGGAACTTAGGGTGAGTACGCATCACAACCTTAGCAGCATGAAACACAGTATAAGGTTCTTGACAACATAATGCCTGAAGTTCACTCACCCTGCGGGCCGATGTAATGGCCACTAGGAACGCCGCCTTCCAGGATAGGTGCTGCAATGAAGCCTTGTGAATAGGTTCAAAAGGCTCTCTCATCAGTCTGGACAGCACCACATTCAAGTCCCAAGAAGGCGAGGGAAGTCTGACAGGAGGGAACACCTTCTTCAAGCCTTCCAAAAAATCCTTGACCACAGGAATCTGAAAGAAGGACGTCTGTGAAGGGCACTTCCTGTAAGCAGTCAAAGCAGCCAGATGAACCTTAATGGAATGGAAATTAAGGCCAGACTGCGCCAGATGCAAAAGGTATGGAAGGATGACATCTTCCTTACATGTTGTCGGATCAAAGTTCTTGGACTTACACCAGATACAGAACCTCTTCCACTTGTAAGCATAGGATGTCCTAGTGGAAGGTCGCTTAGACTCCTTCAGAATGTCCATACAATCGTCTGGTAGATTCAGATGACCATATTGCACTATTTCAGGAGCCATGCCGCCAAACTCAAAGACGAGAGGTTGGGGTGCACCATCCGCCCCCGAACTTCGTGAGAAGGTCCGGCCTGCACGGCAACCGCATGTGAGGAAGGAGAGACCGGTGAAGAAGGTCCGTGAACCACCACTGCCTGGGCCACTCCGGGGCGATCAGGATCATCCGCGCCCTGGACTGGGACAGCTTGATGAGCACCGCCGGAATCAGGGGAATGGGTGGAAAAGCGTACAGAAAGCTGTTCGACCAATCGATCCATAGCGCATTCCCCAGCGTCCCCCGCTGGTAGTACCTGGATGCGAAGTCTCGGCATTTGCTGTTTTCGGCGGTGGCGAACAGATCTACGTCTGGAGTCCCCCACCTTGCGAAGACTTCTCCTAGTACTTCGTCGTTTATGACCCATTCGTGGTTTTCCTGAATCAGCCTGCTCAAGGCGTCCGCCTGAGCATTCTGCACCCCTGGCAGATGCGTGGCCGTAATCGTCAGTCCTCGGGCCAGCAGCCAGCGCCAGATCGCCTGCGCCTCCTGAGACAGAGTGCGCGATCTCGACCCCCCCTGCTTGTTGAGGTAATACATCGTGGTTGTATTGTCCGTCTGTATCAGCAGCGAGTTGGTCTGGAAGGACGGAAGGAAAGCCTTCAGTGCCAGGAAGACAGCTCTGAGTTCCAGGAAATTGATGTGGTACGTCGATTCCAAAGGAGACCACTTCCCTTGAATCTGCAGGTCCCCGGAATGCGCACCCCAGCCCTGGAGAGAAGCATCCGTCACCACATTCGTCGTGGGAATGTCCTTGTGGAAGGGAACCCCCTGGAGGAGGTTTTCCGCCGAACACCACCACTTCAGAGACTGCCGAGCATGTAGAGACAGTCGGATCTTGTCGTCCCAAGAGCCTGTCTTCTGATCCCACTGATCCTCCAAGCACTCCTGCAGTGGTCGCATCTGTAGACGTGCGTGCGGAGTGAGGAAGATACAGGAGGCCATCGATCCCAGTAGAGACGACACCTTCCTCACAGTCGTCGATGGAGCAGTCCTGAGCCTTCCGAAGGAGTGATAACCGTCTCTCCTCCGAAGGAGACACGCTTGCTGACCGCGTATCTATGGAAGCCCCCAGGTACTGTATGCACTGTACCGGAGATGGGACCGATTTGGACATGTTGACGTGTAACCCCAGCTTGTTCAAGAGCTCGCACGTCCATCGGAAGTGTTCTTGTGCTTCCTCGAAGGATGACGCCTTGATCAGCCAATCGTCCAGATACGGGTAGACAAACACCTTGTTCCTCCGCAGGTGTGCCGCCACCACCGCCATGCACTTCGAAAAAGTCCTGGGAGCAGACTTTAGCCCGAATGGCAGTACTGTGTATTGATAGTGATTGGCGCCGACTTGGAATCGCAGGAACTTCCTGTGCTTCCGTGCTATGGGCACATGGAAGTACGCATCCTGTAGATCTATGGCACAGAGCCAGTCTCCCCGTTGCAGCTGAGGGTAAATCTGGTGCAACGATAGCATGCGAAACTTCTCTCTGCGAATCCACTGTTTGTGGTAGTAGCCTGCTGGCCACCTCTACCCCTCTGGCGCTTCTGGAAGGGCTTGCGGAACTGCTGCTGTTGTGGCTGCTGCTGTCCCGAGCCCTGCCCACGCCCTCGGCCCGACGACCCGAACCTCCTCTGGAACGGTCGTTTCTTTTTCTCGGCCTTCTCTAACCCGACGGCCGTCAGGGTTTCCGCTTCAGCCTTCATGCGGGCCATTTCATCGTCCGCATGCTTCCCGAACAGGGTTTCCCCCGAGAAGGGCAGGTTGGCCACTCTCTGTTGCGCCTCCGGCTTGAGGGACGTCAGGCGCAACCAGGAATGGCGCCGCTGGTGTACGCCATGACAGTAGGCGTGGGCGGCCAATAGCGATATATCCGCCGCTGCGCTGATCGTTTGGTTAGAAAACAGCATGCCTTCGCGCACCGTCTCCAAGAAGTCCTCCTTCTTGTCTCGTGGCAGGAGGTCCGCATATTGCTGCAGGGATTCCCACAGGGCCCAGTCGTAACGGCCCAACAACGCCCCTGCACTCGCCGCCTTCATCGTGGTGGCGGCGGTACCACACACGTTCCTGCCCGCAGAGTCCAGCCAGCGGCTTTCCTTGTCCGGTGGCACCGTGGAGGCCGGGGCGGTCGCATGTTGTTTTCTCGCCGCCGTCACGATAACCGAATCCGGCTTCGGGTCCCCTCTCAAGAATGACGGATCCGACTCCGGGGCCCTATATTTCTTCATGAGCCTGGACGGAGCGGCCTTCGCTGTTGCGGGAGTGAGGAACAGTTCCAAGGCTGGTTCCACCAGTCCAGGCACGAGAGGCAGGAGGGGGCGAGACAAGTGTCTTTTATGAAGCGTCTCAAATATCACGGACGTCGTGGGTGTTGGAACCGTCACCGTGATATTCAGCTTCGCAGCCCCTCGCAACAGCACCTCCTGGAACGAGACCAAGTCGTCCACCGGCGACACCCTAGTCCCCGGGGAGTCCGACAGCGTCGGGGAAAGGTCCCTGTCCGAGGAGCGCGACCTGGACCTATACCTTCTGCGGCGTCGTCTAGAGTCTGACGAGGATCGCCCTCGGCTCCGCGATCGTCGCCTCCTGTGAGAGCGGGAGCGCGACCTCTTCGGCTTAGGCCTGTCCGCCGGTCTCGCTGGTCCAGGCGACCGTGGGCGTCGTGGCTTCGGGGTCCCCTGCGGCGGAGTCGGGTACCGTGGAAGGGAAACCGACCTCGGGGGGACCGGCGGCGGTCCCGCAGGAGTGCTTGGCAGCAACAGAGGCTGGGGTGGCGGAGACAGAGTCCGCGGCCGCGGAGGAGGCGGTGGAGGAGGTGGAGACGGTGGTGGAGGAGGTGGGAGAGGAGGAGGCGACGGAGACCTCCGAGGCGGGGTATACACCGCTGAGTACACCGATCCCGGCGACTCTCTCTTCCTCGACGTCGACCTGTGCCTCGACGTCGACCTGTGCCTCGACGGCGATCTTCCTCGACGGCGACCTCCGCCTCGACGGCGACCTCCGCCTCGACGGCGACCTCCGCCTCGACGGCGACCTCCGCCTCGACGGCGACCTCCGCCTCGACGGCGACCTCCGCCTCGACGGCGACCTCCGCCTCGACGGCGACCTCCGCCTCGACGGCGACCTCCGCCTCGACGGCGACCTCCGCCTCGACGGCGACCTTCGCCTCGACGGCGACCTTCGCCTCGACGGCGACCTTCGCCTCGACGGCGACCTCCGCCTCGACGGCGACCTCCGCCTCGACGGCGACCTCCGCCTCGACGGCGACCTCCGCCTCGACGGCGACCTCCGCCTCGACGGCGACCTCCGCCTCGTCGGCGACCTCCGCCTCGACGGCGACCTCCGCCTCGTCGGCGATCTCCGCCTCGTCGGCGATCTCCGCCTCGACGGCGATCTCCGCCTCGACGGCGATCTCCGCCTCGACGGCGATCTCCGCCTCGACGGCGATCCCTCGACGCCGGGTCTTCTCTCGACGTCGACCGCTGGACGCAGCCGAAGACGGCGTCGTCGCCGACGACGCCGATGTAGTCGACGGCGGCCTATTCAGGTCCCTCGACGGCGATCGTCGACGCCGCTTCTCCCCAGAGCCCTGGGGGGACGGCGAACAGACGGTGGTCATCCTCCTCGACGTCGCCGTCGACGCCCTCGACGTCGACGGGGAGCGGGAGCGCTTACTGGTCTTCCTGCCCCTGGGGAGCCCCCCAGAGGCCTCAGTATGGGCCAAATCAGCCCCTCCAGACCCACCTGGTGCCTTCAGTCTTCGCTCCTCCAGAGCTTGAAGCCTGCTCTTCATCCTGTCCCTCAGGGTCCTGGCTGAAAACGAGTGGCAGATGGTACAGCTTTCAGGCACGTGGGACTGGGGAAGGCAAGCTATGCACACCTCGTGTGGGTCAGTTTTAGCCTTCTTTCGACCACATTCCAGGCACTTGTCGAACAAGCCAGGCATGTTGACAGTACCAGCTACTAAACACAAGAAAAAGTGACAAAAATTGCCAAAATCTCAATGAAAACCTTGAAAAAGGGAGAGCTCAATGCTCCAGGGTCCTGCTAGCAGGAGCCGGAAAAAAGAACTGAAAGTAAATGGGACCTGCTGGGCATTCTGGGATACTGGGGAAAGTTCTGGAAAACTGGAAAGTTTTCTTAAAGGCACAGTATCCTGTTCCAAGCCACATAATGGCAGCCTATGGGGCTTGTCTGTCCACTCCTTCCTCTCTATCATTCCAGAGGCTTTAGCTGGTAGAGGCAGGGTTTTTTCCTATGTGGAGAAAAACTGGACAGGCAGTGCTGTTTGTGGATATTGGTGGAATTCTAGTTGAAGTACTGGACAGTGTAGCCTGTGGGTATAGGCTGCATTATCTGTCTTTAAATTAAATTCTCTCTTAAAGGTGTATGCAGGTCTGCATGATTTGTCACCTTTTAGAGATTATTTTTTATTGCTCCGGGGTCCGCGCACATGGGCGGGACTATTCACTAGATTATGACTATACACAGAGATCCCCTACTACAGAATAAGCAGTTACCAGCGACATTATCATATGTAATATTTTTATTGATTTCATAACTACAGTTTCACAATTGCTTTATGACCCTTCTTGCTTTCTAAAATTTGCTTGAAAATGCACCATTTGCCACACCTTTTACAAAATGTTCCCAGGGGAGAATCCCCGGAACCCTTGTTATGACAGTCAGGCTCACTCACTACATTCGCTTGCCACAGGGCACTCATCATGAACTTTTACGCCCTACCACTTTGAAATGTCACCAGCCGCCACTGCTCAAGACTCACTGCATTGGAGACTGGAGGGCACAGAACAGCGCAAGTCCACTGCAGTGCACCTGGAGATTATAAAGGAATCTGCTAAATCTCCCTGGTGTTCAAATCACTGCCCAAAAAAGCACCCCTGGAGGGCCCATGTGCATGTGACCTGGAGGATGCAAAAAGCCAACAGGCCTAGCAGGATGAAAACAGTCGGTACTGGAGCCAGAGTCCCGACCCAAAACACTAATCAAACCACAAATGTCTCAGATCCTCTTGGAAGAAGAAAGGCCCAGAACGATGTTGCATCCAGTAATGCCCCCATGAAGCGGAATCACTTAGAGGCCTCTAGATGAAACCTGGTCACTTCAACGGAAAAACACAAGTTGAACATTAGGGATGTTATCTGCCACATATGGTGTCTCATCACCTACAATCTGGTTTTGAGCCGGCAGTAGTCCGGATACCAGAATATTAGGATGCCTACTGAGACGGCCTAGACTTACAGACAGCACCCTTTGGGGACTTTGGTTGAGGATGTCAACCCAAAGGGAGGACTGCAAACTGCTAGTGAATGAAGAAAACCATATAACGTAGGTACTCCTTTAGAGACTGCAGGATCAGTTTTGGGAAATACGCGCCCTTCAAGATGAGTGACACCCAGACTTATACTTCCAGCACCAAAATAACCTGAACTAGAGGCAACATTACAAACATTTCCTTTTGCAGGTAAAAGGATAAACACCTGAAGTCTACGAGTTGACAAAGACTGCAAACTGTAGCAAACAGCACACTGAGTAGTGCCCAATTTAATGTTCTGGCACCAACTCCACAAATCCTGCAGGGCTGCCACCTCCTACTGCAGTATCTGCAGATAGTCCTCCGACTGATGGAATGGCTGGGAAGGAATGTGGAGAAGTAAATGCAGGTATGCCCTTTTTTTAAAGATATAATGACCGGTTGGTGCCGGTCTCAGAAGCAGGGAGAAGTCAAAAGAATAACTTTCATCTGTGTCGCAATGCCCATCTGAAAGCTGACAGAGGTCAGAATCTATACCAAAAAATGTGAAGTAAGGTTTGCCAGTACTGTCGGTGCCACCAGCACAATCCTCTGTACACTGCTTCTCTTTCAGAAAGCTTAGAGCCTCCCTCCTGGATCACTGCCTCTTAACTGGAGCCATCAGAACTCTTTAACCCCTTGCATGCCCGCCCCTTTCCCCGCCCAGTGCCGTGCCTTCCATTAGCGGGCGGAGTTCATGACGAGCTGGACTCGTCATGGGCACAGCGCCACCGCAGCCCATGACGAGTCCAGCTCGTCATGGGCACTGAAGGGGTTAAGGAGGCAGTGGCAATGGGTGTGGCACTGGAGTCTGGTTAAGGGTGAGAGGAACTACTGGATGTACCGGCATTGGAGTGACATAATACGGTGCAGAGAGTGCACCTATCATAGCAAAAGAGACGCTCGAACCAATGGGCATGCCTCTCATGGGGGCTGGCAGTGCTCTATAGGGGACAGACACCCGCCTGAACATCTCCATCATTGATTACAGAAAGGAGGTCAGGCTAACTGCCAACTCTGGAAACTCTGGGTAGGCTGTGGTCTGTGCTGTCAAAGGCACTGGAGCAGCAAACTGGGCCGGCATGTGTGGTGCCAGTGGGGCCTACCCAGGAGGATTAATCTCTGGTTCAGGGTAAAAAAGAGCAGGGGGGGTAGGGGAGACAAAGGTGGGTACTTGCCCTTCAACCGCGACTGCCTACTCAGAGTTGGAATTTGTCTTATGTTTCTTCATATGTTTCTTTTGGATTCATTTAAAGACATGGGCCACACAATGCTGATTTATGCCTGGAACCCAGGTACAAGAGACAGTCGTCATGTGGGTCTGATGTGGACATTTGACCTTCACATCCTTCAGCGTTTAAATCCTGATTTCTTTGGTGGGGACATAGCCCCAAAGCACTGCTATGATACAAGAATTTGGATCAAATGTCACCTCAAACTAAAGAAAGAAGATCCAGACCTACATCAAAAAGGCATGAAAAAAAGAAAAAGAGGACCAACGTCAGGGGGTAAGTGCTGTATGGTTCCAGTGACACCACTGCAACTACACTTCCAGTGTTGAGATGGAGCTGGCACAGGAGAACCACGTCAAAAATTCCAAATTCAGTCTAGCAACTGAAATATTCAAGGAGGTGAGGAATCTGCAATTGGAAGAATGAATCAGAAATGGCTTTATTAGGACTACAATACTGTGCAATATTTCCTGTTAATGCGTTAAGTTCTTCATCAAAGAGTTTTGGCTTGTCTGCATTGCAGTTAGAGCCTTTGAAGTTTATTAAATAAAGTAGCACAAGGACCTTATTTTTAATATATTACTTTCTGTATAGGAGCAATTGTATACAAGGCATTACTGACCCATTTAGTCAGCATTTTAGAGGTACCGCTAATGTCAGGAGAAATGACAGAAGGGAAAGCTAGAGCAGACATTAAAGCTTCAAAAGTTACTTTGGTTCATAATCTGTCATACCTGAAAAAAGGTTAGGTTTTTGTCAAGTTTATTCATTATGAATGTAATGTCAAACAAAATCAGGGCATGGTCAGTCCAAAAAATTTAAACGAATTTTGAAATAGATATGCCAATTAAGAATAGATATCTAGCCCAAAATAAAACTAGCACGACGAGTTGAAAAGTGTATTAATTAAGTCAGGCTAAATGTAGTGCAGGTTTAAGCAGTGCTGCTGAATCCCTGCCGACTTTACAGTCGACCCATATGTGTAAGTCACCAAAAAGCAGACATCTTGAAATGTTGAACCGCAGCAGCTGCAATATTTTAATTTTGGAAAAAGATACTGAACATTGTAGGAAATTCCACTTAAGTGCATGAAATGTTATTTTCCCTCAAATGACTTCTGAAAAAGGTTTACTTTGCTAAAAGGGTGCTTCCAAATCAGCAAAAGTCAATAAAGTATTTCTGTCTGCAAGTATGTAATAATTTTTGTAACTGTGTTATAAATGCCTTATGACTGGTCTACATATCTGCACTAGAGCGGAAAATAGGTGAGAAATACCAAATTGTGAATACAAAAAAGTTAAAAGAAAAGTTCAGAGCTAGAAAAAATACTAATTCAGCAAAGAGCAGTCTCTTTCCATTGTATCTATACAAAGATAACTATATATATCTGTTTAGATATATCTATACTTTGGTCCCCACAGTGCAGTTATAGTTACAGCAGAGTTTCCATTGGAATAGCGTTTTTTGTTTCGCTAATACCTTTGTCTTCATTTGACATTAATCCACATCTGCTTTTTCATGGCAAGTTTCACTCTGATTTGCCAAGCGGGGGCAAAGCCATGGATTCACCAAAGCGCAGTGGAGAGAATAGATGTTCCACTCGGAGTCCACGCAAAGATGAGTTGTGTGTTGAACATATGCAAACTAGGCTATTGCGGCTGATGTAAACCATTGACTATAGGGTACATTTTGCCGCATGTAAGGCATACCATGTTTTATAGCAAAGAACCTTTGAGGCATAAGTTACCCGGTCAGTTTTGAACAACAACTATTACAGTGTTTTGTTGATCTGTAGATAATTACAAGCGGTTAAAAAGAAAGACTGCCATGGATTGGACGGCTGGGAAGGATTTCCCGGTCATAAGTAAGTTCCCGTATTTGTAGTATTTGTATTTGGAGGGAAGTTTACTTTAACCTTTGGTGCAAGGAGTCACTTGGTTTCCATTTTCTTTTGTTCTTTAGTTTCTTAGAATTCGGCGAAGTAGGGGATGAGTTAAAGTTAAAAGAATCCTTTTGGAGAAAAGAGGTAATATGGTGTTGTGTGATAAGTTTCGTCTGAGTAAGAAAGAGTAGTTTTGTTAATATGAGTGTGTTTGTTGTCATTTTCCGCTCACTTCTGTTCTGAGTCCTGAGGAAAACCCCAAAGACACAGTTAGGTTTGAAACAAGTCTACTGTTTTTCGCCAAACAAGCGTTCTATGTATGCACTACCACTGATGCTCATGTTGTGAATTAATTGAAATTACAATCAGTATTGTTTTTTATGAGCTATGGGGTACACGGTTTGGTTTTGCCCTTGCAGAAAGAAGTGAAGCAGGGTGTTGTAACGCCAGAGATAAGGGCTTTTCTGTTCCAAAAACAAACAGTTTTTATTAACACAGAACCTGAGTAGAAAATAACTTAGAATTACTGATTATGGGCCTATCCCTTTACAGTTTAACACTTTCTAAAAGTGGCATTTTCAAACATGTAAATTAAAAACCAACTTCACCAAAAGACGTACTTTTAAATTGTGAGTTCAGAGACCCCCAACTCCAAATCTCCCAATGGGAAATTACACCTAAAATATATTTCAAGGCAATCCCCATGTTACCCTATGGAAGACCTAGTCATTACAATATAGTGAAAAACAAAACTAGCAGTATTTCACTATTCGGACATGTAAAACACACCACTACATGTCCTACATGTTAAATACACAGCATCCTGCCTATGGGTCTTTGAACTCCCTTAGGGGTGATTAACATGTAGTTAAAGTTAAGGATTGGGCCTTTCAAGTGGGTGAACTTGCCAGATCGAAATGGCAGTTCAAAATGCACACAAATAAACTGCAGTGGTAGGTCTGAGACATGTTTGCAGAGCTACTCATGTGGGTGGCACAATCAGTGCTGCAGTAGCATTTGATTTACAAGCCATGGACACATCTCATGCACTTTACTAGAAACTTACTAGTAAATCAAATACGCCAATCATGGATAAAGCAATCAATGATAAAATTTACACAGAGAGCACTTGCACTTTAGCACTAGTCAGCAGTGGTAAAGAGCCCAGAGTCCTAAACCCAACAAAAATGAAATGCAGCACAGTCAAAAACAGAAGTCCAGAAGCAAAAAGAAAGGGAAATCACCCCACAAGATGCCAGGTCTAACAGGTATATTAACTGCTTTTTGTGGGCTTTCAAACAGGATGCCGATAGGTTCCCCTTTTACTCAGCTAAGTAGGGGTTACAAGCTAACAACTTAATAGACTTTTAAAACTAGAGATTCACAGGAATGCAGCGGTGTGAACTTGTGGGAGCAGACGGAGGATTAACACCCTGAAGTGTTTCAAAAGGAGGCGAGTACATGTAATGCATTGTGTACGTCAGATTGAAACATCATGTACCAAGGGGTACCATTCCCCACTAGGTTATCAATTTCCTTCATATACAAAGAATCCCTGAATCCCAGAGAACATTTCAAGCTCCGTGAGGAGGACAGACTGGGCTGACACCCCAATATGCTCAACAGGGACAATTAAATGAGAAGATGGGTTGAGGTACTGGAGACATGCATGTTGTCTCATACAGCTCGGCTTCCCACTATTTTAATTTTAACAAGGAACTATCCAGGGTTTTTAGATAGCAACCTCTTAGACCCCAGCTGAGAACCTGGTGCACGGTGTACTGGTTAAAGGGAGATAAGGTCCTTTGTGGCGGATATTCGCCAGAGTGCATACCTGGTTTTAATGTGACAATGATTCATGCTTGACAATTAGGGTCCTTCCACAGTCAACAAGTAGTTATACTTTCAGTAGAGGGACTAATGAAAAGGAGGAGTGCCACAATCTCGGAGCAGGAATATATATATGGAGCCGGAATATATATATGGGGCACGAATCAAAAAGAGTTGAACACGTTATTAATCTTCGGTAACACACTTTCTGGAGGCTACTCCAACTGCAGTTACCTTAAATTCTGACTTTCCAAAGGCATCGGATTAGGTATGGACCTTCTCACAACAATTGCTCCTAAGCGCCACCAGATGGCAATATTGGACTGTGACTAACTCAGTTTGCCTCCGGACGTGGTGGCAGGGCCATAGGCATCACGTCAGCATTATTACGTTAATTTACCTCTGAACTCTATTGTGCTTTCAGGTGGTATCACCTGTGCCAAATAATATGAGTGACCATGCGCGAAAATTAACTCGGGTCCCCCTTAAAACCCTAAACCTTCACTTCACCAAACACGGAGGAAGGAGGGCAAGATGTGGAGCGAAAATGCAGGGAGAGTGTAGGACTGTCCAACGCGAAAAGGTATACCACTTTCAGCAAAAAGAAAGTGCGAGTCCAAGCAACAATTTATCCAGGTAAAAGGCAATGCATGGAGGCTGCACTAACAGCCCCTTCAGCTAGCTCGATTATGTGGCAAGCAATTTTAACTGTAGTGGCAAATACTTTTTATTGGTTAGTAACCTCAGAGAATGAATGGCTTGAAGGGCTAACACAATAGAAATTAAATGACGAAATTAAGGTCCAATTGATATATAATAAAGGGTGCTGGGAAGGGAACCATATATGCGAGACATTCATAAAACGTTTCATATCAGAACTGGAGACTTGAATAACAAAAGGTTGATCAGGCAAATGTACAAAGTCCAAAAAAGCTGACAAAAAAACCTTTAACAGTGCCCATTGCAATAATCTGGTGAGTTAGAGATAGAGCAAATAAAAAAGAAAAACCACGAGTTTGGCCTACCAGGCCACAAACTTAACAAAAGGAAAAAATAAATTTGGTAGATGGATGCAAGATTAACACCCACTACTTCAGCAGCTAAACTGAATCCACCCAGTTGGTGCTGCTCAATCTCTTTGCATGGAGGTTATGTTATCGCTACTTCTAAATCGTGGCAATTACCCGAAGGTGTCCTGGCGCTAACCACTAACTCTCTGAGAATGAGAGACAGGAGAACAAAATTACAGCGTAAAGAGCCAGGTTTACAATATTCGCCGAAAAGTAAGGAGGTCCGGGGTCAGTTCATTCCAGGCCTTAGCTGCACACAGCGAAAAACATCTCCCTCCCCATGATGATTTTTTAACGGGTGGCACTATCACCAGCTTGGCTCCACCGGAGCGCAGGGATCTTCTGGGTATATACGACTGCATTTTCTGTTTCAAGAAGTCGGGCCTATACCATGAAGTGCCTTGTGCGCGGTATACAATGCCTTAAAGAGCACCAGTTTCCTGACCGGCAGCCAGTGCAGTTTTTTCATTTCCTTAGAAATGGAGGCATATTTGGGAGTACCAGTGACCAGCCTAGCTGCCGCATTTTGCAGCAGTTGCAATTTATTCAGGAAGCGTTCCTGTATATTTAGATACAGGCTGTTGCAATGATCAAGTCTGGACATGATGAGTGCAGTGACTACAGTCCGCTGACTATTGGTCGGCAGAAATGGAAGAACTTTCTTAATCATTCTGTTTAAGTAGTAGACAGAAGATGCCACTGTATTGATCTGGTCCCCAAAGTTGAGTTTCTCGTCAATGAGGACTCCTCGGTTTTTCATCTTCCTGACTGGAATTGGGAGCGTCCCCATATCTTCTGGCCACCATCTTGGGGTCCAGAAATTGGGATTGTTGCAAAATAAGAGGACCTCGGTTTTTCCTGAGTTCAGTTTCAGGCAGTTTTGTGACATCCAGCTCCAGATTGCTGCCATGCAATGGTGGAACCTGTCTTCTATTCCCGTTGCCTGCCCAGGGTGCAGAGCAACCACAATTTGTGTGTCGTCTGCGTACAATGTCAGATTGAACCCAAAAGAACTGATCAGAGTAGTCAGGGAGGAAACCTATACATTAAAAAGAGTAGGGCTAAGGGAGGACCCCTGAGGCACTCCACATGGCAGCGAAAAAGGTTTAGAATGGAAGTCCCCTAGTGCCACAGTTTGAGATCTGTCCGACAGGAACGATCTTAGGAGTTCATATGCTTTTCTATGGATGCCGCATGCTAGCAGACGGTCCATCAGTACATCATGATGGACCGTATCAAAGGCAGCCAACAGGTCCAGCATAATCAGAGCTGCTTTGCCTCCCCTGTCCACAGCCTCCCTCATCTCCTCCGTAGATTTTATCAGGACAGATTCTGTACTGTGCCCTTCTCTGAACCCATATTGAGTGGGGTCCAGAACATTGGTTTCAATGAGGCGCAGATTATGGAGAGTCAGGTGCAGATCCCCACCCTGTTGCTGAGGCAGCAGGTCATACTGAAGAAGTAACCAGGTAACAGAGCAAGTACTCAGAATTTGTCTCTCAAGGACTCTCTTGGCAGAAATGTCTGAGTGAAATAACTGACACTACATTCTCAGAGGTGTGGAAAAGATCCAACTAAGGCACGTCCTGCTGGAAGAAGAAGTCTTGAGCCACCTCTAGATGAAGATGCTGACATTTGTGGAGCTCTACTGCTCTTGGGTTTAGTGACACTGCCAATGATTGGTTGTTAGAAAGATCCCATGAAAGTCCCATCATTTCCAGAAATAGAGCGTCTTCTGTCACAAGATCTATGTCCCCAACACCAGTCTGCTTTTTGCAGTAAAACATGATGGTTATGTTGTCCATCAAGACCTGAACCAGATGCCCCTTGATGGATGGGAGGAAAACTCTGATCTGTCTTTAGCCAACTGCCTCTGATCTCCACATCTCCTAGATGACTGCCCCATACATCTGTGATGGCTGGGATTAAAGAAATTGCAGAGTTAAAGTAAAGGAATGTAAATGTGGAAGCACCCCCTTCACGGAGGAGTCTGTTCCCATTCAGGCCTTTCACCTTACATATAGCTTTCTGGTACAGTATAACAGGGGTTACTCCTGATCTGCCCTCATCTCCCACTCCTCCCTTGTTCAGGATCTGAATATCCACTTTTTGTTGGGCAGAGGCCAAAGCTGCCCAGCAAAAAGCCTATATACTGCTGTAAGCTGTCGCTTCCACCAGTGGAGCAAGGTCAATCCAGAGTCAGATGGTGCCATCTGCTAGCACATACGAGCAATTGCTATGAAAATTTCCAGATCCAGTCTGGCTTCCAAGGAAATTCAAACAGTGAAGAATCTATGGTTCAAAGCATTCATCACAAACTTCTATTCTATTGTTCCTCCACTGACCTGGTGCACGTAAGGTGGGGGAGTGGGGGGGGGGGGGGGGGGGGGGGGGGGATGGGAAGGAAGGTTCAGTGTTGGCCAACTATATAGTACTACAAAGTTAATACAGAAAAAAAGAATAGGAGATGTTCAGGTTTTTCACAAAATGGTCAGGGCAAATCTGTGCCCATTATGGGATCTGAAAGACTTGGGATGTATGGAGTGAGGCCCACTCTCAAAGCTATACATGGCCTCCCAACAATACCAGATCAGAAGGTCTTTCAGCATGATCACAGCTATCAAGATAAAATGGCCCCCTTTTCATCTGTGCCATCCTATTCCGGATGTATGTCCAGAAAGTCAAGTTAAAGCCACATATGTAGTCGCTATGCAACAAAAAGTGGATATTCAGATCCTGAACAAGGAAGGAATGGGATAAGTGGACTGATCATGAATAACCCCATCATACTCCACCAGGAAGTGATATGTGGGGTGAAAGGCCTGAAGGGGAGCAGATACCCCATGGAGGAGGTGCAATCCTATTTACATTACTTTTCCCTAAATTTTAAGTCCTGCTCTAAATAGAACAACAAGTCCCTGACTGCAAGGGGATCGGCGTTATCAGACCCTTGTGTAAACCTCTGTGCAGGGGTCTGAATTTCAAAGTGGGATTTACTTCACCCGATAATTACTGGGCACATTAAATATCGGTTTGTTAAATTTTGACAGGTCAAACCTGCAGTAACTTTAAATTAACGAACTCCATCTCCATTAAAGGGATAGGTGCAGCTTTCAAATGGTTTCCTGTTTAGGAAGGCATTAGGAGGAGCAAGTAGTGGTCCTCAATAACACCGCCTGCTTCCTCCGAGGCTGCCAACAGGGATAACGAAATGGTTACTTACCAGCAGGAGTAGTTTTGCAGCTTGAAGAGTTTTCTGAATTCACAGGTTGTGCATCATTCAGCCATCTAGAGGTTAGGTCCTGAATGCTCTTAGTTTGTTTTTTTGTTTTTCCTTGTTTTGGTCGCTATCAACCACCATTTGGTGTTCGGTACGTCCCCTGTATGACGTCAGACGGCATCCTGGAGGTCGACGTGCGTGGTGGCAATCTTTGGATTCTTTTTTCTGTTTTTATGTTGTTTAAATCCTTGTGATGGTCCTTATTTATACTTCTTAACGTTGTACTTTGCTTCCCCACTTGTTTGTGTTCCTTCTAGGGGAAGGCTGGGTAGGTCGCACGTGAATCCAGAAAACTCTTCAAGCTGCAAAAATACTCCTACTGGTAAGTAACCATTTCATTTTGCAGCGTGAATCCTTTTCTGGATTCACATGCTGTGCATCAGATTATGTAGCGGTTTCTCCCGTGTTTGAGAGGCTGTGGTGAGAAAAGACTTCGCAAACAGGTGTTGAAGCACCCTTTGTCCAATTTGAGCTTCCTTGTTTATTTGTATATCCACACAATAATGCTTTGTAAATGTGTGTGGTGATGTCCATGTTGCTGCTGCGCAGATGGCATCGATGGGTACATTTGCCATGAAAGCCAGCGTTGCTCATTTCTTCCTAGTGGAGTGAGCTGTTGGTTGTATTGCTAGTTCTTTTTTGGCTTTGGTATAGCTTGCACTATCCATCTTGCAATGGTTGCTTTAGTGACAGCTGATCCTGTGTTTGGTATGTGAGTAAGCCACAAACAACTGTTTTGTTTTCCTTTCTTGTTCTGTTTTTTGAAGATAGTATAGTAGGGCTCTCCTTACATCCAGGGTGTGGAGGCTATTTTCTGCCTTAGTTTTTGATTCCTTGAAGAAAACTGGCAAGATGATGTTTTGATTCAAGTGATACTTAGTTACCACACCTTTGGTAAAAACTGTGGGTTAGTTTTTTAAGATTACCTTATCCATGTGGATTTGTAAATAGGCCTCTTGTATAGTTGATGCGTGTAGTTCACTTACTCTCCGTAGTGATGTTATTGCAATGAGAAATGCTGTTTTGAGAGTAATATGTTTGGTATCCGCTATATGCATGGGTTCAAACGGTTTTCCCATTAGCTGAGACAGCACTGCATTTAAACTCTATGTTGGTACAGGAGCAGTTCTTGGAGGAGCCACTCTTTTTGCTCCTTCCAGAAATCTTTTGAGGCGTGGTCTAGTAAAGAAACTTTTGCATGTTTTCCCCCTTGTGTATGCCACTATGGCCGCGAGGTGTACCTTTAGGCTGGAAAAATTGATGTTGCTGTCTAAAAGTTAGGTGAGATATGTGACTACTGTTTCCTGTGTATTTATTGTAGTAGTCTTGTTGTTAGCGGTGCACCATGTCGTATATCGCTCCCATTTAGCTGTCTAGCATTTCCTTGTTGACCGTTTTCTTGCCTCCTTTAGAATCTCCATGGTTCTGGACGGCAGTTTGAGCTGTCTAAATTCTAGGTATTCAGGCGCCAAGCTGCTAGTTGTAGCGTTGCTGGTTCTGGGTGAGAGATTTGGCCCTGTTGCATTGCTAGCAGATCTTTATCTGATTTGATCCTGATCATCTCTCCTTTGGAGAGTTCTAGGAGAGTTGAGTATCATGTCTGTCTTGACCAACGGGGGGCAATGAGAATCATATTTGTACCTGGTTCGCTTGCTTTTTGAGTGAAATCGCATTTCCCTGTGACGGGTGGTGTTAAAACCTGGATGCAAAGTCCCGTCATTTCTTGTTCTGCATTGTTGCAAAGAGATCCAACAATGGCGTTCCCCAGATGTTGAACAGGTATTGTACTGTTGTTCGCTTTAGCTCCCATTCCTGTGAGCAACTGTTTTGTCTGCTTAGCCGGTCTGCTGTGACGTTGTCTACCCCTGGTAGATCTACTGTTTGCAGATTAATTTGCTGTGGTATTGCCCACTGCCAGATCTCTTGCGCAAGTCTGCTCAGGGGAAAGGATTTCTTTCCACCCTGTTTGTTCAGGTAAAACATTGTCGTTGTGTTGTCTGTTTGTATTAGGATTGCTTTCCCCTGAATCGGTTTCTGGAATGCTTCGAGTGCCAGACGAACAGTTTTAATTTATAAGAAGTTGATGTGTTTTATGGAGTCTTCTTTACTCCATCGCCCATGAATCTGTAGTTGGTTCAGATGTGCTCCCCAACCGTTGAGGGATGCATCCGTGGTGATTGTCACAGATGGAGTATTGTTCTCTAAAGGTCTCCCCTGTGCTATGTTGTTGGATGCCCACCATTGTGTCTGTTTGTATCCTTTGTGTAACAACCACTAGATCTTCCCAACTCCCTGTGGCTTGTGACCAGCTGTTGGTGATCCATTATTGGAATGATCACATGTGTAGGCAAGCATGAAGGATGAGTGGGATGCATGATGCCATCAAGCCCATAAGTTTCATTACCTTCCTCACTGTCAGAGACTGTCCCTTCTGGTAGAGGGCTGTTTCTTTGTAGATAGATTGTATCCTGTTCTGTGTGGGATAAGCCTTTGCATTCTTTGTATTTAGTCTTGACCCCAGAAAGGTCGTTTCCCCTTTCTGGGTTTGTTGATTTTATGTATTTTATTGGGAAACCTAGACCTTGAAGTGTGTGGATTGTCTTCTCAACCAGAGTGTGGCATATTTATTAGCCAATCGTCCAGATAGGGGTATACATAGATTTTCTTCCCTTCTTAGGTAGGCGGCTACTGCGGCCAGACACTTTGTGAACACCCGTGGAGCTGATTTTATTCCGAATAGGAGTACCTTGAATTGGTAGTGTGTTCCGTTGTGTAGGAATCTCAGGTACTTTGTGTGTTTTGTTCATTGGGATATGCAAGTAAGCGTCCTTTTGGTCTACTGTTGCTAGGAAATCTCCTTTTTGGATTTGTGGGATTATTTCTTGAAGGGTACACATTTTGAAGTGTGTCCGTATGAGCTTGTTTATGAATCTTAAGTTCAAGATTGGCCTTAGGTTAGGTTTTGATTTGGTACAAGGAAGTATGGGGAGTAGTTTGGTTTGTGCCGTTCCTGTTTTGGTACTGCTTCTATTGCCTATTTTAGACACACTTCTTTGATTTCAGCGTTTAGCAGTGTTTGTTCTGACTTGGATAATTATCTTATCCTTGTTGGATTTGCAGGTGGTGTCTTTGTTACCTCTTCTTCGGCGTCGACAGTTTCCGGTTCGACTTCCGGAGCCTTAGGGATTCGATACTCCTTTAACGAGTCAAACTCATTTTTTCTTTGCAATAGCGCAGCCATTTGTTCCCAGAGTCTTCTTTTAGACTTCGAGGGCCCTTTCGGTGTCAGATGCCGGGGTCTTCCTTTTGTTTGACGTCAATTTTCGGCGTTGGGCCTTTTTGCGGGTTACATGTCATCGAACCTTGGCTTAGGAGCCTCGAGTGACTTCCTCTCTTCGGCAGCCTTTGGGTGTGTGCCGTGGGTTTCTTTTGGTCGCGGCTGACCTTCGATCGCCTTTTTGTTCAACGTCGGGGCTGCCTTGGCTGTTTTTGGTTCGTGGCCCTTCGGTTCCAACGGATCTTTAATTCCTCCACCTTCTTCTCGGCGCGTCTTTTTTCAGCGTTTTTTTCTATAACTTCAACGTCCTATGCTTCGTGTGTGGATTTCGCAGGAGCTGTGTATTCCTCTTCATCGCTCGAGAAACCCATCTCCCTCATGGAAGGTTTCTTTGTTTGCATCAACATTGTGGCGTAGTGGGCCCGTCTCTCATTTTGGCGTGTCCCAAGTTTTTGGCAGGAACGCTTCACAGACCTCACAATCTTTATCCTGGTGATCCTTGGGTAGGCAGAGGTTGCACACGGTGTGTGGTTCACGCTGTGCGTATTTGTGATGGCACTTAGGGCAGAATTTAAAAGAGGTCTTCTCCATGGCCCCAACCTCACCATTTGTGGCCCGCAGTGGTCCTCTGGTGTTGAAAAAACCCAGGCCGTTGTGCATCTGTCTACGACTCTGCATCGATTATCGATATCTTCTCGCTGATCCTATCGACACGATCTTCTTTTCTTTAAGTTTTTTCAGGAAAAACAAACTTCTTCGGAGCTTCTTGTCTTGCTTCCAGACCCAACGGCGGAAAAAAGAATCTGGAGATGGCCACCACGCACGTCGACCTCCAGGATGCCGTCTGACGTCATACAGGGGACGTACACGACACCAAATGGTGGTCGACAGCGACCAAAACAAGAAAGGAAAAAAAAGACAATTCCGGACCCAACCACTAGATAGCGGAATGATGAACAGCATGTGTATCCAGAAAAGGATTCACACTGCAAAACTCCCCCTTTCCGAATCAGTTACTACCCCAACTCGGGGGTAGATAAATGATCCATGGGTTAATAACCAACTGTCAGTTATCAAGACTGGCTTGTAGGACAGCAATGAAGAACCTCAAATTCGGTCTTTGTGCAAGTGTTGTTCAGGGTTTTCATTTCTGTTCCCACAGCACGTTTTTTGGGCTGCCTACCATAAGTTTATCTTCTGGGGTCCAGTGGAGAGCTGTTCTTACGATGGAAGTTATACTAGTTTCTGATGGTGTAGATAGACCATCAGAAGATTTCAATGGGTTACGATTAAAATGATGTTCACAAATGGTTGATACACACGATTCTTAATTGTTAATATGATGGCAGTGCCGTTCTCACACTCCTACTTGTGATTTGGAAAGGATAGCAAGACACATTTTAAGAGAAATACTTTAACTCGTAAAAAAAAGGATTTTGTACAGGAGCGAGCTAGCTGCCACAATTCTTAGGATCCACTGCAGTAGCACACTAATGGAGTGTGCCAGATAGGCCAATGAAAATGGGCAGTGACTGAATTTGCTACAATGCAAACTGAACTCTGTTATAATCAGCATTTGCACTGAAGGAAGGTCAAGATTCATTGGGCATTTAGATGATTTTGCCGGGCGCAGCACAACATGAAAACTTAGATTTATGTGAAAGGATACTGTATGAAATGAAAAGGGAGTAGTTTCCTGCTGGTAAAGTAGGCTGCATAGAATTGCTCCGCTCTATCAAGCGATAAAGCTTCCGGAAAGTAGGTAAAGCTGCTGTACGCATCCAAACAATGAAGTCTTCATTGATGAACCCATTGTTGTCAGAGTCCGAGATATCCAGCCTGTAGACTGGATTTTGCCAATTCAGAGGTTGAGTGGTATCTGAAATAAAATAACTGAAATTAATAATAGTTCACTGTGGCAGCAAAGAAATTACAAATTGTATCTGTATGTGATTACTCAAAATACAGGTATTAAATGAGGGTTTCTCCATAGCTCCCAGCCTTCAACTTGTGCTTTTGTATTCATGCCACTACTTATTAAACCAAAAATGCAAGCTCCTTATTTGGTTTCTCCTGGAATTATTCCAAGGGCAAAATAGAAACTCTGCCCTCTCATATTTGTTTATACATTATATCACCCCCACCCACATTGTCCCCTTATGCTAATAATTTCTGCAAAATATCAGTGTACTCCGTATTTTCCGAATAGGTGCGAACTTGAAAATAAAAAGGTTTGTTTAGAAGAAATGAAATAAGCTTTTCCAGATTAAGATGTATTTTCTGGACTGCACTGGTTAGCGGGGCATGAGGCCATTTCCAGATATTAACCAAGTTTAAGTTACTGGCTTTATGCCCAAATGGATGGACAGGTCTTCCAAGAAAGTTGTAGTGTAGAGGATCTGGGGAAGAGCATATTGTTATGAACTACAATTGCATTGAAGTTTTGAATTCCACTGCATACAAAACATAAAAGATGACGCAGAAACAGTGAAGCAATAGGGAAAAATGGTACCTCCTGCAATACACTTGTTAAGAAGCCTGTAATCTCTATCAAGTAGAACTTTGACTACTGATTTATTTCCCCCTCTACAAACTCGTACTGGATTAAGCATTGTTATATGCAAGCAAGACACCATTGATCCGATCCATCTGTGAATGATGTGTGTGTGAACCTTTTTTTCATTTCAGCACTTGTTTGTTTTTCATCAATATTGACTGTTTAGAGACATTTAAAAGTGTGAGTGGTTCTTGAGCGCCGAATGTCTAGTTTAACAAGCGAATCTTCTGCATTATGTCACACATGGGTTTTATGAAAAAATCCCTAATTCTTTAGGCAAAACTGCTATGTCTTGCTTTTAACCCACAAAAACAAGTTACTTACCTTCGGTAACGCTTTTTCTGGTGGAAAAAGTATCTGCAGTGTATTCCTCAACTTTTGAATGCCCCCTCATGCGCAGTATTCCACATAAACATTTTCCCATAGCTCTCCAACAACCAGGAGGATGTCATAATACCACAGCTCCGCACAGGAGTCTGTGTAACGTCATCAGAGCCATGCGAAGACTTAGTCGGTGTGCTGATGTCAGTTTCCACCCATTTTTTACGTGCCTTCGAGGCACACAGGTGCACCAACAATGCATACATCAAAACAAGCATAATATCTGGCATATGCTACATTTATAAACACAACAAAATGCACTTAAATTGTGCTGATAAGTTTCACAGGATTCCTTATAAGAAACAACATACATGATTTTATAACCAAACTTATTTCGGTATATGCAGACAGGCAACGGTGAGGCAGGAAGGTCAGTGAGGTATCCACAGGAAGATACTGTATCCACCAGAAAAAGCGTTACCAAAGGTTAAGTAACGTATCCCTCTGATAGATACATCTGCCTGTGGATTCATCACCTTTTGAATAGAATCCCCAAGCATTCCTGCACTCGGAGGGTGCCTGCCTGCACCAAAAAATCCTGTAACAAAGAACGAGCACAATGGCTGTCCCTCCTCAGTTGAGAATACAAGCAGTAATGCTTTGCAAAAATCTGGACGGAGTCCCAAGTTGCCACTTTGCAAATGTCAGCCAGAGACACCTCTTGCCAAAGCAGAAGTTAAAGACTTAGCTCTGGTATAATAATGAGCTCTAATACCCTCAGATGACTCTTACCTAAAGCGTAGCAGCTCTTGACAGGATTATCTGCCTGGACAATGTCCTCTTGTGTACTGCTTTCCTTTTCATCTTGCCTACATAGCCAACAAACAACTGGTTATCCAATCTGAATCGGAGTTCTGTCCATGTAGAAACCCACAGCCCTCTTAGGGTCCAAACGATGTAGCCTCTCTTCCTCCTTTGATGGATGCTTGCGAGGGTAAAAAGTAGGCAAGGTAATGGATTGTCCCAAGTGGAATGAAGTGACCACCTTTGGCAGAAAAACAGCTCTGGTTCTAAGCACCAACTTATTTGAATGAAAGGTCGTGAAAGCAGGCTTAGAGCTAAGGGCGTGCAGCTCACTAACCCTTATAGCAGATGTTATTGCCACTAAAAATATAGTTTTAAAGGTAAGAAGCCTCAACGAGCAACTATGTAAGGGCTCAAAAGGAGAACACGTAAGAAATGTAAGTAATAGTTTAAGATCCCAATGAGGCATGATGGACTGAGTGGGAGGAAACCTATTAGTAAGCCCCTTAATGAATCTTTAAACTATAGGGGACTTAAAAACGGAAGGTTGGTAAGGCAAACAAAGAAAAGCCAACAGATATCCTTTAACTGTTGCAAGAGCACAACCTTGCAGCGCCAGGGAAAGCACATAACTCACAGCATTCGACAGATAGGTCTTCAAAGAGTTAACTGAATTCTCTCCACACCACTTCATAAATTTAGCCCACCTGCCAGCATAGACTGCCTTGGTGGAGTGTCTTCTGGCTGATAAAAAATAATGTCTACCACATCAGATTGGAGAGAGAAAGAACTCCTGTTTCATCATTCAATCTCCAGGCATGAAGGTGCAGGCTCTGGAGGTGGGGGTGTAGAACCTGCCCCTGCAACTGCGAGTGGAGGTCTGCCCTGTGAGGGAGACAGAGGAGGACACAAAGAAGTAATGAAGGTCTGTGTACCATACCCTTTGCGGCCAGAGTAAAGCATCGGATACTGAAGACTGCACAATGACGCGTAGTGCACGTTCTTGTGAGTGGCAAACTGAGGAATCCCCCACAGTCTGAAAATGTGCTGAACCACTTACTGATTGAGATGCCACTCTTGAGGGGCTGAATAATGCAGAAAGGGCCAGTCCACACTTACTTTCAGATCTCCGGCCAAGTGATTTGCAATGGTGCAAATCTGATGGTCCTGAGCCCAAGGCCAAAGCCGCGGAGCTTCTCCCTGCTTGTTTATATACCACATCGCAGTAGGATAATCTGACCTGAACTGACTGACCACAAAGGGAATCGGGAAAGCCTTGAGAGCCAAACGTATAGCCTGCAATTCCAAAAGATTGATTTTCAACAATCTTTCCTCTGGAGACCAAAGGCTTTTGACCTCCAGATCCCCCAGATAGGCTCCCTACCCTAGAGTGGAGGGATCTGTTATCACTATGGCCACTGGAGGAGGGGGATGAAACAGCTTTCCTTGTGACAGGTTGCTGGACACACCCCACCATTGAAGATACACTGCAATGTCTCTGGAGATCTTGACCAACTCCTCAAGATCTCTGTTGTGCCATTGTCTGTGAAGGCTCCACTGAAGAGCCCTCTTGTGCGAGCATGCATGACTGACTAGCAGAATGAACAAAGCAAAAAGACTGAGAAGGCTCAAGACCTTCAGGACTGGAACAAAAGCTCCGTTCTGAAACAGCTGAATCAGCCTGAATGTCCAGAATCCTCTGAGGTGGCGGGAAGGCACAACTCACTGTAGTATCCAGTACTGCCCCCTATGAACAGGTTGCACTGAGAGAGCTTCAGGTGAGATTTGGGTACATTTATTGAAAATTCCAAGCTGAAAAACAGTTGTGCTGTCAACTACAAATGGTGCAACACTATCCTGGCGACTTGGCTTTGAGCAGCCAATCATCCAGATAGGGGAATACTGGAATCCCTGACCTTCTGAGATGTACCGCCACTACTGCCATCACCTGTGTGAACACCTGAGGCGCAGAAGTGAGACCAAATGGAAAGACCACAAACTGATAATGCTGAGACCTCACCGTAAAAAGCTGATACTTCCGATGGGATTTCAGAATGGAAATGTGAAAATATGCATCCAGCAAATAGATGCAAACCATCCAGTCTTCCTTCTCCAGCGCAAGAAGTGCCTGTGCCAGGTTCAGCATTTAGAATTTTTCCTTTTTGGGAATCGGAAGGTATCGGTAAAAACACCCCTAACTCCGTTCCTGTCTGGAACCAACTATTAGAGCCTTCTGAAGCAGAAGATGCTCTTCCATACAAAGCCATTGTCGGGGGTGGGGAGGGCATTTCTGGAAGGGCATACCTATTTTCCACAATGTCGAAGACCTAGAGGTCTGTAGTGACAGACTTCCAGTGAGGCATAAAAAAAGTAGACCTGTCCTCCCACTGAACAAGCATGCTCTAAGATAATGAAGCTAGAGCTGCTTTCAAGCAGCATTGGCCTGAGAGAACAAAGAGGAGGGGGCTGTTTGATGGGCAGAACCAAGCTGACTACCTCTGCCCCTTCACCTGTAGCTCCTATAAAGGGGGGTTGAGGCTTGCTGCTGTTGCTGCCAATTTCTCCCTCGAAAGGACAGGTTCTGGCTGAAGCCTTGAAACCTCTGGAACTGTCTGTAGTCCATAGGTTGCAACTGAAGACTCTATAACTTCGCAGTCTCATTATCTTTGAACCTTTGCAGCGCAGAATCTGCCTTGGCACCAAACAATCGTGCCCCACCGAAGGGCAAGTCCTTCAAAGTAGCTTGAACATCTGGCGAGAAGCCCAACCCCTCAACCATGGATGTGTTCTTGTGGCCACAGAGGAACCCATAGCCCTTGCCACTGAGTCAGCAGGGTCCAGTCCTGACTGTATTACCTGGCAGGCAGCTTCCTAGGCAGCATTCAAGATCTCAAAAAAATGACCCTGGAGATACCCAGACAGCTTTGGGATGACCTCTATTGCAGAGTCCATTAAAACATGAACATAACGCCCTAATAAACATGTAGCATTTTAGACTTGCGGGTCATACTTCTTGGCAGAGCGCTTCATCCTCTTAGAGTCCCTGTGAGCTGGAGATGTTGGAATCAAACCAGACAGCAGTTTGGTGGAACAAGAAGCCTGTACTATCAAGCTTTCAGGTGTAGGGTATAAAGACAAAAATACTAAATCCCCTGGAACAGGCTTGTACCTCCTGGCAATGGACCCTGACACTAGTGCAGAGGACATAGTTTCCATGGAATGTTGCGTATGAAGGATATTCAAAAGGTGAGGAATCCACAGGCAGATCTATTCAATAGGAAATGTTTGTTCTTACAGAGACACCTCAATTATGTTACGTTTCGATGCAGATTGAGGGTGAACGCTTAAATGAGAAACAGCTATACCAGCATTGTATCGTGAAGGTACACATGCAAACTGCCTTCCGAATTGTTAATTGGTTAAAATTCTTCCTGGAAACAAAAATGAAATGTCAACAGTTTCACTCTCTTTCAAAGAATAGGTGTAGCTGCAAGGTTCATGAACGGTTCATAGTACAATACAGTTTTGAAA
Source organism: Triturus cristatus (assembly GCF_964204655.1). NCBI lineage: Eukaryota > Metazoa > Chordata > Amphibia > Caudata > Salamandridae > Triturus > Triturus cristatus. The sequence goes on from NC_140589.1 coordinate 529,971,408, forward strand.
ATACGCTGTAAGGACTATTTTTTTTAATTATAGTTTCAACTTCTTTTAATCTATGCTATCCGGGCAAAGTGATAATTTAGCTGGTGCGTGGCAGGAATGACGACGTTGGGAAACTATTTTGTAAAGGGTAATGAGGGAGAGGGTAAAGAGAAACTTCAGCTTTTTATCAGGTGTAAGGCACTGATTTTTATGTTGTGCGCAGTACCAATAAACACAATTCCTTTGTTGGAAAATAATATATTCTTCCCGATCCACAAGAGTCAAAAAATAAATACACCCTCAAGATAACAAATACACTCCTGGTACGACTTCTTCTCAAACACAACTACATAAAGTATACAAAAACGTCTTCTTTACCTTTAAAGAGTTCAGCTAAGTTGGTTGTGTTGCCAGTTGGATTTTTAAACTTCACATTTTTATCCGTCCACCAAGCAATGCCTCTCTTATTTAAGGATATCTCGGTTTTGGTACCATTATTCAAAACATAATACAATTTGAAAGAATCTAAAAGGCAAAATGATAGTAAAGACAAAGAGGTAAACAAATTGTTACTAACATGTATTGTGGAGCTTGTTTAATTTACAAATTAATAAATAGGTTTGTTTTTTAAAAGTTAAGGAAAACATTCAAAATGCATGAAAAGACAGGGCTATAATTTATCAAATAAATACGTTTCATAATACACCCTCATCAATTCTAAGGAGAAAAGAATAGAAGAAAAAGATGTGAACAAAGGAATAGGTTATTTACCCTGTGCACATATATTCGTAGTGTGTAGTGACTTAGATTCATACACTAAGCATTATCCTGAGCTATAGTTACTTCCCCTCCGGTTTGCATTGCACATATTGCTTGGCTCCTTTGTTAGATTGCTTTTGGCTCATCAGGTGAGAGTTAGAAAAAGGTGCAATAAAGTGACAGAAGAAAGAAATGTGGACATAATTGAGTGTGTAAAGTAGATTTCTAAATATTATGAGGTAATGCAACCAAAAGCTTCTGGGGAGGAGGGTGGGTGCATATGAACTTACGGCACTACACGTTACGAATAGATGTTGACAGGGTAAGAAACGTATTCAATTTGTAGAATGTGTTGGCTTTAGATACATATGTTTAATAGTGAATGTAAAGAAGTGCTCCCCTTTGCAGTGGCTAGCAACTGGTTAAAGTACTCGTTTGAAATAGTGTTTTAAGTACACCCTGACCCACTCTTGCTTGTTGATGGGTGAAAACAGAAACATTAGTGTTTAGTAAAAGTATGTGGGTTCTTCCATGCTGCTGCTATACAAAAATCCTTATTAGGGATATTTCCTAGGAAAGCCATAATGGCTCCTTGTTTATGTGTGGAATGAGCCCGTGGTGGTACTCTTAGCACCCTTTTTGCTTTTTTAGAACACGTTTGAATGCATCTAACTATATTACAGGTATTTAAAACAAGGACATATATTGACTATTTTGCATGTAGGCAACTAGTGCTGCAGAACAAGTTACTTACCTTCGGTAACGATGTATCTGTAAGAAACATTAGTTAGATTCCTCACCTTAGAATATCCCCAGGCGTCAGACTGGATCCGGAAGATTTTTCGTCAGCAATACCCCTTGCGCGTCGCTAGGCGTCGTCTGCGGCTCCGCGTCCGTCGTCGTGCGCCGGAATGACGTCGGAGTACTTAGACGCCGCCCTCGCGCGCTGACGTCAGTTCTTGTACATAGCTTTCCGCGCCAGGAACGCAGAGCCATGCAAAGACCGACACTGGTGCCAAAAATAAAATCTAGGGGCCTGAAAAGGATAACCTTAACCCTAGATGTCAGTTCGCAGAACGGGGAGGATGGGTGGGTCGGTGAGGAATCTAACTAACTAATGTTTCTTACAGATACATCGTTACCGAAGGTAAGTAACTTGTTCATCTGAAAGAAACACGTTAGTTAGATTCCTCACCTTAGAATAGATACCCAAGCAATACCATCCCCGCGAACCAAGATCACACCAGAAAGTCCTGGAGGACAGAACGGCCAAAGAAGCCATCCCTCCGGACTTGGCTGTCAAGGCAATAATGCCTGGCAAACGTGTGTAGCGAAGCCCACGTCGCCGCCTGACAGATGTCCTGCAAAGGGACACCCCGTCCCAAAGCAGTAGTAGCCGCTGTGGCCCGAGTAGAATGGGCGCGCAGCCCAACAGGAGGGTCCTTTTTTGCCAAGGAATAACAAATTTTGATGCACAAAACGACCCACCGAGAGATGGTCCGTTTGTGCACAGCTTTCCCCTTCTTAGCACCCACGTATCCAACGAAAAGTTGGTCGTCCACCCAGAACTGCTTTGTGCGGTCCAGATAAAAGGAGAGCGCACGTTTTGGGTCCAGACGGTGGAGCCTCTCTTCCTCTTTGGAAGGATGCGGAAAGAAGTTGGGCAAGGTGACAGACTGCCCAAGATGAAAGGGGGTCACCATTTTCGGAAGAAAGGAGGGACGAGGCCGAAGGACAACCTTGTCCGGATGAACAGAGAGAAAAGCAGGCTTTGAGGATAAAGCCTGGAGCTCACTCACCCGTCTAGCCGAGGTGATGGCTACCAGAAAAGCAGTCTTAAGCTTCAGCAGACGAAGAGGACAATTATGAAGAGGCTCAAAGGGAGCGCACATTAGAAATGTGAGAACAAGATTCAAGTCCCACTGAGGCATTACTAAAGGGACAGGAGGGAACGTGTGAGTAATGCCTTTTAGAAAGCGTGTAACTACAGGGGACTTGAAAAGAGAAGGCTGATCAAGAAGCCGCAAGAAGGCAGCGATGGCAGCAAGATAACCTTTCAAGGTGCCCAGGGCAGAGCCCTGCCGGGCCAAAGAAAGAAGAAAGAAGAGAACCTCAGAAAGAGGGGCGGAAAGGGGATCCACAGCCTTTGCTGTGCACCATGCCACAAATTTGTTCCACCGGCAGGCGTATACCGTCTTTGTGGAGGGACGCCTGGCTGCCAGAATGATATCACAGACTTCAGGAGGCAAGTCAAATGGCATCAACTGCCGCCGCTCAATCTCCGCGCATAGAGGTGGAGGCTGGACAGGTTCGGGTGGAGGACCGTCCCCTGCTGCTGCGACAGAAGATCCTCCCGAAGGGGCAGACGTATCGGAGGATCGGTCAACATACTGAGTAGCTCGGGATACCAGTACCTTCGTGCCCAATCCGGAGCCACCAAGATGACTTGGGCCCGGTTGTGCCTGATCTTCTTCAGCACTCTGGGCAGAAGTGGTATAGGCGGAAAGGCTTACTACAGACCGCAACTCCACTCGTGACGAAAAGCGTCACCGAGCGAGTGCCACCTTGGAAATTCCAATGCGCAGAACTGCTGACATTGCGCGTTCTCTTCGGTGGCGAATAGATCTAACCAAGGCTCTCCCCACTGCTGAAAGAGACCTTGCGCCACTTCGGAGTTCAGACGCCATTCGTGATCCATCATGCACCGGCGGCTGAGTTCGTCTGCTCTGGCGTTCAGAGAGCCCGCCAGATGTTGAACCACTAGGGTGACGCCCTGGTGTTCCAGCCATGTCCAGAGGCGCAGAGCCTCCTGACAAAGGGTCCACGACCCCACCCCGCCCTGTTTGTTGCAATACCACATGGCGGTGGTGTTGTCCGTGAACACCTGAACGACACTTCCCCTGACAGAGGGAAGGAAGGCTTTCAGTGCAAGTCGGATCGCTCTCAACTCCAACAGGTTGATGTGGAGACGAGACTCCGCCGGAGACCAGAGGCCTCTGATCTCCGCCTCTCCCATATGGCCACCCCAACCCAGGAGGGACGCATCCGTCACTACGACATGCTCCGGTTGGGGAAGGGAGAGGCTCTTGCCCGTGACCCAATCGCGGTCCGTGAGCCACCACTGCAACTGCTGCACAGTGCCCTCCGAGATCAAGACATGGTCGGACAGGTTGCCGTGATGCTGGGCCCACTGAAACTTCAGGTCCCACTGCAGAGCCCGCATGCGCCGCCTGGCGTGATGCACTAGTAGGATGCAGGAGGCCATCAGCCCCAGAAGCCGCAACACTAGCCTGACCGAAACCCAGGATAGAGGCCGAAAGATGGGAATCAGGGCCTGAATATCCCGGACCCGCTGTTCCGGTGGATGGACCCGGAACTGCGCCGAATCGAGAACCGCTCCGATGAAGAGGAGCTTCTGAGAGGGACTCAGGTGTGACTTCGGCACGTTGATGGAAAACCCCTGTAAATGCAGGAGATCCGCCGTAGTCTGGAGGTGGGAGACGACTGCCTGGGGCGAGCCCGCCTTCAACAACCAGTCGTCGAGATAGGGGAGGACTGGAACCCCTGATCTGCGCAGATGAGCTGCGACCACCGCCATCACTTTCGTGAACACCCGAGGGGCACTGGTAAGGCCGAAGGGGAGCACGGTAAACTGAAAGTGCTCCTGACTCACCGTGAACCGCAGGTAACGCCGGTGGGCTGGCAGGACGAGGATGTGGAAATATGCGTCCTGCAAGTCCAACGCTACCATCCAGTCTCCAGGGCCTAGGGCAGCTAGAACCTGAGCCAAAGTTAACATCTTGAACCTCTCCTTCCGGAGGAAGGCATTGACGTCCCGGAGGTCCAAGATAGGGCGTAGGCCCCCTTTGCCCTTCTTGGGAACCAGAAAGTAGTGGGAATAACAACCACGACCTACTTCTGGGCTCGGAACACGCTCAACGGCCCCCTTGGCCAAGAGGGCCGAAACTTCCTCGTGGAGAAGATTCAAATGATCCCCCGAGATACGGTGGTGCTGCGGTGGCATGGCTGGAGGGGTTGTGTCGAAGGGGAGGGAGTAGCCCCTTCGGACGATTTGCAGCACCCACCTGTCCGATGTGATGGACCGCCAGTGGAGCAGGTGATGGCGAACTCTGCCGCCCACTGGCGTGGAATGGGCCTGAAAGCTCGGACTAGGAAGGCTTTGAGGCGGATGCTGCCGGGGTGGATGTGGGCTGACCGCGTCGTCCTCCAGAACCGCCTCGGCGGTAACCACGTCCGCGACCGCGCACAGGTTGGTTCTGCGGCTGGTGGCTAGGCGTACGTGAGGAGGCGCCCCTTCCTTGGCCACGAAAGGGGCGAAAAGCGGAAGTTTGCGACCGCGGGGCCGAGAGGCCCAAGGACTTGGCCATAGCCCGGGAGTCCTTAAAGCGATTCAGCGCACTGTCCGCTTTCTCACCAAAAAGGCGAGTGCCATCAAAGGGAATGTCCATGAGAGTGCTCTGGACATCACCCGAAAAGGACGTGGACCGCAGCCAGGCGTGACGTCTAAGCGCCACCGTGGTAGAAATTGCCCTACCCAGCGAGTCCGTAGTGTCAAGCCCACATCGGATAGCATGTCGTGTCTGGACCTCCTCCGGACACAGGGGCAGCACGTCCTCCACCGTATCCCACAGAGAGTGGGAATAACGGTCCAAGAGACAGGCGGTGTTCAAGGACCGCAGGCCCAAACTAAGGGAGGAGAACAGCTTTTTGCCAAACTGTTCCAGTCTCTTGGAATCCCGGTCCGGCGGAGCGGTCGGGAAGGAGGATTGGGGAGGTAGAAGCCTGGATAACCAGGCTCTCGGGGGTAGGGTGTTGGGACAGAAAACTGGGGTCGCCCGGAGCAGGGCGGTGGCGCCTGGCGACGTTCCTGTCCACAGGAGGAACTGTGGAGGGCTTGGATCAGGTGCCCTGCAGAACGTCAATGAGGGCCTCATTGAATTGCAGCAGAGGCTCAGTGGAGCTTGCTGCAGACTGAAGCACCTCAGTGAGGACGTTAGTCCTCACAGCCACGGCAGGTAGCTCGAGCCCAAGGGCTGCGGCCGCCTTGCGCAGCACCACAGAGAAAGCAGCACCCTCCTCCGAAGCCACAGTCAGAGGAGAGATAAATCCAGTGTCTGGAGAGGTATCCAGTCCACTGGCCTCCCCCAGTTCATCTGCCCAGTCCTGTGACAGCTGAGCCTGAACGGCCATAGGATCCTCGGACCCCTCCCAATCGCCCCCGTCATCCGATTCCTGGTAAGCAGGAGGAAGGATCGGAGCCGGACGATAGACATAATGTGTCTCCAGCGGCGCCGAACGCGCCGTCCATAGACGCCGTAACGGCGCCGGGCCCGGACCGGGGCTGAACTGGGGCTCGACGCCGAGCGGAGCCGGCGTCGGAGGTGGTACTGGTGTCGACGCCGGCGGAGGAGGCGTGACGAGGTCGACCGGCATCGGCAAGGACTCGGGAACGGGTCCCTCGGGCACTTGAGGCGTCGAGGCCGGAGCCGTCGACTGGGCCGGAGCCGCCGGCAGGCAAGGTTGCCCAGTCGGGTCCGCGGGGCCTGAAGGCGCGCCAGAGGGCGTCGACGGCGGAGCCAGGTTCCTCATGGCCGAGAGGAAGGCACTGACTTCCGCCGGCGTCGCGTCAGTCCCAGGGACCGGCGGGTATGGGGACTTGCGCGGCGCCTGCGGCTCCGCTGGAGCCGCGGGGGTGGAACCACCCTGACCCTCGGCCGAGTCGCGCGACCGGCGAGGGGAGTCCGAAGAGCGGTGTCGCCTCTTGGACTTCTTGGAGTGCTTCGACTTACCCGAAGACTTGGAGCCAGACGATCGATGACGCGGGTCTGCGACCGATCCTTGGACCTCCTCCTGGACCGGGATCGAGAGGGGCGCGGAGCAGAGTGGCGAAGCACGAGAAGCTTACGGGACCGCTCCCGTCTAGCCTTCGAGGTCAGGGCCTTGCAGTCCGAACACGACTACGCGTCGTGGTCGAGGCCCAAACAGTAAAGGCACCGGCGGTGATGGTCCGTAACCGACATCAAGCGGTTGCAGTCAGCACAGGCTTTAAAACCAGGCATCCTACCGGCACCGGAGTCGAGACAAGATCAAAAAGGATCAAAAAACTTAGTCAAAAAAGACTAAAAGGGGTAGCTCTCCCGGATCTGCGCTTACTGGCGCGGAAAAAAGAAGAACTGACGTCAGCGCGCGAGGGCGGCGTCTAAGTACTCAGACGACGTCATTCCGGCGCACGACGCCGGACGCGGAGCCGCAGACGACGCCTAGCGACGCGCAAGGGGTATTGCTGACGAAAAATCTTCCGGATCCAGTCTGACGCCTGGGGATATTCTAAGGTGAGGAATCTAACTAACGTGTTTCTTTCAGATAGGTGTAATCTGATAGATGTGTAAGCAGGCCCGGTTTGCTGCAGATGGAAAAGATAGCCTATATGAACAAGTTACTTACCTTCACTAATTATCCCCAGGCATCAGACTGGATCCGGAGAATTTTTTCGTAGCAGTACCCCTGCGCGTCGGTGGGTGGAGTCGGTCGACTCCGCGTCCGTGTCGCCGGTATGACATCGCTGTGTCTACTTAAACGCTGCCCCTGCACGCTGTATTCAGTTCGGACATGACTTTCCATGCCAGAAGTGCAGAGCCAAGTAAGACACTGACCACTGGTGCGCATAACTAGGGCCCTAGAAGGGTAGAAGGGAGTCCTTATCCCTAGAAGTCAGTTCGCAGAACAGGGAGGATGGGTGGGACGGTAAGGAACCTATAACTACATATGTCTCTTACAGATACATCGTTACCAAAGGTAAGTAACTTGCTCATCTGAAAGAGACTATAGTTATAGATTCCTTACCTTTAGAATAGATACCCCAGCAATGCCAACCCCGGTGGTGGGTCTGCAAACTAAGTTCACACCAGGAAGTCCTGGAGAACAGAACGTCCGAAAAAGCAGTCCCTCCGGACTTGGCTGTCCAGGCAGTAATGTTTTGTGAACGTGTGCAGGGACGCTCACATGGCTGTCAAGCAGCGGACCTTCACATCCCAAAGCAGTAGCGGCTGCAGTCACCCTGGTAGAGTGGGCGCGTAGTCCTTCTGGAGGTTCCTTTTTCGCCAAAAAGCAGATCTTGATGCATAGGACAACCTATCAAGAGATGGTAAGTTTGTGCACGGCCCAACATTTCTTGGCGCCCACATAACCCACGAAGAGTTGATCACAGCGCACGTTTTGGGTCCAGACGGTGGAGTGTCTCCTCCTCTTTGGAAGGGTGTGGAGGCGGGAAGAAGGTGGGCAATGTGAGGGTCTGTCCTATGTGTAAAGGAGGTAACGCCTTTGGCAGAAAAGAGGGCCTAGTGCAAAGACCCACTTTATCTGGATGAACAGCAATAAAAGGAGGCTTGGAGGACAGAGCCTGAAACTTGCTCACCTTGCGGGCAGAAGTGATGGCTAGCAGGAAAGCAGTCTTTAAAGTAAGAAGACGAAGACGACAATTACGTAGTGGCTCGAAAGGAACACACAAGATAAGTAAGGACAACATTCAAGTCCCATTGGGGCATTACGAAAGGAGAACGAGGAAAGAGGAGTAATGCCCTTCAGAAATCTATTTACAATAGAAGACTTGAAAAGAGAAGGCTGATCAGGAAGGCGAAAAAAAGCCAAAATGGCCAAAAGATAGCCTTTAAGGGTGGCCAGTGCAGAGCCCTGCTGGGTTAAGAATAGAATGAAGAGTAGAGCCTCTGAAAGAGGGGCAGAAAGGGGATCCATAGCATTTGCTGTGCACCATGACACAAATGTATTCCATCTACAGTCTTATACCGTTTTAGTGGAGGAACGCCTGCCTGGCTGCCAAGATGACGTTACAGACTTTGGAAGGAAGGTCGAAAGCAGTCATGACAAGCGCTGCGGAGCGAGCGGCGCCTTGGACACTCCAACACTTAGAACTGCTGACATTGCATGTTCTCTTCGGTGGGGAACAGATCAAACCAAGGCTCTCCCCACTGCTGAAAGAGACCTTGCACCACCTCCGAGTGAAGATGCCATTTGTGATCCAGCATGCACCGGCGGTTGAGTTAGTCTACCCTGGCGTTCAGGGAACCTGCCAGGTGCTGAACCACCAAGGATGTGCCCTGATGTTCCAGCAATGTCCAAAGGAGAAGAGCCTCTTGACATAGGGTCCACCCCCCCCTATTTGTAGCAGTACCACATGGAGGTGGTGTTGTCTGAACACCTGCAGTACTCTTCCTTTGACTGAAGGAAGGAATGCCGTCAGTGCTAAACAGATCGCCCGAAGCTCCATATGGTTGATGTGGAGCCCAGACTCTGCCACAGACCCCTGATCTCGGCCTCGCTCATGTGGCTGCCTCACCCCAGGAGTGACGCATCCGACACCACTGTGAACTCTGGTTGGGAAAGGGCGAGGGATCGGACGTTGACCAAATCCTGGTTCGTGAGCAAGCACTGCAATTGACGTGCAGTACCCTCCCAGATCTGGATGACATTGTAAAGATTCCACATACGCTGCACCCAATGGCACTTCAGGCCTCACTGCAGAGCCCGCATATGCCACTTGGCATGATGCATCAGCAGGATGCAGGAGAACATGAGGCCCAGCAGGGTCATTCCCACTGATATCCGGGATAGAGGCTGAAACATCGGTATCATAGCCTGAAAATTCCAGACTCGCTGATCGGGAGGATAAGTCCGAAACTGCGCTGTATCCAGAACTTCACCGATGAGAAGAAGCTTCTGAGAGGGAATGAGGTGCGACTTCGGCACGTGGATAGTGAACCACAGCGAATGCAGGAGGTCCGCCATAGTCTCTAGTCCGAACAAAGAGGGGAACGGACGTGCTGCCTGAAATACTCGTTTGAGATTGTTAACAGAACTGAGGGAAGCCACCACATTGCACATAAGATATATCGTCCGACGCCCCAGGACCAATACGGATAATACTCAAATGAGAACCGTGTAGATTAAAGGATCCCACTGACAACACAGGGGATCAAATTGCACCCGGATTTGAAGAGGACCACGTATTAAACGTTATTTAAGATTAGAGGAAAGCTCAGTCTTCTTATCGAAAGGCACCAGAAGTGGACTTCTAAAGGCCTAAGAAATTTTAAATATCCCCTTTTATTATCATCGTTTCTCCATACCATGCTGAAGATCACCAGTCTATTTCACACTTACTGAGCAGGTGACATGAATTTGCACCAGCAATTGTATCACTAGGAGAGACAGTTATTATTCTAGTACTGATGAAGGTGGTTTCTGAATAATTTATTGCCAGCAAGACGCGTCAAAGCTCTTTTGCTGTTTCTAGACCATATTAAAGGAACTTTCTATATCCAATCTTGTAATTCATTGATGGATCTTTTTTAAATGGATTTATTCACTTGAAATAATCGTATTATGATTAATTGAATGTTTCACATGTTTACTGTCTCCTATGCATTGTAATTTTCTATTTGTGATACACTATCACATTATTGTTGTTTTTATTCCATCGTATTTTTTAAGAAAAAATCTATTTTAATAAAATTGTTTTTACATTTGTTATAATCTTTCACCAATGTGTTTATAATTGTTCTTTGGGCCCATACTGGGGGGGTGGGGGAGTATGTGAGATTCTGGAGTATGTGGATGTTTTAAGGATACAAGTGGAATTGTAGGATATTTGGGAATTTCATTTGTTCCAAGAGAGTTCCTCTTTACCGTGTAGGGAGGTCCTCCATAGTCTGGAGGTAGGAGACGACAGGCTGGGGTGAGCCCGCCTTCAACAGCCGTCGAGATAGGGAAAGACTGGAACCCCTGATCTGCGCATATGAGCTGCGACCACAGCCATCACTTTCGTGAACACCCGAGGGACACTGGTAAGGCCAAAGGAGAGCACGGTAAACTGAAAATGCTTGTGGCCTACCATGAACGGTAGGTAGCGCCTGTGGGCTGGCAGGACGGGGATGTGGAATTAGGTGTCCTGCAAGTCCAACGCTACCATCCAGTCTCCGGGAACGAGGGCAGAGAGGATCTGAGCCAATGTGAGCATTTTGAAACTTCTCCCGGAGGAAGTGGTTGAGGGCCCTGAGGTCTAAGATAGGACGCAGGCCTCTGTCCTTCTTGGGTACCAGAAAGTAGTGGGAATAGCCACGACGACCTACTTCTGGCACAGGGGCCCACTCGATAGCTACCTTGGCCAAGAGCCGTAACTTCCTGGCGGAGAAGGGCCAAGTGATCCTCAGACATGCGATGGAGTGTCTTGAAGGAGAGGGAGTAACCCGTTTGGACTATCTGCAAACCCCACCTGTTAGACGTGATGTTTTGCAAGTGGGGGAGGTGATGGCGAATCCTGCTGCCCACTGGCAGCCCAGAAAGGTCAGACTAGGAAGGTTTGGAGGCTGCTGCAAAGGGGTTTTGTGGGTGGACTGGCCCGCCCGCTGGACCCATGTCCGCGGCCACGCATAGTCTGGGTAGCTTGCGTGGTCCTGTGGCTCGATTGGGTGGAACGTGAAGGGGCACCCCTTCCGTAGCCACTAAAGGGGCAGAAGGCAGACTGCGTGGGGCATGAGGTTTATGCAAAGCCCAAGGATCTGGCTGTAGCCCTAGAATCCTTGAAGTGTTCGTGCGCCGAGTCCGCCTTGTCACCTAACAGGTGACAGCCATCAAAGGGCATGTCCAAAAGGGTTGATTGGGCATACCCCCGAAAAACCAGACTTCCTCAACCAGGCGTAGTGCCTCAGGGCTACCGACATGGAAACCGTTCTGCTAAAAGAGTTGGCAGGATCCAGCCCATACCGGATGGTGAACTTAGCTGCAGCTGTACCTGCAGCAACTGTGCAGGAAATCATGGCCCGGGCCTGCTCCAGGCACTGTGGCTTCACTTGCGCAACCGTATCTCACACCGTATGGGTATAACGGCCCAAGAGGCATGTGGTGTTCACCAACTGCAGCCCTAAGCTGGCAGAAGAAAACCGCTTCTTCCCAAGGTGGTCCACCTTCTTGGATTCCCTAACTGGGGGAGCAGTAGGGAATGCGCTATTAGAGGACAAGGCTTGGGCCAACAAGCTCTCGAGGGTTGGGTGCTGGGAGTACGAAAGTGGGTCGCAGCAAGCCGGGCACTAGCGTCGGGCAATCATCCTGTGCTGTGCTGGGCTTGGACCAAGTGCCCAGAGGATGTCTGTGAGAGCTTCATTAGAAGGCAGTAGGGGCTCCAACGTGGCCGCTGCCAGCTAAAGCACCTCTATCAGCAGGTTAGTCCTGACTGCCACCGTAGGAAGCTTGAGGGCCAAGGGCTCAGCCGCAAAACGCAACAACACTGCATAAGAAGCTCCCTCCTCCATCTCACACGGTAGTTGGGGGGGGGGGGGGGGGACCATGCCAAGGTCTGGGGAGGTATCCCACCACTGGCATCATCCAGTTCCTCCCGCCACTCCGGCTCCTCAAGCTGGTCAGCGAAAAGGTCTCCAGACCCCTCCCAGTCCTACTCTCCCTCCTCTGGCTGCCTCTCAGGGCATGCCAGGGATCAACAGCGGTACAAAAGTAGCCTCCAGCGCCGGTACGGACGTCGGGTGATGTCGGTCCAGCACCGGGTCCAAGTCGGGGATGAGGCTGTGGTAGACGCCAGTCAGGGGCACAACCGGCGTTGGGGGGTGTCGTCACTGGAATCGGCGCTGGGGAAGGTACCACGAGATCAACCAGTGCCGATCCAGGCCTGGATCCCTGGGGGCCCTCTGGCGCCGAAGCCACCGGCATCAAAGGCCCAGGGCCCCCAGCCAAGTCCGTAGGGCCCGTAGGTGCACCTGCGGAGTCGGGCTGCCCAAAAATGCTAAGAGGACCCTCGTAAAAGGCTTGAAGTGGGGCAGGGGACGCTCCAGCTCCGTGAAAGGGAGTGAAGCGCAGAGTCATGCCAGAAGCGTAGGGGTACTGCTACAAAGCAATTCTCAGGATTCAGTCTGACGCCTGGGGGTAATTCTAAAGGTAAGGAAACTATAACTACAATCTTTCAGATTGTCCTGTACTGTACGTGCTAAAGGCTGAACTTGTTTATTTATACAGTAATGTGCAAATTGCTTCCAGTTTGCAGCATAATATGCTCTAGTTGTAGGCCTAAGAGCTTGTTTAAGGATATCCATACTTGTGGTAATTTTAAATGCCCAAATTCTAGGGTTTAAGGAGCCAAATCGCTAGATTGAGTGGTTTGCGATTGGGGTGCATCACTCTTCCTTGATCTTGAGTTAGTAGGTGTGGCCAATGAGGTAGTTTCTTATGTGGGACTAAAGATAGTTGTAGTAGGGTCGTGAACCATGCCTGCCGTGCCCATTTTGGGGCGATTAGTGTTGGAGAGGTCTGTGTTAACTTCTGAACTACATATGGAATGAGTCAGAGAGGAGGAAAAGTGCAGGCAAGACCAATTCATCCACAGGGCATTGTCCTTGGATTGGGGGACGGAACCTGGAGACGAAGATTTGGCATTTGGTGTTGAGGTGAGTGGCACACATGTCTATGCACTGTGTCCCCCATCTTTTCAAGTAAGAGTGGAGTAGTGGGACATTGATTTCCCACTTGAGCACCTGCTGATGTGTCCTGCTGAGCACATGTGATAAGTCTTTGTCCACCCCAGGTTGGTATTCTGCTAGGAGGTGGATTGTGAGATAGATTGGCCAGTGCTAGATGAACTATAATAGGAGGGATAGCTGTGAGGGTTGTGCCCCCCCTTTATTTTTTAATACAATGCATTGCAGTCATATTGTCTGTTCCTATTAGTACAGCTTTATGGTGTAGGTGATTGCGAAAAGCTTTGAGGTGATTGCGAAAAGCTTTGAGGGCTAGCTGAATTGCTAGGAGCTCTAGATTTTTGATATGGAGATGTGTCTGAGCTATTGTCCATAGACCGTGAACTGTGAGATCTAGTATATGTGCTCCCAATCTCATAAGGGATGCATCTGTGGTAATGGTGATTTGCGGAATTGGGGATTTGAAGGGCCGGCCTTGCATTAAGTTGTTGCTGTTCTACCACTACGGAGAGCGACGAGTTGCTGGCCCTAACAACACTAGATCTTGTAGATGCCTCTCCACTTGAGACCACTGAGATTGTAGAGTGCGTTTAAACGGATGCATACATAGACAAGCATGTGGTACTATGCCTACGCAGGAAGACATGCCTAAAAGCCCCACCACGACTTTACCTGTTTTTCAACTACAAGCTAACCTCACAGTAATGTTGCAACAAACCTTTACACTTTCTGGACTGGGATAAGCTTTGGCTGTAACTGAATTGAGTATTGCACATAGGAAAGGCTGGATTTTCAATGGTTTCAGATGAGATTTTTGTATGTTGAGGGTATTCCCTAGTTTGTGCAGAAGGTTGATAACCTCCTGAGTGTCTTGAAGACTCTGTAGGTAGCTTGACCTTTTGATGAGCCAATCTTCTAGGTAGGGAAACATATGTATTTCCTCCCTGCTGAGATGAGTCGCCACTACTGCAAGGCACTTTGTGAAAACCCTTTGAGCTATAGCGATCCCGAATGGTTGCACCTTGAATTGATAGTGTTGCCCGTTTAATTGAAAACGTAGATCATGGCGGTGTGCTGGATGAATGGGGATATGGAAGTATGCATCCTTGAGGTCTAATACGGTCATGAAATGTCCTTGCTATAGCAGTTGTAGTGAGGACGGGGTTCTATGGGCACACATTGCTATGTTAGCATAAGCGCATTAGATGTAAAACGCCATCTTGCCACTTTTGCACACGACACTGCAGGTAGCTGTTATTACAAGAAAAACTGCTTGCTTGCTTATTTTCTCCTCACATGAGAACGGTCTGTTCACATCCCTAGACGTGCACCGCGACCTTAGTCTGAACACTGTGTGCAGAAGCTGTCAAGGTCAAATAATGTATGCTGTTGAATTCAGGTTGATCGGCCCACGCTCTAGACACAACACGCACACAGCTGCAAATATCTGAAACACGGGTGCCTTTAATATTGCATTTGCATGCATGATTCAGACACTTAGAGAAAACCTTTCCATACACAGAGCGGAGCTGATCCTGTGATGTGATGTGATTCACCTAAGCTGATATTTACGGTATGGGGTTCCCCATTCAAGCCTAGAGACCATCTATTAGTTTCATAAAACTAGTTTACTAGCGAAGGGAGGGTGGTTGTTTTCCACTATCATTTGTAATATGATTTCTCCCTTCATTTTCTATGGTACTGTAACAATGCTGATGGTTTTGTTTTTAATCATTTGTCTGCTTATGTTGGCCAAAGTACTGCACCTTAGAGCACGTAGTTAAAAATCAACATTTTAAACTTTACCGTGTCCGATTACTCTTGTTGTGGACTGATATGAGAATAATAACGTAAAGGTGTTTCTGATTCCCACCATTCCGGAGAGTACTTTAAGTCGCTTGTTGGGTTGTCTAATCATTGGTAGCTTCGAGATGATACGGAGAGGTTATTGTTTGGGTACTGAGGTGAGTTTTTTGGTACACCACAATTCACTGAGGTCCTAGTTTCCTGCGCATAGTTCTGTGCATGAACAGAATCCCTGCAACACATTGATATCAACTCTTGCAATGTTAACATGTGAAAGCGTTCTGCAGCGATGCACATGTTGAGTGGCCCGAGATGTAGGATAGGCCTTAAATTTTTGTCCTTTTTGGAGGTGAGAAAAAAAGGAACTCTACTCCATGTCCTTTATTGCCCCTTTTTGAAGGAAGGAAAGAACCTCATCCTGTAAAAGTGTAAGATGTTCCTTTGGCATATTTTGGGGTTTTTGGCGGAATTGTGGGTGGAGTTTGAGTTCTAAAGAATACCCATTTTGGATTTAAGATAGAAGTTTTGTAACCTTCCGCCAGACTGCTGTTATATGTGGTTGGGGAGGTGTAGGTGGTCACTATTTTGAAGGGGTGGGGTTTTGGTAGTGGTTGCAGGGCCCCTACTTTTATTTCTATAATTAAGGGAGCATAGCTTTTTGCCATTGCCGGAGTCAGTGGAGGAACCTCCTCTGGTTCCGCCCCTGTACCGATCACTATAAAAGTGTTGATATGTTTGTAGGGTTTTAGGGTTTGTATTGCTTCAGCGGTTTCCATGTCTTTTTGAAACTTGTTTAGCATTTCATCCACTTGTGGCCAAAATAGTTTTTGCCCATCGAAAGGTAAATGGAGCAGGAGGTGTTGTACATTCGGTTTGAAGCCGGAGACTGAGCCATGCATGGAGTTAGATGAGGATACTGGAGTTAAACGTGCAGGTGCTTGTGTCTGCGAAGTCTAAGGCGAATTGTACTGTGGCATTAGATATCGCTCTGCCTTTTTCTAGCAACCGTGTTCCACGTTGTTGGTACTGATCAGGGAGGTGTTGCAGAGGTTCCTGCATTTCAGCCCATGTGGCGAATTTGCAATACGTATGTGGTTGGCTGCTTATGCTGCAACATGTTTACCTGCTGCATCATATTTCCTACTCTCTATCTGTAGGAGGCGCATCAACTGTGCCTCGTGAATTCGCACTTTTCCTGGCTGTGTACCACCAATGAATCTGGTGAGACATGGCCCTTACTATAGTCAGGGTCCAATGGGCATGCTTTACATTTCTTTTCAATACGAGGGGTGACTTCCCTAGATTTAACTGCCTGCTTACATATGTTGTATGTGGAAGATAATATACCTTTAAGCATAGGGAGTGTTAGACCTGTCAGCCCTTTGGCTGTTCCCTCCTCATTTTTTTTTTCCCTTTACCCTCCAATTTTTTTATTCATGTCCATTAACTTTTTTGGTGTTGATGTAGAGGCTCTGGGCGCCCCTTTCTCACTATCTGAGGGAGAGGCGCAAGGTGCTTCACTGAAGAAACAGGAAGAGGGAGGTTAGTCTCACAAAATGGTGGTTCCAACTGTCGCCTCAGAACCTGGGCCATAGACTGCCATGAGAGGTTCCGGAACCTTCTGGGCCACTCTGGCCAGTCAGGCCCCAGGTGATAAATAGAGGTGAGGGCGGGGCGGCCATTTTAGGACTTAGTTGAGCTGTGAGATAGTCAGGAGTAAGGCACCTGAGTGGGGAGGTGGCTGCGCTAGATAGGGAATGGACAGGTCTTAGAGTCTGCACAACTTCCCTCTTCAGCTGACACCACCCTCAACCTTCTGACCGGTCCCTGAACACAGCCAATGACTTTGGAGGTCATCGTCCCTCTGGGGGCTCCCATGTAGTCAGTATCCCTGAGGGAGGACCAGGGGAAGAATCGCCGTCTGGGACTACCTTTCCCTCATCCCTGTTGTGCCTGGGATGTTGAATCAGACTGGCCCTAGCGATTGTCCTTCATTCCTGACTAACAGGGGAGATGTCCGTGCCTAGGAATTAAGAGAGCTTTGTTAGTCCATTCATCCGCTCTAGTGAAATCCTGGCACCCTTAAGTTCAGCCCCCCCCCTTTCTTTCACGAGTCCCTACCTGGAACGATCTCCGCCGCCACCCAGAGGTCGGGAGGTTGCCTGTTGTCCTCCGGAGGTGGCCCACTGTTGCCGAGAGTTCTGTGGAAGGGCTTCATGTGAGCGACCGGTGAGCAAGCGACGCCGCTGTCAGTGTGAGGAGAATCATACTCCGAAAGAAAGGGACGGGCTTCGGCCTTGAAGCCGCTGTCCTGCTGTCACGTGAGTGGGGCAGACGCCGAAGCGCCGCCCCACTGTTGGAAGATCAGGGTGAAGGCCGCGCCCCCGCAAGCCGCGCTGCTACGGGTGGCTGCGGGCGCGCCTCCCCTGAGGAAGCGGAGTAGGATTAAGCCTGCGCCTAGGCTAGGAGTCCACTGAAAAGTGGGACAACAGCGGTGAGTGAGCGCTAGAGCGAGGCCCCCCACCAACTAAGGAGACCACACTACGGAGAAGCCTGTGGGATAGGTAGTCGGTGGTTGTGCTCTGTCCTCGCCCCCCCCCCCCCCCCCCCCCCGGAAAGGATTTCCGTTTAGCAACCAGTGAACTCCGCTTCACGAAGAGAGGGAGCGCACCTCCCGGCATCTCCGAACTTCCTATGAGAGGGACCCAAGGTGTACACAGTAAGCTGGGCAATATCACACAGGGGAAGGTACAGGAGAGTACGTGTTGAAGGCCAGATGATGGCCCGTTAGAACCGATTGTTTGTTCCTTGGAGAAGCCAGGGGCCATTGGTAAATACCGGCACTTTGGCACAACCACATGTGTGACTGAAGTCAATGTAATAGCAGTTTCAAGCATAGCGCTGAAGGCAGCAGATAGAGTTCTAGTGACAGCGAGAGTTCATGTGTACTGCCTATCTGGAATGGATTAGTCTTGGTAATGAAGTAACCTACAAATAAACTGCCTAGAGATAACTAATTGACTGCCAGCAGCATTGTCGTTTTCCAGCTAGTATCTAAATGTAATGAGTTGATTATTGGTGACAGTATAGGAGTCAGAAAGTATAGCCGTTAGGGAAACCATCTGTCAGAAGAACACCATGCAGACTAAATGATTAATTAAAATTGTGGAATATGTAAATGTTGTGTGGAGCGCTCTCTGTGAGGATTTAACTTAGCGCTCCTGAGTCAAGGCAGGATGGGAATCTCAGAGGGTGCTTAAGTAACTGCTGTACAAAAGTAGAGAAGGGAATGGTACCGTCAATTCAAATGCAATGAAATGTTTTACCCTGAAATGTGAACCTGAATAACCACGTTTGAGAAGGAAAGATAAACTTTATAATTATCCGGTGTAGTGTCATTTTTAAGTGGTGTTACGTTAAGGTGTGAATTGAGTGTGATGCAAACACGATAGGCCATAGTGGGATAAAAGCCTTATGACCTGAGCCAAGCTACCTCAAGGGCGTTAGGTCCAACAGGGAGCTATTGAGCTGTTTTTTGCGACCTATTAAGTGTTTCAACCTGGAAACCATTTTCTTGTGGGATAGTGTGTAGGCTTGTATTATGGTATGCAGCAGCCCTACTGATAATGTCATGATAGAATAATGTATCATATGGTGATGAGGGTTTGGATGGGTAGATATTAGATCTGTATCATTCAAGGGAAGAGTATCCAAAAATATCTGATGGGTACAAAAAAGTGATTGCTCAGAAGGTAAGTGCTCTGGAGAGTGTGTTTGCACTGACCTTGAAGGTAGAGTAGGTGAAGATGGAATAGGAGGTGAAGGAATAGCAGGAGGAGGAAAAGGAGGATAAACAAATATGGCTTGTGCTGATGGGTTATTTAAGGCCCAGCAATGTCCTCCTCAAAAGTGTTATTCCCTTTTGGAAGCATAAGAGAAACATATGGTGGTGGCTTGGTGACTAGTTTCAAAGTGTCTGGCTGTACAAAGACTTCTGTCCTTTGTCTAGTTTGCCTTGCAAGTGCAAAGAATGGGTTGCAATTGTTCCTGCGATGGCTCAGAGCTACTTTTAGTGTTTTTCGACGTCGAACATGTGGAAGATATTGAAGGGCTTTTTGTACTTATTGCAGTCTTCTGAATTTGTGGTTTCGAAACCGACCGCTTATGCACTAGTTTCAATGCCAAAGGCTTTGCAGATAGACTATTTTTTGTGTTCAAGGATTTTTGGGGAATCCGATGTATTTTGCTTCATCTGGGTCCTTGCCTGACTTCGGTTGCGCCAATGTGGTCCATTTCGGCGTGCCACCTAAATAAACTTTAATGCTTCATATTTTTCAATGCTAGTTGAAAGCTTTCCAGGCGGAGTGGATTTGTGTTTGTGCGCCTGTTGATTGAGACCTCCATGGCCCGAAGGCAGTGGGGCTCCGAAAGCCAGTTTGATAGGGGTTTGGGCGGCTTTCACCGAGGTACTCACGTGCCCCTGTATGGAATTGGGCTTGGAGTCTGAGCTGTTCCCACTGCTAGCCAGCAGTATCTGCACATCTGGTAGCGCTGTCTATGCCTTTGTGTCTTCTGTTTCTTGAATGGGGTCGGGTGACTGGTCCTTAAACATATCCAGTGCATCTTACATGTGTCGCTGCATGGTTGTGTGGCTCCAACGATGCTCCCTCTGTTGCCAAAGTGTTTTCTTTGACCAGAACGCTAAATTAAATGAGATCAATGAGACAACAGAGCTAATCTTCACCAATCTGGCTATGGCCGAGGCCCTGAAAGGAAACCACAAGCAGTTGGAAAACTGGGGCAGAGAAATTATGACCCAGCCTGAGATAAAGTATCCAATGATCCTGAAAAATAGAGACCGGAAGGAACTGCCAGGCCCCCAAAAACAGACTAACCAGAAAAAGCCACTTATGACTGACTAGACCGACCCAGCACCTCCAGCTGAGTCCATCCTCCTTGGTACCAAAAGTGGCCCAAAAATAAATCTTACCAACGACAGCCTAATTAAAATAACAACATGCTTGGGAGGGGGCACCCGCACTTGTTCGATTAGGGGGAATATCAGCAAGGACTAGTCTTGGCTCCCATGGGCCTTAAATCGTAGCCCCTAATACCAGCTGCCCCATAAGCAAGGAGACAGAGTCATCTAAGGTTCGGCACCCTCTGACCCTTTGGATAACACTCGAAGATTAAATATTATGTCCTGGAACGTCGCAGGGATTTCAAAGCTCGTGCAAAATCCATTGGCACTAACATTCATTGAAGGTGCCGACTTAATCTGCACTCAAGAGACATGGGCAACTAAACCTATATCAATAAGAGGATACGCGGAATACTGTAAGCCAGCCATCAAAGGCAACATATTTGGAAGACCATCAGGTGGGATCTCCATATACATTAAGCACTCTCTGAAGATACACTTTATAGAAAAAAAACGCCATCAAATATGTTTCTGGCGGGCACCTTGAAAGGCCTTTCCACAGTTGATGGCCCACTCTCAATCCTCTTAATTAACGTTTACTATAATTCCCATGGGCCGGGTGCCAAGGACAAGCTGACTGCTCTTACAGTTTGTATCTATGGAACCTATCATCCTTGGGGATTTTAATACACACAATATAGGGGATATTGTACCAAAGAGCCACCGCTCCAGCCCCACAGGAATTTTTAACGCCCTAATGCAGGCTTATAATCTGACAACAGCACAATTCCTGTTTTCAAGGAACAAGCCAGGGACATTATTCGCTCCTACATACGACAATCAAACGACAATAGACTACATTTTATCAAGCAAGAGAATACAAAAACTCATGGTAAATTATACAGTGCACCCACGAAGCGAAAGCGATCACGCCGCTTTACTGATTCAGTTAAATCTCACAGCAGATATATGCCACTTTCTACGCTGCATTGGGGCATCCAACGGAGAAGAACTGCACAAACTACTAAGAAGAATTAAATGGGGGCCAACTCCAATTAACAAGTTCGATAAATGGAAAAAAACGTGGGCAGGTTGGCAATTTGGTGCAAACAACAGGGGCGCAATAGATGAATGGGATCAGTTTGCCAACAAATTAGCCTCACTGCTTCAGGGGAATACAACACGCAGAACCCCCTTAGACCCATCATATACTTTAGGACTTGTCCAAGCAATCAAGGAAAGTGCCAAACAATTAAATGCCAAACGCAGGGCTCATCAGAAAACTGGATGAGCATCTGCCAAAAGGCTACTCAAAAGAAGCTGCAAAAAGCCCTTCGTTTTTTTTTTTTTTTTTTAAATCTTTTTATTGAGCATTTTTACATTTATGTACAAGGCACAGTGCACTATTCCAAAAAGTAGCGTGACAGCAGTGAGATATTCCATCTACAATAAGAGCGACAAGGGCCAGAAAATTTAACGTAGGAACAAGAATACATAACACAAAAAAAGAGATAAACAAGCGAGACCATAAAAATCATTAATTACCATGATCAATATCCCCCTCCCTTTCGAAGCACTATCTGCCTACCCATAAGGAACCTTTAATAGATTATACACCAAATAATCACAAATTCTAGTCAGTAGAAAGCATATATGAACATGCATTACCAGACCCATTCAGTTCGTTAAACTAATTTAGAAATTCCCTTCCTTCCATCGAGTGATGAGATCCCAGATTACCCTGCCCATTTTCCTCCCGTTTTTGCCTTTCCTAGCATATATCTTTCTCCAGATGATACATCGAAAGCAATTTAGCAAGCCACTGATGAAATGTAGGCGGGAGAGGATCTAGCCATGCAGAGGCTAGGCACAATCTAAGAACTGCTACAAACAAGAATTCCCCCCCTAACTGCATCTCTCCTTCCTCCTCATTTATGCCTAATAGAATTATTGCGGGGGTTAATGAAAAATAATTTATTCCTAGTACAGTCTTTATAAAATTTCCAATATCCTTCAACAAATATAAATGGGGGCATGTGGCAAATACATGTTCTAAGTCTGCCTCATTACTTCCACATCTATAACAATTTGTTCCTACAGTTCCTCCCCACTGAGCTAATTTAGCTGGGGTGTAGTACAGATGATACAACGTTTTGTAATGCTGTGCCTGCAATGATGCAGAACACAGAAGTCTATGACCCTTTTCCAGGGATAACTCAAAACAAACCTGACTGACACTCAGACTATCCTTCCACTTATCCCCCCATTTCCCCAAGTCATCCTGCTTTCCTTTCGTTAGTTCAAAATAAAATCGTTTAATCGTACACTCTTTCCCTGTTCGTATCAATTCCATTACCGAGTCTCTACCAAACCCCAGAGATCCGCCCACTTTACTCATCAAGAAGCTCCTGATTTGTAAAAACTTGAAGAAGTGACTGTTGTGTAAATTGTACCTGTTCTGCATTTCTGAAAATTGGCAGACACTTGAGTCCCCCAGAACGTCCCCAAAGCTCTTAACTCCCTTACCTACCCATTCTGTGAACACCGAGTCCGCAAAAATCTCTTCTGGAATATTAGGGTTATCTGTGAATCTAGTGTAGCGGTTATACCTCCCCAAGCCTGACCTTTTCATAAATGCTTTCCAGACTGCAAATGCTGCCATGAGAGTCTTAAATTTTGTTCTCTTGTAATAGCTGGCCTCCGTAAATTTTAGAAACACATTTTCTACCTCCATACCCAAAACCAGTCCAAATATTGCAACCGTGCCTAGATCGCTCCCTCCTTCAGCCTCCGCACCCCCTACCAACCCTAACATATTTTGAAACGTTGCAGCCCAATAATACAGTCTTAAATCGGGCACTGCCCACCCTCCCCTTTCCTTTGGCAATGTCATGAATCTTAATGCCCTTCGTGTCTTTCCTTTTCCCCAAATAAATCTATTAAGCATGTGTTCTATCCTTTTGAACCACCTAGCATCAAACAGCAAGGGAATTGCCCTAAATAAATATAAAAATTTAGGGAGAATTAACATTTTAATTATATTCGTCCTCCCCACTAAACTCAAATGCAAGTTCTCCAATCTGTCCAGGTCTTTTTCTACTTTTTTCATTAATGGAGCAATATTCCTTTCCACAAATGAGTCCAAATCAACCTAAATAGAGACTCCTTGATATATTCCTGAGCGTATAACTCGGTTGTCAGTACAGATGGCAAATCTATTTTTAATTATTTGAGTCTTTCCCGTATTTAACCTATACCCCGAGATATACCCAAAATTTGTGGCCTCTATTTCGATTTGATTAATGGACTCGGTGTTGGCGTGACCACTGCAACATCGTCAGCATAGGCTAGAACTTTACACTGCCCAGTTAGGGTAGGGAGAGCACTGACCAGACCACATGCCTCAATTCGCCGTATAAATGGGTCCATGTAGATGGCAAACAGCAGTGGTGAACAAGGACACCCCTGCCTCGTTCCGCGACCTATTTGAAATTGCCTCGTACACCCTGCGTTAACCCGAACCGAGGCGACAGGATTCAGGTACAATGCCTTGATTGATTTAATAAATCCCTGCTTTACACCAGATCTTTCCAGTACCCCCATAGATAGCCCCAGGAGACCCGATCGAATGCTTTTTCCGCATCCAGTAACATAACAGCCATCGGGTCTCCTGCAACTTCCGTCGCATCAAATAGAGTAATCACTTTACGAATATGATGGGTTGTCCCCCTTCCAGGGATAAACCCATGTTGCATTCTGCTCACAGTATTAGCGATCACTCCTGCTAGTCTTGTTGCCAATGCTTTGGAGAACACTTTGGCATCGGAGTTCATTAAAGTGATTGGTCTATAAGACCCAGGCTCCTCCGGAGGTTTCCCTTTTTTGAGTATTAACACAATCACCGCACCCCCCCCACGATGCAGGAATTGAGAATCCTGCTTGCGCCTGCTGTATTAGATTGGTTATAACCTCCTTCAGGGCCCCCCAGAAAACCTGATAAAATTCGACCGGAATTTGATCCGGTCCTGCTGCCTTACCCGCCGGCAAATTCCATACTGCATCTTTTATCTCTTCTAATTGCAGTGCCCCCTCCAAACCCTCCGAGTCCTCCTCCTCCAATGCTACCCCAGGTATCCCTTGGAGATACTCATTCACCGCCCGGTTATCAATATCCCCCAGATCATCAGTGTATAGCCTCTCATAAAAGCTCCTAAATACATCTCTAATTTCCTCTAATTTCCTCCGGGTCCGTATGTAGCCCGCCCGCTGTATCCCTTATCTCCCTTATTATTCCCGTAGACTCTTGCGGTCTTGCCCGAACAGCAAGGTGTCTGCCTACGGCTTCACTACACTCATAGCACTTCTCCCTTTTAGACGTGTACAATTTAGCCGCTTTAATAGCAACGTCCCTTTCAGCCTCCCCTTTAACCTTGAGTAGCTCATTCCATGCATTGTCAAGTTGTATACCACTCAGAAGACAGCTTTCTAATTCTGCCTCCGCCTCGATCACTTTTCCCCTTGCCTCCTCGCTCCTTGAGCGTTCTTGTTTCTGCTTATAGGAACTGAAGCTCATTGTCTCGCCCTGGATTCCTGCCTTAAAGGCATCCCAGACCACCCCCTCTGCCGCGCTACCTCTATTAATCTGGAAGAAATCTTTGATCCACTTAGTCATGTGTCCTACATAACCCTCATCTTTTAGCAGCCCCCTTTCAAACGTCCAACTAGTGCGCTGTCTTTCATTTGTTTTACTTGAGATTGTAAGTATTAGTGGGTTATGGTCGCTGAATATCCTTGGTAATTTACCAATCTGTACATTCGAGACATCAGAGCTAGGGACCAAAAAATAATCTAACCTGACACACACTTGGTGTGGAGCTGAATAGTATGTGTACCCCTTGTCAGCCATCCGTTTAATCCCCCAGACATCTATTAGGGCATTATTTACGATTAAGCTTCCCAATGCCCGGCTCACTCTTTTCTTCCTCCCTTTATATTTACCAAAGGAGCCCTGCCCTAACCCATCTGACCCATTAATATTAAAATCCCCTGCGATAATGACTCTCGGGGCCCAAGTAGCTAATTCTACATCTAAGAATTGAAAGATTTCCGGATCATCTTCCGTAGACCCATAGACAGATACAAGCGTGGACCATACCCCATCCAAGAGACACTCTACCATAGCCCACCGCCCCCACTGATCCTGTGCTTTCTTCCTTACCACAATATTCCTATTCCTAGCAAGGATGGCTACCCCTCTCTTTTTCACCCCCTGCCTAGAGCTCACTAATAGGTAAAATCCCAGCTGATTCAACAGGTAAACCTGCGAGTCCATTATATGTGTCTCCTGCATGAAAACTAAATCAGCATTCATTTGCCTTAAGGCAATGGAGATTCTCATTCTTTTTTGTGCATCATTTAGCCCACATACGTTCCACGTTACACACCTAATATCCATGAGGACCCAAGGGCATCATTACTCGCATCCTTTCTCCTTCCTTGAATTATTTCTTTTTGTTTCTGGCCCTCTCCCCCTAAAATAGCCTCCCTCCGCTTGCATGTAATGACCATTTTCCAGTTACTTGAATCTACTGACAGCTTTCTTACCCTCTCCTTATATCCTCCTCCTTGCCTTTTTTGCCTCTTTTGCCCTACCTGTTCCATACGCACCGTGCCTTGTACCCCCCCAAGTGCCCCAACCCACTCCCCCCTCCCTTACTGGCAAATAGGTCGATCCCGACCTATGTGTGACAGCCGGTCCTCCCAGGAAGCACCCCCACCCTACCCAAACATCTTAAGCCTTCAATCCATTCTACACTGATGTGATAACCCCACTTTTTACAGTCAGATCTTTTTCCCTCTTTTCATTTCATCTTACTTTTTACTTCTTTTTCTTTTTTTTGGGGGGGGATGTTGCTATGTTACTATGGATGTTACTATGTCAAACGTTCTGTGTTCCCGATAGCTGCAACTCGATCACTGTGCCTGTTTTGCTCCCTCTCTCCCCTTCGTCCCTTCTCTTCCTTCAAAAAAGTTAAATATTCCTGTGCAACAATTTCTGAGAAGAACACCCTGGTCTGTCCATTAACGATAACTTTAAGACGTGACGGGAACATTAAATACACTTCGCAACCAATGTTCTGAAACGGTGTCATAAGTGGTCTCATTCGCCATCTTCTCTCAACTGTTATTTGGCAGAAGTCTGGGCGGGCAAAGAAGGAGATATCTTTGTATGTTCGTTTCTTCATTGGTTTGGCTTTCATGATTATCTCCTCCCTCAGGTAGTTCCCCACATAAACTAAAATGGCTCTAGACTTGGCTCCTGTCATATTCTTCTTCTGAACTAATGGAAATCTATGTGCGCGCTGCACCTCCTTATCCCAGTCCCAATTATCCATCTCCGGGAACGCACCTTTCAACAGCTCCACCACAAAAGCCCGCATGTCTCCCTCTTCCCTCCCTTCCTCCACACCAAGAATTCTTATGTTGTTACGCCTCTGCCTGTTCTCAAGATCTTCGAGCTTCCAGAGGGCATCCAGTGCTGTTTTCTCCTGCTTTTGTCTAAACTCTTGCAGCGCCACCACCTCCTCCTCCACTTTGCCAGTTCTCTCTTCAACTTCCTCTAGTCTGCCAGATACTTCTTCATATAGCTTCTCAACCTTGCGAAGTGAGGTTTGAATTTTTTTTATTCGCGTGTTTTGCCCTTTTGCTCTCCAGGCGAGCCTCTCCCTGGATCTGTGTCAGAGTTGAGAATAACAAATCAAACTTATCCGTGTGCCCCTCCATTTGTCCAGTAGATTGCCCTCCGGCTCTCTCCTGGATTGAGTGTAACTGTTTTCCCCCTGAGGCACCCCCCAAGTTAGATTGTGAGGTAGCTGATGCCTCCCAAACTAACCTCTTAACAATATCTCCTTGTGGTGGGTACTCCGTTCTTTTTGTTCTCCTTCGCGGCCCCCCCCCCCTCGGCCTACTGGGTTTCGCCTTTGACTTCACTGCGAGACTCCTCCTTAAAGCCCTTCGAAGCAGGTCTGGGCCGCAAAACGCTAATGCATAGAGGCGAAATGGCTGAAGATCTTCAACCTGCTGAGCCCATGCAAATCCCAAGAGTTCTGCCGATACTTAAACAATTTAATCCAAGGCGTTACTATCAGAGAGAACTCACTCCATGCAGGTACCTGGGTTGCTCACGTGAAAACTTTGTACAAAGATGATCAAAGTACAATTTCTTTAAATAAGTCCCTTATTGCAAGGGAAGGAACAGATAGTACTACAGCCGCATCAAAAACATCGGATGACCCGGCTCCTTCAGGTAAAACTTTAGTTCACACAATCTTTTTTTTTTTTTTTTTTTTTTTTGAAACCGTTTATTGCAATCTCAAGAATATACAAGT
Source organism: Triturus cristatus (assembly GCF_964204655.1). Lineage (NCBI taxonomy): Eukaryota > Metazoa > Chordata > Amphibia > Caudata > Salamandridae > Triturus > Triturus cristatus. The sequence continues at coordinate 529,998,779 of NC_140589.1, forward strand.
ATGGGCCTACAACCTTCCGGCCGGCCGCTAGAATGACAGGAGCATATGACATACGTACAAAAACACTTGGCATTGCAGAGAAGCAAAATCAGGAGGTATCAGCGTCATGGGCCACATCACTTTGACCCCACAATACGGTTTCATTTTATACAAACAACACAAAAACCACACCCGCAAGGCAACCCGCACTCGAAAGTAACAGCACGTGCTCCCCGAATGGGGGACCCCAGCCATCCACAGGAGTCTAAAGAGGGGAAGGGGAACAGATCGAGGACTGGGGGAACTCCGTGCTCGGGGCTAGGGAAAGGAGTCAACTAAGGGGACGGGGCTGGTGAGGCCGCAGGCAGCAGTGGTGGCGCGCAGATACCCCCGCGGTAGGCGTTCCAGGGGCCCCATACTTTCACCCATGCCCCAGGCTTACCCCTCGCCACATACACCACCTTTTCTCGGAACATGCACCAATCCATGTGTTCTTTCCAGGCCGACACCGCCGGGGGCCTCTGGGATCCCCACAGTTGAGCAATGTCACGCTTAGCTATCATATATCCCAGAGTCACCCATCGCGTCTGCGGAACCGAGTAGTCAGTTGGTTCCCACACATTCAGCAGGCATCTCCTCGCTTCAGGCAGCAGCGCAACATGCGTAACCACTCGCAGGACCTCATGCACACCACGCCAGAATCGCTCCACCTTCGGGCATTCCCACAAAATATGCAAGAAAGTCGCCAAAGCACCACACCCGCGCTTACACAACCCATCCTCAGCATAGCCCATACGCAGAAGCCTTGGCCCCGTCATGTAAACCCGATGGGAGTATCTTAAGCTGGACGAAGCGAAGGCGAGCCGATATGGCCACCTCCTTCGGAGAGGCCACCGCGGAAATCCAGTCTTCGTCGTCCAACTCCAGCCCGTCGGCAACCCAAGCCTCGCGGAGGCCAGTCAGCAAGCCCGAGCGGTCATTAATCAATTTTTTGTAAATAAGGGAGATAGTGCTGTCCGGAACGTGGCCATCCAGCACTCTATCCTCCAGGGGGGAAGACTCCGGGATGGAGGCGACGTCTGGGAAGACTGAGCCCAGCGCGTGACGGACCTGCAAGTACCGAAAGTATTCACTGCCCTGCAGCTGAAACTCTGTCTGCAGCGTCTCGAATGTTTTAAATCCCCCCCTCGTCCAGAGGTCCCCCACTTTACTGATGCCGATCGTGTCCCACTTCTCGAAGCCCTTCGAGGTCCACAGGGAGCCCAATCTCTCAGACGCGTACAACGGTGATGCCCGGGTCAAACGGTCCTTCCACCCCATAGCTGCGTTAGCCGCGTGCCATACTCGTACCATGACACGCGTCGGTCCCGTCAGGCGGGGTCCGGGCGCGCCAGAGTAGAGCGCTCGATTATAGTCGCCACCAGGCAGGAGCATCTTGTCCATTTCAAATGCCGGGTTTAAGGCGGGCCCGTAAAGGCCATGATTAATTGCAGCTAGCTGGGAGGCCCAGTAATACCATTTAATATCCGGGAGGGCAATCCCCCCGTCGTACCATGGGAGCGTCAACTTCGCCAGGGCAATACGCGGCCTCCCGTCCCAGAACAGGCGGCGCTGTAGACTCTCCACCTCACGGAAGTAGCGCGCCGGGACTAAATCCATAGTATTCTGGAGAGCGTACAGGAAGCGTGGCAACGACATCATCTTAAACAATGCCGCCCGGCCGAGCGGCGAAAGCGGCAGGCGCCGCCAGCGCGCGACGTCCTCCTTCAAGCGCAGGAGGGGGGGAAGCAAATTCCGCTCGTAGCGGGCCTCCGGGTCCAGAGTAATGTAAACCCCCAGGTACCGAAACCCCTGTGAGGCAATCTGGATCGGACAGCCCCGCGGGAGGACGGGAGCCTCCCCGGAAAGCACATACACACACGATTTAGCCCAGTTGATGACAAGGCCTGAGTTGCGGCCGAATGAGCGCAAAACATCAACCAGGACAATCAGTGATTTACGCGGGGAGGCTAGGTACAAAAGGATATCGTCAGCGTATAGGGACACGCGGTCCTCATACTCGGGGGTCCAACGGAGACCACGGATGGAAGGGTGCCACCGCAGCCACTCCGCCAGGGGTTCCAAGGCCAGCGCAAACAGGAGCGGCGACAAGGGACAGCCCTGTCGCGTGCCCCGTCCCAGCTCGAATGGGACCGATACTCTTCCATTCACCACCACCTGCGCCAATGGGCCCGAATACAACAATTTGACCCAGCTGATGAACCCCGGGCCAAATCCAAACTTCGCCAGCATAGCCCAGATGTATGGCCACTCGAGCGTGTCAAACGCCATGGTGGCGTCTAAGGACGCCAATATGGCCGGCTCCCGCACAAACGGGACACGCGCGAGCACCCCGTGCAAGCGCCGCAGATTAAGGGCAGTGTTACGATGGGGAATAAAGCCGGACTGGTCTTGGTGGACCAAATCGCCCACCACGCCGACCAGCCGGTTGGCTAGCACCTTGGCGAGGATTTTGGGCTCCGCATTCAAGAGCGAGATAGGCCGGTAGGATGTAACCCGGTCTCGAGGTCTCCCCTCCTTGTGGATCACCACGATTGTAGCCAGACGTTGGTCCGGCGGGAGGGAGCCCAGCGAGTGGGCCGCCAGGAACATCGCACGGAGGTGGGGTGCCAGTACATCCGGTCGCAGCTTATACAACTCGATAGGGATGCCGTTCGGGCCCATGGCCTTGCCGGATGCGACCGAGCGTATGGCGAGGGCAATTTCGTCGGAGGTAGGAGCGGCATCTAACGACACCCTATCTTCCACCGAAAGGGAAGGCAGCGCAATATCCCTAAGCAGGGCATGGGAATCCTCCTCCGAGCAGGGAGAAACCGGGGAATACACCTCGCGGAAATAATCCGCGAAACAAGAGACAATGTCTTCTGGCTCGGTGACACGCACACCATCTATCCTCTCAATCAGCGGGACCACACGACTCGCTCTCTCCTTTTTATCCAACCATGCAAGCAGTTTACCAGCCTTATCACCCACATCATACAGTCGCCCCTGTTGCTCTCTATAGAGGCCCCTGGCCGCCTCCGTGACGAGGGCCCTGTAGGCCGCCTGCTTAAGTTGTAGGACATGTAGTGCAGCATCCGTCACCCCACCCTCTAGATCACCCTCCAATTCAGCGATTTCGGCCTCCACCCGGGTCACCTCCTCCTGCTCGCGCCTCCGGGCATGGGAAATAAAGGAGAGGGCCTCCCCTCTAAGAACTGTTTTGAAGGCTTCCCACAGGGAGATAGCCGAAGGGACGGACCCCACATTCTCATCGAAATACCGCTGCAAGGATTTAATCAAATCGGCGCGAATAGTGGGGTCGCGCAGGTACCAGGCATTGATTGGAGCTACCCTGCCCTCCCCCCTCGGGAAGACATCAACGTGCAACAGGAGCGGGGAGTGATCTGAAATACCCCGCACCAAATGGCGCACCTCTCCTACCCTCCCAACATAGGCCGCAGGGACAAGGACATAATCAAGCCGTGAGAGGCTACCATGGGCACCCGAGTGGAAAGTGTACTGCAGCTGCGTGGGATGTTTTAAGCGCCAGCAGTCCACCAATCCCAGTGTATCTAAGAAGCCGGACAGCCACGCCTGCGCCCGGGGGAGGTCCCTAGGGGGGTGACGATCCACGGTCCCAGAAACCACCGCATTGAAGTCCCCCCCAACCACCAGAAGCCCCCCCGGAAGGTCAAGGAGGAGGCGCCCTAGGTCTGCAAAAGTCGTAGACTGTAACCCCGGTGGGACGTACACTGATACAAAGACAACTACTTTACCCTCCATTCTCCCCACTAAGACAGTGTAGCGTCCCCTCTCATCATGGCGCACCTCGTCTATTTCCAACGGGAGCGAGTTCTTCACCATGATGCCCACCCCCCGTGAGCCCGACGTAAAGCCCGAGTGGGCCACCAAACGATAGCCACGCCGATTCATGGCACAAAAGGAATTACCAATAAGGTGTGTCTCCTGCAGAAAGACCACATCTGGCGAAAGTCGTTTCAAATACTGCAGGACCACACCTCGCTTAATCCTATCCCCCAGTCCGTTAACGTTCCAGGACAATAAAGTCAGGTCCCTACCCCCCATCACATACAGAAGCCATCATTCGTCCCCCCCGAGAGCATCTTAAAAACACCAATACAATAAAGGGTTTGCCTTGCGGTAAAAACGAACAACACCCCACCCCAACCCACCCATCCCAACAGAACTCCCCCCTCCCTGCACCCCTGCATGAGCCCAAACAGCCCCCCCAAAGTGCAGTGTGCCTGTCGCCCCATGAATGATTAAACTAACTAGTCCCCCAGAGGAGGAGGGAGAGCCCCCAAGAGACCCCGTACCACCTCCACAGGAGGGAGACTTAACGAACAGTCAAAAATGACGACAATGTTGTCCAGAGCGAGGCCTACCATTAGTCCCTCAGTCCTGATCCGGCGAGCCCTCCCCTCCAACCGCGCCCCCCCCACCCCCGATCCCCGGGCAAGGAGTCCAACCAGTCCCCGGCCGCCTCGGGACGATCAAAAAAGTGCGTGCGGCCATCCACCTCCACCCGCAACTTAGCTGGAAAAAGCATCGCATACTTGAGGTTCAAGTCCCGTAGACGACGTTTGACTCCGAGAAAGCTCAGTCTCTGCTTCTGGACCGCTGGGGTGAAATCAGGATAGAAGTTTACGTCCATATTGTCAAGTCTGACCGGTCCTTGTTGCCTAGAAGTCTGAAGGATAGCGTCTCTGTCCCGAAAGTTGAAAATCCGGGCAATGAGAGGCCTCGGAGGGGCTCCGGCCTTAGGTCTTCCTCCGGGAACCCTGTGGGCACGTTCCACCGCAAAGAATTTACTCAGACCCCGGGGCTGGAGATGGGTGAGAATCAGGTCCTCCACAAACAGGTCCGCCGCCGCCTCCTCACGTCCCTCCGGCACCCCGACAATGCGGACATTGTTCCTCCGGGCCCGACCCTCGGAATCCTCCAGTCGACGATCCATCAGGGCGCTCGCCTGGCCAAGCCGGCGCACCTCCTTTTGGAGGGCCGCCACGTCCGCTGTAAGGCCCGAGGCGGTGTGGGCCAAAGAATCGACCCGGTCATTGGTCTTGGATAAATCAGCCCTCACCAGGCCAACATCCACGTGGACCGAGTCAATCTTTTGCGCCAGTGTGTCAAAGCGCTGGTCCACCGAGGCCTTCATCTCGGCGATAGCGCCCATGACATCTCGCAGGGTCAGATCCGCGGGCAGCGCAGGAGCATCAGTCGGGCCCTCAGGGGACCTACGCGGCATCTCAGGAGATCCCTTCTGGAGGGTGTAGCGGTCCATGCTGTTGGACTGATGGGCTGCGCCACGGCGGGTCGATTTCACCTTTGCCCGGTCGCCATCTTGCTTTGTGGACATGGTTTCAGTCCCCAAATCGTGCCAATCACCTCGGAAAAGGCCGACAAACCAGTTCACGGGCTCCGGGGGGGGGGGGGGCAACCACAGGTCCGCAGGACGGGTCACAGCCGGCGGGCCAGCAGGGCACCCCAACGAGGCCACACCACCGCACACCGCCCCGCAACCCAACCTCGCCTACACAGCAAGGAGGGTGCAAAAGCGAAAGTGAAAGTGCGGGGTACGCGAGTCGCCCAGCCCTGCCCGCCGCTGATCACTTTTTGTCTCCGGATCACCCCGCAACTTCAATCCGGGGGGCCGGCATGGAGAAGGCCGCAAACCTCAATCGGTGCTCCCGCCGGTGTCCGAGGTCCAATTTGGAAGCGGAAAACGGGTGACACCTCAGCTCGGGCTCACCAACACAGTCCCCTCATCTAGGACAGGATATTTTCAGGATTTATGTAGGAGGTCACGGAGGTCCTCGGGAGCCTCGCACCTACGCGGCCATCTTGGTTGCGCGCTAGGCTCCTCCAGTTCACACAATCTTAAAAAAGATTCGACACAATGGTGCACTGGGTCCCAATGGCATGCCTGGCTCCCTTTTCAGGGGAGAGAGACTTCTGGGCGGACAATCTGACCCAGCTATATGCTGAATGCAGGTTCTTGGGGGACGTTCCAGACTCCAGGAGAGGATCGTTATTGCATCCAATATATAAGAAAGGGCCAAAATTCGACCCAAAAAACTACCGTATGATCGCCCTGCTGGATATCGAGGGCAAGGCCTATGCAAGCACCCTTCTGGGGGAACTATCAGACTGGGCCAGCACTGAAGGCCTTCTGCCCTTTTTTCAAACAGGGTTCAGACCTGGGGCATCGACGGTGGACAACATAATTGCCCTGTCATATCTAGCCCAGCAAGCCGTGACTCACCAAAGCCTGCCGCTCTTCGCCTGTTTTATTGACTACTCAGCAGCTTTTGACGGGGTAGACCGCACCATCCTCTGGCAGAGGCTGGCACGCTGGAACATCAATCTGTTGGTTGTACTCACGAACTTGGGTAAGAATCAAACTCTCGAGCGAATTTGCTACAGAGAAAATTGGCACGGACCGCGGGCTAAAGCAAGGCTGCGTCCTGGCCCCGATGCTTTTTAATCTATACACTGCAGACATGGGCCAAGCCTTGATCGGAGCCACACTAGCCACACCCAGGATTGGGTGTACCAAGATCCAACTGATGCAATATGCCGATGACCTGGTGCTCTTAGATCACACCAAAATTGGCTTACAAAAAGCACTCACGGCCCTCGCAACTTACAATGCCAAAAACAAGCTGGTTGCCAACCCAACAAAGTCCAAAATAGTGATATTTGGGCACTACCCTAAAAAAAACTGGCAAAATGGAGGCTGGGTCAGCTGACTTTGGACTGCATACATCACTATAACTACCTGGGGGTTTGGTTTAGTGAAACAGGCCGCCCAGGAGTCCATCTCAACAAAATGCAGATGAAAGGGGAAAGCATTATCTATGCCCTCTGTAAACTATACGCTACCTTACATAGTCCTACAACAACGGCCATTCAGAGTTCTGAGGGCGAAATTAATACCATCTCTTAATTACGCACAACAGGCATTCCCGGGGAAATTAGCGAAAGTTCTAGAAAAAATCCACTGCTCAGCTTATAAAAAGCTATTTCATCTACCTGCTTGTACCAGGAATAATCTGATTCGGTTGGAATTCAACCTCAACCAACAAAAACTGGAAGAGATGGCCTCTCTAAGTAAATACTTCTACCTAACAACGGCGGCGCCAGAGAAAACAATGAAGGCGGCTATAAAAAGTATTTTCTTAGAATCCGGCAATCCCTGGTCAGTTGGTCTCCCCGCCGCCAAATATCTCTTGCAACTTGCAATAGAGAACTGGGACCCCAGGATAGTCAAGTATGCTGCTATCAAAAGCACAATAAAAAAACAAGTATGTTTATGCTCTCGTACCTTGGACATGGAATCCCTGTCAACAAGAGGATTCCATGAGTCTCAAAGCCTCTCACATACAGAGCACAACCTCAAACCTCATCTCACGCAGGCTGTGGGGAGACAAGCCCTACACAGGATCTTAGCAGTCAGATTACATCCTCTCCCCCTTAAAGAATTATACCCTATCGGGTCAGCAAGACCAGTGATTATGGAGTGCCGGCTTTGCAAATATAAACGCGAGTCTTTGGTCCATATTTTACTTAGCTGCCCGGCTCTGCACTTAGTCCGCAGAATCTACCTCAGGTCTATCTTACTACAATTGGGCACTCGTACCGCAAAGGAGGCAGTTAATCGCCTTTACACCGTGGGCACAATGAAGCATATGGCTACGTTTGGCAAATTTGTACACTATACCCGCACAAAGTTGATGGACAATCCCCCTTAAGCAATCAGGCAGGCACTCGTGTGGAGGCTGCCTATCATCTCTTATTACCAGACTAGTTTAATTGAAGCATGTAAAACTTTTACCAATTGCTGTACACATAGATCTAGTTTCTTTAGACTTCTAGATTTTAATTTTATTGTTTTCTTTAAATGTAGTGCTTTTCTTTTCTATTGTAATGGTTTTGAGTAACCACGCAAATAAAGTTATTCATTCATTCATTCATTCATACTCTCAGGTATGGTGGGAATAAGAAACACCTTTTCGTTATTATTCTCATATCTGTCCACAACAAGAGTAATCAGAGACACGGAAAAGTTTAAAATGTTTATTTTTAACTACGTGCTCTAAGGTGCAGTACTTAGGCCAACATAAGCAGACAAATGATTAAAAACAAAACCATCAACATTGTTACAATACCATAGAAAATGAAGGGAGAAATCATATTACAAATGATAGTGGGAAACAACCACCCTCCCTTCGCTAGTAAGCTAGTTTTATGAAACTAATAGAAGGTCTCTAGGCTTGAATGGGGAACCCCATACCGTAAATATCAGCTTAGGTGAATCACATCACATCACAGGATCAGCTCTGCTCTCTGTGTCTGGAAAGGTTTTCTCCAAGTGCCTGAACCATGCATGCAAATGCAATATTAAAGGCACCCGAATTTGATATTTGCAGCTGTGTGCGTGTTATGGCTAATGCGTGGGCCGATCAACCTTAATTCAAAAGCATACGTTATTTGACCTGGACGGCTTCTGCACACAGTGTTCAGACTAAGGTCGCGGTGCACTTCTAGGGATGTGAACAGCAGACCGTTCTCATGTGAAGAAAAAGCAAGCAAGCAGTTTTTCTAGTAATAACAGCTACCCGCAGTGTCGTGTGCAAAAGCAGCAAAAGTGGCAAGATGGCGTACATCTAAAGCGCTTATGCGAACATAGCAATGTGTGCACATAGAACCTCATCTCCACTACATTGCCGGGAGTACTTAGTGTGGCATTTAGGGCAAAATCTGAAGGGCGTACTTTCCATCCCTCGTGGATGTAGCCCTGTAGAAAGGAGATGAAGTTGTGGAGGCCAAGGGCGGATGCTGTGAAGTGATCAATAACACCAGCGCTGTCGTTCGGATATGAAATCTGTTGGACTGGAGTGAAAAATCAAAGCGCCCGCAAAGGCCTTGGTGAGGAATGAAGCTTCAGTCCCAGAGCGGTTATATCAACTTCCGAACGCAATGGCAGAAAAAAACAATCTAACGAAGAAGCCAAGCAACATGCACAATGCACACCGGAGGAGGAGTCATTATAACTCGAGGCTCGAAGTCTTCTAAGAAAAACATCTTGTAATTCTCCGAGTCCAAGACTATATGACAGGATTATGCTAAGCATATGTATGGCCAACACATGCTACGAATAGAACAATATACTTACCCTCGTTAATGCTCTTTCTGGTAGGTTCTCCTTGAGAATAACCCCAGGTATCAGACTGGATCCAGAAATGTCTTCCAGCAAAGTTCCATACACGGCTATGTAGACCATAAGACTCTGCAGTGACTCCATAGCACCCTGGGAGTGAATGTGTGGAGCTACATGCAAGCACCACCCATGCACATTGAATCTTTCTCCTGTGCTCTCAGATATGGAACATGATTTTTCCGAAAGTGTGCTGAATTCCTAAGCTACAACCTTTTTAAATGGTACAGAGGTCACTCCCTCAAACGGGAGGTGGGAAAGCAGTGGGAAATCTGCAATTATATAGAGTATCCACCAGAAAAAGACTAACTGAAGGGGTGACTTGTGCTTGTAAAGGCTACTTCTTACTGCAAATTACTCAACTTTTGAACGGATACCAAAGGAGTACCTCCCAAAGGTGGAGATTCTGGGAGTGGACTCAGACACAAATGTCCTAAAGTGACCTTCCTAGTGAGAACTGTAAGGTACCAGTGGTTCGTGAACATATACACCAATGCCAACATCACAGCTTGGCAGGTGCCTCAGTCACACCTTGTGCAAAAATGTTGTTGTGGCATTGCCCAAGGTGGAATGAACTTGTGGGCATTCAGGGGGATGCTTCTTGGCCAATGCTCTACAGATTTTGATGCAGAGGACTAGCCACCTCAAGAGGGTCCTCTATTACACTGCCTTGACCTTTGCCCAGAGAATTCCACAGAAAGCTTGGAATACACACAATAGACCTTTATGCGATAGATGTAAAAGTTCCTCACTCTCTTAGGGTCAAGGCACAGGAGTCTAGTCTCCGTTTTTGAGGTGTGGGTGAGAGGGAGAAAAATGCCAGTGACAAACAGACTGGCCAACATAGAAGAGAGCCACAGCATTTTAGAAGAAGGCCACCTAGGTCCTCAGCATCAAATTTGTCTGGAAAGTAGATGGTTTAAGGCAGCTGCACTGAAAGTGCCTGCAGTTCACTCAAGCAACTTGCCGAAATAATTGCCATGAGGAAGATGATTTTTAGTGTTTAAATCTTTAAGGAACAGCTGAGCGTGTGCAAAGGGCGTGCATGTGAAAAATGTCAATACCAAATTGAGGTCATTAACCTCTTCTGTGCCCATGACGAGATAGTCTCGTCATGGAGCACAGTCGCGCTGTGCCCATGACGAGACTATCTCGTCATGACACCCACCCACGTGGGAAGCGCCAGGCACAGGAGGGGGAAAAGGCCTGGTAGCGAAAGGGTTAAACTAAACAAATGGTTTGGGGTGGAAACATAAATCAAAGATTTTATAAAAAGCATCACAACTGGTGACTTAAACATAGTTCGTCAGGTAAAGCCAAAAGGGTTGACAAATAGACTTTTACTGTGTTCACGTCAAGGCCATGCTGGGCTAATGAAAAAACAAATTCACTTAAAAAAACCATAGGTTTCACACGTTATAGTTAGCTGGACATTTCCCTCGTAAAAAACCAATGAAATTCCCCCGTTCTAGTTAGTGCAGGCAACTATAACTCACGCGACCGCAATCCTCTGCTGATGACGTCAGATATTACATCACGGATTACATATGTGTCTTTCTGAAAAATAAATATTTGTAATATATGTATAGCTAAAGATTAATGGAAGAAGACATGGGTAAATAGGTGTCTAAATACAGTGATGTAATATCTGACGTCATCAGCAGAGGATTGCGGTCGCGTGAGTTATAGTTGCCTGCACTAACTATAACGGGGTAATTTCATTGGTTTTTTACGAGGGAAATGTCCAGCTAACTATAACATGTGTGAAACCTATGGTTTTTTAAGTGAATATATATATATATATATATATATATATATATATATATATATATATATATATATATATATATATATATATATATATATATATATATATATATATATATATATAATCTACTGGCGGTCGCCAGTAGATAGTTATAGTTAGGACCGTGTTTCCATAGGAAATCTGAAAATTCTATTTTGAATAACTTTTGCGCCGGTTGACGAATCCTCACGAAATGTTCAAAACTAATGGGGCGCTCCGTTCAGCTCCTACCCTGAAAGTCTCGGGGTGATTCATCAAGTAGGGGCCGAGAAAAAAGGGGGGTCCCAAAACGCGTTTTCCCCATGCATTTTCCCATAGGACCTTATGACACAGCTACAGCCCAAACGGTTGAACAGAATTACTTGAAATTTGGCAGAGAGGTAGCCATAAGGTCAAGGAAGTGCCTTTTGCAGGTCTGGTGTAAATCTGTTCAGTATTTCCTGAGAAAATAGCATTTAAAAGCATATCAATATCTATACGCGCGCACCGTGCGAGCACCGTGCGAGCACCCTAACGTGCGCGAGCGTAATTCTGATTGGTGGTTACATGTTAGTCAACGTTCGAATCGGTCGAAATCAGGAAGTGTCGGCCGCCATTTTGTTTGTTTTCAGTGCAAGAGTGAAAAAGGAAGGTGGCGAACGTGAAAAGGGGGCAGGGTAGAGAGTTCCTGACCCCCTAGCCTTTGTCAGGGGGTCCCTGAAGGACTCCGAAGGCAGAATTTTTTTTTTTGGTAAAAATCGCGGGGGTGCGCGCACCGTGAAAAACCAAAAAAAAACAAAAAAAATTTTAATACGTAGTTTATTGTAAAATAAATATATAAAAAAAATACATACATAAATTAGCATTTAAAAAACCGTACAAATTCACTGAAAAAACCATAGGTTTCACACGTTATAGTTAGGAATTAGCATTTAAAAAACCTTGCAAATTCACTTAAAAAACCATAGGTTTCACACATGTTATAGTTGGGTGGATATTTCACTTGTAAAAATCCAATGAAATTCCCCCGTTATAGTTAGTTCAGATAACTATAACTCGCGCGACCGCTACTCTATCACAAGGATGATGTCATGAGGGATGCCACTGACCAGGTCATGAGTGATGTAATATGTGACGTCATGAGCAGTGGATTGCGGGCGCGCGAGTTATAGTTATCTGAACTAACTATAACGGGGGAATTTCATTGGTTTTTTACAAGTGAAATATCCACCTAACTATAACATGTGTGAAACCTATGTTTTTTTAAGTGAATATATATATATAGATATATATATATATATATATAGCTATAGATAAATAAAGAAAGAAAGAAAAGTACCTTGTATACAGGAGGAGGGAAGCATCAGGGGCTCACCTTTTTAAAAAAGATTACGAAGGACTGCTTGTCCCACGGCTGTGTCCGTGTTGTCTGCAGCATCCAGACAGTAGTGTCTCGTAAAGGTGTGTCTGCTGGACCATGTTGCCGCTCTACAGATGGATCGAAGAGGCACCCCAGCAAATAGCGCCGTAGAAGAAGAAACCTTCCTGGTGGAATGCGCTTTAACAGCAGCAGCAAGAGGTTTTCCTGCTTGTTGATGGCAAAAGGCAATAGTAGAAGATATCCAGCGTGCTATAGATTGTTTGGTGACCGGATGACCTTGTCGCATCCGTCCGTAGGCCACAAAGAGTTGGTCATTCTTGCGAATAGCAGCGGTTTTCTGAAGATACAATTTGAGACATCTTTTGACATCTAAAGAATGAAGAGTCTTTTCTGCAGTAGTCTGAGGATTTGGAAAAAATGTTTTTAAAACAACCGGCTCATTGAGGTGGAAATCAGATGGTACCTTAGGGATAAAGGCCGGATTGGTGCGAAGCAGGACAGAGTCTTTAGTAAATTGGAGAAAAGGTGAAAAGGTGGGTTAATGGTAAATGCTTGCAGGTCACTAACCCGGCGTGAGGATGTAAGAGCCAGGAGGAGAGAAGTCTTCCAAGTGACATATTTGAGACTGACCTTATGGATTGGCTCAAATGGCGATTTCATGAGCTGCGCCAATACAATGTTTAGATGCCAAGGTGGAGGAGGCCGACGTATCGGAGAAAACATCTGAAAAACTGTTGAATTACTCTTGACGAGTAAAGGGAGTTAGAGCCATCTTGTCGGTATCGTGAGATTGCCGCTAGAAAGACTTTAAGGGTAGAGTATGAGAGGCCTGATTTCGCTAGGTGCAAAAAGAAAGGCAAAAGTTGTTCTGGCTTGGAATGTATAGGATGAATTTTGGCATCATTTCCATTTGAGTTTATATGCTTTCACAGTAGAAGGAGCTCTAGCTTTTGCCAAGACTTCTCTGCAATCTAAAGGGATGTCCAAATTCACAAATTCAAAGTGCTCAGGTTCCAAGCCGCTAAGTGTAGAGATGCAGGGTCGGGAAGACAAATTTGACTGTGTTCCATGGTCAAAAGATTCGGAAGAGGACGAAGCATGATCGGTTCGCACTGAGACAGGAGCAGCAGTTCAGTGAACCAGATTCGTCGAGGCCATCGGGGGGCTATTAGGATTAGCTGACAGGGTTCTTTCCTCATTTTCCGTAGAACCTTGGGGACTAGAGGTATTGGTGGAAAAGCGTAAGCATAAATTTTGGACCAGTTCATCAAAAAAGCATTCCCGCATGACTTTGGTTGGGGAAGCCAACTTGCGTAGAACTGGCATTTTCGGTTCAGATAAGTTGCGAAAAGATCCAGATTTGGAGGACCCCATAGCTGAAAGATGTGATCCAGAATGGGTTGGTGTAATTCCCATTCGTGATTGGTTGTGGACGATCTGCTTAGGGAATCTGCGAGATTGTTTGACGCTCCCAGAACATGGACTGCTGCAAGAAGGATGCGATGCTGAATCGCCCAATCCCAAATTTTTTGAGCCTGAAGGGACAACAAAACTGACCTCGTACCCCCTTGCTTGTTGAGGTAGTGCATGCACGTTGTGTTGTCCGTCCGGATCAACACCGTGCTTCCGTAGATGATGGTTCGGAAAGCTTTCAGAGCCAGAAAAATGGCCAGTAATTCTAAAAGGTTGATGTGTTTTGTCTTTTGATGAACAGACCACTTGCCTTTCACAGTTAAACCCTGCAAGTGGGCGCCCCACCCCTCGAGAGATGCGTCGGTGGTGAGGGTGAATTGTGGAGTGTCCGCCAGAAAAGGGCGCCCAGAGGAGACATTTTCTTCGTGCATCCACCATAAAAGAGCTCTTTTTAGACGATGTGTGACTCTGAGTAGGTCGTTTAAAGTCCCCGAGACCTGAGCCCATTGCTTGTCCAGTTCTTCCTGGACAGGTCTCATCTTCAGGCGGCAGTGAGGGGCTAGAGGAATGCAGGAGGACAACATCCCTAGGAAAGATTTCAACTGTCGGACAGAAACAAACTCTTTTTGATGGATAGAAGCCGCTAGATCGCGAAGACGTTGTCGTTCGTGCGACACAAAAGCTTTCCCTAGACTGGTATCCAGAATGGCTCCCAAGAACCATCTGTTTTGAGCCGGGCGCAACTGAGATTTTGTTATGTTCAGTGTGAGGCCCAGAGATTGGAAGAGGGATCTGCATAATAGAGTTTGTTTGGACGCTAGTTCGAAAGACATTGCCTTCAGAAGGCAGTCGTCTAAGTAGGGACAGATTTGTACTCCCTGAAGACGAAGGTAAGCTGCCACCGGTGCAAGGACTTTCGTGAACACTCGGGGAGCAGAACGAAGGCCGAATGGCAGAACCTTGAATTGAAAATCTCTTCCGGCCACCCTGAATCTGAGGAATTTTCTGTGTCTTGATAATATGGGAAGATGAAAATAAGCATCTTGGAGATCTAAAGTTGTCATAAATTCTCCTTGGGAGAGAAAAGGGAGTACTTCTTGAAGGGACAACATACGAAAAGTTTGTGCCTTTATATACTTGTTCAAGGCTCGTAGATCCAAAATGGGACGCCATTCTCCCGACTTTTTCTGTATGAGGAAGAACCTTGAATAGAACCCCCTGCTCCTCTGTAGTTTTGGCACCACTTCGATCGCGCCTTTTCTCAATAAAATATTGAGCTGACTCAGAAGCTCTTTTAAGTGGGCAGGAGGGGGACCTCTTGGTGGAGTATTTGGAGGAATCTTTACAAATTCCAAAGCGTGTCCCCTGCGTACAATATCGAGAACCCATTGATCGGTAGTAATTTGTGACCATTTGGAGTAGAAGCGGGAGATTCGACCTCCAAGTCTTTGAGGAGTTCGCGACTGAGGGTAGTGAGAGTCATTGTTTCTTAGAGGAATCCTTTCCTCTATAAGATTTGCCTCTGCATTATCTGTAATTGGAAGAATGTTGCTGCCGATAAGATTGCTGATTTTGAGAGGAGTAGCGGCTCTGTCCTTGCCTGTATTTGTTTGAATGGCCTCGAAAGGAAGAAGAGGAACCACGACCTCTTGCGCCTCGAAAAGGTTGCTTTTTGAATTGCAGAGATCTCAGAGCACGAGCTGTGTCAGTGTCCTTCTTAATTGCTTGAAGGGCATCATCTATATGCCGGCCAAAACGTGATTCACAGTCGTAAGGCATGTCCAGTATCTTTGTTTGTGCCTCTTGACGAAAAGACGTGGCCCGTAACCAGCCCTGACGCCGGAGGACTGCTGCACCAGCCAAAAGACGGAAGCCAGAAGAGGACACATCAATGGCGCAATCTATAATTTCCGAAGAAATTCTTTCTCCCTCTTGGAGAATCTTTAAAGCCTCTGGTCTAGATGCTTCAGGAATAAGATTAATGAGAGATGAAATGTCCGACCACATTTGGCGATCGTAGCGGCCCAGGATCGCCAAAGAATTGGCCGCTCGTACTGTAGCTGCTGCCATAGTGGAACAATTTTTCCCTATACCGTCCAGCCGTCGACCTTCTCGATCTGGAGGTGCCGATAAAGGAGATGAAGGGTTTCTAGATCGGCATTGGGCTGCCTGAGTAATAATGGAATCAGGCTTTGTTTGCGAAGTTAAACAGGCAGGAGAATTTGGAGGAGCTTTGTATTTTTTGTCTATCCTAGGAAGGATAGCTGGAATGGAATTAGGAGTTTGCATCAACTTAAGGCCCTCTTGCCAAATAAAATCAATGATCGGAATACAACGGACCTGCTTTTGAGGTTGATCCTTGAAATCATATAAGAAACAATCCTCCTTTCTGGTTGTCATAGGGAGGTGAAATCTTTTAGCTGCTCTTTCCATGAGCAAATGAAAACCACCAATGTCAACTGGTGGAGAATCCAAATGAGCTGGATCAGCAGGAGAAGGTGTTTGTATCTGATAGTTGTCCCAATCAGAAAAGAGGGAAGCATCATTCAGCTCACCCTCCTCTTTGTCAGCGTCATCATCCTGTTCCTCAACAATATCTTCCAGTATGATTTGAGGAACCGCAAGACCTTTATCTCCTGTCACTGATGTAGGTGTGACTACTGTTTCCCTATTTAAAATAGGTTGTTGAGGTGTCTGCGGCATTGGAGTAGTATGCCCAGACCGTGGAAAACAGCGATTATAATCATCCAGCATGTACTGTAGGTTGGAAATAAGACTTAAAGGCAATTGTGCCATAGGAAGTTCTTGAACTGGATGCGTGTCATAAGTTGAGAAATCATCTTGTTGCAAGTCCTCCTCATCATCATCTGAGTCCTGACATTTAATTAGAAGTTCTGAAGGACTGCGAGCAGCCCGAAACCTATCATCCTCGTATTCCTGATTATCAGATGAAAAAAGCAGTTCAGGAGGCTGCACAGGAGTTTTAAGTGGCATCAGGGTATCCAGAGACGAATACCGTCGCTGAAGCAGAGAGCCTGAAGCCCCTAGTGGTAGCAAGTCTAGAGTTGGAGTCGTAGCCGTTGTTGCCGATGCTGAAATTCGTGGTTGAACCACCGTCGACGACAAAGCACCCGTCGACGACAAAGCACCCGTCGACGACAAAGCACCCGTCGAGGTCTGCTTCTTTCTATGCTTGATTGCCGTCGACGACGACGTTAAAGGCAGCGTCGATGAAATGGGTTTCACCTTAACTGATACCAACGTCGACGGTGAAGACGCAGACATGATCATCGTTGGCTTCATAGACATAGATGCCGAAGTCGTCGATGTAGATGCGACGACGGTAGCTCTCATCGACGGAGGAAGCGTTGATGAGCTCGTCGACGAGGGAGGCAGTTTCTGAGGTAAAAACTGCGCAGATGGAGTCTTAGACGCCTGAGAATCAGATCTCGGGTGCGTACAGGATACAGAGAGACTCCTGGGGGGGGGGGGAAATCACCCCTCTTGAAGTAGAAGGTTGAGTAGCAGTCTTCTCTCCATGATGTTTCTTCACCACTTTAGGTCTAGGAGAAACCTTTTGAGAGTCACTGGACCTTTTCAAAGAGGGAGAAGTTTGTATGGAAGACACACTCTCCACATCTGAAAGAGGATTCTCCGAAGTCTTCAACTTCTGTAGCCACAGAAGGAGACGCCCTTCTCTATCTTTTAAAGTTTTTTGTGAGAAAGTTCTAAAAATTTTACAGTTTACAGTCCTTTACCTGATGTTCAGTATATAAACAATAAATACATTTCTTGTGAGGATCTTCAGAATGAAGTCTCAGCTTAGCACAACTCCCACAAGGTCTGAAGAGGGATTTCTTGGTAGTAGACATGATAGATTCAATCTTCTGATGAAATATGAGAAGAAAAACTGAGCAAGCTCAGGGAGACTCCCTTCACACGACGTGCGGTTGAAAATCTGAGAGCCTGAGTCTCTGGGGAGAGGGTTCTAGAGGGTGCGGACACCTGATTGGCTGGATTTGGACTAGAACATAACGACAGTAATATGTTTTAGAGGGGACAAGTTGTCGATCCATGAAAACTCTATGGTTTTACTTTCTTTTATGCCTAATAGGCTTATGTTATTACTATATTGCTATATTATGTACCGTGTACTTCGACGACGGGGAATATTCAAGCATGTGAATCTATGAAAGACACCCCAATACTGGAGAAGCTTGGTTAGAGGACAAATACACTGGATCAAGAGTTCAGGGTACCACACACTCCTGGTCCAGCCCTGGCAATGAGAATGACTGTTTTCATGGGAGAATAGAGGAATCATGGCTGGGGTTCCCCCATTAATGTGTGCAAACCTTAGTCATGGGATACCATTAAGAAAGCTGTACATCTTACTGGTTGTTTTCACCCTTTGCCACCGGCCCCACAATGTGAGCCTGCATTCCCCTAACCTCTACACCTCCTAGCATAGGCCATTGCAGTCTTGGTTGTTCTGTAGTTGGTTCAGATTAACAAAGTCTTCAAAGGGTTCAAATAGGCTTATTTGCAACCTACATGAAGTGGCTAAATAAAGCCTTTACGAGATAAAGCATTTCCAAAGGGAAATAGTTTTTTCATCTGATAAGAGACTTCTAGACGCAGATTCTTTACTTTAAAATAGATACCCAAGCTATACCTCTCAAGAGGTAGGTCTGCCAAACAACTTCACACCAAAAGGTCCAGCAGGCCAGAAAGGGGAAGTGCCCATCCCAACAGACCTGGCTGTCCAGGCAGTAGGGTTTAGTGAATGTGCGCAGAGTTGCCCACGCTGTTGCCTGGCAGATGTGCAGGGCCAGAATTCAGCATGCTAACGCAGTGGTCGTAGTCTGTGCTCTGGTGGAATGAGCATGCAAACCCTCAGGGGGTAGCTTGTTGGCCAATGCATAGCAGATTTTAATGCAGAGCCCGACCCATCAAGAGATGGTCGGTTTCTGCACGGCCTTCCACTTCTACTCTCTGATATAACACACCAGAGTTGGTCGTCCACTCTGAACTCTTTTGTGCAGACTTGGTAGAAAAACGACGCTCTTTTTGAGTCCATATGATGGAGTCTCTCCTCTTCCTTAGAGGGATGAAATGGAGAGTAAAAGGTAGGCTAATTGATGGACTGGCCTATGCGGAATGGGGTGACTACCTTCGGTACGAAGGCTAGTTAAGTCCGAAGGACCAGTTTGTTGGGAAAAAACCCAGATGTAGGGAGCCTGAAGCTCACTGACCCTCCTGGCAGATGCAACTGCAACCAGAAAAAAGTATTGATGATGAGGAGCCTAAGGACAAGAATGAAGCAGCTTAAAGTGAGTGCCCATTAAGAAAGTCATAACCAAGTTAAGGTCCCATAGAGGCATAACAAAGGGAGCTGCAGGAAACATTTGCTGCATACTTTTAAGGAACCTATTTACAATAGGGGAACTGAAGAGAAAAGGCTGATCTGGAAGTGGCGGAAAAGTAGAGATGGCAGATAAATACCCCCTCAAAGTGCCCAATGCATAGCCCCCCTGGGCCAGGGTTAAGATGAAGAAAACAACATGGGAAAGAGGAGCAATTAAGGGATCAACCTGTTCATCAGCACACCATGCCACAAATGTATTCTAAAGGCTGGTGTATACAGTCTTGATGGAGGAATGCCGAGCTGCCAAGATAACATCAAAGCCTTCGGAAAGGAAGGTCGAAAGCTGTCACCGTCACCACTCAATCTGCACGCATAAAGGCGGAGGGTTGACCAGCTTGGGTG
Source organism: Triturus cristatus (assembly GCF_964204655.1). Classification (NCBI taxonomy): domain Eukaryota; kingdom Metazoa; phylum Chordata; class Amphibia; order Caudata; family Salamandridae; genus Triturus; species Triturus cristatus. The sequence continues at coordinate 530,018,391 of NC_140589.1, forward strand.
AAGAACTCTCCCCTGTTGCTACGACAGAAGACCCGCCAAAGGGGCAGCCTGATCGGAGGACCAATGGCCATGCTTAACAGCTAGAGATACCAAACTCTTACTTCAGTCCTCCACTCGAAACGTAAAGTATCTGAGCGAGAGGCGCCTTGGAAACTCCAGTGCACAAAACTGCAGACATTGAACGTTCTTGGTGGTGGCAAACAGATCTAACCAAGGCTCCTCCAACTGCTGAAAGATATCTTGCACCACCTCCGGGTGGAGACTCTATTTGTGATCGCCTAGGCATCTTCAGCTGAGTTCATCCACCCTCGAGTTCAGAGAGCCCGCCAGGTGTTGAACCATCAGGAATATTCCCTGACGTTTCAGCCATGTCCAGAAGCACAGGGCCTCTTGACAAAGAGTCAACAACCCCATCCCACCCTGTCTGTTGTAGTACCACATGGTGGTGGTGTTGTCCGTGAACACCAGCACCAACCTTTCCTTGAAGGAGGGTAGAAAGGCGTTCAATACCATTCGGATTTCTCGGATCTCCAATAGGTTGATGTGGAGTCCTGATTCTACAGGAGACCAGAGGCCTCTGATCCTTACTTCTCCCAGATGGCTGCCTCATTCCAGTAGTGACACATCTGTCATTACTGTCGGATCTGGTTGGGAAGAAAGAGGGATCTGCCACTGACCCAAACATGGTTCATAAACCACCACTGCAAGCTTTGCCCTCCAAAATCTGGACCATGTTGGACACATTTCCCGGATGCTGCGCCGACTGGAACGTCAGGTCCCACTGCATGGCCTGCATATATCAGCAGGCATGTGTCACAAGCAGGATGCAGGAGGCCATGAGGCCCAGTAGCCTTAAAGTCAGTATCACCGAAACACAGGATAGAGGTTGAAACATTGGTATAGCCTGATGATCCTGGATTCACCAGTCGGGAGGGTAAGCCTAAAACAGTACTGTATCCAGAACAGCTCCAATGAAAGGGAGCATCTGAGAAGGGGTCAGGTGTGAGAGCACATTTATAGTGAACCCCAGCGAGTGCAGGAGGTCCGCCATAATCTGGAGGTGTGGGAACAAAGCCTGGGGCGAGCACGCCTTCAACAGTGAGTTTAACATGGGGGAAGAAAGGCACGGCCGATCTCTGCAGATGGACTGCTCTCACCCCCATCATATTGGTGAACACCCGAGAGGCGTTAGTGAGATCAAAGGGGAGCACCAGAAACATTCAAAATTTTTCTTTTTTCAGAAAGAAATTGAGAGGGTGCAGTTATCGGATAGGACAACGTCCTCCATCCTTCTTGGGCACCAGAATGTAGCGGGAATAGCAACCACGACCTACTTCTGCTGCCAGCACCCTCTTTTGGGCTCCCTTGGACAAGGAAGGCGCCACTTTCGGGCACAGTAAGAAAAGATGGTCCTCCTTCAGCCTGCAGAAAGTGGGTGGCATGGGTGGAGAGGTAGTCACGAAGAGGAGGGAGTAGCACATTCGCACATCTGCAAAACTCGCCGGTCGGATGTTATCGACCTCCAGTGGTGCAGGTGATAGAATATCCTGCCTCCCACTGGTTGCCAATCATGGTCAGAGGGCAAATTAAAGAGGCTTGGAGGCTGCAGCTGCTGAGGGAGTGGTGGACTAGCCCTACCACTAGCAGCCTGACTCACAGGTTTTGTGGGTACCACGTCCTCAGCCAGGAAGAGGCTGGGAAGCTTGAGTGCCGTGGTGGCTGGGCAGGTAGAGACATGGCGGGAAACCCATTCCGCAGCCACGAAAGGAGGTAAAGGCAGATTAGGGCTGGCGAGGAGCTATGGAGAGGCCCAAGAACCTGTCCATAGCTCTGATATCCTTGAAGCACTCCAGCATTGAGTCCACTTTGTCTCCAAAGATACAGGAGCCATCAAAGGGCATGCCCATAAGGAAATCTTGGACATCCCGTAAAAAGCCAGGCGTCCTCACCCGGGCATGGCACCAGAGGGCCATCAACAAACCACCAAGTAGAAAGTCATTTTTGTACAGCCCACATCGGATTGTGAACTTAGCTGAATATCTCCCCATCAGCAATAGCTTGAAAGAGTATGCCCAGGCCTCCTTCAGGACCACAAGCAGCACCTCTGCAACCTAATCCTGGAGTGAATGGGAGTAACTGGTCAAAAGGCACGTGGAGTTCACTGACCTAAGAGCCAGTCTGGCAGAAGGAAACTGCTTCTTGCCCAAGGTTACTCTTCTTAGCCAAGCTGCTCCAATGCAGTGTTGAAAAGCAGCATAAACACTTCAAAAAGGCTTCTAGATGAGCTGCAATCAGTTTTCTGACCTCAGTGCCACACAAACAATCGTTACAAAGAGAACAGATGACGCCCTCTAAATCTTGGATGAAAGGGATTACATCTTCTGGGCCCTCTAGACGAGTCAGCAGTTTAACACATTAATCATCACCTTCTGACTACATCATCAAAGAAAGGATGGGCATCAACGATGTAGTACTCAAATGGTTCACATAATTTCTGGAGCACTGAACCAAATAAAGATCAAAAATTGCTTCTTCAGCAATACATCCCCATGCCAGGGAGTTCAATAAAGTACAATACAGTCTCTCATCGTCTTCAATATCTACATGGAATCCATGGCCTATATTCAGAGCCAATCCAATATCAACTACCACTTTTATGCAGATAATACACAGCTATGCCTAAAAATCTCCTCCCTAAAAGAGGAAACTATTAGAGACCTTGAGTAAGATCTACACTTGATCACCACTCATCACTTGAAAATCACCCCAATGAAAAAGGAATTCTTCCTCATCTAACTCCCGAACTGCACCATCCCAATAAATGCATTACTCCAAAATGTCACACATTTGAACACCACTCCAAATATTGTGGTCATGTTGAAATTGTTGGGATTCTGCCTGAGAAACTATCTGAATTTGTATTCATACTTGTTCAATACAGCAAAATGGGCTACAAACCAACGTGGACTTATATAAAAAATAAAATAAAAAATTAATCAATATATCAAAATAATCAAGATTTCAAACAAATCAAGCAGGCCCTAGTCCTCTCAAGACTAGACTACGATAAAGCCATCTTGGTTGGAATTCCTAAATTCCACTTGGCTCCCATTAAGGGAGCAACGCATGCGGATGCCAGACTGGTATTGAGCTCCAGGAATTGTGATCATAATCCCGCCTTCCTATTCTCACCAAACTGGCTCCTCACAAAGTAATATCCAACTTCAAAGTAGACTGCATTATGTACAGAGAATTTAATGAGACACCCTTAAACATCTGCCAAGAACCTCCATACTGATGCCCGCCTTAAAATTACGAGGATGATGAAATCTAAACGGCTAAACAATCCATCTAGGGGAACGCCCCCAGGATGTAGAACTCCTCACCCTTGATATTAACAATTACCTCCTTTTTAAAATAAATCTAAAATTCCTAAAGCTTAAAAGCCAACTATCACGAAAAAAAAAAAAATCTGAGTTCCCCCTCCCAGGACTAGCTGACTGTCATTGCTGATCCATCTGAATAATAGGCTCCGATTCCCAAACTCGTGAATTCCCACCGTCCCGCTTCCTGTGACCTAAACAACTTTGACAGATGGGTCATCGAGGGATACGATCCTTTCAACAAGATGACACTCCTATTCCTCACTTCATTTGCACCTAATGCATATATGTTGTCTTCAACCTTTTGTTGTTCACATAGAGCATCAAGAACAACAAGTTACTTACCTTCGGTAACGCTCTTTCTAGTGGACACTATATAGTTGTAGATTCCTAATCTTGTGAATATTTCTTCGGCAACAGGCTGGATCTGGAAACTTCAAAGCAGTACTCGTGAGTGCCAATAAAATACATTGTGCAGCTTCATACTGATGTAATTCTGCTCTGGAATTGACAAGCAGGGCTCACTACAAGTACAACCAATGTGCGAGGTCAGCTGCTTTCTTAGTTTGTCCGCACCCTCAAACACAGAGCCATTCTGCAAATTGGAATGACCAGTGAGCAGATCTCTACTGGGGGTCCTTTTTAGAAGTAGAAGAGTCCAGTTCATAGAACGGGAAGATAGGAGGGTTGGTGAGGCATCTGTGGTTAAATAGCGTATCCACCAGAAAGAGCTCTACCCAAGGTAGGAAAACAAGTTACTTACCTGTAACTACAGTTATCCAGTATTGGTATCTTTCATAGATTCACATGCCTGAATCAGAGTAGCAAGCAGTATACCAAGTATACAGTCGTTTGCGGATGGTGGGAGACTAGTGCTGATAAACTCCCAATTGCATCCACAACTTGTTAACAAAAGGTATAATAAACCAAACTTTAGAATTCAAAAGCATGTCACATACACGCGGAAATGAAACATGCACCGTAATAACACAATATATCAGACATGCCATAATTGCAGAAATTGTCAGTGTCATGAATAATGAAGGCTATAGATAGCATCTGTTTTGACAAGGCTAGGAAGCTTTTGCGGGGTTACTGCTATCCAAGCTGGCGCGGAAAAATAAAGAACTGACTTCAGCGTCCAAGTAGCTCCAGTGACGCCATCTCGGCGAATAAGACGCCGGCGACGCACGCGGAGCCGTACAACGACGCCTATCGATGTGCAGGGGTACTGCTGGCGAAACCTTTCCGGACCCAGTCCGACGCCTGGGGATATTCTAAGGTAAGGAATCTATCACTAACGTGTCTCTTTCAGATGCTCAATGTTAATAAGACCAAATATATGGTGCTTGGGAAGGGATTAGCTAAAAACTATCATCTGAGTAGGTGGAGAAGCCTTAGAGAGGGTGCAGAGTTTTGATTACCTGGGGGTAAAAGTAATGGGGAACTTTAAGTGGATAGGACAACTTAGCAAAAGCTCATTTTTAATCGAGCATGGGTCGAACGCAATAGTCAGATTGCATGGGCAAATGAGCTCACATTGGATCCTACCGGCCTGTGAAGTATATCGTGATAAGGACCAAGGTGCTGCACTTTATGGTGCTGAAACCTGGGGTTGCACAGATGCTTCTTTATTATCCACTGCTGAAAACAAATTTGCGAAGCAGTTGGTTTTTGTTTCAACCAGTTGGCCTCTTATTTGCCTATACTTTGACTTAGGAATAAAAAGAAATGCAGATCTGGCCGCATTTAAACAGCTGGTTTATTGGGTCCGTTTACGGCTTACACCAGAGTTAAGTGAGTACAGAGACTCCCTTGTAGATTTACTAAATGTAGCAGGCACCAAGTCAGTACCGTGAGTAAAATTTGTTTCTGATTGGATGAGTAGGTTGGGACTGCAAAGGCTATGGCCTGACCCATTGATTATTTGCAAAACTGACCTTAATGTCCTCAAATCCTGCTTAGGTCATACATCCAGGAGGTCAAATGGTTCCTTGGCGAATAGGTTTTTAGATATAAAGCCTTTTCCATGTTCTAAGGAATTTTTAGATTCCGTTTCTCCACCTTTAGCCAAAAGCTTATATATCCATTTTTGCTTTGGTATTCTCCCTTTGAGATCTATTACTATTAAATGTAATAAAGACCCAGTCTCTAGCATTTGCCCGGCCTGTGGCTTGGAAAGTGAAGGACGAGATACATATACTGTTTTTTTGTCCATGGTATCTTGGGTCTCGATGGAAATGGATCGGCCCATAATGTCAGTACTTGGGTTTGACCAGATATCTAGTGGCTTATAGAAGTTTAAAGTGCGATACCTTCCCTGTAATTCTGTTTGATATTATTAACTTTTTACAGGCGGTTTGGTTAAGCGTAACAAAACTGCAGTAAGGGTCGCCTAGCGAACAAGATGCATCCTGAATATCAAATAATTGTAATTTATAAATATTTTACATTATTAAATTCCTATGAGATTTGTGATAAAAAAAAATAATTATTGCTGCTTGTTTGTATATAGCTCAAGTCCATATTTGCACCACTTGTACATAGGAATGGATTTGAAGTAGTATTGATTTTATAGTATGAACGAACTACCTGTCGTTTTAAAGTATATTTTCAATGTTATATATTATATTGAGTATGCATACTTTGATGGTTCATGGATACCGAATAAAGTATTACTACTACTACGCAACATAAGCAATCTCTCCACTATACTAGGTGAACATTTAGTGCATTACCAATATCCTACATTTCTCATGCCTGTTCCGTTTTTTTCAGTTCTTAACAAACAGTAAGGCTTTCTCAGAACGGCTAATCATTATTACTGTAAATGCAGCTCAAGAGAGACTCACATTAAAAAAACAGCAAACACCTCTCTGTTAAGCGATAATAGTGAACTATTTGGCCAACAGCCGTAAGTTGATAAACTTGAAATCTACTCTGGAATATGTTTTTTCAAAGATAAATATGCCTACAGAGTGAAAAAGTAAATTACTTGGCAGTGGTGTGCATATTGGGACAGTGAAGCTTCTGCAATCCTCATCAAATGTCTGACTTCCTTTATGTAGGATACAATGCCAATAAGCACCTGTGTTAGCCTTTTTTGTGAGAGCAGTGAAAGCTTCTTCTTCAGCCAAATAGATTATGTAGTGTACAACCACAATCCATTTATTGACATACGTCAGAGACAGGATAAATCTTTTTGAAATGATAATGCTTTCTACTAAAAAAGTGCTATAGATCCCACACAAGGATGAATATATTTTATTGACTGTGAATAGCAAAGAAAATCCTGTATGAGAAAACTTGTGTTTTCTTTTGGCTATATCTTCTTCCCCACCAGTTCTTTCAAAGAGTTTTTCCACTACCGCTCAAGACTATGTTTCAATGAACAGTTAGATGGTTGAATGCATGCTCCGGTTCTGCATTTCTAAATGAGGCGCACACAGAAATGTAACACAAATGCAATAAAACAGATATGACCAAAATTAGCTAAAACAGTTTGCGATTCTTAAACACAAAATTCATAATATATTTCCAATGCAATAAGAAAGTGATAAATAATATACAAGGGTAAAGCCAACATTTCACCTTCTTCCCAAAGTCAAAAGACATCAACATACGACAAAAGAGGGCAATGGTTGGTAACTGTCAACTTGTCATTTAAAGATTATAATATAAACTCAGTGAAGACTCAGTTTGTAAAAAATCTGCCAGATAGCAAGTAACTGTACTTTATTTAAGAAAAACCTTACCATTAAACATACTGTTGGCAATTGCTCCACATGGTGCAATAGGTAAGTTATTATTGGTTCTGTACGGTTCACACTCCTTACTTGGACTCTATTTTCAGGAAGTAGCAAAAAAAACACAACAAAGTCAGTAAGTGGAGAAGAGCCAGAAAGAATGAAGATTACAACAAAATAAACCGTTTCCCTCCATGTTTCACAAGTTATCAAAAGTTTGTTACAAAGTGATGCAATCTGATCGAAAGATGGACTTAAGACCTGTACTGAAACATCACAATATGACAATGAAATATCTTAATTCCTGCAAAAACAATAACTAAATAACTTTGTTGGAAAGCGTATTATTAGTAGTGGCAGATATGCATTTACCACTAGCAATCATCTCACAAACAGGGCTCAGAATAGGTCTTAGAAAATTACTCCGATGCTCAATCCTTGGTAGCTTGGCTGCAAGCAGGCAGCTTAACTTCAAAGACCGGTTTGTAAAGCATTTTAAAACACCAGTTCAGTAAATAATAAAGACAACACAATAAAAATCCAACACCAATTTATAAAAATAGGAAATATTTGTATCTTTAAAATGACACCAAAACGAAATAAAATCCACTGATGGGGAACCAGAGATATGAATGTTTAAAGACTAGACACTTTCTAGTGCTTAGAAACCAACAGTACCACTTCTGGACATTTGGTTGCCTCGGACGGGGACAAATTCACACTTAGCAACTTTTCTGGAGGATTTCTCACCAGACTCATGCTGTCTCTTCCAGCAGGCTTAATTGCTTTAGGAACTCCTTAATGAAATTCCTTTAGTGGGTCCAAAGTGTCCAAAACACAATCTAAGGGTCTGACAGGTTGGGACTTAAGTTCCCACAATCCACTTGGACGAAACCCTTACAAACCCACTGGTAGTACTTCAGGCTGAGGATTCTTTGTGGTGATGGTTCAGGTGAGTTCTGTTAACCTGTAGCTTGCAGTGAGTCCACTCTTTAGTCCTTTTAAAGCAGGTTTGTCCCACAGGGCTGTAGTTTTAGATGGTGCAAGAGGCACAATCTTCAGAGTGCAGGGCCTGGATAATGCACATCAAACTCCTGAGCGTGGACCCTTCTTGTTCTTTTAGGTTTCAAAAAGCAGATCTGAGAGGAACTGCCCCTTCAGACATTTAGTGTTCTCTGGGGCCAAGCAGGAAGGCCCTTCTGTCCAATGAGGTGCAGGGCCAACACCCTAGAACATGACCAGTTCCTCCAAAGGGTGGCATGATGATATCCCAGGAAACACCGTTCATCCAAAAATCAATCTGTCAGACTTTTCGGCAGGGAGCGAGGAGCTGGCTAAAAACGCCCCCAGGATGGCTAATCTGAATAGTCTCTCCCCCTTGCATCTGCACATTCCTTCCTTAAGCCTAGCATATGCTTGGGTTCAAAGAGTAGAATTATAAATGAAAACTTGTTTCTCTAGCTTGTCTCCTCCTTCCCCTGAAGAGCATTATTTACTATCCCTTCCCCTGGCTCTGGCATTCCTATGCCCAGCAGCCTCTCCTCCCAGAAAGGCTTCCTAACCCCAGGGGTCACCTTATCAAAGCAGCAAGGCTAATCCATTTATCTCTGACCATATTGTTGATTTTGTCATTACAATTCTACGGAGTCCTTTTATCTTAGTTTGATGGCTTTTCTTTTACCAGTTATTAACGAATAACCTCTTCCATTTTTAACTTATGGGTTGGGGATCTGCAAGGGAAAAATTAACTGGTCAATTTCTCCAATAGCAGCGCTTATAAATCAGGTTTTATAAGGACTCTGCTTACACCTACAGGACCCCCCCCACCCCCACCCCGGGAACACCTACAAAAGACTTTAGGGGTTCTGAATATAGAACAGAATATTGCAGATCCTCATTTCACAGTGCTCCTAGCATAAAAATCAATTTTGGGAAGCATTTTACTACAATGTGGGGAGTTAATATCCATTCCACTAACCCCAAGGCATTTAAAAAATGTTTTATAAGGATTCTCAGTATAAGAGAAAGTACAGCTAAAGGAGCAGGCATATGAGGAACAACACAGGGGAAACCATGTCAGAGCAAAATTGATATGTTATAAGGAAAAGCACTGTGAGTGGAGCAGGCAAGATGAGAAACATCAAGCCTGAGCAACGGGTAGCAAAAGCGTGGTAGGGTACAATCCTGTGGAAACAAGAAGAGCAGAGGAGGGAAAGCTGCCCAGATGGGATAAAACAGAGAAGAACAATGGAGGAGCAACAAATGATTGCCAAACCAGAAGGGGCACAAAGAGGGAAAATAATGGAGGTGTAAAATGAATGTAGCAAGGCCAGTGAGAAGATCGGATGGGGATCTGGCAGGACGGTAAATAATGATGGAACAACATAGGGGTGAAACACAGGCAAGCTCTCCTGTGCCTCCCCCAAAACAATCAAGGTGAATCCACCCTTAGGGAAATCATCAACCATATCGCGTAGGTTTAGTGAGCACAAGAAGGATTAAAGCAGCAGATTAGCAACGAAGATGGGGTTAATGGTGCATACCTGAAGAAAACAGTTCTTATCCCCCTCCTGACTCTGCTCATTACTGTGAGTAGCAGTCAATGCATGCTCACCTAAAATAATGTTTTTGCCTGTCAGAAACAGAAACTAGAGAGAATTCAGGCAGTCAATTTTTCCAATCACCAGGGTATCTGAAGAGATAAAGTCAAAGAAGGCAAGGGGTGCAGACGTAAGGCTAGAGCTCAGTGTGGGAGATAGAATCGAATGAGGGAAGTTAAGGATAAAGCCTCAGCACCCCAGAAAAAGACTACTCAGAGCACAGGGCGTTAAACCATCAAAATGACATACCTGGGATGCAGGGGACCAGAAGCACCATGGGAGGCTCCGGTAGACCGAAAGGTGGAAGAGAGCAGAGGGAGGAAGATGATCCACAGACGACCGGCCCAAACATAACAGGAGGGTAGATAAAGAGTAAACACCACACCAATACCTCTGCCCTCTCGAACAACTGAAAGTCAGGTGGCACGCCTGACAGGCAGCAGTAATCAGGACATAAGGTTTCTTATCCAATTACTAATACATTAAAGCCCTTTATGAAGTCAAACAAGCAGCATCAATGAGACTAATGTCGTTTTAAAATTGGGTATGTAGTTTATCTGCTAAATTTATTTTAATATATGCTGGTTCTGTTTTTTCGTCCAAAACAAAAGAGAGGGGCCCTATACCACAAAAAGGTGTAGGGCGCCAAGAGACAATTGTCTAGAAAAAGATTCCCCTTTTTGGCACATATGTAAACCACAACCACTGATACACATGTATAACCAAACAATCACCAGAACAAGACACCAAAATCTAAACCCAGTCAGATGTGTGTGTAGATAAAATACATATATTTTATTAAAAGGCCCTGAACATCATTACAGTGACAAAAGTATATAACAAAATAGAAAGGTTAAAAACACATCTTGATAGTATGTTAAATAGATGATGCGCACAGAACACAAACAGTAAAAACCATAAAAAGCAGTTCAAAACTTAGGGAGAAAACAAGTAAGACGGATATTGTCTTATCAAACTAAGAAGGAAGACATAAGATCCAGATCAACTGTTCTCCCAAGCACCGATACACATATTTAATTGTTTTGGAAAACAGATGTCACTCCAATCTATAGTCTGCCTTCTATGACTTGCGTCGACACGTTTCGGTGGAAGTCTACGGATAAAGGACCACCTTCTTCAGGACAAATATTTAAATCTCCCAAATATTAAAATCTCCCAAGGAGTGAATTATCAGTCTTATATGCTGAACAGTACATCCACAAAGGTAGGTACTGTAAAGAATCCTTGCCCTCTTTTTCCTAATGAATGCAATTCATGTATAGAGGTCATCAAAGGATAGGCCACTCGTTCTGCCGTCCTGTAGATCCAATAATTATTAGTGGTCAGGTTTAAAATGTATATAGAGGGAAGGATTGTTTTTATGGCTCAGATCCTACGTATATCTGTTATTATTCATGTCGCTGTATTCCTTTAAAAAGACGCACTGCTGGGATAGATTATCCTCAGATCCACAAGAATGTACGAAAAATCTCCGGACTGTTTTGAGGTTTCCACGCTCGTGGAACGGGAAACCAAGTAATCTTGTGAATTAATGTGCAAACCGAGATTTTTCGTACATTCTTGTGGATCTGAGGATAATCACCTTCCCTGTGACCCTTTTGTTCACCTTGCGTTACGCATCCAAGGTACTTTGAGAGTAAAGTGTCACATTTACAACTTGAGAGAACTGAGCTATTTTCTACTATTTTAGAGTCTATTTTTTAGTCAGTATTGTGGATTTTTGTCGTTTGGTCTTGTGTTAAGTCTATATCAAAATACTTATTTTTATAATACAACCTGTGTGGTGTCCATCTGTAGTGTTTTCACTGTATTACTGTATGTGTTCACAAATGCTTTACACACTGCCTCGGAGATAATCCTGCCTGCTCATGCCAAGCTACCAAGTGGGTGAAGAGGGGTTATTTTAGGAGTGTAGCCCCTTACCCTGACTAGACGCAAGGGTCCCTATTTGGGCAAAGGTACCTGCCAAATAGAGACCCCCAAATGTAACAAAAAGCTATTTTTAAAGATCAGCAGTAAAAAGGTTACATCACTTGGGTTACTGTGAGCAAAATGCTTGCTAGCTGCAGCTAATTCTAATTGGCACACAAATATTGTTAAATAGCAGAACTATTAAAATATTGAGATGCACTTGACAATGGGAAGGATTACGTTACTTACTCTGCAAGCATCTGTTCTTGGCATGTAGAGCTGAAGATTCTCATGGTTTGCCATCTAGTGTTAGGTCCGGATGTTTGAAAGTTGTTTTTCTTTGAAGTCTTTCCAGTCACGAGGTAAGGGGACTCCTCCTTTGTGATATTGCGCATGGGCTTAGACTTCACTGTTAAGATTATTTTCCCGCAACAGGGTGAGAATAGAGTAAGCGAACATAGAGATGTCAATGCTTATGTAATTAGAAATTTAAGAACTACAACAACAACTACAGGGGCCCGGGGCAGTAGGAGGGCGCGTGTGAATCTACAGCTCTACATCCCAAGAACAGATGCTAACAGGGTAAGTAACATAATCCGTTCGAGGCATGTGTGCTGAAGATACGCATGCTTTGCATAGACTATATAGAAGTATTCTCCCAAAGCGGTGGCTAACCGGTAGGTTTTGCTGTTGTTTAAAAAAAAGTGTCTTTAGCAATGCTTGTCCCACATTGGCTTGTTGCGTGCTAACACATGCATACAATAGTGTTTAGTAAATGTGTGTGGTGTGGACCATGTTGCTGCCTTACAAACATCAGCTATGGGAATGTTACCTTAAAAGGCCATAGATGCTCCTATTGTTGAAGAAGAATGCGCTCTAGGAGGTATAACGTTATTTTAGCTATTGCATAGCAAGTTTGAATGCATTTAACAATCCATCTTGAAATAACAGATTTAGTGATAGGATTGCCGAAATGAGGTGTAGCAAACGCAAAAAACAGTTGCTTTGTCTTCCGAAAAGTCTTTGTCCTTTCACTATAGTATAATAACACTCATTTGATATCAAATGTGTGAAGAACCCTTTCTGCTACGGAATCGGGTGGAGGAAAGAACACAGGTAACTCAACTGACTGGTTAATCTGAAAAGTAGAAAGCACTTTTGCAAGAAATTTTGGTTTGGTGCGAATAACAAATAGTTTACCTGTCGGTGTAGTTTTGCAGCTAGAAGAATTCTCTGGATTCACTATGCTGCGCATTTTTCCGCCATCTAGGGTTGGGTTTGGAATTGTAGTATTTAGTCTTATTTTTTTGTTGGTGGGAGTCGACGACGTAGTACCATTTGGTGCCCTTCTGTGACGTCTAAGGGCTTCCTCCGGAAGCTCCCACCTTGGTAGCAATCTTCTGAGTTTTTTTTTCTTCTCCTCCTTATAGTTCTCTTCCTTGGTGGAGGAGGGTGGCTTCGCTAGTGAATCCAGAAAATCTTTCAAGCTGCAAATTTACACCGACAGGTAAGAAAGTATTAGTTTTGCAGCGTGAATCTTTTCTGGATTCACATGCTGTGCATAGACTTTCTAGCAGTTTGCTAGTCTTGTAGTGGCTGGGTGGAAGATGAACTTTGTTTGGTAAATAGATGCTGTAAGACCTTTTGTCCTACTTGTGCTTCATTGTTCATTTGAATGTCCACACAGTAATGTTTGGTGAATGCGTGTACTGAAGACCATGTTGCAGCCATGCAAATATCTTGAATTGGAGTGTTAGCAAGAAATGCAATAGTTGCTCCTTTCTTCCTTGTTGAATTCGCCCGTGGCGCCCCTTGTAAAGCTTGTCCTGCTTGTGGCACAGATGTATGGCTTGTGCTATCCCTCTTGCGATTGTGCTTTTGGTTACTGGTCTTCCAAGAAAACGTTTTGCAAAGGATACAAATAAGTTTTGTTTCCCTGTATTCTTTAGTTCTTTCCACTTAATGCATGACTACTTGTGTCCAGTGTCTGCAAAGCTCTTTCCGTTTTGTTCTTTGGAGTTTGAAAGAAACTTGGTATACGATTACTTAAGTGAAATCTTAATACCGCCCTTCGCATGAATTGCAGATCTGTCCTCATGACAATCCTGTTACTATCTATTTGGAAGTAGGGTTCCTGTAGTATTAGTGCCTGTAATTTGCAAACTCTACGTAGGGATGTTATTGCCACTAAAAATGCTGTTTTTGTTGTAAGCATTTGTAGCGTTGCTTTGTGTAGTGGTTCAAAAGGTGCTTTCATCATTTGTGCTAGAACTATGTTCAGATTCCATGTTGGTGCTGGTACCATCTTTGGTGGTGCAATTTTTTGCACCCTCTAGGAACCTTTTGACCACATATGAGGTGAAGAAACTCTTCCTTGTTTCCACTCTTGTATATGCGACAATTACTGCTAAGTGTAATTTTAGTGAAGTAAAACAATTTACTTTTTAGTAAACGAGTCATGTATTTTAGCACTGTTCTTTCTTTTGTAATCTTACCTGAAAGACGCCTTTTGAGACATCATTGTGTGTACCTTTTCAATTTTGCTGTATAACATTTTCTTGTTGTTGGTTTCCTAGCTTCTCTCAGAACAGTCATTGTGCGTTCTGGTAGTTTGAGATGTGCAAATTCTAAGTCTTCAGGAGCCATGCCGCTAGGCCTAAGCTCTCAGGTTCTGGATGAAGCACTTTCCTGTCTTGCATGGTTAGCATATCTTTTCTTTTTGGAAGTTTGTGCATTGTTCGTTGTGAGATTTCCATTAGTTCCGAGAACCAAGTCTGTCTGGCCTACTGTGGTGAGATGAGAATCATTGTCATCTTTCCGATTCTGCATTTGCTGATCACTGTTCAGTAATGGTATAGGTAAAAGTGTACGCAAATATCCCTGACCAGTCTATCCATAGCGCATTCCCTAGGGACTGGTTGCAAGGTCGCCTGGATGCGAAGTTTTGGCATTTTGCATTGTTTAGAGTTATAGAGTCAGCTGGCACTGAACCCCTGATGTATATAGCGTCTTTAGAGAAGTGTTTATACTTCTTTTCTGCCCTTGATGTTATAGTCTTGCCTGTAGCAGGTTCTTTGAATTCCTCTTTCCCCTGGTCTAAGACACTAGGCAGAATAGGGAGGAATTTATATCTAGATTGTGCAGGCATTGGAGTCTCTAATAAAAAACATGATTGAGGTTTTTCTTCCTCTACTTGTACCCCATAAGTTTCTGCTGCTTTTTTAATCACCTGATTGTAAATGCCAATGTCATCGAAGGTGCTGGCCTCGACGGGTATAATTCCACAGCCTCCTCGTGTTATTCAGCGTCTAGTTCTTGCCATAGGAGGTCTTGAATTCTCAGAGTTCGCCAATTCTGCGTATGCTTGGTAGTCTTCCTCGACGTCTTCACAGAAGAATGATTCTTCCTCTTCTTCTTTGATCAATTCGAGGGTTCTTGGCGGCATAGGTTCTTCGACAACCTTTTCGCCTTCCGTATTCTTTGTTTGACGGTATCTTGAATTGCTTCAAGCTTTCATCAAAGTCTTTTTTGTGTTGAAGGAAATTCGCCATTTCGGCTTCGAGCCTTCTTCTCTTTTGCTCTATCTCATACCGGTGTGTGTTTGGGTGTCGAGATTTTCTGCTTTCCATTTTTCGGCTGTCGATGACGATCTGGTCTTCGAGGTTTGTTTGAGCCTCTTTTTTGGACGGCAGGGCGTCCTTTTCCAGACTGTCTTTCGACGTCTTTGTTTTTTCAAGGACCTTTGCCGTTCCGGAGTCCTTATCCAAGGATCCTGCGGACTGTTTTTGTTTGGATGTAACTACAGTCGCCGAATGCTTCGACGCCGAGGATCCCTTAGGAGGTCTAAAGTCTGATTTTCCAGACTCTTCTAGTTTTTTCAAGTTCGACGACTGTCTTACCTTCTTCCAAGTCTTCTTCTCGACTTCCATGACCAAAACTACTCTGTCCTCGTCACCTTCTGGTCCATCGGCGTCGTTATCTTCCTCCTCACTGGAGAGGCCCAGATCTCACAGCGAAGGCGGTGGTCCCTGGCCTTGCAAGTTGTAATTGGCTTGTCGCTGCCTTTCTCTCACCCTCAACGTATTCGGGGTGAAGACGGAGCATGCCTTACAGTCGTCGCTCTGATGGTCCAGCAGCAGGCACAGGTTGCAGACCGGGTGCTGATCCTTTTGAGCATATTTGTGGTGACAGTCCTTGCAAAACTTGAACGGCGTCTTGTCCATTACCGCGCCCATGAAGCCCCATGCATGCGCATTCTCCGATCGTCGACGAAGATCTTGTTTTTCTTCCTTCTAACTACAGTCGTCTCTTGATTTAAAGTTGAAAGTGAAAGACACGTCCTACCGATTTTCCTCGATTCTCCTCTCCAATCATGGGAACTCCTCCGTATCTATCCAGACCCAACGGCGGAAAAATATAATCTGAAGATGGCTACCAAAGGTGGGAGCTTCTGGAAGAAGTCAGTCGACGTCACAGAAGGGCACCAAATGGTACCCCGTCATCGATGTCCACCAACAACATCAAACAAGCATTTGCAATGCAATAGGTCTCGCATTTACGCGAGTTTAAGCTATTGACATTGCAAATGGCAATGCCTTTTATTCTTGTTTTTGAAACATAAATAAAAGGCATTGTCATTTGCAATGTCAATAGCTCAAACGCGCATAAATGCGAGACCTATTGCATTGCAAATGCTAACGGCTGTCCTGCAGTTCCCCCGGGGCACAAGCAGGTATCCACTTCTGTGTGGACGGCTGATCTGAGCAAAAAGACAGAAGTGGATGCCTGCTTGTGCCCTCGGGGAACTGACAAATAAAAAAGACACGCAAAGCGGCATTTAGTTGCTATGGCAACAAAATGGCGTGGGACTGTCCACACAGTCCCACAGACACGCGCATGCTCATGCGAAGGAAGCGCGGAACGGCGAAGATTTACTAAATAAATATGTATCGTTATTGGCGAAGAGGGGACAATTATACAGGCCGCTGCCTTCGCAGATGGACCCATTGCTTGGTGACTGTCCAGAATGCATGGCTCCTCTGGGGGGGTGGGGGGGGTCTCTGTGTCCGTAGTGTTGCAGCGGATGTGTTTTGTCTGCACCCAGGCACCAGTCGTAGGATTGTCTATCCGAAAAGACTCCGGGGGCATTTAAAGAGCTACAGACGTGGATGTGTACATTTTAATTCTTAAAGGTATTCTCGAACAGTGGGGAAATTAGCCTGTTTAAAAAAAACATACTTTCGGGAGATGTATGTGATGGGTTAAGCTAAAGTGTGGAATTTTAACGTTTATGCCACCGTAATGTTTTTCTTTTAAGACAGTTTTTCCATTAAAGGGGCGCCACCGCACACACATTTGGAGGATACTGGAGTTATTGTTTCACTTCACTTTCTTCCCTTCTGTGCCTGAATTGACCTGGGAGTAATTTAGCTGCTTATCTGAGTATGTGCTTTGCTGGATGTTGTGGGTGTCCTCAAAGTTAGGACGCGTGCGTTACATTAAACAAACGAGTTGTATTTTCTCTGGAGGCTCCTCCGACAGCTGTGTTTGCTCATGTGCTCCGATTGTGCGTGTGCACAATGGATGCATTCCTTACAAAATGTACACGTACATTAATGCCCGTTAATTGAACTATCCAGCTTTAAGCACTACTCGCAGAAACAACCAGCTTCCTCAGCACTGTCTGGGAAAGCGAAAGCACGCTGCCATGCAAGCGTAGGGACAAAAAAATACGCGCGCGTGTGCACAAAGAGGGCGTCGTGCTATCCACATGCGCGTGCATTTATTTGTCCTTACACGTGCATGCCTTATAAGTGTTTAGCCATGCAACAGTTGCATAACTAAATACTTATAAGATCCCAAAAGCGAGACCTATTGGCTGTGCAAAGCGGCGAAAGTGATCGCGATCAAACATTAAAGCGGTCGTGCAGCCGCGAAAGTGAAATGAATCGCGGTAAAGCGCGGCGCGCGCGCACATGCACTGTAGCTCTAGCCTGGCCTGGTACCACTTTTTGGAGCGCTCTCAATAAGTCTTGCCAGACCAGCGCATGCGCTGGGTCAGGCGAGACCTAAAAAAAGAAGAAATACTACAATTCCAGACCTAGCCACTAGATGGCGGATTTGCACAGCAGAGAGAATCCAGCAAAGATTCACGCTGCAAAACTACTCTGTGAAGCAGAAAGAAGGGTTCTTCTAAGGTAAAGCTGGTGCAGGAGGTATTTTGGGTGGTATTACTCTTTTCAGGCCCTCCATAAAGGCTTTAATTACTGGAACCTTGAACAAAGATAAATGTTGTCAGTTTTGCAAATATGCGGCCACTGCTGCAAGGTGCTATCTAATGGATGTGTAGGCTAGACCTGATCGCTGTAGATGCAAAAGGTAACTAATGATATTTTGAATAGAGGCATCTAGTGAGTCAATATTATTGTTATTACAATACACAATAAATCTTTTCCACATTGCCGCATAACATGCTCTGGTGGTAGGCTTTCTTTTTTCTTTAAGAATAGTCATACAGTCTGGCGGCAAATTTAAGTATCCAAACTCTAGGATTTTAGGAGCCAAATCGCTAGATTGAACTCTTTGGGGTTTGGGTGTCTGATTTCGCCATGGTTCTGAGTGAGAATGCTGGAATTGAGATGCAGCTTTTGATGTGGAACCACTGATAGTTCCAAGAGTGTGGTGAGCCACGGTTGACAGGCCCATGTGGGAACCACCAAACTCTGTGTGAGCGAGGTTTGCCTGAGATTCCGAACTAGAAATGGAAGGAGTGGTAGAGGTGGAAAAGCATAGGCAAATATCCTTGGCCAATTCATCCATAGGGCATTGCCTTTGGATAGAGGGTGTGGGAACCTGGAGGTGAGTTTGGGCATTTTGAGTTGTCCACTGTGGAAAACAGATCTATTTGTGGGAATCCCCATTCTTGAAAGTATGGAAGGAGAACCTGGGGATGAAGTTCCCACTCGTGTATTTGTTGCTGCATCCTGCTGAGGTCGGCGGCAATTTGATTGTTCACTCCTGAGGTGCGCTCTGTCAGAAGATGAATTCTGTGATAAATTGCCCAATTCCAAATGATCTGAGAGAGGCATGATAGTTGCAGAGAGTGTGCCCACCTTGATTTTGTACATAGTACATAGCTGTCATATTGTCCATGCTAACTAAGACAACTTTCCCTATGAGGTGATACTGAAAAGCTTGGAGTGCTAGATACACAGCAAGAAGCTCTAGATAGTAGATGTGGAGACTTCTGTGCTTGTTGTCCCACGGCCCCTAAAATTGTCAAGTTCTGTAGATGGGCACCCCAACCTGTGAGAGATGCGTCTGTTAGCACGATCTGTGGAACAGGGTCGATGAAGGGCCGCCCTTTTGATATTTTTGTGTGTTCCACCACTGTAGAGAGCGATGGGTGCAGCTGTCTACCAGCACTAGATCTGTTAATTGATCCTGTGACTGATTCCACTGACGTGCTAAACATTCTTGTAGCCGACACATGTGTAATCTTGCATGAGGTACTATTGCAATGCATGATGCCATCGTACCTGACAGTTGCATAAAAGTCCAGACTGCTAAGTATTGATTGGTCTGAAACTGTAGTAAGAGTTTGGATATTTTGAATTCTGGTTGCATTGGGAGAGGCTAGAGCTCTGAGTATTTGGAGTCGCTCCCAGATAGGACTGCATTTGTGAAGGCTGAAGATGAGACTTGTGTATTGACCGTAAACCCCAATTGGTGGATTACGTCTAATGTAGTCTGAGTGTGTTGCTAACACTTTTGGTGTGTGCTGGCTTTGACGAGCTAATCGTCTAGGTACCGGAGGACAAGAGTCTTGTCTTCTGAGATTAGCTGCCACTACTGCTAGACATTTTGGGAACACTCTGGGAGCAGCAGTTACTGCGAATGGGAGTACTTTGAACTGATAGTGGTTTCCAGCTATCACAAATCTGAGATATTTGCAATGTGCTGGGTGAACCGGAATGTGAAAGTATACTTCTTTTAAGTCTAGTGTAGACATTAAATCACTTTGGTGTAGAAGTGGAAGCACTTGTTGAAGCGTAACCATATGGAAATGTTCTGACAGTATGTACATGTTTAACATTCTTAGGTCCAAAATTGGTTTTAAGGAGCCATCCTTCTTGGGGATTAGAAAGTGCAGAGTAAACCCCTGAACCGTGGTACTGTAATGAAACTGGTTTTATTGCTCTCTTTCTTAAAAGAGCTTGTACCTTAGGTTTGAGGAGCTGTAGGGGCTCTGACAAAAGTTTGTGAGTGCGAGGTGGAATATTGGGAGGACTGATGTTACGTTCCGGGAAATAAGCATGTCGAATAATGTCTAGTACCCATTTGTCTGATGTTATCGATTGCCAAATGGGGAGAAGTTGGTAAAGTCTTCCCCCGACAGGTGTTAAATGATCGGGGGGGAAATGTAGGCAAGTAACTGTTTTTCGGAGGAAGAGGAATAACGCGTTAGCGTGTTTTTACTCCTACCTTTGAAATGGTTTCCTCTATATCCTCCTCTATAGAAACCTATAGAGGGAGAGAGTTCTGCGTTTGATTTATAGGAGGAAGCATTAGGGTCTGAGGAAGTACTTTTGGACCCTACTCTATACGATGAGCAGCGAAAGGGGCCTCTGTTTGATGGAGATAGAAGCGCTCCCATAGACTTTGCCATGTCTGTTTTTTTTGTTTTTTTCTAGGGCCTCATCTACTTGAGGTACCAAAAAGGTGTTGTTTATTAAAAGGGGTATTCAAAATAGACAGCTGAACTTCTGGTTTAAAACCTGAAATTCTAAGCCATGCATGTTGTAGTAGGAGAATGCTGGCGTTAATTCCCCTTGCTGCAGTGTCAACAGCATCTAAAGCACATCTAAAGGAGGAATTAGATAAGAGTTTACCTTCTTGTACTAATTCCTGTGCTCTTTTCTTATGCTCCTCTGGGAGGTGTTGAATTCAATCTTCCATTTCGTCCCAGTGGGCTCTATCATACCTGGCTAGTAGGCCCTGCGTGTTTGGCAATAGCCCAGGGGTTAGCAGATTGAGCGGCTACTCTTTTACTGGATGCATCTATCAGTTTAGACTCTTTTTCTGGGGGTGATGCATCTGCAGAGGTTTCTGAGTTTGCTCTCTTATGAGCATTAGAGACCACTAGTGAGTCTAAAAGCAATTGTCTCTTAATAAAAATGAGATCAGATGCTGGAGGTTTACATTTTGTCGTCAACCCTAGGTGTCAATATGCAGGCACGAATAGGGTCTTTAAAGAGGTCATTGGCATGTGTTATGCCTTTAAACATAGGTAGACTGACTTGTCCTATGTGTAGAACCTAGTGTGTCAAATAAAAACCCTATTTCTAAAGACTCTTCGTATAATGTAACCCCATGGTAAGCTGCTGCTCTTGAAATCAGCTATTGATAAGCTACATCATCATCAGGGGGTGATGGCTTCGCAGGATATAGATCTGGATCATTATTCATGGGCAGATCAATATTATAGTCATCCCATGGCTATGCTGCTAAATGACTATTGTCATAGTCATCATACTCCGCTATATCATGCGGTGTATATGGCGACCCCTGAGGTGTTATGTGTAAAAAATCTGAGCCTTGCAATGGTGGCAGTGGTGAAGATGGAGGAGGGGATTGATAATTAGGGTAAATAGGGCTTGTAGCCAAGTCCTTCTTTTTCCTGAGAGGAATCTTATAGATAACGTCCTCTGAGCTAACTTTCCTTTCGAAAGGTGTTTTTGCCAAAATATGTCCAGTATCTGGATTGATGTAAAGTTTTGTCTACTTAGGGTCTAGCTTTTCTTTCATAAGTTCTAGGATCGGCTTTGAAAGAGCATCTTTCGATTTCAGCGGCAACGGTTTCGGTGTCGATCTGTACTTGTCTTTTATGTCCTTCCAAATGGAAGGCTTCGATTCTGAACCGGACTGGTCTATCGGAGCCGGAAGGCTCGAATCGTTGTTTCTAGTGTCGTGCCTGAGGGCGGGCCATTAGAAACATCGTCTTGGTTCCGACCACTGCCCGAAGGCCAAGGTGGTCCCAAAGCCTTTTGTATGGTCGAAGAGAGTTTGGAGGGTAGAGGGGCTTTAGTACTCACGGTACCCTGTCCGGCTGGAACGTCTTCAGACCCCAACTCTATTTTGGAATCCGATTCTGGGATAGAGAAAGCTTCCTCCTCTTCTGCTGTCGACGCTTCTACCTTTTCATGTTTGGATTCTTCTCCGCAGACATCCGGAGTATGATTTGTCACTGCACATATCTTTGAGACAGACGGTCCCGGAGTCATTTTCGATCGGGACGACCGACAATACTTACAATTTTCTTCTTTGTGCTTCGGCGAGAGGCACAAGTTGCAGACTTAATGCAGGTCAGTGCGAGGGTACTTGGAACTGGCACAGAGGACAAAATTGAAATGGATTCTGTTTCATCACCAGAAGGCTGGCTAGTACGGGAGGGAGTAGAAGTCAACCGACGCGGCTAGGCCCAAAATCTGCCCACAATGTCTTCGACCGAAGATGGAGTGTTCCGATCAATTCGATACACACTGAATAGTGAAAGCGTGCGTGATAATACCGGCGAGGGTACAGTGGATTGCGCACAAGGGAAACCCGAAGCACGGTTTCGAACCAGAGCGCAGCAAACCACGCCCGAACTAGATTCCTGATAGAAAATAATATAACAATGGAGTTGATGCCCAGACTTCTTAGAAGAAAACCAACTTGTAAACATCCGGACCCAATACTAGATGACAAAGCATGTGTATCTACATCACACACACACACACACACACACACCTCGAACACGGTTTTTATAAGGAAAAGGAGTTAATCTGACGGAAAGAAATGTGAGTTCCAGGTTCAAAGGAGAGAGCACTTAAAGTGATTATATTTTGGAAGCGTTTTCATGAGATGAACAAAATAGGAAATTACAAGAATAGACATTTGAACTGTAAATTTGAGAGCCTAGAGTCAGTATTATATTTGTTTAGACTGTGATGGGAAAGGAGTAGTAAGTGATGCAAGAGTGGATAAAATGTACACATATTGTAAAGGTAGCAGGGTAATCTGAGCACAAGTTCACCGGACACAATAAAGGCGGCTGTATGGTGAAGGCTGGCAAGAAAAAGGTTCCACATTATAAAGGGGAGATTGGGTGGGTTTTAGTAGTGGAAAACACAGGAATGAGCATATGTTCACATTGCTATTAAACATGCAGTACAGCATATGAATATTGAATGGAGTTGAACACTGCTCATGAGAGAAAAGTAAGGTACAAAAGGTGTAAACAGAAAGTTTAGTTATGGCAGTCTGTGTAAAGTCGACATCCTAAGGAAAGACATAAATTGCTGCAAACAGAAATGATTCCAAGATTAGGGACCCATCCACACTAATTCAATATTTACTTACCAATAATGAAGTCTTGTCTCCATTTAGCTGGCTGTCATCTCGAGATTTAACATAACGACGATGATTTTGGTAAAAGTTGGACAGCCCATAATACATAAACACATTGCTCTAAATGGGACAGATAAACACATTTTATTCATAGTCTAAACAATAAATAAATCACGTGGCAAAGTTATGGTATTTTGCTTGTATGATTCAGTCACATGAACATACAGGAATAATTAGAAGACATGGCTCTAGTGGAAAACATTGCATTTCAAAAATCTTGGTCTAGGAGTGGGAACATATTAAACTGAACATGAAAGCAGTTGCTGCCCATCAAACTGATACACAAATGGAACTCTAAAGCACAAGTTCATTTACTTGTTTTTTGTTGGGGCTTGTGATCTATAAATTAATTTAAAAATAAAATTCAATACTTGATCCTCAACATTTTCTTTTACCTTTTATGTAAGCATACAAGAAAAAAATAATGTTACAAAAGGACAAAGTCAAAGCAGTCTCCTACTGCTATTCCCTCCGCATGCACCGCAGTATCTTCAGATGGACCCTAATCAACACCAGAAAGACCGTCACCAAGGGCCTAGTCACCATCCACCTTGACTTCAGCAACACTGTCTACGCCGAATTCCACCCAGCTCCTCAGAAGACACTAGACCATACAAAACATAGCAGCCAGACTCATCCTGGACCAAACGGACCCACATCCCCTCCGCACCTCAGACACCACCACTGGCTCCCCATCCAGAAGAGATGCCAGATCAAGATCCTCACACATGCATACAAAGCTCTACACGATCAAGGACCATCCTACATCAACCATCGACTGAAATTCCATCTGCCTGCACTCCACCTCACTCGACCTTGCACACAAGCCCCACATCCATCGCAGACACATCAGGGCCGCTCCTTTTCCTACATTGCTGCCAAGACCGGAAACGACCTGCCCCTCCACCTCCGAACAGCTCCATCTCTGACAGACTTCAGAAAGAAACTAAAGACCTGGCTCTTCGATGGAGACATGGCAATCTCAGCATACAGATACCTCTAGGTGTCAAAGTACTTCACTTTACAAATTATTGATTGACTGAGAAATAGCATTAAGTACATTTTGAAAAAGAAGTACCCAAGTCCCATCAATTTCCTCATTTGTTGAAGTTTCAAAACAAAAAACTGGTTAATGTCACCTAAATCAAAGAATTTAAATGCACAAAGTTTTCAGATTTAAAAATCGCAGTAACAAAAGTTTTTCTCTTGATTAACTGAATGATTTATTTGACTAAGGAAAATGTTATTTACCCTGTAAGTCCCGGCTTGCGGCATGTAGTTCTATGGATTCACACGATGTGCATACTCCTGTCAAACTAGTGTTGGACTCGGATGAGTGCAAGTTGTTTTTCTTCAAAAACGTCTTTGGAGTCTCAAGGTATAGTGACTCCTCCCATTACTGGTAAGGCGCATGGGCATATACTCCATTGTTAGACTGCTTTTCCGCACAGCGGGTGTGGCTGAATATGGAGCACAGAAAAGTAAAAGTAGCCCACATAAGCTTGCTGGCGTGCTAAGACATCCACACAGTAGTTGTTAATTTCTCAGTGAATGTGCATGGAATGCACCATGTAGTGGCTTTACTATGTTGTAATGGGAAGCTTTGTTAAGGAAAGCCGTAGAGGATCCCATTTTTGGGTAGAGTGATGTCTGGGTGGGGCACGCACTTGCCTGTTGAGTTCAGCGTGACCAGCCACTTGCCTATGCTGGCCTTGGAGAGAGCATGGCCTTTGTGTGGTTTTGTGAATGAGACAAAGTTGCTGAGGTTTGCAAAAGGGTTTAGTCCTGTCAGTGTAATACATGTGAGCCATCTTGACGTCTGGTGTGTGACGGGCCCTCACTGCCATGGAGTCAGGGTGTGAGAAGAACACTGGGAGTTCAATGGTTTGGTTAAAACAGGAAGAAGATTCCACGGTAGGTAGAAGTTTACTGTTTGTTCTACATACAACCCTATCATTGTGCACCTGAAAGATAGGTTCCTGGAGGGTAAGAGCTTGAAGCTCACTTACACGTCAGAGAGATGATGGCCACTAGAAAAGCCACCTTTCAGGAGAGAAAATGTAGGGGGGGGGGATGAATGAAGGGGCTTAAAAGGAGGGCGAGAACAGTGCTGAGGTTGTAGACAGGGGCCAGAGGTACCATGGCTGGAATTACTTGTTTACGTTCTTCCATGAAAGCTTTGACAACTGGGACCTTGAACAGAGAAGTATGCTTCTATTCTGAAGCTGCAAATGTAGCTCAGTGAAGGAAAATAGATGTGTAGGCAAGGCCTGCCATCTACAGATGAAGCAGGTAGACTATGTCTTGTACTGCTGGCTTAAGAAGGTCAATTTTTCAGAGAAGCAATAGTGGCCAAGTCTTTTCCATTTAGCCAAGTAGCAAGCCCGCGGGCCTTCTTGAGGATGGTCATACACTCTGGAGGCAGATTGAAGTATCAAAATTCAAGGACTTCACAAGTCAAATTGCAAGACTGAGCTGGCTGGCACTCGAGAGCCTGACTGTGCCCTGGTTCGGAGTGCATAGGTCTAGTTAACTGGGCAGTTTATCTTGTTGCACAAAGGGACAGATTGAGAAGGGTGGTGAACCAGGATTGCCTGGTGCATCTGGGAGCCACAAGGATGAGAGTGAGGGATGTTTGCAGAAGCCTCCGAAACACGAAAGAAAGAAATGGGAGAGGCTGAAAAGCGTTGTCAAACAACCCTGACCAGTTCATCCATACTGCACTGCCATGGACTGTGGATGTGGGAACCTGGAGGCGAAGCTTGGGCATTTGGTGTTTTCGATGAAGGCGATAAGGGAGCAGGACTTGTGGTTGGAGGTGCCACTCATGGACTTGTTGCCAAATCATGCTGAGCAGGGCTGCCAAGCTGTTGTTCACTTCCAGTATGTACTCAGCCAGTAGATGGATTCTGTGGTGGAGTGCCCACAGCCAAACGGCCTGTGCAAACTCTGGCAACTGTTGTAAGATTGCTCCGCCCTGTTTTTTAAAGTAATACATGACAGTCAAGTTGTCTATGTTGATTAAGACCACCTAGTGTTGAATATGGTAGAAAAAGGCTTTGAGAGCCATCTGGATGGCTACTAGCTCCAGGTAGTTGATGTAGAACCCTGGGTGTTGCTGACATGTCCCTATAACCTGAATGGCCAGGTCCTGTCAATGCACTCCACACCCAGTGAGAGAAGTATCCGTCATGATGGTAACTTGAAGATGTGGGTTGAGAAAGGTCTGCCCCTGCAACAGAGTGTTGCTGTTCCACCACTGTAGAGAGCAATGAGTGTTGGCCCAAATCAACAATAGATCTTGCCAGTGACCCTCTGGTTGGAACCATTATTCAGCTAGGGACTGGACGAATGTGTAATATCAAGTGGGGGAACTAAACCAATACAGTGACATAGTGAGCAACAGAACAATGGATTAAACTCAGATCTGGAACTGGGGGCGAGTGGTTTCAGGACTTTGTCCATCATCTTGTTGCGTTTGCTATCCTCCCAAGATGAGCGGCAACCACAACAAGAAACTTTGTAATAACCATAGGGGGGCGGTGGTGACCCCAAACGGCAGCACTTAAAACTGAAAATGTTGGCCACTTATCACAAACCGGAAGTACTGTCAGGGTGCAGAGTGGATTGAAATGTGAATGTAGGAGTCCTTCAGTTTGAGTGCTGTCATTACATCATGTTGCTGTAGGAGTGGGGTGACAACCTGGAGTGTAACCATGTGGAAGTGCTCTTAAAGGATTTGTTGGGGGGCCTGAGGTCGAGCAGGAGCACTCGGTCCTTTTTTAGGATTAGGAAGAACAGGGGGCATACCCCTTTGCCGCACTGGTGTGGCGGCACAGGCTTTATTGCCCCCTTGCGAATTAGTGGTTCTACTTCCTCCTGAAGGACCTGCTAATGTTCTGTGGAGAGGGTTTCTTTGCAGGAATGGATATTTGGTGGGGTTGCAGTGAGTTCTAAAAAGTAATCCTGCCGGATGATGGATAGAACCCACTGATCGAGGCAATTTCTTCCCACTATGAGAGAAAACCTTAGTCTTTCCCTAACAGGTGTAGTGTGATCAAGGGTAAGGGAGAGCGAGTCACTGCTTGGCTATGGCAGCTCCTTTAGCAACACCACCCATTACTCGGTCACAGGAATTGTTACCCCTTAGCCTCCTATGGAATAACCCTGAATAGGAGTCTGTTGTTGCGGTTGCCTGTGGTAAGAGGTAGACGACTTAGGGGAGGTGACCTTGGAAGCCCTGCTATACTGGGGGCTTGCATAATAACTCTGGAGAGACGATGTTAGGAAAGCCCGTTAGCCTTGGCTGTATCGTGTCTTTTAAAAAAATCTTCTCAAGCATCTGAATTACAGTCTAAAGAGGGGCTCCTTGTCCAAGGACTAGTTAATCAGATGCTGGTGTACCTCTGGCTTGTAGCTTGAGTCAAGCAGCCAGGCATGGCGTCAAATGACCCTGGAGTATTCGTTGCGCTCAGGGCACATGAATGGTGGTGCTCGAGATGAGCTCCCCTTCAGAAACGAGCTCAAAGTCACATTTCTTGTATAGGTCCGAGAGATGCTGGAGGAGCTCCTCCATCTTGTCCCAGTGGGCCCAACCATATCCGGAGAGCTGTCCAATAGAGTTAGCAATGCACTAGTGAGTCGCTGATTGGGCAGCAAGCTGCTTACCCTCCGCATCTATCTTTCAGCTCTAGTTATTTGGAGAAGAAGCATCGCCAGTGTCCTGAGCGTTAGCACACTTGCATGATCTATAGACCACTAGGGAACCTGGAGGCAGTTAGCCCCGGATGTATGGTGGGTCTGAAAGGGAGGGTTAATACTTTTTGTTCACCCTGCAGGTGACTACCCTGGCCTTCAACGGCTCCTTAAATTTGTCGGGACCGGTTTTAAAAATTCCCCTTCTGCATAGGAAAGAGCTGCAGGGAGCGCTGGGAGGAGGACAGCGTCTCCACAAGGAAGTCCGCATCCTACTGTACCTTGTAGATCTCCACCTTATGAAAGGTGGCAAACCGACGGAGAACCTTGTGGTACGAGGATGTATCTTTTCGGGGGCTGATTTTGCAGGCTTGAAATCTGGGCTAGGGTTGCCGGGAAGTCGATGTCCTAATCACCGTACAAATCATCCCGATGTTCAGGGTCGAGCGAAACCTCGTAGGAATCCAATGAGTAGGTGAGACTTCCCATCCGAAAGAGTAATGTAGGAATCCCTCAAGTAAATGATACAGAGGGGGTTCCTAAGAGAGGTGAAACAAAAAGAGGAGGAAAGGCTGGAGGAGGAGAAGGGAGGGGGTGAGACGAGGTCTAGGAGGAAATGGCCTGGTGTCCCTGTACTGATGCTTCTGGATCTTGGCCAATGGCGCAGGGTCTAAGGCAAAAGCCTCCTCGAATGTCAGTTTCCTCTTGTGTGGAACGGAGTTCTGAGCCTATGGAGGGGTTTGAGTAACGATCTTGCCAGTCTGTGGGTGAATGAGAATCTGGTTCTTCTGGGTGTCAGGCTCCTCCTGTAGACGCTGCACGATTGGTTGCTCCGGGTCCTTGGATACAGCAGAGGATGGGGCTTTGGGCACTTTGCACCAGCAGAACACTAAACACCTTTGGCGCAGAAGTAAGGTTTTGGCTCCGAGATGGGCTTCGAGGGCACCGATGGAGCGGTCAGTGTTGAAGGTGTTGCCGGGGCCGGAGGTATGATCTTGAGCAACTGTTTTGGTGCCAGAGGCTGACGCAGATTTGGATACGATACCCGTTGTTGTTGCGGACCATGGCTTTCAGTCCGTGGCGGACTGGAAGCCTGGTGCTGGGCTCGACACCCGATCCCCTCGAGGGATGTGCTTGGCCGGAGCTTGATGAGGGCAGGTGGTGGATTGAGGGATGATGTACTCCTGATCTGCTTTTCCATGGTTGGGCATTCTGAGTTTCCTTCGCTTCGGACTCCGAACCCAAGAAGGCCATCGAATAGCACCTGATCGCTGAACCGCGATTAAAGGTCGGGACTACACCGAACCGGCTGCCAACAATTCTTGCTTTTATCAACTCGATTGGAAAACCCTGAAACGTACAACGACAAACACCGCAAGGAGTTGGCCCAGAGCTCGGTGGAAACAAGTCTAAACTGGATGGCAGAAAAAAAAAAAAATTAACAATGAAGTTGATGCCCATTTGCATTACCAGTAATAGGAGGAGTCACTATACCTCGTAACTCAAACGACTTCTTGGTGGAAAAACACATGCCCGAGCCCAACCACTCGATGGCATGAGTATGCACAGCATGTGTATCTACAGCTAAACATGTCACTAAACCAACATATGAGTTCCGAATTGCAGACAGGTATATATACAAGAATTCTAACAAGCAATACTTCCACTACAGTGATTGCTAATGGGAAATCATGAACCAAAGTGTGTGTTCCTGCAGTTGCACACTAAGGTGGTTTTAAATATCTCAAAGTATTTTGCTTATATTAAAATATTTTAATATTGTGCTTTTTAAATTGTGCACGTGTTTGGTACTTTTCAGTACACCCGCTTTGCTCTTGAGATTTAAATAGAAGGCTTGCCTTTATATAATTTATATAATTTCCGATATTATTCTGGGTTAAATGAAATTATCACATTTTGATTTCAATCCTTCTTTCTGGAACGTCTGTGCAGATAGAATTCTTTAGTACGAGATGATTGAGAATTTTGGAGAAATAGCAATATGTTGAAACCTTAGGAATTAGAAAAATATCATGGTTTCATTTAATATTCCAAAAAGCACAATGATCGCTAGTGTCTTATTATCCCATTATGGCATTTCGTATGAAAAAGCAAAAAAACCTAACGAGTGGCGGGCTAGATGCAAATAGGACACAGTGCTGAGCACACATTTTAGACTGAAAAGAAGAGTTTTCATTTGCAGGCTGTGATGTGCACTTTGAAACTGGCCCTCTGGGGCACGAAAGAAAGACTCACCTCAAAAGGCTGATCCAGGGTGAAGTCGATGGTGCAATTGCACGTGACGTTCCAAGGGACATCTCGACATTTGTGGCAGGGACTTGAAGAGTCTATGCCTGTATAATCAATCTGAAAGGTAGAGAGAATGACAGTCGTCAGTCTTCACAAGACACATACATTCTCATCATATGTACTTACAGGAGTGGAAGTTAAGTATGTGGTTTACTGAATCAATGCATATTCCATTTATAGAGCTAAAAATGAGCTCTTTTTCCTGCCCTCCTTACCTCAAACCCCCCCCCCCCCCCCCCCCCCAATCCAGACTGCTTGCTGTCTCACTTGGACAACAATGAGTTACTAAAACAAGTTAGTTATTTACAACAAGCGCAGGATAGAAGGAGTAATGTATACATATGTTTAAATAACACTTAGAAGACCATCCAGTCTAAGCACATTGCACGGGCGTTTTGGCACTAAAAAAACATGTATATTGATACAGAGCTCCATGGTACTCATTGTATACCTCGGAAGGATGAAAGGTTAAGTGGACCCAGCGGAAATTAAAACCTGTGACCATGTGATCAACCACAAATCCATGGAGTGGATGCATTAGTCCACTGAGCCACCAGTCCCTAACATTCTCCCTGTTTAATGAACTAAAGAGCTCTGGAGGCTCACATGCCTACTTCCCAGTCAACTGACGACCTAAAAATAAGACCTCCTTCCCTCACCTCTCGTAAGATTACTCCAACTAATTCTTTCAAATATTAACAAAGATGCCTTTAAAACAAGTTTTAATTAGTTATGTTCAGCGGAAATAACGAAATAATTAAATAGCCAGAACGCCTACTGTTGGGCAACAGTGTCCTTTCCTAGCTTCACAAAACATATCTGCCAACACTTGCCATTTCATGTTTAATGTTGGAGTGCTGGTAATGACTTTGTATCTGCAAACACACCATACAGGGGCTCAAGACACAGGAATGGTGTGGCAACATCCTCACCAACCCACAACGTGACACAGACCCTTGGCAAGGGAGCATTTAATCACCCCAGGTTTTTTGCCACATTGACATTTCTCCAGTTTCTCTTCAGAAAAAGAGCTGTTCTTATTGCAGTCTCTTTGCATAGAGTAATAAACATGGTCGGGGGTCTTGAAGCATTGGTGGTGTAGATTTTGGTTTTCGCAAGTGACATGGCGGGGGACTGTGCTAGGTGATAGACATACCACACTGGTTATGCAGTTTGGAGATGCTACATATTTGCATAAACTACAGGTCTGAAGTAGGTGAGGTCTCAGCCACTAGCCACTTTGTTTTTTAGATACGAGTAGAAAGTTACCATTTACACTTATCATAAATAGAAGAGTCTGCGAGGATTGCCAAATTATCATAGCTACTTAATGTTTCCCAATTACGGTCTTACTATGTCGTATTTTTGGGTGCCATTAAGCACTGAGAATTGTCATATATATATCTTCTTCTGGAGAGGAGTCCTCACACTCTACTCATTTCCAAACAATACAGACCCTTATTTTTAGTACTTATCCAGGTCAACAACTACTACTGGTTTACATCTTCCACCCATGTTATTTTTCTCAGGTCAGAAATGTGAAATTGGGGGTCACTGTACTTTTGCAAATATATCAATAATCCCTCCGACTTAATCTACGTGTGTTTGAGCTGGGGTCAGTTCAGAAATGCGTAGAATTGTGAGGTATTGTTGAGTGAGTGAGGGTTGGGTCTCTTGATGTGAGAGGCATGATGGTGTTGTTGTATGGTAATGTCGAGTGGTTTTCAGACGTGTAAGAGAAGATGTTGGCTGGAGTGCTTTATAAATGACACTAAGTTCAGAAGTCTTTATTGACCTTTCGTAAACAATAAAAAGGTAGACACAGGCTAATATGCTAAGTTGCAAGTATGACACAGAGACAACAGTTTCTACAGGATATAGTATATCCAATGATCTATAGCTTAGTACAGCTTTGATGGAGAATACCAGAAATGCTGGCCGCTTTTGAAAAGCGCATGTTCAGAAATCTAAAACAACTACTGTTCTGCTGGAGAAATAACATCATAAAGCTATGACTGCATCTTCTCATTAGATGTATTATTGTGCAGACGATTCACGAGTTCAAGGCTTCGTTTATTAGATGTAACGTGCAGCAGTGGAGATGCCACTGTAGATGAGGCCTTGTGATTGATTTACACAGTGCCCGTTGTCTTGGTTAAACACACTAACACAGGGGTCAGAGTAAGGACAGCTCCAAGGCCTCATTCCTTGTTATCTACTTCTCTCCACTGTTCACACAGGGTGCACAAATGCATGTATTTTTCACATGGCTGCTACAAATCTTCGGTGCCAGCCTTAACCGCTTCTGTGGACTGTCCGCACTCCTAGTTCTGAATTTGGAAGTTTTACCAAGGAAGCATTTACATTCTTCATTTCTAACTTAAGTACCCTCTCATGTAACCCACAGTAAAAAGCAGTCTCTAATATTTCATATGTAAAGCAGTTTAGTTGTATGATGAATTCAGAAAATTCATTGGATACTCCTCTATGTGACCAAATCAAAAGCTCAGCTATGCAATTGTACAATTTCTATTTACCAACCCGGTTCAAACAGAAGCTCTATACTCCCTTTTCAAATAAGAAGTACAGAGCAATTCTGTAGAAGAAATTATTACATTATGGATCTGACAGGTGTAGACTCAGCAAAGGAAATGCCAACCGTGAACAAATGTCGTACTACATACCAAGCTGCCTATATCCAGGTCACGTTAATCCTTCTGTGACCAGTTTATTTATCATAAAATGGAGGGAGCCGACTTTCATTACCAACGTGCTGAAAGACAAACGTTGAGGGTGACGAGGCTTAACCATAGCACAAGCCACGACATTCCTTTTTATAGGGACGAGCGGGTAAGCTTCTTTTGTAACCCATCATTAATAGTCATTCCACTCATTGTGCACACCCATCCGACGTGCTTACACATGAACATGTTTATTTAATTGAGCTATGTTACTTAATCTTTTCTCCTGGGGCATATTTCCTGCATGTTCACAACGTGTTCAGTCCATGTGAGTAGGGCTCTCCCAGTCTCATGGTACCTGTCTGTCCTATCACCCAGAAGAAAGGGAGGGTTCGTCCCAGCAGAGGGAGTCTTAGCTAAATACAAATACGAGCTAGTGCCTACTCCAACCCACCAAGATGCCAGAAAGAATAGGGAGGGGCACGCAGAGCTGGAATATCCAGCAGAACAGATAACAGCTGGGCTCACATTAAACACAATGGACTCCCCATTCTCGCCCAGTAAACCCACTGGTTCTCAACAGAAACATGCCACTTACCACGGAGGCAAAAAGAACCCAGGTAACGAGAATGCACAAACTTTACCAGGAAGAAGTTGGTAGCAGCCGCTCCTAAAGGGTATGTATAGCCCGGAGTATAGATTAATGTTGCCACTACTCTCAGTCTACCACAGCCTGGGTAGAGAGGGCAGCAGTCACTCTCTGTAAAAGAGGGAGGAGCACTATACATGACCCCTCGACCACGGAGCCAAGCTCTAGAGCAGAGGTCTTCCAACCTTTCCTGTAGTAAAAGCTGCTTCTGATCAGTGAAAATCATTGTGAGATACTGAAGGCTAAGCAACTCACGCATTGTTACCAGACTCCCACACACCCAGCTTAATTGGCTTTAGGCCTAATGTCCATACAGCCACATGCTATGGTTTGAACAAAATACTTTGACTAGGGGTGCAATAACAGGGCTCCCATGTGTATCAGAGTCCGTGGTCTTTGGTGATGCATGAACATGTGTGCATATCAGTGGCGGCTCCTCTATAGCGGCGTTTGGGCGCTGCCCCCCTGCTTTCTCGCAGTGCGAGAAGGCAGAAACATAAATGGTAATAACTACCATTTATGTTTCTGCCTTCTCGCACTGCGAGAAAGCAGAAGTGTCTGGTTGGAGGTGGGCGTTCCCGCTCGAGGGCAGGGGGGGGGGGGGGGGGGGGGGGGGGAGTGGCTTGCCCACTGTTGTGCATACTGACTGTTTGGTCGGCCCTGGGGCCGACCAGTCAGTATGCACAACAATGGCCAAGCCACTCCCGCTCTGCCCTCCAGCAGGAACGCCCACTCTCCATTTTCTCTATGTAGGCTGCTGCATGCAGCAGCCTACATAGAGAAAATGGCCCGGATGGGGCGATCAAGATTCGCCTCACAAGTTGTGATTGGCGGAGGGGAGGGAGGGCTGATGACGAGGAGAGCTGCAGCCGGCCGGCCCGGAACTGGGAAACAGCACGAGTCAGGACCGGATGGCGGGATTCGAGACCCATCCAGAAGATGGCGCGGGACGGTAAGTTTTATTTCTTGTATTTTTTTCCCATTAAGTATTACGAAGGCCTGTTTAATTGATAATGGTCTTCAGAGTACCTCAGGCAGTTCCACTCTCCCTTTCACCAGACATGCCAACCCTCGGCCATCTCTGAGAATGACACCCGGCCGCCCGGAAACTCTGACTGCTCAGGGTTACATTGCCTCACGGAGTTACACGAGATCACCTTTATCATGACGAATGCAACGGGGCTGTCTCACAGATTCACTGTCTCACTGCCCTATCGTCCCGCACTGCTTCTTGCGTCACTAGATGTAACGGTCTCTCTGTTTCTTTGTCTCACAGTTTCACTGTCTCGCAGTGTGCTTGTCTCATGCGTTCACTGTCTCACTCCCCTGTCGTCCCACCCTGCTTCATGTGTCCCTAAATGTAACCGTCTCACTGTTTCATTTTCTCACAGTTTCACTGTATCTCACAATGTAACAGCCTCACACTTTCATTGTCTTGCTGTTTCACAGGTTCACTTCGCCCAATGTAATTGTCTCAGTTGTATTTCCTCACACGGTTTCACTATCTGACCGATTCATTGTCTAGGTTTTATTCGGTGTTACACAATCGCGCACTATTGCATAGTTCCCCACTTGCATCGCCTCGCAGGAGTGTTGTGCAAGGCTGTTGCACTGTAGGCTGTATCACGGTTTCACTATCTCACATATTACTGGTGTAGGTTTTATTGGGTGTTGTACAATCGGACACTATTACACAGTTCCCCACTTGCATCGCCTCGCGGGTGTGTTGTGGTTGTGCAAGGCAGCTGCACTCGATCACGTTTATACACTGTTTATAGTTTCACAGTTGCTTCGTCTGAAAGTTTGGCGACTTCTGGGGGTGAAGGACACACAGTGAAAGCGGGGGGCGGTCATTGAACCGAGGGCAACACTAACCTGCTACCAGCAATGTTTGATTGGCACGGCGGAGGAGGCACGTCTATCTGGACTCTTGTGTAGCGTTGCGTCCTCATGGGCCCCTTGCAGGGTGAGGTACATCCCTTCACCTCATCTGAAACTCGGGGTTCAGATGTGCATGGAGGCAGAGGGTACCTCCCTCGCGAGAGGCCACCTCCCTCGCGAGAGGCCAGCTGAGACCTGACAGCGAGGGCGGGGCTCGGAGGAGCCACAATTCGTTGTAATTTAACGTGACACGTTTCACAGTTCTCTGCTTGGGTCAGCTTTTGGAGAACCGGTCCGAGTGCAGGCGAGGGGGGTGTGGACGAGGGTCGCCTTGCCCCAGACCTGTTCCTGCCCAATAAGTGAGACGCCCACAGACCTTGTTGACTCTGAGGGGGGGTGGGCAGTCAGTGGCCCCCTACCCGCTATGAATTCTGGGCGGATTACCCCCGTCCTGGCTGCCCTCCTGCTGAGGGGTGTTGGTGTGTTAGGTACTCAGGATAGGTAATTCTACTTCGGCCTGGGGGAACTTTTAATTACGCTGGCGACATTCACGAGTCCCGATTCAGGCGGGAGACTACCGATTTCAAGGCTAGTCTCCCGCCTCCCGATTCCTGCAAGCAAAGACCCGATTCCTGGAAGGGTTTCAGCAGACAGGGGCGCTTGGTATTGTGTAACGTGCTAATACTTTCAGCTACAGTGAGTGTGGCGATGCAGGGGCTCTATAAGGGGTGAAAACCCAACAAAGCCTCATTAACAAGGGAATGGTCTTTTAAAGACCTGTGAAGTACTCGGGGGCGGTTGTGTGTGTGCCTGGGAAGCTGTTTCAGCCGGGGCTGCCACACAGGGGGTGGTGAGGGGGGGCTTGGGTAATATGCACTACCAGCAATCGTCATGCTTCTGAAATTAAAGAAAAAAACGTGCATTTGCTTTTCAAATGTCCAATCCTGCAGCAGCACACTTCCAAAGCCCATACATGACAGTAACCCGACTCAAGACCCCATGCTCCCAATTTTATTTTTTTTAATCTCTCACTTTGCTCTTCTGAAATGTTGGCATGTATGCCTTTCACACCACTTTAATCTGCAGTCTCTCTCTGTTGAAAATGTGTGCCCATTTTTCTCCACAATTGTTTCTGGAATCCTGCATCTACATATCTCTCAAACTCTTTACCCTCTTCATTACAGTTTTCTCTCTCCCTTTTGCACATACCTTTATTTCATCTCCTCCACTTCTCTGTCTCCCTTGTACAGACAACATACCCACTCCATTCAGCTGTTAGCACAGCATCTTTTCCTTCTTTTTTGTACACATTCTGACAACTGGGTGACCTTTATGTGGTTTCTCAAAATTAGTGCTTTACCATTTTCAAGGTCGTCTGCAGAGAGGCCAACGATTGAATGTGCCTATAATGTGAACACTATTATGACATAATGACAGGTGCTCAGCTCCAGAGTTCTTAATACTGCACTGTCATAAACACCCTGACAACCTGAACTCACCCAGGTAGACTTGGTGAGGCAGAAACTGTTGAACATTTTTAGTATAGTAAGATATGGGGCATTCTTTAATGGTTTTAAATCTTTCAAGACCACACATTCAAAATTGCTTTATGAATCTTGCTTTTCACAAAATTCGTTATTGGAAGTATCTTTAAAAAATAATGTGGCCCCATTTTGACACTCCCCCCCCCCCCCCCCCCCGCCACTCACAATGCGTCAGACTGGCTCCCTCGCTTTGCCTGTTCACTACTTAAAATTCATCCACAACTTTTACGCCCTACCACTTTGAAATGTCACCAGCCACCACTGGTGCATTTGAATGGGAGAGGTGTGTACAGGTAAGTGAGAAATGGTCGTATATACCTGCGGCACAGTGGTGGTGGTTAGCCCTATGCACTGCCAGCACCGAGCCGCTACAAAAATTGGGCAGTCTGACAAGCGGAGAGGCGGTCTCGAACGGGTTGACTGTTGTGGCCTGAGCTGGCCGCTGGAGCCACGCTGGGGGCTGGCCTCAGCTCTGCAACCCAATGTAACCTGCAAGGCTGTTCTGCTGCCCCTCCCACCACCAGCTTGGCAACACTGCTGGTGGTGGAGGGGGAAGCGATCAATAGAGGGGCTCCTGGTTCTCCCCAGACCTGGTGCAACCCTGCCCGCGGTGGGCCCCATTAGACGCGCTTCTGTCCAGATAGACAAAGAGTCTGCGAGGAGGGCCTCAGTTGCTGGAGTTGTCCGTGTCCATGCAGGGCTCTAAGAACCTGCCCCCTCGTCCTGACACCAGAGCAGCACCGGGATCCAACACGGTAGGCTCTAGACTGGCCAGTCACTCTGCCTCCTCACCTCGTCCATTGAGGCTGCTGTTTGCTCCCCACACCCTGGTGCCTCAACACGAACGCTTCTTCCGGATGTGGCTGGACTTTAATTACAGGGCTTACTTTGGGGCAGAGAACTGCCCATTAAGACTTGGGGACTGTAGAAGATCGCGGGCCTACCAATGGCCTGAGCCTGGAGGGCCTCTCCTTGCACCATTTAATTAGGTGGCTTCTGAGGTGGTTGTCTTTAGGTGCATTTGGCCCTCCTGGGTCCACATGCGGACTAACACTAACCTCATATGGAGGCTACCCACTGAATTGGATCCCCCCCCCCCCCCACCGAGAAACAGGCCTCACTGCTCAGTTGAAGGCTGTTAGCTGTGGGCTTGTGCGTACCAGTCCTCATCTGTTTCGCTCTTAGTCTCAAATATAACTGACTGAGCTGGGGGGCACTGGGTGGACCCCACCCTTTATCTTTATTGCTAGTTCCGTGACCAGATGCGGGGCTTTCTGCGGCTCGTGAGCCACTGGTGAAATGACTGGACTGTGCAGGGAGTGTATTCAATAGTGGGAGCACTGATGGTTGCTGTATTAGAGCAATGTGCCTACGGGTTGCCCTGGCCATATTCTCATGGGGAGAAATAAGCAGTTGCTGTCCTCTCCCCCACAGGGGAACACTGTGGAGCAGTACACCACATCACCCACCCACCCCACTCCTAACGCAGCGGCAGACACAACAGGGCTGGTCAAATATAAGATTCTACACTGGTTTAGTCTGCTGATGAGCCCTCCCGAGCGGAGCTGCTTGCTGCCATACAAGGATCCAGGATGGTCTAGGGGAAGATCGAGACAGTGGCGCTGGAAGTCAATCTCCTAATGTGCTGATCTGAGGAAAGTTGCGGGTTGTGGAGGGCTCCATTTCTGAACTTTAATTTGAGGTGGCTGCGCTGAGGAAGCAGATGGCTGTGCTTACTTCCAAAACCGGGATAATTGAAGCACCAGTGTGTAGAATGCGGAGGGCAGATTGCGCCAGAATGATTTTTTGCTTTCTTGGGTTCCCAGAACAGGCAGAAGGCAACGCAAAAGGCCTTTGTGGAGCGATTGATTCAGGAGGTGCTCAAACCCATTGGACCATTTGCATGGTTTTCAACTTAGGGGGAGCCACCAGGGCCCGGTGCGCGCTCTATCTTTGCGCAGATTCTGAACGATAAAGGACCAGGATTACATACTCGAGGCTACCTGGGAGACAGACACAGCCCACTTCGAAAATCATACGGTCTCCATTTATTCAGACTTCACCAACAGAGTCCAGGGATTTAGGAATAGCTTCTTGGAGGTGAACACCAAATTGCATTCATGGGGTCTTCGCTATATGCTACTGTATCCAGCTCGATTAAGAGTCCTGTCTGGGGGAAAAGTCTCAATTCTTGAATACCCCATAGGATGTGTGGAAATGGTTGGAGGTGTGGGACAAAATACCCAGAGAAGGGTCAAGTTAGGGTCAAGCTGGCAAGAGGATAGCCCTTGGGGCCTGGAGCCCAAACTGGAGGTGGGATTAGGCATCGAAGCTGGGTCCCCCACTCCACCACTGTCACCTGGCAGGTAAAACCAGCAGAGAATTGAGATCCAGGGGGATGGTACCATGGTGTTGGTGCCCCCAAGAATCTGGGGGGACACTACACCTACCTCAGAGTCTGCAATGGAGCTGGGTGATGCTGCCATCTGATCGCTTGTCCTTTCACTGTGTTTTGCAGCATTTGTCTCTCCTTTTCCTTTTTGTCTCTCAGCTCTTTCTTCTTCGGGGTGTGTGGGGTGTTGTGCCTATTCTGTAGCTTGGGTTATGTATAGCAGTCAAGTCCACCATGTGCTGCGTTGGTTTACCCTATTTGGTTGCACTATTCTGGTTACAATGAGATGACAGACCATGTGTTTTACATTTGATATGGTATCACATAGTTTACGGGGCGGAGGGTGCTCCTTACAGGTAAGTGGAAGGCCACAGTTCTGGTTTTAGGCTGTGGGTCCCGACAGCAAGGATTGTGATGGATGTGCAGTATATGTTGTTGTTGCTGTTATACTGCCTGTCCGGGATGGAAGTTGGGGGTGTTACATTTTCCTGCTCTCCCATTGGTTGCGGAGTGCTAGGTGTTGATTGCAGTGCGCAAAACTTAATGAATGATTATCTTTCATCACTTGGAATACTACAGGATGGCAGTAAATCAGGAAGGGGATTAGGATTGATCCCCAAGAGACAAACTCACTGCTGCCTGTACGAATATCACAACGTGGAATGTTGGGGGCTTGAGGGACTACTCAAAAAGGTATAGGGTCCATTCCTTCCTACGACTTTATAAGGTGCGGATAAGCTTGTGCGAGGGAACATCGGGTTCAATGGAGGTGCTGCGCATCTGGGACACTCTAGATAAATGCACACTACGTACATACTGTACTAAGGACAGGTCCAGTAGGCTTTTAGCCCAGATATTGCATAGTAAGCAAGATTCCACCCTTATTTTCCACATTCGCACTTTAGGAGGTGCCCTAGTGACTAGTCATCAGGACATATTAGATGTCTTAGTGGGTCACTTTAGGAAGGTGAACCAAGCTGGAGAGGCGGGTCCCGAGTGGATGATTGAGGGTTTCCTGGAGAGTATAGGGTTGGCTCCCTGATGCCAGAACTTGTACAGGTGGCGGGTGACCTATACCCAGAGGAGGTTTTCCTCACCTTTCAAGAGGCATTTGCGCGGGACCGGGCTACTACCTTCACTATGCGAAACTAGAAAATACTGCAAGAGGTGTGGGCTGTGTTTCCCGATGCGCCTTGGCCCTCTCTGGACTTAACGGATTGCTCCAAAAGGAGGAGAATCGAGATAACTAACCACCCTGCTTTATGGCACGGTCTGGGGAGACACGGAGAGTACCTCCTGCACAGCGCACAGGACTAGGGCCAGAGAACTGGAGGAGCTCATTACAGACGCAGATTGGTCCTGCGCATGCAAGCTTGTGAGGACAGTTTCCTGCTGCCACAATTTGAATTGCTACATGTTAATTTCCTACACCGCTCCCTAGACAGATGAATAGGACAGACCTTTCAAGAGGAGCTAGTTGCGCATGTTGCGGGGAATTGGGGTCCTCTTTTTTACATTTAGCCTGGACCTGTGCTGGGAAAAAGAATTTCTGGAGGGATTTAGTCCCTATCATAGTAAAGGGCACGTAGCATTGCGATTCCCCTCACCGCGCTGCCTTGCCTCCTGAACGTTCTGGTACAGCCCAAGGGCCGGAAGACCCCCTACAAGCTTGCACTATTATTGGCAAATAGCCATTGGTTGGAAGGGTGCTAGGAT
The DNA here is from genome assembly GCF_964204655.1 of Triturus cristatus. Classification (NCBI taxonomy): domain Eukaryota; kingdom Metazoa; phylum Chordata; class Amphibia; order Caudata; family Salamandridae; genus Triturus; species Triturus cristatus. The sequence goes on from NC_140589.1 coordinate 530,059,371, forward strand.
GCCACAAACGGAGTCATGGCTCAGGGACTTCTGTGAATGGGTTGCAGCCGAGGAGGCTTAAAAGCACCTTACCCGTACTGATGAGAATGCTGTGGATGCAATCATGGCCTGGAGGCTCCTCCTCAATAAACTGACAGTGACACTAGCTGGGAGGATGGCTCGGAAAATGAGACGTAAAACCTTGTGACTTCTCTGCTAATCTGTACTGGATGTGACGGCTAAGTGTGACAATAAATACATCTTTTTATTGTATATCTGGTTGATGACTTGGACTCTATATCATACTGTTCTGATTGGTTGTCTTCCTCCACCTGGGTTCTACAGAGGGATGGTCTTGTTTGAACACAGTTCAGAATTGCAGTACAAGTGGTACTGGTTTTGATTACAGGTTTAAGAAAGCAGATTGCAACATATTGCAGGTAGAGTACATTCAATTGAATGGGCTTTTTAAGTAAAATGCAGTTAATTACTTTTCAGATTACTTTTCTAACCACAGGACTGGATCCTATATTCAGCCCTGGGATATTTTCTGAAAACAGGTGAGTAAATGCATTTTGGTTAAAGGTATGATTTTTAAGGAATATTATTGTGTTTCAAAAGTTGACACTTATTCACATAGAATCACCAATGTTATCCTACGGGAGGAAATTTACTTAGCAGGTAAGTTAGGTTATCGTTACTTTTTCTTACTCAGTGCTGGATCCTGGATTCAGCACTGGGACATTTCCTGAGAACAGTTGAGAAAACGCGTTTTGGTTAGTCGGCTGATTTTTAAGGAATATTTGCAGTTTTAAAAAGTCGACACTTAGAAACTTTTTGAGAGAAAAAGTGTCAATGTTATCCTATGAGGAAAAGGTAAGTAATCGGTCTTTTGAGTTAGGGTTCTGGGGCTAGACTCAGGGGTCTCTCAGGGTCAGTGATGCACTGTTGTTGCACCTTCAGCGGCACTCGGGCAGCCGGGAGTAGAGTGTTGAAGCCCAATGTTATCCCATGGGGATAGGGGACTCCGGTTGGTGGCTGCTGGGAAGCAGGCCATAGGGTTGTGGGAGCAAAGCTCTTCGGGTTAAGCTCAGGGCACGTTGGGGACCAAGTTAGCACCAAAGGGGCACGCTCAGCGGCGCTGGGGCAGCCGGGTGCAGTTTTGAGGTTGGGTGCCCTGTTGAATTCAATAGAGATTCTCCGGGACAAAGAAACACTGCAGGCTCAGGGACTATCTTCCAGGAGTGACCACTACTTCGAGAGGTAAGTTGGGATGTAGAGGAATGGTTAGGCACCACTGGGTTGGGCACACAAGGCTGTGGGGCGAGGGGTGCCTTTGGACGTTAGATTTTCTTACCCGCTCTGGTCGCAGTAGGGGGTTAGGGGTTCTCCTGTATTGAGGCTGCAGGCGTCGTCTGGAGGCTTGAGGCAGGTCAGGGGTCGCCGGATCTCGGGCAGGATCGCCGGGGGGACCTCCTCGTGGTGTTTGTTCACTCACACAGGCTGGGCTCGGCGGGTGCAGAGTGTGCTGGATTCGTGGTTTCTGGCTGGCCCCAGAAGCTGCAGTTCAAACACGTCCGGTGTTTATGGGAGAAACAGCTTGGAAAGTGAATGCAGGCAGGTCCTCCGGGGTTTTTGAGGTTGCTGGCCGCTGGACACGCCAGAGTTTTGCAGGAGCAGGTTCGAGGGTAGACAGGCCTGTAGGGCTGGGGTCAAGTCAGCGGGCGTCGTCCTCTTGTTAGTGCTGCACGGCTTCTCGTCCTTCTTTTCTTGTGGTTGCTGGATCTGAGGAAGGAAGGTTCAGGGTGCCCCTAAATACTAAATTTAGGGGCAGTACAGGTAGGTAACAGGCAGGGACCAACGGGTCCCTTCCCTGGAGTGGGTACACCCCCTATTCTGCCACTCTCCAGTGGGGGGGGTGGGGGGGGGGGGGGGGAGGGCAGGAGCCTGTTCCTGGTTGGCTGTGTCCCCCCCCCCCATCCTCAAGATGGCAGGGACTCGAGGTTGTGCTTCATCTCGCCTCCCCACCTAAGGGGTGGAGTTGGCAGAGGTGGGCACACCTCTCTTCCTCACTTTGTTTTTCCCGCCGGGTCTCCCGTCCAAAGTGGGGGGGCAGGGGGGGTAGAGCCAGTGGGGACCAGTTTGAGTACAGCAAGTGGTCTGGAGAAGCTCACGAAGGCAGCATGCCTTTGAAGCTACTCCTTCGTGAACCCTGCCCATCCTGGGGGAGGAGGCTTGGCACCTCTTCCCAGGATGTGCATAGTTTCAGACCCCCAAGAGCAGCAAGCTCTCAACCCAGGGGTCCAGAAACAAGTCAGGTGGTGGCAGCCTGCGCAGCCAGTCAGGTCACTGGGAGTTGGTCGAGTTTCAGGGGGCATCTCTAGGATGCCCTCTGGCGTGCATTTTACATTAAATACCACACTGGCATCTGTGTGGGTTTAATGTGCTGAGAAGTTTGATAGCAAACTTCCCAGTCTTCAGTGCAGCCATTATGGTGCTGTGGAGTTCATAATGACAACCTCCCGGCACCATATACTCTTAATGGCAGCTCTGCACTCACAGGGCCCAGGAATGGACCTTGGCACTATAGGGGTATAGGGCTCATGCACCTGTACCCTCACTAATGGCATAGGGCAACCAGCTAGAGGGGTGACTGATGTATGCCAGGGCAGTGGTGTGTGGGCATGACACAGGGATGTGTGCCATGTCGTCTCTTTGTTTTGTTCTGCACCCAGACACTCAGCCTGCAAGGGGGGGTGGGGGGAGAGGGGCAGGAGACGGGTTGGGGGTGCGTGTGTGTGTGTGTGTACGTGTGTGTGTGTGTGTGTGTATGTGTGTGTGTACGGGTGTGTACAGGGCCTCTAAGGGTGGCACAAGAAGTGCTGCAGTCCTTAGGGGCCTTCTCTGGTCACAGTGCCCTGGGTACCTGATTGGCAGGAGTCCAGGGCACACTCAGTCAAAGTACATCAGCAATTCAGCAAAAAGTGGGGGCATACCATTCAAGAAAGAGGGCACTTTCTCACATCCGGGGAAACTGGTCCCATTAAAATGCACATGGCCAGCTGGGCGCACATCTCTAAAACATCACAGTTTGATACCACATGAATTTAGAAACACTCCGCCAATCAGGACAACACACACAGCACATGCAGTGATCACGGTCTCCCTATGAAAGCCATCTGGATACGTTACCCACTGGCCCTCAATGAGTCCACACAAGGTCAAGACCAACCTGCATTTGTCATCAAGTGTGAGTAACTTATGGCTCCATGACTAGGCCCACATTTCACTTCTAAAAAGGATCCATGAATTGTTTTATGATGCGCCAAGACATTTATATAAAGGCGCTCAAACAATTGTACTTTGTTCAGTCCTCAGACCCGCTTCTGTATGCTGTCGGTCGCAGTGTTCAATTAAACCAGCTGTTCCTGTTTTGCCTCATGTTTTTTTTTTAAGGTATATTCATATCTGAGCAACATTTAAACAGGCCAGACAAAAGACTCCTGCAAGCTGTGACTTTGGTCAACAAAAAACAGTAAAGCACCCTGCTGATCAGCACCTTTGCACTGCCTAAAGCACCACAGATCCTGACACATAAAACACAACTCTGTGTTAAGATGCCAGCTTCGAATACCAGAGTGTAAGCTGCAAGCCAAAGGTTTAAATCCTCTTGGCCTGAACCTTAGCATTTCATCCTTCTGCGATCTATCAAATGAGAAGCATATATCGGGTGAATATAGAATCTTATACTTAAGCATCAGAAAACAATCTAGTTTGAGGTGTAGTCCAGATAAACAGAACAAAATTATGTGACCTCCATGTCCTACCAGGTTACCAGGAAACCTGTGGCGCTTGCTTGATTTGTTACGCTTGGCTCAACATCCCATATCTTTAAGAATGTTTAGTGTTCAGTGAGCCTTTGGAGTTCCCCAGGGTTGATGGCGGATGGTTGCAGTGTTTGGGCTCAGTGTCAGACAGCTCCCAAAAAATACTACAAAACCCAGACACTCCTCAAAACTGGAAAGCCAGGGAAGACCAAGATACCATAATTTTTTTTTTTATTATCATCAAAATGCTAAAGTGTTTGTGTAGCCACCGCAGGTAGATGCAGATTCCAAAGTAAACTGCCCCTTACCATGGGGGTGTGAATGGGTGGGGGGGGAAGAGTAGATACTTTAAGGCCTCCCAGCCAATATCCCTCTATGCACCTAGAAGGATGCCCAATAAACACAATTTCCACCACATCACAGTTACTCCTACCCACCCAGCAGCCAGGAAGTGATGGACTAAGTGGCTGCGAGTGGTGCAGATTTTCTGTAAGGCAGAATGGGGCCCTCTCATCATACCTCAGCCCCCCCCACCCACGGCCCACCCCACACCAGACATCCATGGCAACCTCCCAGGAGCCCACATACTGCAGGTGATGTGCCTTTCCCTGGCTCTAGTAATGAACTCCTCATTTGTGTTTTTATGGTCTGGCTTGACAGCACAGCTGTCGTCAGATAATCATGTGAGCATCACTAGAGAGGGGCTTTGTCTCCACCCACGTTTGGAACAGGAGCACATATTTCGATTTGGCGGACGTTATGTTCCTCCACACAAAAAGGTGCTTGCCCTCCATGCTTGTGTGATCATTTTTTTTTTTTATCCAGCTGCCTAAGCCTGAACTTTAAGGGGCAAAAGCATGAGATTGGAATGCTGTTTTAACCTTCCTGTATAAGTGGATCATTTATGTAGTTTTGCTCTGGCTGCACCACAGATGGTAGGCGGGTAGTCCTTAACCTACATGCATATTTAGGTATGGCTTGACAGTGCAGCCGATTATTCTACAGTTCTTTGCATCTACACAAATGCATATCTATTTCCATACCATTTACTTGTAATGCTTCAAACAGTACCATACAACATTCCTTTACAGTCATACCGATTGGCATTGTTAATGCTGGTTTATAGTTGGGCTGCAGGACAATTCTAATAAAAAATAAAAAAAACTCTAAAGACATACATTTTAAGACCGGACTTAGTTTGCAAAGAGCTATTTGTGAAATCGGATTGGAGTACTTTGAAAATAGCTTTTACGCAGCATAACCTCTATACAACTAAACCATTTGATAAGCTAAAGTAGGTATGACAGGGGTTTAATGGGTTTATATAGTTTGTCTTCACGGCTCATGAACTCGGTTCTTTTTTATGTCAGACAAAGAACTGAGCTAAGAGAAGATGTTCCTCCTGCTACATAATCAGCACCTGGTACTGTAAATTATTTACTATTGTATTGCTGCTCGTTTGCGACAAGTCTGCTTTGGTCTCTGTCCACCAGTTACAGGGATAAGTAATATCTAGGGCCTGGCAGAAGAAGCGATTGTTTAAAACGTATTTTATAGCAAAAGTGGCAATGGAGAAATCGCAGTAAAAGAGCCAAGAAGGTGTTGAATCTGTAGTAACAACAATGTGACGAGCGTAAAATCTAAACTGGACACCAACAGCGGTATGCAACATTACAGCTAGTAGAGAAAACATACCTAAAATAACCTAAAATAGAAACACAACTGCACATTCTTACACATCTCATCTGCTTTCTGTTCCCGATTTTCTGAAAGCTGCAGCTGTTAAAGCATCTAAAAGCAATAACGTCTCCCGGGACAAGAATTCCAGGAAAACAGCTACACACTCTTGCCGTTAATTGGACCTCATGCCATTAAGGTTAAACTTACAGAGCGGTTAGGAGGAAATCCATTCAAAGCATCTAAAATTGCCAATCGATACTTCCACAATAATAGCACAAAAAGAAGAGACTATTTTTTTCTAAAACATCAATGTGTAGGTAAGGAAGCAGCGAGTGGAGCGGCAGTAAAATTATCTCCAATGACATCTCAGAATATGTGGCATTTGTTTAATGAACAAAGTTTTTTCCTAACCCCCACAAACTCAAATTATGTTACTCCTTTGCACATAAAAGGGCTAAATGTTCCAATTTAAAATTCTCATAAAACCAAAGCAGCAAGGAGTGAATGCGCATATCAATTCAGTGCATCCATTTCTCACCTGCCGAATACTATCTGGCCTCATTTTATTTCGCTTTTATTTTAAGCAATTGAAGCTGTGCAAAGCGAGGTTCAAGAAGCACCGGAGGCCTTTTCCCGAAAACACTTCTTGCATGAGAAGCTGTATACAAAAGATCACGGTCTTAGTGATGTCCAGTTTCAACCGTGTGTGTACGGTAGGGGCATGTAATTGCGAAAGTACAGTTATTTTCACATCAAATATATTTACACATTAAACATAATTTACAATACACAATTATTCACAATTAACGCCACATGGGGGAAGTGAGTTATCATTTACTATTTTTTTGGGTGAAGTGTTGAAGTAAGGAGGGCTGGCTAAAATGGAGACATTAGACCCACATCCAAATAAGAGTACTGTACGCAGAAAAAGCTAACACTCCCTTTTTACACAGAGGGGCGCCTTGAATAGCTGTACCCAGCGGCAGCAACGGATATGTGAAATTAAAGAGGAGAAGGTCCACAATGTGTAAAGCAGGGACTCGTTTGCTACAATATTGAGGTATTTTATTGCTATTAAATACAGCAAGATGTCTGAGGATGTCGTGCTTGTGCACGTTTTTTCCCAGTCCTGAAAGGCACCTAAAGGATTTCTTCTCCAGACCGTGCCTCCATAGGACACAAAATACACGATAAACGTGTAGTAGCTCCTCCTTAGTCCTAAAACCCACGGCATAGAAAGACACTGGTTCCTTGCACATCAGCAGATTAAGCATGAAGATGGACCTCAGGAAACAGCAGTTGAATGATGGTCAAACGATGTCTCGCACCTAAACAAATGAACTAGCCATATTCCAGGTCAACTGGGAGGCTCTTGGTCTTCACCGGTGATCCAACTTATGGTACTCTATGCCAAACTTCTCCAATAACTAGCTCACGAGTTACCGGTAGCTACCTATAAGTAGCCCTGCTAGCTACCTATAAGTAGCCCTCCTATATTAGAAATGTGTGTTGTTCATAGATTGGTTCAACAAATAAAAATTAAAAAGTGTGTATTCAAGACAAAAAATGTGTGCTTACAGAAACCGTTAGATAATGTTTGGAGAAAAATGCCTGAACTTCCAAAATATATGCAAAGCTAATACCTGAGCCATACATCATATGTCACTGGCAAAACATGTCACTGTTCTAACATTAACAGTATTAGTAGCTCAGGATGATTTTCATTGATCAGAAGTAGTTCTTTTTACAGGCAAGGTTTTAGACCCCTGCTATATCCTTTTAATGCCTAGACATGCCTGACCAGGAGCACTACTGGCTCCAATGGACCCTATTGTCCCAGTCTGAATGTTCAACCCACACTTTGTTCCACTCTTAGTGCACCATGTGGGCCTTGTGGGTGGTGCCAGGGATTGCCTCAACTGGGATAGGGAGGGTTAGGAAATCTGAGACACAACTGGCACTCATTTACCAAAAGTGGTGCAAGTGAGGGTTCCATCAAATGCCCAGTTCACTAACCACTGAGGAACCCTCATAGCTTCCCAACCCTTACGGGCCATGGTGCAGACCGTCAGCGTCCTCTACCCTTCTGTACATTCTGCTGCCCATTTCCATTTTGCCACCATTCTCCTCATAGCGGTCATCATTGCCTTTTAGGTCAAGCCTGAGCCAGCTCGCGTGCGCTGCTCTGCCAGGCTTCTTGTAAGCACTCTAAACTTCTCAGTGTGGGTCTGACTCGCCCACGCATTGGGTTGGCTTTTGCGTGTGTCATTTAGTAATCATTGCCTGCAAATGGCTAATGTCCCACCTCTTCTGCAAAGGTTCACTCCCACAGCGTTTTGCTCTCGAGAGCAAGCAGCGGCGCGCAGGGTGGCAGCTGCATTCCTGGTCATGGCTCAACGTGCCTTGCTTTTATCTTATCGCATTTGCTATGCATAGGCTCCGTTGGTCTCTGATCACGACGAGCTGAAGAGAATATTCAGAGCGAACTCATGACAAAACGCTCGCTCGACCTCTACATAACCCGTAAGCTCTCGCATGGCAGGACGCGAGAGCGATCCAAGCCGCTGCATATCCTGCAGACCCATATTGTCCTTCCTTTCTCCCCAGTGAAGGGGTCTCACCCTCATTGTCAGCAGTTATAGTCTCGCCCTCCTCCCCCAGAGGATGGATATCACTCTCATGCCCATTAGTTAGGGCCTCACCCTTCTCTCCAAAGGATGGAGCTCACCTAGTTGCCAGTAGGTAGGGTCTCGCTCTCCTCCCCGCGGCCATGGTTTTACCCACATCCCCAGAGTTTGGGGTATCACCCTACCTCTCTCACCCTTCTTCCACGTGTTGGGCTGCCAAACATTTTCAGCGGTGGAGGTTTCCCCCTACGATACATCTTCTCTCCTCCCAAGAGTTGTGCTCTCGCCCCCACAGGTTGGAGACTCACCAGCTGTGGAACTGAATCAAATTCCAGTGAATTCGGGTAAATACAAGGACATGTGCACTCACTCAGTCACCTGCTGCTTCCATTTCGCACTTGATGAAATTCCTACACAGAGTAGGTTAGAAGCTACAGCACCTTAAGACTGGGTTCAAACAATGCCCTCCTGGGTATTCGCGTCCTCTGACATTTCGATCCAACTAAGGAGGAGAGGCTTTTATCATTTCCAAGTTCATAAAATCGATGTATTGTTGTGAGTGAGAAGACCTGTTAACAGCATTTCAAGACTACAGCCCTGAGGCAGGATTGGATCGTGTGGTGCATAGACATTCTGATATTAAAGGCACAGTTTGTGGGTGTCGTTCAGCAGAGTTTAATACGATTACGTATTTAATGTTTTTTTTTTTTTTGAAGAGCTGTATGCTGCGTTTCGACTCCACTCTATGCGCCTTGGGAGGTCAGTAATGGTGACCGGCAATTGTAACTGTATACAGTCTAGTGGTTTATGTTTAGACTATTTTGTACTGCGCCATGCACTGCAGCTTCAGGGCGCTCGACTGAGCACCAGAGTACACGCTAAACAATAAGGATCGATATGGGGTCTGGCCCACGAGACAGCCGTGCCTTTGTCACTCTCTCATTGTGTGACGTGATCATGCGAAAATCAGTGTGCACAGTCAAATGATGTAAAATTGCATGGTTATCGGTGCAATCTATAAAAATCGAACACATGGATACAATCTTATTTTGAAATGTAGGTGCAAAACCAAGTCTGTGTGCGTAGAATCTACGTGCCTCAAACATGTTGGAGCAAATTTGCACGGTGTACCAGTGGATTCTATATCATTTGTCAGTTAGTCCAGTAAATATATAAGAAATAATGCTAAACTTTTAATGAGACTAACTAAAAAAAAATGCAAAAGCAAATACAATTTTTATTCACACATACTAAACACAATACCTGTACAAAATTAGGCAATACCTAGCAGCACAACCACTTCTATGAGAAGCATGAAAACTCATCTTAAACAACATTTATTACACAAATTACTCCCCAATAACTCTTTTCTGTGCCTGTATAAATTCACTTCCATTCAGTAGATACTTTCTACATTTGTCCATCCGTATAAAAGGTTTTCTGTCCAAAACGATTACAAATATTAAACACCCTCTAACTATTATGCAGCTTTTTTTGCAGGGATTTTCAAATTATAATTGCCTTCAAATAAAGTCTTTACGTAGCCATATAGAAAAAGAGCACACCACTAACAAAACTATGTATTTAATTAAAAAAAAACATTACAAAACACACTAACTGCATCACACTACGCAGATAATTAAAATCATTCCAATTGTTTTTTGGGTGATGTAAACTTACATATACCACCAACATACACACCAGCAAAACACACTACACACATACATCCCACCAAAAACACATCATATCACAACTTACCACTACATTCCACACCATGCCACTGCCCATACGTCACTACACTAAGCACAACTTGCACACAAATTTTACAATACTGAACACAGCAGCTACATTGCTCTACATCTACAACATACCTCAAAAACATTGCCAGTATCTCTGGCTAAACACTTGTAAGGTCCCAAAGGCGAGACCTATTGGCTATGCCAATGCTTGTTCTTTGCAGTTGTTGCTTCTCTTCCCTTTGTGCCCTTCACTTCATCTTGTGCCCATCACAGACCTATCCCTTGCCAACAGCCATCTCCATGATGCCTGCTCAACAGGGGCATTCAGTAATTCCACTGCTCTCTGCAAGGAGGCTCAAAGGTTGTAGTGAACTCTCTGGTAATTGTGCGCACTCTTTTCCCCAAGTCTCAAAAGGATCTAGGTGTCCCCTCTGCTCACCATCCCTTTTACTTGTGTCCCCTTTTCCTTTAGGCAATCAGTTTAGAATTCTACCTTCCTGCAACGGTCTCATTCGAACTAAACAACTTGGACACAAATCACTCCTACTATCTCACTAATTAAAGCAACACATTAGTGCTTTTTTTCTGCTCAGAAAATAATTTAAACGAGTCAGCACTGTCCAACACGGAGTCCAAAAAAAGTGCTATATGGCTCATGAAAAGAAAGACTCAGATTTTAATATATGTGGTGACAACTGATGAAAGCTGGGCCAGTACAACCTAAATAAAGGCAGCTACAAAGAAATAATGCATCGGTGTTGTTTAACTATAGCAGGGATTTATAGGTCTAAGGCCATCTATTAAATTAAACATCTAAACAAGTGTTGGTGCAAACTATTGGCTTTGGCCGCGAAAAGCTCATCTACTTCCATAGTATATTCGGTTAAAATAAATTATTAGACACCCTCCTCTAAAATGCGTGCTTTACTTCAAAATGTGATATGTCAGCGTAGTTCTTCAGGACTCACGGGGTGCTCCTGGAACTGCTATAACTAACATACTCCACGATTCCTAATTCCAGGGTGGGGATGAGGGGGTGGGGGGAGGCGGGAGAGAAATGGATGTGGCGGCTGTGGTTATTCACATCCTTTTCCACATCCACCAATATTCAGCTTGCTCCTACATTCACCTACAAGAACTGCAGTCATAGTCACAGCTCTAGCTGAAGCAAGTGTGATATCACACCCAGTCCAATCCTTGTTCGCATTGACAGCTTTGAGCACTAGTGGACTCGAACCCTTGTGAAATATAATCCCACTACTGCGCATTTCCAGCAGTGGTGTTTCACTGAACACCAGATCCCAACATCTTGCTTCTCTGTCCTGAAATGGATGGCTACCTATTAACGTATCTTATGCACTGTTTATTGTATTCAAAAGAAATCTATTCCATTGAAGTAATGTGAAGTATACATTTTCAACATCATAGATAATAAAAAAAGAACGCGTTAAACCCATCTCATGTACATCTAAAGAAGCACATACATGCCATACAGCTGACAATCAAGTTGACCCTACCAAGCTATTACATATAAAAACGTCACAAGTTTTCACTCGCTTTAGTAAACTAACCATATTAAACCTCAACTTCTCACATATATGCAACAGCACAGATACTACGCCTTACTTAGTTGGCTATCAATTTGATCACATTCTGCACTGACCACCCTGAGATGCAAGATGGCTACAACGCGGAGGAATACAAAATAGTGATGGGTGGAATGCTTGAACGTCCGCCACTGATAGTTACTTGGGGCTGCATCCCATTCCACAGTTTTCTTGCCCAAAATGCCACCTCAGACAGGAATCAGCCATATGCAAATGAGCCTTGGCCCAGCTCCCATAGTAAAAGACCACAGTGAACTGCCAGATCAGGTCCATCCTGTATCGAAACACAAGCAACCTTATAGCAGCATGGGCTATCTGGGCTTTTTCATAGGGGTGCAGCCTGGTTCCAGTGGCACAGTTTGCTCTGGACCCACGCCTTGGCATACCAACGCACTTGGGGCGTTGCCATGGATTAAATTAATTTCAGCCACTAGTAAGAACTTGAGGCCGCATCCAGTCCATCATTTTTTGTTTTGTGTTACTGTTTACAGGGGACCTGGCCTGGCATTAAAGCCATGCATTCCAACTCACTACAACGCAACTACCAGAGACGACAACTTCTAGTCTTCCTGCAATTTACATTAGTGTTCAGCCATCATACAATGGACACATCAGTGTTTGTGATGGACGAGAACATAATCCCTGAACTAGACCACCATAGTATGAGTCAAGTCAGATTCCAGCCTGTGAAAGCTCTGGAACCATGTGGAAACGTATGTCCCAAAGCGCTATGAGGAAGATATGCAATACAAATGCTGATAAAATCTTTATTATATAGTCAGTTTCAGCATGGTTGTAAACACACATTTGGACTACCTTTCACCAAGACATACTACAGGCGCCCCCTCTCACTTCCAGCAAAGTACTACAACACAGTTGACAATTGAAAAAAAAAAAATGAAAAAAAGGACACTTTGCAGCACAGCTATCAATTACTTACTTGAACGTTTACCACACCCACTGTCCCAAAGCTGCGCCCAAGCCCCCCAATTAGCATAATTTTACTCCACATACTTAAACTGTCACGGATTGTCACTTGCATTATAAAATAAGCCATATGCTATTAAAGTTCATACATACACGGTCAAGACTGATAACACCTTCCCAACTGGATAAAAGATTAGTGATCCTGGCGCACATGCACACACTGTCTCGCTCAGCTCAGCTACTAGCTACAGTCCTCTGAACAGTTGAGCTGCAAACTATTAACCACCACTGCACCGGAGCAAGCCGTGTGTTTCAGTGCCGCTCGCGATGGCCCGACGCCCTGCCTGGGCCTGTCAGCGCCAGCGTAGCGGGATTTATCATTACCATGGCGAGCTGAGCTCATCATTGCAGGAAGCACTGCAGCAAAATTAAATTAATTTCAACTGCTGCCCCACCCACCAGCTTAACTGTTAACATTGTTGCACTTGAGCTCAGCCAGCCCACAAGCCTATACCAGCACTCACCGAGCACTGCCTGTCACTCCAGCTTTTACCAAATCATGTTTTAAAGGCTAGCAGGGCTGGAAGTGCAATTGTCAGGACAGTCCCGGTACAGTCTCCAACTTGCCATGACTGTCCCGGCAAACACAGGACAGTTCGTAGCTATGCTACAAAGACATGTTCTAGTATGGTTTAGTTAAAAGTACAGAAGGAAAACGCACTTCGATAAAACAAAAATGTGCTTTTATACAAAAATATCAGTTGCCTAATTTATACAATATTAAATTAATAGAGATGCAGCCCCTTCCCCCATGGTAAACATAAAATGCTCTGTCAATCTAGACCTGGTTTTAACTGTACGATGTATTGTAAGTCTTGTCACAGTCATAAATGGAAGTTTCATAGTCACTGCAAAGTGCTTACTCATGAAAACAAGTTTAGAAACAACGTTGCAACATAAATACAATAATACTTTAACTGTTAATAGACCAGCAATCAACAACTCTGTATTTTTAATGCTGGGACTGGTGCTAGGTGTCACCACTTTGGACATCATTAAGTTAATAGCCAGTGACCAGAACGTCCGGTAAGAGACGCACGCGTAAATTAACATATTACCTCTAGTGATTCACTAAGTAGATGAATGCAGAAATCTAACTCTTCACATCATTGAAGGATGTATTTATAGGCCAGGTGCTCACCAGAAATGAAAGGTCTATTTATCATGGATGCTGAGCCTTTGCTATTTCAATAGGCGCTCGCTTAAGTGCATAGCTGAATAATCAAACTTTGAATTGGGCAACAAAACGTCCATTGAATTGCACTTTAGAATAAAGGAGTAGCGATTAAGTAGCAGAATATAATTTAAAAAATGAATGCTTTGGCACCCTAAGAGTTTCAGAATGAAAGGACACAGTCTAGGTTGATTTGTTAGAAAAACACAATTTTCCATGAAAACGCACAACACCAAACCATCCACTACCCGTGATGAGCAGTCAGAAAATGTCTTCGAGAACGACACCTTACTGTAAATAGACCATGTGAATTCTCACTTGAAAACGATCTGTAACCAGCGTAACAAACACGACTACCAACTGAAGACTGACATCTCTCAAAGGAGTTCAATAATTACAGATGCAGGTGACTGTTTTCTGTATGGAGGTATTGTAAGCAGATGATGGAGAATAAGAAAATGGGTTTTGTACCCCCCTCACACTTTTTGCCTGGTGTTTGAAGCAACTTTGACTGAAGTGCACTGTGTTCCTGCTAACCAAGTCCCCAGTACCAATGTTCTTTCCCTAAAAACTGTACAATGGTTCCCTCAGTTGGCAAAACCTTTAGCACCATCTGTAAGCCCCTAGTAAATGGTACCCTGGTATCTAAGGCTGGAGATACTCACAAGGGTCCCCAAAGGCTGCAGCACAAAATGTGCCACACCAAGGGACCCTTACCAAGCACATGCAAGACTGCCATTGCAGGTTGCGTGTTTTGGGGCAGACAAAAGAGAAAACATGACATGTCACATCTCTGCGTGCCATGTCCCTAATACTGCATGTAATATTTGCAAGTCACCCCTACAGCAGGGCTGGCAGCCCTAAGGGAGGGTGCTGAATATTACAAGTGAGGGCATGAGCACATATGCCCTAGTGCTGGTCAGTCATATTACTGCCAGTACAAGTGACCAGGGAAGCCATTTTAAGACATGAGCTGGACACTGCTGATTAGACTCTTAGGGCTGGCAAGCTTCAAAGAAGCTGCGGTCTTTGGAATGCAAATCTGGCTCCCTTCACAGGAGAGAAAGCCACCTTGCCGCCTGGACAGGTGGAAAAATTAGCTAGCCAGTTAGGTGTGCCTCCTCCAGGCTAGTACCTCCCCTAAGGTGGGATACTGGGAGGTGGACACTATTTTTCAGGAGTAGCCATTTTTGTGATGGCATACTTAGGAATTCTGGTACAGGGTTATGCACACTTCCCACAGGAAGTGGTCATATAGGCATTGTAATGATTCCAAGGGTCAGTAGCCCATGGACAACTACCATACACTCCCCTAACACCCCTAAATTACGTATTTAGGGGAGCCCCTGGCACCAGATAAGCAGATCCTGATGACCTAAGAAGAGAGAGGGCACCGAAGAGCTGAGAAAGCAGAGGAGAGAAGAGAGAAGAAGCAGCTGACCTGGTACCAGCCCCACTGGCCTGCCTGCATCGCTCATTGAAAACTGTGCCAAAGTCAACTCGTCCAGAAGTGGTTTACTTCAGATACCTGGGAAGACTGCCTGCCTTGGAAAAAGACTCAACACCTCCTGTGAACAGTGGACCTATTCTGAAGAACCTCAAAAAAGAGAAGACTCTGGAGGCCTCCGGAACAGCCAAAACCAGACAGTTGAAGTCACAACTGCACCCGTCACCTCTAGCCCGAGATAGAATCCATCGTGGTTTTACCCCTCTTGGACTTTCCGTTGTTGCCTGCAGCCTCTGCATGCAGGCCCCCTCAACTCCGGCTGCTCCGGTAAGGTAAAAACAGACCCCCAAGGACACCTCTGTACCGGTCGCCCTGGGCTTTGGAGAAGAGGACCAAAAGGGGTCCCCCTCCCATCCCTGAGCTTCGCAAGGCCTGAGCCCACTTGCTGGTTCAGTCCGACTGGCCTCCTGGCCAGAGCATGCAGCCTCTTTCCTTAGTGACCGATCTCCTTTGAAATACATTGGGCTCCCAATGCTGTTTTGCACCCTGCACCCAGCCGCCACCATGCCGCTGGTGGTGTACTGCTGGTGCTGCCTTGGACCATGCCCACCACGCACCTTAACTCCTGGAGATTAGTCTTGTAAGTTGCTGTACTATACCCATTTCCAGAACTTGTTTTTCCTTCCATAGGATAACATTGTAGAACTAAGAAAGTGCACTACTGTCCACTAAGTGAAAATAATTTATATTCAAAAACGTACTTTCTGGAACGATTTTTCTCTGATGCCTAAACATGTGTAAAGATACTTGCTATTTTTATAAATTGGTATGGATCTCATTCTTGAATCGCGTATGTTATTTATTGATCACTGAGTGTATTTGCAAACGTCTTGCACTTCTCTGTGTTAAGCCCAAGGCAGCTCCACAACACGGTTACCTAATCGAGCACTTTGGGATGGAATGGGATAGCATAGCAAGGCCCTATCCACTCGTAAAGGAAACCCCTGGACTCTTTACATGGCATTTCAACTTTTTGATACATCAAATAAAAGGTTAGCTTCCTCCAAAGAGGAACCAGATTGTGGTTACTGGTCGGCAGTGATCTAGCAAGGTAGCTGGAAATAAAAAACAAGCATTTGCAATGCAATCGGGTCTCACCTTTGGGACCATATAAGTATTTAGCCATGCAGCACAAAACGCTGGGACCTGTAATATCTACTGTTGTTTAACACGGAGGCTTCGACACTAATAGGCACATTATCGCATTATACAAGGTTTCTGATAATATTTACAAAACAGTTGCAGCGACTGTTAGAGTGGAAGCGCCCTATTTAAACACATAATCACTTAAGTCCCTTATTTTCAAGTTTATGCCGGCAGCCATTTGTATCAAGTTAGTGTGAAATGCCGTAGTGCTCGAGTGGTTTTTCTATGCACACAATACTAGAACAGTTAAACCAAATAGTGGGGCCTTTGTTTTGCACATGATTTTGCTTCACCTCTTTTGATATATAACAATCTGATTATACATTACAAGTTTAAACAAACACGGCACAACGTAGAAAAGTCATGTTTTGTAATAATGAAGTCTGTCATTGTGTTATGAGATTACCTGCAGTGATATTAGCTGCTGTGTTACAATAGTGACACTATTCCTGAATATTAGATGTAAACACATTAGGAATTTGGGAAAGTGTGACTGTGCCCTGCCAGTGACCTGGCCAAAGAGGGAATAAAAGAGCTGAAACTGGATCATAAATTTAAAGTTGTTCCGAAAAGGGACCCCTAAAATAGGTTTGGCTCAGGGCCCCAAGAATCCTTAAGATGTCCTTAAGAGCAGCAGGGGGGGGGGCGACACATCGGGGCACCTGGATAGCACACACAGCCTCACAAGCCATGCGAAAGGTAAATTAACTTCAGGAGCCAAGTGCACTTGAGTTAAGAACTTCCAAAATATCCAAGTTGTCGAAGCCGAAATCAAAGGAAAATCGAATTCCTGAGGATACTTTGCCCCATTTGCATCTGTGCATCAGAAGGGCATTTGTATGAAGATGAGGGTACACAAAACTGGACGATGAACGCATCACAAAGATGATGGACTCCTATAGCGCAGAGTAATAAGAACACTATCCAGCAAAGACACTTTTTACTGACAGTTTCTACATACCACTCTGCCATACAAAGGGTGGGATCTAATGAAGAGTGCCAGTGGCTATAGACAGGGAAGATGTCACCATAGTGACTTTGTTAAGTACATCACCTACCCATGCTAACTAGCGGAGCACTGAGGGGAAATCATGTCTGGGAGCTTTCGCTGCTTAGCCCAGCCTTGGAACAAAACATTTCGTTGAGCATGTTGTCTTTGGAAATGTTCACAAAATCTAAGGTGGTGTAAATTAACATACTTTTCACGTGGCGTTTTTGTCTGCTTTCAACTTTGCTGCTTCTTTTTAGCAGAATATTAATTAGCCACACAAGTCTTCACTCCTGAGCATTTGTGCACTGTTCTGTCCTCTTTTGTCCAGAGCGTTATTCATTTCGAGCACATCTGCACAATCATATCATGAAACAGAGGAAGGAAGAATGACAGCCAGAGGCGAGAGGAAAGAGGCAACTAACTAGGGCTAACTGATGCATGGCTTGTTGAAAATAACCAAAATCTTAAAGAGCCCCCACCCCAACAAAGAACATCTTTTCCTTTAGAAAACACAGCGCACTACAGCAAAGAAACTATGGACAAGTTGACAACCACATATGCAGGTCTAGGGGAGAATGTGAGAAGTAAGGGTCGCAAAAACAAATATCCCGGGTTTCCACTGGAACAACCTGTTAAAGTAAGACTCTTAATGAATGTTTTACATCAGTCTCCAATGTTTCTATATTGGTCTAAAAGACAGGACTCTGAGACGAGGATTATTTACAGCACAATCAATGTTCATTCTATGGTACAAAGTTTGTAAATTAATTTGAACTCCCAGAAGAACAACAATTGTGTGACAAAGAATGCAGATGGTTTTAATCGCCCTCAAAAATACATTACAAGATTAGTTATATGAAAGATTCTGTTCAATCTGCCTCTGGACTGCAAACAGGCCCCCACTATTCCAATGTGGGCCAGATTTGCGATACAACAATCTGTATACATTTTCTTAACGCCGCGTTAACATCAGTTAATACGGTACGGATGCATTAGATATAATTTACATTGCGCCGCTTTACCTACATTTCTGGTGCTCAAAAACAGCAGTGAACTAGTGGTAGTAAAGTGCATACTGACTGGTGTCCTAGACCAGGAACATTCTGGCGGTCAGCCCACTACCCAGATAGCACGTGCACAAATCCACGAGTGTGAGCATGCTTACGTCAGGCTTGGCTTCACGCGAGCAACAGAGTTGCAGGAAGCTTCCGGATCAGCTAGGGAATCTACCAGCACGCGGACTTTTGGTGCATGCACACGATATAAGGCAGCGGGTGCATGTTAATGTGCACTACTTTAAAAATAAAAAGCATTTGCAATGCAATAGAACTCGCGTTTACGCATTCGTTTTCTTTCACTTTCGCGGCCGCACGGCCGCTTTGAAGTTTGATCGCGATTGCGATCACTTTCACTTTCGCGTCCGCTTGTTATTTCCTTCTCTGCTGCATGGTAAGTCAAATAGTATTTCTGGCCACATGCCACAGCAGGCGGCACGTTTGTTTTCGATTGCTGTGATTTCAGAGCGTTTTAGCTGGATATCCTGCGGTCTGCATCGTGTACTATTTTTACAGACTGCACAACACTGAGGGCATAAGGCACGCTACATAAATAATGTACCAGCTAAACCCTCACGAGGCTTCCAGCCGGGCTGTCTTTCGCCACTTCCGCTGGGTTAGTCAATTAGGCAGAGGTTGGGTGACCATCAGTGCGTTAAACGGAAACGTGCAGGTACTCATAATTACAATGCCTGTTTACTCCTGAGAAGTGCTGTTACTCTCCCAGTAAAGGTTTCTAAGTAGCTGTGCGAAGTCCTTTCAGATTAAACAAGTACTGGCCAGTACCTGTCAGTTTAAAGCACTGGTGACCAGATTTCGAAAACAAAAAAAATTAGTCAATTCATGAACATAGGCTACAAGTTTGTATCGGCCCAGGGGTTCATAATGATTTTAATTGGCCATGCTCACCCGCATAGAAACGTAGACAATGAGGCACTAACCATAAATAAATTTCACTTTTGCACACAGTATCATGTGAGTTAATGACGTTGCTTTCTGATAAGGTGGTTTAAATCGAGAACTGGAGCACATGAAAAGGTGCCTCCCTTTGTGTTCAATCAACCTTCTGTAATAACCGGGGAGGTTTGCTAAATTTATTGACATTTTTCAGGGCCGATTATGAAAAAACAAGGCTGTTCTGGATATATGGTCATCCTACGCAGAGGCCAAGTGACATTTTGGCTCAAACATTAGCAAGAAAATTTCTGAAAAGTCAGCTGTGATGTGGGTTTTACCATGCTATTTATCACCACTAGTTCCAGCCGTGCTCTGATTTTTTACTCCCCAGTGAAGATCCCCAAACCAAAACTTGCTCTGACAAAATTGGCACCGCTTTCTGTGGTTACACACATTGAGAAATGCAAATGTGTAAAGCCCCAATTCATGTACAGTGCTCCATCATTCACTGTGCAGCTGGATTTGCGCTATATAAATACCTCTGCATGTGCCCCTTACATTTTTAGGTCTCGCCTATTCTATCCCGCAGGGAAGGATAGGCGAGATTATAGTAAGCAGTCCGAAAAGTCTACCTACCTGCGGATCGCGTACAGTTCATGTGAACACAATCACGCGCATTGTCAACAACTGCCACAACCACGCGCATTCTTTACAGCTTCCATTTTCTACCAGACACTTCGTGCGCGCGCGCCGCGCTCTCCCTCTGTTGCCACACGCATTCAGCTCACCAGGCTGCACACCCCCTCACTCTCCATATGGTCGCACTCCTTTTCTTTGATCTCCGCCGCGCGTTCTCACAGGCTCCTCTCCGCCCACGCGTCTCTCCCCTTCTGTGTAGTTCTGTCCCGCCTTCTCTTTCTCGCATTTTTTTTTTTGGGCTTTGTGTGACTGACTACTTGACCTCGTGCCTATGAGTTCTGCATGCGTCTATTATATTTATTTACTTTGCATGTTTTTTTTTTATTTCACTTTACGCACCCAAACATGTTCATTGTTTCCTTTCCTTCTTACATTCTTATGCGGAAAAAAACCCCACTCTCTCCACAAACAGCACTTTTATCCTGTCTCGCCTCTCTGTGTTTTGCTGTCTGCCCTGGTCTTCAATAGTTTCCAGCCTTTGTGTTCTGCTTTACGCATCCAAACACGTATGCTTTTGTCTGAGTTTCCTGCTTACATTCTCATGCAAAACAAACAAAAAGTCACTCTCTAAAAACAGCACTTTTATCCTTTTATTCTGTTCTGCCTCACACAATGCCCTACACACATTAGACCACACAAAATGCTACCTCACACACTGCCCTACACACATTAGACCCCCCCAAACTGCCACCTCACACACTACCCTACACACATTAGACCCCACAAAATGCCAACTCACACACTGCCCTACACACATTAGCCCCCTCACACTCGGCACCCCCTCACCCTCAAATAAATAAGAATACAGTTTACTTCCAAGGCATTGCAGTCATTTACGTGAGCCACTGTCAGATTGTGTATTTCTTTTCAATACTAATACAGCCTTTAAAGAAAATAGAAATACTGTTTACTGAAAAGTCACTAAACACTGCCCCCTCTCACACAGACCACACACAATGCCCCCTCACACAGACCACAAACACTGCCCCCCTCACACATACCACTCACACTTACCCCTCCACACAGACCACTCACACTTACCCCCCACACAGACCACACACACTTACCCCCCTCACACAGACTACACACACTACCCCGCTCACACAGACTACACACACTACCCCGCTCACACAGACTACACACACTACCCCCTCACACAGACTACACACACTGCCCCCCTCTCACACAGACTACACACACTGCCCCCTCTCACACAAACCACACACACTGACTCCTCCTCACACACTGACCCCTTGACACACTGCCCCCACATACACTGCTCTCACACATTACCCACTCACAGTACTTTAGGTCACACACACTGCACCCTTACACCCCACACACACACAGCCTGCACCCTTACACACTCGCACTGTGCCCTCATACAATTCCCCCTCACACACTGCCCTCTTACACACTGCCCCCTAGTTCGTACGATGTCAGTAGGTGCCTTTTCTAAATTTTAACAAAAACAAAAAAACGTTTCTAAACCACATCAGTAGATTTTTGGTTTTTTTCGTCGGTTAATGTCTATTGGTGCTAGGTGTTTTGTGCTTAAATTAGAATTATTGTTTAACTTTATTTAACAAATGAACAAAGTTCACGTGGACGTTGTGGTCTGAAAATGTTGTGGCGCGCGAGCGCCGCGCTCTCCCTCTGTTGCCACACGCATTCAAATCACCAGGCTGCAAACTCCCTCACTCTCCATATGGTCGCAAACCTTTTCTTTGGTCTCCGCAGCGCGTTCTCACAGGCCTATCTCCACCCACGCATCTCTCCCCTTCCGTGTAGTTCCGCCCCGCCTTCTCTTTCTCGCAACTTTTCCGGAATCTCGGCTCTGTGTGAATTACTACTTGACCTCCTGCCTCTGTGCTTTGCATTCATCTCTTATATTTATTTACTTTTGAATGTGTGTTTCATTATTTTACTTTACGCACCCAAACGCGTATGCTTTTGTATGACTTTCATTCTTTGCTTTCCTGCTTACATTCTGATGAAGATCACTCTCTCGACTAACAGCACTTTTGTTCTGTTGCGCCTCTCTGCGTCTTGAGGTCTGCCCTCGCAAGTCACCTGCAACTGGTCCTTCACATAGACTGGCCCCTCGCACACAGACCACACACACTTTCTAAAACGCATCAGTAGATTTTAGGTTTTTTTCGTTGGTTAATGTCTATTGGTGCTAGGTGTTTTGTGCTTAAATTAGAATTATTGTATAACTTTAGTTAACAAATGAACAAAGTTCACACTGCCCCCCTCTCACACAGACCACAAACACTGCCCCCCTCTCACACAGACCACACATCTATCTATCTATCTATCTATCTATCTAGCTATCTATCACCAACACTCTATCGATCGCCATCTAGCTATCTATCTATCACCATCACTCTAAATACTTATCTATCACACAAAATCTATCTATCTATTGCCCTCACTCTATCTATCTATTGCCCTCACTCTATCTATCGCCCTCACTCTATCTATCTATCGCCCTCACTCTCTATCTATCTATCTATCTATCACTCCATCTATCTATCTAGCTATCAGACTCACTCTATCTATCTATCTTATCTATCTATCTAATCTATCTATCGCACTCACTCTATCTATCTATCGCACTCACTCTATCTCTCTATCTAGATATCAACCTCACTCTATCTATCTATATATCTATCGATCCATCTATCTATCACCCTCACTCTATCTATCTATCGCCCTCTAGCTATCTATCGCCCTCTATCTATCGCCCTCCCTCACTCTGTCTATCGCCCTCCCTCACTCTATCACCCTCCCTCCCTCTGTCTATCGCCCTCCCTCTATCTATCTATCTATCGCCCTCCCTCTATCTATCTATCGCCCTCCCTCTATCTATCTATCGCCCTCCCTCGCTCTATCTATCGCCCTCCCTCGCTCTATCTATCGCCCTCCCTCGCTCTATCTATCGCCCTCCCTCGCTCTATCTATCGCCCTCCCTCGCTCTATCTATCACCCTCCCTCACTCTATCACCCTCCCTCCCTCTGTCTATCGCCCTCCCTCACTCTATCACCCTCCCTCTATCTATCTATCGCCCTCCCTCTATCTATCTATCGCCCTCCCTCTATCTATCTATCGCCCTCCCTCGCTCTATCTATCGCCCTCCCTCGCTCTATCTATCACCCTCCCTCTATCTATCACCCTCCCTCTATCTATCACCCTCCCTCTATCTATCACCCTCCCTCTATCTATCACCCTCCCTCTATCTATCACCCTCCCTCTATCTATCTATCACCCTCCCTCTATCTATCTATCACCCTCCCTCTATCTATCTATCACCCTCCCTCTATCTATCTATCACCCTCCCTCTATCTATCTATCACCCTCCCTCTATCTATCTATCACCCTCCCTCTATCTATCTATCACCCTCCCTCTATCTATCACCCTCCCTCTATCTATCACCCTCCCTCTATCTATCACCCTCCCTCGATCTATCACCCTCCCTCGATCTATCACCCTCCCTCGATCTATCACCCTCCCTCGATCTATCACCCTCCCTCGATCTATCGCCCTCCCTCTATCGATCTATCGCCCTCCCTCTATCGATCTATCGCCCTCCCTCTATCGATCTATCGCCCTCCCTCTATCGATCTATCGCCCTCCCTCTATCGATCTATTGCCCTCCCTCTATCGATCTATCGCCCTCCCTCGCTCTATCTATCACCCTCCCTCGCTCTATCTATCGCCCTCCCTCGCTCTATCTATCGCCCTCCCTCGCTCGATCTATCGCCCTCCCTCTATCGATCTATCACCCTCCCTCTATCGATCTATCGCCCTCCCTCTATCGATCTATCGCCCTCCCTCTATCGATCTATCGCCCTCCCTCTATCGATCTATCGCCCTCCCTCTATCGATCTATCGCCCTCCCTCTATCTATCACCCTCCCTCTATCTATCTATCACCCTCCCTCTATCTATCACCCTCCCTCTATCTATCTATCACCCTCCCTCTATCTATCACCCTCCCTCTATCTATCACCCTCCCTCTATCTATCACCCTCCCTCTATCTATCACCCTCCCTCTATCTATCACCCTCCCTCTATCTATCTATCGCCCTCCCTCTATCGCCCTCCCTCTATCTATCTATCTATCGCCCTCCCTCTATCGCCTTCCCTCTATCTATCTATCGCCCTCCCTCTATCTATCTATCACCCTCCCTCGCATCACCACAGCATCACTCAGCACCACCACAGCATCACTCAGGGCACAACAACATCACTATGCGCTACAACAGCATCACTCGTCGCCACCACAGCATCAATCTGTGCAACCATTCAACAACAACTGGTTCAAATATGTTCTCTCAATGTTTCAAACTTTATTACAAATGTCACAAAAAGATGTTAATATTTCACTTCTGTTCTTGGATTTTCGTCACAATAAAATACACTAAACATAATCTTCACAAAAGTTATTTACAAAAGTTTAAGCCATTGCCATTATAAATTACAATAACTTTTATTGAAGTATTAATTATTTAAAAAAAATAAAAGCCATTGTTATTTGTAATATCAATACATCTAAGTCACGTAAATACAACACATATTGCCTTACAAATGCTATAAGTGTCACATTTACAAAAGTTACAACTATTGGAATTGTAAATGACAAAGCTATTAATTTAGCTACTTTCAAAACCAACACATAAATACAAAATGTGGCATTTACAATACCAATAGCTCAAACTTTCCTAATGCGAGACCTATTGCATTGCAAATGCTTGTTGAAAAAGCCAAGGGCACCAATACTTTTGTTTCTAACCCTAAAACAGTAATTTCCCCTCACACACAATGTTTATTTTTTAAAACAAATCCATTTTTGAGAAAACGATATGTTTTCTCAAGTGTCACTTATATGCAGCTAATACCCAGTTTCAAACACAAATGGCGAACCGAGGTTCAGTTCTTCTAGCAAAAACTCCCCTAAACTTCCAGGTTCTTTTCTTTGAATAAAGTGCCACGGTTTTCAGAGAAGGCAGGCGTCCTAAACACTCAAACCACAGTCAAATGTCTAGACCCACATAGATCGATTGTTTCAAGGGATCTCGTCCTTCACAGCACAATGGAAGCTCTTCTTGATCTGCTCAGGGCCCTTCTCCTTGCCGGACAGTAACTTCCCTAACCTGAGGAATGGCTCTCTGCTCTGGGGATTCAAAATGAACCATGTTTCCTCAATCTTAATTTAGGTTACAGCGTTTTCTTGTCTTCCTAGGTTCAGCAGGATTTAGATTTCAAGCTGGTGGGAGTGTGGATTTATTGGCATTATCCAATAGTCAAGGGGGGGACGCGGGGACTGGGCTCAAACCACCCTGACATTTCTGGGAGGACCTATACCAGGAAGCCCCATTCCTATGTTCAATGACTGTCCACTTTAATTAACAAATTAAGTGCAGTCTTCGTCCTATTAAAGAGAAACATCCTCATACTCGCCATCCATCTAATGCCGCTTTCCCCAGGTACCATTAAGGAAGAGACTGCCCAGACCTTTCCCTTCTGTATCATTCCTTTGACTCAGTCGAAATAACAGGCCACACCTGCCTATTATGTGAGGCAGCAACCAAAACATCTTCACTTGACTCACAAGCAGGAACCACCCAAACCTGTGTTTGGGTGATTCCTAATAGTGTCAGCTTGCTGGCAGAACCACAACAAAAGCCATTTAACCAAAACGAACGTAGTTTTCATACAGAGCCCTAATTACGAAAACACTTTACATCTGCTGTCAAAGTTGTTTGTTGTCAAGTGGCGTTCAATTCAGATATGTTGGCCGTGACCCTCTGCCAATAAGTCTATGTTTGCCAAGTTCAAAGAGTTTAGCCAGATAGGCTGGGGCGCAGTTTGCCTATTTGCATAGGGTTTTTGGACGCCCTCTGCCATGATTTGGTCAAAGCTGGAGTGGCAGGCAGCGCGTGGCGAGCGCTGCTCGGCAGGCTTGGGGGCTGGCTGAGCGCAAGTGCAACAACGTTAACCGTTAAGCAGGTGGGTGGCGCGGCAGTTAGTTTCTTTTTGCAGCAGTGCTTCATGCAATGATTAGCTCAGCACGCCATGGGAATGATAAATCCCGCAACACCAACACTGCCGGGCCCAGACAGGGCATTGGGCCATTGTGAGTAGCGCGATTCTTTTATATATTTGGCAGCTCAAAACGTTTGTGCTACATTTCTGCATATTGGCTTTGAATTATAGAATTAAAGATGTTGTTATGTAGTTCTTAATTAGAAGTAATTCCAGCTGCAGCCAGTTCCCGAAGTTGGTACCCACATGATTAAGAATTACATTTTGTGGGAAAAATGTGACTCCTGATTTTACCCCCCGCCCACACATTTTCCTAACCTCGAGCGAATGCAATGTGTGGATGAAAAAATGCCCAGTAAATAGAAAAACTGTGGGATTCCCAAACTAATTCCCTTGGTGTTGGTGCTTTCAGGAGTAGGAATACCTATGCAGGAGTTTTGCACATCTTGGATTCAAGCTCTCCAGTATCTTGGGAAATTTCAGGTTGCAGTAGAGTTTTTCTTGCGCCCCTGCTGTCTTTATCTTTCGTTGCAGGACCCAAGGAACTTTCCGTGGAGCCTGTCAGTGTTTCTGCTCTCTACAAGGTCTGCTGGTTGTTGAATACCCACCACACTGAGTGGAGGTCCAAGAGATTGCTCATGATCCACCCCCGGGGGTTTCTTCCAACCCTCGCAGCAGAGCGGTGGAGGTGTCTCAAGCACGGCTGGAGTACAGGCTGGCTGTAGGTGTGTGCGTGTTCGCCAGGTTCACTACTCTTTTGTCCAGGTGGGGAGTTTTTTTTTTTTTTTTTTAAAAGACTTCTATATAGCGCAAACTGGACCCAAGAAATCGGGTATCGGACCGCTTTACTTGAGCACCAGCTTTGTTACAGAAGGACACATTCATTTTTGTTAGGCACAGGGAGATTAAGTGATTTGCCCAGAGTTGCCGAGACTCGAACCTGGTTCCCCAGCTTCAAGGTGGACTGCTCTAGCCCTAAGGCTCCATGCTATCGGTCTTGACTATATGTATGAACTTTAATAAGCACATTGCTTACTTTACAATGCAAGTGGCAATCCGTGACAGTATTTTGAGAAGGAGGAGTTAAATGATGCTGATTATGAGGGCTGGGTTGAGTAGGCGGGGCTCTGGGGCAGTGGATGTGGTAAATTTTCAAGTAAGTAATTGATAGCTGTGCTGTAAAGTGTCCCTGGAATTTTTTTCAAATGTTGGTAACTATGTAAATTGCGTATTTACCGCAAAACTGACTCGGTGGCACAAAAGAACAAGCGTTGCTTTTCCCGATTTATAAATTTCTTTTAAGGCATGATGCCTATTGTCTTTGAATAAGCACAGTATTACGTTCCTCTGCACGACAGAAAGGCAGCAGAACAACGTGTCTTGTTTATTGCTTGCCCACCCTCCCAAGACATGCTATAAATAATGTCAACATCGCCTTCCCCTGCTCTTCCTCCTTCTCCTCCCTTTTCCTGGAGCTGCTACGGGAGTGACTCTTCCAGCGAGGAAGCCAGGCCTGTAACCTGAGGTGAGCTCTGTTATATTTCATCTTTTTTTTTTGTTACTGCTCCTGACTTTCACCCATCCCTCTGCCCGCTCTTTGACATGCAAACTAAGAAGGAGTACCAGCTGGGGGAGGTAAGGTATAGAGGTGGGCAAGCCAAAAAACATAAGGAGAGTTGAGTCAGAGGTGAGCCAAAGCGGCTCCAGCTCTAAGAGCCCATGCAGGAGCCAAGCCCTAAAAATATTTAGCATGTAAATCATGCAACAATGATCATGTTAGAATATGATATGGTGTCTTCAAAGTGCAAATGCATTTCACCTTACTATTATCAGACTATATCTCTGTATTTAGAAGCACTGATTAAAAGAGAGTATTTAAACATGCACTGAGAAACACTCCTGCCCCCGCTCTGATGACAATGCTATTACTGGACTAAGAGGCAAGTCAGTTGTCATGTGATCCCTATATGTGACCCAGATCCTTAATATAAATGGAGAAACATTATAACAGAAAACACAAATGAGGTTTTTGTAAATTGCAGATCGTGAACTCTTATTTGAAGGTGCTCTCATATGTTGGAATGAACAAAAACGAGGTTCAATTTAAATATTTGATTTAACTCACACAATTTGGTCAAGCAGGGAAGCCGTGACTTATCTCCAATTTCCCAATTCGGTGCTGGACAATTCAGCTACTAGGTATCTCTTTTGGACATCCAAGGTAAACAAGTTAGCGCTTTGTCCTTACGTCTTGGAGGATAAGATAAGTGTGTGGGTGACAGGCAGAATCCACATTTTATTTTTGGCTGTTTACACTGCACAAGTGTTGCCCGATGACATAAGAGCGCTTCATAACGGACCTTGTACTTTTTTTGGGGCACAAGGATATTTAACGATGTTCACATAACACTGAGCTGAGGTCAGGATTCTAAACTGGTTCCCCATATTATATAGGCGGTAGCTGTAGCCACTAGGCTACATGACCTCCTATTGAAGCGTGGCTCGTTTTGGGCTCGAGGTTCCAAGAGGCTCACGCTTTCACTACCTCACCCACCTCTCCAGGTGTCCCGTCAGCCGCAGAGACTGTGGGAGAAGACCGTGAGTAAGATGTGCAACAAAGTTCGAAAGAAAGAAAGCAATACTGCTTTCTATTCTTGTACACAAATGTATTGATATCATATCCTTTCCGGTTATTGACGGTCTAGTTCCAGGTGTTCTGTAAAAATGCTAATTCTTTATCCTCAGTAATTGGCCCTGCTGTCTCTTTAACGAGGAGATGGTTTCATCATTCCTTTGACTTTGAAGCTGTAATCTCTGTGTACATAGATTCATAGCTTTGACCTCTTCTCCAGTTTGAAGGGCAGAAGAGTAAAACCTGACTACGGAGGATACGGTCATGAGTCAGCAGATGTTTAGAAACTGGGCTACTTCATTCCCGCACAAAGTGGTCGAGTAAGGGATGGGCATTCTTTTACATCCTCGTCCTTTTTCTGGGAAGAGGCCTGTCCAGCTAATAAGCCCTCAACTTCTTCCTCTGTGTGAGTCTTTCACGGAGGCAGCTCGGTGAGGATTGCACTTGCTGTGGAGGTGTGCATGTAGCCTATTTACAGGTCGTACATTCCTCCCCTGATAAAAGATACCACTGTACTAACACTATTCGTGCATGCACAAAACCTGTAGTCCAATATACCAACTTCCAGTGAGAGTTTGTTAGCGGAGTAATGGTCCAATAGTCGTGACTACCCATAGCGAATCGAACTGAAGTTAATGATGATTCCCTTGAGACAAGAAAACTAATCCTATTAACCAACAACCACCACTGGAATATACACTAACTTTGGAAACCTAAGTAGTATACTACTAATCATAAAGCGCTTACACTTCTTGAAAGGGGTGGTAAGCGGTATATAAATGCAATTACTATACAACAACATTTTGATGGAATCTTTGGCCAACAGAGCTGAAACAGTGATTTCTAGAAAGGAAAGCCCAATACCAGAGCACAATGTCCCCAATGGCATGGCATCAACTAAACAACTTATTACGAACTGCTAATAAACATTAAATATTTAAAGTCATTAAGTGGTGTGATACATTATGTATTAATCCAGGACACCTGGTTTGGTTATTTTTTCAACTTTCTGCTGATAGATTTTAATGATTTACAAAAGCTTGTAATTTGAAGTGAGTGTTGGTGAGGGTGACAATTGCAGTATTAGCATCTACCATCGAACCATCATTTTTAAAACCTAACCACCACCCGTCGGATTTCTTTTTCTGTTAAATGTAAACACTAGATGTATCATTTCTGCAGTTCACCATCAATCACAAGCTAAAAGTAGTATGCATATCTATTGAATAGCATGACTGAGAATACTGCAGGCTATTAGTCTCAAACCAAAACATTAGTCTAAAACTTAAGGACTTAATCTATTTTAAGGATGAAAGCCATCACCCATCCAAGGGTCAGATGCTTCTTCACATAGACACCCACTGGGGACACAAATAAAATTTGCAGTCCACCACAAGGTAGTTTTGGCAGTTTTACTCCATGCCGTTTCACTTATGCAGATTCCTCTTAATTAGACTTAGACACCCATGCCACTCATCATATAGGATGCTCTTCCAAACATTTTATACCTCAAGAACTCCCCTCCAAAGCAGCTCCTTTCCACAAGTACCCCCACAATGGCATCTCAACACCGGGTCAGTCTAGGGAGGAACCCTATGCTGGTGTGATTAGGAGGAGAGCATATACCATGTTTTTTTACTCAGTATTTCATTTTTGATAGGACAAACAAATACATGTAATTAAAATAGGGTGCCATAAAAATGCTACAAAACACACAACTGTGTGCCGCAAATTTCCCTTTTTTGTGCCTCAAAATATCCTAATCAATCCCGCAATATTCTGCAGGGGGTCTGTACAGCACAAAGTATCTTAGGCTTGATGGAGGGCTGCCATCTTACATTTTCCAGCATTGTGATTGAGATTAGTTAGTGATCATGATCAATATGCATTTTTTTAATATATTGTTAATCCATTCCTATGCTAATGTAATTGCAGTGCTATTTTATTTTGCTTTTGCCCGAAGGGCAGTGCTACCATTTGGATTATTAAATTATAGCTTACAATGCACGCTATGTATAGCCACGGACCTTTGTTTGTCACTACACTATATGGCACTATTATTACCGTAGGTGTTTTATATTATCTGAAATCTAACTTGTACTGGCATTTTAACATTTGTACACAATGTGAGATAGTAATGTTGTGTACCACAACTCACTTGCCATTCACATCTTTCCTGGAACCAAGTTAATTGTGTTGTACTGTACATAAGCTTGCTACACTAGTTCTCTTAAGCTAGAATTAGCCTATCCAAACAATCATGGATGTTAGAGGCTAACTTTCCATAGCAGGCCAAATACTAATTTAAGGGAAACACCAGGGGTCGAGCTAGGCAACAGATGACGATACCAACTGCCACTTGGAGCTCCATGGAAAAAGCCCAATGCTAGTGCCTAGAGTAGTGCACTGATGAGCTGGTGATTCCAATGAGGAATCCCTCCCTGCGCACTAAGCAGCCATCTTGCAGCATTGCATGTCTGCCTAAGGCAGCCAGTAGGCCACAAGGTCGCCCCTCACCCCCCTCCAACATCCTTTGTTGGCCTACCAGTGAGCCCTCACTGCAGAGTGCTGGCTGCTTATCTTTTGGTGCAAAAGGGCTGGACATACAAAGGTGGAGGAGTGGCAGCCTAGTCAAGAAACTGTTTGTTGTCACAGCATATTAACAGCAGGAAAGAGGCAAAGTATGCTCTCAAGCGGCTGCACCATTGGAGCAGTGCAGAGCAAGGACGCTTGCCCTCGCAGGACATTTAGTGATGCTACAATACTCCCCAAAGACCTGGGTCTGGCTTCTGTTTCTCTCCCTTCCTGCTCGCCTTAGTAGGGAGAGGGCACGTGCCTGGCCAGTGCATCTTCCCATCTGGAAATACTGGAGAGACTGGAACAAAACCATGTCTGAACCAGAATGAGGTACTCTGCTCTCCCTCTTTGCTTGCCCTTCTAGGTGAGCTTATACTGAACACTTGCACAGGACCATAATGAGTGATTAATTGCAGAAAACCTAAGGCCCTTGAAGCTTCCCCCAACACCAACTATTTTACTGGCATGGATCTCCTCCGCTACCCTACCCCATTCTCATTCACCTGTTGCACCACAACAAGCATTGGATATTTTAGCTCCTTCAAAATACTGGACTGGACGGGATGCTCCTGGGTTTCAACTCGGTTTATGCCCTGTACTCCACTAGAAACTGAGCCTGTGGGTGAGTAATCCCACTGGAGGGTCAATTTGCTCAGTCAGGTCTTTGGTGTTGCTCCCAGAACTATGGCTGCCCCCGATGGGAACTGCACCTAGTTGACAACAATGTCCTTGGCAAAACTCTCAGGCAGTTGGGGGCACCAGGGTTGATGCAGGGATCCATGCGGCCTCTTCGCATCATATCAACTTTGAGGCCATGAGGGAAATCACATGTATGAAACAGAGTGCGGTTGGCTACAGGATCACAGAACTGACATCAGAAGTCAAGTCAATGAGTTCGGACATGGCCAGACTGATCAGGAAGACAGGGTGCAATCCAATCATGTCTGCTTCTACGGAATAATTGAGAAAGACAGCATGAGGGCTTCTTAGTGGCCATACTTCCCCACCTATCTAGCATGACCTATGAACCACCACATGAACTACAGTGAGTCACAAAATCCGTCCTTGAGAGACAAGTCTGTGGCAGCCCAGACCAATCCTTGTGTATTTTCTTTGACACAAGCAAGCATGACAAATCATCCAAGTAGCATGTCGGAATGGCCCAAAAATGCTTGATGGTCACCGGATTCAGACCTTGGAAAATATTTCTTCTGAGACCAATGTGAAGAGGAAGACTTGCTTTGTCCTGAGGCCCAGACTTTGCACAAGGGACATAAAATATGATATAATGTAACCTTCCACATCGTGGAGTACTCTGGCCCTGAAGATCTTGAGGTTCTTGGACAGCATGGAATCATCCTCCCATGATACACGGAATGTTCCTGATGCCTTCTCACTGAAATCACGCTGGGCTGGTCCTCTGCGCACTTGGGCATCAGGGTCATGGATGGACGAGAAAGAAATAGCTCCACAGACACTCCAAAAGGTACAGCCCGATCCAAGTAGTAGAATTAATGACCAGCAACAAGGAATGAGACAAATTCAGGTTCCCTTCAAAACCTACCATTGGAGCCCTCGCTGTCAAAGACTGATCAACTGATTTTAGGCAGCAGATATAGTCTACCTGCCTGCATAAATATTCAGTCTCAGAGTTTCTCTCCTTCTCAGGTGGGGCCTGGGAGTCGGATTCCTGTGCTTGCCTGATCTGCTCCGACAGTTGAAACATTTCCTATATTATGCCCTTCCCGCTGATGTTTTGTCATGAATCAGTCACTACCACCACTTTGCACATTCCTGCACAATTTTCCAAACATCCTTGCGCAAAGCGGTCCAATAGATGACCTCCACATTCAATCAAGCCCCATCGTCCTTGGATTTATATTGTATGCCTCCCTCTCCTTGATCCAGAGGAGACCCACTTCTCTGTACAACTGGGTACTTGTACATGTCCAAAAGCTCTGCCCTCAACCATTTCATACACAGATAATTGAAGCACACTACAAACTGTTCAAAGGGCTTGACCCAGATAGCCCACAACCGGTGAGTGGCAGCACAGTACACCATTGACAGAGTTTAGCTCCAGGGCCTGACCCATTGGGGACTTGAGCAACCCCTCTCTTGAGCCTCTGCCATTAGGTTTGTTTTTTCCAGTCCCCAGTACTATAATGTTTAGTGTGTGATTATACATAGTCAATTTTTGAACAGCACTGCCACACTACGCCCACTAACGTAGTGTACATTACCTTGATACAGTCTAATGCTTACCCTAATAGTCATGAAGGTACAGTAGTCATCTGTACCCCATCCGACCCCCCCCCCCAACCACCTCTGCCAACCAACTTGTTCCAAGAAATGCAGCGTAGCTATTTTATTCAGGAAGAAACTAAGGTGCACATCCCCAAAATGTGATTGGACATATATGTTTGCCAAGCTTTCGCTATGTGTCAGGAGTTTTATCGCGGGACCAGTTTATGGCCCTAATTTACCATACTACCAATCCTGCCCGAGCGATCCAGAAATTGCACTTGGTTTGGCTTGACACCAACGATGGTTGCTGGTCATCAGAACCTAGCAATTAACGGGATCAGTCAGATAGACACTCACAATGTAAATGATAGGGCTGTAATGGACAAAGTCTTAGGGGGACCACGGCCTTCTGGACATATGGAAAGTCACTCATCAATCAGAAAAGCAACACACTTCTCTCCTGCAAACATATTACTCAGTAAAGGATAGGCTACTTCCTCACATCAGACTGACTTATTATGTTACAAGTAGCAAGATTCTGAATGGGTCTCTGTCAGATCATGCTCAGATGTTGAAACAAATGGAACTGCGTCACAAACCTGCTCTGAGGAAACCTTGGAGCATAAATGTCTCTTACTACAATCAGTAAACTAACAAGCATTGGAAATGCAATAGGTCTCACCTTTAAGTTAGTCATTTGCTTTGCTAAGGGTATTGTATTATAGCTATGTATCATTGAGTGTATGTATGTGATATGTTTTGATTTTATGTTGTTAGAATTGTATCTGTTACCTATGTGTTTTGATTTGCTGTTGCCTTTGGGACCTTATAAGTGTTTATCAATGCACTTCCCAGCATAAGTAAATAAATAAATACATACATACATACATACAAAATAAACGCTGGATCTGACCTTGTGTAATGTAATAGGTGCTTGTGCAAAACACTCCAATGCGTTTACCAGACCTTTATTCCACTTCTAAAGGCACAGAGAAAACACGAAGAACGCCTCAGCGCAGTGCCGCTCCCACAAGGAGGCCATTCACCGACCCACTTTGAAATCAAAACTGCGCAGATTGAAGTGTTTGGCAAAAAATAAACTCAGGTCTAAAGACTTGAGAGAGGTCTTTTTTCGGGAAAACGGCAACTTGTTTGTGGGTGAAGGGGACACAGGGGGCAGTGGGAGGTCACCCTAAGAGCACTTCCAAGAAAAGCCCAGTTGGCTAAAGTTGTGTATCCCACCCATTACAAAATCTAGTTGTTAAATTCCACCCAAAAATTCAGCACATGTTTCACCCAGTGGTGACCCAGGGCCGAGATATTTAGTGGTAACAGTGATAGCTGAAGTGAGAAAAAACACAGCCGGTTAGTTCTGCCTTTATATAATCCAGCCTTCAAATTCCAGGGACCTTTGGTAATATCTGCACCAACCCAAAATCTAATAAATATTCCTGGGCAAGACAGGGGCCAAAACGGACCGTCGCCAAGTACAGACTGTGGGCAGAGGAAAGCACTGACACGGGTGAATGAAGGAGTATCGGTAGGGGAGGTTTGGGGGCAGAGTGAAGGGCTGATGTCAGGAGGCAGGTCTGTGGCCAGAGTTATAGTCCGAGTGGGCAAGAGAGAGTGAAGGCTTAACGGTAGGGGAGTGTTCGGGCAGATGAAGGGCTGTCCAGGACTGGTCAGAGTTAAGGATGAAAGGGAGGGGCGGCTTGCTTAGGGGCAGAGTAAAGGACTGACGTCAGAGGGCAGGGCTGGGGCAGCACTGTGGACAGACAGACTGGGGAATCGTGAATGATGGGACAGAGTCAATGAGTAGGAGCACAGAGCAAGACTAGGGTAGAGGCGAGGGAAGACACTGGGCAGTGTGGAGGGAGTGGGACAGATCCCCAGGCAGGGGGTAGAGTGCAGGATGGGATGCTGGGTAGGAAAGACTGGGGTAGAGTGCAGGTCCTGGGAAGGAGGCTGTGGTGGTACTAGGCAGGGCTGAGACAGTAAATGATTGGGACAGTTAGATACTAGGACAGAGTGATGCTGGACTGGGGTTGAATGAATGGCATATCGCTGGACTGGAGTTGGTGAAGGATGGGACAGAGCGCATGAATGGGACAGGAATAATTGCAAGGCGCAAGGGTGGTGTGCGGGTTGCGTTAGCCGCAGAGCCTAGGGCAGGTTGGGCAGGTTCGGGGCAGAGTGAGCGGCAGGGACAGGTTTATGGAGCAGAGTCCTGTCTGACTGCCCTAAAGCCTGCCAAGAGGGGAGCACTCTGTGTGTGAGCCGAAGGCAGGCAGGCGCAGCTTGTTGGAGACGAGAGACGTTTCTGTGTAAAGGGACATGCGCTATGTGTGAGGGTGGTGGAGACAGGCTCTCTTGGGGGTTAAACAAGTGATGTCATCTATGATGTTACGCGTGATGTAATCTGTGACAGCATGTGTAATGTTTTGAACAGCGCATTAGATTATTATTTTTAATGGTGATTTGCGGGTGTGTGAAGGACGAGCTTGAGTATGTATCTTTTCACACTTATAGCGCCTCTTCAGCCATGAAGTGGCTGAAAAAAATACTTATAGTAAAGCTCTATTGTGTGTTCCTAGGGGCCGGCTTGCCGGTGCTGGTTGGTAAATAATGCATTTACCACTTTCCCCCTCCTTGCTGAATTTTCCGCCAGTGTGCTACACACTGCTAGCACCAGTCATGCTCTGCTAGCGCCGGAGTGCACTTTGGCAGCAGAGGTGCTGTGCTTGATCATTATCTTGAAGGGGCTGGTCTGGACTCCATCCCCCCCCACCCCTCACTTCCCCAGCACGATGTGCTGTTGGGCAGAGTCTACAGCGGGGTATTGATATTCATCGGCGGGAGCTCAGTGCGGTCTGTGATCGCATAGCACCACAGTGCTGATGGAGAAAGGCAGCTCCGCCTCAGAGCCATACTGAGGCACCCTGGCACCAGAGCTCGGGGCCTGTGACCACCGAATGCACCCTCGGACACTGACTTAAGTACTGCCACCAACCCTGCACCTCCTGGCATCAGAGTTCAGTACTATCACAGTACTGGTCCTTGTACTATCGCATTACCGGTTGTGTGCACGCCTGGCAGTGGCACCAAACTTCAGTGCTGTCACCAACCCTGTTCTACCTGGCATGCCCCTGCGGCACCAGGCCCGATTGCGGCTGCAATACTCCCCTCCCGACTGTCTGTGAATAATACTGATTTTAAATCTAGCGGCTCCTTGTGCTATGTTTGCCTCGTGACACCTCTGGAAAACTGAGCAAACTATTACTTCTAGACATTCTCATGAAAGTTGTACTCTTTACACCAATGTATGCTGTATATATCCTTGTCTGACGCAAGAATGGTTCTGCAGAGACGCCTTTCGCGGAGCACGTTCACCCTTCCTCCTCGCGGGGCCTTTTTCACAGACAGGCCAGGCAGAAGGAAACCCCTAGGAGAATATATTTTGCCGCTACTTTGGTAAAGGCCACACAGACCCACGCGTGATCCGGCGGATTGCTTGGCATTCCTTGAGCGGGCTTTACTGAGGCCAAATAAATAAGCCCATTGCTTCTCGTTAGGAGGATAAAAGTAGTAGAGGGTGGAGGGGAAAATGTAAATAGGAGCAGGCAATGGAAAAAAAATAAAGGAGAAGCGAAGAGTAAACAAAGCATATGCGGGGAGGAAAGAAAGTGAAAGTGCGCCGAGCATGCTTTCTGCTAAGACGCTGGAATTGAAGAGACTGTGGAGAATGCAACAAAGCAGCGCGCCGTGCATATCTTCAGTCCGGGCACGTCCACATGCCCTGTCCAGGCAAGTACGCCGAACGAAGACAGGGAGGGAACCAAACATGCTTTCCTTCCAATCGAAAGCACGGATTTAGCAGGCGCCGCCAGTAAGAAGCGTGGGTGGAGCTTCCACCCTCGCTTCGCAAACCAAACCGACGACAATAGATCTCGCCAGGAGCGAGCAGCGCATGCGCTGCGTCGCTACGCGAGAACTAAAAAAACTGTAATTGAGAAATTACATCCGTTTCTTTCTAGAGGAAGGGAGCCACTCCGTAAAGTCATCACAGGTCTAACAGAAACATCCAATGACGAGGGACTGAGCCATCTCTAATAAATGTAAAAAAAAGCTACAAGCTAGCCAAAGATACAATGAATCAATGATCTGATCTTACTCTGTATCACCAACTGATACAAAAAGGGGAAAAGTTCAGGTAGAAAAATATTCCCTTAATACTGCCTATACTTAGAAGGCTGAACATGTGTTACATTTTCCTAGGAGTCACAGCAGGTTATTGGCTCTCAAACTTTGGAAAGGGGACGGGCGGTGGCGGGGGGGGGGGGGGTTATGATTCATTTCCACAATTTATGATGCAAGGGCTAGTCTGAGATTCCACTCATTTGCTCAATACTAGTAATGCTATAACTCAGGTTTCCGGAAAAGTGGACACAGGGGAGCATCTTCCTGTGCCTCACATACCCACAGAACTGCGCTGTGATATGAACAATGCATCTGCATGGTCCATGGATGTGATGAATCACTACCACTAATGTACTTGGAAATTTCTGATAAAGAATTGGTTTACCCTGGATAATGCTTTGTTGCCCTAGCAACTACACAAGCCAGACAGAAAACCTGAGACATCAACACTCATAGAATTGGTGTAAAAAAAAACACAAGGGAAGGTAATATCCAGATGCTAAGTAGGCACATGCAGACTAAGTAAATCTGGTGCAGTATCAAAGAACAATAATAAATAACTAGATGAGGAGAAGGCTCTTTCTTCCATTGAGAAAAGGTACAGAATTACCAGTAGCTGGATAGAAAAGGATGACCCGGATCATAAAACAATTGTAACTGGTGCTATTACATTTCCTTGGTGTTACAGCAGTGCTTGGAGCAATATATTTCACCAATGTGCTACGAGAGCAAATTTGCAATGAGTGAGAAGATTATATATGTGCATTTTTTGTGTTGCACTTTGTTGTGGCGATGCGGTTATGTTACTTTTTGTGCTCTTATGTTTTATTACTGCATTGTGGTTCTGTTCTGTTGCACGGTTTGTGTTGCATTCCGTTTTGATCATGTTGTGAAACATGCTATGTAATTGTGTTTTGTAAGGATTTCATGCCCTTGTGTCCCACACAGGGGTATGAATTGCGATATAAATGCTAAAAACCAATGAAATGTAGGTAAGTGCGCTTTTTTTAAAGGGGCTCCTATTTGCCGCCTCATAGCAGAGCTGAGAGTATACAGTACATATGAGGATAAGTGAATCACAATGTGGCTACATAGGAAGAGGTGATCCTACTACACGCAGGACAGAAGAAAATGTATGACTTAAGACTGGACAAGCAAATAAAGTTAATTAATCAGAGGGTATGAATTTAACTCTTAAACCTCATACAATAGTGTCTTCTTAGCCCATGGTCCACAGTTAAAAAATACTCCATCCCATCTCTTATGTGAGAAGCTATGCATTTATGGAGCAGTCTAAAGTTCTAAGTACAATGTATGCCTCTGAAGCCTACTGGACAAGCACCCTCCCAGGGTAGCTAAAATCCGGTCTTGAGTACTGCATCATCTTTTGTTTCGGTGTAAGTACATTCTTTGGTTAAAGAGAAGTAGAAAAACATGTGGGCTCTCTGCTCTGGGCCAATCTACTGGAAAAGGCAGTTGTGCAGTATTTATCTCTGCTAGCTTTTTGAAGAATAACATTACAGGGACATCTTCCAAATCGGGCCTAAATTGGCCACTGAACAGAATCCATCCTAGAGGCTGCACATGTCAACCTCTAGCACAACACCAATTTAGGCCGGACTTCAATTGCTCTAGAGGAAAGGAGTTACACCACTATTTGCCTCATTGTATGTCACTACTTCATAGCAATAACTTGAGAAGAGCATATATCTTTAATTTTATTTAATATCTTTCCTCATCCTCGGATCCAATTCCTTAAATATTATGTTCAATGACTCTACAACTATGTCAACACAAATTCTCATTCACATGACTGCAGATCCGAAGCAGTTAGCATCCCAGTTTAAGGATTCTAGTGGGCCATTTGTGACTGAATGGTTGGTCACAGGTTTAAGCTGAACTGGTCAAGAAGGAAGAGAGGCGCCTGTGGTCAAGGGCAGTAAAACAGTGTGAAACCTAGACTTGTGGCTGAAATGCTTTGATATATGCCACTGAAATGTCATCACATAGAAAATCAGATTTCAGACTGACTGATGCTCTTCTGTCAGATACTCAAATACAGAATATATAAAGATATATATATTAGCAACTCTTACAGAATCCAGTAAGAACGAGCGTATTTGTGCCCGAAAAAATCTTTAATCAACTTCTATAACCGGAGTAGCTTGTTCTTACTGGATTCGGTAAGAGTTGCCATGATATAAAGGAGCGGCGGCGTCCACTCGTGACGAGCTCCGACGTGCATGGAAGGGCATGTCTAAGACGCCAATTCACTATTGGACACACATATATATATATATATATATATATATATCTCTCTGCTCCTGGGTTGCACCAGCCCAACGCACACATGAACGGTGCTCATCACGGCGGGGGTGCTCCCGCCATCAAAATTCAGCTCCACACTGTCGGTCGGTAATCGTACCAAATCACAGGAGACAGCACTCACGGGGGAGAGTTCCAACGGTACATTTATTTCAGGAACTCAGGGCGTACAACAGACGCGTTTCGGCAGGTCGCCTTTCTCGATGTTTAACACGAAACGCCGGTAACACCATTGCCTTATATTCATAATTTGCGCTAACAAATTATAATCAACACAGTGAAAGGACTAATCCGGCAGATCCCCACAATCAGGGTACTAATATTCCGCCATCTTTGAGTATTCAAAGTAGTATCGTATCACCGTAAATCATCGTATGTTACGAAGTGCATAGATTAATACAGTTCATAAAACAGCACAATTGAGCCCTGAATGGGCATAACCTCATACATAAAAGTAAAGCGCAAACAAAATACCCCTCCCAGGATATAGTGCAATGGGCAGCGGCTTCTAAATGTCGTACTAAAAGCAAAATACAAATAGGTACAGTATTCCTAATAATTCAATGGATGAAATCATAACTCCAAACACAGAAGACAGTCACAAATATCAAAATGTGGCCTTGTGGAAAATGTATTCTTTATCTTGACACTCGCTCAGCCATTTTGTACTCTTTCCCCCATCTTGTCTCTGCATACAACAGCTTGTGTGCAGGAATGTTCACCCCTGTTTGCCCTTTCTTTGCCTCATGAGTCATCTGACTCCTATGTGACTTCTTAGATTTTGCAGAAAGCTACGTTCTTCTTTGTATGCCTGTGGAGATCATTCAACCGTCACATGGAACATCTGCTGATCTGTTCTTCACGTACACCTCTCTTGACTTTGTCTTCTTTGTCAGCTTGTGCGCAGAGGGAAGGGGGGGGGGTAACGGTATAAGAACTATGAAGACTTGTGTACAGATTTGCCTCCTCAGACAGCTACTGGTGTCTGTTGCGGATGCTCTCGCTCTCATGAGATTAAAATAAACGTCCTTACTCTCCGTGCTCCAGTGTTGGTCTCACTTTGTTTCTGGACCCGAGGACGAAGGGTGGCTCTGCACCTTTGGGTGGTCCCTAGCCCCCCCCCCCCCCCAAATCCACAATTGGCACCCAAGAACAGGGACCCATCAGAGACGCAGCTGTCCAGTCAAGAGGTCTCAACGAAGAAGATTGAACGGACGGTAGTGGAGTGCACCTACGCAGAGACCCTCGTCTTCGTAGCCACTACCCAACTTTCTCTCCATCCGCGAAACCCCCGCAAGTGGTGCCGGTCCTGACTGGGGCCCTCGATAGATTTGGACGATTTCTGCAGTAAGAGACCACCTACAGGACGAGACAAAGGATTCTGGTAGGGTCGCTAATTTGCGACACCCTTATGTTCTGGTTATAGTTCTGATTCATTATTGTATTAATTTTGTTTAGTTCACTCTTTGCACAAAGTGAAGGCCAGCGGGTAATGTGGACTTTTTGTCCAACACAAGTTCTTTGATAAAAAGGTTTGGTAAAAACTATTGTAAACATGCCCGTGTGTAGTAAATTTGTACGGATACGCTGTTGTATATCTCAGTGAATTGGAGACACTTGTCATTGTGGGAGATTGGGATTATTAGTTTTCTCCTTTATTGAGGGTCTCCAATTTTAGGGGATAAGGAGTAAACTAATGAAATGCATTTCTCATTGTTATTGTTGTTTTGGAAGTCCATATTTGGACAAATTGCTCCACTCCCCACCCCAAGTTGGAGGATGTAGGTGAAATTTGGGGTGAATCTTTGGAATAGACTTTTTTTGGTATAAAATATACAAAGGAGAATGAAGATTTGAGTGGCTGCTGGACAGCTCAGCTTTAAACAAAAATACAGTATTTTCCTTTTTTTTAAAGGAAAAAAAAGAAGGTAGATAAATGGAGGGGAAAAAAAAGGGTGAGACAGGCAATACGGGAAAGCTTTCGAAAATGGGAAGAACATGCACCACATTAGAAGGGCTTGAAAAAGTCCACTCACAATGTCGAGCAAGCTTTAATATGGACGAGCTATTTTAGGAATTACCATAGCGAGTTGACAACGGGTGTTCTGCTTTCTCAGCAAACTGAATAAGAAATAACAATGCTTTTAAATATTGCTATCTTGCAACATTTGACCTCTGTTTCTGAAAGCTGAGCAAAAGTCAGTTTGTTTTCTGTGACTGAAGTTAAAGGATTTTGTAATGTGAACTGTGTGACAATTGCACTGTGCAAAGCATGTGAAATGAAAGGCTGTAAGATGCCAGGTTTTTTTTCTTTTTCTCCAACACAGCACTGAAATAGCTAATAAGTGAACAGTTCAAACATTTCAAAAATGCTTCACTAATTATGAAGACAC
Source organism: Triturus cristatus (assembly GCF_964204655.1). Classification (NCBI taxonomy): domain Eukaryota; kingdom Metazoa; phylum Chordata; class Amphibia; order Caudata; family Salamandridae; genus Triturus; species Triturus cristatus. The sequence continues at coordinate 530,101,709 of NC_140589.1, forward strand.
ACTTTGTAAATTTGTGGTGAGAAAAAATATTTTTATAGGATCAGAACAAATTAGAATGGTTTGCTTGGTGATGTGCAAATTTTAGGTATTTTTGCTGAATGGCGATTTCCAAACATTGTTTGTGCACTGCGTATCTTTATCAGTAAGACTACACGTTAGTGGGAAACTTTTAGTGGCCATTTCAATGGAGAATATGCTATCTGTAATGAAAGTGCACTACTACAGTTAGCTTTGTTTTTACTAATATATTTGTGATAGGAGAGTTTTAGACATAAACTGGAAATTATTACTATTCCTGCACAGATGACAATGCTATTACCAAGTCAACCAACACAAGGTCCAGCTAGTCAACAGCCTGATGCACCCCTTGCCCAGGATGCGCAAAACATTGTACTCTAACAGGGATATGTGCAAATGCTAGCCCATTCAATCTGGCCCTTTGATTCAATGAAGGTGCATTCCGCCCCAGGTTCACAGCTTGTTCGAACAAGCTTTCTGGGAACCAGGGGACTTAGGGGTCACTATGCTCCAATTGCATCAACTGGAGTGTTCCCAACCCGTTTTGACTCTTAGGATAGTAAGACAAGGCAGTCCAAGCCTTACTCAAAGAGGTGAGGTGCGGTTAGACATTCAGAATACAGCACACACTGTACTCCCAGCTGATGAACTCAATGTCCAGTCAGTGCTTTACTTTTTATAAAAGAAAAGCACTTTATTACACTAAGAGAATTAGATTACACATAAAATTAGGATAAACAGTGAAAACCAGATGTCTCTACAACCCTCTGGGCCAGAGTTCTGACCCCAGACAGTATTATAGTGCCTAGGTTCTAAGCACTATAAAAGCACAGTCAACATGAAAAAGTACAATTAGCATTGCTTTTTACAGACCATGTTGCACAGGGTCGTTCTCATTAGACATATTCTTATTATGAAAGTTATTTAAAATTGAACAAAGAAAATTCTGATAAAGTGTTATTGCATTAGGTTTTTTCTAAAAAAAAAATGTATGGAAGGGAGCCAGAGATTAATGGGAAATATGGACAATGGAACAGGGGCTGGTCAACCTAATCTGGATCTGGCACAGCAATGTAGTGGAGGATTAGTGCAAAATGAGTGTGCCTACTGCTTACAGGAAGGGTCATTGAAAGGATGAATGCCCTCATTTACAGGTACAAACAACAGTGGCGAGAGGAAGGGGTAATTCATTCACAAGGAGTACAAACCGAAGTGGTGTAAGCACACTTCTCAGACTAAGACTTCGATGCAGAAATGAAGGGAGCAGAGGAGAGAGCAGATTTTGAAGAAAGAACAGATTAAGAGGAATCTGAACAGAGGGAGGTAGATTTAGCAAGGACAAGGACAGACTAGATGAAGGCTATGTGCTACATTTTGACTTTTTTATTGAAAACACCAAGCTCTATGTATTGACAAACAGCTTTTGCCAAGGCATATTTACTGGGCCTTGGATTCTATGAGAGAATCTGTTAAAAAATTTTTTTTAAAAATTAAAAAACTATGCTAATATCACTCTTGCTTTATTTATTTTTATACTCTTTATAAGTTCTGATTTACATCATTTATGCCTTATTTATTAGAATTGGTAATATTTTATTTATGGAACGTACTGTGTGCAAATTATGCTGGTTTTTTTGCACTAACTTTGTTTTTCTATTATCAATTTGAGACCTGATTGATATCTGACTAATGAATAACTCCTTAACAAAAATAATCACAAACTCTCATTAGTAACTACAATATACATTTGAATTTGATTACTTGCCTGTGTTTATGAAGGAGCTTTTATCGTCACAATATGGTAGCAAACATTTCCGCACTATAGGCATACAAACAGACAGAAACTTTTACAATGATGACTACTGACATTTGATTATAATACCTTTGAATACCCTCCATAGGGCAGTCTAGGAAGGGCAGAAGAAGGTTCATGATACCAGTTAATAAAGCTGGCCCCTATGTTACTGTACCGCTGGGGGGGGGAACGAACAGGAGTACCTGGTGCATACCGGTGCTACTTGTACCTCTCTAGTTCATAATCCCTTTCCTAGGTCTCCCCTCTCAGGTAAATTTAATACATATGTGGGATTTTCTGGCATCCCTGTTCAAAGGACTATTTCATATATCTATCTAAAAGAAATAATGTGTATGTATATTAATGTTTTTATTTCTAGATTCTTCAGAGTCGAAGAGAATATTGTTGTAACAAATTACATTGTAAGGTGCAATGTGCTAAAATGTATTCTAAATGCAGTGCATTCACCAGGGACCACAAATGATGGATAATATATAGTAGGATTACATTTATGTATTGAGGTTTAGTAATGAAAATGAGTATATGTAAATACAGAAGGACAGTGTGCATTGAATAACTGTGCTTCATATTATACTGTTTTGGGATACAGCGAGCATAGATTTAATATGTTTTTCAGTATACAGGTGCAGTCTTTAAAGGTGTTTACAAATAGATTTCAAGGTATAAAGGATTGGCACAGTTTGACAACTACGAGTATTTTGAATCCCAGAGGTGTTACTATGACAGAGATATTCAACTGTATTTGCTGTAGGGACAAGCTATAGTACAATGTTTTAATCCTTCTTTTGCTTTTGGAGATAATGGATTTCTTTTTAAGCCAACAAATATGGCATGCACCATTAATAGCACAACTATTGCAAGGCCTGTTGCTACCAAAGTTGTAGAATGTGCTACATACACCTCCGACGAGGACTATGTATCATGGTTGTGAGTACACAATGATTCAGGTTGCTTCTACTACACGATATCATGATATAAAGATAAAGGATGGTGATCTGTACTATGACCCTAAGTATATTATTGAAAAGGGCTGGGTGGAAGAAAAGGAAGAAGGGAACAGGGGAGGATGTTTGCAAACAGAAAAGGAATATGGATAGGCCCAAATGGAAAGATATGTTTACCAACGATAATGCTTGCTCCCATGGCCCTACTTTTTCATGGTTCATCACTTGTAGAACATGATGGAATGATCTGACTGTTTTCCTAAATGTTGGTACAAAGTTTAAATTGGAAAGGGTACTTCCACTGCCCCAGGCCACTTCTCTTCCCCACATTAAATGGACTTCCTCAGCATGCCCTCTACTCAAACTACAAGTATGTGTTGGTTATTGTGTGCATGTTCAGCACATGGACTAAGGCATACCGATCCAAGAACTGCAATGTACAAACTATTTCCAAATGCCTCCTGAAAGAATTCATACTGCGCTTTAAAGTACCAATGCTTTTGGGTTCTGACAATGGACTGGCGTTCATCTCACATGTGATTGAGGGGTTGTGCAAGGGACTAGGAGCTACACAGAAACTACATGTGTTCCACAGAAACTACCAAGTAAGAATGGTATCCCAAGCTCATCCTGAAGGGTTGCATGTGCTCCACACAGCAGAGAAAGGAAGCGTGTGTGTAAGCAGACCCCAAGCATACATCAACTACGTCTGGAAACATCAACGCCCCAACCCCTCAGTCTACAAGTTGTGACGAGACATCTTTACCTTCTTCATCACTTTGTTTTCTTCATATTGAAAGTGCCTAAGTAATTGAAGTACTAGTAACCTCTCAAAATTACTTGAAGACAGGCACCAACGGTTACTTTTTCTTTTTACAGGTATTACCACTGAGGCTCTGCATTATTCCTCAGGAAACATTTGAAAAGAGTAAAAGTACAGCAGAAGATAAGACAGTCTTCCAACTAGCCACACGTACCAACGATTGGAACAATGCCTCAAGACTTTCATCTTCGCTCCAGTCAACAGGAGGGACTGTGGAAAATGTATTCTTTATCTTGACACTCGCTCAGCCATTTTGTACTCTTTCCCCCATCTTGTCTCTGCATACAACAGCTTGTGTGCAGGAATTTTCACTCCCGTTTGCCCTTTCTGTGACTCACGAGTCATCTGACTCCTATGTGACTTCCCGAAGCGAGAAGTTTTAGATTTTGCAGAAAGCTGTGTTCTTCTTTGTATGCCTGTGGCGATCATTCAACCGTCACATGAAACATCTGCCGATATGTTCTTCACGTACACCTCTCCTGACTGTCTTGTCAGCTCGAGGGAAAAGGGGGTTAAGGGTATAAGAACTATGAAGACTCTGCTATGTTCAGATATGCCTCCACAGCTACAGGTGTCTGTTGCTGATGCTCTCTCTCTCATGAGATTAAAATAAACGTCTTTTCTCTCAGTGCTCCAGTGTTGGTCACACTTTGTTTCTGGACCTGAGGACGAAGGGTGGCTCTGCACCTTTGGGTGGTCCCTGGCCCCCAAATCCACAGCCTAAATCCTGGACAAGGGACAACCAACGGTGGGACTGGGAAATACATCGCCTCCTCGTCCTAGCGAGAGGCACTAGTGGCTGCGGTGGGGGCAGTGAGCCACGAGATTGCTTGGAGGAGGGAGCGACGGAATCAAGGACGCCTGACTGCAGCAGCTGATTGCGGCCCTAACTCGGTCGAGAGTTGGAAGCTGAGTGGCATCCGAGGCACTGGCTGTGAAGAGAGGGCCTACCTGTTACAGACCTGAGGGTAGGAGGGAGTACACTCCTTAAAACTATTGATGCGCACCATCAACACATCGCTGCATTACCTGTGAGATGCAGAGCGCCATGGCCTACCAGATTAGGATGGGCATGGTGGTGCCTGCTAAGCCTGAGGCTGCTGGGGCCACGCCTCAGAAATTGTCGGCCTGGAGTCAGGGGGACCACTCAAGGAGCATACGGCGGCAAAAGACTCCAGGCTCGGATATACAGATACAGCCCACAACAGCGAGTGCCAGCGGTCTGAGGGCTATGCCCCGACAGCAGTATGTGGCGCACAGGTGCACTACGTCATTCTTGTGTAGCAGGCAGAAACGGCTGGCGTTAGGCGGGTGCTGTTTGCCTGAAAGTAGGGGCCTACTCATCAGCGCTGTACCTTCTGCTCATCTGGCGACAACGACCATAGGGCCCTTTGCGATGCTTGCATGGCCTATGGCTGCTCACGCCCTCTCCGATTGCGAGGCGACTCAAAGGTGCAGTTACTTTAACCTGAAGAAAGCCATTTCTGGGGAAGATGGCCAAAGACAAAGACCCTGCGCCTACCCGCCAGGGACGACTTGACCGCTTTACAAGAGTGGTAAATACCCCCCTCCTTTGGAGCAGGCCACATAGCCCATGCTGGATAATGCCGCCCTCCTCCTGGCCATACAGTCCTCCTGAGAGGCCCTGGAGGAAAGAGTTGGCGAAGTACAGTCAACGGTCACCTCACTTTGGCAGGACCTCCACAACGTGGCAAAAAGAATCATATTGGCAGAGTCTCAGTGATTGGAATTAGAAGGCACAGTTGCTGCGCTCCGCAGGAATGTCGCTGATTCCCAAAACTCTACTAAAGGAATACTGTGGCAGCTGGAAGACACAGAAAACCGTACCACCATAGTAATCTCTGCTTCGTGGGATTGCCTGAAGGAGTTGAAGGCCCCAATATGGTGCAATTCCTAGACAAACGGCTACGCTCTCTCACTACACAGGACAAGTTTTGCTCCTTCTAGGCCATGGGTACTCGCAAACATCTGCTATGGGGCCGTAAAGTACGGTCTGTGGTGTGACCAAGGGCCGCACTGATGGCAGCATGGTGTTGGTAGGGTGTCTGGGAGGGCCAGGGATTGTGTAAAGAGGTCTAAACAAATGTTAAATTAATGGGCAACCATTTATATGCAGGTTAATAAATGCTTGCTCGTTTATTTAACATTTTTTTCTGAATATTAGTGCTTAGCAACTAAACATTAGCTTGTGCTACTGTTCACGGGGAGGCGCATGTAAAGGTGAAGAGGGCCACAAGCGCCCCCAAGGCCATACTTTAATTATCACTGTGCTACGCCATTAAGAGAGCTCACAGTGCACTGGAGAACCCCCCCTTCTCCTGGGGCCTTACCCAGGACAGTCACTGCATGCTTCCTGAACTTCCGCAACAGGGTATGATCCTTACCGAGGGGTGCAAGCTCGAGGAGCTGAGATACAATAACTCCAAAATACTAATATTCCCAGATTACAATAGAGAGGTACAAAAGCAGAAACACCTTTGACGAGGTGAAGGCTAGAATACGCGAACTACGGCTAAGATACATGCTTATGTTCCCAGCCAAGTACTCTATCAAGGAAAATCCCATTTCTTTTTAACGCCAGAAGAGGCCTGGACTTGGCTTGAGGAGCGTCCATAAGAAAGGGTCCAAGACCCCGCTCCTACATGACTGAAGGTGCCAGACCGAAGGTTAAATGGCACCCCCAAGAGAAAGAGGTCAAGTCAGCCGCGATCGTGGTCAAGACAGCCGCGATCGTGGCCAAGACGGAACAACCTTGAGCACCCGTCAACATCCTCGGAATCGGAAAGGGGCCAGCGGCTGGCCGAGAAGCAGACTACTGCAATGGACACAGAGAGAGCACCTGCTTGCAGCGCACGTAGAGATGAACGAGAAATAGACTTGTGGGCTCCCCACCTATGGAAGAGGCTATTGCAGCCCTTGAAGATGACTCCGGGCGAGCCCCTCCTGATGCGGCAAATGCTGATCGGCCGACGACATCATGAAGGCACTTTGGCAATCTATCTGGGGCCAGAAGGTGGCACAATGACATCAACTGCGCCCCCCTGTCATCGTCCGCAGAGCAACAGGACAACTACACCTGGTACACTTTCTAGAATCACTGTTATTAGGGACAGTTGATCTAGTTGTTCTCGTTATTGTGAAGTTGAATTAATGGGTGAGGATGGTGCGCTACAGGCCTCTCACACTCCTCTGTCGAGAAGGTAAAGGATTAGTCAATTTGGAATTTCATTCGCGGGGGTTTTGTGGGGTGGGGAGGGGGGGGGGATGCTGGGTTTGACATGGGGGTTCTCAGTTGCAAATGTTTAGGAGTACCAATCATTAAACTGAATAGGGCAGCACACTTTGAGACCAGTGGACCACTGTGGGGCTTGGTCCAGGAACACAATCTGTAGCAACCTTAGGGCGCTGGAGAGACCGCCACCCTGCTCACACCATTTCATACCCTTTAAAACACAAGAAACGCAAGTGAAATGCCACCAGAAGAGAATACTATCTCAATCTTAATGTGGCATGTTAGTGGCTTGGTAGAAAGGATCAAGAGGGACTACTCTCACATTATATAAAGAGACTTCAACCATCCGTGTTAAGAAACACATCTCAAAGGGTCAAAATGTAAATTTCTGGGTCAGGGTGCATAGATCACAACAGCACACTCAGGATACACCTCTGTGTCTAGATAGGGTAGCTATTTTGGTACGCAAGAGGCCACCCTTTATAGTCACGAGATGTTGGATTTACTTGCTGGACCACTATCCCTGGATAAAGGGGTTGTAGGGACATCAAGAGGTCACAATAATTAGCATCTATGCACCCCCCTCTCTGACTAATAGCCCCACCATAGAGAAGAGTAGGAAGCAGGATCCTCACCATCTGTGGATGACTTCAATTACGTTATGGTGCTAAGTCTAGATCGAACTGGCTTTATCCTATCTCATGTCCACCCGACTCCACTCGCAAATTTACAAATGCCCTGGGACTGACCAATTTGTAGAGGTGGCTGCTCCACCACACTAGGGGCTATACCTACTTCTCCGGGGCCCATGGAGTCTTCTCCTGATTACACTATATCCTGGCGGGGGAAGTGAGCGCAATGCAGCGGGCGGACTGCTTGGCTCTGGGCATCTCCGGCCACTTGCCTTTGCTGATGCAGATAGGTATGGGTGCAAAGTGCGAGACTGGATGGAAACAAAGTCTGGGATCTGCGCGATCATGAGGTGGCAGTTGGCCTTAGGGTAGAAACCAAGCTTTATATTAAAGAAAACGAGAACATCGTCACATCCAAAATAACATTATGGGAAGCTTACAAGACAGTTCTTCGTGATAGGGCACACAACTTGGTGGCACAGAAACGTAATCGGGCACGTATCTCCCTAGAACGACTAGAAAATCAGCTGTTAGACCGTGAGAAACAGACTTGGCACTGAGCCCTACCCCATCGGTATTCCTGCAGCTGGCGCTCCTTAGAGAGGAATACTGTGCCTTAGCGCAGGAAAGCTCCAAGAATCAAGTGCTAGCGAACCTTCCATAAACTATATGGTGCCGGAGAGAAGGCCGGTAGATTACTAGCCTGGCTGGCAAGGAAAGAACTGGAGGCCAGATGCGTACACTGGGTAGTTGACTCAGATAAAGACATAGCTGAGGCCATTGCATGCTACTATAGAGAGCTATACATGACTAGATCTCTGCAGTCAGCATCCCAGATCACAATGTAACTAGAATCAATCACTGCCCCAGTGTTAGATGCAGAGACCCGTGAAACATTAGACGCGGAGAGATCACTAACAGAAGTCAGAAATGCCATAACCCATCTCAAAACTAACAAAACCCCAGGGACCAATGGGATTCCCACAGAATTTTACAAGAAATTGGCGAACCTCCTCGGACCCTGGCTTCTAGACATGTTCTTGGAGGTGAGCCGGATGGGAATTCTGCCCCCCCCTCCCCCGACCATCAGAGGGCAACTATAGTCTTCATACACAAAGACGGCAAGCCCAGAGACCACTATGGCTCCTTCAACCCAATATCCTTATTAAAGATTGAAGTCAAGATATTGGCTGTTGGAAATACTCCACTCCCACGCCTGAAGAGGTTGGTGGTAACGGGGTCTTTCCAGGACATACAGTGGTAGCTTGGCTCGAGTGGTCAGGAATCAGGCACCGTGCTAAGCATACGTCATACCCATACAATAACCATGCGTGCATCCGTTCCAAAAACGACTACACCGTAAAAATTATGAAAATATCTTTCTTTATCTTCTTTTTCTCTTAGTTGCTGATTAAATAAATAAAAACACAATCACAATATACAAGGCTTTTGAAATAGTGCAGGTCAAATAAATACTGTCTTAATGATTCAATAACTAGGGGTGATCATAAATAAGGAAGGCATAAATATAAGTGCAATACATACAGGCAATTAAATATTCTGAGGCAATAAATACTGCAAACCAATAAATATTGTGCAACAATAAATACTGTGGAACAATAAATACAGTGAAGCAATAAATAGGTTAAATACAATAAATACAGTGCCCTCAATAAATAATTAAAAGCTGACAGTGACACTCATATAATCAGATCACATTTGAGATTACTATGGGCTGATTTGGCCCAGGCACAGCTTGTGGTGATGTGGAAGGCTTGAGGGTGTCTACTCCCTGGCTTGGACAAGGCTGAGGCCTAAACTGAGGTAGATCAAGGGGGGGATACTAGTGACCTGGCTCTCTCACCCTACACAACCCCTCTGAATTAGTCTCAGCTCACCCCTGGCACAGTCCAGCTGGTTCCAGCACCTCTCTAACCCCTAGAGTAGTCTCTTAGGATTCCACAGGGCCTTAGGCGCCCTCTATTCCACTTACTGCCCTTTTTCTGAAGCTCCGACGCCGCTGGAGTCGTGTCGACGCCGTGAGGCGGTTCCGGTTCGATGTCGGCGGCCTCGGCTCGATCTCGACCTCCGATTCGATGGCGTCGGGCAGTCTTGGCTCAATGTCGACTTCGGGCGGCTCCGGTCCGATGGCGACCTCAGTTTCGATGACGTCGGCCGGCCTTGGCTCGATGTCGACTTCCGGCGGCTCCGGAGTGCGATCCTCACTCCCGACCTCCGGTGCTCCTCTCCTCAGGTTCCGGCGACTCCGGAGTGCGATCTCACTCCCGACCTCCGGTGCTCCTCTCCTCAGGTTCCGGCGACTCCGGAGTGCGATCTCCACTCCCGACCTCCGGCACGCTTCACCTCGGTCTCCGGCGACTCCGGAGGGCGGTCTTCACTCCCCCGTCGACGCCGCTCACTCGACCTCGGGTGACTTCCTCCTCGACCTCTGGTACTTCTCCGACCTCAGTCGGCGCCCTCTCTCGACCTCTGGCGGCTCCGGGTACGACGTCTGCTTTTCCAGTCAGCGCCGCTTCTCCACCTCGGGCTCCAGGTCTCCAGGCTACTCGACGTCAGACTCCAGGGAAACCAGTATCCAGGTCAGGATCTTGCTGTTCTTGGATTCTAAGGCCTGTTCCTGCTGTCCAGGTCCTTAAGATGGTTTTTCTTGCTTCTTCCCACACAGGGCTCCAGGCTGGGCTCAGTCAGTAGGGACTAGTATCAAGGGTGGGTTTATGGACCCCACTCCAGGCACAAGTTTCCACACCTGCTGCCTCACTCCTTCCTCCTTCAGGTTTCTGCTGCTCACTCTTCACCAGTCAGGTGCCAACTGCCAGCTCCAACTGCCAACTCTCTGTCTTAGCTTCCCAACATTCTAAACCGCCTCCAACTGTCACAGGGTTCTGGAATGTTCTGCAAGGTGCTAGTAGGTTCCAGTGGGTGCTGGTGATGTCACAGGTGGCCACCATTTTGTGCTCCAGGCCCTCAGACAGGCTCCCTGAATCTGCAGCAACACTAAAAAATCTGGTGGTTCCCAAAAAGGAAAAATACCAACAGGGTTTGAGGCAAAAGTGGGACAAAATAAATAATGATGAGGAGGGACCACCCAAAGGGCTGACAGGTCTAACATTGGCTCTGATCTTAGCCACTAGATTGATACAAGTTATTACTCTGCTTATTCACCGGGACCAACCGGGTTTCATGCCCAGAAGAGCTACCCGTTACAACTGAAGGTGCACACACAATTGGATTAACGACAAAGGATAGACAGGAGCCACATGTCTTGCTAGCACTCGACTGAGAAGGCATTTGATGCTGTGCACTGACCCTTCCTAGAACTTACATTAGCTAAATTCGGTTTCGGTCCCAGTTTTGGGAAATGGGTTAAATTACTCTACCAGGCCCGAGGGCATCTGTGAGAGTTAATGGGTGATGTCCTCTGAGGTCGCATAGGTCGAGGAACTCGACAAGGCTGCCCCCCCATCTCCCCTCTTATTTGCCCTTATTATAGAATCGCTGGCATGTAGGATCAGTGACTATCCGGAGATTTGGGGTTTCTGCGTCTCGGATGAGGAGGCCATTGAGCAAAACATTTCCCTCTATGCTGATGATGTTCTCCATTACATGACCAGGCCCTCCCTGCCTCTCCTCCAATAATTCCAGATACTAGACGAATACAGGAGCTATTCCAGGTATCCTGATAATTGGGATAAATCCCTGCTCTATTTTCAACAGGGGAACACTTTTGCACCCCGTCCCCTTGACCATCACTTGGCACACACCACTCTAGGATTTAAATACATGGGTACATTTCTGACACTTCACAAAGAGGTATGCCATGAACATAATTTAGGGAGAATTATGGCTAACTGTCGAGAAATTACAGCTAGATGGCGTGGACTGTACCTCACGTTATTGGGAAGGGCAGCGGTATTGAACACGAAAGTGCTGCCCACGCTACTCTATGCCTTCCAACACACTTATTACCCAATCTCTCCTGAGATGGTCACTGCAATACACGGAGATCTGCGCATATTACTGTGGGAAGAGTTGCCCTAACTACGCTCCAGCCTAACAAATACGATGATGGAATTGCCCTACCGGACATCATTGCGTATTATTAGGCCTCTCGCCTTATTAATGTCAAAGATTGGCTGCATTACCCCCCCCCCCACCCCCCCCCCAATCACTCCAAAATCAAAACTATACCAATGCCAATAGGCCTTGAAATCTTGCAGTCACTCCTTATATGGCGGTCGTGGGACTCAGCGTCTCCTTGCAGCCGCCAAGGGGGAATTGGGATATGGGCTAGAGCCATGAAATCTATGGGGTGGCAAGGCAAGCCCATGAGAGAATCACCGTTGTGGGAGTGGAAGTGACTACCCAGACTCGGTTTCAGGGCCTAGGACCTGATAGGGATTGCCAGTGGGGGGGGGGGGGGGGGGGGGGGGGGGGGGAGGGGCATCTTCTGCACGGTGGCAATATCATGCTTCTCTCCTTTCGACAGCCAGATTATGTAATGTATGATACTCAGTTCCTAAAGTATCAACAGCTAAGACATACCTCCATGTAAGGGGCTTCGGGGGGTGCGGAGGGAGAGGATCACAGAATTTTCACCGCTGGGGAGAGGAGGCAATTGATGGAAGGCTTAGGGAGAGGTGCGATTTCCTACACATACAGGACCCTCATCTATAATAAGCCATACACCTTGAGGGGTTTGCGTGAAAAGTGGGTGGCAGACGCGGGAGACGTGGAGGAGATTGATTCGGAGGCAGCCATAATGCACCCCTGAGAGGTAGCAATAGAGGCGATGCTCAGACTGATCCAGTTTCAAATTTTGCACTGGGTCTACTATGATAGACGACGAAGACGTTGATGGCTCTGTTTTTCACACAATATGAAGTTGTCCCCAAATACAGACATACTGGAGAGTCCTCACAGGAGATCTTTTGGTCATTTCGCTGCCTCAATTTTATTTTTCTGAGCATTCCTAATGATATAGTCCTACTACGAGCCCAGTTGCTTTTCTGTAGCCGTGACAAAACACAGAAAAAAGGCCACGGGTCCAAAATAGGGAAAGGAGTTCGCCTAACGACTAGGTCGCTCGACCTCGGACCTGGGAACTATGTTCGAGTCTCGGTAATGACGCTGAACATCCTGTGATTCTGGGCAAATTACTTAATCTCCCTGTGCCTAACAAAAAAACAACAACAAAAAAAAAAATGCGTGTCCTCGTGTAACGTAACTGGTGCTATGTAAAGCGCTCCGATACCCAATTCGATTCGGGTCAAGTTCGCACTATATAAAAAACTCTGCAAAAGAGAGCTGTGAAGGGTGCATCAAGGTCTACTTAACCATGTGCTGGAGGGGGCATCCCTTTAAGGACGGTTCCCCTCACACACCAAAGGTGTCATGCTTCATCATAGAGGTGCCTCCTCACGTGAAAGACCTAGTCTCTATGCAGGCTACAACCCTCTCGCTACGAAGGAGGAGTACAGGGATGTTTTGGTATAGATGAGGGAGGGTGAACTAAAACCCTATGTGAGCTTGGTGTGCTTAATGAAAAGTGCAGTGCTAATGTGAGCGTGGTTAAAACTGGCTACAAGGTTAGCTATGCATGTTGGTTTTTCCTGCCCTGCGGACGTGTGTCGATTGCCCAAAATGCTACGATTGAGCAGTCGGTTTGGCGCATGTACCCTTTGGCTAGCATGCCAGGACAGATATGGCGAATTCCCTAATCAATGATAGTTCCACGGTGAACATACTGAACAGCAGGACCAATGGTTCAGTATAACACATCGTTAATACTGCACATTAATTTTTCACATGTGCTTGTATTTTCACTAAGTTGGAGTAGCTGTACACTCGACCCTGACGAAGGCCATGACACTCTTGAACAGGTCCCCAGGCCGAAACATGTTGGTCATGCACTAACACAGTAGCTTCTAATGACGGCAACTGTGTTATCAGCTATTTGTTTCTTTAATCCTGTCACAAGGTAGCCGATTAAAGTTTCTACATAGCTAACCTTGTAGCCAGTTATAACCAATTTCAAATTAGCACTGTACTTTTCACTAAGCACACCAAGCTCACATAGGGTTTTAGTTCAACCCGCCTCATCTATACCAAAACATCCCTGTGCTCCTCCCTCCTAGCGAGGGGTGTTGTAGCCCGCGTAAAGACTAGGTCTTTCACGCGAGGAGGCACCCCTATGATGAAGCATGACACCTTTGGTGTGTGAGAGGAACCGTCCTTAAAGGAATTTCCCTTCCAGCACATGGTTGAGTAGACCTTGTTGCACTCTTCACCGCTATATTTTGGACACGTGGCCTTTTTTCTGTGTTTTGATATTATGAGTGGGGGGGGGGGGGCACGCAAATCCTTAAATCTCCTCTAGCCCCCTTAGTGTGTATTCATTTTTCTGTAGCCTCGCCCTGGTCGTGGTTAGTAGAGATGTAGCCCGTCATGAGGGGTCTGAAGAGGGCCCCACAACACAGTAGTGGAGAAACAGATTTCACATTATTCCCTGGAAGACCTGGTAGACTATGGAGAGCAGGAGGTATTCAGGTGACGAACACTGTACTCCCTTTTAATCTTGTGGCTGTCCACTGTATGATAATCTTACATCTGCTTGTAACCCTGATTGGCCTGCTATCGGGTGAAGGGGGAGGGGGGGGGGCGTTGGGGGGTTATACACAGCAATGCTTACTTGCATGTACACAATGGCAATATCCTGCAGATCTGCAGATTTTTCACAAATGCTATGTCACTAATGAAATTCTCAATAAGAAAAATAAAAAAAACAGCAAGGGGATTAGATCTGGGCTGGACACCTCCCCCGTGACAAGTTGACTACCTGCAGTTCTAACTTCAGGCAGTGTAATTGGATTCTCCAAGCTGGATTGCTGAATCCCAATCAGCTTTCTATGATGGAATATACTAATAAATTGGTCAATGGTATCTTTTGAAGCGGGCCCATCCTCTGCATACAAACTCTGATCAAACTTCCGGAATTCCTCCTGAATAAGATATTGGTCATTTACCTGTTCATACTCATCAAAAATTAACTAGATAGTGTTTGCACTTAATCTATCCTTCATCTTGAAAGAAAGTATTTGCCCCATCTCTTCACTATTTTCAGAGGTAGTTAAACGCTTAGCTTGAATCTTCTTTGCCCACCTGTCCCAAAGTCTCTCCCCAATAGTGAGTCTAAGATTGGCGAAGACCTTTCCCTGTTGTGACCGATTACACTCTGTGCAAAGCAATATTCCAAACAGACAAGAGCAGACTGTATGTGTGCTCCTGCCTAGCATTGCTCCTTTCTGTGATCAGCGGAATATTTTATAATATACCCTCTACAAAAGGCTTTAAGTGCATCCCATACCATCAAAAGAGGTTGCGCCAACATGAAGCTCCAGATAACCCCCCTCGGGTCCTTATCCTTATTTGTAAAAACATATATTAATCGTTCAATAAAAGCCTCTTATCAAAAGTCTGCGTTTGAGGCAGATAAGGATGAAACGATTGTTTCGTTGCAAAAAACAAAGACAATGAATTATGGTCAGAGTTCGCTCTTGGATTCAACTAAATATGAAGAAGGGGTAATATGGAACGGCTGACAAGAAACATGTCAATCCCTGAACATGAGTGTTGAGGAGCTGAATAATAAGTACACCCAGGCTCCCTGGGGCGACATTTCCGCCAAATGTCAGTAAGTGCGTAGAAGCTCATTAGCTGCCTCACTGGGGTCTATAAGGTGCTGCTTCACCTTATGAGCCGCGCTTAGCTTCCCACAGAGTGAAAAGAACAAGAGTGAAGAGTGACATTGAAATCACAGCAGAATATCATCCGCTTAGGCCACTGATGGAGTTCGGCCAACACATATTTATAAACCCTAGGGCCATCTACATTAGGGCCACAGACAATCCACAAAGTTAATTGGATGTTTCCCCACGTAAAAGTCACAATAAGCCATCAGCCATGAGGATTCTGGTTATGCCCCGCCATTGCCCGGAACGCTAACTTTTCTAAGGGTCAATCTTGCACCCTTAAACCCATTCTATCAACAAAAAAAGCAAATCCTCTGGGGAGAGGCAAAGAGACACTGCTCACTGCCTTGGCCCTCCATTCCAGGGGGCAAGTCACCCTTTTCCACTGAAGGTGGCTCCTCCGTTTCCTCATCCTCTCCTGTGGTCTCACCCGGTATGGAGTGAGCTTTTGCCAAGGCACTCAGTGCCTTTTGCAACTCCAGCTTTCGGTTGGTGCTCTTAGCAGGAAGTCCAAACTCTTTGCCGATGTCGTTGACCTGGGCTACAGTCTAGAGCTCCAGGTCAGCAAGCTCAAATCCCATTCTTGCAGGTGTAGTTTCAGATCAACAGACAGACATGATTTGCTAAAATCAACAATGCCAATCAGGGAGAATATAACATTTGAATTGGTCTTAGGTATTGATCAGTAGTGTACACCAAATCACTGCATGGAGCTGCGCAAACACAAATCCTACTCCCACCGCTGATCACCAATGTTGGATATTGGGTTAGTGGTTGACTGGGTTATAATACATGGTCAAGCAGCAACCACAATCCTGGTAAGGCAGAGATCTTCAAACTTTTGGAGGTTGAGCCCCCCCAGCTGAATTGTTTTAGATGTCGGGCCCCCCGCCACCTGACAAATTTCTGAAATCTGGTACACTAAATAATCAACCGCCACCCGCATATCTCAGGCCATATCCGGCAGATAATGTTCAACACAATAAGAGTGTTTAGTAAACTGCAGGTTTGTGAGTGGGTGTGGTTAAATGGCACAAGTTTAACACACAGCTCAAAACACAGTTTTCCAAGATAAAATGTGCACAAATTGTTTTTACTAGGATGCTTTGTTTTACACATGACATAGATCGAAAATAACACCACAAACATTAATGTGACAAGTGTGCCTGTTTTTCGCCACAGAGACGGTCAGTCTGTGGATGGATTTTTGCTACTGACGTCCTCAGGTTGTGCTCCACATCCAGAAATTCTAAAAGTGTTTACATCCAATATTCAGAGATAGTGATGTGTGTTTTCACTGTTGTAAAACAGCAGCAGCCCACTAATTTTACAGCGAATAATATCGGTGACCTCCTTCAATTTCTCATATGTGAGGACCAGTTTTGATCTAAAATAAACTTTATGATTGTTGCATCAAACAAACACATTTCTCTGCACATAGTAATAGACTCTCTCACATCAATCACATTAAAAAGAAATGAAACGGATGGTATTTACAAGAACCTGTTTAGGAATTATTCCAGGCCATCAGGGCAAAAACAGAGCTGTCTCCATTAGGGACCTCCTGAAAGGCTGGATTACAGTGCATGTAAATGTGAGCTTTTGTAATTTAGGACGAAAACCTTGATGGGGCACGACATGCCAATACGTGTGCACAGGGGCGCAACTAGACCTGAACTTCGGGGGGAGCCAACACTCTCAGCCAGGGCTGGCCCTAGCACTGTTCGCACACAGTGCACAGTCTTTTTGGCGCCCCTCCCCCATTTCCTCTTTCTCCATGAATTCCCTCACTACTACTAACCAACAATGTACCTCTCAATAGCCCCTTTCTGACAAACATTTCATTTTTTTTATAGTGCTACTCGTAGTTTACTCACACTCAGTTCTTTGATCTGCATGGTACACATTCTTTGTAGCAGGCACATTAACCCTCTGCGCTGTGTGGGGGCGCAGGAGTGCCCATGTGAGGGCACGGTGAGAGATCTGAGAGTACGGTAAGAGAAGTGACTGCAGGGTGAGTGAGGTGCCCATATGAATTTGGGTGCAGATGCAAGTGCAGAGTGGGACGAATTAATGTATGGTTAGTGATGGGCTTATTAGAGTGAGGTTGCAGATTGAGCAATGAGAGGGACAGGTGAGTGAAGTATCACATAAGTGCAGGGTGAGTAGTGTACTTGTGTCACTGCAGGGTGAAGTACAGGGTGACCAGCGCAAGTGCATTGTGAGTGCAGGTGGAGGAAATAAATAAATAATGTGCTGATCTTGTAACAAACTTCCAGTTTTGTGATTAGGGTTGCCAGCTCATTAGATCGATGTCCCTAGTTGTGCAAAAATAAACAGTCACCTAAAGAAGTATTTTCAGCACTTATCTGTGCATTCTTTCAACAGCAAATATAAATAGAAAGCGTTTTAATTGTGTTCTAGGGCTGCCTGAATGATCCATGACTGATAATTAAAAGGGAACAAAGACAGAAAAGTCACATTACAAATGAATACATACTATTTTGTTTATACCCCTATCATGGTCAAGATGAGGCCTTTGCAGACTCTTTAAACAACAAATTGTTGGTATTTTTGTTTTGGCAACCCTACTTTATATTCATTTTCATGAAAAGCATTCTTACACTACAGCAGTAAATGTAAAATACAAATGTAAGGAAGAGGCAGAGTAGGGGCCCAGGTACTAGAACCAGGAAAAGAAAAAAAAAAAAAAAAAAAAAAAAAAAAAAAAACTACTTTGCCTCGGTAACCAGTTTCCAAAAGGTATGTAAATGGTCTTTAAAGACCTGTGAAAAACTGAGGCGTGCCGGAGAGAAGGTTTCAGACACTGCCCAGCCGAGCTCACAGCAGAGCTGTAGCAGCCCAGAGACACACTGAGGGGGGTGGGGGGGCTGAAACCCTTTTAGCCATATGGGCTTTGCACGCCTGATGGTGTCCTGCTGCTCCAAGAGACAGCACAGCTCGAAGGGCGGGGGGCACTGATAGAGAAGCGCAGACAACATCACACACGTAGGACATCACCTTTGAATGTGCAATGCATTGTGGGAATGGCATGTAAACCATATTTAGGGCACATTTTACAACAAGAGTCTATGGGTGTTGCTTTCCCTCTGTCCTATACTGAAGGAAGATGTGCAGTAACTGAAAGCAAGACATAAACCAACTGTGTCACTTTTACTCTCCTCCCCTTTTCTCCCAGTATTCCTTAGGTGCAGGCTTTGGATGCTGGTAATTACACCTGCGTTGCCTCGAGCCAGGCGGGCGTAGCCTAGAGGACATACATCCTTCTGGTCCAGAGTAGTTGCCGGTCGCACTTTATTGGATGACATACTTAAGTATGAAAGTCGTATGAGTAGAATAAATAGAAAGGTTATAGAAACCTCAGCCAGAAGCAGCGGAAAAGATGGGGTTCTGAGTGACTGTCCAATTATACCTGTAGAGCAGGCAACAGATTTTACATTCTGATAAATTTTGAAATCCCTGGGTTTCGGGTGGCGCAGGTGTAGCACAGTGGACGCCACGGCTGATGTTATCTACCTATTTAAGTATTGTATTTCAGTGATGGTACCTTGTGACATTTTGGCACTTTGAAGCACTTCAAGACAATGCCAGAAACAAAAATGTGCAAACTGAGATGGAACTAGGTAAATGTAGACCTTCATAGCAGGCAAACCGTGCATGGCGTGTTGAAGGTGGAAGCAGAGGACATGCATTGCAGTATAATCAGTGGACCTCCAGGGTGTGGTTTATTTAAAGTGCCCTGCTGGAATTTAAGTAGGTAAATTCTGAGGTCCAAGCTCTCAGCGCAGAATTCGTAATGCTAAATTTTTGGCACAAACAGTTTTCTGCAGATTTTGACGTTACCACAGCCCTCGAATGAGGCTATAAACAGGGGCATTGATACCACAGGAGATGCCTGTATACTTTTAAGACTTTGACTCCTTTCTGGGAAGAGCTAACTGTCCCAGGACAAGGTTAATTCCTAGAGCTGAAATGTTTGTTGCTTTCGGTTTCATAGCAGACGAGACTCCTTGAATCCCACTGCAGGTGAAGCATTTCAACTCTAGAAATTAACCCTGTGCAGGGACCATTAGCTCTTGATATTACAAAAACCACATTGTGCCCCATCGATTTCACCTCCCTCCCCCCTACAGCCCTTTGTTACCGCCGAACCCCGCTGATTGGTTCCTGCTCCATAGTTCTCCAATCGACTTAAGAGCTGGGACAGTGGAAAACAAAGGAAAGAGTTTAGGGTGGAGTGCGCGGCCCCCCCTGAGATGGTATCGCACCCCCCCCCCCCTTCCTCCCCCAGGGAGGCGCACCCCACAGATTGAAGAACTCTGTGGTAAGGGGTAGCAAACCCTAAATTAACCTATGCTCACCCTCTGGCGCTTGGCACAGAGCAGCCCGGTTTAACTTAGAGGCTGTGTGTAAATCATTTGTGCAACACTTTAATATGCAAAAACAACGAAAACGGCACATAAAAAGAATCCACACCAAGTTAAAACAAAATAGATCGGACTTTAATGAAACAAGACCAAAACAACAAAAATCCAATTAGTAGAACTGGAGATATTCAATTTTAAAGTTTATGGTGAAAAACAGCGCCACAAAGCGCTTTTGGTTAGATCTGCTTGCACCGGACTGGGACTTCAGCTAGAGTTTCATGGGTAACTATACCACAGATACCCCAATTAATGTATTTAGTGTTTATTTCTTGTTGTAATTATGCTGATTGGAAAATATTAATTTTCCTGTTATTCGACAGCAGACATCCATTTTTTAAATAATAAGTCCCCTAGACTCTTATTGCCCCTTGACAGCTACAACGAAAAACAATTGGAGTAATAAATACAAAGTTCATGAAATAAACATTAAACATAAGAAATACAAACTGAAGGAACTGCAAAGGAAATATTAAATGTAGGAGACATTATTCTAAATTATTTTTCAGCCTCATACTTTCTCTAAACTGCTAAGAAAACAAGACAGGAAATGTTATCGACCCAAAGTGAAGTGCATGTCGAGGTCACCTGAATGATTTATTTTTTTATTTTTAACTAACGCTTTCAAGGTCCAACCCAACAGGTACTTCAGGGTGTTTTTACGTTTTTAAATTTGAAGTGGCGAAGCTGTAGCAGTAATCCAATTTAAAACCGAGAAGACGTGATGGTTGACTTTTTTAAATATGAAAATTAACCTGGCATGAACATTATACTCCTTATTCAGTTACTTGCGGAGATGTTGAAACTTTACAAAAAGTGCAGCTGTTCGTCATACAAGGATCCCAGAACAAAGACGCTTAAGCAGGGTGCGGCACTGCTCTTATGAGAGCGTCACTCCCCTCATCTGGTGTGTAAATAACTGCAGCAATGCACACAGTAATGGTGAAGCTTCAGATTTGTAATGCATATTCTGCAAGAATCTCTTTGCAGCACCAACACTAAAAGCTACTCAGTAAGAACGTCAAATGAAAAGGGTGCAGGAATTGCGGACCAAGAGATGTTTCTATTCGCTCGTAAATAAAACTGCATAATTTACAACTGTTAAAAGTAAGCCTTATGCCTGGAAGGTTCCCAAGCACAAATAATTACAGAAATCTGACATACTGCATTATTTTTAATACGACAAGGGCGGGCACTTATAAATAGATAAACAAGCATTTATAATGCAATGGTGTCGGCATAGTTAGAGCTATTGGCATTGCTCATGACACTCTCAAATGTGAGACCTATTGCATTTGCACCCACACACATAAAGCCACCCACACACAGAGCCACCCACACACACACACAGAGCCACCCACACACACACACACACACACACAGAGCCACTCTGCATCAAACGTAAAATAAGATAAAGCTGGAGACAAGGTCGAGAGCAGACGCACAAGACTCCTGTCCTTGTCTCCTGCGCAGCATCACACTCCGAAACTACAGCATCCATCACAGCCCCGGCTCAAACAAACTGCCAAACACTCCCAATGAAGAGCTCCGAGGAGCACACAGCCCTGGTCAAGGACAGGTCCAGCTAGCAGAGAGGCGAACACGAGCAACGCCTCGAAGACCTAAGCGCTCTCGTGCAAACACAAGCTGCATTAAAATAGCACTGCCAGGCACGGCCCACAGCGCTTCGAAGAACGAAGCGCAAACACACGCTGCATTGAAATAACACGGCAGGGCACGGCCCAAAGCGCCTTGAAGAATGAGGCGCTCTTGCGCAAACACACGGTGCATTAAAATAACACGGCAGGGCACGGCCCACAGCGCCTCGAAGAATTAAGCGCTCTCGCGCAAACACACGCTGCATTAATATAACACGACAGTGTTTGGGTGTGAATAAAATCAATCTGTCCAGTTTGCTACCACTGTTACTTTATTTAATGTTTCATATTTTTAACCTTTTATTCCAGATGCTGCACCTTAGAATTAAAATACAACATTTCCAGCAAAAACGATTTTCTTTTTTGGATCCATTTCACAGGGGAGCAAATAAAAGAAAGTAGAGGAAAGAGTGAGAACCCCATCTTGAAGTCAAGGTTTTCAGTAAGAGAAGAACTGCTAGACAGAAAGAGAGGGAGGAATGAAAGAGTGGGGGGGGGGGCAGCTGAAGCGGCAGAGCGAGAAAATGTGCTGCAAAGTCAGATCTTCAAGGAATATACGGGTACAACGTTGTTTACTTGTTAGTTAAATGGAGAATCAGAAGAAAATTAGTAAAAAGACGGAGACGCTTTGGCAAAAAAATGTAATGCAAAAAGACATGTGGAAAATAGGAGAAATTAAAGAAATCATCCAACGAAAAATACTCAAGCTTTAAGTGAAAAATGTCATAACGCTTACTGGACTTAGGAGTACTCGTAATGTACCAATGTTCAGGCCAACAGGTGTTTTAATGTAGTGAGAGAAGACAATGCTCCGGCCTTGAGGGGACGGGCTCCCTCAGAATATTTCACCTCTACTCCCTTCTCAAAAACATTATATATAGATTAATTATCTGTAACGCAGAAATACTACATTCTGTGAAAAATACTTTTCTGATGTTGAACGGATGATAGGATGGCTGGGTTTGCACTGAAGGTTTTCATAGCACACTATGGGTCTGCAAATCCCTTCAGCCAAAGAAGAAATGCCCTGAAAGCACAATACAGATCAGTACATTTTCGGACCAATAGGTGGCGGATGTGGTTGAGCGGGCAGCGGCCGAGGAAATTCGTTTGAGGAGATGGACGTGAGGAGAGGGCGCAAGAGAACACGGAGGTCTGGGTGGGATTACTGGATCGGTTGACGCGCACTGAGGGGGAACATTCCGCCTCCACACCAGAGGCCGAAAGGTCTACGGACACGTCGGAGGCATGAGCTGGTGCGGAGAAGGATGGGATTATTATGTCCTTGTACTGGGTATGTTGGACTGCTCATCTTTGTGATGTTTAATTCCTACTACTCTGAAACATGACCCTTTACTGTGAGGTGATGGATTGTAGCCAGAGTTTGGTACCTGTTGATACCGTTTCCTTGTTTGTGCTGAAACCATTAAAAAAATTCAAAATATATACATGTATCAGTAAATTTTCACTGGTGAATGTGATACTGCTCGAGAACATGGACCCAGCAAAGCCCAGTTTCAGCGAACTCACGCAGAGTCCAGATTACTGATGTCTCGGATCCTTTCCGTGAGGGGTGAGGAGGAGGGGAAAGAGTGGGGGGGGGGGGGGGGGAGGGGGGCTGCTGAAGCGGACACTGTATTTTTCTTCTAGTAAGAAGGAAAAGACAGAGTCCTGTTACTTCTCTGCCGCCCGTGAACCATGTGAAATGCAAGCAGGAACAACATTGTTACCTTAACGCTTTTACTCACCGGACTTGAAACGCCGATCCAGCAGCAAGAAAGAGGCAACCCCACATCCCGCTCCGACCGCGCACAAAATGGACGAATCTTCCGACGCTAAAAAAAAAAAAAAACGCCCACCACGTGTAAAAGGGGCGGAGCTTAAAAAAGTGAAAAAACACACCCCCGGATCGGAAAAAGACGGGGCTTGTTTGGAGAGACAAAGCTCTTCTCCAATGGCTGACCAGCATTTAAGAGGCCAGCCAATGGAGAAGAGGGAAGAAGAGGGGCGGGTTCAAGCCCCACTTCTGAAATCATTAAATCTCGTGAGCGAGACTGCGCAAGCGCAGCCTTCGCTAGCCGAAACCTAAAAATATGGAGTCCGTTAACGGAACAAGCACATTTCAAACATGAAGAAGAAACTTAAGTCTGTATCCTTCCCCATAGTAAACAGGGCTTTCCAATCTTAAGTCCAGGTTCTACAAGCCCTCCAACTTTCCCAAAATCCTCAGACTGCCAGCTTCATCTGAAAGCACAAATCAGGAAACACGGAGCCTTGGAAACTCCAATACGGCGCCCTGTGTCCATATTCTGTTAAAATTGCTCTGGTTGTCTATATTCAATTACATAATGGCAACAAATGGGTACCCTGAGAACTCGAACAACATACTCTGTTGACAATTCCCCATGGCCCACACATGGTGAACTCTGCACCGGGAAATATGCGCCTAACAGTTCTATTTATCGGCACCTGATCACACGCTGTAAGCCTTAATCCCATTGTCTTATTTGTGTACCTGAAAATTGCTGAATAAAATGTTTAAAAAAAATAAAAATAATGGCAACAAATGGGTTTGTATTAAAAAACAAAATCTGCATAGATTGTGGTTACGTGTGTTGAAGTAAACAAATGAGGGGCATCTATATTACCCATATAAATCAGCATCCTCCAGCTTTCACTGCATGCCAACCTAAAAGCAGTGCAAGAAATATTTAGGCTATCCGACACATTAATATAAGGCCACTTTAACAGATGGTGTCCCAGTGACAGCCCTTGTAGGTGCAACCCACAGCATCACAATCCTTTATATTTATTTCCAAATAAAATAAGTATTGCATTGTATGTGAGCAATCATCGTATTAACAGTTTTATGATGTTTACATAGTAACAGCATAAGCCACTAATGGTTTGAAACTTTCAGGGTAGACTAACTGCTGAAATGAGCTCTCAACTTTCAATAACAAGCATTTGCAATGAAATAGGTCTTGCATTTACGAGAGTTTCGTAACTGCGACACCTATTGCATTACAAGTCTAGTATCTAAACAAAGGGGCGTGGCCACCATTAAAGTGAAAGCTCGGTATGGGGCGCATTTACCAAAAATAAATCAATAAATAAATAAAAACGCATCTGTTTATCAAGTTGACAAACAAATGCTTTTATATATAAAAGCGTGCCGTGCTTTCACTTTAATGGCGGCCACGCCCCTTTCGAAAGACTCGGCTCGTTTAAGGAAAGGGGCGCGGCAGACATTAAAGTGTAAGTGTGACATGGAGGAATTTTCAAAAAATGAATTAAATAAAGAGTTTTAAAAAAAAAAAACATGTGGCATATTTGGCGCAGCAAGTAAAGCAAAGGCACGGCTGCCAATATCAGCGTGGCGTGCTGTGCTATGTAAGAAAAATAATAAAACTGTTGCGAAAGAGCGTTTCCTGCCTGCAACAGCAGGCATGCGAAAACCATTAAACAAAATAGTGCTCAGAGGTTATAATTAAAGCCTACTGAGCAACAACACGTAAAAAGGGGTGTCCTTGTGGGAGGGACTAACAAGCCGATTTACGAATCAGAAGCCAGCATTTAAGGAGGACAATGACACAAGCCAATTACAAATATGGGCGTTGAGTGGGTGGGGCTTCAAGTGCATACTCCAATACAGCATGCCTCACAGAGCAGCGCATTCGCTGCCCAGGCTCAACCTAAAAACCATGACGTGTCTGCAGGATGACTGCTAGTAGACAATACGATAGGGACTTTAAACAAAGACTAATGGTGTAAGATTGTGATGCATAAAACTGTACCACAACACGCCAGGATCTACAAAGTAACCAACACCTGAAAACCCTTTTTTTAGGTGCAAGCACCCCTCCTAGAGCAAAGTTTTACTTTCATCTACTTCCTCTATAATTTCGATTTAATATGTGAGTGAGGACAGGAATACTACTGTATTTATAATTTGTAAAATCTCACTAAAATATGAATGTAATTATCAGCAATGCAGTTCATTCAACGCCATAAATGTGAGCATATTCTTATAAAGCTCAATATAAAAAGGAGTTGGCTGGGGCAATCAGCACCCAAGACGATCCAGAGACTGGGCCCCAATCCCTTGCGGATTGACGCCTCCTCCAAAGGCAATTTGCTGCCAGAGAGTTGGAAGAGAGGTCAGCAATACAATTGGGTCCAATGGACTAAGGACTAGTTTTCTCCATCAGCAACAATAACCAGGCCTTGCAGTTCCCTGCTCCAAGCAGTGATGCACCTGACGAAGTGTCAAACTCTTGAGATGCAGGCTCCCAGGATGAGTCACAGAGGCCAAGCTACACCAATACTATTAGAGGAACCAGGAGCAGAAGCTGAAAGGGATTCAAACCCAGGGAACTTTGGTTACACCAGGTCTTCGACAATGGAATACAGCCCCTGGTGGGATTTGGGGTAATTAGTTGTTGCCAAAGGCATCAGGGGGCCAGCTAGCGAAAACAAGTCAGGATTTTCAGAGGACTTCAGCTATTGAGCCTGTAAACCCCAAGGAATCAGCTGGTGGCTCTCCTGATGTAGCGATACTATGTGTGGCTACAACCACGGGCCTGTGTAGCACTACTATGGCATGCATGAGAAGAGGTGACAGTGTAACCACATCAGACCATTCCACACGGACACCACACTTACCTGAGAGTATGACCGACAGACAAATTACACAAGAAAGATTTCTTTAATCTGAAAGGAGGTTTGGGCAAGGGCAGAAATGTTTCATGACTGGTGACTGATGCGCAAACAGATTACAACACGCAAAATAACACTATTAAAAAAGCTATCTGCAATGCGCTCTAAAATGGTAAAGGAAGCGTACATTATAGAGAGAGCAACTTAGTGAGGGCAGTGGAGCCTAAAATGGAGGAATTGGCAAACAAAACCCAGAGTGATTATCAGTCCTGATAGGTTCCTTATTTTACCCCTTGACCGCATCCCTAAGATATTAACATGAACAGAGACCTTCTAGAACCGTGGAATGACCTGATGGAAAGGGACATCATGGCCTCAATTGGATATCCAGTAAAGTTGAGGGTGGATTTTGTTACAAAAAAAGTGTGCGTTTCCATGGATAGACTTGGCTTGAGACTTTTTAGACAAAATGCCATGAGATGGGGTTTGGAGATGATGCTAGAGAAAGGAGTGTTGGCAAAGATGTTGTCACTGTACTCAGAGTGAGGCAATGGAAGGGGCCTCACTCCAAGAGGGTTATGGGGTGGAAACTTCCCCCCACCGCCTCACAAACATGAAAAATTGAATCTAGAGCAGATCATTTTTCTGTACTCTATCCCCTTTCTCCACAAGGCCTTCATTGATGGTTGTGTTCAACTGTTCTTTGGGAAAGACAGTGCACTGCCCAATAGTACTTGGATATATTGTACATTAATACGGGGCTTTCTTTACAGAACTTCTGGGACTTTATGACGTTAGTCATTGTTGCTCTTTCGGCTAGGTTTGTATTGCCTTATAAAAGAGAGGAACCTAAATCTCAATATAATTAATAATATCAAAGGATGACTGTTGGCCGGATTTAAAAAAGATACTTTTTTAATAACGTAAATGACTAAAACGTGGCTTGCAAGGATAGCACTTATTACTGTGTAAGTCAACAAAGCTTTTTTTCTAAATGACAGAGTAAGGCTCCTCTATAAAGTCAAGAATATATTAGTATTAAACATATTAAGCATATTGTGCACAAAAGGTATGTTTTATCACTTTTCTAATTAACAGGAGTTTAGGCTCTTTGCTAAAACGAAGCAGACATTTGCTCAATTTAAGGCGCTGCATGTTCTTCCACAAATTTTAGTTCCCTAAACTGTTGGTGCCAATACTATCTTCTATGTTCCTAAATTACTGGTTGACATACACCAAAACTCATTTTTCCTGCCCGAGGTTCAGGAGTATTTTCTTAAACGTGTTATGCCTTGAATTTTATCTGTGATGCTATGGAAGGATTTGTTTTGTTTTTCTTATTGATCGATATGACCCGTCCCTGATACACCTGCCACTGCTCTGGCAGCAGGTTTTTCTCCTGCTTACCGTGGTTTTTTTTTTATCCGGATCCCAGATCAATTAAATCTCAGCAGTCAGTTCTGGATCATACCACAGATCTGGCTCGGAGGGTGTCCTTCCATTCAATTCAAAACGTTTACAGATAATTGCTGTACAGCCGGTTTCAATGTAAGATTATTCTTTTTACTGACAGTAGCTTGCTTTTTGTGCATAGGGAGAATCAGTATTCTTTGTGGGTTTAGAATATGTTAACATAGGGCTTCATTAGGTGACCAGTATGAACCCATCTATCTTTTACTTTAATGGCTTGCAAATGAGATTTAAGGATGGCTAATAGTGGCATTGTTGTTAGTTCACAGACTTAATGTAGGAGGTAAGAAGGAGAATGTCAACTGAGTAGATCTAAAAATCCAAGTCTCAGTTCAACAGACCACCATGTGTCGGTTTTTAAATATAAACTAAGAAATAAAGAGAAATCTAAGTGATTCACATTATTGCACACTTTTCTACAAGATCTCATGTCCATTAGAAAGAAGCAGAAAATGCCAATAGATTTGTTAGTAACACTCGCTTGCTTCCTTTATTGAAGCAAGCGAGTGTTATCTCGAACGCCACGCACTGTGGAAAGATTCATCATCACAAACAGCAAGGCTCTGCTCAGGTACACAAACTTCTGTAGTTGTTACCTATAAATCTGCTAATTTAATTTAACGCATTCTTAAAAAACAAAAAGCGGCAAATCTTCACGTAAAAATACTCTGCCTGGGGGGTGAACTTCGCTCCGTTCGCATAGTTTTCTGCACACCGCGAAGCGCAGAAAACTCAACTTCGCGATTTTCAGCGGAGTTTTTCCCCCCGCTCGCGATCACAAACGGCAAGTTCACAAGTTGCCGCTCGGGGAGAATTTCGCTGGGCCGACGTTACGAGTTCCCAGACAAATATCACAGGAGAGGATGTGGCACAGCGGCCAGAGCTGCCGACTCAGGAGCTGGGGATCCGGGTTAGAGTCCCAGCAGTGCAACATCCTGTGATTCTGGGCAAATCACTATCTCTCTGGATGACAAATTGTGTTATATATATCTGCTAATTTAATTTAAAGTATCACGCAAGACGAAAAAGGAGAAAGAGGCAAACCTTTATGAAAAAATAGTTCTAGCAATGAGAACGTTAACAGTATTTCGGCTACAGAAAACTGATGAGAAGCAGCAGACGAGAGGAACAAGCATTGGTAAAAGCAAGAAGAGATGCTACACCCAATAGAAATGGAGGAAGATTAAGTGGCAAGCACAGGAACCAATGAAAGGGCAGGAAAGCATGGGGCATGATACGAGCCTCTTAAGATTTATAGTGCCAGCGCTGTGCAGGTGAATCATAAAAAGCAGGATTGCCAAAATTAAAGCAGCTCAAATTCTATGAAGCAGGCTTTTTCTAAAATGCTGTTTGCACCATTTTTATTGGATAATGATGTTTTCTAGAACCATGGTTTCTCCTCCAAACCAGACTGCCGAACAGAGTGGCGAGATCCAGGTCACAGGAGATATGGTAAATAAAGAGGTGGTGAAGAGACTTATTCAACATAATATGAGGAAACAGATACAGGAAGCTGTGGATGGATTAAGGGTAGAAAAAGAGAATTTGAGTGTGGAGAAGAATATGTAAGTGGTGAAGTTGGTAAGAAGAAAACCAAAAAGATAAAGGCATATTGAGGACATTGAGATGTAAAAAAAGAAAGGATGACTTGGTGGTCACCGCAGAGATGGTTGTCCGTGGCGGCACGCAAAGAAAATGTGTCCTTGTCCATGTGTGTCCACACACATGGAAAGGTTTCCCTTAGTGGCACATAAGAGGAAGAAGATTGCGAGGGAGAAATGAACAGAGGTGGTGTATTTGATGAGAAAGATTTAGATGAGTATATTCTAGAATTACATTAAAATGACAAGTTTGATGAGGATTTTGACAATTTGGAAAGGCCATGTTCAAATAATACAGTTAAAGTCCCATTTGGTGGAGACATGTTTACTCCTTTTAATATTAAAACACCCACGGAGTTGGGCCGCGCGGCCCTCTTTAAAATGATGGCCCTTCCCAGATTTTTCTATGCCCTTCAAAATTATCCGGACCTGGTGCCTAATTCTTATTTTGTGGCGGTGGAGGCGGCGCAGCGAGCCCTCCTCTGGTCGGGTACGCCTAGAATAGCGTTGCGAAAACTCACGCTGGGATGGTACGACGGGGGGATAGCCCTCCCAGATATCCGCAAGTACTACTGGGCGGCTCACCTGTCGGCGATCAATCAGGGGACGTACAGTGACGGTAATGACCCAGGCTATGGGGTGGACAGATGGTTGCTGCCGGGTGGGAATTGGGACGTCGCGCTTTACTCCAAACCCGGCAAATATCAGCTCACAGGGCCGACGAAGCACTCCGTGCAAATATGGCACGCTGCCCATCGACAGCTGGGCTGGTCCAACATTTTGACCTTGGCCACCCCCCTGTGGGCCTCTGAGAGACTGGGTAGCCTGGGCAACACAAAGGGGTCCCGCAGCTGGGACCTTATCGGGATCTCCCAAGTGAAAGACTTGTGGGGGCCCGAGGGGATCAGGTCTTTTGCCTACTTGCAAGACACGTACGACCTGGCGCACACGGAATATTTCCGATACCTGCAGATTAGGCACTCCCTCCAAGCTAACATTTCGCCGGGGACTAGACCACCGCAGGCCTCCCCACTCGAAGATCGGCTGCTCGATGGACACATGCCGGAGCATGCCATCTCGCTCACGTACAAAAAGCTGATAAATAACCCCCCTGATACACTCGAGTCCCTAAAGGAGAAGTGGGTGGCGGATGGACTGGAGATCGACGATGAGGAGTGGGTGATTGCTTTGGCGTCCCCGAGGGAAGTGGCAATATCGGCCAGACTTCGCCTTGTGCAGCTTAAAATATTACATAAAGTATACCTCTCCTGTACAAGACTTCAGGCGATGGGGAGAGGGGGGGGGGGCTCTGCCAGCGGGGTTGTGGTGTGGCTGGCTCCTTTTTCCATATCTTGTGGGAATACCCAGGGGTACAGAGATACTGGAGGCGAGTGGTGTCCTGCATGCGAGAGGTGTGGGAGGTCGACCTTCGTACAGAGGCCAAGAGGTGCGTACTGAACATATGGGAACCAACGGACCTACACACACGGGGGAGACTTTGGGTTACTCTTGGGCAAATGGTGGCGAAACGAAACATAGCCAGTCTATGGAGTGCGCCGACGCCGCCGAAATTGGTGGACTGGCAAAGGGACATGGACTGGTGCATGTTGCAGGAGAAGACGGTATACACGGCACGGGGGTGCCCCAGAAAGTGTGGGGGGGGGGGGGGGATGTGTGGTCGCGCTGGAACGACTCCAGAGGTGGCATATGTGAGCCTCCGCAGGCCCGCCTGTCCGGCCTGGAGACTTTGGACTGAATCTAGCCTGCCTTCAGAACTGCTGTGAATACAGGTTGACCTGCACTGTCGCGATATGTAGCTGCTGATATATGTAACTCCACTGTTTTTGAGCTATGCCTTGTGACCTTTTTTCTTGCAAACAATAAAAAGAGTTTACAAAAAAAAAAAAAAAACACCCACGGAGTGGTGAATGGTGGCCTATTGATTATGTTAGAAAGTTTATTAAATCATGGATTCACAAACCCTTGGATAGGGAAAGGCAACGAGTATTGAGGGCGGAATGTGCAAGGCCAGTGATAGACGAAAAGGTATGCAGTACACCAAATTAAGATCCAGACCTCATTAGCTTGTTTCGCCTTGAATGTAGTTCCTCAATAAGAGCGTTAACACATTCAAACAACTTGTAGTACACAAATAATGTATATAGCAGATAATGAGGGTGTAACAAAAGACCTCCTGCAACAGTTCAATGTGTACCTATTTTATGTTCGTAAAACGCACTTGGGATATGCCAACATAACTGTTCAGCCTACAAGGACGACCCCCTCCCAACAGCCCCGGACAAAAAACACCTGCTCCCAATGCAATCATTTTCTTCACAAGGTAATGTGAAGCGATAGAAAAAGCATCTTAAAATCATGGAACGTGGTGGACTTTTGGCTGAGTAAGGACTCCACATTTTCTAAATACGAGTCTTTCTTTCACACGTAAAGAGATTATATACGTGTTAAATATAAAAGATAAACCTCGTTTTCTCGCAAAAAAATTAGCAAGGCATTACACCTCAAAATTCAATCTAGCTTTCCAACTTTAAAAAAAATGTTTATGTAATGGAGAAAACTTGCGTTTTCATTGACGTGTTTAAGTAAAACAGATTGAAGTACTTAAATACACTGGGGGGGGGAGAATATATATATAAATATATTAAAACAAGTTTTTAGCATGTATCACACGGGTGCGTCCTCAAGCTTCGGTACGAATGCAAATAATGGATTGTTTTTATGTACCACACGACAATTCCATGAACACCAGCGCTATGATATACTTGGGTCCGCCGAGTCCTGATGCCTAATAACGGCAATTAGAAAAATCGCAGAAAAAAAATTACGTGAAAACTAAACAGCACAAGAACCAAAAAACGACCTTCATATCGCCTTCTAGAAAGGAAGAATATATATATATATATATATATATTTTTTTTTTTTTTTAAATATAGAAATCTCACGCTGTGCAAAGTAAAAGTATCAGGAACGCGTTTTCAAAATGAAAGTATCGAGGACCAACAAAATATATTTCGTTGAGATCTGTCATTTTTGTACAACCATACGGTCATGCGGAAACTATAAAGAAGCACCAAAGTCATTACAAATAACGTCAATGGTTGAAGTTTAGAACAAATAAAACAGCTCACAAAAAATCCCCCAAATTGCGCAAAGATAAATTGACGAGAAGTGTTGTTGTGTTTCTTTACATGGTAATGTATTGTTTAGCAACAAGTGTGTATAGGATATGAAATCCGAATGCTATATATACGTACGATGCTCTAAATTGCTTCAAATCAAATTTGTATGATAAACCTTTGAAGAACTGCACGCCCCTCGGTTTGTATGGGGTAAAAGGTTATATACATTGATTCAGCACATCTCGAAGGATTAAAGGGCTTCTAGCAACAGGCATCAGTTCTGGGTCTGGCACAGGTCACCCAGTTACCTTTTTCTCAACAAGGCAATTTAGTTCACCTTTGTTTTAAGGGCTGTATGAATAATGAGCCCTACAATATTAATCAATCATCCCTCCTACGCGCTCATCCATCCCCTAGTTAGTACAACCCTCATAGTACGCACAGTATAATAGCGCACAGACTGTCATTGTGCCCATGAGGGTGGAGTGAAAAAGCATAGCATGACGGGACAGTGTTGGGGTGATGGGTGGGTACGCAGGTTAACGGAGGCATTAGTTATTTGTCGGTAGGATTAGGACTGTGTTTTCGGTACCTCGTGCTCCCGAATGTTGTTGCTGGTGACGAAAATGCCGATACCGATGGGGATGAAGATTAGGCCGATGACGAAAAAAGCAGGTAGCACAGTGCCGGCTGTCAGGATGGGCTGCCAGGCGGGCAACCGCTGCTGCTTGAAGGCCGTATTGTCTGGCTTCTTGCTCTTTGAAGTCACCCCGGACCCGGCGCCCGAGTGGTGCCCGCCGCCGTCTTCCTCCTTGGCGTTGTAATTCATGGCGGGCTGCAGATCGAGTCTACTGTCGGACTGAAACAGAGACTCTCCTACACTTCCGGGTTTCTCGTTTCCACTGGGTTCCTCCTGGTAACCACCGCAGACGTAAAGCTCATAGGAAGTGACGACACAGCAACAACACTACAAAGCAGATGCAATGATTCGTTGTGAAATGGTCACGTTTCTTGTGTGTTTTTTCCGACTTTCGTGGGCGTGCCCTGAGCTGTGCACCAAAGACTCGCAATGTGAGCAGGTGGCTTATTTTTACTGCGTTAATATGTGTATTTCCTTTTGTCGACTTACCTATCAAACTACCCGAACGCTTGACAATATTTTCAGGGATACATTTTTAGGTTTGTGTTAACAATGATTTTATCTGCAAAATTACATTTTAGTTGTAAATTGTATTTATATCGCACTTAAGTTCTATCTAGAACCATAATTTAAGAATGCGGCTAAATAAATGTTGAATGGATAAGTCTCCAAACGAAGTAGATGAAAACTCAGGCTTTATTTGCAGGTAGCTAACAGTTAGAGCAGAACGCCCAGGGACAGCAGAACACAGAATGACATTGAATAGCAACACGTCCCGAGTGGGAGCACGTGATCATAACAAGTTGTCCTAAAAAAGAGACTAAGGACAACTTGTTATCATAACACCACCACCCTATTATTGCAAATGAAAAAAAGTAAACAATAATAATAAAAGTCATGCAAGCATGCATAATATCACCAAATTTACAATGCGGTGATCTTAACAGTAACAAGGATAAAAAGAGCAAAGCAGCATGCACAATAACAATAAACTACATTAAGTAATAATCTTTAAACCTCAGAGGAAATGAAACATTGCGAGATATCCTGCAAGGAGAGCTGGCAAGCGAAGACCTTCTGGTCTAATCCTCCATACTGACACCAGAAGAAAGAACACGCTTGTGACATGGCAACAACATGTGAATCATCATATTCATGAACATCCTCATGAACGGAACACTATCCAATTTAGCAGAGGGCACAACAGAGGTTAAATGTAAAGCAGTCTTTCCATGAGAAAGGTCCCACCAGGAACTTTCCTCACCATACTCTGGGTAGGATAAACCTTTATTTTAAGCAGCTGTTATCTTTGAATCTTGTTCCTTGGCGACTTTCACTAGACTCCTCCTGTTCCACCACCCTCTACCCTCCAAAAGAATGGCACCTTTAAAAATCCTAACTGTCTTGACAGCAGGTAGGGTAAATCTAGATGCTCCTTTCCTCACCCAGTTAGGTTTTTTAATGACTACCCAGTCACCAACTGAATACTGAACTGCTTTGGTATTATTCTTATTACCATAATAGCTGGATATCGCTTCATGTTTTCTGGCCACTTCATTCCTCATACTATCAGAGTTATTCTCTGCATTATCAGTACCATTAGAGAACTCTTTGACGCACGCAGGACATAGTTTACATCTGGTTAATCATGTGGAGGGACCGTTAGGATTTTGGAATTAATCATAGCGAACAGGAAAAACAAGGAGACCAAGGAAAGGGTAAGTGTTGTTATTTATAGATAGAAGTACATAGCACAACTAAATTACAGTAACCATAACAACCATGTGAGCACTGGGGGTGTAGTGATGAGTGAAATGGCGCAGTGGCACAAGGGTGAAGTAGCAATGTGAGGCGGCGCAAGATAAATAAACAATAAGGGTCAAGCAAAGTATTTACAGAAAGTAGAGCATTACAATCATTATTCTCATGATTAGAACATGACCCTTTTCAATGCCGCAATTGGCGTTGTAGAGTCGACGGCGTTTTGACCTCGTTAACTTGAAGTCATCATCAGGACTAAGGTTACGCACAAATCAATAGGTACTTCTATAGAAATAAGAAAAGGAGTGAACCTAAGATGGCGGACGCAACAGCACCCTCCATCCTTGATCCACCGCTGGGGCTTCGCGACATCCTGGCAGCACTGGAGGACCTGCGGTTGGCCTTTCACGACTCTGCCACTGGTTTGGAGGACCGGTTTGATTGGACTTTTTCAGCTGGCCATGAGGATTCTCCAGTGCGGCATGCTCAGCCACATCTTCAGTCGACTGTCGGTGGATCACCCGAGTTGAGGTATGTGGCAGTGACGGGGGGACGTCCAGTGCCCGCTGCGGTACTCTTCGGCTCTGCCCTGGAGGAGTCTGACAATACTGCTCCCTTGGTATGGCCGGAGCTTGTGTCTCAGACGCCGTTTTGCCCATCTCTTTTGTCCTTTGGTGCCACGTCTCTGAGCGTCCTCCTGGACTTGCTTCCTGTACATCGGCCGGCCGCTACTCTGGAACTTATGCATCGTCCTGCTCCCTGTTGTACTAGCCACGGCATGGCAGTGGCGCATTCTGTGGTCCTTTACTATCGAGCTTCACTCCAGTTTGACTTGTCTGTTACACCTCGACTTCTGCAACGGACTCCATGGTGGCCCATCCCGTCCAGGTTGGCTGTACTGCAATTGGATTCTGTTGGACTGCAGATTCGAAGGGGCCAAGGCTGAGGAAGGGGGTTTTTCTTGTTGCACATTGATACGTATATGGCTGGGACTGGGACTTGTGACTGTTGGAGGTACATGTAGCATGGGTGTCAGGTCGGGGCCTGGGGTTGGGTGACCGCGGATAATCGATTTTGCTTGCATTGAATAGATCCTTGGCCCTCCTCCGATCAACCGTGACATTCTTTTTCTTTTTCTTCTCTTTCTCTTCTCCTACATTTCGGGTACTCTTTCGGGGCGACAGACACACTGCTAGGGGGGGTAGGCCGTAGCCTCTGCATGCGTGTAGGGTGGGGGGTATAGTTCCTTGTTGGGTTTTTTTTTCTATGGGCCTCCTTTTTCTTTCTTTCTTTTCTCTTTTTCTCTTCTCCCTTTCTACTCTTTACCTTTCTCGCTTGCTCTTTCCTTTCTTCTTTCTTGGGTCGATGGGAGGATTGGGAACGCGTGGGTAGTGCTTGGGGATCGTCATGTGATATGCTTCTTTTCTATCCTGATTTCATTGAGTGCGATTGATTACCTTACGGATAATGCTTGCTGACTCTTCTGATGATCGTTGCCCACTATAGTCCTAACTGCATTGCTTTGATTCGGATCCTTCCAGACCAGTTGCTATGGACTTATTTCAAAACTTTATAAAATTAAACCTCATCATCCTGGCGCTCGGCGGCACAATTGTGTGTAACGTGACCGGGTCTATTCGTGCTTGTACTGATATGCTGCTGAGTTGTATAATTGCTTGCTGATGTGCCCTTTATTGTCGAGGCCGGCCTGAGGGTTGTAGGCCCGTATTTGTCTGCACATACTGTTAAATAAAGGTTTTCCAAACAAAAAAAAAAAAAAAAAAAAAAGAAAAGAAAAGGAGTGAAAATAAATAGAAGGACCCGGAGGAGTGAAAACTAAAACACGAAAAAAAGGAGGGGAAGGGAGAAGGTGGGAGGAAGGGTTACCTGGTGTCTTGAAGGGAGAAAAAATTTAGAAACGTGGAAAGCAGTGATGTCCTATTTGCAAAAATAAAAACTGCCCTGATGAATACCTTCACCTAAATTTAATCCTGGTCCCCTGTTGAAGATTGAAACGCGTCGGTTATTGTGCTTCGGAGGCCAAGAGCACCCATACACTCGAATGATTGCACAGAACAGTGCAAAGTCTGGACTTCAGTAAACAAGCTTAGACCTTGAGGCTTGACTAGAACTCTGACTCCTCTAGGACCTGGAAAGTCTCTTGAAATTGAGGACCA
Source organism: Triturus cristatus (assembly GCF_964204655.1). NCBI lineage: Eukaryota > Metazoa > Chordata > Amphibia > Caudata > Salamandridae > Triturus > Triturus cristatus. Next base: position 530,138,515 of record NC_140589.1, read on the forward strand.
AGTCAGATCAGGTCCATTTTTTATGCATTAGTATCTTGTAGGACAAAGATTCTCTGTTCTTCTAACCGAAAAGTCCCTAGGTAGGCTTAGAGTGCGATGGCTGCTAACAAGAGCGGAGCTCGAGGAACATGGCGGCCGTAATGTGATCGGTCGCGGGAACGCTCCCTTGGTCTCCCTTAAGATTGCTTGATGCCGGGTTAGTAATTAGGCTGTAATGCGGTTACCTTTGGGTGGTGACCAGCGCATCGGGTCCTGCTTTCCGACTGGCGATGAGAGAGGAGTTTTGGAGGCGCTGGCGGTCCTGTCCCCCCGTGACTGAGGCGGTTGAGGCGAGCGCGTTTGATCTTCTGGACCAGGGCGGAGCAGTTCCCGAAGGTCCGCGCTGGAGGTGGGAGGCGGCGGCGGCTGCGCGTGGAAACAGCGGACGGTACTCATTGCTTTGGCAGTCATTGTGGGGAAGCCCAGCACAGCGTCCAGAGGCCAACTACCTGGTGTTACTGAAGGTAGGGGGGGCCCGGTCAGTGCGAAAGGCTCAGACCGAGGTCTCCGGGAGAGGTGTGTTTACAGTGTTGGGATGCCGGAGGGCTGGTCTCTCCTTCACTCTTATCGGCGGGGCAGGGATTAGTAAAGAGTCTGGTAAAGAGAGTACCCGATGCCTGGCTGAGCACAGGGGGTGCTGTTGGTCGAGAAGGGGGGTTGCCCGTTTTCAAGATTGTATGGAGAGAAGTGCTAATACTCAAGAGGGCATCTCCCCCCCAAAACTAAATAGATATTCATTACGAGCAAGAGCAGCGCACCTAGCCGCCAATAGAGATATCATACATTTTTCTCAGAGGGTATCACCGCCCCTGGCAATAGTTCCAGAAGTAAGGAACGATTTCCAAACAATAACAGGACAGCGTAAGCAAGCGCTGGAATTACAAGAACTGCCTGGGGAGTTAACCTTTGCCAAACAGTCGCAGAGGAAGCTTAGACCGCAGGAAAGGCGGAAAAAAAAATCTGTAATTAAAACCAAAGTCACTCCATCATTGAAAACTTTTTACCAGATTATTTCACTTATATCTTCAGCTAAAACGCCGCAACCACCAAATAACACCATGCCCAGCCCCACGCAGGGGGAGGGATCAGCTCTCCCATCGTCAGTCGATTTGAATATACCATCTCTAGCCCCCCCCTGCCTTCCAATTCTATGTTTAAAGAGAAGTTGGGGAGGTCTACAAAGAGTAAGAAGGCCAAGATTAGTGACCAAAAGCATCTAACCCAAGAGCAAACTACACAATCTGTAAAAACTGCCCCTGGAAAGCTGCCGGAACAGGATATTCATCCAGAGATAGATCTCACCAATAGATTCTTAGTGCTCGAGGAACACGAAGAGGCGGCTCAAGAAATTGATCAAGAACAAGGGAATGAGGAAGAAGGGCAAGGAGTTAAACAGAGGGATTCAAGGTCATCTACTTCATCTTTAAATCCACGTTCATTAGCCGACTTGTTGATGGCCATGAAGGAAGAGATGACATCTAGGTTCACTATCTCAGAAACAAATCAGGCGGAGATGGCTACGCGATTTACTGTCTCAGAGGCAAACCAGGTAGCTATTCGGTCATCCTGTGAGGCTCTGGCCAAATAATTAGAAGAGATCACTGCAAGAACCGAAACACTTGAGGAAGAGATTCCAAAATTGAAAGAATCTTTAGTGACTACGTCAGTAAGGTTAGATTCTCTTTCCGCTCAGAATAAAGAACTGAAGGACGACCTGGAACGCCTAGAGAACCATTCGAGGCGAAACAATTTAAAAATCCTAAATGTCCCAGATGCAGTTGAAGGGGAAGACATAAAGGGATTTTTGATCGCCTTGTTAAAGGCCACAATCCTTAAGAGCCAGCCAAATATTGATCTTAATTATGAGATTCAAAGGATCCATAGAGATCCCTTCAAAAGAAAGACTGGGAAACAAAAACCACGTAAAATATTAGTGAACTTTTTATCATATTCCGTTAAGGAGCTAATCCTCACAGCAGCACTAAAAGAAGGGACTATATCCTCGCCATCTACCGACTACCCCACTTTCTCTTTCACCATCAGATCCGAGCGGGAGCATGGTATCATAACAAGTTGGCTTTAAAAAGACAAAGGACAACTTGTTGACATAACATGATGTTTCACAAACGTTGACACCAAACAAAAATCAACCATCACTTTTTTCATGCCTTCAGAAGTCATATTTATTAACTCCGGGCTTATATTTCTTTTGTGTATTTCTATTTTTGCTATTCATCAGCTTTTCTACTTATCAGTGTTTTCAAAATACTCCTTATTGACATTTCCACAAAAAATTGTAGACGCATAAAACATTATTTACAGAATACAGACATAACAAATCTTGTTACGAAAAACTTAGTGCATAGCATAAATCAAGCTATTAAATGTGACATTGCACAACATACACAATTGACAAAGTACAATAAGTGACAAAAAACATATAAAGAGCAGAGAATCTTTGTGCTACAAGATACTAATGCATCAAAAAGGGACCTGATCTGACTTGGTCCTCAATTTCAAGAGACTTTCCAGGTCCTAGAGGAGTCAGAGTTCTAGTCAAGCCTCAAGGTCTAAGCTAGGTCTAGGCCATGACCGTCTTTTTCCGTCTATTGCAGTGAACAGAAGACTGTGCGGAGACTCTGTGAGCCCGGGAGACTGCAAGGATGCTAGAAAATATGCACCAGCCGAAAAGAAAGTGACCCCGATTAGTGAACTTGGAAGAATACAAGACTGAGACAACTGTTTCTATTTACCAACTCTGGGACTCTTCGGGCTCAGACCAAGAGTAAAAAGTGGAAAGCTGTGATGTCCTATTTGCAAAAATAAAAACTGCCCTGATGAATACCTTCACCTAAATTTAATCCTGGTCCCCTGTTGAAGATTGAAACGCGTCGGCTATTGTGCTTCGGAGGCCAAGAGCACCCATACACTCGATTGATTGCACAGAACAGTGCAAAGTCTGGACTTCAGTAAACAAGCTTAGACCTTGAGGCTTGACTAGAACTCTGACTCCTCTAGGACCTGGAAAGTCTCTTGAAATTGAGGACCAAGTCAGATCAGGTCCCTTTTTTATGCATTAGTATCTTGTAGGACAAAGATTCTCTGTTCTTCTAACCGAAAAGTCCCTAGGTAGGCTTAGAGTGCGATGGCTGCTAACAAGAGCGGAGCTCGAGGAACATGGCGGCCGTAATGTGATCGGTCGCGGGAACGCTCCCTTGGTCTCCCTTAAGATTGCTTGATGCCGGGTTAGTAATTAGGCTGTAATGCGGTTACCTTTGGGTGGTGACCAGCGCATCGGGTCCTGCTTTCCGACTGGCGATGAGAGAGGAGTTTTGGAGGCGCTGGCGGTCCTGTCCCCCCGCGACTGAGGCGGTTGAGGCGAGCGCGTTTGATCTTCGGGACCAGGGCGGAGCAGTTCCCGAAGGTCCGCGCTGGAGGTGGGAGGCGGCGGCGGCTGCGCGTGGAAACAGCGGACGGTACTCATTGCTTTGGCAGTCATTGTGGGGAAGCCCAGCACAGCGTCCAGAGGCCAACTACCTGGTGTTACTGAAGGTAGGGGGGGCCCGGTCAGCGCGAAAGGCTCAGACCGAGGTCTCCGGGAGAGGTGTGTTTACAGTGTTGGGATGCCGGAGGGCTGGTCTCTCCTTCACTCTTATCGGCGGGGCAGGGATTAGTAAAGAGACTGGTAAAGAGAGTACCCGATGCCCGGCTGAGCACAGGGGGTGCTGTTGGTCGAGAAGGGGGGTTGCCCGTTTTCAAGATTGTATGGAGAGAAGTGCTAATACTCAAGAGGGCATCTCCCCCCCCAAACTAAATAGATATTCATTACGAGCAAGAGCAGCGCACCTAGCCGCCAATAGAGATATCATACATTTTTCTCAGAGGGTATCACCGCCCCTGGCAATAGTTCCAGAAGTAAAGAACGATTTCCAAACAATAACAGGACAGCGTAAGCAAGCGCTGGAATTACAAGAACTGCCTGGGGAGTTAACCTTTGCCAAACAGTCGCAGAGGAAGCTTAGACCACAGGAAAGGCGGAAAAAAAAATCTGTAATTAAAACCAAAGTCACTCCATCATTGAAAACTTTTTACCAGGTTATTTCACTTATATCTTCAGCTAAAACGCCGCAACCACCAAATAACACCATGCCCAGCCCCACGCAGGGGGAGGGATCAGCTCTCCCATCGTCAGTCGATTTGAATATACCATCTCTAGCCCCCCCCTGCCTTCCAATTCTACGTTTAAAGAGAAGTTGGGGAGGTCTACAAAGAGTTAGACGGCCAAGATTAGTGACCAAAAGCATCTAACCCAAGAGCAAACTACACAATCTGTAAAAACTGCCCCTGGAAAGCTGCCGGAACAGGATATTCATCCAGAGATAGATCTCACCAATAGATTCTTAGTGCTCGAGGAACACGAAGAGGCGGCTCAAGAAATTGATCAAGAACAAGGGAATGAGGAAGAAGGGCAAGGAGTTAAACAGAGGGATTCAAGGTCATCTACTTCATCTTTAAATCCATGTTCACTAGCCGACTTGTTGATGGCCATGAAGGAAGAGATGACATCTAGGTTCACTATCTCAGAAACAAATCAGGCGGAGATGGCTACGCGATTTACTGTCTCAGAGGCAAACCAGGTAGCTATTCGGTCATCCTGTGAGGCTCTGGCCAAATAATTAGAAGAGATCACTGCAAGAACCGAAACACTTGAGGAAGAGATTCCAAAATTGAAAGAATCTTTAGTGACTACGTCAGTAAGGTTAGATTCTCTTTCCGCTCAGAATAAAGAACTGAAGGACGACCTGGAACGCCTAGAGAACCATTCGAGGCGAAACAATTTAAAAATCCTAAATGTCCCAGATGCAGTTGAAGGGGAAGACATAAAGGGATTTTTGATCGCCTTGTTAAAGGCCACAATCCTTAAGAGCCAGCCAAATATTGATCTTAATTATGAGATTCAAAGGATCCATAGAGATCCCTTCAAAAGAAAGACTGGGAAACAAAAACCACGTAAAATATTAGTGAACTTTTTATCATATTCCGTTAAGGAGCTAATCCTCACAGCAGCACTAAAAGAAGGGACTATATCCTCGCCATCTACCGACTACCCCACTTTCTCTTTCACCATCAGATCCGATATTTCTCACATAACGGCCACGAGACAGTGGGAATTGGGGAAGAGACTGGAAGAGATAAACAGCTTAGGGGAAAAAGCACAACTAAGGTTTCCTGCCACCCTTCGGGTAATGTGGAAGAACCACATGTACATGCTACGATCCTCAGAAGAGGTCGATACATTTATCGCTAAAATCCAACATGAAAAAAAGGGTGGGTAGTAAGAGAGGGATATAGTGGCCAAGCTCGAGGGTTTGGTCCTTTTGGCCCACAAGTGATATTTATAGTTTCTAGTTAGGGAAGAGTCCGAGGGAGCAATACCCGAACAGGCTTAGCCTAATGGAAGGGAGGGTTCCTCAAGGGAAAGGGAGGTATGGGGGAATAAAGGGGCACTCAGGGGAGGTTAAGGGTGTAGGAGAAGGAGGGGGGTAACACTGGGTGGGGAGCAGAGTAGGGAGAAAAAACGAAAATGCCTCATCACACCAAGATTTACACTTTTTTAATAAGGGAGTAATAAGGAAGTGCCTTAATTACAAGGATTTCCATGGTAATGACGGGTAGCGCAAAAGACGGCCGTAAGATTCATTATATTTCTTGGAACTTAAATGGCTTGAGGTGTGAGCGTAGACGAAGATTGATTTTAAAATATTTAGAGCTTGCACCAGTACAGATATGTCTACTGCAGGAGACACACTTAAATCCATCTGAATGTCATGCGGTCTTTTCAAAGATTCCCTGGGTACAGTGTTTTTGTGTTTCAGAACAAGTAATGAATAGCCGTGGAGTAGCAATTGTTGTTAAGAAGGGCCTCTCCTGCAGGATTAAGTCTGTCCAAACTGATCAATCTGGTAGATGGGTAATTGCCCTTTTGGATTTTGGGGGAGCCGAGATGACTTGTTCATCTTATTATGGGCTGAACTCAGATGACCCCTCATTTTTAGTCAAACTACAAGTAAGCTTAATGCTGGTAAACCCCCTGTAAGGATCTTACCGGAAAACAATTCTGCAGGAGCGCCACGGAGTTCACGGAAGTTGTTGCCAGGTCCCAACCTTCCACCACCACCTAATGCCTCTATCAAACCCTAGAGGACACAGGTAATAGGGCAAAGAAGGGAAACAAAACAAGGAAGGAGGGGTAAAAATCCCTGGAGCTGCAGTCTTCGCTTCTTCTGTATATCAGGGGGACTGTGTATCTGAAAGAGTACAAAGACAGAGTAAGTATCCAAAGGAAAGGGGAGACTAAGCCTTAATCAACCTAATAGGAATGGTTTCTAATAGTGGATACCTAGCTCCCAAAACAATGATGACTGCTGAAGGAGGTTCTGTACAATAGACAGGATAGGCACAGAGATAGTAGAGTTGGGGAAAGCGCAAGCTTTGAGGAGTCCCTTCTCGTCTTACTAGAGTATGTCCTAAAACACAGAAAATTAGATAGTGCTGAGATTATATCACTTATTACCCCCAAAGCCCCAATACCCCGTTACCGGCTTCTCATACAGGAAGAGTCCGTCGCCTGTCGTTGAATTAGGGTCCAAGCAGGTCTGTAAGGAGAGTACTTCACATTAGCCCGTAGTATACAGGGAATGGTGATGAAGCGAGTTCCAGGGTATTTGCGGGAAGAGTTGATGCGCCCGGCCGGCCCACGGGAATGATCCGGTAAGGCGGGCGGAGCGCTCTTTGCCCAGCAGTATGTGCTCCCGGGAAATCGGAGGCGGGAGTGGAAGCGCCCGGGCGGCCCACGGGAAGATATCCGCTAAGGCGGGCGGAGCACTCCACAACCCGCATAAGCCTCAAACAAAAAGGGGGTCAGAGATGTTCACGATACCTTGCGTGTAGGAACCTACACGACAGGAAAAACAGGGAAGATTCCCGAAAAAACAGAGCTCTGAAATAATATAGCTGTGAGGATGGAAGACAGCTATGTAACAATTCGTCCGAAGAACTGAGGTCCGAGGTACAGAACGCCAGAAGGCGTAAGAGATTCGAAGTCCGAAACGGAAACAGGAAACAGGAAGTTGCAAGACACGCCTGCAGGGCAACACTAGAACGCGATGCCTCGAGACCATCGGACGTCAGGCTTTTCTACTGGCCTGACGCTGTCGCGCATGCGCGATAGCTAGTCGCCATGTTGGATCCGAACTCGGCGTCTTGTTTTCGGCAGTCATGACAGTACACTCCCCCCAGAACACCCCCCACAGGTTTGGGCTTGTGAGGGTATCTACTGTGAAACAGACGCACCAATCGAGGGGAATGTACTTGACTGGCAGGTTCCCAGGTGCGTTCTTCCACCCCGTAACCTTTCCAATGTATTAAATACTGCAAACGGCATCTACTCCTACTGGAGTCAATAATGGCTTCCACTTCGTATTCTTCGTCTCCGTTCACTAACACTGGAGCCGGAGTCGCAGGAAGACGAGTGCCAGGTTCCACAGGTTTTAACAGGGATACGTGAAATACTGGGTGCACTTTTACAGTCACCGGAAGCTTCTGTTCCATAGCTACAGGGTTTATTACTCTTGTGATTTTGTATGGTCCAAGGAACTTTGGCTTGAATTTACAAGGACCCCGTAGTGGTATGTATTTGGAGGATAACCATACTTCGTCTCCTGGTTTATACAACGGTTCTGCTTGCCGATGTAGATCAGCCCCTCTTTTGTAGCTGGCCTTAGCTTGGTTTAAATTGGTCTGTGTGAGTTGGTGTATATTTTGAATGTCCTGAATGAACTCACTGACTGCCGGGCGGTGCAATCTGATGTAGTGGTAGAGAGAAAGGCTTTAGGATGGAAACCATATGAACAGAAGAAAGGAGTGTACTTGGTGGATGTGTGTTGACTGTTATTGTACGCAAATTCTGCTACCCACACCATCTTATCCCATTCTGTACGTGAGTGTAATGATTGACTTCGTATATACTGTTCAAAACATTGGTTTACCCTCTCAGTCTGACCATCAGTCTGCGGGTGGTGACTAGATGACAGTCTCACGTCAATTTGCAGAAGGGAGCATAGTTTCCTCCAGAACCGGGAAACAAACTGGGTACCCCTGTCCGAAATCACCACAGAGGGAAAACCGTGTAATTTGACCACATGCTGTAGGAAAACAGTGGCGAGATCTGCAGCAGTAGGGAGACCCTTTAGAGGGATGAAATGCGCTGTTTTTGTAAACAAGTCCACTACCACCAACAGAGTGTTATTTCCTTTGGAAGTGGGTGGTAATTCTACAATAAAATCAAGAGACACGGTGTGCCATGGGAGAGGAGGTGTGGCCAATAGTTGAAGCAACCCTGTGGGATTCTGATGGGATACCTTACTTTGAGCGCACACATGGCATGTTTTTACATAGTGCTCAGCATCCTTTCCTAAAGTAGGCCACCAAAACCACCTCTTTAAAATTTCAATGGTCTTCTTAATCCCAGGATGTCCGGCCAAGGGGTGTTCATGACACCATTCCAACGCTTGTTTTTGCAATTCTGAGGTTGTCAGAACCATTCCCCCTTGGACGTAAGCAATTCCTGCTTTCAGAATGTGTTCCACAGACTCTATCAGTTCTTGTCCCCTCACAGTCTGTTGCTCTGTCTTTACCTTCGTGAGGAACTCTTCTTCAGAAGTCTCTCCCACGATCTTGTTCTGAGGGATAATAAGGGGTGGTTCTACCCGTTCTTCTGGAAGGTCAAACCCTAGTCTAGACAATGCGTCTGCCTTGCCATTCTTTCTTCCTGCACGGTATTGAATCGTGAAATCGTACTCACTAAAGAATTGAGCCCAACGTAACTGTCTCATGGACAAGGCCTTGGCACATTTCAAGAACTGCAAATTACGGTGGTCCGTATACGCGGTCACTATGTGTCTAGCGCCCAACAAATACTGCCTCCACTCCTCAAAAGCCTTTTTAATTGCCAATAGTTCCTTATCCCCCACAGCGTAATTCAATTCAGCTGGTGTTAGTTTGTGGGAAAAAAAGGCTACCGGGTGCAATTCGCCTGTGGTTTTGTCTGCCTGAGATAGCACCCCTCCTACCGCTACTTGTGAAGCGTCCGCTTCTAACACAAACGGGTAATCAGGATCCGGGTGTTGCAGTACCGGAGCTTGGGTGAAAGCCTTCTTCAAAGCGTTGAATGCCTTGTCAGCTTCGTTTGTCCACACAAAGGGAGTCCCCTTCTTTAATAGTCTTGTAATAGGCGCCACCAACCCTGAAAAGCCTTTAATGAACCGCCTATAAAAGTTGGCGAAGCCAATGAAGCTTTGTATGTCTTTTACCTTCTGCGGAGCCGGCCATCGATGAATGGCATCTACTTTATGTGGATCCATGCTTAACCCCTGGGGCGAGATGATAAAACCCAAGAAGGGGACCGTTTGCACATGAAATGTACATTTCTCCAGTTTACAATACAAATGATTGTCCTGCAGTCTTTCCAATACCTGTTTTACGTGGGGTATGTGTTCCTGTAGGGACGAGGAGTAGATCAACAAATCATCGATATATGCAATAACGAATTTGTCTAGCATCTCCTTCAGTACTTCATTGATGAAAAATTGAAAAGCTGAGGGGGCATTGCAAAGCCCAAAGGGCATTACAAGATATTCAAAAAGCCCGTACTTAGTACAAAAAGCAGTCTTCCACTCATCTCCCTCTACAACCCGCACCAAATGGTACGCCCCACGCAAGTCCAATTTCGTAAAAACTTGGGCGTCTCTTACTCTATCAAGGAGAGAGGAGATGAGTGGGAGAGGGTACCTGTTCTTGATTGTTATCTTGTTTAAGGCTCTATAGTCTATGCAACAGCATAGACCACCCTCACGTTTGGGTATAAAAAACAGAGAAGAGGAAGCAGGAGATTTGGAAGGACGAACAAAACCCAGAGCTAACATAGGGCCCGATTCACAGAACTAACAAAATCCTAAACTTACTACCATTTTGGTATTCACAGAAGACACTTACTCATTTTGGTATTCACAGAAGGCACTTACTCATTTCGGTATTCACAGAAGTAAGGAGTCCTAACTTTAGGACTCCTAAATGCCTTCTGTGAATACCGAAAGTCTTAAAATTAGGATTTTTCTCAGTTTAGTAGTAGTATAGTTAGGACTCCTAACTTTAGGACTCCTAAATGCCTTCTGTGAATACCGAAAGTCTTAACATTAGGATTTTTCTCAATTTAGTAGTCCTAAGTTTAGGACTCCTAACTTTAGGACTCCTAAATGCCTTCTGTGAATACCGAAAGCCTTAAAATTAGGATTTTTCTCAGTTTAGTAGTAGTATAGTTAGGACTCATAACTTTAGGACTCCTAAATGCCTTCTGTGAATACCGAAAGTCTTAAAATTAGGATTTTTCTCAATTTAGTAGTCCTAAATTTAGATTTAGGACTACTAAATTGAGAAAAATCCTAATTTTAAGACTTTCGGTATTCACAGAAGGCATTTAGGAGTCCTAAAGTTAGGAGTCCTAACTATACTACTACTAAACTGAGAAAAATCCTAATTTTAAGACTTTCGGTATTCACAGAAGGCATTTAGGAGTCCTAAAGTTAGGACTCCTAACTTCTGTGAATACCGAAATGAGTAAGTGCCTTCTGTGAATACCAAAATGAGTAAGTGCCTTCTGTGAATACCAAAATGGTAGTAAGTTTAGGATTTTGTCTTAAGTTAGTTCTGTGAATCGGGCCCATAGTGTCCAAATATTCCCGTAGGTAGAGATTTTCCTTCTCAGTCAGGGAGTAAACCCTACTGAAAGGTAATTTGGCTCCTGCCTGTAGATCTATTCTACAATCATACGGTCTGTGAGGGGGTAAAGTAGTGGCCTCTTTTGGGTCAAAGATGGATCTTAGGTCTTGATAAACCTCAGGCAGCACTTCTTTTTCCTCAGTGTCCTTCTCATTAGTAGTCTGACTGGAAGCTAGGGTATGTGCTTTGCAGCACTCTGGTCTAAACTGTAATGTTGCCTTATGCCAGTCAATGAGGGGATTATGGAACCTCAACCAAGGTAGACCCAATAAAATCGGAAACTGAGGAGACTGAATCAGATCGAATTCTATCTGCTCTACGTGATCTGGTTCGAGGAGAACTGTAATGGATTCTGTCTTGTGCGTGATGGGCCCTGATTTTAATACACTCCCATCAATGGTAGTTACGGTCTCTCTGTAACCTTTCTCTTGGATTTGAATGTGTCGTTCCTGAGCCCACACCCTATCCATAAAATTCCCAGAAGCTCCTGAATTAATCATGATTTGAATCTTGGCCTTTCCCCGCTCCCAGAACAGTTCGGCTGGAGCAAAGAAATGACCAGAAGAAGTCATACTCTGGTCGGAAGAAGAGACACTCAAAGCAGAATAACCCGGAGTCCTCGTCTCACAGGGCTCCGGGCTTCCTAGTTTTCCGACCTCTTTGTCTGCATGGGCTTGGTAGGACAAGTCTTAAGAAAATGTCCCGCTTTACCGCAATACAGACATAACCGATTTTCACGCCGTCAACGTCTTTCTTCTGGTGTTAACGGTCCTCTCAAGGTACCTATCTGCATGGGTTCCCCTTCATCTACACCAGGGGTGGGGTCAGGTCTCTTTTCTCTTATGGTGACTACCCGAACATCTGTCTTTCCTCTTTCCCTCTTACGTTCTTGTATGCGATGATCTATCTTGACCACTAAATCAATGAGTTCTTTACAAGAGCTGGGAGGATCCACGATCTGGGATAAGGCATCTTTAATCTCGTCTCTAAGTCCTCTATACAACAGAGTGCTGCGTTTCTCTTCCGGCCAACCTGCCTCAACCACCAACCGTTGGAAGGAAGTGATGTAGGAAGCAAGATCAGTAGCCCCTTGCTTTAGGGAGAGTAATTCCGTATCCGCAGACTGGGTATAGGTATGTTTGTCAAATAATTTTTTTAATTCCTCTTTGAAAGCCCCATAATCTTGTAATAAAGGGTCGTCCCTTTCAATTAATGGAATTGCCCAATTGGCTGCAGATCCCCCTAAATAAGAAATTACAAAAGCCACCTTCGCTTGGTCAGTGGGAAAACAATGAGCCTTACATGTGAAATGCAGCTGACACTGACTGATGAACGCCGCTGTCAGGAATCCCCTCCCGCACATGGATTCCCTCCCACGATGCCACTTCCGTGAACCTGGTGCGCTTGGAGGAGAGCGGACTACAACTCCCAGAATGCCCTCCGGCAACATTGCCTCATGGAACTCAAGAGTTCTGGTTACATAACACCAAGGGTAACGCCTAGTTTTCATGTTATGCAACTCAAGAGTTCTGGTTGCATAACACCAAGGGTAACGCCTAGTTTGCATGTTATGCAACTCAAGAGTTCTGGTTACATAACACCAAGGGTAACGCCTAGTTTTCATGTTATACAACGCCGAGAGTACTACTTAAGGAGAAGATCACTGGGACTCGGCGTCGGATATTCTGATCTTTGCCGGAGTACCTGGTTGAGGTACACGGACCCGTTGGAGAGTGGAGCGGCGGAAGGAACATTCTAAGGAGCGGAGGAGAGGTGCTGGCGTGTGCTTCCTGCCCGTGTCCTGTCCCGTTCTCAGAGCCGTATTCAACGTCATTGGGCACAAGTACCGTTGGTAGAGCCGAAGCTCCCAACGGCCTGACAATTTGGAGAAATCAAGGTTGGTGCGAGCCGAAGCTCCCAACCCTCGTTACTTGGGTGAACACACGCTTAGAGCTAAGACGCTATCCAGGAGGTGTTTCTGCGTCTTAGCCATCGACACTCGTAGGAGAACTGGGATAGGTAGAGCGGCTGCTCCCATCCATTCTCTGCACCACCTTGGGTATCATCACTTAAACCCGGATACAAGAGACGCACACTAGGAGGTGTTCCCAGCGTCTTTGTGTTGTGGCAGTACTCTGGGGGAAACTGGTAGAGCGGCTGTTCCCAGGTGGTAGAGAGCCCGGCCGGGTGACTCCCACGTGCCCCCCGTATATTCCACAACCTTGGAACTACCCTTCACAGCGGTCGAGTGGCATTGTCGGCCACTGCTTAGCACTGTGCCCTCCGTTGGAGCATACCGGGACCGGTGTGCATGCGGAGGACGGTTAGAAGAGCTGTGAATGGGTATCGTACTTTAACTGGTGATTCCAGTACCGGTATTCTTTGTTGTCTGTAGTTGTTTATCTGTTTATTAAATCCTCCTTAACCTCCCTTTCTCTGGTCCGTTGTCTGTTTGTCCCAACCCCGAGAAAGCCAGGACATTACATAATATCCGACCTCTTCCATAACTATCTCCTGGTTGGGCGAACGACATGGCCACGATTGAGGATGTGTTGGCCGTCTTAGCCGCGATGCAAATCGAGCTCACCGCTTCCAGAAAGGAAACAGCAGACGTTAAGGCTAGACTGGACGCTCTGCAGAACGATCCGCTACAGGCGGGTGCCTCTCACACGGCCACGGCTCCTGCGGTTGTGGTAGAGATGCCCGTAGCCATTCCTTTGGCGACACCAGAGAGGTACAGCGGAGACCCCAACACAGTGCAGGTATTCCTCACTCAAGTAGCACTGCATCTGTCCTGCAAACCAAAGGCCTTTCCGACCAGCCAAGCCAGAGTGGCCTTTCTGATCTCGTATCTTGCTGGGAACGCGGCGCAATGGGCAGTCCCACTGGTGAGCAGGGACGACCCTATCCTATGTGATTGGGGAGCCTTCCGCGAGGAATTCTTGAAGGTGTTTGATCGAAGGGCGGACTCGTATACTGCCGATCGAGAGATGTTGGAGCTGAGGCAAGGCAACAATGATCTGGTGCAGTACCTTAATGCTTTTCGACGGTTAGTGGCCGAAACCAAGTGGCCCATAGCCAAACAAACCGCGCTGTTTCACCAGGGCTTGAGCGAAGAGCTCAAAGATGTGGTAGCACAAATCGACCCCCAACCCAAGACATGTGAGGGCTTGATCAACCTGGTGCTACGGCTGGACCATAGATTGAACGAAAGAAAGGACGCATTTGCTGAGTGGAGGCATTTGTTAATGGGGGCCAGACACGTGGTTACAGTGTATACGGACCACAGAAACCTCCAGTTTCTGACGGCGGCGCGGCATTTATCTCCCCGTCAAATGAGGTGGATGATCTTTTTCTCCGGTTTCAATTTCCACATCACATACCGACCCGGTACGGAGAACAGGAAAGCGGACGCGCTTTTGAGGCAATCGAATGCCAGGGATCCGCAGCCGGTTGCCGAACATTCCATCATCCCTCCAGGAGTTGTGATAGGGGTGATTCAACCACAGACGTTCCTCAGGGGGGTCCAGAAGGGGACCCATACCTTCATGTGGCGGAGGTGGCTTCACAGTCACAAGGAGTGGCAGATGAAGGACGGGATTCCGGTGAAAGGACGATGTATGTTGTTACCCACGCCTAGGCTTCGAAAACAGGCCTTCACCTGGTGCCACGTGTCTCCCTGTGCCGGCCATCTGGGTGTCGAAAAGACAGTAGCGAGCCTAGGACGGCAGTTCTGGTGGCCTGCCATGAGAACAGACGTCCGGAATTGGTGTTCATCATGTACCGTTTGCGCATCCATGAAATCGGACCACAGAAGAGCGCAAGGACTCCTCCAACCCCTTCCTACACCGACCAAACCCTGGGAAAACATATCCTTGGACTTCATTGTCGGGCTACCAAAGGATCAAGGAAAGACGGCCATACTGGTGGTGGTGGACTATCTCACGAAGATGGGGCACTTCCTCGCTTGCAAACAGGTACCTTCGGCAGGAGAGCTGTGGTAAATTTAAATTACCTAGACTTAATTTATGCGGTAAAATTCAATAAGAATAACTCAGTAAAAATAAGAGGCAGAATCCGTGGTATTTGAGGTTATAAAAGGGAATTTATTCCTTACAAAGGAATTGGTTCGAACCAGGCAATCGGGTTCCGTCACCACGAAGGTTCAGGAAGGGATCGGCAATACATTATTGACAGGTTATTATATATATAGTAAATGCATTACAGTAAAGACAGATGCAGGAGGCGTAACAGCTGATAGGAAAGATAAGAATACACATACGTAATAAAAAAGGCGTTACAATAGGCGTGCATAGAGGCGTATACTAGAAACGTCATTAAGAGGATGTCACAGGTGGGTGGATCCATAAGAGAATCCTGCAATGTCAGCAGAAATACATGGCAGAGATGCGCGCGCAGCCGCATGACGTGTGATTGACGTGTAACTAGAGGGTGAAGGGGACTTGACATTTAGCCCTACATGAGGAGACAGAAGTCTGGGATGTCAGAACAACCTAATCCCAGATCGTATCTAATATCTTGTGTTTAAGGAACTATATTATCTGGAAGGAAAGGTCTCTCGGACAGAGTCTATTTTATACTGACTGCTAGTGCGTGTACAAGCGTCTAAGTGTCTACGTGAGATGCGAGGGGGCATGGGCCTACCATGGTAACGAAAGTCATGAATTACTTGCTCGGAGACAGTAAGGCCGGGCCCTTTGCTCTGCGGCTGAAAGGATGTTTACCTAAACTACTAGACAGGAATGTATTGGATGAGGAGCGGGGCAGATAACTTGAAGGCTGAATACAGTCTTTGGCAGGCAACAGGCCGGGCCAGGCACCGTTAGCCGCGCAGGAAGTAAGACAAAGGTCATGGATACAGATGCAGGTCCAGGCTGGAGCATTCAGAGGCAGAAGCAGGAAAAGCTCGATGGCAGAATTCAGGGCCTACCTTGCCAGAGCTGGAAAACGTGAAAAGTATACCATATAAAGACGGTGGCAAGGCATACTTAGGAACGGAATATCTGACCCATTCATGGCAGATCTGAAAGAGGACATGTTAACGTTGGACACAATTGTATTTGAGTCTTCATAGCTTGAAGTGGAGGGAACATACATGTACTTGTAGCACGTACATGGAGCCGTTGGGGTCTAAGATAGGGGACATAATTGATCATAAAAATTCATATTTCCTCATTCCCTCCTTGTCCCCTACGGACCCTTCATGAAATATCGATCCTCAGGAATCCATCAATCTGTTCATGTAACATCATTTGCTCTTCTTTCTTCTTCCGGGATTTTGAATGAGAACTTGAACGTGGAATACACGATGTGGCACACAGACCACAAATCGCTGGCCCACATTGTAGACACAGGCAACAACTGAATATTATGAGAAGGCCAATACCTAGGAAGGATAGGATCCTCCATCCCCAGGCTGACAACACACTCCTTAGCCAACCGGACCAAGTCCAGGTGCCTGGATTCTGGTGTATCTGGCTTACAATCTTATGAAGACGAGTTATGGCTTTATATACTGATGGCGCGTATTCTGGAATGAAAACACAGCAACTCGATCCGATGACCCTACAGGCTCCGCCCCTATCGGCTAGGATGACGTCAAGGACAAGACGATTTTGAAGAACAACAATCCGCATCGCAGACTGCTCCTCTGTTAAGTTGCCTAGGGCGGAAGTAGTTTCATTCACTACTGCTTCAAGGGTTCTGGTTAATCTACGTATCAGTTTACTATTAGTGACAACACCTATGTAGGGAAAGAAACCTTTATTGAAATCTGTGTATTGCTCCCATGCCGTTTCAGTGTAGTCGACAATCTGGAGATCTCTCTGGGGTCTATTGTGTACTAAATGGGTATTCCTATGATAATCAGGAGGGGCTAGGAAAACAGGTGGCAGAAGGAATGCAATGTAACAGGTACCATCCCAGTCTAGGGGTAAACGTATATATGCGGTATGACCACATATGAAGTAGGAATGACGCGAAGCTCTAAACGTAGATTTGCCTTGATCACGGAATTCGATCACAGTGGTACATTTACTATGACCCATGTGTACTGAACCATTCTTTCTTACACATAATTCACCTTTAACTGGAAATACTGACATAGCGGGCAAGACTGGTGCAGCTTCGGATTCAACATTCAGAATCATGAGGTTAAGTGTAAAATTACCTAATCCATATACTTCATTTTCTAGATCAGTGCCTGTTCTTTTGGGAAGTCCCTCCTTGTTAGGATAGCAGACTTTAAGCAAAACTAAGTTCAGGTTTCCCCATACCCAGTTGTCTTGGTAAACTACAGTGTTTGAATCTAAAGAATTAATCAAACTAAACCATGTTCCACAGGAACCATTATGTGTGAATGGATACGGAAAGAGAGGCAGAACTCCTTTGTATTTCTGATAGGGAGGGAGTCGGCCACATATCCAACAATTTGTAGCATTGCTGGTCTGATGGGAATGATGTAACATACTAATGAATGTGTTGTTGCGCAGCGCAAGTCTATAGGGCAACTCATGTGAAGGTAATTCGCTAAAAGAATGTTCGGTAGTAACATTGTAAGCAGAATGAGCACGCTTGAAAATAGGATAGTACATGTGCAACAGTATACTTGCAGCAATAATCAACAAATTTAGAAAAAACATAATCAACAATGTCACTATAGGGGAGGAGCCTAGCGCGCATCCAAGATGGTCGCGTGAGCACAGGGCTCCCCGGACCCTTTCTGCTCCTCGGAATAAATCCTGAGACTATCCTGATTTGGTGCATGGAATCTGGGAGATGAAGACCAGCGGATCATATATCTCTTTTCGAAACTCTAATCGGACCTGGGAATCCTGAGTTATCGTCGCCGGAACTTTTGGGACCCACCCGACGGAGGTGGCCGGGGTGGAGGTGACCCGTGGGGCCGGGCTGCAATTGAACAACAGCGGCCTCAGCGCGGTGCCAGTTACCGATTCTGCACTTTCGGTTTCGGTTTTGGCCTTCAGGAGATCGGCTGGCGTGCGTGCTTAAGGTGGCGAGGTGCCTCCTGGGCCTCTGCCCGAGGTTTGCTTTCACCTACTGGCGGGTCTGACGCCTCCGACCCCTACACCGGCAGTTTGTGGTCCTTTCGCTGGCACCCGCGCACCCCTTGATCGGAGGTCCCATTGAGTGACTGCGCTCACATGGCGGGCAAAGGGGGTCCGGAGGGGCGCAAGACCAAGGCTTCACTGCGCGGGGGAGCGGTCCAGAGCAACAACATGGACCGCTATACCCAGGGCAGGGGGTCCCCTGGCGCTGCTGGCCTCTCCCCGGATGCTGCGGGGGGAGGCACGACCGTCGCTGCGGAACCTTCCCTACAGGACATTATGGGCGCCATCGAGGGCATCAGGGAAACTATCGCGACGCAATATGAGGCCCTGGCCCGTAAGATCGACACTGTCGCGATCGACGTCACCCTGATTCGGGCCGACCTCTCTAAAACCAACGAAAAGGTCCAGGCCCTTGACACACGGACCTCCACCCTGGGTGCGGAGGTGTCGGATCTGCGGGCCGCGCTTGGGGACATTAGAGTGGTCAACGACCATATGGCCCGGCGGCTTGAGGACTTCGAGGGACGGGCCCGACGCAACAATATCCGCATCATTGGGGTACCGGAGTCCTCCGACAGCCGCCCGGTGGACCTCGTGGTCGAGGAACTTATCATGCAGCAGCTGTCCCCGGTTGGCCTAAGCAAATTCTTCGCTGTGGAGCGGGCCCATCGAGTTCCTGGCGGCCGGCCGCGGCCGGGGGCCCCCCCGAGGCCTATCGTGGCTAAACTGTTCCACTACAGGGACCGCGATGCTATTCTGCAGGCTTCACGGACCCGTGGCCCGGTCCGCTACGAGAACTCGACCATCAACTTTTACCCGGACTTCACGCAACTGGTCCAGAAACAGCGGATGGGATTCCAAGGGGTGAAGCGCCGTCTCCGCGAGCTAGGCCTGAAGTATTCGATGCTCTACCCGGCGAAACTTCGAGTGGAGCATGGAGAGCGGACAGTCTTTTTTGACACTCCTGTGGCCGCAAGTGACTGGCTGGACTCGCTGCCGGACGGGGGTGGCCGGCCCGGGCCCTCTGGGGGCACCGCAGGTGACGGGTCCCCTTAGACTGACTTTTGGTCCTTGCTTTTGCGGTTTTGCACTGTACAGTTGGGTCTTACTTCTTTTGCATACTGTGTTTTACCAGGACCCGTGAGGGGTGCGGGCGGGTTCGGGTCCCTTTCCTCCTCCGGGGTCTTTTTGTAGAATGGGGTTAGTGGGGCGACAGGCACACTGCAAGTTGGGGGGGGTCTTTGGCCCGCAGGGGTGCAGGGTGGGGGGCGTTGGACTTGGGGTGGGGTTGGGGGGGAAGAGGGGTTGTTTAGTTGTGTGTTTTTTGTTTACAGGGCGAGGTATTGATTTTTATCCATATTTGGGAGCGGTGCTGCGGGCTGGGGGCCTCTTGCTCTATTGGAGGGGATGGGGGGAGACGGGTTGAGGCTTATGTCGTGGAACGTCAATGGGTTGGGGGACCGTATTAAGCGGGGTGTTGTACTGCAATATTTGCGTCGTTTGACTCCTGATGTGGTGTTTCTCCAGGAGACGCATTTGGTCGGCAATGTCTGCCATGCGATGAACAGGGGGGGATACCGCCTCGTAGCCCATTCTGGTTTCACAACTGGCTCCAGGGGGGTGGGCATTCTCCTGCGAACCTCCCTTCCGGTGGAGATCACGAGGATAGTCTCGGATGACAGAGGGCGCTATGTGTGTCTGATTGGGAGGTGGGAGGGGCAGCCCCTTATCCTGGTTTCAGTCTACGTCCCCCCGGGCCTCCAGAACTCCACCTTTACTGATTTGGGTCGAATGCTGCTTGACCTCCCGGACGGCCTCCTGCTCATGGGCGGGGACTTTAATTCTGTGGTTTCGGGTGAACTGGATCGTCACCCACCGAGGACCCTCCCCGCTGCCCAGTCATGGCTGGGTGGGATGTTGGAGACCTTCGGCTTGGTGGATAGTTGGAGACTAATGCATCCGACCCAGTGCCAGTTCACCTTTCACTCGGGGGCGCATGGGAGTCTCTCCAGGTTAGACTACTTCCTTATGCCCGCGGCGCAGACTGGTCGGATTCGAGAGGTCAGACACCTGGCGCGTGGTATCTCCGACCATTCTCCGCTGTGGCTTCTCTTTGACACCGGGTCGCGGTCCGCGGGGCGGATAGCTCCCATTAACCCCTGGTACCTGCGGGACCCTGTGACTCGTGACAGCCTGGTTAAGGCCATGGACCAATACTTCAGTGAAAACGAGGGGTCGGTGTCGTCTGCATTGTCCCTTTGGGAAGCCTTTAAAACTGTTATACGCGGACACGCCCTCGCCCAGATAGTGGTGGCCAAGAAGGTTAGGAGCGAGGCGGTGGTGAAGCTGGAGACTGACGTCTCGGGGCTGGAGTCGGCCTTGGAGGCGAATGTTACTCCGGACGGGCTACATGCCCTTAGCCTGAAACAGTTCGAATATAGGTCCCTGGTCACTGACGCGGCCAAAACTATGTATAGGGAACAGCAGGGCCGATTGTATGACGCGGGGGACAAGGCGGGAAAGTTGATTGCGTGGCTGGACAAAAAGGAGAGAGTGAATCGTGTGGTCCCCGAGTTGCGTGCTGCGGATGGTGTGTGTGTGACTGAGCCGGATGAGATTGTGGAATGCTTCGCTGACCACCTCCGGGCGGTGTACTCCCCGGTGACGGACAGGGACGAGGATGACTCTCGCCTCCTACTGAGAGATATTGCTCTGCCCGGCCTGTCCGTTGAGGACCGGGAGCGGCTGGACGCCCCTTTATCGTCGGATGAAATAGCGACCGCGATTCGTTCCCTTCGCTCGGGCAAGGCTATGGGTCCTAACGGTCTGCCCATTGAACTATACAAATTGCGTCCTGATAAGCTTGCGCCCTTCCTCAGCCGCATGTTCCGCGACTCTCTTGCGGCGGGTTCCCTTCCGGCCGACCAGCGCTTGGCCACTATAGTCGTTCTCCCCAAGGAGGGCAAGCCGCGTGACCGCTGTACCTCTTACCGGCCTATTTCACTGCTCAATGCGGAGCCTAAAATCCTGGCGAAAGTCCTGGCCAATCGATTGCTGAGTGTCGTGTGCGACCTTATTCATCCGGACCAATGCGGCTTTATCCCGCACCGCAACACCGCTCTTAACTTGCGGCGTCTGCATGGGGTCCTCGCCAGGGCGGAGCTCCTCACCGAACCGGCCGTGCTGGTTTCTTTGGATGCCACGATGGCATTTGACACTATTGAGTGGCCATTCCTCTGGGCCGTCTTGGATAAATTCGGCTTTGGAGAGGGATTTATTGGCTGGGTGAGGCTCCTTTACACGGGACCCATGGCTCAAGTGGTGGTGAATGGGCGGGTCTCTCGGCCCTTTGCCCTCGGCAGGGGCACGAGGCAGGGGTGCCCGTTGTCCCCGTTGCTTTTTGCTCTCGCCCTGGAGCCACTCGCTGCCTGGCTCCGTTGGGAGCCCTCGCTTAGAGGGATCCGGTGGGGCCCGGGCTTTGAAGATCGGGTCTCGCTGTATGCGGACGACATTCTCCTGTATCTCACCTCACCGCGGCAGTCACTCAACGTCCTCTTTGACGTTCTGACCTCCTTTGGGAACAATTCGGGTCTCACGATCAATTGGTCTAAATCCTGCGTTTATCCCATCGCTGGTGGTCCTCCTCTCTTGCCGCCTCGGCTCCCGATTCAAATATCTCTGAGCGGCTTTAAGTACCTGGGGATATACGTTTCGCTGGACCCGGTGGCTCGTTACGAGCAGAATCTTCTGCGTCCACTTCGGCGACTGCGTGAGGACACGGCCCGGTGGTGCAGGCTGCCCCTGTCCCCGCTGGGTCGGTCCGCGCTGTTTAAAATGATGTCCCTTCCCAGGTTCCTCTATGCACTCCAGAACTCCTTCGACGTTATCCCAGTGGCCTACTTTCGGGAGGTGGAGAGCCTGCAGAGGAGACTGGTGTGGAACGGCCGGGCGCGTATTGCTCTTGCCAAGCTCACTCTCCCCTGGTATGACGGGGGCATCGCGCTTCCTGACATTCGCAGGTACTATTGGGCCTCGCAGCTATCTGCCATTAACCACGCCACGTATGCGCCCGGCTTGAATCCGGCGTATGAGATGGACAAGTTCCTGCTTCCCGGCGGGAACTACAACAGGGCACTTTATTCCCGCCTGGCTGACCGGACCCTTACGGGTCCTACTAAGATTGCTGTGCGGACCTGGAGGGCTGCCACTGCGGCCATGGGCTGGAGTGAGCGAATGACATGTGCTACTCCCTTGTTTGCCTCCGACCGCCTGGGCAGCTTGTGGACCACCAAGGGGTTTGACCAGTGGGACACGATTGGTATCAGCAAAGTGGGAGACCTGTGGCACAAGGGCACGGTCAAGACTTTCGCGGTGCTCCAGGCCGAATACGAGCTGACCGACAGGGAGTTCTTCCGCTACGCCCAGGTTCGACACGCCCTGCTCTCGGTCTTCGGGGAGGGGACCAAGATCCCTGTTTCCTCGCCCCTCGAGGACCGCGTACTTGACGGACATGTCCCTGATAGTACTATTTCTTTAATTTATAAAAAATTGATTAATCACCGGGCGGATCTCCTGGTGCGCCTTCGGGAGGCTTGGACTGGGGATGGGGTCGAATTGGATGACGAAGACTGGCAGTCTGCACTGTCGTCCCCCAAGGAGGTTGCCATTCCGGCTCGTCTCCGGTTGGTACAGCTCAAGATTCTCCACCGGGTGTATGTTACGGGTCCGCGCTTGGTCGCGATGGGATTTTCCGACGACGGGCTCTGTAAGCGAGGCTGCGGGCTCAGCGCCACCTTTCTTCATATCCTTTGGGAGTGTCGCGAGGTGGCGGACTACTGGCGCCGGGTCCACACGGTTATGGGACAGGTCGCCGGGGTTGTGCTGCTGCCGGAGGTGCGTCGCTGTGTCCTGAATGTGTGGGAGCCCAATGACTACAATGCGGCTCAGACTCGGTGGGCGGCCCTAGGGAACATGATTGCCAAGAGGGATATAGCGCAACTTTGGGGCGCTCAACGGCCGCCCACCGTGTCAGTATGGAAGGAGAACATGGACTGGTGTATGTTTCGGGAGAAGACAGTGTATGTGGCCCGTGGCAAGCCGGGGGCATGGGGTAGAATTTGGGGTCAGTGGAATGCGTATCGCGGAGGCATCTGTACGCCCCCCCTGGTAGACACTGATATCGCCATGTCCCCCTGACCCTTGACGGCTCCTGGCGCTTTTTGTAACAACTCCATATGGACGTTCATCTCCCTTGATCCCCTTCCCCCCCCCCCCCTCCGTCCCCGGCCTCCCGGTACTCCTCTCTTTAGCGGATTGCTCGAATGTTCTGACTGGAGTTTCCCGGGGGGAGCCTGAACCGCACCGGTATCCCTCGTAACTCGCCTTTTGTTTTTATTGTTTTTTCTTTTGTTTCTGTTACTGTTGGACTGATGCTTGCTGTTCTTCGAGAACTATCTTGAGCCACTGCGGGGCAGTGCCCTGGGAACGGACTGCAGCCTTGATATGTATATATTTCCTTATGTACCTAGCGGCCGGCCCGGGTGGTTGTAGGCCCATACTTGTAACCGAATTATTGTTCAATAAAAACTTTTTCAAAAAAAAAAAAAAAAAAAAAAAAACAATGTCACTATACAGTGACTATGAAGTGATTTACAATATGCACGTTTCTTGAGCTGTTTCTGTCTATCTCTCTCTCGATTTCGGTCTAGAGGATACATGTCAGAGCCTAATTCAACCGATTCACCTTGGAGAGGACTTAAACAATCGAATTGTCTGACTTGCTAGACCTTAGTTTCAGTTTGTATTCTTGTGATTCGGTTTTCTCAACCAGGGGGAGTTTTGAGTCAGTCTGTGGAAGGGGGCAGGGCTGAGAGTTCAGATCAGACGGTAGTCCATGAAATTTCTTGATATGGCTCGAGTGTAGCCAACCCTTGCGACCCTCGACCTTCACTGCTGTCCTCGTGGTCAGGAGTACTAATCTTGGCGTTTGCCAGCGAGGCTCCAACGGGCTCCTCCTGTCGAAATTTCTTATGAATACAAAGTCTCCGGGAACCACTTCATGGGGCTTCACCTCGGTGTTGTCGGGAAAGGCTGCAGCTACCTGTGAACGGCAAGATTGTAGTGCAGACATCAAGGAAGCAAGGTAATCTGTCAGCATATTACAATCAACATCAGTGATTTTACGAGGTATAGGCGTCCCCCACATATTTGGTGGCCTACCGAAGACCACCTCGTACGGGGATAGCCCTGTGCGAGAATGTGCTACCATTCTCATGTAAAATAGTGCAACTGGTAAGGCTACTATCCAGTCGACGCCTTTCTCTCTACAGATTTTAGAAAGTCGAATTTTCAGAGTTTGATTATGACGCTCCACGAGACCTGCTGCCTCGGGATGTCGGACACAGTGGAATTTCCATTGATAGCCTAACAAGAGTGAAATGTGTTTCATTAGCTCGGATGAGAACGGCTGGCCGTTATCTAAGTACACGATACGGGGCAAACCATACCGTGGGAAGAATTCACGAACTAACTGTTTGGCAGTAGTCGGGGCAGTGTAATCTGAGACGGGATATGCTTCTGTCCAACGGGAAAGAGCACATACAACTACGAGGACATATTTGAATCCTCGACAACGTTCCATCTGGATATAATCCATCTGGAGGACTTCAAAAGGGTGATCGGGAGGTTGAAATCCACCTTGCTCTACAGGAATGCTTTTACCGGGGTTGAACTGACAACAAATCATGCAAGTACGCACTTTCTGTTTGGCTGCTGCTCGTAAGTGTTTGTTGAACCAAATGTGTTGAATACTATCTAGCATAGCTTTTTCTCCCAGGTGCGCTGGACTATGTATTGTGTTAATGATAACTTGAACCAAGGAGTCGGGGAGAAACCATATAGATTTTCCCTTCGTCATCCATCCCTGATCTGTTTGGATCCCTCCTAATTCAGTCCATTTCTTTATTTCCTCTGGTGTAGCATGTGTCTGTATGTCAATTACATCAAGGGCGGGATCCTTAACTGTCATGCAGTGTGTCGGTGTCGGAACTATTGTCTTTGTCACGTCCGTTGCGTGATTCCGATTCTGAGCTGTCTGTTTAGCTGTTTGGTCTGCTAGATCGTTACCCTGGGAAATAATATCGGTGACTTTTGTATGGGCCTTACACTTCATGATAGATATCGCAGTAGGCAGATGTATTGCATCTAATAGAGCTTGAATGAGGGGACCGTGTTGAATGTTGGCACCATGAGAAGGTAAATAACCTCTCTCTCGCCAAAGGACTCCGAAGTCATGGACAACTCCGAATGCATAACGTGAATCTGTATATATGTTAACTTTTTTATTTTTGGCTTGAATACAGGCTTGTGTCAGAGCGATAAGCTCTGCTGCTTGAGCTGACAAAGTGTTAATACAATTCGTTTCAATGACTTCAGTGTCTGTTGTGACTGCATAAGCGGCCACTAACTCTCCTGTACTTGTTCTCATGCATGAACCATCTACATAAAATGTCAGGTCTGGATCTGATAATGGAATGTCTGTCAAGTCTTGTCTGGGTTTCGTCGTAATAGTAATGACTTCAATACAATCATGTGCCAATGGGTCTGTTTCACTTAATGGCAAAAGTGTGGCAGGATTTAATGTACTACAACGTCTGATTTCTATGTGTGGCTGGAACAATGTTAGTTCATAACCCGTCAGTCGTGCTATAGTCAAGTGTTGTGTTTGTGTCCGGTTCAAGAGAACCTCTACTGCGTGTGGTACTTGTACTGTCAATTGATGTCCTAATACTATGGAATCGCTTTGTCTGATCGCTAAAGCTGTCGCTGCGACTGATTTCAGGCACGCAGGAAGAGCCCGAGCTACGGGATCTAATGTGCTAGAAAAGTAAGCACATGGTTTGTGTGAACCTGCTTGTTCCTGAGTGAGTACTGACAAGGCAGTACCTTCGCGTTCTGTAACTAAAAGTGTAAAAGGCTTACTGTAACATGGTGTCGCTAAAACAGGTGCTTGACATAAGGCTTTCTTTAAGTCTTCAAAAGCTTGTGTATGTGCCTGAGTCCAAGGGAGGACAGTCGAAGTCGCTGCCTCCTGGGTTGTCAACTGAATAAGTGGCTTTACTAGAAATGCATATTGGGGAATCCATTGTCTACAGTACGAAGTGAGACCTATGAAGGCCCGCACCTCCTTTTGTGTCTTGGGTGGTGGCATGTTTATAATTAACTGGATGCGGTCAGGTGTGAGCTGTCTCCCCCCCTTGGACAGCAAGTGCCCAAGGTACACAACTTGCTGGACACAGAATTGTAGCTTCGAAGGGGACACCTTGTGTCCCTTGTCGGCCAGAAAATGTAAAACCGTCAGTGATGCTTTTTCACATTCGGGTTCGCTTCGGGCGGTGATCACCAGATCATCGACATACTGAAGCAGGGCAGTGTTAACTGGCATGTGGATACTGTCAAGTTGTCTTTTCAGTGCTTGGCTATAGATGCTAGGACTTTCTGTAAATCCTTGAGGTGCGCGTGCGAATTTAAAACTTCGTCCATTTAAACAGAATCCGAACAAATATTGGCTTTCCGGATCGATTGGGACGCTAAAGAAGGCGTTCTTGAGGTCAATGACAGTGAAGAACGTTGCTTCTGAATCAATAGCTGTCAGTAATGAAGAGATATCTGGGACCACGGGATATTGTGGTACAATGCATTTATTCAATTCGCGCAGATCAATAACTAATCGATATACTGGGGGTGCTTTTGGATCAGTTCGTTTAAGAATCGGAATGATCGGAGAATTACATACATTGGAGTCGGTTTCCACAACCACTCCTTGTGCAATGAGCTCGTCAATGATTTGCAGTAAAGCCACTACAGCATCTGGAGGTAACTTGTATTGTCGCATTCGTGGTAATACCACTCCTGCTTTGAGTGTGACTCGATATGGTGTAATGTGCATACAACCTACATCAGTGGGGCCTTGTGCCCATAAATGTGTAGGTAGATTCTGTAACCGGTGATCCATGTCTCTTGACACGTAGTGACCTTTAAAGTCACGCAAAAATAGTCGTACTCCGTCCGGAGAACAACATATTATAGCTCCTAGAGCTTTCAATGTCTTTATACCTAACAAGTTTTCTGGACATGATTTAGTAAGCAATAAATCTGTAGTCCGTGTCAATGGACCAACTGTAAGTGGAAGCGGTTGCGATACTTCGTTAATAGTAGGCTTTCCTGAAAAACCAAGGGAAATATTCTGTGAGCCTGAGAGGGGCACCCCTGGAACCTCGTCGTGACTTATAGTTGTTCTGCTTGCCCCTGTATCAAGTAAAAACTTTCTGTCTTTCCCTAATACTTGACTCTGTACATAAGGACCCTCTTGATCTACGGGAACCTCAATAAGGGGTAAGCCAACTTCCCTCTCTAGGCTATTTCATGTGTATCGCTGATAATCTGGATAGTCATTTTGTGCATACTGGTACATCTGTTGTGTCGTGTTTTGTGTTGCGGCAATAGGCTGTGACTGTGGTACCGCTACGGTCTGTTGTGCAGCTTGCATAGGCTGTACATTCTGAGGTGCTTGTTGTTGGATCTGATCCTGTCTAGGCGGACGTGGTCTCTCCTTGGTTTTACCCGTAGAGATATTATGTTTCAGAACTGCACAATCGTTTATATAATGACCTGCCTGTTTACAATAGTTGCATGTCCCTTTAACGGGAACCGCTGAATTACTGGACTGTGTCGCACCCTTTTTATGACCGTCAGCTGGAACTGACTGAGCAACAAGCATTTTCATTTTCGTGTCTTTCATACGTCTTTGTTCGTGTTCTTGTTCTTCTCTAATTCTATTCTGGTGATACTGTAACATTTGTAACATTTGTGAAGGAGTGTTAGCTTGCCAAGTGCTCTCAACTTTCAATACTCTGTTCTTAACCTGGGGCAGGGAATTCTCGACTAGTTTTGTTACAAAAAGATGTGGATATGACTCGCTATTTGCTTTTAGGCCGCTATTAATACCAAAACATTTTTCAAATCGGGAATAGAAATCACTAGTGTCTTCATCGGGTTTCTGTTTACAGGCTGAGATTGCACCCCAGTCTTCCTTTTTCGTAGTTAATAAACGTGGCAATACTTGTACTAATAATCCTGGTAATGCTTTAATTTTGTCCCCAAGCCCTCGGCCTGCTGTTCGGGCTTTTTCTTCGTTTTCTAATGCGGTCCAATCAATCTTTTGGTCTCCCACCTCCCATTCCTTTTCTTTGAGTTTCTCGTAAATACCGGCAGGCAATAATACTTTCAATTTTTTCATAATGTCAGGATAGATATAATCACCCATGAGTAACATGTCCTTTAGTTCACGGTGAAAACCTGCTGGATCTTTGTCATGGCTGGGCACTAATTTTTTCATTTCCAATAGTTCTATTTTAGTTATGGGCGTGTACACAAACACGCGCGAAAAAGAATCATCCACATTTTTAACTGGGTGCACTTCGCGTAAGGGGTTCTGTCTGTCTATGTAATACATTTTTCTTTCCATGGAGGGAGCTGAATCATGCTCTGGACATAGGAAGGCACTGTATCGATGCCGATGTTCTAGAATTTCTTTAATTAGATCGGTACCCATGCCTCTCCATTTATTCGTGAGTAATTCTATCAGTATATCAGGTAGGGGACCAGGATCAGAGTGTTCGTTTTTATACAATATAAGGAGGTGTTGTATCATGTATATACCAGCTAAACGCTGTTCGTCTGGTGTGAGATTCAGAAACGTGTGTGCTAGCGCATCATCACTGTATTTTTCAGAACTGTCAGCCCATTGTACTGCTGACCTGGCTAATTCTTGTTCATCCATAGAATCGAGCACATGGTACCCCCTTCGTTCTCGAAGTAATTTATCAGTAGCCTGGAATAAGTGTTCAGGGGTCCTTGGATTTGAGATAGCTGCTTGAAAAATTCTGTTACATTCTGGACGTATCGGACGTATTTGATCATTAAAGTATTTGGGATTATTAAAAGATCTTCCCTTACCTACATAAGCTATCATTTCTCTAGCTGGTAATTCTAATTGTCCTGTGCTCATTTCTGACTGTTCCTCCTCCTCTCCCTCTGATTCAGTTTTATCTGCCTCTAATCTTCTTTCATGTATTCGTTCTACTTCTTTTCTGATCTTTCGGTGCATAACTTCTATACTCTTCTGTTTATCATGTTTTCCGTCTGCTATATTCTGACCCCATCTGGTAAGTACTTGCATTTCCTCCGGATCTACCTCAGGCCTATCTCTGTTTCTGATCAAGCAGTTTATGAAGAAGCGTAACAATAATTTTTGCATGTCCACTTTCTGGTATTCCATGGCCTCGCCAATACTTTCAGGACCTTGCCCTGTTTGAATAAAGTGATATATTTTGTCTAGATGACCAATCATTCCTGGTAGCGTCATTAGATAGGTCGAAACTCGTCGTAAACGTACTGATGATAGCAACATTCTGTCGTGTTTACCGGGCACTGGATCATATCTACAATCTGTAAGAGGCTCATTAAATATATTGTGATTAGCTGTTTGGGGTGTACGTTGGTGTGCTAAATCCCTATAAGTCAACCTAGGTGCTGGCGGTGGCGTGGAAAAACCTCCTGTCGCACCTCCTGTCGCACCTCCTGAGGTGCCAAGTCCAAAAGGATTTGTTGGATGTAGGGTAGAGAGTGTAGATGCAGGAAGGACTGTAGAAACAGGTGGAACATTTAGAACGTGAGGAGGAGTTTGTTGCTGCGGAGGTGGGGGCAGATGATCTTGGTGTTGAGCGTCGTCAACAGATGGTGCGCGTGGCTGTGCACCATTAGCATATTCGGGGGCGGCATCATCTAAATAGGAAGAAAGGAAAATGTCCTTTGCGGTCTTGGGATGTACTTTAATCGGGAGTAATGGAGGTGGCAGATCTTTTGGTACCTCCAGGGTGGCTTTAGGCAAACCCTCGGCCAGAAGAGGATACATACCATTCATAAGAGTGTTTCGTTGTCTGTCTACTTGTTCTGTTTTTACTCGGATACCTTCGTCAATTAATATGTCTTCTCGGGCTTTGTCTGAATTCTCTCTACTTTTCTCTTCTTTTCTGAACGCTTTCTCTGAGCGTCTATGCGATTCTTTACGCCATAATTCAATGGCATCTTTCTGTGACTGTCTGGCTTTCTTTTTCCATAATACTTCTTCTACTCTCATGATGCAATCTGCATCCCATGTCCCAGCAGCGGGCCATCTCTGACTCTCTGCTAAATCCTTGGTGTAGTCCACCCATAAATCAAGATATAATACGGCATCTAGGCCATGTTTATGGTACATAAAGTACCCGGGAGTGTCCCTAGGTGGAATGGGAACGGCTTCTTCGAGTATCCCTTTTCTAGTTTTTATCTGTCTTAATTTCGAGAATAACGGCATCTTGTACCTTGCTACTTGATTCTCACTTGAATTTTAACACTTGGACTTGAACACAATTAATACAATAAACACAATAATGAAGATCGAACAATCACTCATACCACGACATTTAAAACATATCAAAACATTTTAGAACGAACAATAATAATTAGAATAAAACTAGTTAACTGCATAATACTAGATGTACTGCTAAACAGCACAGATACACTGCTGAAACAGTGCAGACCGGATCTGTGTACCCAAACCCGTCTTGACCGGCACAAACCAATGTGCACGTCTAGATGCGTCCCCAGCAACGGTACTCACCGGGAAGCACGGAACGGAAGGCCTCGGAAACTGGACTGGACTGGATCGGACTGGACTGGACTCGACTCGTGACTTAGATACTTCGGAACTTCGGAATCTGGTGGGCCTCTGTATACCTCGGATCTTGCTCTCTCAGCTAGGCTCTGGTCGGGATTCTCCGCACTCCTCACCGCCTCGTCTGGGTGTTGATCGCAGCCTCAGTCGCCCCCGTTGGCCTGATGGAGATACAGGAAATCCTGCGGGTACGCGTAGTTGTCCGTCCGGCTGTGGCAGGAGACCGGGTCTGCAACGCACCTCCGGCGTGTGGGGTGTGAGAGGTGTCCCTATTCGGGCGCCAATTATGAGGTAAATTTAAATTACCTAGACTTAATTTATGCGGTAAAATTCTATAAGAATAACTCAGTAAAAATAAGAGGCAGAATCCGTGGTATTTGAGGTTATAAAAGGGAATTTATTCCTTACAAAGGAATTGGTTCGAACCAGGCAATCGGGTTCCGTCACCACGAAGGTTCAGGAAGGGATCGGCAATACATTATTGACAGGTTATTATATATATAGTAAATGCATTACAGTAAAGACAGATGCAGGAGGCGTAACAGCTGATAGGAAAGATAAGAATACACATACGTAATGAAAAAGGCGTTACAATAGGCGTGCATAGAGGCGTATACTAGAAACGTCATTAAGAGGATGTCACAGGTGGGTGGATCCATAAGAGAATCCTGCAATGTCAGCAGAAATACATGGCAGAGATGCGCGCGCAGCCGCATGACGTGTGATTGACGTGTAACTAGAGGGTGAAGGGGACTTGACATTTAGCCCTACATGAGGAGACAGAAGTCTGGGATGTCAGAACAACCTAATCCCAGATCGTATCTAATATCTTGTGTTTAAGGAACTATATTATCTGGAAGGAAAGGTCTCTCGGACAGAGTCTATTTTATACTGACTGCTAGTGCGTGTACAAGCATCTAAGTGTCTACATGAGATGCGAGGGGGCATGGGCCTACCATGGTAACGAAAGTCATGAATTACTTGCTCGGAGACAGTAAGGCCGGGCCCTTTGCTCTGCGGCTGAAAGGATGTTTACCTAAACTACTAGACAGGAATGTATTGGATGAGGAGCGGGGCAGATAACTTGAAGGCTGAATACAGTCTTTGGCAGGCAACAGGCCGGGCCAGGCACCGTTAGCCACGCAGGAAGTAAGACAAAGGTCATGGATACAGATGCAGGTCCAGGCTGGAGCATTCAGAGGCAGAAGCAGGAAAAGCTCGATGGCAGAATTCAGGGCCTACCTTGCCAGAGCTGGAAAACGTGAAAAGTATACCATATAAAGACGGAGGCAAGGCATACTTAGGAACGGAATATCTGACCCATTCATGGCAGATCTGAAAGAGGACATGTTAACGTTGGACACAATTGTATTTGCGTCTTCATAGCTTGAAGTGGAGGGAACATACATGTACTTGTAGCACGTACATGGAGCCGTTGGGGTCTAAGATAGGGGACATAATTGATCATAAAAATTCATATTTCCTCAGAGCTGGCGTCGTTGTTATTGAAGAATGTAGTGAGACTACATGGCCTACCCAACGTGATCCTGTCGGACAGGGGGTCTCAGTTCACGTCGCACTTCTGGAAAACTTGGTGTTGTGCGTTACACGTCAAGTCTGCCATGTCCACGAGTTATCACCCGCAGACGGACGGCCAGACGGAGCGCCTGAACCAGTCGCTCAAACAATATCTACGTTGTTTTGTAGAGCAAGGGAAGGATGAGTGGGTGGACCTACTTT